>NC_091985.1:61190789-62413434 GCF_044704955.1 Pristiophorus japonicus
CCACTATATTAGAACAAAAGAACTAGGAGCATGAGTTCGCTAATAGGCCCCTCGAGCCTGCTTCACCATTCAATAAGGTCATGGCTAATCTTATACCTTAACTCCACTTTCTTGCACTATCCCCATATCCTTTGATTCCTTTAACATCCAAAATTCTGTCGATCTCAGTCTTGACTATAATCAACGACTGAGCATCCACAGTCCTTCAGGATAGAGAATTCCAAAGATTCACCACGCTGTGAGTGAAAAAAGATCTCCTCACCTCAGTCCTAAACGGCCGACTCCTTATTCTGAGAATATGACCCCCAGTTCGAGCCTCCCCAGCCAGGGGAAACCTCCTCCCAGCATCTACCCTGTCAAGCTCTGTAAGAATATTGTATGTTTCATTGAGAGCACCTCACATTCTTCTAAACTCTGGAGAATATAGGCCTAGTCTACTCAAACTCTCCTCATAGGACAATCCTCCCCCATCCCAGGATTGTATTTATATTGCACCAGACTGACCCCTTCCTTCTAATGGACTATTGCAACCTTTTATATAAAGTACATCTCCTCGCCCTCAAAAAAAACATCGAAGGTGTTCTGGGAGATACAAAGGAGAGTGCAGTGATGTGAGTGCTGAAAGGCCGCAACCGAGACTCCAGGATGGTATGTTGCCTCCCTGGTGCAAGGGTCAAGGATGTCTCGGAGCGGCTGCAGAGCATTCTGGAGAGGGAGGGTGAACAGCCAGTTGTCGTGGTACATGTAGGTACCAACAATATAGGTAAGAAGCGGGAAGAGGTCCAACAAGCTGAATTTAGGGAGCTAGGAGTTAAATTAAAAAGTAGGACCTCAAAGGTAGTAATCTCTGGATTGCTACCAGTGCCACGTGCTAATCAGAGTAGAGGGAGCAGGATAGTTAGAATAAATACGTGGCTTGAGCAGTGGTGCAAGAGGGAGGGATTCAAATTCCTGGGACATTGGAACCAGTTCTGGGGGAAGTGGGATCTGTACAAAAGGGACGGTTTGCACTTGAGCAAGACTGGAACTGATGTCCTGGGGGTAACATTTGCTAATGTAGTTCGGGGGTGTTTAAACTAATATGGCAGGGGGATGGGAATCTATGCAGCGAGACAGGGCGAAGTAATATGGAGTCAAAAACAGATGGTAGAAAGGTAAAAAGCAATAGTGGAAGGCCGAGTAAACAAAGGCAAGAAACAAAAAGGGCCACACTACATCATAATTCTTAAAGGACAAAGGGTGTTAAAAAAACAAGCCTGAAGGCTTTGTGTCTTAATGCAAGGAGTATCTGTAATAAGGTGGATGAATTAACTGTCCAAATAGATGTTAACAGATATGATGTGATTGGGATTACAGAGACGTGGCTCCAGGATGATCAGGGCTGGTAACGCAACATCCATGGGTATTCAACATTCAGGAAGGATAGAATAAAAGGAAAAGGAGGTGGGGTAGCATTGCTGGTTAAAGAGGAGATTAATGCAATAGTTAGGAAAGACATTAGCTTGGATGATGTGGAATCTATATGAGTAGAGCTGCAGAACACCAAAGGGCAAAAAACATTAGTGGGAGTTGTGTCGAGATCTCCAAACAGTAGTAGTGATGTTGGGGAGGGCATCAAACAGGAAATTAGGGGTGCATGAAATAAAGGTGCAGCAGTTATCATGGGTGACTTTAATATGCATATAGATTGGGCTAACCAAACTGGAAGCAATACGGTGGAGGAGGATTTCCTGGAGTGCATAAGGGATTGCTTTCTCGACCAATATGTCGAGGAACCAACTAGGGGGGAGGCCATCTTCGACTGGGTGTTGTGTAATGAGAGAGGATTAATTAGCAATCTCGTTGTGCGAGGCCCCTTGGGGAAGAGTGACCATAATATGGTCGAATTCTACATTAGGATGGAGAATGAAACAGTTAATTCAGAGACCATGGTCCAGAACTTAAAGAAGGGTAACTTTGAAGGTATGAGGCGTGAATTGGCTAGGATAGATTGGTGAATGATACTTAAGGGGTTGACAGTGGATGGGCAATGGCAGACATTTCGAGACCGCATGGATGAACTACAACAATTGTACATCCCTGTCTGGCATAAAAATAAAAAAGGGAAGGTGGCTCAACCGTGGCTATCAAAGAAAATCGGGGATAGTATTAAAGCCAAGGAAGTGGCTTACAAATTGGCCAGAAATAGCAGCGAACCCGGGGACTGGGAGAAATTTAGAACTCAGCAGAGGAGGACACAGGGTTTGATTAGGGCAGGGAAAATAGAGTATGAGAGGAAGCTTGCAGGGAACATTAAGACGGACTGCAAAAGCTTCTATAGATATGTAAAGAGAAAAAGGTTAGTAAAGACAAACGTAGGTCCCCTGCAGTCAGAATCAGGGGAAGTCATAATGGGGAACAAAGAAATGGCAGACCGATTGAACAAGTACTTTGGTTCGGTATTCACTAAGGAGGACACAAACAAACTTCCGGATATAAAAGGGGTCAGAGGGTCTAGAAAAAAGGAGGAACTGAGGGAAATCCTTATTAGTCGGGAAATTATGTTGGGGAAATTGATGGGATTGAAGGCCGATAAATCCCCAGGGCCTGATGGACTGCATCCCAGAGTATTTAATAAGAACATAAGAACATAAGAACATAAGAACATAAGAATTAGGAACAGGAGTAGGCCATCTAACCCCTCGAGCCTGCTCCACCATTCAATAAGATCAATTCAATAAGATTAAGGAGGTGGCCTTGGAAATAGCGGATGCATTGACAGTCATTTTCCAACATTCCAGAGACTCTGGATCAGTTCCAATGGAGTGGAGCGTAGCCAATGTAACCCCACTTTTTAAAAAAGGAGGGAGAGAGAAAACAGGGAATTATAGACCGGTCAGCCTGACATCGGTAGTGGGTAAAATGATGGAATCAATTATTAAGGATGCCATAGCAGCGCATTTGGAAAGAGGTGACATGATAGATCCAAGTCAGCATGGATTTGTGAAAGGGAAATCATGCTTGACAAATCTTCTGGAATTTTTTGAGGATGTTTCCAGTAGAGTGGACAAGGGAGAACCAGTTGATGTGGTGTATTTGGACTTTCAGAAGGCTTTCGACAAGGTCCCACACAAGAGATTAATGTGCAAAGTTAAAGCACATGGGATTGGGGGTAGTGTGCTGACGTGGATTGAAAACTGGTTGGCAGACAGGAAGCAAAGAGTAGGAGTAAATGGGTACTTTTCAGAATGGCAGGCAGTGACTAGTGGGGTACCACAAGGTTCTTTGCTGGGGCCCCAGTGTTTACATTGTACATTAATGATTTAGACGAGGGGATTAAATGTAGTATCTCCAAATTTGCGGATGACACTAAGTTGGGTGGCAGTGTGAGCTGCGAGGAGGATGCTATGAGGCTGCAGAGTGACTTGAATAGGTTAGGTGAGTGGGCAAATGCATGGCAGATGAAGTATAATGTGGATAAATGTGAGGTTATCCACTTTGATGGTAAAAACAGAGAGACAGACTATTATCTGAATGGTGACAGATTAGGAAAAGGGGAGGTGCAACGAGACCTGGGTGTCATGGTACATCAGTCATTGAAAGTTGGCATGCAGGTACAGCAGGCGGTTAAGAAAGCAAATGGCATGTTGGCCTTCATAGCGAGAGGATTTGAGTACAGGGGCAGGGAGGTGTTACTATAGTTGTACAGGGCCTTGGTGAGGCCACACCTGGAGTATTGTGTACAGTTTTGGTCTCCTAACTTGAGGAAGGACATTCTTGCTATTGAGGGAGTGCAGCGAAGGTTCACCAGACTGATTCCCGGGATGGCGGGACTGACATATCAAGAAAGACTGGATCAACTGGGCTTGTATTCACTGGAGTTCAGAAGAATGAGAGGGGATCTCATAGAAACGTTTAAAATTCTGATGGGTTAATACAGGTTAGATGCAGGAAGAATGTTCCCAATGTTGGGGAAATCCAGAACCAGGGGTCACAGTCTAAGGATAAGGGGTAAGCCATTTAGGACCGAAATGAGGAGAAACTTCTTCACCCAGAGAGTGGTGAACATGTGGAATTCTCTACCACAGAAAGTTGTTGAGGCCAATTCACTAAATATAGTCAAAAAGGAGTTAGATGTAGTCCTTACTACTAGGGGGATCAAGGGGTATGGCGAGAAAGCAGGAATGGGGTACTGAAGTTGCATGTTCAGCCATGAACTCATTGAATGGTGGTGCAGGCTCGAAGGGCCAAATGGTTTACTCCTGCACCTATTTTCTATGTTTCTATGTAAGAGGGAAGTTCAATACATGCGGAATTTCCAAAAGTATAGTGGCCTGCATGCCTATTGGACTAGTTTGCTGTCCTTTAATTTCTGGGGTCTTCAGGGGATTGGAAACTAGCACAGATTAATGGGATGAAAACGTTCTGCCTTCCTGCTCTAAGGGTCCTAAGTGAAATATGTTTGAACAGATTAAGCCTATTTCCTAGTAAAACACAGTTCCCAGGTACAAAATTGCCCTTAATCCAACACTAATTGACTCAATGAAAGGACCGACAGATGCTGGAAATCAAATGTCACTGTGGTGCAATCGGAGAGTGCATTTCAGAAATCGTGGCCAATATATATCGTTGAGAGAAAGTAGAGGAAGCTTTACTAGGAGCACTTGATGCTGACACTGGATTCAAAGTGTGGAAAAATCTTCTATTTCGCGTGACTGACATTCCTTAGCTTTTTGAGCATACCATGTTCAGATAAATGAAATGCTCCTGTCCGGAAGAATATTCAGCATTGTGCTGGAGCTGCAGCATTCTGTGCCACACAGTGATGGGATGCAGATTTGTGCTGCCGTTCCCCACACGTTGGAATTTCTAATACCAAATATGCCTGCCTGCTCTTCCAAGGAAGGGTGCAGTTTCCACAGAATTGGCAGGGAAGAAAATAACTGGTTTACATAAAAGTACAAGTTTTGACGAGCAGAAAATTTGACTAGAACAGGCATTGCAGTAATATACTAATGCAGTGTGAGTATTGTACTCAAAGCAAACTGTTAAGTATCGAATAACTCCATAAGGCTAAGTACGGTGAGCTAGTTCAGGCATGACCTCACTCCAGTTTATTTATTCTCCAAGTGAGGATTCAACATGGCTGCCAACATTATATACATGGCTTGCACGTGTCTACCAGTGACCATTAGGACTCCGATAGTCGCGCCCTCCGGTGGCAGGTAAAACTCAGTTAACATACATAATAACATCATTCCCCCCGAAGTCCTTGGTACAGGTTGTATTTACAAGTTGAGACGGTCCGGGGCCTTCCGCTCCCTGGAAATTAATGCAATAGTAAGGAAGGACATTAGCTTGGATGATGTGGAATCTGTATGGGTAGAGCTGTGGAATACCAAAGGGTAGAAAACGCTCGTGGAAGTTGTGTACAGACCACCAAACAGTAGTCGTGAGATTGGGGACAGCATCAAACAAGAAATTAGGGATGCATGCAATAAGGGTACAGCAGTTATCATGGGCGACTTTAATCTACATACAGATTGGGCTAACCAAACTGGTAGCAATACGATGGAGGAGGATTTCTTGGAGTGTATTAGGGATGGTTTTCTAGACCAATATGTTGAAGAACCAACTAGAGGGCTGGCCATCCTAGATTGGGTGATGTGTAATGGGAAAGGACTAATTAGTAATCTTGTTGTGTGATGCCCCTTAGGGAAGAGTGACCATAATATGGTAGAATTCTTTATTAAGATGGAGAGTGACACAGTTAATTCAGAGACTAGGGTCCTAAACTTAAGGAAAGGTAACTTCGATGGTATGAGACGTGAATTGGCTAGAATAGACTGGCGAGTGATATTTAAAGGGTTGACGGTGGATAGACAATGGCAAACATTTAAAAATCACATGGATGAACTTCAACAATTGTACATCCCGGTCTGGAGTAAAAATAAAACGGGGAAGGCGGCTCAACCGTGGCTATGAAGGGAAATTAAGGATAGTGTTAAATCCAAGGAAGAGGCATATAAATTGGTCAGAAAAAGCAGCAAAGCTGAGGACTGGGAGAAATTTAGAATTCAGCAGAGGTGGACAAAGGATTTCATTCGGAGGGGAATATACAGTATGAGAGGAAGCTTGCTGGGAACGTAAAAACTGACTGCAAAGCTTCTACAGATATGTGAAGAGAAAAAGATTAGTGAAGACAAACGTAGGTGCCTTGCAGCCAGAATCAGGTGAATTTATAATGGGGAACAAAGAAATGGCAGACCAATTGAACAAATACTTTGGTTCTGTCTTCACAAAGGAAGACACAAATAACCTTCCGGAAATACTAGGGGACCGAGGGTCTAGTGAAGAGGAGGAATTGAAGGAAATCCTTATTCGTCAGGAAATTGTGTGAGGAAAATTGATGGGATTGAAGGCCGATAAATCCCCAGGGCCTGATAGTTTGCAGCCCAGAGTACGTAAGGAAGTGGCCCTAGAAATAGTGAATGCATTGGTGATCATTTTTCAGCAGTCTATCGACTCCAGATCAGTTCCTCTGGACGAGAGGGTAGCTAATGTATCACCACTTTTTAAGAAAGGAGGGACAGAGAAAACGGTTAGCCTGACATCAGTAGTGGGGAAAATGTTGGAATCAATTATTAAAGATGAAATAGCAGCACATTTGGAAAGCAGTGACAGGATCGGTCCAAGTCAGCGTGGATATATGAAAGTGAAATCATGCTTGACAAATCTTCTCGAATTTTTTGAGGATGTAACTAGTAGAGTGGACAAGGGAGAACCAATGAATGTGGTGTATTTGGACTTTCAAAAGGCTTTTGACAAGGTCCCACACAAGAGATTGGTGTGCAAAATTAAAGTACATAGTATTGGGGGCAATGTATTGACGTGGATAGAGAACTGGTTGGCAGACAGGAAGCAGAGAGTCTGGATAAATAGGTCCTTTTCAGAATGGCAGGCAGTAACTAGTGGGGTGCCGCAGGGCTCAGTGCTGGGACCCCAGCCATTTACATTATACATTAATGATTTAGATGAAGGAATTTGAGTGTAATATCTCCAAGTTTGCAGATGACACTAAGCTGGGTGGCGGTGTGAGCTGTGAGGAGGATGCTAAGAAGCTGCAGGGTGATTTGGACAGGTTAGGTGAGTGGCCAAATGCATGTCAGATGCAGTATAATGTGGATAAATGTGAGATTATCCACTTTGGTGGTAAAAACAGAGAGACAGAATATTATCTGAATGGCGGCAGATTAGGAAAAAGGGAGTTGCAACAAGACCTGGGTGTCATGGTACATCAGTCATTGCAAGTTGGCATGCAGGTACAGCAGGCGGTGAAGAAGGCAAATGGCATGTTGGCCTTCATAGCTAGGGGATTTGAGTACAGGAGCAGGGTGGCCTTACTGCAGTTGTACAGGGTCTTTGTGACGCCTCATCTGGAATATTGTGGTCATTTTACGGCTTCTAATCTGAGAAAGGACGTTCTTGCTATTGAGGGAGTGCAGCGAAGGTTCACCAGACTGATTCCCGGGATGGCAGGACTGACATATGAGGAGAGACTGGATCGACTGGGCCTGTATTCATTGGAGTTTAGAAGAATGAGAGGGGATCTCATAGAAACATATAAAATTCTGAAGGGGCTGGACAGGTTAGATGCAGGAAGAATGTTCCCGATGTTGGGGAAGTCCAGAACCAGGGGACACAGTTTAAGGATAAAGGGTAAGCCATTTAGGACCAAGATGAGGAGAAACTTCTTCACTCACAGAGTTGTTAACTTGTGGAATTCTCTACCGCAGATAGTTGTTGATGCCCGTTCATTCGATATATTCAAGAGGGAGGTAGATATGGCCCTTATGGCTAAAGGGATCAAGGGGTATGGAGAGAAAGCAGGAAAGGGGTACTGAGGTGAATGATCAATCATGATCTTATTGAATGGTGGTGCAGGCTCGAAGGGCCAAATGGCCTACTCCTGCACCTGTTTTCTATGTTTCTATGTTCCAACCCAAGCTTGGGTGAGTTAGTAGGACCATTGCTGTATTGCGGAGCAGTCGGTCTGACAGGACTGTCGGGGATGATAGGTTCGTCTTTGTGAATGACACAAGGGTCAACTGATGGTTGGATGTGTGTTGGTTAGTCGATGATGATGCCATCTTCAATTTGTTCTGAGTTGTCTGTGAATCACAGTTTGGTTTGGTCGATGTGCCTCTTGCACGTTTGATCATTTAACAGTTTGACTACAAACACCCTGTTCCCTTCCTTGGCCAAAACCGTGCCAGCAACCCACTTTGGACCATGACCATAATTCAGGACAAACACAGGGTCATGAATAGCAGTGTCACGTGATACGTCCGCGTGATCGTGGTTACATTGCTGCCGTTGCCTTCTGGTTTCGACATGATCATTGAGATCCTGGTGTACAAGGGAGAGCCTGGTTTTGAGGCCTCTCTTCATTAACAGCTCATCAGGAGGGACCCCGGTGAGCGAGTGCCGTCTTCTCCGGTAACTGAGCAGAATGCGGGACAAGCGGGTCTGTAGGGAGCCGTGAGTCACGCGTTTTAGGTTCTGCTTAATGGTTTGGACAGCCCGATCCACGGGTTTGAAAGGGGCAGACCTGACATAGAAACATAGAAACATCGAAAATAGGTGCAGGAGTAGGCCATTCGGCCCTTCGAGCCTGCACCGCCATTCAATGAGTTCATGGCTGAACATGCAACTTCAGTACCCCATTCCTGCTTTCTCACCATACCCCTTGATCCCCCGAGTAGTAAGGACTACATCTAACTCCTTTTTGAATATATTTAGTGAATTGGCCTCAACAACTTTCTGGGGTAGAGAATTCCACAGGTTCACCAGTCTCTGGGTGAAGAAGTTTCTCCTCATCTCGGTCCTAAATGGCTTACCCCTTATCCTTAGACTGTGACCACTGGTTCTGGACTTCCCCAAAATTGGGAACATTCTTCCTGCATCTAACCTGTCTAAACCCGTCAGAATTTTAAGCGTTTCTATGAGATCCCCTCTCATTCTTCTGAACTCCAGTGAATACAAGCCCAGTTGATCCAGTCTTTCTTGATATGTCAGTCCCACCATCCTGGGAATCAGCCTGGTGAACCTTCGCTGCACTCCCTCAATAGCAAGAATGTCCTTCCTCAGGTTAGGAGACCAAAACTGTACACAATACTCCAGGTGTGGCCTCACCAAGGCCCTGTACAACTGTAGCAACACCTCCCTGCCCCTGTACTCAAATCCCCTCGCTATGAAGGCCAACATGCCATTTGCTTTCTTCACCGCCTGCTGTACCTGCATGCCAACCTTCAATGACTGATGTACCATGACACCCAGGTCTCGTTGCACCTCCCCTTTTCCTAATCTGTCACCATTCAGATAATAGTCTGTCTCTCTGTTTTTACCACCAAAGTGGATAACCTCACATTTATCCACATTATACTTCAGCCGACATGCATTTGCCCACTCACCTAACCTATCCAAGTCACTCTGCAGCCTCATAGCATCCTCCTCGCAGCTCACACTGCCACCCAACTTAGTGTCATCCGCAAATTTGGAGATACTACATTTAATCCCCTCGTCTAAATCATTAATGTACAATGTAAACAGCTGGGGCCCCAGCACAGAACCTTGCAGTACCCCACTAGTCACTGCCTGCCATTCTGAAAAGTACCCATTTACTCCTACTCTTTGCTTCCTGTCTGACAACCAGTTCTCAATCCATGTCAGCACACTACCCCCAATCCCATGTGCTTTAACTTTGCACATGCTTGATGCCATTACGGGTCATAAACTCGTGGAACTCCAAACTGGTGAAACACAGTCCGTTGACAAGGACATCGGGCAGGCCATGGGTGGCAAACATGGCCCGAAGGCTTTCAATACTGGCTGTGAACGTACTGGATGACATGATTACGCAGTCAATGCATTTGGAGTAAGCGTCCACTACCACTAAAAACATTTTGCCGAGAAAGAGGCCGGCAAAGTCTATGTGGATCCTTGACCACGGTTTGGATGGTCATGATCACAGACTCAGCGGAGCCTCCACAGATGCGTTATTTAGTTGCATGTAAGTGTTGCACTGATGCACGCAGGACTCCAAGTCCGAGTCAATGCCGGGCCACCAAACGTGAAACCTGGCAATGGCCTTCATCATAACAATACCTGGTTGGGTACGGTGTAAATCTCGCACAAACGTTTCCCTATCTTTTTTGGGCATAATAACACAATTACCCCATAACAGACAATCAGACTGAATAGACAATTCTTTGCGGCGACTATAACGTTTAATTTCATCCTACATTTCCCTGGGAATGGCAGACCAATTTCCATTTAAGACACATCTTTTTACACTTGACAGTACAGGATCCCGGCTGGTCCAGGTCCTAATTTGGCGAGCCGTGACGGGTGACCCCTCGCTCTCGAAGGCGTCCATGACCAGCAGCAAGTCTGTGGGCTGCGGCATTTCCACCCCGGTTGTGGGCAATGGTAACCGGCTAAGCGCATCAGTACAGTTTTCAGTGCCTGGTCTGTGGCAGATGACATAAGCGGATAATGTCAGTGCCCATCTTTGGATGCGGGACGAGGCATTGGTGTTTATACCTTTGCTCTCAGAAAACAATGAAATGAGCGGCTTGTGGTCTGTTACAAGCTCAAACCGAAGCCCAAACAGGTATTGGGGCATTTTCCTAACCCCATATACGCATTCTAAAGCCTCTTTCTCTACCATAATATAGGCTCTTTCAGCCTTAGACAGACTTCTGGACGTGTATGCAACTGGTTGGAGTTTGCCTGATACATTGGCTCACTGGAGCACACAACCGACCCCACATGATGAGGCGTCACAGGCCAGCCCTAACCGTTTACATGGGTCATAGTGTACCAGTAATTTATTGGAACATAGCAGGTTTCCGGCCTTTTCAAAGGCTCTGTTTTTAGAGCTTTGCCCCAAACCCAGTCGTTACCCTTTCTAAGCAGCATGTGCAAGGGCTCTAGCAATGTGCTCAAACTAGGTAGAAAGTTACTGAAATCGTTGAGAAGACCCAGGAACGAACGCAGCTCTGTCACACTCTGGGGTCTGGGTGCATTCTTGATGGCCTCTGTCTTCGAGTCCGTAGACCTGATGTCGTCTGCTGCAATCTTTCTCCCTAGGAATTCGACTTCTGGTGCCATGAAACGCACTTGGAGCGTTTTAGCCTGAGTCCCACTCTGTCCAGACAACGTAGAACCTCTTCCAGGTTGCGCAGGTGTTCGGTGGCGTCGTGACCGGTGATCAGGATGTCATCTTGGAACACAACGGTTCTCGGGACGGACTTCAACAAACTCTCCATGTTTCTCTGAAATATGGCTGCAGCTGAGCGAATTCCGATTGTGGTATATAAACAGTCCTTTGTACGTGTTGATGCACCTCAGTTTTTTCGAAGATTCGACCAGCTCCTGTGTCATGTAAACGGAGGTCAGGTCCAATTTGGTGAATGACTTACCCCCCCCGCTAGTGTTGCAAACAGGTTGTCAGCTTTGGGTAACGGGTACTCGAGACTCGGTTGATCGTTATCTTGTAGTCTCTGCAGATCCTGACTGTGCTATCACTTTTCAACACCAGGATAATTGGACTGGCCCATTCGCCGAACTCGACTGGTGTTATCATTCCTTCCCATTGAAGTCTGTCCAGTTCAACCTCCACCTTCTCCCTCATCATGTACGGAACCGCTCGAGCCTTGTGATGGACGGGTCTTGCATCCGAGCCTAGGTGGATCTGCACCTTGGCTCGCATGAAGTTGCCGATGCCTGGTTCGAAAAATGAGGGAAACTTGCTCAGCACTTGAGCACACGAAGCGTCATCCACTGATGATAAGACTTTAATATCGTTCCAGTTCCATTTAAGTTTCTCAAACCTATTCCTGCCGAACAGCATTGGGCCATTGCCTGGAACGATCCACAACAATAAATCATGCACAGCTCCATCATATGATACCTTTACTGCCATGCTGCCAATGACTGGTATGAGCTCTTTGGTGCAGGTATGCAGCTTCGCATTGATTGGGCTCAGTTTGGGTCTTTTTACCTTAGTGTCCCACAGCTTTTCGAAAGCCGTCTGGCTCATTATTGACTGACTCGCACCCATGTCCAATTCCATGGATACTGGAACCCCATTTAAGTTAACTTCCAGCATTATCGGAGGACTTTTGGAAAAAGAATGTACCCCATACACTTCTTCGTTCTGTACCTCGGGTTGAGTTGCCTGTGCCGCTTGATCCACGCTGGATCGATCATCCTCAGCCACGTGGTGTGTCGCAGCACGCTTGCTCGGTTGCGGACACATTCGGTGAAGGTGCCCCATTGTTGCACAGCCTTTACACATGTATTGCTTGAATCGGCATTGATGGGCCCGATGATAGCCCCCGCAATGCCAACAAGGCGAGATTTGATTCACCCCCGATGGCAGACTTTGGGCAGTTACAGGTCGTACGAACGCAGAAGAGTAGGCCCTGCCATGTGCAGCTCTGCCTGCCAATGATATTATTTTATGCACCATACTTGTCGATGAGTTTCAATGCTGGGAAGATATCTGTTTCGAGTTTTCGTCCGTGGACATGCATGCCTGGGCGATTGTGATGACTCTGCTCAGGTCTAGAGATTCAGCAGCCAGCAGCTTTCGAAGGATGACTTCGTGGCCAATGCCAAGCACGAAAACGTCCCGCAGCATTTCCTCCAATGCAGCTCCGAAGTTGCACGGCCCAGCGAGACGTCTCAGGTCGGGGACAAATTCCGCCACTTCCTGGCTCTCGGAGTGATTGTGTGTATAGAAACAATACCTCGCCATGATGATGCTTTCCTTCGATTTAAAGTGGTTCCGAACCAGCGTACACAATTCATCGTAAGTTTTATCCATTGGTCGAGTCGGTGAGAGTAGATTCTTGATAAGGCCATAAATATTTGACCCACAAACAGTGAGGAGAACCGCCCTACACTTAATTGCGTTATCAGTTCTTTCCAATCCGTTGGCTACGAAGTACTGGTCGAGGCAATCAGTGAAATCTTCCCAGTCTTCCCCTTCCACAAATCTCTCCAAAATTCCAACAGATATGGTTGCGTGAAAGTTCGTATTTTTAACTCATCGCCAATTGTAAAGTATCGAATAACTCCACGAGGCTAAGTACGGTGAGCTAGTTCAGGCATGACCTTACTCCAGTTTAGTTACTCTCAAAGTGAGAATTCAACATGGCTGCCAACATTATATACACGGCTTGCAAGTGCCTGCCAGTGACCATTAGGACTCCAACAGTCGCGCCCTCTGGTGGCAGGTAAAACCCAGCTAACATACATAACACAAACTAGCAACAGTTCACCTGCACGGAGACTGAGCTGGGCTGTCTACTTCCATTCTGTTGGGGACTGCTGCTGATGTTGGTGTTTTACCATCTCTGGACACTCTTTGCTCGTACTTGCCTTCTGAAAGAAATCTGAGATCTCAGCTAGAAATCACATGCAATAATTTCAACTTTATTCATCCAAAAAAAATCCAAATCTTTTATATTTCTATTTTATAAAACTCAAGTTAAAAGCAGCTTCTGATCTAACCTGGATTAATAGAGGGAGGAAAAGGAAAGGGTTTCAATTTGTCATTTCTCAGAACCATCTCAAATCACTTCACATGCAATAAATGTCTTTGACATGGAGTGACTGTTGTTTGCACACAGCAAGAGTACAGAAATAGCAATGAGGTGAATGACCAGTTAATCTGATTGGTTGAGGGAGGAATATTGGCTTGGACACTGGGAATTCATTACTCTTTTTTCAAAAATAGAGCCATGGGATTTTTAACACATATATGCCTACCTAGAAGAACTAGCAAAACAGACAAGGCCCCAAAAAAGCTGAACTCAAAACCAGCCCGGAATTTAGGCCTTAAACCAAGGAGCTGCATTGAAAGTGCAGCTGGACATGGGCCTGTCATAACTTAAGTTGCGGTTATATTCAACATTCAAGCACTTTTATTGTTGGCATCAGATTTCTTTTCTAGCTGAGTCTGTCCCCCCCCCAAGAAAATGTAGATTTTTGACATGGTGCATTTGATTGCATTTTGGAGCCCACTGCTCTTCAGGCCAGAAATCATTTCTCCTGGAATGGTGACAGATATTTTAAACATGAATATAAAAGTCATTGCAGTTGTGTTAATGGAGATTTCAGTCACAATTGCAATCTTAAGTCTATATTTTTGAATAACTAGGCATAGGAAACAGGTAGTTGCTTTAAATGTTGGTTACTGTAAGAAGTGGGGTATATTACACTTAAAGAAAGAACTTATATTTACTAAGGGCTAAAAATTCGTTATAGCCCGGTTTAAGGCGGTGACACCGCCTGGTCGCTAATTTTAGCGCTGGACGATGTTTACTGCCTCCAACTGGGATATTGGTTTGTCGTGCCCCAAGAGGGGAATGGAGCGCTAAAGGAAGCAATCTACACTCCTCTTAGGATGTTAACCCTGATTTTTGGGATGCTATCACGGACCACTGCTGAGGTTGTGGCGCTAGGAAATCGGCATTCTCCTGCCTAAAGGGAAGGTCAGCTGGACCCCCAAAAACTGAAAGAAAATGCAAGGCAGATTAGCAACGGTGTTGAACACCTAAGAGAGATACATTAGTACAAATAAATTCCATTTTAACCACCCACGTGCTCACCCACAGAAATATCGCCCCGGCAGCTTTTTCAGGATGCCTGCTTTCCCTGTTAGAATTAGCGGCAGGCGCTACGGTAGGCGGAAGCATTCAATTTTGCGACCGTGCCCTAAGGGGGCGTTGCCAAGTGGATAGCGCTAGAGTGTGCAGCGCTAACTCTTAGTGCCACCAGTAAACCTCCACTGAAGGTCATGGGAGGCTCTGCCAGCACGCCGCTCAGTCGGTAAGAGCTTAGCAGCCCGTTAGCATCACTCTCGGGCTCCAACAGGCGGTGCTAAGCAAACACATTTTTAGCCCCGAGTGTAGAACTGGAGAAAGTGCAAAAAAGATTTACAAGGATAATTCCAGAACTGAGAGGTTATAACTACCAGGAAAGACTGAACAGGTTAGAGCTCTTTTCTTTAGAAAAGAGAAGGCTGAGAGGTGACCAGATAGAGGGCTTTAATGTTATGTAGTTTGATACAGTAGATGTAGAGAAGTTTCCACTTGCAGAAGAGTCCAAGACTAGGGGTCATAAATATAAGATAGTCACCAATAAATGTAATATGAAATTCAGGAGAAACTTCATTACTCAGAGAGCTGTTAGAATATGGAACCTGCATAGACTAGTTGAGTCAAATAGCACAGATGCAGTTAAGGGGAAGCTAGATAATTGCATAAGGGAGAAAGGAATAGAAGGATATGTTGATAGGGTTAGATGAAGTAAGGTGGGAGGAGGCTCATGTGGTCCAATGGGCAAATAGCCTTTTTCGATACTGTAAATTCGATGTAATGTTTCCAGTGAATTCCTTTCTGGCAGAGTAAAGAAGTCAAAACTTGGCCCTGATTCAAAACACTTGAATCTTAAGAGTCAACACATGCAGGCCTAAGATGTATGAAAGATACTTGCTGTAACTACATGATCCGTGATCACACCATAATATTAGATGGAAATGCTTGCCGAGGTATTGTTCTATGAAAATAGATCTTTACAAGCTTGTGCTAAGTTAACTTACAGGATCCTCCGGCAGACTAAAACACTGTAGGAGTGTTGCCTTTACTCCAGCAAGCGATCTAACAATCAACGGATCAGATCAAAGCTCTGCAGTCCTGCCACATCCAGTCATGAATGGTGGTGGACCATTAAGCAACTAACGGAGGAGAAGGCTCCATGAGTATCCCTATCCTCAATGATGCAGAGCACAGCATGCAAGTGTAAAAACAAGTCTGAAGGGTTTTCAACCACCTTCAGCCAGAAGTGCCGAGTGGATGATCCATATCGGCCTCCTCCTGAAGTCCCCACCATCACAGAAGCCAGTCTTCAGCCAATTCGATTCACTCCATGTGATATCAAGAAGCAGCTGAGCGCACTGGATACAGCAGAGGCTATGGGCCCCGATTACACTCCGGCTGCAGTTCTGTAGACTTCAGCTCCAGAACTAGCCGCGCCTCTAGCCAAGCTGCTCCAGTAAACCTGGCATCTACCCGACATTGTGGAAAACTGCCGAGATATTTCCTGTCCACAAAAAAACAGGACAAATCCAATCTGGCCAATTACCGGCCCATCAGTCTGTTTTCAATCATCAGCAAGATGATGGAAGGTGTCATCAACATAACTATCAAGTGGCACTTACACACCAATAACCTGCTCACCGATGCTCAATTTGGGTTTTGCCAGGACTTACCAGCTCCAGACCTCATTACAGCCTTGGTCCAAACATGGACAAAAGAGCTGAATTCCAGAGGTGAGGTGAGAATGACTGCCCTTGACATCAAGGCAGCATTTGACTGAGTGTGGCATCAAGGAGCCCTAGTAAAACTGAAGTCAATGGAAATCAGGGGGAAAACTCTCCTCTGGCTGAAGTCATATCTCGCACAAAGGAAGATGGTTGAGATTGTTGGAGGTCAATCATCCCAGCCCCAGGTCATCGCTGCAGGAGTTCCTCAGGGCAGTGTATTGGGCCCAACCATCTTCAGCTGCTTCATCAATGACCTTTCCTCCATCATAAGGTCAGAAGTGGGAATGTTCGCTGATGATTACACAATGTTCAGTTCCATTCACAACTCCCCAGATAATGAAGCAGTCCATGTCTGGAACTCACTGCCTGAAAAGGGGGTAGAGGCAGAAACCTTCATCACATTTAAAAAGTACTCGGATGTACACTTAGATAGCCATGACCTACAGGGCTACCGACCTAGTATTGGAAGATGGGATTAGGCTGGGTAGCTCTTTCTCGACCAGCACGGACACGATGGGCCAAATGGCCTCCTTCTGTGTCATAAATTTTCTATGATTTTATGTCCACATGCGACGAGACCTGGATGACATTCAGGCTTGGGTTGATAAGTGACAAGTAACATTCGTGCCACACAAATGCCAGGCAATGACGATCTCCAACAAGCGAGAATCTAACCACCTCCCCTTGACATTCAACGGCATTACCATCACCGAATCCCCCACCATCAACATCCTGGGGGTTACCATTGACCAGAAATTTAACTGGACCAGCCACATAAATACTATGGCTAAAAGAGCAGGTTAGAGACTGGGTATTCTGTGATGAGTGTCTCACCTTCTGACTCCCCAAAGCCTTTTCATCATCTACAAGGCACAAGGCAGGAGTGTGATGGAATACTCTCCACTTGGCTAGACAAGTGCAGCTCCAAAAACACTCAAGTAGCTTGACACGATCCAGGACAAAGCAATCCGTTTAACTGGCACCCCATCCATCACCTTGAACATTCACTCCCTCCACCACTGATGCACAGTGGCTGCAGTGCATACCATCTACAAGATGCACTGCAGCAATTCACCAAGGCTTCTTCATCAGAACCTCCTAAACCCACAACCTCTACCACCTAGAAGGACAAGGGCAGCAGGGGCATGGGAACACCATCACCTGCAAGTTACACGCCAAGTTACACACCATCCTGACTTGGAAATATATTGATGTTCCTTCATCATCGCTGGGTCAAAATCCTGGAACTCCCAACCTAAGGACACTGTGGGAGTACCTTCACCACACAGACTGCAACAGTTCAAGAAGATGGTTCAGTACCATCATGTCAAGGGCAATTAGGAATGAGCAATAAATGCTGACCTTGCCAGTGATGCCAAAAACAAATATTTAAAAAAATGTATAACGCCTGCAGAAAAATATAAATTATAGCCTATTGCTTATTGCTTCCCAGATGCTGGGTGTGTAAATAACATTTATAGCCCACGGCATTTCACAGTTAACTCAAGATCATGGAGTGTAACATAATATTCAACTTTAATAATGTAGGCGTTGTGTTGGAACAACCATCTTGCAAAATAAATGCACGCAACTAAATTATTTGCCTTGTCAATTAAATCATCATCACTTTGCTGTAACCTTCAATCATAAAATTAAGAAATCAAACAAGTTTGAACTGAGCTGTTAATTGGTGCACTTCTGATCCGGTTTGTACTATACTTTGATGAACTAAAATAGTTGTACTATACTTTGAAACTTCAATTATATCTGTGATTAGAAGTAAAAGCTGGCAGGTGGAGGTGGTGGAAAAGCAGAGAATTGCAACATAGATGTTCAAATTCACAGATGCAATGAAACTCTTTTAGATCACAGATGCAATGAACCCATGAATCACATGTGGCAGCTGTCAGAGAGCTGTGTAAATTATCAGGAATGGCATCACATGTCCTCCTCCCCAATAAACTATTTTTATTATTCCACAGAATTAATTTTTAACATGAGATTTGGTGAATTTTCCGATGTAGAGATCAGTTATTTAATACCATATTGGATGGCATCCAGCATCCAGAGTCAATGCCATTGCTGGAATCATCACAACAAAGTTGTCCTTATGAAGAAAGCTGGAGCAGGACAGTGGAGCATTATGTTTAGGCTCCAGGCCCAAAGATTTTTTTAATGACTTTTCAATGGGCTTCTGTTAGCTGAAAGACTCTTATATATCTGGGCAACAGGCCCAAAGATTTTCAATAGCCTCTAATTGATGTGGAAGTGTTAGATCTTAACAAGACTTTGAAATGACAGCTGTTTCTGTCCAAACACGTACTGCTATTTAACAATGAGGGAGCAAAGAGCTTTCATAGAATCTTATAGCACAGAAGTAGGCCATTCGGCCATCGTGTCTGTGACAGCTCTTTGAAAGAGCTATCTGATTAGTCCCAGTCTCCTGCTTTTTTCCAATAGCCCTGCAAATTTTTCCTTTTCAAGTCCCACTACAGGCTGCCACTCTAGTGCAGTACTGAGGGAGCGCTACACTCCAGTGCAGTGCTAAGGGAGTGCAGCACTGTCAGAGTTGGTGTCTTTCGGATGAGACGTTAAACCGAGACCCTGTCTGCTCTCTCAGGTGGATGTAAAAGATCCCATGGCACTATTTTGAAGAAGAGCAGGGGAGTTATCCCCGGTGTCCTGGCCAATATTTATCCCTTAATCAACATAACATAAAAACAGATTATCTGGTCATTATCACATTGCTGTTTGTGAGAGTTTGCTATGCAGCGTTTCCACAGTACAACAGTGACTACACTCCAAAAGTACTTAATTGGCTGTAAAGCGCTTTGAGACATCCGGTGGTCATGAAAGGTGCTATATAAATGCAAGTCTTTCTTTCTTTACTTTATATATCTAATTCCTTTTTGAAAGTTACTATTGAATCTGCTGCCACCACCTTTTCAGGCATAGTATGCCAGATCATAACAACTCGGCTGTGTAAAAAGTATTCTCATCTCCCCTCTGATTCTTTACCCAACTCCCTTAAATCTGTGTCCTTTGGTTACCGACCCACCTAATAGGGAAACAGTTTATCCTTATTTCCTTTATCAAAACCTCTCATAATGCTCTGAGGAGAACAATCCTAGATTCTCTAATCTCTCCACATAACTAAAGTCCCTCAACCCTGGTACCATTCAGGTAAATCTCCTCTCTCCAAGACCATGACATCCTTCCTAAAGTGTGCTGCCCAGAATTGGACACAATACTCCAGCTGAGGCCTAACCAGTGTTTTATAAAGGTTTAGCATAACTTCCTTGCTTTTGTATTCTGTGCTTCTATTTATAAAATCAAGGATCCCATATGTTTTTTGAACAGCTTTATCAACTTTTTTTGCCAACTTCAAAGATTTCAGTTTAAAAAAATAAAATAATGGGAGGAACTCCCTCCTCTGTGATCTCATCCACAGTGCAGGACAAGTGCAGCACTGTCGTGGGAACATTGTTGCTGGGTCAATATCCTAGAATCCTGCTCTTCCTGACTCAACAGAAATAAAACTAAAAGTTCACTTACCTTTATGTCGGTGGCCTCCAATCTTAAGGGGGGTGCTGGTTAGTCCACTGATGACTCAGTTGATGACAAATTTTGATTGGGGTCCTAAAACTGCCATTATGACTCAAATGTGCAAATTCAAAGCACCTAATGCCTGTTTCAGGTGAATGCCTTTCACAGTTGGAAATCACCAGTTTGCAATTTATTGGCTGACACGTACTTCCAGGGAGATCCCGACCCAAACTTTGGCCTCCCAACGGTCATTTATCACCCAGAAAACGGGAGTGATAAGGTTCAATTTATCTCCCATAGTACACCAGGATAACGTTTGCTGATTAACGAACCAGTGTGGCTCATTAATGGGATCTGGAAACTAGAGCTATCACTAAGGAGCTGTGAGTATTTCCACTGTGCACTAGATAAGCCTGTAAGCCAATGTTATTACGAGTAAAGTGATTATTGCTGGCCCCAGTATTTTGCTAACATTTTCTATTTGAATTTCGGTTTGCTCATTTGCAGCCTGCCTTTCACCGCTTTATATCTTTCTTTTTGTTTTTCCTATTTTCTTGCATTTTTGTTTGTGTGGACTTCCAGTATCTATTCGCCTTAAGCTATTTGCATCTTTGAATGTATCCATTATTTTGTTTTTTTTTTACATCATTTAACAGTTTTCTATTAAGCAATTTCTCCATTTCAAAGATTGGTGTGTGTGTTAATTCTTTCCCTCTCCCCCTTTAATTCTCTCATCATTTTTTTTCCACTATACTAGAAACATAGAAAATAGGAGCAGTAGTAGGCCATTCGGCCCTTCGATCCTGCACCGCCATTTAATATAATCATGGCTGATCCTCCATCTCAACACCATATTCCCATTTTCCTCCATACCCCTTAATGCCTTCTGTTTCTAGAAATCTATCTATCTCCCTCTTAAATATATTCAGTGACTTGGCCTCCACAGCCTTCTGTGGTAGAGAATTCCACAGGTTCACCACCCTCTGAGTGAAAAAATGTCTCCTCATTTCGGTCCTAAATTTCCTACCCCGTATCGTGAGACTGTGACCCCTTGTTCTAGACTTCCCAGCCAGGGGAACCATCCTCCCCGCATCCAGTCTATCCAACCCAGTCAGAATTTTATACGTTTCAATGAGATCCCCTCTCATTCTTCTAAACTCTAGTGAATACAGTCCTAGTCGACCCAATCTCTCCTCATACGACAGTCCTGCCATCCCAGGAATCAGTCTGGTGAACATTTGCTGCACTCCCTCTATGGCAAGTATATCCTTTCTTAGGTAAGGAGACCAAAACTGCACACAATACTCCAGGTGCAGTCTCACCAAGGCCCTGTATAACTGTAGTAAGACATCCTTGCTCCTGTACTCAAATCCTCTTGCACTGAAGGCCAACATACCTTTTGCCTTCCTAACTGCTTGCTGCACCTGAACGAAGACACAAATAACCTTCCAGAAGTACGAGGGGACCGAGGGTCGAGTGAGAAGGAGGAAATTGTGTTAGGGAAATTGATGGGATTGAAGGCCGATAAATCCCTGGGGCCTGACAGTCTGCATCCAAGAGTACGTAAGGAAGTGGCCCTAGAAATAGTGGATGCATTGGTGATCATTTTCCAACAGTCTATCAACTCTGGATCGGTTCCTATGGACTGGAGGGTAGCTAATGTAACACCACTTTTTAAAAAGGGAGGGAAAGAGAAAGCGGGTAATTATAGATCGGTTAGCCTGATATCAGTAGTGGGGAAAATGTTGGAATCAATTATTATGGATGAAATAGCAGTGCATTTCAAAAGCAGTGACAGTATCGGTCCAGTCAGTATGGATTTATGAAGGGGAAATCATGCTTGACAAATCTTTTGGAATTTTTTGAGGATGTAACTAGTAGAGTGGACAAGGGAGAACCAGTGGATGTGGTGTATTTGGACTTTCAAAAGGCTTTTGACAAGGTCCCACACAAGAGATTGATGTGCAAAATCAAAGCACATGGTATTGGGGGTAATATACTGACGTGGATAGAGAACTGGTTGGCAGACAGGAAGCAGAGAGTCGGGATAAATGGGTCCTTTTCAGAATAGCAGGCAGTGACTAGTGGAGTGCCGCAGGGCTCAGTGCTGGGACCCCAGCTCTTTACAATATACGTCAATGATTTGGATGAAGGAATTGAGTGTAATATCTCCAAGTTTGCAAATGACACTAAACTGGGTGGTTGTGTGAGCGGTGAGGGGGACGCTTAGAGGCTGCAGGGTGACTTGGACAGGTTAGGTGAGTGGGAAAATGCATGGCAGATACAGTATAATGTGGATAAATATGAGGTTATCCACTTTGGGGGCAAAAACACGAAGACAAAATATTATCTGAATGGTGGCAGATTAGGAAAAGGGGAGGTGCAACGAGACCTGGGTGTCATGGTCATCAGGCATTGAAAGTTGACATACAGGTACAACAGGCGGTAAAGAAGGCAAATGGTATGTTGGCCTTCATAGCTAGGGGATTTGAGTATAGGAGCAGGGAGGTCTTACTGCAGTTGTACAGGGCCTTGGTGAGGCCTCACCTGGAATATTGTGATCAGTTTTGGTCTCCTAAGCTGAGGAAGGACGTTCTTGCTATTGAGGGAGTGCAGCAAAGGTTCACCAGACTGATTCCTGGGATGGCTGGACTGTCATATGAGGAGAGACTGGGTCAACTGGGTCTTTATACATTGGAGTTTAGAAGGATGAGAGGGGATCTCATAGAAACATACAAGATTCTGACGGGACGGGACAGGTTAGATGCGGGTAGATTGTTCCCAATGTTGGGGAAGTCCAGAACCAGGGAACACAGTCTTAGGATAAGGGGTAGGCCATTTAGGACTGAGATGAGGAGAAACTTCTTCACTCAGAGAGTTGTTAACCTGTGGAATTCCCTGTCGCAGAGAGTTGTTGATGCCAGTTCATTGGATATATTCAAGAGGAAGTTAGATATGGCCCTTACGGCTAAGGGGATCAAGGGGTATGGAGAGAAAGCAGGAAAGGGATACTGAGGGAATGATCAGCCATGATCTTATTGAATGGTGGTGCAGGCTCGAAGGGCCGAATGGTCTACTCCTGCACCTATTTTCTATATATTTTTTTCTATGTTTGCTTTTAATGACTGGTGTACAAAGATACCCAGGTCCCCCTGTACATCGACACTTCCCAAGCCATCACCATTTAAATAACACCTTGTCCTTATGTTTTTCCTACCAATGTGAATAACTTCACATTTATCCACGTTATACTGCATCTGCCATATGTTTGCCTACTCACTCAACCTATCTAAATCGCCTTGTAGTGTCTTTGCATCCTCCTCACAACTCACAATCCCACCTAGTTTTGTGTCGTCAGCAAACTTGGAAATATTACATTTGGTTCCCTCATCCAAATCATTTATATATATTGTGAATAGCTGGGGCCCAAGCACTGATCCCTATGATACCCCACTAGTCACTGCCCGCTACCCCGAAAAAGACCCGTTTATTCCTACTCTCTGTTTCCTGTCAGTTAACCAATTTTCAATCCATGCCAATGCATTACCCCCCCTAATCCCATGTGCTTTAATTTTGCACACTAACCTCTTATGTGGGACTTTATCAAAGGCCTTCTGAAAATCTAAATACACTACATCCACTGGTTCTCCCTTATCTATTCTATTAGTTACATCCTCTCAAAACTCCAGTAGGTTTGTCAAACATGATTTTCCTTTCATAAATCCCTGCTGACTTTGTTTAATCCCGTTGATATTATTTAAGTATGCCGTTAACACATCCTTTATAATAGACTCTAGCATTTTCCCTACTATTGATGTTAGGCTAACCGGTCTGCAGTTCCCTGTTTTCTCTCTCCCTCCTTTTTTAAATGGTGAGGTTACATTTGCCACTCTCCAATCTGCAGGAACTGTTCCATAATCTATAGAATTTTGGAAGATGACAACCAATGCATCTACTATTTCCATGGCTATCTCTTTTAGTACTTTGTGATGCAGATCATCAGGCCGAGAGGATTTATTGGCCTGCAGTCCCATTAGTTTCTCCAACACTATTTTCTTACTAATAATCGTTTCCTTTAATTCCTTCTTGCTCACTAGGCCCTTGGTTCCCTAGCATTTCTGGGACGTTATTTGTGTCCTCTTCCGTGAACATAACAACATAAGAACATAAGAATTAGGAACAGGAGTAGGCCATCTAGCCCCTCGAGCCTGCTCCGCCATTCAACAAGATCATGGCTGATCTGGCCGTGGACTCAGCTCCACTTACCCGTCCGCTCCCCATAACCCTTAATTCCCTTATTGGTTAAAAATCTATCTATCTATCTATACATTCAATGAGCTAGCCTCAACTGCTTCCTTGGGCAGAGAATTCCACAGATTCACAACCCTCTGGGAGAAGAAATTCCTTCTCAACTCGGTTTTAAATTGGCTCCCCCGTATTTTGAGGCTGTGCCCCCTAGTTCTAGTCTCCCCGACCAGTGGAAACAACCTCTCTGCCTCTATCTTGTCTATCCCTTTCATTATTTTAAATGTTTCTATAAGATCACCCCTCATCCTTCTGAATTCCAACGAGTAAACACCCAGTCTACTCAATCTATCATTATAAGGTAACCCCCTCATCTCCGGAATCAGCCTCGTGAATCGTCTCTGTACCCCCTCCAAAGCTAGTATATCCTTCCTTAAGTAAGCTGACCAAAACTGCACACAGTACTCCAGGTGCGGCCTCACCAATACCCTGTAAATTTGCAGCAGGACCTCCCTGCTTTTGTACTCCATCTTCTCGCAATGAAGGCCAACATTCCATTCGCCTTCCTGATCACCTGCTGCACCTGCAAACTAACTTTTTGGGATTCATGCACAAGGACCCCCAGGTCCCTCTGCACCGCAGCATGTTGTAATTTCTCCCCATTGAAATAATATTCCCTTTTACTGTGTTTTTTTCCCAGGTGGATGACCTCACATTTTCCGACATTGTATTCCATCTGCCAAACCTTAGCCCATTCGCTTAACCTATCTAAATCTCTTTGCAGCCTCTCTGTGTCCTCTACACAACCCGCTTTCCCACTAATCTTTGTGTCATCTGCAAATTCTGTTACACTACACTCTGTTCCCTCTTCCAGGTCATCTATGTATAGTGTAAACAGTTGTGGTCCCAGCACCGATCCCTGTGGCACACCACTAACCACCGATTTCTAACCCGAAAAGGACCAATTTATCCCGACTCTCTGCTTTCTGTTCGCCAGCCAATTCTCGCTCCATGCTTATACATTTCCTCTGACTCTGCATACCTTTATCTTCTGCAGTAACCTTTTGTGTGGCACCTTATCGAATGCCTTTTGGAAATCTAAATACACCACATGCATCGGTACACCTCTATCCACCATGCGCGTTATATCCTCAAAGAATTCCAGTAAATTAGTTCAATGTGATTTCCCCTTCATGAATCCATGTTGCGTCTGTATGAGTGTACTATTCCTATCTAGATGTCCCGCTATTTCTTCCTTAATGATAGCTTCAAGCATTTTCCCCACCACAATGTTAAACTAACTGGCCTATAGTTACCTGCCTTTTGTCTGCCCTCTTTTTTAAACAGAGGCATTACATTAGCTGCTTTCCAATCTGCTGGTACCTCCCCAGAGTCCAGAGAATTTTGGTAGATTATAACAAATGCATCTGCTATAACTTCCGCCATCTCTTTTAATACCCTGGGATGCATTTCATCAGGACCAGGGGACTTGTCTACCTTGAGTCCCATTAGCCTGTCCAGCACTACCCGCCTAGTGATAGTGATTATCTCAAGGTCCTCTCTTCCCACATTCCCGTGACCAGCAATTTTTGGCATGGTGTTTGTGTCTTCCACTGTGAAGACCAAAGCAAAATAATTGTTTAAAGTCTCAGCTATTTCCACATTTCCCATTATTAAATCCCCCTCCTCATCTTCTAAGGGACCAACATTTATTTTGGTCACTCTCTTCCGTTTTATATATCGGTAAAAGCTTTTACTATCTGTTTTTATGTTTTGCGCAAGTTTACTTTCGTAATCTATCTTTCCTTTCTTTATTGCTTTCTTAATCATTCTTTGCTGTCGTTTAAAATGTTCCCAATCTTCGAGTTTCCCACTAACCTTGGCCACGTTATAAGCATTGGTTTTTAATTTGATACTCTCCTTTACTTTCTTACTTATCCACAGCTGGTTATCGCTTCTCTTACCGCCCTTCTTTTTCACTGGAATATATTTTTGTTGAGCACTATGAAAGAGCTCCTTAAAAGTCCTCCACTGTTCCTCAATTGTGCCACTGTTTAGTCTGTGTTCCCAGTCTACTTTAGCCAACTCTGCCCTCATCCCACTATAGTCCCCTTTGTTTAAGCATAGTATGCTCGTTTGAGACACTACTTCCTCACCCTCAATCTGTATTACAAATTCAACCATACTGTGATCACTCATTCCGAGAGGATCTTTTACTAGGAGATCATTTATTATTCCTGTCTCATTACACAGGACCAGATCTAAGATAGCTTTCTCCCTTGTAGGTTCTGTAACATACTGTTCTAAGAAACAATCTCATATGCATTCTATGAATTCCTCCTCAAGGCTACCCCGTGCGATTTGATTTGACCAATCGATATGTATGTTAAAATCCCCCATGATTACTGCCGTTCCTTTTTCACATGCCTCCATTATTCCCTTGATTATTGTCCGCCCCACCGTTAAGTTATTATTTGGGGGCCTATAAACTACGCCCACCAGTGACTTTTCCCCCTTACTATCTCTAATCTCCACCGACAATGATTCAACATTTTGTTCATTAGAGCCAATATCATCTCTCACAACTGCCCTGATATCATCCTTTATTAACAGAGCTATCCCACCTCCTTTCCCTTCGAGTCTATCTTTCCGAGTTGTCATATGTTTAATTCCCAGTCTTGGCCACCCTGCAACCATGTTTCTGTAATGGCCACCAAATCATACCCATTTGTAATGATTTGTGCCGTCAACTCATTTACTTTATTTCGAATGCTGCGTGCGTTAAGGTAGAGTGTTTTAATCCTAGTTTTTAAACCCTGATTTTTAATTTTGACCCCCTCCTGCAGCCCCTTTATATTCATACATATGATCCCTTCCTATCACCTTGTGGTTTGCACTTACCCCAGTGCTACTCTGCTCTGTTGCCTCCTGCCTTTTGCATTCTTTCTTGGGGTCCTGTTTATCTGAGCTCTCACCCACTCTAACTAGCTCAGAGCCCTCTCCTGGGTACCGAATACTCCTCGCATTGAGGCACTGAGCTTTCAGGCTTGCCTTTTTATTACGCTTTGACCCTTTAGAATTTTGCTGTACAGTGGCCCTTTTTGTTTTTTGCCTTGGGTTTCTCTGCCCTCCACTTTACCTCATCTCCTTTCTGTCTTTTGCTTCTGTCTCCATTTTGTTTCCCTCTGTCTCCCTGCATTGGTTCCCATCCCCCTGCCATATTAGTTTAACTCCTTCCCAACAGCACAAGCAAACACTGCCTAGGTGCAGACTGTCCTGTTTGTACTGGTCCCATCTCCCCCAGAACCGGTTCCAATGCCCCAGGAATTTGAATCCCTCCCTGCTGCACCACTGCTCAAGCCACGTATTCATCAGAGTTATCCTGTGATTCCTACTCTGACTAACACGTGGCACTGGTAGCAATCCGGAGATTACTACTTTTGAGGTCCTACTTTTTAATTTAGCTCCTAGCTCCTTAAATTCGTCTCGTAGGACCTCATCCCTTTTTTAACCTATATAGTTGGTACCAATGTGCACCACGACAACTGGCTGTTCACCCTCCATTTTCAGAATGTCCTGCACCCGCTCCGAGACATCCTTGACCCTTGCACCAGGGAGGCAACATACCATCCTGGAGTCTCGGTTGCGGCCGCAGAAACGCCTATCTATTCGCCTTACAATTGAATCCCCTATCACTATCGCTCTCGCACTCTTTTTCCTGCCCTCCTGTGCAGCAGAGCCAGCCACGGTGCCATGAACTTGGCTGCTGCTGCCCTCCCCTAATGAGTCATCCCCCTCAACAGTACTCAAACCGGTGTATCTGTTTTGCAGGGGGATGACCGCAGGGAACCCCTGCACTACCTTCCTTGCACTGCTCTTCCTGCTGGTTTTCCATTCCCTATCTGGCTGTGGACGTTTCACCTGCGGTAAGACCAACTCGCTACATGTGCTACTCACGTCATTCTCAGCACTGTGGATGCTCCAGAGTGAATCCACCCTCAGCTCCAATTCCGCAATGCGGTCCGTCAGGAGCTGGAGCTAGTGAAGACAGAACTGAAGTATTTATTTAATTGTTCTGCCATTTTCTTGTTCCCCATTACAAATTATCCCGTTTCTGTCTGTAAAGGATCTACATTCGTCTTCACTAATCTTTTTCTTTTTATGTACTTGTAGAAACTTTTGCAGTCCATTTTTATGTTCTTTGCAAGTTTACTCTCATACTGCATTTTTCCCCTCTTAATCAATCTCTTGGTCCTTTGTTGTTGAATTCTAAACTGCTCCCAATCCTCAGGCTTGCTACTCTTTCTGGCAATTTTGTATAACTCCTCTTTGGATCTAATACTATCCTTAATTTCTTTTGTGAGCCACAGTTGGGCCATTTTTCCTTTTGTGATTTTACTATGTATTCAGCTTTTAGTTTTCAGCTCTGATAAAGGACTACACATCCAAAATGTTGAAGCATGTATTCTCTCTTTGCAGATATTGACCGACCTGTTGTGAATTTCCAACATTTTTTGTTTTTAATCACAAATTTCCAGCGTTCAGTTTTTCCTTTTTATCTTATGCATATTAGTGCACGTTTTAACACAAACTTGCCATAAATTCAATCCTGAACATACCCAGGTGGATGGCATCAACTTTTTTGATCTGAATGAGAATATTGTTTAGAATGATGTTGCTGATTTTCCAAAGATGGTCAATTTCTAGCTGGATGTGATTGTATAGTCTCGAAAGAGAACTATGCCTGGATTTTGCAATCCCAGCCATCCGTTGTAGCATTGTAAATCAGGTGACCTGAGGCAGGAATTTCTTTCTGCTTTTGCACCCACCCCAATGTACTTTCTGTCAATGCCTGCTCATATAGAATGATTAAATACAAATTAATATGATGACATCACATAATCCATTTTTGTAATTTCCACCTCAATTGCCCAAGGTTGCTAGACAGCAGAGAAAAGATGGGAGCCTTCTTCTTTCATATGGTAGTAGCAAAGCAAATCAAATATTAATATCCAAGCAAAAACTTCCGGTGCAACAGCATGGATATCTTGTAGGCTGCCTGAAAAATTCCTATGAGGGCAGTGCTCAATGATGTGCTCCAGGGTCTGATTAGGTGCTCCACAGTCACATGATGGCAGCATCTACCATGACCAATTCTGAGGCAGTTGATGGTTATCCACTGTTTGCGAGGAAGGTTTGATCCTTCAGGTTGGACTGTGGGGTCCTCTATTAGGAATCCATTCCATATGGGAGTGAATTTAAAGAGTCCAACAGCCAGATTGATAGTAATTTCTGAATCTTTATTTCTGACTGGATTGGGTTTTCATTTCCTTGTTTATGCTGTTACTAACTACCTTCCCATTTGTCTTTTGACCATTCCCCCCTTCTCCACTCCATCTCTCTGCATGGATCTGTGGGAGAGCAAGTCTAATGGTACCATTGTCTATGTTTATTGAAGCCAAATGACACACTTCTCCTTCATCGCCCTGTGCATATTCCTTCTCCACCTTTCCACCATTTGCAGCATGCTGTCCAATATATTCCCAATGCCTGCAACAGTGCATGATGCTTCACTAGCATCATTATTTTTACAGTAGCCATAAGCAGATTTCCATGCTCTTCAGCTGAGGCAACATATCCTGACCCTCCATTCAGGGAATGTCTGTGTGTCACCAACACTGTTCTTGTTCACTCACTATGTGCATCATTCAGAACATTCCCCTCCCCAACATTAACTCCCTCAGAGTTGACATTTTTCAGTTCATGCTTGGGAAGTATAGAGCAAGTGATACTGCATGCTGCAAAATGCTGCTGCCAATGGCTTATTGACAATCAGGAAAAGTATCAGAATGCCGTAACAAATTAGTTGCTATTTACTTATATACTTTCCCTTTGCCTTCATAACTTTTAGGGGGTAAGAAGTTTCAAGTATTGGGGGCTGCTACTTTTTGTCAATTTCTCCTGCCTATTAAGGGCCGTCTTTTACTTGAAAGAATGCAGTAAGAGGCATCACATGTAGCAAAACCCAGGTGTCAGTTGTAGGCTACAATGGGTGGAATAACACCTGAATGCAACAAGCAATTACATTTCACATGTAGTTTTTGTGGAGTGAATGCATTTAAATGAGTGAAGGAACACTTTCAGGTGAAAGCTGGGATGTAAAGAATAACACACTAATTCATGGGCGGTGATGGTAAGTAAGTAACAAAAGCACTTTTAATAGTATGAGGGGCGAGGCCATTGCAAGTAACAGATATGCTTAATACAGTAGTTTTGAAAGCTATGACTGACTCTTACCATGACCTGTCTAGTAAGGTTATTAAACTTGTTTCCAGCAGAGTAGCTGTGCATGAAGTAATTGAATGGACATTGACTTTCCTACCTATCCCTTCCCACTGATCTGCTGCAACTTTCCTTGGGTGTCCCCTTTTTACAGGTTCCCTCCTCATCCTAATTTCGCGAATAGTAGGAATCTGCACAGAGGTTTTGTGCCCTGCAGCTGATCTCACAGACACTTGAACAGCAATCATAAATTTTGCTGCTGCCAAAACAAAATTGAAGATGCTGGACCCTTTGAGCTGCTACAACCCTTTAAATACCACAGTAGCACACTATTTCCTACCAATGAAAGGTATTTACCCTAACTGGAGCTTACCCAAAGAATTTTGATTATGACCTGATAATGTACAAGTAACTCCGTGCCAGTGCTGTCAGGTGGATGTCATTCGTGTACTGCTATACTTCTGGCAGGGATTGCATTCCAATGGAAAATCCAAATGTACAGGTGAAAAGTTCTATTGGCAGATAGTAACAGCTTATATTTATCAGTGTATTTGTTTTCAGAAGTGAAAAATATATGATTCATTAGGAACTTGTGATTTTAGATACTCTAAATTCAAACACGATCAGTTTCGGTCATAAATTGTGGAATGTCTATCAATTCAAAGCAGTTCAAATCAAGAGATTAATTTGCTCCTGTACGCTTGAAAGTTGTTTCATCTTCTGGTTTCATGACAAGTTGACAGTATTTGTGACATATGAGGCAACTAGGAAGAGTAGGCTTTCAATCTGAGCTTCTAAGAAGTGGCTAGAGACTTGTGAACTTCAATACCAGGCAAACATGATCATTCACTCTGAAGTCAGCCATATCTAATAATCTCCTTCCATATCTCTTTATACAATAAGGCTTTGTCAAAAAGTGTAAACCCACTCTCCTCTTCCTGCAGTCCAATTCCACCGATTGGTGTACAGTAACTGAACATACATCCAATTCAAAACATAAATGGCAGAGGTATCAGCTCTTACCATATCCTTTAGCTCACTGCCAGAGTGGACAGGTTATCTAGTCCAGACTGTCCTCAGAAGAAGACATACAAGAGTCTCCCCTGACTGCTAAATAAATTCACTGACAGTCATACAGATAAGTTGTAGGTTCAATTCTTGGTCAATGTTGAATTAGCTGATCTCAGGAGGAGATACAAAATTGGCCTCAGCACTCTTGGACTGAGGAAGGAAAAAAAATCAACCATGGTTTCAGTTTATTGTGCAAAGATGATTTAAACAGGGGCAATTTTCACTTAACCAATTCACTGGTATTGGGGGGGGGGGGGGAGGGCAGCGGCAGCCTCATTTCCCATACAGTGGCTCCATCATTGAGCTCAGCTGGTACAGAAGATGAAACAGGTGGCAGATGCAATGCTGGCAGAGGGTCAGGCATTGATTTGATTGAAAAAGGCTCCTGCTTGTTTCAGATAGCTGGCTTCCCATTTTGAAACCTGCGTGAAAACAGAGTTGGGTGGACCTTGGGCAGGAAATTTAAAAAAAAATGCATGCTGATCACCCCAATTTTCAGTGCGAACGAGAAGGTATTTTAAGTGAATGGTGAAAATTAACTATTCCTACAATGAAGCATTTTCTGCCCACCCCCCGCAATAATAATTTACAAAAATAAATTTTGAAATGATTTGGACTTGTAATTATTGACTCAAATGCAGTGCAGTATACTCTCTCCAGCAAAAACTTTTCTGCACTCCTGTCTGTATGAAAAATAACACAGAGCATGTTTATAAACAGTTTTAAAAGCAAAGTTGAAGATATTTTCTATATACTATTTCAGATATTTAACATTAGTGGTTTACATAGCAGGTGATATTATTGAATATTGCAAATACACAAACATTTTAAAAAGACAGTGAATAACTCATACAAAAAGCTTGATTCCCTGTCTGTGTTGAATTATCTGATCTTAGAGGAAGTGCAGTTGGAGAGCTATAATTGGCCTCAGCACTCAAGTAGGTCCAACACATGCTGCAGACTAATAGAAATTGAGTTTGTACTCCCAATTCCCTAAATGGCAAGTTACTAATCTCAACTATGCCATTATGATAGGAAACAAGTGGTGGCTCGTACATTCCCACAGGAACAGAAAAATCAGTTGAAGTGTATTTAGAGGCTGCTGTCATTCATCTCGTTTGACAGGATAAAGAGTATAGAAAGAGGCATTGCAACATACTCCCTTGCTGCCTGCCCTTTATGGCTGGGAATATAAGGTGCAAGAGAGGAAAAATTAAACATCCGAATGATAATTTTAAACAGAAATGTAAAAAACAAACCAAAGTACAATTCTGATTACAAACTATGCACTAATGAATAAAGAACTTAACCTTGCAATGCATTTCTGGCTATAAGTACATTTCAGTAGTGTATGCTATCTGTGTATGTCATTTTGTTAAACTGGTAGAAGATTTAAGAATAAAAATTATCCTTGGGATAGGGATTAGAAGGAGGAAGTAAAAAAACTTAGCCAGAGTTCTTGTGCCATATTGTTATCTAGTGATCCATTCTGGAAAGTGGATGTGCGTTAATGTTTGGATCTGTGGAAAGCCTAACTCCTGTACGTGATAGTGACCAGGAAATTTGTGTAGCGCCAGAAACCGGCGTGAAATGGTAATGTGACTGGAGCACCCATCCAAAGCTGCTGGCCCAAGTGTCACTGAAATTTGTCCTTGGGCCTCATCTGCATAAAACTGGTGAACTTCAATCGAGCTTTAGGAAAATCATCTGGATTTGCCACTGAGCTGCCCCACAGGTAGGTCCTTGGTGGAGGCGGGGGAAGAGGCAAAGCAGAATGAGGAGGGGGGGGTGATGCCATGTCAGGAGCGGCCCATAGTAGTGGTGTGGAGCCAGAAAAATCACTCCTGCTTCATCTGGGTTCACATAAATGCATGCATCAATCATGCATAGTCAATCATATTTTACAATAGGCCTTACAATCACCATTTAGTCACCGGTTTCCAGTGGCTTCTTTAAGGACCACTGTAGACGCAGACGAACTGAGCAGAGTATGCTTTACCCAATTTCTGATTAATTTTGAGCATGGTCTAAAACAGGTGCTAGAACTCCAATTAGCATATTCAAGGCATCGAACGCCTGTTTCAAGTGGGCGCATTGGACACTTCCTGGGGAGATTAGGCACAAGCGATCATGCCCTGAAATTGGTCTCCCAACTCTAAGTTTTCACCCAAAAAACAGGAATGATGGGACTAATTCTCTCTCTCTTCCCCCCGCCCCCCCAACCCACCCAAGTGTCTCCAGGATAAGAGAGAATTAAAATATGGTTTTAAATACAACCTATATTGTGCACTTTTGATACAAACATATTTTCCTTTCTCAAAAGGTTACATTTATAATATGAAAGAGCACATTATCACTTTTTGGAATTATCATGCTCAGGATTGCTTAACTTCTCCAAACATCTAAAACATGTATTTTATTAAGAATTGATGTCATTGAACAGTAAGGCCACCCTCCATTGTGTAGCATAGCACAAAATCTGCAGCCTTGTGGCCCAGCACATCTCTCGATCGGCATCAAGCTGGGAACTAATCCTGGTTCAATTGGGAATGTGGAGCAGCAACAGACATACTTTAGAATGAGGTACCAACCTAGTGAAGTTACAGCACAAGGCTAACCTGCATGCTGAACACCAAAAGCAGGTTATAGACAGAGCCAAGTTGTCCTACCAATGGTTCCAGAGGAGAGCTCCGCAACCCCGGCACATGCAGTTGAGAATGGTAGTGGACAACCTGGCAACAGGAGATGGAGGCTTCATGAACATTGCCATCCTCAACTATGGTGAAGCTCAGCATGAGTCAAGAGACAAGGCTAAGGTATTTGCGGGCATCTTCAGCCAAAACTATTAAGTGCATGATCCTACAATACCTCCTCCAGAGATTCCCACCACCATAGACTCTAGTGTCCAGCCAATTCTTAGCTATACTAACATATCTATCAACAGCGTGGCTACAAGAGTAGGTCAGAAGCTAGGCATTTTGCGATGAGTCTACTCGTGAGCTCTCAGTGTTGCCACCATCTACAATTCAGTAGTGTGATAAAGCATTCACTCAACCGAGTGGGCACAGCCACAAAAAGTTCGACATCATGTACGACAGAACAGGTTACGTGATTGGCACCCTGCCATTGGACTCATTATCCATCTCCTCCATTATCAACATGTCTGCAGCACATATGATCGACAAGAGGAAGTGCAGTAACACACCAAGGTTAGCACCTCCCTCCTCTTCGATCTCTACTACAGCAGCAATGTTGTGGGTACGCCATCACCTCCAAGTTCAGCGCCAAGTCACACACCATCCTGGATATATAGCACCATAATACCATCATAGGGGCACCATTACCACATGGACTACAGTGGTTAAAGGAGCAGATCCATCACCACCTTATCAGGACTACTAGGGGCGGGCAATAAATGTTGCCTTACCAATGTTGTTTATATCCCAAGAACAACTTTTTAAAATTGAAGAGCAAAATTAGACAGTAGAGCATGGCCAAGTCACCAACAGTTGAATTTTCACTCTGATCACTTTTATTTATTTTTTCATCAATTCTTATGCCATTTGTCAGGAATGCATGAAAACACATAGTTCTAACATCAACACATTGGAAAACCCTTGGTCAATCATATTTCCCTTACAATCATTGAGTTTATTTTATTTTTATACAGCAACATATTTCCCACCTTAAATTCCATAAGTTATTGCAGACTGATGCATCAATTCAATGGTTGTTATACTGTTAGTTGGTAGCTGTAAGGCTTTTGTATGTCAATAGCATCCCCAGATAGCACCTATTATACACTAAAGGAGTTCTACATATTTTTAGAGCCCGTCCAGGCACTTTCTCTAGATCAGCAGTTGCTGGATGCCTGGTAATTAGTTAATCCTGAGTACAGATTCAAAGGGAATGACAGTTCTGATCCACTTTGGAATGGCACGATCTGGTAAACACTTGATTTCACACTTAAGACTTAAGCACACTTGACAACATCTAGAATTACTAACCATAACTTCTCGTTAAACCTAAAGCATTGGATCAACATATCAAATAAAAGATTTAGTTTACTCTATGCAAATCAAAGTATAAATAAGTTCATTTGAACACTTCCCCTTGCATAGTGTCAGTGAGTGTTCCCCCTCTTGTATAGCAAGTACAAAGTGAATCTACATTTTAAACAATTTCCCGGGTCTGAAAAAAATAGGAAAAAAAACCCCCAGAAAACACAAAACCAATCTATACTTTGATATCCCGATAGTGTACTGTAAGTGTCATGTTATTCCATGACTGACCACGACCACAGTTAGTACATAGCAACTGTGCACAGTCCACGATGCAGCATAAAATACAAATATGGTATCAACTTGTCGAACTTCACCAGATTAGGAAAAAATAAACAACCAGGCAGTTTAAATTTTACCAAATCTTAAGAGTTATTTTAAATGGCTGATTTTCTTTTAGATGGTGTGCCTGCTCCTAATACATGCCTGCTACTGGAAATTAATTTTAAATTAAAAATACAATAAGATATGTGTAGACTTGAGATCACTTTACGAGGTATAATTTTAATTCATCTGAGAAACAAATGCAAGTAAGCCTACTTCAAATAAGAGATCACATAAATGTCTACTTGATCACCAGACACTAGTGATGCAGACATTGCATATTTAATATTCAAGAAGGCAGTGCCATGCTCATGGCAGTCATGGTTTACCAGAAGACTCTGTGAGTCAATTTCAGTCACAAGTCTTGGCCACAAAGGCCTGATAAAATGACAGTTAATTTTGACTGAAGTTAACAGTTAGTGTTGTTTGTTATGCAATCATTTAAGTTCAACTTGAAAAAAAAATGCTTTATAATACAAAGCGGACTCATTTCAGCATATCCCAACCACAGAAGTGTTTTTTTCCAGTATTTACAGTCTGTAACTTCTGACTTGATTTAATTAATTGCTTTACTAAAATCTACTTTAACTGTTACAATTTCTTCCCAAGAAGAACTTTGGCCAGTCATTAAAGTCACTTGATACTTGCAAGTGAAGCCCTTGGGAATCTTTCCATCCTTTCAATGGAAGATTAGACCAGAATTAAACAAACCCAGCAGCCCTATTCACTATGCCCAGCCACTATTCCTCATCAAATAAGCCAAGAATCTTCTAAATCTTTTGAAATGTTAAGACACTGGCGAGTTTTCTGTTGGACCAGCAGCTGGAGAAGGTGGAGCATTCTGCTCGAGGCTGCTTTCATTTGATGGAATTGGTGCTTTCTCAGCCACTCTCCACTGTATAATGCTGGTGTCCTTTCCTCCTGTCGAAATCAAGTGACCATCATTGTAGGTAAAGCTGACGTTGGTCACGTGACTGCTGTGTGCACTGTAAACATGGCTTGGAGCCTGGAAACACATCACAAGAGAAAGATCCGTTAAATGTAAAGTTTAGATCTGTTTTTTTTTTAAAACAGATGTACAGACAGATTGTAACTAAAGGATGAGGAAATAACTATAATGGGAAATTAATATTTATTTACTAATATTTATCTATCACTATCATGGGGCTTGCTTGTTTATTTATTGCTTTCAAGTAAATAATGTAACTATGCATATTATTCCTCATAACGATAACTAACTTGTCATTTCTAATTGTGAGTGTGGGATTCCGGTGTATATGGATCTGGTGTGGTGTCCAGGAGCAGGGGCTGAAGAAATGCTAAAATAATCGGACAATCCATAGGAATAGTTACAGATGGCTAGGCTGTATCATAGGAATGTCAACACTCCAATTTTGCCTCAGCTGTTGGGAGATTGTAATATGCATGTCTAAATGAAGATCGATGTTACCATACTCTAGCATACATGAAACTGCTTTATAGCAGTTTCCTAACCATTTAGGAACATAGGTGATAATATTAGGGAAATAAACATTGTTAAATAAAAGAAAGTGTGTGCCTATTCTGTCGAGTTAAAATTATCCCAAAGGACTGCATGGTCAGTTATTGAGGTGATCGGAGACATTTTCACTTCTGCAAATGGTCTCTTAAAACTGTCTTCATGAAAAGGCATTGGTAAACATTCCTTTTCTGTTTGAGGTGGTGGAAAAGCCAGAACAACAATATTAAGAACATTACTTTCAGATGTCCAAGTTTTGTTAAGCAAAGATATGCTGAGCCCACATAATTCATGTTTTAATTATACAATATGGCCAAAGAGACCACAAAAGAAGTGTGTGGAGGCAGAAGACGTGGGTATGATTCTTAATGAATACTTTGCATCTGTTTTCACAAAAGAGAGGGGCGATGCAGACTTTGCAATGAGGGAGGAGGAGTGTGAAATATTAGATGAGATACACATAGTGAGAGAGGAAGTATTAAGGGGCTTAGCAGGTTTGAAAGTGGATAAATCCCCAGGCCCGGATCAAATGTATCCCAGATAAGCAAAAGAGGAAATAGCAGAGGCTCTGACCATCATTTTCCAGTCCTCTCTGGCTATAGGTGTGGTGCCAGAGGACTACTAATGTTGTACCTTTGTTTAAAAAGGGAGAAAGGGATGGACCGAGTAATTACAGGTCAGTCAGCCTAACCTCAGCGAAGGACAGGATAAATCTTCATTTGGAAATACATGGATTAATCAAGGACAGTCAGCATGGATTTGTTAAGGGAAGGTTGTGTCTGACTAACTTGATTTAATTTTTCGAGGAGGTAATCAGGAGAGTCGATGAGGGCAGTGCGTATGATGTAATGCATATGGATTTTAGCAAAGCTTTTGATAAGACCCTACATGGTACACTGGTCATGAAAGTAATAGCCCATGGGATCCAGGGCAAAGTTGGATCCAAAATTGGCTCAGAGGCAGGAAGCAAAGGGTAATGGTTGATGGGTGTTTTTGTGACTGGAAAGTTGTATTCAGTGGGGGGTTCCACAAGGCTCAGTGCTGGGTCCTTTGCTTTTTGTGGTATACATCAATGACTTGGACTTGAATGTTGCGGGTATGATTAAAAAGTTTGTAGATGACACTAAAGTAGGCTATGTGGTTGATAATGAAGAAGAAAGCTGTGGACTGCAGGAAGATATCAATGTACTTGTCAGGTGGACAGAACAGTGGCAAATGGAATTCAATCCGGATAAGTGTGAGGTAATGCATCTGGGATGGTCTAACAAGACAAGGGAATACACATTAAATGTGCGACACTGAAGTGTAGAGGAACAAAGGGACTTTGGCGTGCAGGTCCACAGATCCCTGAAGGTAGGCCAGGTAGATAAGGTGGTTAAGAAGGCATATGGAATACTTGCCTTTATTAGCCGAGGCATGGAATACAAGAGCAAGGAGGTTATACTTAAACTGTATTATACATTGGTTAGGCCGCGGCTGGAGTACTGTGTGCAGTTCTGATCACCACATTACAGGAAAGATGTGATTGCACTAGAAAGGGTGCAGAGGAGATTTACAAGAATGTTGCCTGGACTGGAGAATTTTGGCTATGAGGAAAGATTGGAGATGCTGGGTCTGTTTTCTTTGGAACAGAGGAGGCTGAGGGGAGACCTGATTGAGATGTATAAAATTATGACGGGCCTGGATAGAGTGGATAGGAAGGACCTGTTTCCCTTGGCAGAGGGCTCAACAACCAGGGGGCATAGGTTTAAAGTTATTGGGAGGATGTTTAAGAGGAGATATGAGGGGAAGTTTCTTTACCGAATAGGTGGTGGGGGTCTGGAACTCTCTGCCTGAAAGGGTGGTAGAGGTAGAAACCTGCACCACATTTTAAAAATGCTTGGATGTGCACTTAAAGTGCTGTAACCTACAGGCTACGGACCAAGAGATGGAAAGTGGGATTAGGCTGGATAGCTCTTGGTTGGCCGGTGCGGACACGATGGGCTGAAACGGCCTACTTCCGTGCTGTAAATTTCTATGATTTGGTGGTATTGTGTTCAGTTTATAAACACATTTATAACTTTCTCTGAATAAATTCAGAACTGGGACTACCATTTTGATTTTTGCAGCAGGCCAGCTTTGCTTTCAAGCTTCAGTATTTTGATTTCCTTATTTCTTTTGAATTCCCTATTTGATTTCTTGGTGACTCTCCTATATTGATGGTCTCTAGTTTTGCTCTTTCCCAGAAGTGGAAACATTCACTCTGTGTCTACTCTACCGAACCTTTCATAATTTTAAAGACCTCTATTAGGTCACCCCTCAGCCTTCTTTTTTCAAGAGAAAAAAGACCCAGCCTGTTCATCTTTCCCGTATAGGTATAACCACACAGTTCTGGTATCATCCTTGTAAATCTTTTTTGTACCCTCTCCAGTGCCTCTATATCCTTTTTGTAATATGCGATCAGAACTGTTACAGTACTCAAAGTGTGGTCTAACCTAGGTTCAATACAAGTTTAGCATAGCGTTTCTACTTTTCAATTCTCTCCCCTCTAGAAATAAACCCCAATGCTTTTGTTATTTAATGGCCTTAGTGACCACCATCACAACTTTTAATGATTTGTGTATTTGTACTCCCAGATCTCTTTACTCCTCTACCCCATTTAGATTCTCAGTTTCCAAGTAATAAGTGACCTCCTTATTTTTCTTACCAAATATCAATAACTCACACTTTTATGTTGAAATTCATTTGCAAATTATATGACCATTCTAAAAGTTTATTAATGTCTTTTTGTAATTTGTGCAGTCCACCTCAGTGTTGACTATCCCTCCCAATTTGGCATCTTCTGCAAATTTAGAGATCGTGTTTGTGATTCCACAGTCCAAGTTATTAATATAAACTGTGAACAACCGTGGTCCCAGCACTGATCCTTGTGGGACCCCACATCCCACCTGTTTTGGCCAAAATTGTAATTCTTCAAAATTACTTTTCAAGTTGAATGTTGATATACTGAGCCAGTGAAACTGGAGCTTTGAAATGGTATACCTCAGTGTTCATAGCCTCCAACGACCCCAAAACTTGTAACAAAATACAACCTACAATCAGGAAACTGGTCAAAGTACATTTACATTTCTTTTTAAACATAAAAACAAAAATATGTGCAATATTTGTTTTGGTGCAGTGGTGCTGTTCAGGTTGTGGCCCAGATGTACTGAACCAAATTTGGTCACTGGATTCAAGCTCTGATACTACTATGGCACTGTAATCTTTAGCTTAGTAAGAATACATAGGAAATAAAATCTTATTCACCTTAGGCTTAGATATGGGGTATTGAAAGATGTGAACTTTGCAGAAATCGTCAGCAACAGCCACCACTTTTTTGTTGTGTGATCTGCAAAGTGCATTAATATCTGTTCCATCCGAGCCTTCGGGCCAAACTCCTGCAAGGAATGAAAATTATGCACCATAAATATTCTCCTTCAGTTTCCGAGTAACAAATGAATATTCTTTTAAAAAGCGGATAAAAGAATTCTGACTGGCGTGTTTGACATATAGAAAATAAACAAGAATTCTTGAGTCACAAAGAAGGATTAGTTTTTCGAAGGATGTCTTTCATAAATTATCAATTTCTGTATTAACAAAAATGTTAATTATAAGGCTGGGAGGAGGGGAAATGCTGCAGGTCTCAAGTGTATTTTGTATTGCTGCTACCACAAATATATTGTGACATATACCATCTCATTCATCTTTGAAATAAAAAGGTAAAAAAAATTACAAACTTATGCTTTTTGAATGTGGCAAAAGAAATCTGCCACTTTTATAACTTTCCAATATCCACTGTTTATATAATACCAATTATTTTATGAGTGGTTCCTTCATAATTCAGTTTCTTGAACAGTTGAAGTAATTAAGGTTTGAAAACCGAACTGGATCAATTTTAGGTAATTATCAATTCATTTTTATAAGCAGTAATAAATATTGCTTATAAATGTAATGGTGTAGGTCATAGTCAAGCCATGTAAATTTTACAGTGTGATTTGAAGAGAGATTAACAGCTTAATTCAAACATATATAGTACTGTTTAAATAAATCAATAAGTGCTGCTAATTACTTTCTTTATGGCTAACTGACAACTGACTGAATGGTCTAAAGTTAATTTCTGTGGCAATTTTTTCATGTACTAATTAAAGAGAGATGAATACTGGGGAGTGATTACAAGGCAATAAGTCTAATTGTGGGTTCAAACAACATCAATCTGAAAGAAAACAAAGCTTGGGTGGTTGGTATTTGTAATTTTCCACCACAAAGCATTGTTGAAGCAGAGCCCATAAATACATTATTTTAAAAGGGAATAAGACACTTGGTTCCAAAGGAGAAATAATAAAGGGCATAGGAAGTGAGCAAAAAATGAGATTGGACCAGGTAGCTCATGGAGGAAAACACAGGTACAGACTTTGACTCAAAAAAAAAACTAACCTAAAAAAATTGTAGCTAATAGAGTTGGTACAAATAGATTAGGAAACTTGTATTTTTTAAACTTAGGCCAAAAAAAGGGCACAAATCACTGGGGAAAATTGAGCCCATAAATTTATAGAATATTACAGCACAGAAACTACTTTTTTGAGTCAAAGGAGGCGTAACCTGCCATCTGCACCAATTCTGGACAGTTAGACAAGTTTGGCCAGCTCAGAGTTATTTCAGTTCTTCTTAGGCCGACATATGTGGTCTCTGTAGAAAAACCTGGTGAGTTAAGAAAATCGGTGCAGGTAAGGAAATCAGCGCAGCAGTTGCCCGGACAGCAGCAGCGGAGAGGTAAGAGAGAGTGGGAGAGAGGGGAGGGAGTGGCAGAACACGGCCGACCTTGGGGCCCACCGACACTCGGCCCGCTGGGGGCCCACCAACACTCGGCGCCGACACTCGATTAAAGCCCATGGGATCCAGGGCAAAGTATCAAGTTGGATCCAAAATTGGCTTAGAGGTAGGAAGCAAAGGGTAATGGTTGATGGATGTTTTTGTGACTGGAAGGATGTTTCCAGTGGTGTTCCGCAGGGCTCAGTACTGGATCCCTTGCTTTTTGTGGTATACATCAATGATCGAGATTTGAATGTAGTGGGTATGATTAAGAAATTTGCAGATGACACTAAAATTGGCTGTGTGGTTGATAATGAAGAGGAAAGTCATGGGGACTGCAGGAGGATATCAATCTACTGGTCAGGTGGGTAGAGCAGTGGCAAATGGAATTTAATTCGGAGAAGTGTGAGATAATGCACTTTGGGAGGGCCAATAAGAAAAGGGTATACACATTAAGCGGTAGGCCACTTAAAGGTGTAGAAGAACAAAGGGACCTTGGATTACTTGTCCACAGATCCCTGAAAGTAGCAGGCCAGGTGGATAAGGTGGTTAAGAAGGCATTCGGAATGCTTGCCTTTATTGGCCGAGGCATAGAAAAGAAGAGCAGGGAGGTTATGCTTAAATTGTATAATACTTTGGTTAGGCCATTGTTGGAGTACTGCGTGCAGTTCTGCTCGCCGTATTACAGGAAGGACGTGATTGCACTAGAGAGGGTGCAGAGGAGATTTACTAGGATGCTGCCGAGAATGGAAAATCTTAGCTATGAGGACAGATTGGATAGGCTGGGTTTGTTCTCATTGGAACAGAGGAGGCTGAGAGGAGACCTCATTGAGGTATACAAAATTTTGAGGGGCTTGGATATAGTGGATAGCAAGGGCCTATTTCCCTTCGTGGAGGGGTCAATTACGAGAGGGCATAATTTTAAGGTGGTTGGTAGAAGGTCCAGAGGGGATTTGAGGGGAGGATTCTTCACGCATAGGGTTGGGTGTCTGGAACTCATTGCCTGGAAGGGTGATGGAAGCAGAAACCCTCACCACATTTAAAAGGTGCTTGGATGTGCACTTGAAGTGCTGTAACCTGCAGGGTTACAGACCTAGAGCTGGTAAGTGGGATTAGACTGGATAACCTCTTGTTGGCTGGCGCAGAAACGATAGTAAGTACTGCAGGGAATCGAATACGGCCAGGGTGATCTCCTAGACTAGTTTCGATCGTCTGGATGGGTCGGAGAGGAATTTTCCCAGATATTTTTCCTCAATTGGTCTGGGTTTTTAATCTGTTTTTTTGCCTCTCCCAGGAGATCGCATGGCTCCGGTTGTGGTGGAATGTAAAATGTTGCGATGCATGGGGTATCGCAGTTGTGTAGAGCAGACTGGTTGGGCCGGATGCTCTTTACCTTTCCGCCATTGTTCATAGGTTTGTATGTAACCTTCGGGGCTGCTGACCGAGGGCCGTGTGGCTATTTTTCGGCCGGTGCGGACACGATGGGCCGGAATGGCTTCCTTCTGTGCTGTGGATTTCTATGTTTCTAATTCCATACTGACAAAGGGGTTAACCATTGCCGGTTTATCAAGAACTAATGTGTAATGGATTATTGGGATATCCATCCAGGGTAAAGAAATAATACTTAACTTCACTGGTGGCTAACCACAAACGAACACTGAATTTCTACAGAGATTCTGCCTCTCATCCGCCATAACTTTGGTGGAAGAGTCACAGAAACTCAGAAAATCGGTATTTATGACTTTTTTCCAGGGTTCCCACGTCTCATCCACTGAAATTATGGCGACAAACAGGAGAAGCCCGGTGAAAATTCACTCTTACGGTATGGTATTTAGTGACAGACCAGAAAGGGCCCACATTTAGTCGCTGGTCTATACTGATCCAGCTGCTCTGAGCTGGGTTGGCAGATAAGGCAAAACAATTGACCAAGTGTCATTAGGCTGAGGCGGGAGCGAGGAAAAATGCAGCCAGAACTCTTCCCTAATACCAAGTTATCCTTGTTGCATAGTGCACCCATTTGTGAATATCAAGTGATGACAGATCAGGCTTAGCTGTGATGCCTCCACAGTCACAGAACCTTGGTTCACACATGAAGAATGACCAATTGGGTGAAATACTGGGTGTATGCCAGATCTACCCATACCATGTTGTCATCCTGAGTCAATCACGGCCGATTTACGTTCAGGTTGCAGCCAGCTGCACAAGACCTGTGTGTTGGGACCTGGCACGAATCTCACATGATATAAAAGCCACTAATAAGTTTCATAGCATTTCATCTTGTCCTAGGCCCTTGATGCTATTAGCCAACCATTTGACAACATGCTGATAAAACAAGAAATGCTGTAAAGAGAGAAGATAGCTTACGATGTTTTGGGTGTGTACCCTAGATCAGAATGTCATAGCTTATGTTTTCTCTTTAGATGCTGACAGAGCTACTGTGCTTTTGCAGTAGTTCTTGTTCTTATTTCAGATTTTCAGTACTTGCAATTTTTCTTTTTTTTGTATTGCAAAGTGTTTATCATTTTTTTTTACTGTAGAATATCAGTGTTCTGAAAATGTTCCCTTAGTGTCATTTTACATGATTCCACATTCCTGTGGACATGCTCTCTTCTGCAAATATCTACAAATACTAATGTAATGTTCCTTGCTGTTTGCAGTTGCTTCACTGCCAGACTTTACCATTGGCTGATTAGTATCTATATTAAAAAGTTACAAATTTAAAATGGAATCCATATTTAAAAGTTAATGATTTATAGAGATAATATTTGGTCTCTGTTTACAGAAGTAAATTTTAAGCATTTTCCCCATCAAGAAGCAGATTTAAGCCAAGAACAATATTAACAGCAGCAATATTGGTCAAGGTCAGTGGGATAACAGTAATGTTTGTTCCAAATTTACAGTATGTATTAGAGCTGAATATTTGACCAGATGTTTTCATCAGTTTTTTCTTGCAAGGTGACAGAACTGCAAGCCATCTAGAATTATATTCTCTCTGTTTGGGATTTTTACACTTCACTAACAAGAAAAATGTTTTTTGTGTGCCCAAGCATTTCAATAACTAGCAAGTTGTTCATTCAACATTTTAAAAAATAGCAGTTAAACATTTTTGGTTGTACGAAAAATCTTTGGGATTAAAAAACAAAAAATGTATTTGACTTAATAAAACTACTTTCTTTAAAAGAAAATGCCATTTATCAAAGTGACTCCATTCTCTGCAATTAAGAAAACATTGATTCTGTCAAACGTTAATACATACAAGAGCAGGGAACTACAGCAGTTTTGAGATTCAAACGGATTGAAAGTAGGCTTGAATTATACAAGATATGCAAGTAGTGCCTCAGAGACATTTATAAAAAAGTTATATCACATCACCCTTCCACACATAATCGTTGAAAAAAGTCTTAAATTAATGTTATGATAAATTTAAAACATGTCAACTAGTAAGTCTTTTGGGACCCATATGCTTCACCAGAACAGGCAAATATAAACCATTCCACATAATTCTTCAGCAAAATTGCACTACCCTATCCATTACTCCTTAGCAGGCCTTTAGCTTACATGGAGATCAGTCATTTGCTCTGTTCTCAACCACTGCATGATGTAGTTTTTAAAGAAAATAAATTATTTGAGGAAAGAATTTATTCTCAAGTCTAACAAGGCTTCAGTTGTACAAAGACCAATCCCAAGGCCATTTACTCAAAACAAGAACACTGCCACTGAAGATGATCAAACCAGGATCACTAATCATTCCTGTATTATTTAATTTCTATTGTATATAAAAGTGAATTCTACTGACATTGCACATTCAAAAGTTGTACATTCAGATTTCTACCTAATCTCTGATTAGCTATTGATTGAGGATGCTAAGTGGACAAATTCTCTTTCATCGCCATATAATTTATACCCTAGTTATGATAAATTTATCAATGCGCTTAGATTAGATGGTACTTCATAGCATTTACTAATGCTAAAAAGCAGTAATGCTACTTTGAGCCCAGAAGGTGGCAATAGTTGAGCATCATTTTTGTTAGTAATTATTTTGTTCAAAACTGCATAACTTAAATTACTGAGTTATTAACTGACTATTTAAAATGTAAAGTCATACATTAATGCTTCAAGTAAGACTTCAATTGAAGTAAAAGTCACAATTTTATAATTTGTCAACATTAATAAAATATTAGAAATAATTTTATATTGAACCTTTTCCACCTTTACTCCTCATTAATTATTTTGTTGATTCATAGGGCCCAAGTTTCCACATGATTTGCGCCTGATTTTTAGGAGCAACTGGTGGAGAACGGACTATCTTAGAAATCGCAATTCTCCACATTTTTTTTTCTGCAGTTCTAGTCAGGTAGAACAGTTCTACTTTGGAACAGAATTTTTTCTTCAAAAGGGGGCGTGTCCGGCCACTGACGCCTGATTTGAAAGTTTCCACAGTGAAAACGTACTCCAAACTAACTTAGAATGGAGCAAGTGAAGATTTTTGTAGAACTGAAAAAACCTGTTCTACACATTAAAAAATCAGGCGCAGGTTACAAATTAGGCGTCCAGAACGAGGTGGGGGGGGGGGGGGGGGGGGGAAAGGGAAGTCATTAAATTCTACAATAAATCCTTATTTATACTTCTACAAATATTATACAAATAAATCCAACCTGAATAAACATTTATAAGCAAAGAAAAGATTAAATAAACCATTTTCCTACCTGTGTGAAAGTGCTTCAGCCAGGGAGAATTCTGCAGCCGTTCGTGCCGCTGAGCGGGAGGGGGGGGGAGAAAGCCGTTCGTGCCGCTGAGCGGGAGGGGGGGGGGGGGGAGAAAGCCGCTCGTGCCGCTGAGCGGGAGGAGGGGGGGAGGGGGAAGAAGAGAAAGCCATTCGTGCCGCTGAGCGGGGGGGGGGGAGGAGAAAGCGGTTTGTTGTTGTGGAGGAGGGAGGGGAAAGAGGCAGCGGGTTGTTGTTGTGGAGGGGAGGGAGGGGAAGGAGACAGCCGTTTGTTGCCGCAGAGGGGAGGGAGGGGAAGGAGACATCGGTTTGTTGCCGCGGAGAGGACGGAGGGGAAGGAGACAGCCGTTTGTTGCCGTGGAGGGGAGGGAGGGGAAGGAGGCAGCGGGTTGTTGCCGCGGAGGGGAGGGAGGGGAAGGAGACAGCGGTTTGTTGCCGTGGAGGGGAGGGAGGGGGAGGAAACCGCCGTTTGTTGCCGTGGAGGGGAGGGAGGGGAAGGAGACAGTGAGAAGGGTAGCCTCAGTGCTGATGGCAATGTGCTTTTATTAAAAAATGTTCAAAAATTAAACAGCTATAAAGAACTACAAAAATGGCCGAGTGCCAATGTTTTTTTTCACACTGAGCATGCGCAAACGCTCCAATGCGCACGCGCAGCGTTGCCGGCAGGAAAAAACTAATTTAAATAGTACCCGCCCCCTCCCACTTACAAAATCGGTGCGAGTGTAGGCTCCGCCCCCCTGGGCGCCGCGCCAAACAGACAAGGAGCTGCAAAGCGCTCGAGAATAGCGCGTTTTTTATCTGGCGCCGTTTTAGGCGCGAAAAACGGGCGCCCAACTCGGAGGGGCGCCCGTTTTTTATCCTGTGGAAACTTGGGCCCATAGTTTCTGTAATTTTCTCTGGGAAACTGTTTTCCCTGCCCAAGCTACTCAGAACTATATATTAAACTATGACTCAGAGACCTCTTCCAATGCTTTTCCATAATAACACGCTTGAGACAAGAATTTTGCTGTGAGGAATCACATCCCTTTGGCACAATATGCTGGCACTTCAATTAAAGGTGAACTATCACACCACCTATTACTACATCTTACACTGTAATCTGTATGGGTTATATATTAATAAAAAATTTATAACTTTAAATACTGATGCAGTAGTAGTATATCAAATGATATATAATAATGCAACCACCTACCAAAAACATGAAAGCCTAGAACACATGTATATGTATACCATTCCATATCCCTGCATTCAGAGCGATTTCTTATCAGCTTGCAGCCATTTTTAATATCCCCTAAAAAAACACAATACCCTTAGATTAGTCAAAACTTCCAGATAGTCTTTTTAAAATGATGCATTTTATTTTAGATTCCACCTCTTTCATCCTTAGCAGCCATTTTCAAGATAAGACAGAAATGGTGAGTTACTCTACCTCCTTTTTGGAACACTCCCATCTAAAAAATCTGGATCAGAACAGTTGAGTTATTCACCAACATGAAGTGAGCATCTTTACTTTGTGTTTTTCTCTCTAAAATGTTTTTTCTTGCATCCATTTTCCCTCATCAGTTACACCAATGGAACGATGGTCCAAAATGAACTTCACTGTAAAATTCAAAGATGCCCTTCTTTTTCCACCCTTACACCTGGTGACTGGCCAACATTCTTCTGAAGGGAAGCCACAGTATGAATGTCATCAGCTATCCAAGTTTCTAATGGCATTACATAAAGACCCACTTTTTTTTGGTATTAAAACTCTCAAATTCACTATTTTTTTTCCTGAATTTTAATAGAACTTAAATATGACACTGAAAATTGCACAGGTGGAGTCTCCAAGTAGAATAGCTAATATAAATTATTGCCCAAGTAGTAGAGTTTTCTAACTGTATTCTGAGCAATTATCTGATCACATCCTCTCTCATAGTCATTGAAACCCTTACCAACATAACTTTGTCACCTCAAGACTATAATTCCCTTGTTTACTTCAATGGACCGCAGTGGAAGTTTGGTGATGTAGAAGAGGAGTGACTTGGAGGTACAGCTTCACAGGACACTAAGGGAGCATCAACCCAAGGCTGTTAAAAAAGTTATGTTTTATCTCAAGAGGTATTGATGAGCCTATATAAAATCTTAATATGAGCCCTATTAGAGTACTGTTCAGTATTGAATTCCATACTACAGGAAGGGTATTGAGGCTTTAGAGATAGTATAGTGCAGATTCACAAGAATGCTGCCTGGTATGAGGAAACACAAATATGAAGACTTGAAAAATTTGGTATTTTTTTGTTAGAACAATGCAGATTTGGGGTGATATAATATAAATGTTTTAAATCCTGAAAGAATAGGACAGGGTAGATAGAGGCAGACTATTTTCAGTAGTTGACGGATCTAGAATGAATGGCCATAGATACAAGATTTAATGTACGAGATTTAGAACAAGCGAGCAAATGAAACTGGTTTACGTAGAATTGTAAGGATATAGAATGAATTTCTAGGGTTAGTGTTGAAGGCTGAAACTATTTAAACCTTCAAGCTTAGATTGTATAGAATGTTGAATGCAAGGGAGATGAAGGGATATGGGAACAGGATGGGTAAATGTGATTCAGACTATTTGCTTGCGTGAAGGGTAAATGCTAATGCAGACTAATTGAACCAAATGGCTTGTTTCCATGTATTTCTATGTATTTAAATCAATTCCCTTAATGTCTCTTCCAATTCCTGCTCGGTTCTATCACTGCTCCGTAACACACATTGGGACATTTTTGCTGCATAAAAGGGACTACATAAATGTAAGCAGTAATTGTCAAGAGTGACAGCAACCTAAGAAGCAAACATTCAGGCAAAGCTGTGCGATCTGTAGTCTGTTGCTACACATCATTTCAGATTATTATACTGAAGGACTCATGATTCCAATGCATCTGCCTATGTATAGAATATCTGTAATGGAGACAGATGACATTTGTGAAACATTTGAAATGCATTCAAATTTATTTGATGTGTATTCGAGACCATATGGAAGTCTGGAGCTTGGGGTGATGAGAAAGGAAAACAAAACTTATGCCACTGAATTATGTTAGCTGCCACTATGTTGGCAGAGTTTAAATACAGACTGTACATACACTGTCTGTGGAATTTAGCATTCCCCAGAGCATGAGAGGTTGTAGCAGCCTTACTACAGACTGGCAATAATCCAGCTCAGTGGTAATTTATATTGAATTGGTTCTGTGCATAGGTGACTAAATAGTGTAGAGAGCACAAATTGTGATTTATAAAATCTGAGGTAGAAAGACAATCAGTCATTAAGATACTAAATTTTCAGTTTAATTTTATTGTAGGCCAAAATGAAACATATTGTTCCAAACAACATCAAAGAAACCAACACAATGTGAGCACCATAAGTTACATTAAAACACATTCTTTTCACTTGTAGGAGGGAATATCAGAATACTTACAATATAGGATTTCATAGTCTCCTGAGTTAGACATTATGAAATTGGTATCTGGTGACCAGTCAAGGTGTGTAATATAACTGGAATGCCCCTAAAAAGAGATGGAAAGAAATCATAAAACCAATTTATAGATCGTATGCCAATGACACTTTTTTTTAAATTGGAAAAAAGTAGGAATGCAACAACAACGATCAACCCAAGTTTCAAAGTGCTGATTGTATAATACAGTTGAGCTCATTTTCCATTGCCATCTGCCCGTTGTAGTGACGTTAACTGAATATCTGGCAGTAGAAAATGGGTGGGAGTCTTGACAGAACTCTGCCCACTTTGCAAGGTGGCATAATTTCTTGGGGTGGGGGCCAGCAGTATAGGAAGCACCCACCCTGAACTTCATGACACCCTGCACTCTATATCCTGATATTTGGGAATGCAGGATCACACTTCTAAAAGATGCCCATGCCAAATATGTATCCTGGATTGCTAGGGAGTCATATGTAGCTGGCTTAAAGGGCACAGGTAAGTACATTTAATCTGCAATGTTTAGTCATTTTCTGACTTTTTTTCCTGCTGGCTAGTTTTCATATGTTGTGCCAATTGTTCGAATTTCCTTTTGCTGCTCGCATTGAGTTTCACCTATTTGAAATGCTTGGAAGAGGAGGAAGCCCTGCAGAGAGATGCCAGACAGATTAGGCTGTACGAGAAGTACTTTATGGCCCCTCACCAGGTGGAGGTGGGAAAACTTGTTTTGGCAGACAATTAGTGCATGCAGTGGTTCCTCTTCGCAAAGGAAGCTAGGTCAGCACTCCTCAAATATGACTGCATGATTAACCATGATGTTTGTATGTCATGTGTTCAGTAGCAAGGCAGGAAAGGCATGCCCGGGTGATCAGCAGGCAGCGTACCCTGGTTAGCCACACCTGCCATGATGCCACCAATCTTTGCAGGTCCTCCTGGCAATTCTACCCTGGCAGTGGCCATGGGGAACTGCTTTTATAGGATCCAGATGCAGAGATGTGCCATCTGCTTGAAGGACACCTCCAACTACCATGCAAGAAAGGACCAGCACATCCAGTGACAGTATCAGTCAGCTGTGGCCTGAAGTTTGACTCTACCTGGTCGCTGGCATGCTGCAATGCTGACTATTGCGAGGGTGTCATTACAATGGCACAGTGGGCTACTTTGTTTTTAATCATCTAATACAGCACTACCTCCAGCTATCAAGTAGGGTATCGTGTGCTGAGCTACTTTGTGACTTGCCTGGAGGCTTGTTAGGGTTTCCTTTCCTTTAATTATTTCAGTCAGATTTTAGTTCTCCCTTCCTTTTTCAACTTCGGCAAAGGCAATCGATGGAAATAAATTACCTTCTGAGCCTTTCCAAAGGCATGAATAATTGTTGTTTCCTTATTGTAACATTCACTCTTATTATTTTTCCTTTAAATTTCAGTTGCATGCAATTATCTGCTCTCATTACAAGTGTGCTTTATGGACCCCTCCAAATCTTCATCTGAAATAATGCACATGATCTAACCGTGGAAAATTGGGTCCAAACTGCACAGTATGATTTGGGTCTATCTAAAACCTCCCATTAGCCATTTGGGTCTAAACTGCATCCATAACAGAAACTTGGATTTTTTTCAAAATCCAATTCTCCAAAAAGGTAGCTGCACTCTGATTTTTCATGAGAAGAGGGACAGCTGCTGTACCATTGAGACCATAAGAAAAACATGCCCCTACAAGCCTGTGATTCCCCAAACACTGGCTTTGTAAGGAGAGTCCATCAGAATGAGCATAGGCAGAATTTATCCTAACTGATTTAACAGGGGACAGAAATTTCACCTCCTTTTTAAAATATGTCTGTACACAATTTAAAGAATATAACATAAAATAAAATACGAGACATTTAATAAATTTGTTCTTTGGGGGGTAAATAGACTTCAGTTGCTAAATCTTTATAGCCTTGCTGTGTTCTTTTTATAGACCGCTGTAAAATGCTAACTATTCTTTTGAGAAAATCTCTCACATGCCTTAAAATAAATTTATTGCATAAAATGACTGAAATACATCAATCTCCAATCTCTTCAAACAGCAATTTAATCAAAGTACAACCTATGCTGGCCAGTAAAGGGATATACTATTAATGTTAAATTGACCATGTGTTGTATTTTTGGGGTAATCTGATTTTTCCTTAGCTGTAAAAGGATAATCAGTGCAACAATAAACAGGTTTAAACCATGAGGACAGAATCCACCGAAAATCATACACAAGGAAGATTAGGGCTGTCAAGCGATGGAAAAAAAATTAGCACAATTAATGCTGCAATTAAAATTTTTAATCTAAGTTACACTTGGTTTTGATCCCATATTTAATTGATACAATTACTGCATCCATCTCATTCAAGTTTGTGCTATTGTTGATGCCCAATGTGATTCTTCGCACAAGATGGGGTTCTTGCAGCCTAAATTCAGTAAAATTGTGTTTTTTTTTAAGTGGATGGAGAAATAAATCTACCAGAATAATTTTTTAACACCACAAGACTCTTCTGTACAGTAAGTTTAAAAAGTCCATACAGGCATCGATCAATTGCTTGGTCTTCAAGATACCAAATCTCATATTTCTGTTAAAAGAAGTATTCTGGGAACTTGATCAATCAGGAGAAAAACACATCCCCATCCATGGAGTAGACCAAAAGATACTTCTGGACATATTAATGATTCGATCATATCAGCAAACAATATTTTCAAATCTTGGCATAGTAGAAATAAAAATTATAATTAGAAGCTTCAGATGCAAGTCTTAACTTGCAATCTCTTAAAGTGCAAGCTACTAGGTTATTAGACGAGACCAGAAGCACAGCGAGAAAACCAAGAAGAACCATCTCTACAACACAAGATATTCCAGGTATCTTCCCAGCTCTGGCAGCTCCTCCACACCTTAATATCCAAAGATTTGGCAACTTTTGCTACATGAGAACCAGATATATGCACAACTGAAATTGCAGTTTAGAAGTTCTATAAAAGAGCATGTCCATCGGTACGGGATCTGGAGAGGTAATAAGGTGCCAGTTAAATCTAGAGAGATTTTCCTCTAACCCCCAGCCCACAAATGTCGGTGACTCCTTGGTGCACAGCAGCGTTCTCATTGCAACCAGAAGGCGACAATGTGGGTCAAGACCAAGGGAAAAATAAAGCAGACAGAGAAAGGCTTTTAAGAAAGGGAAAGGCATGTTAATTAAGGAAGTGAAGGAAAAAAACCTGGAAGGGAAAGAAGCCTCCCACAGCTGTGCCTGCCCTTCAGCATGATTACCAGTGTCATTATAGTGGCTTCAATGTACCCCATACCTTGTGCCCCCCGCCCCTGCCCAGTACCAGATTCATCAAAGCGAGCGAGGCCTCAGGCTACTTTGTAGATGACTGCTCCGGAGGTGCAGACAACAAGTTCGAGCCCCTCGGTGATGCAGACGGTGCGAAAGACACTCAACGCACGAGTCAGGGTGTCTTTTCTCCGCTCGACACTTCACCAGGGACAAATCAAACATGCACACAGCTTTACTGTGTGTGTCATCCGCATGGCATCATTGCACCTCTTTGCTTCATGCTTTACTCGCTATAGAGTCGCATGTCAATCATAGGCTTGGTGTGGTAACTTCCACGATTGTTACGTAAAAAAAGGAAACACCAAAATAATTAACTCATTAATCGCAGAAGTTAACTATGATTAATTGACAGCCCCAATACAAATGTATGAGCAGGTTATTACAAAAATGCCATATACTACAGTTATCTTATCAATTTAATATTCACAAAGATCAATTGTTGAACTGTCAATAAGAATTATGCCAAAATTCCTCAGTTAATCAGACCACAGATCATCTTACATTCAGTATAATTTCCCTGTAATCTAGAAGCTGAATTCCAAAAGTTAAATGTTTTTATACCATCACAAGCAGCTTATTGCCATTCTGCCAGACATTTGGCAGCTGTATGAAATTCCTTTGGATGAAAATTGAGCTTTGGGAGAGGGGTGGATTCTTGCTTAAAAAAAACAGAGCTTTGTGATTAATCATTCTTATCGAAAAGAAAGCAAATCACCAATTTATGTTTAGTGAGCTTTACTGATGAGAAATCCAGATTTTTGTATTACACATAAAAGCGCAAACATCAGATTTTCCTAAAAAAGATCTAAGCGTTTCAGACACTGCAATGACCATGCCCAATCAACAAAATAAATAGAGCACTGAACTATACAGCCAAACCAGTAGAGTACAAATTTGAGGAAGACATGTTTAAATTGTACAGTGCTCTGGTCAGATCACAACTTGAATGACCAGTTCCGATAATGTAGACAAGGGAAACGTTCATGCCAGAAGACTGATTCATAATGTTAGTGGACTGAGTTGCATGGAAATACTGTACAGGCTTGGTGTAGAGATACACAAAATAGTAATAGTCTGAAAAGGTGAATCTGGAGCATTATTTCAAATTAAATGTGACAGGAAGATAAGGGGCTACAGCTTCAAAGTAGTGAAAAGTAAATTTAGCACTGATGTCAAGAGGTTGTTTCCATAACGAGTGATTGACACAATGATAAACCTCCGAGTAGAGGATGCCAAAACTCTGGAATAATTGATAAAGCAGGGGCTATATGGATGAACGAAATAGGACTGTGTGGCCATCCTCATCTGTGTAGGGTCAATTTTCAACTGCAGGCCGCCTGATTTTTTTGCTTACAAAACAGGAGGCCAGCAGAGGAAAATCTGGTAGGCACCTTAGATGTTCAATTGCATGTCTGATTCAGGCAGCACTTTATATGGGTGTTCAGTACGCTTACCCAAAAATATGCAAATCAGGATCGTACGCTGTTTGTAGGAGCTCGATTGCAATTTTACAAATTGGGAAAGCATATGCTGTGCATGCTAGTCATAGTTGTTCCGGGCATAGAGTGGCCTAACGAGCAGTTTTTAAAGGGACCACTGGCGGCTGAGTGGAAAAAGGTAAATTTTATTTAAAGATTTTAGTGGGACCAGGAGGAACATTCTACCAAACAGCTACTATATCCTAACTTTGGCTCCATCCTCCTTCATGTTTCAACAATCTTGACCTCGCATTCTTTATTATCTCATGTGCAACTCCCATACCATCTCCACTGCTAAGGTTGACTGAAAACCGTAATGAACATTTTAGCATTCAGCAAATACCCATGCAGTTGGAAAAATATTCATAAATGCATTATGTATCACAGGAGGTGCACAACACTGCCAAATGACTGAGGATCTTTATTGCTGTGTCTAAGTAAACATAGTATTTGACATTTTCTGGCTTCTGTTGCTCAGACTTGACTTTTGACTTAGATTTGAAAATCAACAATCAATTTTTCTGTCAAAAAATCAACTTGTTATGTTTATAGCACCTCACAAAGCAATGAATCAGCATTGAAAAGATGCATCAGAAAAGCATCAATTTAATTTTTTTTCTGAACAGATTTTCACAGCTTTCACCCTTGATAATAGCCCAGTGTCTGGATCCAACTGTAAATATTCTTCTAAGGGATCACCGATCATGGTGGCCGACATGTTCTTATTCTATCATATGATGTATATTACACATTACATTTGACTATTAATTGCAAATTTAATTGACTTCTTAACAGGGACAATTAGTTCATCATTTTGTAGCTTATGGTTAAAGTTACAGTAATAAAGCTATTTTGGATATTTCAGCAGCTTTTTACAATATTAGCATTTCTTTCAACGTCAACAGTTTGCAAGCTGAAAGTGTAAACATAGAAAATAGGTGCAGGAGTAGGCCATTCGGCCCTTCTAGCCTGCACCGCCATTTAATGAATTCATGGCTGAACATTCAACTTCAGTACCCCATTCCTGCTTTCTCGCCATACCCCTTCTAACCCTCTAGTAGTAAGGACCTCATCTAACTCCTTTTTGAATATATTTAGTGAATTGCCCTCAACAACTTTCTGTGGTAGAGAATTCCACAGGTTCACCACTCTCTGGGTGAAGAAGTTCCTCCGCATCTCGGTCCTAAATGGCTTACCCCTTATCCTTAGACTGTGACCTCTGGTTCTGGACTTCCCCAACATTGGGAACATTCTTCCTGCATCTAACCTGTCTAACCCCGTCAGAATTTTAAATGTTTCTATGAGGTCCCCTCTCATTCTTCTGAACTCCAGTGAATACAAGCCCAGTTGATCCAGTCTTTCTTGATAGGTCAGTCCCGCCATCCCGGGATTCAGTCTGGTGAACCTTCGCTGCACTTCCTCAATAGCAAGAATGTCCTTCCTCAGGTTAGGAGACCAAAACTGTACACAATACTCCAGGTGTGGCCTCACCAAGGCCCTGTACAACTGTAGCAACACCTCCCTGCCCCTGTACTCAAATCCCCTTGCTATGAAGGCCAACATGCCATTTGCTTTCTTAACCGCCTGCTGCACCTGCATGCCAACCTTCAATGACTGATGTACCATGACACCCAGGTCTCTTTGCACCTCCCCTTTTCCTAATCTGTCACCATTCAGATAATAGTCTGTCTCTCTGTTTTTACCACCAAAGTGGATAACCTCACATTTATCCACATTATACTTCATCTGCCATGCATTTGCCCACTCACCTAACCTATCCAAGTCGCTCTGCAGCCTCACAGCATCCTCCTCGCAGCTCACACTGCCACCCAACTTAGTGTCATCCGCAAATTTGGAGATACTACATTTAATCCCCTCATCTAAATCATTAATGTACAGTGTAAACAGCTGGGGCCCCAGCACAGAACCTTGCGGTACCCCACTAGTCACTGCCTGCCATTCTGAAAAGTACCCATTTACTCCTACTCTTTGCTTCCTGTCTGACAACCAGTTCTCAATCCACGTCAGCACACTACCCCCAATCCCATGTGCTTTAACTTTGCACATCAATCTCTTGTGTGGGACCTTGTCGAACGCCTTCTGAAAGTCCAAATATACCACATCAACTGGTTCTCCCTTGTCCACTCTACTGGAAACATCCTCAAAAAATTCCAGAAGATTTGTCAAGCATGATTTCCCTTTCACAAATCCATGCTGACTTGGACCTATCATGTCACCTCTTTCCAAATGCACTGCTATGGCATCCTTAATAATTGATTCCATCATTTTACCCACTACCGATGTCAGGCTGACCGGTCTATAATTCCCTGTTTTCTCTCTCCCTCCTTTTTTAAAAAGTGGGGTTACATTGGCTACCCTCCACTCTATAGGAACTGATCCAGAGTCAATGGAATGTTGGAAAATGACTGTCAATGCATCCACTATTTCCAAGGCCACCTCCTTAAGTACTCTGGGATGCAGTCCATCAGGCCCAGCACAGGGAGGCATTCATGTTTCTGCACTTGCTTTAATCTAAGAATTAAATTTGTTTTCCTGAATCAATTGTATCATTTGGGTAAAAATATATTCAGATATTCTGGAATGATAGTTCTGCAACTCAGCAGTTGAAGGGGAAGTAAAAAAAATTGAAACAGAGCATGTTTTGAAAGTCTATGCATTTGCAGAGCATGCCTCAGAATGTGTCCACACATGCATGCTTACTAAGAAATCAATAAATATACAAACTTTTTTCATTCATGCCTCTTCAGATTAAATATTTTTTATTAGTCACTTACAGTACATTTTCCTTGTCTGCTGTATTTTCTGCCATTTTCGGCTACTGTGTAGATGTAAACAAAATTGTCATGGGACCCCACTGCCAAGTAATTACCATCTGTAAAAGAAATGAAATGTATCTAATTATACATCCATTAGGAAATGAAAAACATACATTTTCAGCACATCAAACTTCCTGGGAATATGCAAAACTGAAGCGCTGTTGTTGAGCATTCCAGTTGAATTGGTTAGCAGTGGTTTGAACAGCAACATTAAGCAATCTACTGAAATGAATAAGTGAATTTTTCCACCAGATATTCACACACTTCTCTTCTATTGTGGGTAGCTTCTGGGGCACAAACTATGCTATGATTGGCATCAGCGTTGCTGAGATCAGCTAGCGAGAGTTACAATTTAAGCTAAACATGCCCACTCAGAAAATTGAAACCTGAATTATCCAGTTGGGCTCAAGCACAACTGAACTGGGGCAGAGCACAATTCATGCCTGCCCTATGTTATAAGGGTTGACCAAGCCATAATTTCTGGGGTCAGCTTCATTTTAAGAAATAAAAATAGAAAATACTGGAAACACTCAGCTGGTCAAGCAGCATCTATTGAGAGAGAGAAACAAGTTAACGTTTCAGGTCAATGACATTTTGTTTTTATTTCAGATTTCCAGCATCCGCAGTATTTTGCTTTTTTCTCATTTTACTAAGTTGGGTGAGGTCCAAGCATTAGGAGAGCCTCCGATTGAGAGTTTGCCTATGGAGACTGGGGATTGGGAAATAGGATGTTGCTACAGGAATTAAAGGTTTGCAATATCTTAAAATGCCAGGCAATATCTTAGTAGCTTTCGCTGCACCAAAGAAATTTCCTAATCTAAAACTCTCTTGCTCCAGAGTAGCAAGCAATGTTTCCTCTGATTTTGTTTGCCGCCAGTGGCTGCGCGGGCCATTCAAAATACTGCTCATGCGCAGTTTCTGCATTGAAAAGCCGGCAAGTTGGTTGCACGGGTTCCCTGGAGTGCTGTGCGGCCGTGCAGCTTACAGGGAATATTGGTAGTGAGCCCACACCATCAATTCTACTGTAGAAAAGCTGCAGCAGGTTAGTAGAGGAGGCCTCTTGAGAACAGAAACATGCAAGGCCCCCAAAGAGATTTACTTGGGCTCAGCAGTTAATACCAACACCAAAACCCTATGCATGATATTCAGTGCAAGAAAAAGTTTAATGACCAAACTAAACCAGGCAAGAAGATTCATCCACACCTTCCAATAATGCACTATATCAAGCATGCCAGCCACTTATTTACTTACCTCCCACAGTGTTCAAATGTGTGAATTGGTTACCTTACTGCCCCAGCTTTCACTTGAAAGTGTTTCTTTACTCAAGCTTTTATATGCATTTACTCCACAAATGCATTGCAAGGAATGCAATTACTAGCTGCATTCATCTATCATCATACCCATTATGGGCTATGTACTCATATCGGTGTTTTACTGCATGTTATAAAACAAAAGGTAGTTCTTACTTTTTGCATTCTTTTTCGAGAGCACATAATAGTTGAGATAAGTGTGACAGGAGGAGGCTCCCCGAATTTCAGACTTCTAACACCTTATGAGGAGGGAGGACTGAGGCCATATGCCAACTGAGGATTTGTCATGATTCTCTTTTTATTGTACCCCGCATTAATTGTCAGAAACCATATCACAGTACCCTCGTGTCATTCTTTATACAGTGACATATCAACTCAAACTCTTCAGAAAAACATTCCTAACCTCTAGATAGTGTGCATCAAAAGACAGAGGCTCTTTAACCTCGAAGTATTTCACAGCATACAATGTCGCTAACTCTATTATGCCCAAGCATCAGTTCAGGCACATCCACCCAAGAGCAGTTAGAGAATGAGTCAGAGGGAGTGCACTCGATAACACAGAGAGCACAAGTGAGCAGGAGCAGCTGGTAATGGTTCGTGAAATGGGAGACATTGCTGATTAGGAGGTCAGGATGTGTCGCCTCTTGGCTGAAGAGCTCAGAAATCTGGAGCTCACTGTTCCTGCGTTGAAAGAATGTTGCTGGCAGAGCATCAAGCTGTGGTGTAGTCACTGGGAATCATATCAGACAGTGTGCTGCAGATGGGTTCATGTGAAAGAAAAAAAGACTTGCATTTATTTCTATAGCACCTGTCATGACCATCGGACGTCTCAAAGGGCTTTACAGCCAATTAAGTACCTTTGGAATGTAGGCCCCAAGTTTCCACATGATTTGCTCCTGATTTTTAGGAGCAACTGGTGTAGAACGGAGTATCTTAGAAATCGGAATTCTCCACATTTAGTTTTCTGCAGTTCTAGTCAGGTAGAACAGTTTCACTTTGGAACAGAATTTTTTTTCAAAAGGGGGCGTGTCCGGCCACTGACGCCTGATTTGAAAGTTTCCACAGTGAAAACGTACTCCAAACTAACTTAGAATGGAGCAAGTGAAGATTTTTGTACGCTTGAAAAAACCTTATCTACACTTTAAAAAATCAGACGCAGGTTACAAATTAGGCGTAGGGAACGAGGTGGGGGGGGATTGGGGGGGGGGGGAAGGGAAGTCATTAAATTCATCAATCAATCCTTAGTTATACTTATACAAATAAATCCAACCTGAATAAAAATTTATAAGCAAAGAAAAGATTAAATAAACCATGTTCCTACCTGTGTGAAAGTGCTTCAGGCAGGCCTTTCAGGCAGCGGTGTGGCGTCAGTGTCTCGACGGCAGGGGCAAGAAGCAAGCAGCCTTCGAGCTGAGCTGCAGTGCTTGAGGCAGGGGTGTGGCGTCAGTATCTCGATGGCACGGCAGGCAGCAAGCAGCCTTCGAGCTGAGCTGCGGTGCTTGAGGCATGCCTTCATTCCCCGCGAAGATGCAGGACCCGGACGGACTTGAGGCCATTCGGCCATGGGATTGCAGCGGCGTCAGTGGCTGGCCGGGAGCCAAAGAATGAACACAGGACACACGCAGCTGCAGATTTAAAATTCTTTAGGCCGTTCGGCCACGCTTATGGGGCGGCGTCAGTGGCTCGAAGGCAGCCGAAGAATCAGGAGCGGACGTGAGGCCATTCGGCCATGGGATTTCAGCAGCGTCAGTGGCTGGCCGGGAGCTGAAGAAAGAACAGCAGCAGCCTTCGAGCTGTGAGGGGGACTGACTGAGGCCATTCGGCCATGGGATTGCAGCGGCGTCAGTGGCTGGCCGGGAGCTGAAGAAAGAACAGCAGCAGCCTTCGAGCTGTGAGGGGGACTGACTGAGGCCATTTGGACAGGAAGAGGCAGCCACATCGACATCTTTATATTTAAATTTGCAGAATGGGTGCTGCATTGTCAACACCACATATTATGCAATGGTTTGCTTCCTCATGCAAGAAATTCTTTGTTCTTGGTGGACGTTGATCCATTGCAAAGTTGAATTGGCACTTTTATTTCTCCAAACACACAGTCCTTAATTTGCAGGTACCGGTTCTGCAAGTTTAGCAGTGAAAAGCTGAACTCACTGATTTCAGCAGGTGATTTATTCAGCAGTGCTGCTAAAAGCACTCCCTCACACACAGAAATATCAAGAAAATTAAAATACAAGCCTTTGCAGGGGTCCAAGAAACAAATCTTCACTTTTTCTGCAGTACTTTAAAAAATGGCCGAGTGCCAATGTTTACTTCAGACTGCGCATGCGCGAACGCTCCAACGCGCACGCGCAGGGTTGCCGGCACCAAGAAGCCTCATTTCAATTGTACCCGCCCCCTCCTACTTACAAAATTGGCGCGAGTGGTAGGCTCCGCCCCTGTGCGCCGCGCCAAGCAGACATCGAGTTCCAAGGAGCTCGAGAATACCGCACTTTTTTTCCGCCGCCGTTTTCGGCTCGAAAAACAGGCGCCCAGCTCTGAGGTGCGCCTTTTTCGCCGCGTGTGGAAACTTGGGGCCGTAGTCACTATTGTAATGTGGAGGAATCTATTAACAGCATGCATAGTATATTGAAGAATGGTACAAAAACACTGCAAGCCATGATGGAGTGGGAGCTCCAAGGACATTTAAGGTTCCTAAAGGTAGCCTTTGATTTCTCAATAGATGCTAAAATTCTAATTTTCCGATACTGCTATTATTTACAGCAAAATAACAATTGGCAGGTTTTAAGCAGACTCAAATGGAATTGTGCTGTTTCAAACTGAACTTCAAGAGCAGCTCACTGGCATACCCGTGTGTGCAGATTTGGATGGGTCTGGGGAGTACAACAGTGCAAAGAGTGGAAAAGTGACTGCAAGTCAAATTTAATGGGATGGTGATAATTGTGGGAATGTCAGAACAGTGGAACAAAAATCCTGAAAGTCTCTGGAGAGCTTTGAAAGGCATCTTTCCCAAAGTTGAAGAAACAAGCAAAAAATGAAAAGAAACACAAGGTGTAGATACTGATGAAATGTTAACTGTTTCTCTCTCCATAGATGCTGAATATTAACAGCATTTTCTGTTTCTATTTCAGATTTCCAGCATCAGCTGTATTTTGCTTTTGTATAGGTATGAGTCTGTAGGTCAGTGATAGAGCAGCACAATACCAGATTCTGTTTGATGACTACAGAAGGGAGCTGGTGCTGCATGAGGTGGTTGCAAAAAGAATTGCCCTCTGTGCTACCCATATCAATCAGCATTGCAGCATGCCTGAAAAGAGATGGAACCAAATTTCAAGTCAATATCCACAATAAGCCCACTAATTCCCACAGCTACCTTAACTACACTTCCTCCTACTCCGCTTCCTGTAAGGACTCTATTGCATTCCCCCAGTTTCTCCGTCGCATTTATTCTGACGATGCCACCTTCCATGCCAGTGCACATAATATCTTTCTTTTTCCTCAATCGAGGATTCCTCTCCATCGTGGTTGACAGGGCCCTCGACTGTGTTTGTTCCATTTCTCACCCCTTCCCCTCCCTCCCAGACCACAATAGGGTTCCCTTTGTCCTCACCTCCCACCCCACCATCTTCCATATTCAACGGATCTTCCTCTGCCATTGAACTGTTCCCTCCATGACACTCCTCTAACACCAACACCCCCTCCCCTTCCCATGGCACCTTCCTGTGCAAGTGCAGGAGATGCATAACCTGCCCTTTTACATACTTCCTTCTCACCATGCAGGGCCCCAAACACACTTTCCAGGTGAAACAGCGATTTACTTGTACTTTTAAAATTTAGTATACTGCATTCACTGCTCATGATGTGGTCTCCTCTACACTGGGAAGATCAAACGCAGATTGGGTGACCGCTTTGTGGAACACCTCCGTTCAGTCTGGAAGTGTGATCCCGAGCTTCTGGTCACCTGTCACTTTAATTCTCCGCTCCACTCTGACCTCACTGTCTTCGGCCTCCTACACTATTCCAAAGAAGCATATACAGGTTTGAGGAACAGCACCTAATCTTTCGATTCGGCACTTTACAGCCTTCTGGACTCAACAGTGAATGCAACAATTTCAGATCATTACCTCTACCCCCATCTTTTGATGTTGATGATTCTGCTATTCCCATTTACACTTCTAGACCCATCTTTTATTTCTTTACTTGTCCTGTTACCATCTCCTTTTACCTTGTACCATCATCCCTTTTGTCATTTAATCTCTCCTGCCTTCACCCTATCACAGATCTTCCCTTTTGTTCTTTCCTCCCTTTCCCCGCCTCTAAACTTGCTTAAAATGTGTTAAATCTCAACACTTTTCACGTTCTAACGAAAGGTCATCAACCTGAAACGTTAACTCGGTTTTTCACTCCACAGATGTTGCCTGACCTGCTGAGTATTTCCAGCATTTTCTGTTTTTATTTCAGGCCAGAGCAGATTATTGCGGTCACTGGATGAGCCAGCCTTATAGGTCTAGGGCACCAGACTGGATAATGCTGTTCTGACTTTGACAAACTCAGCAAATTTATTACTTTTTATATTTTATTCATTCATGGGATGTGGGTGTCGCTAACAACGACAGCATTTATTGTCCATCCCTAACAGTCCTCAAGAAGATGGTGGTGAAGTTACTCCCACTGTGCTGTTGGTCAAAATCCTGGAACTCCCTGCCTCAGTGACGATGAAGGAGCGGCGATATACTTCCAAGTCAGAAAGTTGAGAGACATGGAGAGGAACGTGGGGTGGTGGTGTTCCCATGTGCCCGCTGCCCTTGTTCTTCTTCGTGGTGGAGGTTGTGGGTTTGGGAGGTGCTGGCGAAGAAGCCTTGGAGAGTTGTTGCAGTGCATCTTATACATGGTACACACTGCAGCCACAATACGCCTGTGGTGGAGGAAATGAATGTTTACAGTGGTAGATGGGGTGCTAATCAAGTGGGCTGCTTTGTCCTGGATGGTGCTGAGCTTCTTGTGTGTGGTTGAAGCTCCACTCACCCAGGCGAGTGGAGAGTATTCCTTCATACTCCTGGCTTGTAGATGGTGGAAAGGCTTTGGGGAGTCATGATTTGAGACACTTGCCACAGAATACCCAGCCTTTGGGTCAAATGCTGCTTTGATGCCAAGGGCAATCACTCTCACCTCACCTTTGGAATTCAGCTCTTTTGTCCATGTTTGGACCAAGGCTGTAATGAGGTCTGGAGCTGGTGGAACCCAAACTGGGCATCGGTGAGCAGGTTATTGATGAGTAAGTGCCGCTTGATAGCACTGTCGACGACACCTTCCATCACTATGCTGATGATTGAGAGTAGACTGATAGGGCTGTAATTGGCCAGATATGATTTTATAGAAACATAGAAACATAGAAAATAGGTGCAGGAGTAGGCCATTCGGCCCTTCTAGCCTGCACCGCCATTCAATGAGTTCATGGCTGAACATTCAACTTCAGTACCCCATTCCTGCTTTCTCGCCATACCCCTTGATCCCCCTAGTAGTAAGGACCTCATCTAACTCCTTTTTGAATATATCTGCTTTTTGTGGACAGGATATAGCTGGGCAGTTTTCCATATTATCGAATAGACGCCAGTGTTGTAGTTGTATTGGAACAGCTTGGCTAGAGATGCGGCTAGTTCTGGAGCAAAAGTCTTCAGCACGACAGCCAGGATGTTGTCGTGGCCCATAGCGTTTCCTGTATCCAGTGTGCTCAGCCGCTTTTTGATATCACGTCGAGTGAATCGAATTGGCTGAAGACTAACTTCTGTGATGGACCTCAGGAGGATGCCAAGATGGATCATCGACTCGGCACTTTTGGCTGAAGATGGTTGCAAATGCTTCAGCCTTGTCTTTTGCACATATGTGCAGGGCTCTGCCATCAATGGCCAGAGATAAACAGGAATCAGAGCTCCAGTGATATCACTGGTACTATTACATTATTACAGGGATGAAAAAAAATCAGTGTGCAGCAGTGCTGAATTTAGAAAATTCTTCAAGGAAAGACAAATATTAAATACAGAGTTTATTTTCTTGTAGGATCTGGGAAATTGCCTCCCCCTCCAAAGAAATGTTTGATCTTCAACACCTTTGTGTGTTTTCTGATGTTTTAGAGCCTACTATAATTCTGCATCTAAAGTGAAAATGATTTCTCCTGGATGAATTGCAGATATTTTCAATAGTTGTAAGACTTCAATGCAATTGCATAGGGTTCAGTTTCTTTTATTAGAAGTACAACCCCAAATACACCAAAACGGTGTGAACAAAATGTGTTATAACATGCACCTACAATAATCCCAACTAGGAGTACTTTCTGCATTCATTAGCTAAAACAAACCCACTATCACAACTGTGAATGACCAGAGGCAGGCATGGAATTACTTGGACTGAGGGTGTGCTGATTTAACTGTTTCAAATATTTTATTTTAAATAGTTTCAAAAGGGATAAGAATGGGCAAGTATCAAAATAAATCCATAAAACCAAGTTCCGCCAAAAGGCCACTCAATATTAACATGTCTTTTATTCATTTAGATGCTGATAAATCTGTTGTGCATTGTAAACATTGTTTTTAAAACTGTAACAAATAAGGCTAGAATTATTATTGCTGATAATAATAGACAAATGTTGATGTGTTTAAATGACATTCCTACAACTGTTATTTTGATAGAGACATTCATCTATTTCATATAAACAAGTTTATTTCTTGCATGCATTGCTGTTTTGATCCTATCAGAATGGTTCATTTTCTTGTTCTGGAAATAAAAATCATTACACCAATCATTATTAATAAAATGCTATAACGTACATAAAAACATGGTTTGCAAGCACAGGAAGCTGAATTTTGTGCTCTCAGGTAGTCATGACTGACTGCCACCAGTCTGGGGTTTGCAATTTATTAGTCATTGATTATTAATGTCACTCTAATATGGATGATGTGGGCCCTTTCTTGATTACTGCAAGGTAACAAAGAAACCTCCACTATTAAAGTGTAAACAAAGTGAAAACAGCCTTCAAAGTTTTAGAATATAAAATGGGTGCTACAATTGGCCGACAAACAGGCTAAAATTTTACATTATGCATCAAAATAATAAACTGTAGTAAAATTTATATACTGTATTGGTATCTCAGTATAACTTATTAAATGTAGTAAAATTCACCACTCTATCACCACTACATATTTTAATTCTAAACCCTGGCAATTCCACCAGGAATGCTTAAATAAATCCAGTTCATGCAGTCAGATATCTCTCTAAAGAAAATGCGACAATTAGTCTGGAAGAAAATAAACCTTCACCGTTGCAGATATATAGCAAATAAACACTCAAATCATTAGCTCATAATATTTACTGCCTGAAATTCATGTGTAACTAAGTGGGAGAGTACATCAGATTAATTGGTTCCAACAGTCTCCAGTCCTGCCCTTCACACAGCCTAATTGTTTGACAGCTTTCAGTCATGTTGTAGAACTAATTTGATTAGTTCAGGCAGTCCCCAAGGCTGACTTTCCAACTGATCTAATTGCTCGATACTGTAAAACCACCAATATTAGTGAAAAATGCAGACAGATGGGTTAAAGGACTGACAGTTGGCATGTATGTTGTGTTAAGAAGCTGAGAAGATTTAAGTTTTCAATAAATCCTATGAAGCAGCTACAACTAAATATTAGACATGCTCCAACAAGAAGGTGGTAAGTGCAGTCCTGAGGCGAGCCAACAGTGTTCTTTGTCAATGCACTTTGCTTAATTAAATAAGTTTAGCTAGTTCTTAGCCAAGCAGGCAATAGATTATAAAAGTATTCTATATTTCTATCTTTCACTGAAAAAATAGTCCGACTTATTACAATAGGATTGTAATTTGTTTCACGGTTTTACTTATTGAAAAGAAAATCTATTGATACTAGTTCAACCATGGTAACTCGGTACATTACTTGCTATACAATTAAAGGACGAACATGTAATTAAGAAGCCCACTGCCCAAAATATTCTGCACTATAACCCATTAGCAGGTGTAGAAGCAGTCCTGGTTCCAAAATATCTGTCAGATAAACTCTTGTTCTGGTAATTTGAAGAGATATTTTTGAAATAAAAATCATCAGAATGTAATTCTTCATTGTTAGGGCTAGCATGTCACAGAAACCTTTCCAACACCACCATTTAGTATTAATGTAATACTGCTGAACACACCTTTATAATTGGCTTTTGAGAAAGTCAGTCTGTAGACAAATGTACCACAAAATTGGTTACAAGTATATAAAAGTACATTTACTAAAGTTTCACATAGAAACATTGGCCCCAAGTTTCCACACGCGGCGAAAAAGGCGCACCTCAGAGCTGGGCGCCTGTTTTTCGCGCCGAAAACGGCGCCTGAAAAAAAATGCGGTATTCTCGAGCTCCTTGGAGCTCGATGTCTGCTTGGCGCGGCGCACAGGGGGCTTTGCGCCAATTTTGTAAGTAGGAGGGGGCGAGTACAATTTAAATGAGGCTTCTTGGTGCCAGCAACCCTGCGCGTGCACGTTGGAGCGTTCGCGCACGCGCAGTCTGAAGTAAACATTGGCACTCGGCCATTTTTAAAAGTGCTGCAGAAAAAGTGAAGATTTGTTTCTTGGACCCCTGCAAAGGCTTGTATTTTAATTTTCTTGATATTTCTGTGTGTGAGGGAGTGCTTTTAGCAGCACTTCTGAATAAATCACCTGCTGAAATCAGTGAGTTCAGCTTTTCACTGCTAAACTTGCAGAACTGGTGCCTGCAAATTAAAGACTGTGTGTTTGGAGAAATAAAAGTGCCAATTCAACTTTGCAATGGATCAACTTCCACCAAGAACAAAGAATTTCTTGCATGAGGAAGCAAACCATTGCATAATAAGTGGTGCACCCATTCTGCAAATTTAAATATAAAGATGTCGATGTGGCTGCCTCTCCCTGTCCAAATGGCCTCAGTCAGTCCCCCTCACAGCTCGAAGGCTGCTGCTGCTCCCGACCAGCCACTGACGCCGCTGCAATCCCATGGCCGAATGGCCTCAAGTCCGTCCGGGTGCTGCATCTTCGCAGGGAATGAAGGCCTGTCTCAAGCACCGCAGCTCAGCTGCTTGCTGCCTGCCCCTGCCGTTGAGACACAGATGCCACACCGCTGCCTCAAGCACTGCAGCTCAGCTCGAAGGCTGCTTGCTGCCTGCCCCTGCCGTTGAGACACTGACGCCACACCGCTGCCTGAAAGGCCTGCCTGAAGCACTTTCACACAGGTAGGAACATGGTTTATTTAATCTTTTCTTTGCTTATAAATTTTTATTCAGGTTGGATTTATTTATATAATATTTGTATAAGTATAACTAAGGATTGATTGATGAATTTTATGACTTCCCTCCCACCCCCCCACCACCCCACCTCGTTCCCGACGCCTAATTTGTAACCTGCGTCTGATTTTTTAAAGTGTAGACAAGGTTTTTTCAAGCGTACAAGAATCTTCACTTGCTCCATTCTAAGTTAGTTTGGAGTACGTTTTCACTGTGGAAACTTTCAAATCAGGCGTCAGTGGCCGGACACGCCCCCTTTGGAACAGAATTTTTTTTTCAAAAGTGTTCTGTTCTACCTGACTAGAACTGCAGAAAACTAAATGTGGAGAATTCCGATTTCTAAGATACTCCGTTCTACACCAGTTGCTCCTAAAAATCAGGAGCAAATCATGTGGAAACTTGGGGCCATAGAAACAGAGAAAATAGGTGCAGGATTAGGCCATTCGGCCCTTCGAGCTTACACCACCATTCAATAAGATCATGGCTGATCATTCCCTCAGTACCCCTTTCCTGCTTTCTCTCCATACCCCTTGATCTCTTTAGCCGTAAGGGCCATATCTAACTCCCTCTTGAATATATCCAATGAACTGGCATCAACAACTCTCTGCTGCAGGGAATTCCACAGGCTAACAACTCTCAGTGAAGAAGTTTCTCCTCATCTCAGTCCTAAATGGCCTACTTTTTATCCTAAGACCGTGTCCCCTGGTTCTGGACTCACTCCATCATTGGGAACATTCTTCCCGCATCTGACCAGTCCAGTCCTGTCAGAATCTTGTAAGTTTCTATGAGATCCCCTCTCATCCTTCTAAACTCCAGTGTATAAAGGCCCAGTTGATCCAGTCTTTCCTCATATGTCAGTCCCGCCATCCCGGAAATCAGTCTGGTGAACCTTCGCTGCACTCCCTCAATAGGTTTAACAAGTGTTGCATTTAAAAAGTGAAAATTACCCAATAAGTTACCTTCTCATTTATTAATATTTTCCCTTCCATGTTGGCTTCCTTCTATAATAGCATTTAATTTGGGAGTGCAAGATGATTTGGTCTGCTGATGTTACCATATTTGCAATCACAGACATTTTGTGATAAGTTGAGGCAAGGCTGATCCTGCCAATTTTACTTTCCTCGTGAGAAGCAATGCATTGTTACATAATCCTTCTCTTCTTAGGCCGTGCCTCGTATCGAGGATGACTTGCTTTCACACTAAAAAGGGATGAGTTCACAGGTGTTTTGATGAAGGACCTGATATTTCAGTCGCAAACTACATAGAAGGGTGGAAGATGCCTGTGCGTTAATTTTTTTTAACATGTGGTGGCCGTTGCATGCCAGCCACCACACGGGCTTGACAGAGCTAGGTCTTGGTCCAGTGCCGAGGAATAACCAAGACGACTGGAGACCAGCTCTGCTGCACGGGCCTAGTGCGCGCTTATATCGCAGTGTGGGCTGGCCTGTGCTGCCCCTGGCCCTCGTTTCTTCTGGGCCCCGAACTCTCGCCTCTCCTGGGTCCCGATCTCTCTCCACTCCTCTGCCCCGGTCATTCGCCGCACCTCCGCCACGATCTCTTGTCGCACCTCTGCTGTACCTAGGTCCTGCCTGTTATGTATTCAACTATCATTGTAACCCATGTATAAGCTGACCTAAGTTGTACACCTTGAGAACATTGACCACAAGGGGCGAACTTGTGGGAGACGCTCCTAACTTGGACTTTCAGGTATAAAAGGGGAAGCTCCACCCACCTTCATCACGTGAGGTCTTGGTAATAAAGGTAACTGGTCACAGAGTGACCTTTTCTCAAGTATGGGCCTCATGTGCATTTATACTGTATAGTAAAGACATATCATTGGCGATGAGAAACTGGGATTTAAACCACATGAGCATGGCCACTAGCAGCACAGAAGAGAGGTACTGTGTTGGTGATGGTGGGACGACTTTAGTGAGAGACTACAGCAAAGTTTTGTTACTAAGGAATGGTTGGGACATGAGTCGGCCGACAAACGCAGGGCTCATCTCCTGACGATTTGTGGATCCAGAACGTACTCCCTGATGAAGGACCTTCTAGCACCAGAGAAGCTGGCGGGCAAGACGTTCGCAGAGCTCAGGAAGTTGATCAAGGAACACCTTAAACTGGCGAGCAGCATGCACATGGCGAAACACCGGTTTTACATGCACCGGCGGCGAGAAGGGCAAAGCGTTCCAGACTTCATGGCAGATTTCCGGCGACTGGCGAGCCTATGTAAGTTCCCAGATGCATGCAGAGCGGAGATGCTGCAAGACTTTTTTTTATTGAGGGCATCGGGCACGCTGGGGTTTTCAGGAAACTGATTGAGACCAAAGACTTGACCTTGGAAGCGGCGGTTCTGATAGCCCAGACATTTATACCAGGGGAGGAAGAGACCAGAATGATGTATGACAAAAATCTTGGCTCAAATGCGGCAAACGACCAGGGAGTCAACATTGTTAACGTGGCACACAGTTCTCTAGGTAGACAAGGGCAATTGGACATGCCCCAGCATGTAGTCGAACCCAAAGGGGGAATTCAACAGAGACAATGGCTAGCTGAACGGCAATTCATGCCATAGCAATGGACAATGCGGCCAATAATGGGGCCATCAACACCTGTTAATGGTGCGCTTAAGGACAGTTACAGAGATAGTCAGAGACGATCGACTGGTAATGGACCTTTTGTTTCCAACAACGGGGCCTCCAGCTCATGCTGGAGGTGTGGAGGCAAACACCCAGCCAGAGCTTGCAGATATCAGCAATATACCTGTAGAAACTGCAACATCAGCGGTCACTTGGTGCGTATGTGCAGGAAGCCTGCAGCCAGGTTGATGTACGAGGAGGACGGGCCCGATGTAAGCCCTATGAGGCCAAATGAATACTGGGGGAAATCGCTGGAAGCTGAAGTTCAGCGAGTTCATGTGGAGCATATACACAGTTCATATATCAGGACGCCACCGATAATGATGAAAGTGCTCCTCAATGGCATCCCAGTATTAATGGAGCAAGACACGGGGGCAGCCAGTCCCTGATCAGTATCAAACAGTTCGAAAGGTTGTGGGTGTCCAAGGCCAGGAGGCCAAAATTATTGCCGATTGACGCACAGCTATGGACATATACGAAGGAGATCAATCTGGTGCTAGGCAGCGCCACGGTAGTCGTGACCCACAAAGATTCATGGAACAGGTTGTCACTCTGGATTGTCCCGGGGGACGGTCCCGCACTACTGGGGAGGAGTTGGCTTGCTGTCATGAACTGGAAATGGGGCGATGTCAATACAATTTCTTCTGTGGAGCAAGTATCATGCTCACAGGTCCTGGACAAATTTGACTCATTATTTCAACCCGGCATCAGCACTTTCATGGGGGCCAAGGTAGTGATTCACATAAACCCGGACGCCAGGCCAGTACACCACAAGGCCAAAGCGGTGCCGTACGTGATGTGGGAAAAGATAGAATGCGAATTGGACCGCCTGCTGAGAGAAGGCATCATCTCGCCAGTCGAATTCAGTGACTGGGCGAGCCCAATCGTGCTGCTGCTCAAGGCGGATGGGTCGGTCAGGATATGTGGCGATTACAAGGCCACCATCAATCGCGTGTCACTCCAAAACCAGTACCCGCTACCGAGAGCGGAGAACCTCTTTGCGACGCTATCCAGTGGCAAACCTTTTTCAAAATTGGACCTGACCTCAGCTTACATGACCCAGGAGCTGGCGAGTGAGTCGAAGAAGCTGACCACCATCACGACACACAAAGGGTTGTTTGAGTATAACAGATGTTTGTTCGGGATTTGTTCGGCCGCCGTGATCTTTCAGCGAAATATGGAAAGCCGCCTCAAGTCGTTTCCAAGGATGGTGGTTTTTCAAGACAACATCCTCATCATGGGTCGCGATACTGAAGAACACCTCCACAACCTGGAGGAGGTGCTACACAGACTGGACCGGGTAGGGCTGCGACTGAAAAAGGCGACGTGTGTCTTCTTAGCTCGAGAGTTAGAATTCCTGGGGAGGAGGGTAGCAGCAGACGGGATCAGACCTACTGCGTCCAAAATGGAAGCGATCCAGAGAGCACACAGACCCCGTAACACGATTGAGCTGCATTCGTTCCTGGGGCTCCTGAACTATTTTGGTAACTTTCTTCCCAAATTGAGCACGCTGTTAGAGCCGCTACACGTGCTCCTACGCAAAGGTCGCGATTGGGTCTGGGAGGAGAGCCAGGAAAGGGCTTTTGATGGAGCATAACAAATTGCGTGCTCTAACTGTTAATGTTATATGACCCTTGTAAGAAACTTGTTTTAACGTGCGATGCATTGTCCTATGGGGTCAGGTGTGTGTTGCAGCATGTGAATGCCAATGGTCAGTTACAGCCGGTAGCTTATGCCTCCAGAAGTATGTACCAGACAGAAAGGGGCTACGGATGGTAGAAAAGGAAGCGCTAGCATGTGTATATGCGGTAAAAAAATGCACCAGTACCTGTTTGGCAGGAAATTAGAGCTGGAGACAAGATCACAAACCCCTAACATCCCTTTTGGCCGACAAGGCCATAAATGCGAATGTATCGGCCCGCATACAGAGGTGGGCACTCACGTTAGCCGTCTATGACTACACAATTCGGCACAGACCGGGCACTGAAAACTGCGCCGATGTACTCAGCAGGCTCCCACTAGCCACCATTGAGGAGGCAACTGAGCATGATGCTGAGATGGTTATGGCTGTTGAAGCTTTCGAAAGCGAAGGCTCACCTGTGACAGCCCGTCAGATTAAAGTCTGGACAAATAAAGACCCGCTACTGTCTTTAGTTTAGAAATGTGTCCTGAAAGGGGACTGGGCAGCCACGTACGGGGCATGCCCTGAGGAATTTAAACAGTTTCATAGACGCAAGGATGAACTCTCGATTCAGGCCGATTGCCTACTGTGGGGAAACAGAGTAGTCATGCCCCAGATGGGCAGAGAGGTGTTTATCAGAGAACTTCACAATGAGCACCCGGGCATTGTCATGATGAAGGCAATTGCCAGGTCACACGTTTGGTAGCCAGGGATAGATACAGACCTGGAACTTTGTGTTCGCAGGTGCAACACGTGTGCTCAGCTGGGCAACGCACCCAGGGAAGCCCCCCTTAGCCCCTGGCCTGCCAAGCCGTGGTCACGCATCCATGTGGACTACGCAGGTCCTTTCATGGGGAAAATGTTTTTGGTTGTCGTAGACGCCTACTCCAAATGGATTCAGTGTGCCATTTTAAATTCAAGTACATCCTCTGCCACGGTAGAAAGTCTACGGGCAATGTTCACCGCCCATGGTCTACCGGATGTCTTGGTCAGCGACAATGGCCCGTGCTTCACGAGCACTGAATTCCAGGATTCATGGCAGGCAATCGTATCAACCATGTCAGAACGCCACCATTCAAGCCGGCCTCAAACGACCAGGCGGAACGAGCAGTGCAGATAATCAAACGGGATGCTCAGAATCAAAGGGGGTTCCCTACAAAGCCGCTTATCATGCCTCCTGTTGACCAATAGATCCCGACCACACTCGCTCACAGGGGTTCCACCCGCAGAGCTGCTAATGAAAAGGACGCTCAAAACCAGGTTATCCCTTGTACACCCTACTATGAAAGAAATTGTTGAGAGCAGGCGTCAGTCACAATGTAAGTACCATGACAGGAATGCGAGGGCGCGATGTATTGATGTCAATGACCCTGTTTTTGTCCTTAATTACGCTGCAGGACCCAAATGGCTTGCAGACACTGTGATTGCCAAAGAGGGGAATAGGGTTTTGGTAGTTAAACTTACCAATGGACAAATCTGCTGCAAACACGTGGATCAAACTAAAAGGAGGTTCAGCAACCCCATAGAAGCAGAGGAAGAACACGACGTAGAGTTTACTCCACCAGAGGTGACCGACCAAGTGGAGGAGAGCCCAGTCACTGTGGGCAGTCCGGACAGGCCTGAGGCACCGCAAACAGCAGACACTCAGGCCAGCGCCCAACAACTGGAGCCCCAACTAAGGCGCTCTACAAGGGAGCTTAAACCACCAGAGAGACTTAACCTGTGATCCCAATAAGACTTTGGGGGGGGGGGGGGGGGGGGGGGAATGTGATGTCATGTATTTAACTATCATTGTAACCCATGTATAAGCTGACCTAAGTTGTACACCTTGAGAACATTGACCACAAGGGGCGAATTTGTGGGAGACACTCCTAACCTGGACTTTCAGGTATAAAAGGGGAAGCTCCACCCACCTTCATCACTTGAGGTCTTGGTAATAAAGGTAACTGGTCACAGAGTGACCTTCTCTCAAGTATGGGCCTCGTGTGCATTTATACTGTATAGTAAGGACATATCACTGCCAAAATCACACAATTATCCACTTGCGAAGACCTGGCCAAATGCTCAACTGAGAAAGGCAAGTGTGAATGTCAATCAAGGCTAGGATTTGTTCCTCTGGTTAGAAATAAATTTGCCAGAGCCAAATCAGACCTGATCGTCAGTAAAGCCTGGGAAAAAAAAGGATATTGGAAACTTTTCACCAACATATAAATTCCATTCACCACTTTTGCTGCTGATTGTAGCATAGTGTTTTAAATTATGTTACATTACAATGATTGGAACAAAGATAAAACAAATCGAATTACCTGGAGAATACCGCATCACTGACAGTTGTTCATTTCCATCAGTGTGTATTGAAACTAGGTCTTTTGTCTCAGCATCTAGAACAAACCACCTGTCACATAAGGAATATTAACAAATAAGTCAAATTCATTGCTACTTAAGCAATTCTCTTACTACACTGTAGTATGCATCAATAAATATAATTACATTTATTTGGAAACATTTTTTTCAGTCCATTAATCATCCAAAATGTTGCCTTTGAACCAGATAAATACATCCCAATTAACATTTTCCCACACTTAGCTGTGCTGTGTTAAAATTCTATTTGTATTACATAGGGCTCGGCTGAAAGTGAAGAGAGATGCCTACCTCATGCTTTTAACTATGAATAAAATTAGTTTTATAAGTACAGAATGCACTACTTGAGTGCAAGCCAAAAATTGTATTATAACGAGATGCATAGTTTAAGAGATTCCTTAGAATGGGCCAGCTGTGTGAAGGCATATTTTTGACAATCACTACTTTCCCATTAATTGCATTGCAAAGATCTGCATCAGCGTAACAGATTTCAATGTTTTTCTTGGCTATGACTGTGAAACTCTCAACCTTTATTTAAATGATAGAGGAAACAATAAAAGAAGTGTCTCAAAATTGGATGCCTGGAAAAAATTCCCAATAGTTCACCAGATATTAATTTCTGATTCCCAGCATCCCTGCTCCCCCCCCACCAGCTCCATGTGCAACCTTTGAAATAAAACAGCAGGATTAAAATCATGGATGAGGACTTGCAAATGCGGAATGCCATAAAGAGACTTTTTTAAAAAAATGTCAAACTGAATGTTGTTTTTAAATTCAAGGCAACTCTAAAGGTGCAGTTACATTGATTTTTTTGCACCTCGATAAGTAGTTTCAGTTTAGCCATGTAAAACCAACAGAACACCACCAAAGGCGTGTTCCAACCTGACTGGAGGGAAGACATGCAAGATATCCTCGACGAGGCATCTTGCACAGCTCGGGCTCGATATTTCATAGAATACATCTCTAATGCAGAATCAAACCAGGTTTAAAAATAACCAGCGGATCCTTTGGATTACCCAGGCACTTCATTGTCATGTATGTAACCTTCATGTAACTGTAACCTTCATAACAACACTGCATACTGTATACACCGAAGAAATGCACACCTTAACCACAGGGGGTGAACTTGTGGGAGACACTCCTCACCTGGTCATCCAGGTATATAAAGGGAGGTCCCACGCAGGGTCATCACTTCTTGGTCCTGTGAATAAAGGTTCAGGTCACAGAGTGACCTTGTCTGCAGAATGTGCCTCGTGTGAATTTATAGTAGTGTGTAAGGACATTACATTTGGCGACGAGAAACGGGAATCAACGACTCATGAGAATGGCCACCGGTGGCACAGAGGAACAGTACTGTGTTGGTGAGGGCTGGGACGATTTCGTTGAGAGGCTCCAGCAGAGCTTTGTCACGAAGGACTGGCTGGGAGATGCAGCGGCTGACAAGCAAAGGGCACATCTACTGACCAGCTGTGGACCTAAGATGTACACGCTGATAAAAGACCTGCTCACACCCGAGAAGCCGGCGGACAAAAACTTTGAAGAACTCAGCAAACTGATCGGTGAGCACCTCAAACCGGCAAGCAGTATACACATGGCCCGACACCGATTCTATACACACCGATGTCGGGAAGGACAGAGCATACCCGGACTTCGTTGCGGACCTTCGGCACTTGGCCAGCCTCTGTAATTTGACAGACGCCTGCAGGGGGGAGATGTTAAGGGATTTCTTTATTGAGGGCATTGGTCATGCCGGGATTTTCAGAAAGCTAATTGAGACCAAGGACTTGACCTTGGAAGCGGCGCCGTTAATGGCTCAGACCTTCATGGCGGAGGAGGAGGAAACCAAGATAATATACGCGCGCAACTCTGTTTCCAACGTGGCGATGAATCAGGGAGTTAACATTGTAAACGCGACTCAGAACCCCGCAGGCAGGCAAGGGCAATTCAACACCACCCAGGCAGCAACAGATTCTAGAGTGGGTCCTCAACAGAGACAATGGCAGGTTGAACGGACATTTACGCCATCACGGTGGACAATGCGTCCCGGGATGGGGCCATTGACACCCATTAACAGAGTGCTCAAGAGTAATCAGAGAGGAATGCCTGGTAACAGCCCTTTTGTTCACAACGATCTCAGCTCATCCTGGAGGTGCGGGGGCAGACATGCTGCAAAAACCTGTAGGTTTCAACAATTTATCTGTAGAAATTGTAACTTCAGTGGACATTTAGCCAGAATATGCAGGAAGCCTGCAGCGAGGCTAATTTATGAGGCAGATGAACCAGAAGAGGGGTCTGCAAGGCAGGTTGATGCTTGGGACAAAGCAATGGATGCTGAAGTTCAGCGGGTTCATTTAGCAAACATCCACAGCTCATATACCAAAACGCCACCTATGATGATGGAAGTCCTATTAAACGGCATCCCGGTACGCAAGGAGCTGGACACAGGGGCCAGCCAGTCACTTATGAGTGTCCAATAATTCGAGAAACTATGGCCACTCAGAGCTAGCAGACCCAAACTGGAACACATTGACACGCAACTACAGACGTACACCAAAGAAATCATCCGAGTGCTAGGCAGTGCAATGTTGATGGTCACACATAATGAATCAGAGAACCGGCTGCCACTCTGGATTGTCCCGGGAAATGGTCCCGCGCTTTTGGGGAGGAGCTGGCTAGCCGAGATGAACTGGAAATGGGGGGGATGTGCACGCCATTTCATCTGTGGAGCGAAGTTCATGCTCATAGGTCCTACAGAAATTTGAGTCACTATTTCAACCTGGTGTCGGGACTTTCAAAGGTACCAAAGTAATGATACGCATCACCCCGGATGCCAGACCAGTGCACCACAAAGCCAGAGCTGTGCCGTATGTGATGCGTGAGAGAATTGAGAGTGAGTTGGACAGGTTGCTAAGAGAGGGCATATTTTGCCCATTGAATTCAGCGACTGGGCAAGCCCCATCGTCCCTATCCTAAAAACGGATGGCTCGGTCAGGATCTATGGCGACTACAAGGCCACCATCAAGCGAGTGTCACTACAAGACCATACCCGCTTCTGAGAGCGGAGGATCTTTTTGATACGCTGGCAAGCGGCAAGCTGTTCACCAAGCTGGACCTCACTTCAGCCTACATGACCCAGGAACTGGCCGAAGAATCCAAGCTACTGACCACCATCACCACGCACAAGTGGCTGTTTGTCTACAACAGGTGTCTGTTTGGCATTCGATCAGCGACCGCTATCTTTCAAAGGAACATGGAAAGCCTGCTCAAATCCCTCCCTGGAACAATCGTATTTCAGGACGACATCCTTATCACAGGTTGAGACACCGAGAAACACCTCCACAACCTGGAGGAGATGCTATGCCGTCTGGACCGGGTAGACCTGCGACTAAAGTTGTCCAAGTGTGTGTTTTTGGCCCCAGAGGTCGAGTTTTTGGACAGGAGGGTTGCCGCAGAAGGGATCCGGCCCACCGAAGCCAAAACGGAGGCGATTCACCGTGCGCCCAGGTCTGGCAACACATCGGAGTTGCGTTCATTTCTGGGACTCTTGAACTATTTCAGGAACTTTCTGCCGAACTTAAGCACATTGTTGGAGCCGTTACACATGCTCCTGTGTAAGGGTTGCAATTGGTTTTGGGGGGATTGTCAGGAACAGGCTTTCAATCGGGTGCGGAACCTGCTTTGTTCTAATAAGCTGTTGACTCTGTACAACCCCTGTAAGAAATTGGTTTTGACATGTGATGCATCATCCTATGTTGGGTTGGGTGCGTGTTGCAGCAGAGTAATGCTGAGGGCCAACTCCAACCTGTAGCTTATGCCTTCAGGTCGCTCTCCCAAGCAGAACGGGGATATGGGATGGTTGAAAAGGAAGCACTCGCATGTGTCTACGGGGTGAAAAAGATGCACCAGTACCTTTTTGGCAGAGGGTTTGAGTTAGAAACGGACTGCAAGCCGTTAACATCCCTGTTGTCAGACAGCAAAGCTGTCAATGCCAATGCGTTAGCTCGCATACAGCGATGGGCTCTCACGCTGGCTACATATGACTACACCATACGGCACCGACCAGGCACCGAAAATTGTGCCGCGCGCTCAGCAGGCTTCCACTGGCCACCACTGAGGGGGCAGCGGAGCAAAGTGCTGAGATGGTCACGTCCGTTGAAGCCTTTGACAGCGCAGGCTCCCCCATCACAGCCCGCCAGATCAAAATCTGGACCAACAGAGATCCCCTCCTATTCTTGATTAAGAAATGTGTCCTGACTAGGGATTGGGCGCCCGCTCACCGAGCATGCCCCACGGAGGTCAGACCGTTTCACAGACAGATGGATGAGCTCTCCATCCAAGCCGACTCTCTACTATGGGGCAGCCGGGTAGATATGCCCCAGAAGGGAAGGGAAGCATTCATCAGGGAACTCCACAGCGAGCACCCAGGCATCGTGCTAATGAAGGCCATTGCCCGGTCACATGTATGGTGGCCAGGAATTGACTCAGACCTGGAACACTGTGTTTGCAGGTGCATGACATGTGCCCAGCTGGGCAATGCCCCCAGGGAGGCCCCACTCAGCCCGTGGCCCTGGTCCACCAGGCCATGGTCACGTATTCACGTAGACTACGCGGGTCCGTTCATGGGAAAAATGTTCCTCATTGTTGTTGATACGAACTCGAAATGGATCGAGTGCCTCATTTTGAATTCGTGCAGGACATCCACCACTGTGGAGAGTCTGCGTGCGGTCTTTGTGACCCACGGCTTGCTGGACATCCTGGTTAGTGACAACAGCCCGTGTTTCACTAGCTATGAATTCCGGAAGTTCATGTCGGGTAATGGCATCAAACATGTCAGGACGACACCGTTCAAGCCGGCTTCCAATGGCCAGGCGGAACGTGCGGTCCAAATCATAAAACAGGGCATGCTCCGGATTCAACGACCCTCCCTTCAATGCCGCCTATCATGTCTCCTGCTGGCCTATAGGTCCCGACCGCATTCGCTCACGGGAGTCCCGCCCGGGGAACTACTCATGAAACGTACACTTAAAACTCGGCTGTCCCTCATTCATCCTGTCCTGTCAAACATTGTTGAGGGCAAGCGCCAGTCCCAAAATGAGTGCCATGACCGTAACTCAAAGGGGAGATGTATAGAAATCGATGACCCTGTATTTGTTCTTAATCACGCTTTGGGGCCCAAGTGGCTTGAGGGGAATAGGGACATAGTGGTCAGACTTAACAATGGACAGATATGCCGCAAGCATCTGGCCAAGTAAAAATAAAAGGTTCAGCATGGACACTGAGGAAGATCATGAGATGTTGCCCACTCCACCGCCAGTGAACGAGCAACAAGAACATTCAGCAGCAAGCACAATCCCTGCGGCCAGCCCGGACAAGCCGGAATCACCACAGGTGACAGAGACGCATGCCAAGGCTCAACAACCAGAGCCCCAACTGCGGCGCTCCAAGAGAGAGTGTCGACCGCCTGAAAGACTTAATCTTTGACCCCATAAGATGTTGGGGGGGGGCAGGTGATGTCATGTATGTAACCTTCATGTAACTGTAACCTTCATAACAACACTGCATACTGTATACACCGAAGAAATGCACACCTTGACCACAGGGGGTGAACTTGTGGGAGACACTCCTCACCTGGTATATAAAGGGAGGTCCCATGCAGGGTCATCGCTTCTTGGTCCTGTGAATAAAGGTTCAGGTCACAGAGTGACCTTGTCTGCAGAATGTGCCCCGTGTGAATTTATAGTAGTGTGTAAGGACATTTTGATTTTTTTGCACCTTGATATGTGGTTTCAGTTTAGCCATGTAAAACCAACAGAACACCACCAAAGGCGTGTTCCAACCTGACTGGAGGGAAGACATGCAAGACATCTTCGACGAGGCATCTTGCACACTTGGGCTCGATATTTCATAGAATACATCTCCAATGCAGAATCAAACCAGGTTTAAAAATAACTAGTGGATCCTTTGGATTACCCAGGTACTTCATAAACTTACATAGAATTGTTTTAAATGCCTTGAGAAAGTAGGTGCTCTCCCTCTCAAACCATTTAAAATATCACAAGTGTATCTCTGCACATACACACAACACATGCTTCTTCACACTTCTCTCCTAGCTGTGGGAGTTTAGAAAAGAGCCAGGTAGTATAAATAAAGTATTGCACAGATGAACTGGTTCTGCAGCTATGTTTCTCAGATGGTTAGCTGCAACACAAACACGCCGTAAAAGTGATAGCATTAAAATGGGACTGGACAGAATACTATTTTGCAAGTAATCATTTTATTGCATATTCCTCACTCCTTGCAACATCCTGGAGGTATGATTGGCAGAGCATACTGGTTTTAAAACGACATATATATAATGGAGCCTTAAGGACAAGCCTATAATTACTGATGAGAAGTACAATAAAGCTTTCTGTTGCTCAGAAAGTTTAGTGTGTAATGACACTTCAATTGTCCTGTCTCAATCCTCTTCACCTGCCCTTTCTCGGACATCTTTTGACATTTTGTCAAAACAGCAAAATATAGCATTAAAAGTGAATGAGACCACAAATATTACAAACTTTCCAGCAATGTCTGGCAAAACATTAGTTATATTAGAAATACCATTGTTCTGATTCACTTTAGAAGGATCAGAAAAACGAGGCAAAATATATTCTAAACAGATGACAGTCTGGACCAAAAGATCTTTATATTACAAACATTCCAGACCAGAATAGGTTTAAGGGCCCAAGTTTCCACAAGAAAAAAAACGGGCGCCTCTCCGAGCTGGGCGCCCGTTTTTCGCGCCTAAAACGGTGCCTAAAAAAATCCTCGGTATTCTCCACCGACTTACATAGAAACATAGAAAATAGGTGCAGGAGTAGGCCATTCGGCCCTTCTAGCCTGCACCGCCATTCAATGAGTTCATGGCTGAACATGCAACTTCAGTACCCCATTCCTGCTTTCTCACCATACCCCTTGATTCCCCTAGTAGTAAGGACTTCATCTAACTCCTTTTTGAATATATTTAGTGAATTGGCCTCAACAACTTTCTGTGGTAGAGAATTCCACAGGTTCACCACTCTCTGGGTGAAGAAATTCCTCCTCATCTCGGTCCTAAATGGCTTCCCCCTTATCCTTAGACTGTGTCCCCTGGTTCTGGACTTCCCCAACATTGGGAACATTCTTCCTGCATCTAACCTGTCTAACCCCGTCAGAGTTTTAAACGTTTCTATGAGGTCCCCTCTCATTCTTCTGAACTCCAGTGAATACAAGCCCAGTTGATCCAGTCTTTCTTGATAGGTCAGTCCCGCCATCCCGGGAATCAGTCTGGTGAACCTTCGCTGCACTCCCTCAATAGCAAGAATGTCCTTCCTCAGGTTAGGAGACCAAAACTGTACACAATACTCTAGGTGTGGCCTCACCAAGGCCCTGTACAATTGTAGCAACACCTCCCGGCCCTTGTACTCAAACCCCCTCGCTATGAAGGCCAACATGCCATTTGCTTTCTGAACCGCCTGCTGTACCTGCATGCCAACCTTCAATGACTGATGTACCATGACACCCAGGTCTCTTTGCACCTCCCCTTTTCCTAATCTGTCACCATTCAGATAATAGTCTGTCTCTCTGTTTTTACCACCAAAGTGGATAACCTCACATTTATCCACATTATACTTCATCTGCCATGCATTTGCCCACTCACCTAACCTATCCAAGTCGCTCTGCAGCCTCATAGAATCCTCCTTGCAGCTCACACTGCCACCCAACTTAGTGTCATCCGCAAATTTGGAGATACTACATTTAATCCCCTCGTCTAAATCATTAATGTACAGTGTAAACAGCTGGGGCCCCAGCATAGAACCTTGCGGTACCCCACTAGTCACTGCCTGCCATTCTGAAAAGTCCCCATTTACTCCTACTCTTTGCTTCCTGTCGGACAACCAGTTCTCAATCCATGTCAGCACACTACACCCAATCCCATGTGCTTTAACTTTGCACATTAATCTCTTGTGTGGGACCTTGTCGAAAGCCTTCTGAAAGTCCAAATATACCACATCAACTGGTTCTCCCTTGTCCACTCTACTGGAAACATCCTCAAAAAATTCCAGAAGATTTGTCAAGCATGATTTCCCTTTCACAAATCCATGCTGACTTGGACCTATCATATTGCCTCTTTCCAAATGCACTGCTATGACATCCTTAATAATTGATTCCATCATTTTACCCACTACCGATGTCAGGCTGACCGGTCTGTAATTCCCTGTTTTCTCTCTCCCTCCTTTTTTAAAAAGTGGGGTTACATTGGCTACCCTCCACTCCATAGGAACTGATCCAGAGTCAATGGAATGTTGGAAAATGACTGTCAATGCATCCACTATTTCCAAGGCCACCTCCTTAAGTACTCTGGGATGCAGTCCATCAGGCCCTGGGGATTTATCGGCCTTCAATCCCATCAATTTCCCCAACACAATTTCCCGACTAATAAGGATTTCCCTCAGTTCCTCCTCCTTACTAGACCCTCCGACCCCTTTTATATCCGGAAGGTTGTTTGTGTCCTCCTCAGTGAATACCGAACCAAAGTACTTGTTCAATTGGTCCGCCATTTCTTTGTTCCCCGTTATGACTTCCCCTGATTCTGACTGCAGGGGACCTACGTTTGTCTTTACTAACCTTTTTCTCTTTACATATCTATAGAAACTTTTGCAATCCGTCTTAATGTTCCCTGCAAGTTTCTTCTCGTATTCCATTTTCCCTGCCCTAATCAAACCCTTTGTCCTCCTCTGCTGAGTTCTAAATTTCTCCCAGTCCCCGGGTTCGCTGCTATTTCTGGCCAATTTGTATGCCACTTCCTTGGCTTTAATGCTATCCCTGATTTCCCTTGATAGCCACGGTTGAGCCACCTTCCCTTTTTTATTTTTACGACAGACAGGAATGTACAATTGTTGTAGTTCATCCATGCGGTCTCTAAATGTCTGCCATTGCCCATCCACAGTCAACCCCTTCAGTATCATTCGCCAATCTATCCTAGCCAATTCATGCCTCATACCTTCAAAGTTACCCTTCTTTAAGTTCTGGACCATGGTCTCTGAATTAACTATTTCATTCTCCATCCTAATGCAGAATTCCACCATATTATGGTCACTCTTCCCCAAGGGGCCTCGCACAACGAGATTGCTAATTAATCCTCTCTCATTACACAACACCCAGTCTAAGATGGCCTCCCCCCTAGTTGGTTCCTCGACATATTGGTCTAAAAAACCATCCCTTATGCACTCCAGGAAATCCTCCTCTACCGTATTGCTTCCAGTTTGGTTAACCCAATCTATGTGCATATTAAAGTCACCCATTATAACTGCTGCACCTTTATTGCACGCACCCCTAATTTCATGTTTGATGCCCTCCCCAACATCACTACTACTGTTTGGAGGTCTGTACACAACTCCCACTAACGTTTTTTGTCCTTTGGTATTCTGCAGCTCTACCCATATAGATTCCACATCATCCAAGCTAATGTCCTTCCGAACTATTGCCTTAATTTGCTCCTTAACCAGCAATGCTACCCCACCTCCTTTTCCTTTTATTCTATCTTTCCTGAATGTTGAATACCCCTGGATGTTGAGTTCCCAGCCCTGATCATCCTGGAGCCACGTCTCCGTAATCCCAATCACATCATATTTGTTAACATCTATTTGCACAGTTAATTCATCCACTTTATTGCGGATACTCCTTGCATTAAGACACAAAGCCTTCAGGCCTGTTCTTTTAACACCCTTTGTCCTTTTAGAATTTTGCTGTACAGTGGCCCTTTTTGTTCTTTGCCTTGGGTTTCTCTGCCCTCCACTTTTCCTCATCTCCTTTCTGTCTTTTGCTTTTGCCTCCTTTTTGTTTCCCTCTGCCTCCCTGCATTGGTTCCCATCCCCCTGCCATATCAGTTTAAATCCTCCCCAACAGCACTAGCAAACACTCCCCCTAGGACATTGGTTCCGGTCCTGCCCAGGTGCAGACCGTCCGGTTTGTACTGGTCCCACCTCCCCCAGAACCGGTTCCAATGTCCCAGGAATTTGAATCCCTCCCTGCTGCACCACTGCTCAAGCCACTTATTCATCTGCGCTATCGTGCGATTCCTACTCTGACTATCACGTGGCACTGGTAGCAATCCCGAGATTACTACTTTTGAGGTCCTACTTTTTAATTTAGCTCCTAGCTCCTTAAATTCGTTTCGTAGGACCTCATCCCTTTTTTTACCTATGTCGTTGGTACCAATGTGCACCACGACAACTGGCTGTTCTCCCTCCGTTTTTAGAATGTCCTGCACCCGCTCCGAGACATCCTTGACCCTTGCACCAGGGAGGCAACATACCATCCTGGAGTCTCGGTTGCGGCCGCAGAAACGCCTATCTATTCCCCTCACCATTGAATCCCCAATCACTATCGCTCTCCCACTCTTTTTCCTGCCCTCCTGTGCAGCAGAGCCAGCCATGGTGCCATGAACTTGGCTGCTGCTGCCCTCCCCTGATGAGTCATCCCCCTCAACAGTACCCAAAGCAGTGTATCTGTTTTGCAGGGGGATGACCGCAGGGGACTCCTGCACTACCTTCCTTGCACTGCTCTTCCTGTTGGTCTTCCATTCCCTATCTGGCTGTGGACCCTTTCCCTGCGGTACGACCAACTCGCTACACGTGATACTCACGTCATTCTCAGCAACGTGGATGCTCCAGAGTGAATCCACCCTCAGCTCCAACTCCGCAACGCGGACCGTCAGGAGCTTGAGGTGGATACACTTCCCGCACATGTAGTCGTCAGGGACACTGGTGTCGTCCGAGTTCCCACATGGTACAGGAGGAGCATAACACCCGACCGAGCTCTCCTACCATGACTTAACCCTTACACTTAAATTGGCAACAACAATGTTAAAAGTTACTCACTGATATAGAAGAGAAAAAAGAAAAACTACTCACCAATCACCAGCCAATCACTTACCCTCTTGGCTGTGACGTCACCTTTTGATTTCTTTCTTGCCTTCTCCCTGTAGCTGCACAAGTACGCCTTTTATAGGCCTCTCCACGCAACTCCTCGACGCTGCTCCCGACTGCCGCCGACAGGTCCCGTGGCACTCGGCGCAGCCGGCACGAGCTGTGGGGGGGGCGGAGCCAGGTCCCTGCGCTGAAAAGTGCCGGGACCTCTGCACATGCGCGCTACAGTCGGCACGCAAGTGCAGTAGCTCCAGGCGCCGAACTGTGTGGGAGGGGCCCGAAGCACGCAGCCCCTAGCCCTGGCCCAATGGCCTCACTGGGGCTGCGTGAATGAGGCTCCTCCCACGGCCAGCTCCTGCTCCCCGCCCGACCAAACCCGACACTCGCCCCCCCCCCGCCCCCGCCGACCAGACCCGACACCCGCTCCCCCCACCCCGACCGAGACCCGAGACCCGCTCCCCCCCGCCCGCCCCGACCCGACACCCGCTCTCTCCCCCCCCGCCCCGACCGAGACCCGAGACCCGCTCTCCCCCCCCCCCGCCCCGCCCCGACACCCGCTCCCCCCCGCCCCGACCGAGACCCGAGACCCGCTCCCCCCCGCACGCCCCGACCCGAGACCCGCTCCCCCCCGCCCCGACCGAGACCCGAGACCCGCTCTCCCCCCCCCCGCCCCGCCCCGACACCCGCTCCCCCCCGCCCCGACCGAGACCCGAGACCCGCTCCCCCCCGCACGCCCCGACCCGAGACCCGCTCTCTCCCCCCCCCGCCCCGACCGAGACCAGAGACCCGCTCCCCCCCGCCCCGACCGAGACCCGAGACCCGCTCCCCCCGCACGCCCCGACCCGAGACCCGCTCTCTCCCCCCCCGCCCCGACCGAGACCCGAGACCCGCTCTCCCCCGCCCCGCCCCGACACCCGAGACCCGCTCCCCCCCGCCCCAACCGGGACCCGCTCCCCGCCCCGACCCGAGGCCCGCTCCCACCCCCTCCGCGACCCGCTCCCCGCCCCGCCCCGAGGTTCGCTCCCCCCCCCGACCCGACACCCGCTCCCCCCCCCACCGACACCCGCCCCCCCCCCGACCCGACACCCGCTCCCCCCCCCGACCCGACACCCGCTCCCCCCCCCGACCCGACACCCGCTCCCCCGACCCGACACCTGCTCCCCCGCCCCCGACCCGACCCCCCCTCTCTTCCCTCCTCTCTTCCCTCCCCTCCCTCCCTCTCTCCCTCTCCTCTCCCTCCCTCCCTCCCTCTCCTCCCTCCCTCCTTCTCTCTCTCTCCCCTCTCTCTCCCCTCTCTCCCTCTCTCTCCCTCAGCGGCACAAACAACTGCAGAATTCTCCCTGGCTGAAGCACTTTCACACAGGTAGGAAGATGGTTTATTTAATCTTTTCTTGGCTTATAAATGTTTATTCAGGTTGGATTTATTTGTATAATATTTGTAGAAGTATAAATAAGGATTTATTGTCGAATTTAATGAGTTCCCTTCCCCCCCCCCCCACCTCGTTCTGGGCGCCTAATTTGTAACCTGCGCCTGATTTTTTAATGTGTAGAACAGGTTTTTTCAGTTCTACAAAAATCTTCACTGGCTCCATTCTACTTTAGTTTGGAGTACATTTTCACTGTGGAAACTTTCAAATCAGGCGTCAGTGGCCGGACACGCCCCCTTTTGAAGAAAAAATTCTGTTCTAAACTAGAACTGTTCTACCTGACTAGAACTGCAGAAAAAAAAATGTGGAGAATTGAGATTTCTAAAATAGTCCGTTCTCCACCAGTTGCTCCTAAAAATCAGGCGCGAATCATGCGGAAACTTGGGCCCTATGTCTCTGTGAACTATTTTCCCTAGTGTATCCTGAATAAGATGCAGCAGTAAATAATACTGAATACTGTATGACACACTCTGGGCAGGCGTGAAACCATGAATATTTTTATATAGTCTTGTTTGCAGACTTCAACCTATCAGAGGGCGAGACTTTCCATTTTTACCGCTGCCGCCCATATCTCGGTGGTATACATTTCTCGACTTTTCAATACCGCCGGATACCGGTAAGATCCAAAGCCGCTAGTTTCGGCTTTTTTTCCCCCCCTGCGGTAGCGGTCAGGCGGGAGCGGTATTTTTCCTCGTGTAAGGAACAGACTTACTGCGCATGCGTTTTTTCCCCCTTCTTTTTCCCCACGATTCGAGGGTCAGCCCACGCATGCGCTGATGTGGAAGGGAGGGGGAGGGAGAGAGAGAGAGAGTGAGAGAGAGAGAGAGAGAGAGAGAAAAGAGAGACTGCCTGCCTGTTCTGTACTCATCTCTGTTTGTGATTTTTTGGGATTTTTTTTCTGATTCATAAAAAGAGAGATTATTATATATAATGGATAGTAGTGACGATCAATTAATAGTGGAGACCAAGGTAGGAGGAAGGAAGAGGGCAAAATGTTTTACGATGGATGCCCAAGCTGCCTTGGTCCACGAAGTGGAGGCATGGTGGAACCAATTGACCAGGAGAGGCTGTGAGAAACCCAGCCCGGCTACGAAACAGCGAATAGGGGCAGAGATTGCCGAGGTGTCTTCGGTGGCCCAGGTCCGTCACGGGCCAGTCCAGTGCCGCAAGCGCTAGAATGACCTTGTTTCGGCTGCGAGAGTAAGTAATAACTTTAATCATGCACTGACTCATTATTTAAAATGTAAATCTGCCACATTGTGATGTTGTTAATCTTGATAAGCTTGGTGTCACGCATTATTTACTATTAACGATGTTATTATATTGTTTTCCTGTACTAAGATGTGTTCATGCATCACTTGCATGCTAACGGTGTATTAATGGGACATTGTTGAAAGGCATTGGGGGTGGGTAATTGTGGATGTCTATCTGTGTGCTGTGTACTAGTACCTGGGCAATTATCTTATACCATGCTATTGTCACCTTTTCAGAAAAAAATTGCTTTCAATCGCAATGAGCATCGGCGCACCGGAGGGGGGGCCGCAGAGCTCATGGATCTTGAGGAGCGGGCCGCAGCTCTCACAGGGGCACAATCGCTCGGCCACCCGTGGGAGTGCAGATCCGGAGTTGGCGCCACGTAAGTCACGCATAATTCCTGGGCCGTGCAGCGTTCATGTAATATAATCATGTGAACATAATGTATAAATGATGCTAAGTGATGTCATCATCATCACCACAGGCAGTCCCTCGGAATCGAGGAAGACTTGCTTCCACTCTTAAAATGAGTTCCTAGGTGGCTGAATAGTCCAATACGAGAACTACAGTCTCTGTCACAGGTGGGACAGATAATTGTTGAGGGAAGGGGTGGGTGGGACTAGTTTGCTGCACGCTCTTTCTGCTGCCGGCATTTGATTTCTGCATGCTCTCGGCAATGAGACTCGAGGTGCTCAGCGCCCTCCCGGATGCACTTCCACCACTTAGGGCAGTCTTTGGCCAGGGATTCGCAGGTGTCAGTGGGGATGTCGCACTTTATCAGGGAGGCTTTGAGGGTGTCCTTGTAACGTTTCCGCTGCCCACCTCTGGCTCGTTTGTTGTGAAAGAGTTCAGAGTAGAGCGCTTGCTTTGGGAGTCTCGTGTCTGGCATGCGAACGATGTGGCCTGCCCAGCGGAGCTGATCGAGTGTGGTCAGTGCTTCAATGCTGGGGATGTTGACTGGTCGAGGATGCTAATGTTGGTGTGTTTGTCCTCCCAGGGGATTTGTAGGATCTTGTGGAGACATCGTTGGTGGTATTTCTCCAGCGACTTGAGGTGTCTACTGTACATGGTCCATGTCTCTGAGCCATACAGGAGGGCGGGTATTACTACAGCCCTGCAGACCATGAGCTTGGTGGCAGTTTTGAGGGCCTGGTCTTCAAACACTCTTTCCCTCAGGCAGTCGAAGGTTGCACTGGAGGCGGTGTTGAATCTCATCGTCAATGCCTGCTTTTGTTGATAAGGTTCCTGAGGTATGGGAAGTGGTCCCCGTTGTCCAGGGCCGCTCCGTGGATCTTGATGACTGGGGGCAGTGCTGTGTGGCAAGGACAGGCTGGTGAAGGACCTTTGTCTTACGGATGTTTAGCATAAAGCCCATACTTTCGTACGCCTGAGTAAATACGTTGACTATGTCCTGGAGTTCAGTTTCTGTATGTGCGCAGATGCAGGCGTCGTCTGCATACTGTAGCTTGATGACAGAGGTTGGGGTGGTATTGGACCTGGCCTGGAGACGGCGAAGGTTGAACAGGTTCCCACTGGTTCTATAGTTTAGTTCCACTCCAGCGGGTTAACTGTGAGGTGGACCATGGCAGCGAGGAAGATTAAGAGAGTTGGGGCGATGACGCAGCTCTGTTTGACCCTGGTCTGGACGTAGATTGGGTCTGTAATGGATCCGTTGGTAAGCATCACGGCCTGCATGTCGTCGTGGAGCAGGTGGAGGATGGTGATTAACTTTTGGGGGCATCCGAAACGGAGGAGGACGCTGCATAAACCCTCGCGGTTGACAGTGTCAAAGGCCTTTGTAAGGTCGAAGAAGGCCATGTATAAGGGCTGGCGCTGTTCCCTGCATTTTTCCTGCAACTGTTACGCTGCAAAAATCACATCCGTTGTGCCCCGTAGAGGCCGAAATCTGCACTGCGACTCCGGGAGGAGCTCCACGGCCACAGGGAGAAGACGGTTGTGGAGGACTCTAGCAACAACTTTCCCAGTGGCTGCGTGATGTAATGTAATGCTGGGACCATGAAATCTTATTATAATGCCATGCAGTCTCTGTAAATTCTGTTCATTGCATGTGGCGCCTCTCGGTGATATATAATGCAGTAGTGTTGCTCCTCTACATATGTCTGCGCAATGTAAGTGTTAAAATGTCATCCTGACCCACCCTCCCTCCCTTCCCCTTTGCTTACCTCTTCTGTTATGTTTTCTAGCTGCCCAAGCGCATGAACATGCAGATTCCCTTGGAGCACCAATTCATGTACAACTCGTCTTGACTGGAGAGGACACCGAGGAAGATGATGATGATGATGGCACCGTTCAACTTTCCGATCCCCCTCAAGATGTGCCGTTGGATGTTGCGGCGGGGGGGGGGGGGGGGGGGGGGGGGGGAGAACTGAAGGGTTCATTATACCTGCGATCACCTCTTCCCTCTTCCTCACCCGAATTGGCTCCAAGGAAGTAGCGAGAACAAGCGATATGCAGCAGGGCACACAGAGTGTTACAGCTCGTGTGCCGAATCAGTGAAGGCTGATTCAGCAGGGAAGCCGTGCTCAAAAACAGGCAGACATTGACCTGGACATGGTTGCGCTGTCTAGGGCGAGCGTCGACATTGGTCTAGAGCTCCTCCAGGCTATTGGTGGCCTAGCCGGAAACATTGCCACGCAGTCAGCACGCCAATCGGAGGACATGGCGGCGCTGATTGCAGTCATGCGGCGAACCGCCGATTCCATTGATGCCATGTGGCAGACACTGGAATCGGTCTATGGCACTGACCCCAAGGTGTCATATCACCAATGCCAACAGCACCTGAGAATCAGGAGCATAGTAATAGTTCTGACTCCGTAGATGGGTCATTAGTCCCTTCCTCTTCGCCAGATTCCCCACACGTGGCGCTGCCCCCATCACCCCCCCACAGCAGCAGCACTTGAGGTGTCCTGTCCCACAACGCACTGGTCCCAACTCGGGCAGGGGTAGGCGTAATGGCAAAACAACAATTGGCGGTAAGGTGGAGGGGGGGAGAAAGGTGGTGGGAATGGTGGCCGCAGGTAGATTTTTTGGCAGGTTGCGGGGGGTGTGTTGGGGGGGGGGGGGGGGAGGAGGGTGGAGGAGGGGTATTTATTCAAATTTTGTTGACTGTTGTGGGGGTGGAGGGGTGCGTTGTGGGTGTTTTTTTTAATGAAAAATTGTTGACTGTTTGCGGGGGGGGGGCATTGTGGGTTTAATGTTTTCAATCGTGTTTCTTTGTTTATATTTTATTGCACATTTACTTGAAAAAAAATATTTATTAATTTATTTCAAAAGAATCATTTTTTTAAATTTATAAAATATTTTATTCAACTTAATTATTGTGCAGTGTCTCACTCACTTTTACAAAATGAGGGGTTAACGATCAATAAAAGGTTTGCAAACAATGGCCAGGCTTAACTCTCACCATTCAAGCAAAAAGTTCATTTATGAGCTGCTGACATAACAGTGTTGCAGCTGCGTAACTACCACAGGGCTTCTCCTGCAGTGTGGGCGGGGGGGTTGTCATGGGTTCATTGCCAGACTCCTCCTCGACCGCCTCTTCCTCCCCTTCTTCCTCTGCCTCGTACCATCTATCCTGAGGCAATTCCTGTCCCCTTCTGATTGCTAAGTTGTGCAACATGCAACACACCACAATGAACTCCGTGACCTGCTCAGGGTGATACTGTAGGCTGCCTCCAGACAGGTCCAGGCATCTGAAGCGCTGCTTCAGCACTCTGATTGTCTTTTCGACGATATTGCGTGTAGCTATGTGGCTGTTATTGTACCGATGCTTGGCATCTGTCTGCGGTTTATGGAGGGGGTCAAGAGCCAGGTGGCGAGGCCGTATCCTTTGTCACCAAGCATCCAGCATTGACCTTGTGGCTGACTCTTAGAGGTTGGAGACAGTGCTCTCACACATGATGTGCGCATCATGAATGCTCCCTGGAAAATTGGTATTTACTGCCATGATTATTTGCTTGTGGTCGACAACGAGCTGCACGTTCAGGGAGTGGAATCCCTTTCGGTTCCGAAACATCTCTGCATCCTCTAAAGCTGCTCGTAGGGCAATGTGCGTACACAGTCTATTGCACCCTGAACCTTAAGGAAATTTGTTATTCTCAAAAAACTTAAAGCCCTCTCACTTTGTGTCTCCCTGGTCATTGGAAGTTTATAAAGTCAAACCTTCGTCCGTAAAGCACTTCTGTCACCTGCCGAATGCAGCAATGTGTGGCATGCTGAGCGATGCAGCAAATGTCGCCAGCTGATGCCTGAAAGGAGCCCGATGCATAGAATGAAAGTGCCGCAGTCACCTTAACCTCAACGGGCAGTGCTGTCCTGATGGCGCTGGTAGGCTGCAGGTTTCTCTTAATGAGCTGGCATATCTCACTGATGACCTCCTTTCGGGAGCGCAGCCTTCTAACGCACGCTGTATTGGACACATCCAAGTATGACTGCTTATACCTGTAAATGCGTTGGGGGTAAGGTCTCTTCCTCCTTAGCAGTCTGCCACCTCTTTGGGCAAATAATGCTCTTCAGTGAACCTTCTTCCAGCTCTATTCCGCAGCATGTAATTAGTCAGCAATAATGGCAGAGAAATTGCAGGCCCCATTCCTTTATAAGTCTTCTAAACTGTCATATAAATTATTCAATATTCCTTAAACAGCCAAAATCTTAATCCAGATAGACTACAATACCCTCAGGTTATGAGCATTGATTTCAAACACCCTTAAAATCCACTCACGAATTACTTTAATGCTCCCATCAACTTGAAGCAGCCTTTTCTTCAAGTTCATCCATTTTAAAACATGGCGTCCATACCGTTGGGTTAAGGTCAGGTGAGTGCAGCTTTTTCAGGGCGGTACTTTATTATGACGGTAATTTGGGCGAATTGCCGAATTTAGCACCCAGTGATAATTTGGGCGGTGCATGTTGAAGTGCTGGAAAAATCAACAAAAACAAATGGGCGGACGGTTCAGTTTACCACCGCCGATAATAGACTGCCAAATTAACCGCCGACGATATATGGGCGGTAACTGGGCATTAGTTTAGTTTATGCATGAAATGGGCGGTAATGGCTTCCTTAACGGTAAATGGGCGGTGATATGGGTGGTAAATGGGCGGAATGTAGCCAAAATTCTAGCCCATAACAAGTCACAGGTTTCAAATGATAATAGCATTGAAAAAGAGTTTGAGATACCTCAACATTAATTTTTTGTTTTTGGCCAAGGTTCAATACTTCAACAGATTTCACCCATCTCTAAATTCTCAACACCAATACAATAACCAGGGAGTTATTTTACTCTGCATTGAAATAACACTGCTGAAATTCAGGAAACGACAAGCTTTTATTCAGTGTTTTTGTACCCTAACCAGACCACAAACTGAATCATTCATCGTTATACAGATATTCTTTAATCTATATTGTCAGAAGCACAAATGCCAAACCACATAAAATCCATGTAGCTGCACTACCATGCACTTGAAGTCTTCTGTGGCTTTCTGACGAGACTAAAAACTAGTCATGGTTTCCCAGATGTCACAATTTATTACACAGAAAATGGTCCAAAATTGGTTTTCTCTGTGAAAAGATTTACCCTTCCTTCCTATTCCTGTTGAAGGGTTAGAATAAGTAAATGATCTGAGTAATAGCTTTCCCATCAGTGAGTTATTGAAAGCTTTCAAAATTTTAGCCTATTAAAAAGGTGCTTTTTTTTTTAAAAAAGGTAAAATTTTACAAGGGTACTGGTTTTCACACTTTAATCTTTAATCTTAAATCCAGTCAATGATGCCTTTATTCTTGCTGCCTGTAGGTCAAGCTGAAGCAACAGATGGAATAGTGGAGACGATCACTGTACCACAAGCAGCCTGGAAAATGGATCAGGCTGCAGATTGGCAACAATGCAGAATTACATTCTGATCAACCTACACATATACAAAATGGGAGGGTAGCAAGGGTACTCCAGTTGAAACAATAACATTACCTTTCTGCTTGTACAATGGTGATAGATCATAAACAGGACAGTTTTGCCAAAAGCAGCTAGAAGTATCTTCAGAAAATCATAGAAATTTATAGCACAGAAGGAAGTCAGTCAGCCCATCATGTTTGTGCCGGCTGAAAAAGAGCTATCCAGCGAAATCCCACTTTACAGCCTTGTAGGTTACAGCACTTCAAGTGTATATCCAAATACTTTTTACATGTGATGAGGGCTTCTGCCTCTACCACCCTTTCAGGCAGTGAGTTCGAGACCTCCACCACCCTCTGGGTGAAATAATTTCTCCTCAATTCTCCTCTAATCATTCTATCAATGACTTTAAATCTATGCCCCCTGGTTATTGACCTCTCTGCTAAGGGAAATAGGTCCTTCCTATCCACTCTATCTAGGCCCCTCAATTTTATACATCTCAAATTAAGTCTCCCCTTGGCCTCCTTTGCTCCAAAGAAAACAATTCCAGTTTATCCAATCTTTCCTCATAACTAAAATTCTCCAGTCCAGGCAACAACCTCTTAAATCTCCTCTGTACCCTCTCTAGTGCAATCACATCCTCCCTGTAATGTGACCGGAACTATACACGGTACTCTAGTTGCAGCCTAACTAGTGCTTGATACAGTTAAAGAAAGACTTGCATTTATATAGCGCCTTTCACGACCAATGGATGTCTCAAAGCGCTTTACAGCCAATGAAGTACTTTTGGACTGTAGTCACGATTTTAATGTTGGAAACGCGGTAGCCAATTTGCTCTCACAAACAGCAATGTGATAATGACCAGATAATCTGTTTTTGTTATGTTGATTGAGGGATAATATTGGCATAATTAGTCCAAGCATAACCTCCCCTGCTCTTATATTTTATGCCTTGGATAATAAAGATAAGTATCCCATCTGCCTTCTTAACCACCTTATCTACCTGCCCTGCTACCTTCAGGGCTCCGAGGACATGTACTCCAAGGTCCCTCTGTACTTATCCGTATCCTACCAGTTATTGTATATTTCCTTGTCTTGTTAGCTTTCCCCAAATGCACTCTCACACTTTTCCAGATTGAATTCCATTTGCCACTTTTATGCATCTGACCAGTCCACTGCTATCTTCCTGCAGTCTACAGCTTTCTCCCTCACTATCAACTACTCGGCCAAGTTTTGTACCATCTGCAAACTTCTTAACCATGCCCCCGACATTCAAGTCTAAAGCAAGGGACCTAGTACTGAGCTCTGCAGAACACCACTGGAAGCAGCCTTCCACTCACAAAAATACCCGTCGACCATTACCCTTTGCTTCCTGTCACTGAGCCAATTTTGCATCCAACTTGCCACTTTCCCTTGGACCCCATGGGCTTTTACCTATCTGACCAGTCTGCCATGTGGGACCTTGTCAAAATCCTTGCTAAAATCCATGTAGACTACATCAAACACACCACTCTCATTGAACTCCTTGTTAACTCCTGAAAAAATGTAATCAAGTTAGTCAGACACGACCTTCCCTTAACAAATCCAAGCTGACTGTCCTCGATTAATCCGTGCCTTTCTAAATGGTGATTAATACTGTCCCTTAGAATTCTTTCCAATAATTTGTCCATCACCAAGATTAGGCTGACTGGTCTGTAATTACTCAGTCTATTCCTTTCCCCATTTTTAAACAATGTTAGTGATCTTCTAGTCCTCCTGCACCACACCTCTAGCCAGAGAGGATTGGAAAATGATGGTCAGAGCCTATGCTAATTCCTCCCTTGCTTCTCTTAAAAGTCTGAGATACAATTCATATGGGCCTAGTTATCGACTTTCATAGATGCTAAACCCTTTAATACTTCCTCTTTCACTATGTTTATCTCATCTAATATTTCACATTCCTCCTCCTTAATTACAATGTCTGCATCGTCCCTCTCTTGTGAGGATAGATGCAAAGTATTCATTAAGAACCAAAACCACGACTTCCGCCTCCACACACTGGTTACCTTTTTTGGTCTCTAATGTATTCATAAAATATCTTTGGTTTTCCTTGATGTTACTTGCCAATTTTTTTTCATGTCCTCGCCTTGCTTTCCTAATTTCCTTTTTAATTTCAGCTCTGCACTTTCTATACTCCTCTAGACTTTCTGCACTCCTCCAAGCTTTCTGCAGTATTTAGCTCTCGGTATATGACATAAGCTTCCCTTGTTTGCCTCATCTTACCCCATATACCCCTTGGTATCCAGGAGGCTCTAGATTTGGGAGTTTCACCCTTTTTCTTTGTGGGAACATTTGCTCTGAACCCTCACTATCTCCTCCTTGAATGCCTCCCTCTGCCCTGACACTGATTTACCTTCCAGTAGCTACTTCCAATTCAGTTTTGGTAAATCACATTTTAGTTTAGTAAAATTGGCCTTTCCCCAATTGAGAACCTTTACTTCTGGTTTATCTTTGTCCTTTTCCATACCTACGCTAAATCGAACTGAATTGTGATCACTACCACCAAAATGGTCTCCCACTGATACCCCTTCCACCTGCCCAGCTTCATTCCTTAAAATCCAGAACCGTTCCCTCTCTTGTTGGGCTTGCTACGTACTGCCTAAAAATGTTCTCCTGAATGCATTTTAAGAATTCTACACCCTCTAACCTTTTACACTGATTCTACCCTAGTTAATATTAGGATAGTTGAAATCATCTACTATTTGCCCTATTGGTTTTGCACTTCACAGAAATTTGCCTACGTATTTGCTCTTCTAGCTCCCTCTGAATGTTTAAGGGTCTATATTACACTGCCAACAGTGTGATTACCAGTTCAACCCATATGGCCTCATTTGATGATCCTTCTAACATATCCCTCCTCACATCTATCTTGATTGCGATTCTATACAACTTGCATCAGTAACAGTACAGGGAGTTTGTATTCTAGCTAATTAACTACTGCGAGCAAGTTGAACTTGTGCTATTATAACAATGCATTAATTTTTATATTTCCCAACACTGGCTATAGGGTGGTATAACATTCATACTTATGCAGCTAATTTCCAATTACAAATTTTTCTGGCTCAGTATAAACAGTAGAGTTTGTTTACTCCCATTCTGGAATTTGGAACAAAATGAGTATGAGTCAGGCTAGTAACTTAAGCTCTTAAAGTACATAACTCACTCTAAGAAGCCATCACATATTTGATCTTCCCACTTCTTAATGTTCCCCATCTAAGTTATGTTGCTATGAGGAATGACAAAAACCATCAGATCACTAGACTGCTGTTGTGCACCTCATACCAGCTAGCCCATTTGCAGCATGAATGGAGGCTTGGGAGTATGGCAGCTACCTTTTCAACATACCATCCCAAAAACACATACACACACAACTACAACCATCAGTTAGACACCCAAGATATTAAAGAGATATGATCAGATTTACCGTCCCGAATGTGTTCCTATAGCAACCACTACACCGCTGGGATGGAATTCAGCACAATGACCTGGTTCCTAAAGAGAGACCAAAGAAAATGTCACTGTATTTTATTTTTTAAACTATTTTAATGTATTCTCTCAATTTTTCAAATTTCCTAGCTATGAAACCAAATTGAAACATTTTTTAATTAACTTTTACTGGCAGTACAACACTGCTGGCAATAGTACTTTGTAGCAGGTCTCCAAGAGTTACCACAGCCAATTTACACACCCGCTTTGGCAGAGGTAATGAACCCATCAAACTTATGTCAATCATCCCGATGCTAGAAAACCAGTCAAGGCCAGGGGCAATGTTCCCTGTAATTTTATTTTGGGTGCATGGCCCAAATTACCACACATGCACGGTTTTAGCCATTTGAATACCATGGAGCTGGCTGCGCGGCCCTGCACAGCAACAGGAGCATTGGTCAGGGGTACATTGTTGTGGTGGGCACTTTTGGGCGGGCGGCCAGCTTTCAGCGCCCCACTGGGACATTTGGTGCCGGTTTTGACGGGGCGCGGAGCTTTACCACCCGGAAGTGGCGAGCCGATGTGCAACGCCCTTGGCTGCGACACCGGCTCGAATTTTGGCTGCCTCCCGATCTGTAGTGCGTCGTAGAGCGTCCTGTTGGGACCGCCTGTGAAAGCTGGTGGTCTGAGCTGTAGCGGCTGCCGTGAGGTAAGTAATGTTGACCTCAGGTAAGTGTGATTGTTTTTTTTTAATGATTTATGTTGTGGTGGCGAGAGTTATTTATTGGGACTATTTTTTGTGGTTTACTTTCAGGTTTTACTTTCTTCCCCCATGACATTTCTTGGAGCGCCCTGAGGCCGGCTGTTTACCTCGGGATTTTCACTTGCTCAGCCAGCCTAGCGCCCTAAAAGTGGTGTGTAACGCTTCCCTTAGCGCTTTGCCCCACACTCAGGGCCCAGTTGATGAATTTTGCTGACTGAGGCGCAAACTGTTCTGAAGTGCAAACTTTACCGCCCCGAAATGAGCAGAACCGAAAATCAAGCCCTAGGAATTCTGTTGGGAGAAAGCTCATCATGTTTCCTTCTCGTCTTCCTTGCCTCTCTTCCCAAAGTCTCCAGAAGCATCATTTGGGTGTGCAAAACTGGTGGCAGTTAATGCATCATTTTTTCTTTCACTCACAGCATGGTAAAAGCTACATACTTTGAAACAAGTGGTTCACTTCCTGACCTATCAAAGCTTATCCACCATTTGCAAAGCTCAAGTTAAAAGTTTGGTGCAATACTTACTTGAATGGGTGCAGCTATAACTTCAGTCAAGATATTTGACATCATCCAGGAGAAAGCACCTGTTCACAGAACTCAACATCCATGCCTCCACAGCTTGTGCTGCAAGATGTACTATTTACAGGATGCACTACAACAATTCACCAAGCTTACCTCAACTACTGAGAAGGACAAGAGGGGCAAGATGATGGGATCACCATCACCTCCCAAGACAGATACAATGTTGGCTTGGATATGTATTGGTGCTCCTTCATCATGACTGGGGTCAATATTCTGAAATACTCTCCCAAACACCATCACAGAAACACCATCAGCATAAGGACTGTAGTGGTTCAAGGAACCCCACCGTCACCCTCATCCGGCAACTAGAGAAGGGTAATTAATGTTGCCTTGGTGATACTGCCCATAACCTAAGAATTTTCTTTAAAAAGTACCAATACATGACATGTTTGTCAACATGGAAAAGAAACATGTTTGGGTGGGAACATTCATCATGGAAACCATTTTATCCTCCCACCGAGCCGCCTTAGATTTACAGTTTTTAAGATGTACAGTAATACTTGTTTTCAAGCACTGAATATTTGCAGATGCTTTAGTCCCAATTCTTCATTTGTTTGTGACGGGCCTGTTTTTTGGAAACAATTCAGAGGATGATAAGAACAAATCAGTCAACTTTTATAAAAATCTAGAACTTTGCTTTTAAGTTATTGAGATGACACCAAAGAAACTGGTCAGATAGATCATTCTGAGCATAGTCATTTCTAACAAGAACCCAGTGTTTGATAACATAAGCTAAGTTAAGATTTAATGCTCATAAACAGCAGATTGATGGAGGGAGTCAAGACACAAATGGTCCTCTGCTGTGGTTGCAAGTATAAAAGAAGGATTCCTTTAGTGTTTATCATTAGGCTTTATGATGAAATAACTTATGCTAGCTTGTAATACTTATTTAACTTTTCTATTGCTTGAGATAGATTGACCATTAAATATAAAATATGTAAATATTTGAAATCTGAAATTATAAAAATAAAAAGACTAGAAATGCACAGTAAGACAAGCACAGCATCTGAATGAGAATATAGGTTAATGTTTTATGTGGGACGCTTCCCCAGATCTGATGAAGAGTCTCTCCTACCCAAATACATCAGATTGTCTTAGTAGTTTCCGAACTGGTGAAGGTTCTTGTCCAAATATTAACAGGGAAAGGATGGGAGTAGAATAGGAGGGAATGGAGGGGACGGAGCAAAGGCGAGGGGGGGGGGGGGGCAGGGCAAAGACGAGGGTGGGGGGGGGCAGGGCAAAGGCGAGGGGGGGCAGGGCAAAGGCGAGGAGGGGCAGGGCAAAGGAGAGGAGGGGGCAGGGCAAAGGAGAGGGGGGGGCAGGGCAAAGGAGAGGGGGGGGCAGGGCAAAGGAGAGGGGGGGGCAGGGCAAAGGAGAGGGGGGGACAGGGCAAAGGAGAGGGGGGGACAGGGCAAAGGAGAGGGGGGGACAGGGAAAAGGAGAGGGGGGGACAGGGCAAAGGAGAGGGGGGGACAGGGCAAAGGAGAGGGGGGGACAGGGCAAAGGAGAGGGGGGGACAGGGCAAAGGAGAGGGGGGGACAGGGCAAAGGAGAGGGGGGGACAGGGCAAAGGAGAGGGGGGGACAGGGCAAAGGAGAGGGGGGGACAGGGCAAAGGAGAGGGGGGGACAGGGCAAAGGAGAGGGGGGGACAGGGCAAAGGAGAGGGGGGGGACAGGGCAAAGGAGAGGGGGGGACAGGGCAAAGGAGAGGGGGGGACAGGGCAAAGGAGAGGGGGGGACAGGGCAAAGGAGAGGGGGGACAGGGCACTGTGGAGGAGGGATGGAAGGACAGGATGTATGGAGATGGAATAGGGAAAGAGGAGGGTTTGGAAGATAGGAAGCAATGGAAGACATTGAAGGGTTGTATGGCACTGGCCCAGGGCACCCGTTTTGCTACACTGTTGCAGGGTGGGGGGAGGGAAATGGTGGAGAGAGAGAGGACGGGGGGGGGGGGGGGGGGAATGGTGGAGAGAGAGAGGGAAGAAGTTGTTGGTATGAGTTATTTATAGTATGGAGGGGGGGGGCGGGGGAAGGGGGCGCAGCAGGAATAATTCTAGCCATGCTACATTTATTGAATAATTCCTTTGCCTACACATGGATGTCTTATTCAAAGCAGAAGAACTACTAATGAAGGGAAAACCGAGCGATAGTCCACTATCACTGTCCAGACCTTTCAGCTTCTTCCTTAATCAGTTAACACCACTCACTATGTATGTCCCCCACTTCTCCTAATATAATGTATTTGCTTCATGGGTTCTTTGCTTAAGAATTCATAGCAACACATTGCTATTAACAAAGTTTATTAACAAAGTTTTAACAATCACACTACACATTACCACTCCGGCTCACAACTGCATACCTCATAGTGGATGACCTCGACTCAACTGACTAAGGTTTTATTGAGTCTTGTGAACATCATGTGACTGGCTAAGCCACTCATAATGTAACAGCTCTACGAACCTGTGAGCACACTTCCGGTGCATACATTACACCTAATATGCTAAACTTTCACTTATTCTGTGTCTTGCAAATTCTGTCCAAGTCCTTCTGTAGTTTTGTTTATCCAAATTCAGTTGCCCCTCCCTACTTACTATCATCCACATGTTTGTCCAACTCACAATAAATTCCTGGAAGGCCAGGAACACTGTATCATAGGACATTCCAACATCAATGTTGGATGCCACTTCCTCAAAAAATTCAAGAAGATTGGCCAGGCAAGACTTCAATCTTCTGAAAACACATTGGCTGCCATTTATTCGGTTATTTTCATATATGCAATCATTAAGCTTGCTCTTTATGTTATTTTCCGTTATATTTCCAGTTATTGATCCAAGACTAAAGAGTTTGCAGTTATACAGGGTTTTTTTTTAAATAGGCATCTTCTTTTGAATGCCTCTTCTTGTGTCTCTGATTTTATCGTTGGGTTTACTTCTTATGAAACTTATACCTTCCATTTGTACAAGCAATAGAATTATTCTGAAATGCAATATGGTTACAATAAATCCATTCCATAATTGCTGCTTTTGAGCCACCACCAGAAAATCATTATAGCTATAAACTCATGTTGAAAAACAGAAACTGGTGTTCATATTGCTTGAGTAATGTCACACACTTGTATTGCCTTTTCAGAATATTGGTAGACTGACATCTGGGTGAAAACTGTCCACATTGTTGTGGGGGTTATACTCTATTCATAATTTCTCATTTTAATTCCTGCTGATGGTGTTTCAAGATGGCTGATTTTTTTTCTTGAAAGAGTTGAAAGTCACTTCACAAAGACATCAGAGCTCCCAATAGGCTTACAGTAACCCTAATTAAAATAAAGACTACAGTAATAAATCAAAAATCATTGCATGCCATATTTGTTCCAATATTGTTTCATAGAATCATTTCGAACAGGCAGCTAGTTAGAGTCACTCACAGAGGAGAATTATCATTCCAAGGGACTTTTGGAAGGTTCACATTTAACAAAAAAATCTGCCCCTCTCCATTTAAAGTGAATGTACAATCTCATGACTTTTCAAAAATAATTAAAAAAGGCAGAAAATAATTACATCCAAGATTTTGCTCCATTCAAGTGTGTGGTCCACAGAGTTCCACAAGCAAACCTGGCGATCCTGGGCACAGCTCAGGAAAAGGTCCTTGAAAGGGTGTGTAGCTAGACCCCAGAGTTCATCTGTATGACCCTGTCACAATTAAAACAGCAAGCTTAAGAATCAAATAAAGCTATTGAACTTATGTGATCTAGTCAAAATTCTATACAAATGTTTGCCCCTTAAACTATTAACGTTAAAAAATAATATGCATGATACAATAATATAGAAGAGGTCCCTTATAGTTTCTGACCAGTAAACATAGGTATATTCATTGCATAAAATTATTTTCAATTCAGAGAACCAAACACAGAAAATGTGTTCTCCCTTTGTCTGTATTTTGAATAATGGACGCTGTTTGCATAACTGCACTTTAAAAGAATTTTGGCCAGAAAAAGCAGCAAACCTGAGGACTGGGAGAAATTTAGAATTCAGCAGAGGAGGACAAAGAGTCTAATTAGGAGGGGGAAAATAGAGTATAAGAGGAAGCTTGCAGGGAACATAAAAACTGATTGCAAAAGCTTTTATAGATATGTGAAGAGAAAAAGATTAGTGAAGACCAACGTAGGTCCTTTGTAGTCAGAATCAGGTGAATTTATAATGGGGAACAAAGAACTGGCAGACCAATTGAACAAATACTTTGGATCTGTCTTCACTAAGGAAGACACAAATAACCTTCCGAAAATACTAGGGGTTCGAGGGTCTAGCGAAAAGGAGGAACTGAAGGAAATCCTTAATAGTCAGAAAATTGTGTTAGGGAAATTGATGGGATTGAAGGCCGATAAATCCTCAGGGCCTGATAGTCTGTATCCCAGAGTACTTAACGAAGTGGCCCTAGAAATAGTGGATGCATTGGTGATCATTTTCCAACATTATATTGACTCTGGATCAGTTACTATGGACTGGAGGGTAGCTCATGTAACACCACTTTTTTAAAAAAAAAGGAGGGAGAGAGAAAACAGGGATTAGCCTGACATCAGTGGTGGGGAAAATGTTGGAATCAATTATTAAAGATGAAATAGCAGCGCATTTGGAAAGCAGTGACAGGATCGGTCCAAGTCAGCATGGATTTATGAAAGGGAAATCATGCTTGACACCTCTTCTAGAATTCTTTGAGGATGTAACTAGTAGAGTGGACAAGGGAGAACCAGTAGATTGTGGTGTATTTGGACTTTCAAAAGGCTTTTGACAAGGTCCGACACAAGAGATTGGTGTGCAAAATCAAAGCACATGGTATTGGGGGTAATGTATTGACGTGGATAGAGAACTGGTTGGCAGACAGGAAGTAGAGTGTTGGAATAAACGGGTCCTTTTCAGAATGGCAGGCAGTGACCAGTGGGGTGCCGCAGGGTTCAGTGCTGGGACACCAGCTATTTACAATATACATCAATGATTTAGATGAAGGAATTGAATGTAATATCTCCAAGTTTGCAGATGACACTAAGCTGGGTGGCGGTGTGTGCTGTGAGGAGGATGCTAAGAGGCTGCAGGGTGACTTGGACAGGTTAGGTGAGTGGGCAGATGCAGTATAATGTGGATAAATGTGAGGTTATCCACTTTGGTGGCAAAAACAGGAAGACAGAATATTATCTGTGAATGGTAACAGATTAGGAAAAAGGAAGGTGCGACGAGACCTGGGTGTCATGGTACATCAGTCATTGAAGTTTGGCATGCAGATACAGCAGGCAGAGAAGGCGACAAATGGCATGTTGGCCTTCATAGATATAGGATTTGAGTATAGGAGCAGGGAAATCTTACTGCAGTTGTACAGGGCCTTGGTGAGGCCACACCTGGAATATTAGTTTCAGTTTTGGTCTCCTAATCTGAGGAAGGACGTTCTTGCTATTGAAGGAGTACAGCAAAGGTTCATCAGATTGATTCCCGGGATGGCAGGACTGACATATGAGGAGAGACTTGATCAACTGGGCTTGTAACCACTGGAGTTTAGAAGAATGAGAGGGGATCTCATAGAAATATATAAAATTCTGACAGGATTGGACAGGTTAGAGGCAGGAAGAATGTTCCCGTTGCTGGGGAGTTCCAGAACCAGGGGTCACAGGAGAAGAATAAGGGGTAAGCCATTTAGGATCAAGATGAGGAGAAACTTTTTCACTCAGAGAGTGGTTAACCTGTGGAATTCTCTACCGCAGAAGGTTGTTGAAGCCAGTTCATTAGATATATTCAAAAGGAAGTTAGATATGGCCCTTACGGCTAAGGGGATCAAGGGGTATGGAGAGAAAGCAGGAAAGGGATACTGAGGTTGAATGATCAGCCACGATCTTATTGAATGGCGGTGCAGGCTCGAAGGGCCGAATGGCCTGCTGCTGCACCTAATTTCGATGTTTGCAATATGAAAATATTAAGTCAAAAATTCAATAATATATTTAATTATTGTGAAATTTGTATATTTAAAAAAATTGTTTCAATTGTTTAAAACTTGTTTGTGGACATTAGAAATTCAAGATACTGAGAAAAAATTCAAAATTTGTTTTTCAAAAAGCATTTTGAATGATTTGATTAGTTCATCAAGAACCGGTGACAGGGAAATGTTGACATGTTTTGATAAGATTTTTCCAAATGTGACATGTTGACATGTGGGTTTTCTATTATAAAAACAAAACACAAAAAGTAAGGTTAATGTCCAGAAGTGCACGCCATAAGATGATGTTTTATAAGATACATAAATAATTTAAAGTGAGAACTTTTGAAATAAATTTGTTAAGTACAGTTTACTGTAATTTTATGCAACAGTAAGTAAAATACACAAACTACATTCTAAATAAAATAAACCTGCTGCAAGTTCAAAAATGTGAACAATTTGCATTTTTATTGAGCATTAATGTGACAAATCCCTCTTTAGCAGTCAAGCTTGTTCCAGAAAACTTCACTTCTTCATGGCAAAACAGCACTTAGTCAAATGTCACTCACCTGTACTTCTATCTGGAAGCCATCATTGAATGTTCCTCTTAAAATGAAGTTGCGTGATGTGCCAATCAGAAACTGATCCCCCTTCCCCTCTGCTACTGCTCGAATGGCTCCAAACTGATCAGGAACCTGTACCAACACAAAAAAAAATAACAGATGCTGAGCTGTATCTCTCGCTATACAACACTACTACAGTAACATTTTGAACCACATGTTAACTAAATTCTCAAACTTTTGAAGAACACGGATACATTTTCCATTTCCGCCTTCTCGAATGGGCAAACAAAACCCATATACTAATGCTATATCATTTCATTCGTTGGTGATATTCAAAACAAAAATAATTTTTGAAGTATAAATACCTGTTCTTTCAAAGCATCTTGGCCAGAAATTCTATTTATAGAAATTATATCTATATACAGACTATTGTAGCAGAAAATAGTAAAGACAATTTTTTATGTTTTTCTGCAAATTATCTGCCAAAGTGGCATGTTAGAATATGGTAGGACACTGGTGCCCTTCAAAATTCCTTATAGACACAGTTCCCCATCTCAGCCAGATGTGCGCTCTCAGAAGGCACCCTCCTACATATTAATCTACCCACACCTTTCTCAAGCATAGAGTGGGATTGAGTTTTCTGGAAACAAGTCATTTGTACATCCACTTACTTGGGAATAGAGCACACTGTAGGAAATGATGATCAGGGAGTAAATAATTCTTCAAATGGAGAAACAACAGCCAAACTGCATATAGCAAAGTCTCAGAAACAGCAATGGGATAATAAAACAAAAAATCTGTTTTATAAAGCTGGTTGAGTGTGGAATGTTGTCCTGCTCTTTGAATGGTGCTATGGGAGCTTCTCCACCCACTCGCAAAGACATTGCCTTAGTTAAAGCATCTCTGGCAGTACAATACTCCCTTAGTACTGCATTGGGAATGTTGGCCTAGATTATGTGCACAAGTCTATGAACTTTAACCTTCTGACTCAGAGGCAAATAAGTGTTAAATGTAGTTGTTTACTGGGTGTGGGTGATGTATTTGTTGCCCATTCCTAGTTACCTTGAGAAGGTGGTGATGGGCCTTCTCAATTAATCCCTGCAATCCTTCTGGTGATGATGTTCCTTAGAGTGGTGTTCCCTAGAAAATTCCAGGATATTGACAATGAAGATACAGTGATAATATGCCCATGTTAGGATGGCATGTCACCTAGAGGTGATGATGTTTCCATGACATTGCTGCTCTTGTGTTTCAGTGGTTGAGGTTGCAGAACTGGGAAGCACTGTCAAAGCAAGTTTGATATTGGCACAAAGAAAGTGAGGAGAGTGGCTAGGAGAAATTTATTTCTACAGAGGGTTGTTAAATAATCCCTGAAGCCATTCAGCAACATCTTTAAACCCTCGTATTCTTGATATACTAGGTTTTTCCTTTCTTCAATGGGTCACTCCAGGTCTTTCAATTCATAGTGCCGACAATCCAACTTTGCACGTGAAGCTGCTCGACATTCATAGAATCATAGAAGTTTACAGCACGGAAAAAAGCCATTTTGGCCCATCATGTCCATGCCGGCCAACAAGAGGCGATCCAGCCTAATCCCACTTTCCAGCTCTAGGTCCATAACCCTGCAGGTCACGGTACTTCAAGTGCGGATCCAAGTACTTTTTAAATGTGGTGAGGGTTTCTGCCTGTACAACACTTTCAGGCAGTGAGTTACAGACCCCCACAACACTCTGTGTGAAGTAATTTCCCCTCAAATCCCCTCTTAACCTTCTACCACTTACTTTAAATTTATGCCCCCTGGTTGTTGACCCCTCTGCTAAGAGAAATAGGCCCTTTTTATCCACTATATCGAGGCCCCTCATAATTTTGTACACCTCAATGAGGTCTCCCATCAGCCTCCTCATAAGAACATAAGAACATAAGAATTAGGAACAGGAGTAGGCCATCTAGTCCCTCGAGCCTGCTCCGCCATTCAACAAGATCATGGCTGATCTGCCCGTGGACTCAGCTCCACTTACCCGCCCGCTCCCCGTAACCCTTAATTCCCTTATTGGTTAAAAATCTATCTATCTGTGACTTGAATACATTCAATGAGCTAGCCTCAACTGCTTCCTTGGGCAGAGAATTCCACAGATTCACAACCCTCTGGGAGAAGAAATTCCTTCTCAACTCGGTTTTAAATTGGCTCCCCCGTATTTTGAGGCTGTGCCCCCTCGTTCTAGTCTCCCCGACCAGTGGAAACAACCTCTCTGCCTCTATCTTGTCTATCCCTTTCATTATTTTAAATGTTTCTATAAGATCACCCCTCATCCTTCTGAACTCCAACGAGTAAAGACCCAGTCTACTCAATCTATCATCATAAGGTAACCCCCTCATCTCCGGAATCAGCCTAGTGAATCGTCTTTGTACCCACTCCAAAGCCAGTATATCTTTCCTTAAGTAAGGCGACCAAAACTGCATGCAGTACTCCAGGTGCGGCCTCACCAATACCCTGTACAGTTGCAGAAGGACCTCCCTGCTTTTGTACTCCATCCCTCTTGCAATGAAGGCCAACATTCCATTCGCCTTCCTGATTACCTGCTGCACCTGCAAACTAACTTTTTGGGATTCATGCACAAGGACCCCCAGGTCCCTCTGCACCGCAGCATGTTGTAATTTCTCCCCATTCAAATAGTATTCCCTTTTCTTGTTTTTTTTTCCCCAAGGTGGATGACCTCACACTTTCCGACATTGTATTCCATCTGCCAAACCTTAGCCCATTCGCTTAACCTATCTAAATCTCTTTGCAGCCTCTCTGTGCCCTCTACACAACCTGCTTTCCCACTAATCTTTGTGTCATCTGCAAATTTTGTTACACTACACTCTGTCCCCTCTTCCAGGTCATCTATGTATATTGTAAACAGTTGTGGTCCCAGCACCACTAACCACCGATTTCCAACCCGAAAAAGACCCATTTATCCCGACTCTCTGCTTTCTGTTAGCCAGCCAATTCTCTATCCATGCTAATACATTTCCACTGACCCCACGTACCTTTAATTTCTGCAGTAACCTTTTGTATGGCACCTTATCGAATGCCTTTTGAAAATCTAAATACACCACATCCATCGGTACACCTCTATCCACTATACTCGTTATATCCTCAAAGAATTCCAGTAAATTAGTTAAACATGATTTCCCCTTCATGAATCCATGCTGCGTCTGCTTGATTGCACTATTCCTACCTAGATGTCCCGCTATTTCTTCCTTAATGATGGCAGGCAGTGACTAGTGGGGTGCCGCAAGGTTCTGTGCTGGGGCCCCAGCTGTTTACACTGTACATTAATGATTTAGACGAGGGGATTAAATGCAGTATCTCCAAATTTGCGGATGACACTAAGTTGGGTGGCAGTGTGAGCTGCGAGGAGGATGCTATTAGGCTGCAGAGTGACTTGGATAGGTTAGGTGAGTGGGCAAATGCATGGCAGATGAAGTATAATGTGGATAAATGTGAGGTTATCCACTTTGGTGGTAAAAACAGAGAGACAGACTATTATCTGAATGGTGACAGATTAGGAAAAGGGAAGGTGCAACGAGACCTGGGTGTCATGGTACATCAGTCATTGAAGGTTAGCATGCAGGTACAGCAGGCGGTTAAGAAAGCAAATGGCATGTTGGCCTTCATAGCGAGGGGATTTGAATACAGGGGCAGGGAGGTGTTGCTACAGTTGTACAGGGCCTTGGTGAGGCCACACCTGGAGTATTGTGTACAGTTTTGGTCTCCTAACTTGAGGAAGGACATTCTTGCTATTGAGGGAGTGCAGCGAAGATTCACCAGACTGATTCCCGGGATGGCGGGACTGACCTATCAAGAAAGACTGGATCAACTGGGCTTGTATTCACTGGAGTTCAGAAGAATGAGAGGGGACCTCATAGAAACGTTTAAAATTCTGACGGGTTTAGACAGGTTAGATGCAGGAAGAATGTTCCCAATGTTGGGGCAGTCCAGAACCAGGGGTCACAGTCTGAGGATAAGGGATAAGAGATGAGGAGAAACTTCTTCACCCAGAGAGTGGTGAACCTGTGGAATTCTCTACCACAGAAAGTAGTTGAGGCCAATTTACTAAATATATTCAAAAGGGAGTTAGATGAAGTCCTTACTACTCGGGGGATCAAGGGTTATGGCGAGAAAGCAGGAAGGGGGTACTGAAGTTTCATGTTCAGCCATGAACTCATTGAATGGCGGTGCAGGCTAGAAGGGCTGAATGGCCTGCTCCTGCACCTATTTTCTATGTTTCTATGTTTCAAGCATTTTCCCCACTACAGATGTTAAACTAACCGGCCTATAGTTACCTGCCTTTTGTCTGCTCCCTTTTTTAAACAGAGGCGTTACATTAGCTGCTTTCCAATCCTCTGGTACCTCCCCAGAGTCCAGAGAATTTTGGTAGATTGTAACGAATGCATCTGCTATAACTTCCGCCATCTCTTTTAATACCCTGGGATGCATTTCATCAGGACCAGGGGACTTGTCTACCTCGAGTCCCATTAGCCTGTCCAGCACTACCCCGCTAGTGATAGTGATTGTCTCCAGGTCCTCCCTTCCCACATTTCTGTTACCAGCAATTTCTGGCATGGTTTCTGTGTCTTCCACTGTGAAGACCGAAGCAAAATAATTGTTTCAGGTCTCAGCCATTTCCACATTTCCCATTATTAAATCCCCCTTCTCATCTTCTAAGGGACCAACATTTACTTTAGTCACTCTTTTCCGTTTTATATATCTGTAAAAGCTTTTACTATCCGTTTTTATGTTTTGCGCAAGTTTACCTTCGTAATCTATCTTTCCTTTCTTTATTGCTTTCTTAGTCATTCTTTGCTGTCGTTTAAAATTTTCCCAATCTTCTATTTTCCCACTAACCTTGGCCACCTTATACGCATTGGTTTTTAATTTGATACTCTCCTTAATTTCCTTGGTTATCCACGGCTGGTTATCCCTTCTCTTACCGCCCTTCTTTTTCATTGGAATATATTTTTGTTGAGCACTATGAAAGAGCTCCTTAAAAGTCCTCCACTGTTCCTCAATTGTGCCACTGTTTAGTCTGTGTTTCCAGTCTACTTTAGCCAACTCTGCCCTCATCCCAATGTAGTCCCCTTTGTTTAAGCATAGTATGCTCGTTTGAGACACTACTTCCTCACCCTCAATTTGTATTACAAATTCAACCATACTGTGATCACTCATTCCGAGAGGATCTTTTACTAGGAGATCGTTTATTATTCCTGTCTCATTACAGAGGACCAGATCTAAGATAGCTTGCTCCCTTGTAGGTTCTGTAACATACTGTTCTAAGAAACAATCCCGTATGCATTCTATGAATTCCTCCTCCAGGCTATCCCGTTCCTCTGTTCCAAGGAAAACAAACCCAGCCTATCCAATCTCTCCTCATAACCAAGATTCTCCACTCCTGGCAAGATCCTCGTAAATCTCCTCTGTACCCTCTCCAGTGCAATCATGTACTTCCTGTAATGCGGTGACCAGAACTGCACGCAGTACTCCAGCTGTGGCCTAACCAGTGTTTTATACAGTTCAAACATAACCCCCCTGCTCTTATATTCTATGCCTTGGCTAATAAAGGCAAGCATTCTGTATGCCATTTTAACCACCTTTTCTACCTGGCCTGCTATCTTCAGGGATCTATGGACATGCACTCCAAGGTTCCTTTGTTCCTCTACACTTCTCAGTGTCCTACCATTTAATGTGTCTTCCCTTTCCGTGTTAGCCCTCCCCAAATTCATTATCTCACAGTTCTCTGCATTAAATTCCATTTGCCACTGTTTTGTTCACCTGACCAGTTGATGGATATCTTCCTGCAGTCCACAGCTTCAGAAACATAGAAAATAGGTAACTCGGCTCTTTGAGCCTGCACCACCATTCAATAAGATCATGACTGATCACCTCAGTACCCCTTCCCTGCTTTCTCTCCATACCCCTTGATCCCTTTAGCCGTAAGGGCCATATCTAACTCCCTCTTGAATATATCCAACGAACTGGCATCAACAATTCTCTGTGGCAGAGAATTCCACAGGTTAACAACTCTCAATGAAGAAGTTTCTCCCTTATGGCTTACCCCTTATCCTAAGACTGTGTCCCCTGGTTCTGAACTTCCCCAACATCGGGAACATTCTTCCTGCATCGAACCTGTCCAGTCCAGTCAGTATTTTATATATTTCTATGAGATCCCCTCTCATTCTTCTAAACTCCAGTGAATACAGGCCCAGTCGATCCAATCTCATATGTCAGTCCTGCCATCCCGGGAATCAGTCTGGTGAACCTTCGCTGTGCTCCCTCAATAACAAACACGTCTTTCCTCAGATTAGGAGACCAAAACTGAACACAATATTCCAGATGAGGTCTCACCAAGGCCCTGTACAACTGCAGTAAGACCTCCCTGCTCCTACACTCAAATCCCCTAGCTATGAAGGCCAACATACCATTTGCCTTCTTCACCGCCTGCTGTACCTACATGCCAACTTTCAATGACTGATGTACCATGACACCCAGGTCTCGTTGCACCTCCCCTTTTCCTAATCTGCCGCCATTCAGATAATATTCTGCCTTCGTGTTTTGCTACCCAAGTGGATAACCTCACATTTATCCACATTATACTGCATCTGCCATGCATTTGACCATCACCTAACCTATCCAAGTCACCCTGCAGCCTCTTAGCGTCCTCCTCACAGCTCACACCGGCACCCAGCTTAATGTCATCTGCAAACTTGGAGATATTACACTCAATTCCTTCATCTAAATCATTGATGTATATTGTAAATAGCTGGGGTCCCAGCACTGAGCCCTGCGGCACCCCACTAGTCACTGCCTGCCATTCTGAAAGGGACCCCTTTATCCCGACTCTCTGCTTCCTGTCTGCCAACCAGTTCTCTATCCATGTCAATACATTACCCCCAATACCATGTGCTTTAATTTTGCACACCAATCTCTTGTGTGGGACCTTGTCAAAAGCTTTTTGAAAGTCCAAATATATCACATCCACTGGTTCTCCCCTGTCCACTCTACTAGTTATATCCTCAAAAAAATCTAGAAGATTTGTCAAGCATGAATCTATGCTGACTTGGACCGATTCTGTCACTGCTTTCCAAATGCGCTGCTATTTCATCTTTAATAATTGATTCGAACATTTTCCCCACCACTGATGTCAGGCTAACCGGTCTATAATTTTCCATTTTGTCTCTACCTCCTTTCTTAAAAAGTGGTGTTACATTAGCTCCCCTCCAGTCCATAGGAACTGATCCAGAGTTGATAGACTGCTGGAAAATGATCACCAATGCATCCACTACTTCTAGGGCCACTTCCTTAAGTACTCTGGAATGCAGCCTATCAGGCCCTGGGGATTTATCGGCCTTCAATCCCATCAATTTCCGAACAATTTTCTGACTAATAAGGATTTCCTTCAGTTCCTCCTTCTCCCTAGACCCTCTGTTCCCTAGTATTTCCGGAAGGTTATTTGTGTCTTCCTTCGTGAACAGAACCAAAGTATTTGTTCAATTGGTCTGCCATTTCTTTGTTCCCCATTATAAATTCACCTGATTCTGGCTGCAAGGGACCTAAGTTTGTCTTCACTAATCTTTTTCTCTTCACATATCTATAGAAGCTTTTGCAGTCCGTTTTTATGTACCCAGCAAGCTTCCTCTCATACTCTATTTTCCCCCTCCTAATTAGACTCTTTGTCCTCCTCTGCTGAATTCTAAATTTCTCCCAGTCCTCAGGTTTGCTGCTTTTTCTGGCCAATTGATATGCCTCTTCCTTGGATTTTACACTATCCTTAATTTCCCTTGTTAGCCACGGTTGAGTCACCTTCCCAGTTTTATTTTTACTCCAGACCGGGAAGTTCATCCATGTGATCCTTAAATGTTTGCCATTTCTTCATTATCAACCACTCAGCCTATTTTGTATCATCTACAAACTTCTTAATCATACCCCCTCTATTCAAGTCTAGATCATTGATATATACCACAAAAAGCAAGGGACCTAGTACTGAGCCCTGCGGAACCCCACTGGAAACATCCTTCCAATCACAAAAACACCTATTGAAGGGAAAAATGGGAAGGCTTTTCTTTCCACGAGTGGGCCCTTTGATATAAAGGGTCGATGCTCGTCCTGATCCGCGTAGCAGCCCTCGAAGTATTAGACAGAGACGGATGGCAAGGTATAACGATCTTTAATTGCGGATGTCCTGGAACACTTCTCATCACAGCCGCCTGTGAATGGAGATGTTCCCTGAATAGCAAAATTGCACATCATTTATCCATTTCATCGATCCCTTCGCACCGCCCGCCCCCCTCCCACCCCCCGCACAATCTCCCTCGATCTCTAATTGGGTTACCTTGTTAGTAATATTTTGGATTGACAGACCAAGATCTCAAGGCAACCTTTAGACCTTAACTGAGATGACCTCATTGGGTTAGAATTTGCTGATTGTACGTAGAGTCTTTTCACAGAGTCTTATCTTGTCGGACCTTAATGTTATCTAGTGTTTTGGTACATCAATGTTGAATCAGAGACCTCTAGGTCCTTGGTGCTGGAATATGTTAGAATGTGAGGTCAGCCACAGACCTTCTGCCCCTTTTGCTGAGCCAATGTAGAAGCCGGCACTTTAAACCTTATTTCGCTTATACCCCTAATGCCAATTTACTTTTACACCCATCAACCATTACCCTCTGCTTCCCGCCTCGGAGCCAATTTTGGATCCAACTTGTCACTTTGTCCTGGATCCCATGGGCTTTTACTTTCGTGACCAGTCTGCCATGTGAGACCTTATCAAAAGCTTTTCTAAAATCCATATACACTACATTATACGCACTGCCCCGGTTACCTCCTCAAAAAATTTCAATCAAGTTAGTCAGACACGACCTTTCCTCAACAAATCTGTGCTGACTGTCCCTGATTAATCCGTGTCTTTCGAAATGTAGATTTATTTCTGTCCTTCAGGATATTTTCCAAAAATGTTCCCATTACTGAGGTTAGGCAGACTGGCCTGTAATTAAACAAGTTAAATAAGAACTTGTAAATCTTGTTGAGCAGCCATCGTTGTAGTGTAGTTAATTTTTAAAAACCTTGTAATTGATGACTAAATGTTTCCACAATCTTATCATAGGCAATCCCTCAGAATTGAGGAAGACTTGCTTCCATTCTTAAAGTGAGTCCTTTGGTGGCTGAACAGTCCAATGAGAGAGCCACAGACCCTGTCACAGGTAGGACAGACATTTGTCGGGGGAAGGGTGGGGGGGGGGTGGTGGGGTGGGACTGATTTACCACATTGCTCCTTCCGCTGCCTGCGCCTGTCCTCTTCACGCTCGCGGCGTTGAGATTCGAAGAGCTCAACACCCTCCCGGATGCACTTTCTCCACCTAGGGCAGTATTCGGCCAGGGACTCCCAGGTGTCAGTGGCGATGTCGCACCTTACCAGGGAGGACATCCTTGTAATGTTTCTGCTGCCCACCTTTGGCTCGTTTGCTGTGAAGGAGCGCTGCAAAGAGAAATTGCTTAGGGGGCCTCATGTCTGGCATGCGAACTATGTGGCCTGCCCAGTGAAGCTGATTGAGTGTTGTCAGTGCTCCAATGCTGGGGATGTTAACCTGGGCGAGGACACTGTCCTCCCAGGGGATTTGCAGGATCTTGCAGAGACGTTGTTGGTGATATATCTCCAGCGACTTGGTGTCTTCTGTACATCGTCCACGCCTCTGAACCATACAGGAGGGCATTACTACAGCCCTGTAGACCATGAGCTTGGTGGTAGATTTGAGGGCCTGGTCTTCGAACACTCTTTTCCTCAGGCGGCCAAAGGCTGCACTGGAGCACTGGAGGTGATGTTGAATCTCCGTATCAATGTCTGCCTTTGTTGATAAAAGGCTCCCGAGGTATGGAAAGTGGTCCACGGTGTCGAGAACCGCGCCGTGAATCCTGAAGACTGGGGGGCAATGCTGTGCGGCGAGGACAGGCTGATAGAGGACCTTTGTCTTACAGATCTTAAGCGTAAGGCCCATGCTTTCATCTGGCCGACAGCCACGATATGCGAGGATTCTTCATTGCAGTCAAGGTCACCTACAGTCCAAACTCGCAAGGCCCCACCCCACTCCTGGCCAAGAACGGGGAAACACATCAATCTTATTAAGGTACAGCAATAGGCTTACCTCAATTTCCCTTTCTACAACGAGGTCGTGATCCCACAGAATGATTTTGCGATCTTTACCGCCTCCTGTAAGCAGCATTCCATTTCTCATCTGGCAGAGAGTAAATACACTGCCATCGTGTGCTTTAATTTGTCTGCTGATCTGATACACCCCTAAACAATGGAAAGAACCAAAATATAATTATACAATGTTTTTAGGCAATATTTAATCTAGCGAACAGTAATGGTGCTGCTAAATTCAACATATTGCTTCTTTAATATGTATATTTCGTAATAAATATCTTCATTGTACAGTTTTACAAAAAAAGCACAAGCAAGAGAGGACTATAGTAGAAAGATCACATTTGTGCCCATGAAAGGTAACAGATACTAGGCCTGGGGAATGGAATACTTGTTATACTTTTAGCAGTCATAAAATAGTGCAGCACAGGAGGCCATTCGGCCCATCGAATCTGCGGTGGCTCTTTTGAAGAGCAATCCATTTAGTCCCACTCCCCCGTTCTTTCTCTATATTCCTGCAATTTGTTCTCCTTCAAGTATTTATCCAATTCAATTTTCATGGTTACTAGTGAACCAGTATCCACTATCCTATCAGGCAGTGCATTCCAAATCCTAACCACCCATTGCTTCAAGTTTTTCCTCATGTCGCATCTAATTCAATCATCTTAACTCTGTGCCTTTGATTATCGACCCTTCAGCCACTGGAAACAGTTTCTCTTTATTTATTCTATCTAAACCCTTTCATTATTTTAATCGTAATTCCTGGAACCATGCTAATAAATCTCTTCTGGAGGGAGAACTGTAAAATTTCTTACAGAAAGTATGTGTAATACAAATAATTGTGTGTATGTATTGTCAAACTGTATCAGAGTGAAATCTTTAGTGATGAAGCCCATGATTGTGCATGTAATTCACCATTAAAATGTAGATTTTAAAAATATTTAATAAACCTTATTTTAACTGTTGAAGATCTGCACAAACCAAACTGTTTACTAAACAAGCTATGGTTTATTATAAGTCTTTCTTTGAAAGTGTTTTGTTTTAAACCATTAGACATGCTATGCCTAAAGGTAAATATAACCAAGTACAATAGTTATTCCATGACAGATATACTTGCACTGTTTTGAAATCGAGATTTAAAAAAAACATTTACCTTTGGGTCCTTTCCCCTGTGCAGATTCCACAGTAGTTCTAGTCCAAATTAGCATAATCCCTCCAGAATCTCCAGTTAGAACATCGCCATTCTCCAAAAATGCTAAACACTGTACAAATTTTGGTTTTTCATATTTCTGAAAGATAAAAAAATTAAGTGGTTTTCGACATATGGGGGAGAAATTCGGGAGTGCCCTGTTTGGGGGCGGTAACCTTCACAAGGAAACTGGCTCGGAGGAGCTACCCGGGCGAATGTTGGAGCGCTTAACACAGACTCTTTGCTTAGCGTTGACGCGTTCCAAGGGCCCTCCCCTTCCGTTAAAGGGGCGGGCACGCTGAGAGTTCTGCAGGGTTTTCAGGGGCCTACACTAGGCCACCAGGGATGCGGTGTACCGTGGCCGTAGCCTGTTACTGGAACTGAGTGCCGGGCTGCACCATCGCGGCACAGACCCCACCAAAATCGACAGAGGTCGGACGGTAAGTTGGAGGTCAGTTCGTGACCCACGAGGCTGGCACTGACATCGCCCGCGGCAGCCTCACGGGGCGCAACCCAAGGCCCGGGGCGCTACCAGTGGGGGTGCACGCTACTGGTTTTGCGCCTCCGCTAAATCCTGCGCAATTTCACGAGAGCCGGTAGCGCCTCGCCGCCCCCCCCCCCCCCCCCCCAACCCCCCGGGCAAAAACACCCCAGAGGGGAATTTCACTCCCATGATTTTTTAATATAACTTTATTTTTTATATCCATAGTGGAAATTATTTTCATTCTGTCTGGTTGTGCTTTGACTTATTGTCCGATGCCACATTTAGTTCTACAGCTCCTCTTGAAAGTTAGTCGTTGTTCAAGAACATAGATAATTGACTCATATTACAATGTTCCCTCACCCTGTGGTAGCATTTCAACATCTGCTTGCTGTCTCTCCCAAACAGCCTAGCAGAGACCAGAAAGCTTGGTGGATGAACCTGCACAACACTGTGCTAGTATATCATGTTGGTGTGCCATCCTGATAGTATTTAGGGAAATACATAAATTTTCTACAATTTCATTTCCAATATGTTTACCAGTTATTCTTCGAAAAAAAGAATTTACATGAAAACACTACTTGAGGCTCTTTAATATGGGAGGAAATACCAACAGTGGGAAACTTGAAAATATACAAACTAGAAAGTATCAGCAACACTGGACTCCTAAACCAATAACCAGGAGTTAAAAACCAAATGCTATCACCTGCAAAATAATGTAACATTAAAAAAATTAAATCGCAAATCCCAACCTGGACTGACTTCAAAACTTGTCTTCTTTCATTAGTCAAGATTTGAAGTTCTCAGCCAAGACACTATAGAGTTTGCAAAGTTGGAAGTTGAAGGCTGACTAATGCAGACCTCCAAATAAACAGGCTACAAAACAGTATTGATGATGGAATGACTGGGAAGAGAAAAAGTAATTTAAAAACACATGGAATCAGATTTATTTGTAGTTCATAAAGATGAGTACAGGTGAGTAATGTAATTCATCCCCTTTGGCTCATCTTTCCAAGAAACCAATGGTCACATGCGTTCAATTGCATATTGAATGATTCCAGAGTCTTTGGGCTAGACTTTCCACTAGGTGGCTAAGGCCCCAAAAAATGGGCCTAGTTCCAGCAATGTGGGGCGTATCGCTCGTGCTGATCGCCGGCACAAGGCCCATTTTTTTTTGTGATTTTCCACTCGGCCTTACCCCGGCGATGTCAAATGGACAATCTAATTTTTCAGCGATCTCACGATCGCCCAAAGAAAACGGAAGTCAAAGAAGGTAAAAAAGCTTCCCTAGCAACGCAATACTGCGCATGTGTAGCTTGAGGGTTTTTTTAGGTTGAGTTTCTATGCCGCGTTTTGAGAGGCCAGGGGTCATCACACATGCTCAGAAGCTCTGCGAGGGTCGGGGAGAGAGAGAGAGGAGAAAGGAGAAAAGAGAAAGGAGAAAGGAGTTTCTGGATTGTTTGAATTTATCTGATAATATTACACATATTTTGAATTATTTTTGCATTTTAACAAATTTTAAATACTGTTAAGTACAGTGATAATACTACTTAGAATTTAATTAAAACATTTATCAGCAGCATTTTATTCTTTGAAAATGGAGGGATCAATGTAAAGGCGAAGGGCCAAGCCCTTCAGCGAGGAGGCCCTCGTGAATATAGTCAGCACGAGATGGGAGGATCTGACACGGGGTGGGCATGGGAAACCTCCATCCCGTGGTCATGTCGGCATCAAATGAACGTGGACACCGGACCAGTGCCGCAAAAGATGGAACAGCCAACTGGTGGCTGCCAGAGTAAGTTGAAATTTATTTTTGAAATCATCCATATGTATTATTTAATGATGTATGGAAATTGTAACTAGAATCTGCAATGTTATTTCGTAATTTTTAAACATAATTAAATTATGAATAAATTTATGCACCCCAGCATAAAGTTGAATGTTATAGTATGAAATATTTTATTCCTGTGCAATGTAATGCAAATTTGTAATTGAACATTTAAATCTGTCTGTCTTAAATGTTTATTGCCAAATCCATTTGCTTATGCCGTGCAATGTTATCTTATCATTTACAGAAGAAGATATCTATCAAACACCGCGAGCAACGCAGGACGGGTGAGGGCTCTGCCATGCTCCAGTCTTTAAGTGCTTACGAGGAGCTTGTGGTAGCCTTGGTGGGGCCAGAAAGCCGTTCGGTCACAACTTGTGGTTTGGCCGAACCCACCCTTGAGTCACGCGAGTAATGAGAACTGTGCATTGTGCAAATCAATAGTAAATACTACATATATCTTAGTTACGCATGTAATGTTATGCAATTATAATGTAATTTGATATGTAATTGTGATGTACTATTGATCTTCGAATTAGGTCATGTTAGGCCTGGTGACCTTTGTGCATATGGGGTAATGGAAAGCATTGTAATGTTTTGAGTTCTTGAAAAATTGAGATGTATTGATTTGAATTGTTAAACGTGGTTTATAAATTTCATTTGTCTTTCAAAGATCAACATGTGTCCGTGGAGTCAACCTTCAGGAACGTCGCAGGAGGAAGAGGCGGTGGAGGAGGCAGAGGCGGCAGAAGAGGAAGAGGAGGCAGAGGAGACAGAGGCAGAGGAGACAGAGGAAGAGGAGACAGAGGAAGAGGAGACAGAGGAAGAGGAAGAGGCGGCGGCAGAGGCGGCAGAGGAAGAGGAGGCAGAGGAAGAGGAGGCAGAGGAGGAAGAGGAGGCAGAGGCAGAAGAGGAAGAGGCAGAAGAGGAAGAGGCAGAGGAAGAGGTGGAGGCGGAGGAGGGAGATTTTTTTTGTGGGCGGGGGGGCAGGGGGGAACAACCTACGGCCATCTCTTTTGAGATGGATGAGGCACCGGGACCAAGCGGTGTGCAGGTGGTAACGCCAAGGCGCGTGACATTGCACACGCCGACCCCACGGAGGTCCGGTCTGCGTGATATGCAATCGCCTACCACGGAGGACCAGACGGAAAGTTTACTATCCCTGTGCAGGGAGACGGTCGCGATCGGTCGCGACCTTATCTAGGGGTTCACGGGTTTCTCATCAAATTGGAGCCAGTTCTTCACAACCTGGAGCGAGTTCTGCACACGCTTCTCCAGCTGGTCTTCGGAGCAGTCACAGACTGCTCGGGAGACGTTGGAGGCGATTAGGGAGCAGATAGCCGCAACAAATGCCCTACGGCATGCGTTGCTGGCTGGACACGGCGCTGCACCACAAGGTGTCGTGTCCACTCGCAGCGAGACCCCAAGCACGCAAGCGAGTATGGAGGACACAGTTCCTCCTGACTCGGAAGTGGAGCCAGAGGCTTCTGCTTCCGCTCCCAGTCACCTCCACCACGCAGGAAGTCTTGCCGTCACAAACTACAGAACGCATTCGTGTCGGTCTGCGTAGACCAAAACGGGCGGGTGGGGTGCGACCATGGTATGGGACAGGATCTGGAGGGAAACGTGGCCGCAGGTAGGGAGGGTGGAGTGTTTTTCAATAGTTCCATAAATGTTATTATTACTTAAATGTTCAATTTCTTCATGTTATAACGTTTTGGGGATTTGAGGGAAGGGTGGATTGGTGCGGGGGGCGGGTTGGAGGGAGGGTGTTGTTCATTAGTTTATAAAACAAATTCTATCTTTGTTAATAAAAAAAATGTATTCAACAACTTTTGTGCCTTCTCTCTTAGTTACATTAGTTTTCAAACGTACAGTTTTTCATGCATATTTGTTTGTTTATTCTGTTATTATACCAGTATTTTTACTTTGCCAGTACTTTAAACTTTACTTAAACTAATTCAGATGATAGGCCAGTGCAGGAAAGACAACAAGGAAACCCCACGCAAATGAAACTTTTGATTAACCCTAACTGTAATTGAACATTTGAATATCCATAATTAATAGTTCATGCAAAGCGTTCATTAATGAGCTGCTGACGCAAAAGCTTAGCAGCCGTGTAACTGACACTGGCTACTGGTCTTCGGGAGAGGTGTGGTGATACCGGTGCTAGATCGCCAGGCTGATTAAGCTCTCCTATGTCCTCGCCCGCGTCCTCTCCCGCCTGTTCCTCCTCTTCATTCTCGCCGGCTGGCTCTTCTGTCTCATCTCCTTCTGGAGGTGGACCTGCAGCATGATCTGGCAGTATTTGTCCTCACTTTGTAGCTAGGTTATGCAGCATGCAACACACTACAATAAACTCAGCAACCTGGTCAGAATGGTACTGCAGGCTGCCTCCAGAATGATCCAGGCATCTGAAGCGCTGCTTTAGGACTCCAATTGTCTTTTCAACGATGTTGCGAGTTGTTCTGTGACTTTCATTATACCGTTTCTGTGCTTCAGTGACGGGATTACGCAGTGGGGTCATCAGCCAACTGGCAACGCCATATCCTTTATCCCCCAGCATCCAACCGTGACCTTCTGGCTGATTGACAAACAGGTCAGGGATAGCACTTTCACCTAAGATGTGCGCATCAGGGATGCTGCCAGGAAATGTAGCATTCACTGTTAAAATTGTTCGATTGTGGTCGACAACAAGCTGCACATTTAGTGAGTGGAACCCCTTTCTGTTACGAAACACCTCCGCATTCTTTAAGGGTGCTTTCAGGGCAATGTGCGTGCAGACTGTTGCTCCCTGCACCTTGGGAAAGTCTGCTATTCTCGAGAAACCCAAAACCATCCTGCGAGCATAAAGGCTTCAGTCACCTGTCGAATGCAGCAGTGTCTAGCATGCTGAAAGATATGGCAGATGTCGCCAGCTGAAGCCTGAAAAGATCCCAATGCGTAGAAGGCTAGGGCAGCAGTAATCTTCACCTCAACGGACAGTGCAGTTCTGATGGTGCTGGAAGGCTGCAGATCACCCTTGACGAGTTGACATATCTCATCGATGACCTCCTTTCGGATTCGCAGCTTCCTAAGACAAGCATTTTCAGACAAGCAAGATTGCTTTTCCAAGTACCTTCGTTGGCTGTACGGTCTCCTCCTCTGTCTCCATCTACGCATTTCTCTGCCACCTCTTCGATTGATCCTTTCAGTAACCAGTGTGTGAGCAGTTGCAATTAAAGGCAGGGAAAGCATGGGCCCCATCACTATCAATAATTACTTTCACTAACTTTAATAATCTCTCTACTCTATACTCTCTAATCACTGTGCTCTGCATTCTCTACGCTGTATACCAGTCAGTTTGATAGACCTCAACAATATCAGTAAATAACTTCACTATGTAAAAGCTATTTACAAAATAATTTCAATATATAAAAGCTATTTACCAAAAATAACTTGATAATACCTATTTATATTCCCTGTCCCAATATTCTGAGTACAATTATCTTTAAATTAACTCTCTAAATAATTCACAACTAATCCTCCACCCTTCCTCTGAAGTTCAAAATGGCATCTGTCATGTCCATTTCCTTCTCTTAGGCCCAGTAAAAGCAACTATTTCTCAGCACTCTTTTGGGCCCTGCATCGGCCCAGCGAAGTGCATGCTAGGTGCCGAAACTTGGGATGGGCCTTGTGTGGGCGATCATTTGGGCGATCAAAGTGGAAACTTAGGCACCTGTTTTTCCGGCGATGTTTTGGGCCTAGTTTCCATTTTTTGCTCAAAATGGGTGAGAGGGGTCCGTTTTGGGCGATAGATGAGCCATAGATGGGCGATATGAAGTGGAAAGGCTAGCCCTTTGCCTCTATTATCCTACTTGGAAGACCATTACAGGTATTATTCATTGTTTGGACAAAGTAGTACTTCCCAAGGGAAAACCTTGAATTGTTCAAGCAGCTGTTGAGAACGCAAGAACATAAGAATTAGGAGCAGGAGTAGGTGATACAGCCCATTGAGCCTGCTCTGCCATTCAATAAGATCATGGCTGATCTTTGACATCAACTTCATCTTTCTTCCCGATCCTTATATTCCTTGATTCCCCTAGAGTCCAAAAATTTATCTATTTCAGCCTTGAATATACTCAATGACTCAGCATCCACAACCCTTTGGGGAAAAGAATTCAAAAATTCACAACCCTATGAGTGAAGAAATTCCTCCTCATCTCAGTCTTAAAAGGTTGACCCTTATCCTGAGACTATGACCCCTAGTTCTAGACTCTCCAGCCAGGGGAAACAATCTCTTACCATTTACTCTGTCAATTCCCCTGAACCTTGTATGTTTCAATGAAATCACCTCTCATTCTTCTAAACTCCAGAGAATATAGGCCCAATCTATTCAATCACTCCTCATAGGACAACCCTCACATTCCAGAGATCAATCTAGCGAACCTTCATTTCACCGCCTCGGAGGCAAGTAAACCCTTCCTCAGATTAGGAGACCAAAACTGTGTACAGTACTCCAGGCGTGGTCTCACCAAAGCCCTATATACTTGTAGTAAGACTTCTTTACTTTTGTACTCCAGTCCCTTTGCAATAAAGGCCAACATGCTATTTGCCTTCCTAATTGCTTGCTGTACCTGCATGCTAACTTTCTGTACGAGGATATCTAAATCTCTCTGAACACCAACATTTAAAAGTTTTGCACCTTTTAAAAATTATTCTGTTTTTCTATTCTTCCTGCCAAAGTTGAATGCTATTATGGGTTAACTGTAAATTGCTTTAGGTAAGAAACTCCAGAGCTTATGCCCCAAACGGCTGTAGGCAACAGCTGCCAATGGTGGGGGGGAGGGGGTGGTGGATGCACAAGAGACCAGAATTCAAGGAACACAGTTCTCAGAGAATTGTAGAGCTGGAGAAAGTTACAGAGATAGGGAGGGGCAAGGCCATGAAGAGATTAAAACATAATAATGAGAATTTTAAATTTGAGGAGGTGGGTTTTAAGAGCCAATATAGATTAGTGAGGACTGGGGTGATGGGGAGTAGGTTTTGGATCTGGTTTGGGTTCGATCAGAGACACTGATCAGGGATGGGGATAGAGTGGCAAGGCTATGAAATATGTAATATGGGCTGAAGACAATGGCGTAATTCTTCCCAGTGATTAACTGGAGGAAATTGTGGCTCATCCAGGACTGCATGTCAGACAAGCAGTTTGACACACAGAGGCAATGGAGGGGTCAGGACAGGTGGTGGAAAGGTAGAGCCGAGAGTCAGCTGTGTGTAAGTGGAACCTGACTTCATGTCTTCAAATGACGTCGCTAAGGAGCTGCATGTAAATGAGGAAGAAGAAAGCTAAGGGGACCATAACAACAACTTGCATTTATATAGCACCTTTAACATAATAAAACATCTCAAGGCACTTCACAGGAGCGTTATCAAACAAAATTTGACACTAAGCTACGCAAAGAAATATAAGGGCAGATGAGGAGGTAGGTTTCAAGGAGTGTCTTTGAGAGGCACAGAGGTTTAGGGAGGGAATTCCAGAGCTTAGGACCTAGGCAGCTAAAGAATTGGCGGAGTACAGAAATTTTGGGGGATTGTTGATGTTTTTGTAGGGCTTGAGGAGATTACAGAGTTAGGGAGGGACGAGGCTGTGGAGGGATTTGAAAACAAGGATGAGAATTTTTAATTGAGGCGTTGCTTAACCGGGACTCAATGTAGGTCAGCGAGCACAGGGGTGATGGGTGAGCAGGACTTGGTGCGAGTTAGGACAGGGAGTGGATGGAGTCGGTGGCTAGGGAACAGAGTTTGTGAAAGGGACCGAAGACAATGGCTTTGGTCTTCCCAAGATTTAGTTGGAGGAAATTTCTGCTCATCCAGTACTGGATGCTGGACAAGCAGTCTGACAATTTAGAGACAGTGGAAGGGTTGAGACAGGCGGTGAGGTAGAGCTGGATATTGTCAGCGTACTTATGGAAACTGACACTGCGTTGTCTGATGATGTCACCGAGGGGAAGCATGTAGATGAGAAATAGGAGGGGGCCAAAGATAGATCCTTGGGGGACACCAGAGGTAATGGTACGGGAGCGGGAAGAGAAGCCATTGTAGGTGATTCTCCGGCTATGACTCGCTAGACAAGAATGAACCAGGCGATTACAGAGGTAATGATGAGAAGCCATTTATGGAGATGCTTTGGCTATGATTAGATAGGCAAGAGTGAAACCATGTGAGGTGAATACCACTGAGCTGGACAATGAAAGAAATTCATTGGAGGAGGATGGTGTGCTTGACCATCTCAAAGACTGCTGAGAGGTTGAGAAGTTTTCTAGAGAAGGACGAAGAGGGAGAGAGCACCATGGTCAGTCACAGAAGATGTAATTTGTGACTTTGGTCAGGGTTGTTTCAATGCTGTAGGAGGGATGGATACATATAATCATAGAAATTTACAGCACAGGAGGCCATTCAGCCCTTCATGTCGTTGCCGGAATTGGAGAGATGGGCACGGATTTAGGAGGCAGACTTTGAACAGGAAAAGGTCAGATATTGGGCAGTCGTTTGGAAGGATAGAGGTTGAGGGTGTTTTGTTTTCAAGAGGGTGATGATGTTGGTTTTGAAAGGCAGAGAGACAGTACCTGAGGTGAGAGAAATATTTACAATGTCAGCGAGCAGGAAGGGAAGTTGGATGGTCAGCAGATTAGTGAGAATGGAGTCAAGGGAGTGTGAGGTGGGGTTCATTGACAAGATGAGCTCAGAGAGGGCATGAGAGGAGATTGGAGAAAAACTAAAGATGAGAGTTCAGTGCTAGGTTAGGAAGAGCCTTGGGGAAGGCTTAGCTTGGTAAGTAACGGGAAGGGGAGAATGCGGCAAGAGACAGCTAACAGATGATCTTGATATTAGTGACAAAGAAGTCCGTGAGCTCCTCATACTAGTTATTGAGCAATAGGGTAGAGGGGACCAGGGAGAGGGGTGTAAGGACATGGTTTGTGGTGGAGAAAAGACGCAGGGGGCTACCTTTGTTCTCCAGGATAATCCTGGAGTACTGAGTAGTTTTGGCATAGGACAACAAGGCCCATTGTACTTGATGTTGCCCAGCCAGATACAGTCAAGTCTGTGCCATTTGGACTGAATGGTGGCCGTACCATAGGGAATAACTAGGGTGGCGAACGTAAGGGTTTTGCTGGGGATAAGAGCATAAAAAGTGGAGGCAAGGGAGTGTTTGAGCATATTGATAGTTTTAGAAGTATCCTGGCAAATGAAAGGCTAATGGCTAGACCAGTGTTGTATTCATTTTCTCTTTAAACAGTTTTTTGCCAATACTGCCTTGATGAGTGAAGTGGGACAATAGGTCACACTGGACATATAATCAGACATGGATAGAGGGTTAAAGTGTGTACATGCAGAAACCAGGGCAGCCATTACTAACTAAACAAGTAAAGACAAGGATTAAGTTGAGAACTGTACATCTGTACTTTGTTTGAAGGTTGCCTTTCAGTTTATCATGTCCTAACAGGAGATATAAATGGGGGATGGTATGACGCAAACCGACACATCAGCGAAAACAGTACCCAGCACAAGCAAAGGTCAAATTGGAGTCAGGCACATAAGTGATAAGATCTTGAGACACCGTAAAATGGAAAAGTACCAGGAATAGGCGGGATAGAAATCATCTTTGCTTTGAGTGACAAGGACTTTTGACCATTTGAACCAATGTATGTACGTCACATATATTGAATGTCTGGCCGTGATAGGCTGAGTAACTGTATAAAAATCCTGTATATTCTTTGTTCGCGAGAGCGAGTAGAGGGCTGACTTCAGGCTTGACTCTCCCTTGTCATTGCCCCAAAAAATGGGCCTTGTTCCAGTGATGTAGGATGTCTCAGCCTTACTGATCACTGTTACATGGCCCATTTTATTTTGTGGTTTTCCATTTGGCCGTAGGCCGGCAATGTGGAATGGGCAATCTGATTTTTCGGCGATGTCGCGTTCACCCACCGAACGAGGAAGTCAAACGCTTCCCTAGCAACGGCCTTCTGCGTATGAGAGATTTCCCCCCTCCCCCCCCGGCCGACTGGTTTTACCGCGTTTCGGGAGGTCAGGGGTCATCGCACATGCTCAGAAGTAGAGGGAGGGGTAGAGAGAGAGAGAGAGAGAGAGAGAGAGGGAGGAGATTGATAGAGGAGGAAGCAGGAAGGTTAGACTCTATATATTTGCAGCGATTCCAATTGAAAAATCAAATTTAAATCTAAATAATTGTATATCCATTTTGAAAATGACTTCGGAGACTGAATGAGGAAAAGGGCTAAACCCTTTAGTGATGAGGAAAACGAGGCCCTGATTGACGAGGTGCATGCCAGGTGGGCCAATTTGACATGGGGTGTGCATGGGAAACCGCCACCCAGTGTCTACCGAAAAATTTGGGCGGAGATTGCAGCTGTGGTTTTGTCTGCATCCCATGAGGCGAGGGGGGCTGACCAGTGCTGGAAGAGCTTGGTGGCTGCAGCAAGACTAAGTTGCATTTTATATTTTACTGATGCATGCAAATTTTTATTAGAAATATTAATCTCCTGCATTGAATCTAATTCTTCAATGTATTAGTTAAACCACGTTAACAGTAATTTGCACTTAATATTTTATAATTTATATGTAATGTTCTACTTTTGCATGGAAATTTTTATTAGAGCAATGAATGTCTTGCATTTAATTCAAGTTGGACATTCTTTATTGTATTAATGAAACCATGTTAACAGCAAGTTGCATTTTCTATTTCAAATTTTATATTTAATATTTTACTGATGCATGTATGCAAATTTTTATTATAACAATGAATCTCCTGCATTGAATTTAAGTTTGTCATTCTTAAATGTGTTACGTAAACCATGTTACGATCCAGACAGTGATCTGAACCAGCAGCATTTTAAACTGTTGTGACCTCAAGATACTACCTAGTCCATTAAGCTCATGCCATGCCATGTTCTCGTTTGCAGGAGAAGATATCTATCAATCATGCCGAGCAACGGTGGACGGGGGGGGCAGCATTGTTCAGCCGCAGCCATTATCTGAAATCGAAGAGCGTGCGATTGCACTGGTTGGCCGTGATAGCCGTTCGGCCACCACCCGTGGTCTGGCCGCACCCAGCCATGCGTCTCGTGAGTACTTTGCAATTTGTCGAACTGGATTAAAAACAGTGTTAAAAACGTAAGTATGTAACTGATCTATTGTCGTGTAATTATAATGCAAAATGCAATATACTTGTAATGTGCTTATGATGTACTAATGATGTCATGTCATTTCATGCATGCGTAAGAAGCAGGGCATAAGGAGCAGGGATTGCAGCAGCTACAGCTTTCTGGGGTAGTGAAAAGTATTGCTATGTAATGACTCTTAGTAATGTTCACCGTTATGATGACATATTTACACAGCTTATTAGAACATGTATTTTTAAGGTAAACCTGATACACTGGTACGGGTGCAGTTGGCACCGGCACCAGGACCTTTGCCTTCTCCATCAGTGGAGCAGGAGGAACTAAAGGAGCTGGAGCTGGAGGAACCCAATCTCTTTTGTCGCCTCGAGGAGGAGGAGCAGGAGGAGGAAGAAGAGCTGCACGAAACGGCTGTTGATGTGTGCGGGGGGGGGGGGGGGGGGGGGGCGGGGTGGCGGGGATGAGCCTGCGGTCATCTCAATTGAGAGTGATGAGGCAACGGGACCAAGCGGTGTGCAGCTGGCGATGCCAAGGCGCGACATACTGCACACGCCGACCCCACGGAGGCCGGGTCAGCGAGGTGAGCAATCGCTTATCTCGGAAGGGCAGACCGAGTGCAGGGAGATGGTCAGGATAGGTCGCAAGCTTATTCAGGGGTTCCATCAGTTCTCCACGAACTTCTCCAACTGGTCTGTCATGCAAACTGAGTTAGCACGACAGACCTTGGAGGGGATCAGAGAGCAGACCGCCACAACCAATGTCCTTCGGCATGAATTGCTGGCTGCACCCCAAGGTATCGTGTTGGGTCCCAGTGCAACCCCAAGCACACAAGCGTGTACGGAGGATACAGTTCCTCCTGACTAGGAAGACAAACATCGCCATGCTTTGTTTTCCAGTCCCACACCACCACCACGGCAGGAAGTCTTGTCGTTGCCCACTGCACGCCAGCTTCGTCTCAGTCTGCGGGGACCAAAACGGGCGGGTGGTGTTAAAGCACGGGGTGGGAAAGGACCTGAAGGGAAATGTGGCCGCCGTTAGGGAGGGGGGTTGTTTTTTCATAATAATTGTTCATTTTTTTTTTTAAAGTTTGTGTGTTCATTGTTGTTTGGGGTTGGGGGGGGGGGGCGGGTGGGGGGGATGGGGAGGGTGTTGATAAAATATTTTTAATAATTCGTTCTGTTAAATACATTTTTTTATTGAGTTTAACAATTGTTTCTCATAGTTACGTTGAGCATAACATTTTAACAATTGTTCTGCATTAGTTGAGCATTGTATTATTGCAACAAAAGTTTACTTAATTTAAGCATCAATGAAAATGCCAGGCCACTGCAGGCAAGGCAGAAACGTAACTCTACGCAACTGCAACTTTTGCTTAACAGTAAATGTAAATGTGACTATCCACAATGAAAGATCATGAAAAGCGTTCATAAATGAGCTGCTGACGCAACAGCTTAGCAGCAGCGTAATTGCCATTCGGTACTGGTCTTCGGGGGGATGGGGGGCTGGTGGTACCCGGGCTAGATCGCCAGGCTGATTGTCCCCCGCTAGGTCCTCACCAGCCTCTTCTTCCGTGCCGGCTGGCTCTTCCGTCTCCCCTTCTTCTGGAGGTGGACTGCAGCCCCATCTGGCATTAGTTGTCCTCTCCTCATCATAGGCAGTCCCTCGGAATCGAGGAAGACTTTCTTCCACTCCTGAAGTGAGTTATTTGGTAGCTGAACAGTCCAATACGAGAGCTGCAGACTCTGTCACAGGTGGGACAGACAGTCATTGAGGGAAGGGGTGGGTGGGACTGGTTTGCCGCACGCTCTTTCCGCTGTCTGCGCGATTTCTGTAAGCTCTCGGCGTTGAGACTCGAGGTGCTCAGCGCCCTCTCGGATTCACATCCTCTACTAGGTAACCAGCTAGGTTATGCAGCAAGCAACACACCACAGTAAACTCACCGATCCGGTCAGGGTGGTACTGTAGGCTGCCACCAGAATGGTCCAGACATCTGAAGCGCTGCTTTAGGACTCCAATTGTCTTTTCGACGATGTTGCGTGTCGCTATGTGGCTTTCATTGGAACATTTCTCTGCTTCAGTGATGGGATTACGCAGTGGGGTCATCAGCCAACTGGCAAGTCCATATCCCTTATCCCCCAGCATCCAACCGTGACCTTCTGGCTGATTGAGAAACAGGTCAGGCATAGCACCCTCACGCAGGATGTGCGCAACATTCGATGCTGCCAGGAAATGTAGCATTTACTATCATGATTATTTGTTTGTGGTCGACAACAAGCTGCACATTTAGGGAGTGGAATCCCTTTCTGTTATGAAACACCTCCGCGTTCTTTAAGGGGGCTTTCAGGGCAATGTGCGTGCAAGTCTATTGCTCTCTGCACCTTGGGGAAGTCTGCTTTTCTGGACAAACCAATAAACCCTCGCGGTCTGTGCCTCTCTAGTCATAGGGAAGCTTATAAAGTCCATCCTGCGAGCGTAAAGGGCTTTAGTCACCTGCCGAATACAGCAGTGTGTGGCGTGCTGAGAGATATGACAGATGTCGCCAGCTGAAGCTTGAAAAGATCCCGAAGGATAGAAGGCTAGTGCTGCAGTAACTTTCACCTCAATGGACAGTGCGGTGGTTCTAATAGTGCTGGAAGGCTGAAGATTCCCCTTGATGAGCTGGCAAATCTCATCGATAACCTCCTTGCAGAAGCACAGCCTCCTAAGACACGCGTTTTCAGACAAGTTGAGGTAAGATTGCGTTTCTTTGTACCTTCGTTGGCTGTACGCTCGCCTCCTCTGACTCTGTTTACGCATTTCTCTGCCACCTCTTCGATTGATCCTTTCAGAAACCAGCTTGTGAGCAGTTACGAGTAATGGTGCAGAAAGCATAAGCTCCATCACTAGCAATAATTATTTTCACTTGCTATAAATGAACTTTTCACTAAAGAATGTCAATCTATTAAACTACTCTCTCTATAGAAGCCCCAGCCTAACACTGTATACCAATCTACGCTCTCTATTCCAGCCCCAGTCTAACAATAAGGCCCCATCACTTTCAATAATTATTTTCACTTGGTATAAATGCACTTTTCACTAAAAAATGTCTAATTCACTAGGCTACTATTAGTAAAATTAAATATAATTAATAATCTGAGTAGATCTATCTATACAGGATCCTTAAATAACTCAACTATCCAAACATGATTTTTTAGCTGTCTCCACCTTTCCTTCCATCTTCAAAATGGTCCATAGTGCCCATTTCCTTCAGCAAAGCCCGGGAAAAGCAACTATTATCCAGCGATTTTCTCGGTGAGCGCTCAGCCCGGCGAAGTGCCGAAAGTTGGGATAGGCGATGTGCGGGCGATCAGCTTGGTGAAGTGAGCCGAAACTTGGGGGCTTATTTTTCCAGCGATCTTTCTGGCCTAATTTCCACTTTTTGTTCAAAATGAGTGATAGAGATTGGTTTTGGGCGATATATGGGCATTATATGGTCGATGTGAAGTGGAAAGTCTAGTCCCTTGTGTTTGAATCCTAACAGACTGTGTCGAGGTTAATTACTTCAATGAGTGCAAGGACAACCAGCTTTTAATAATAACATTGCATGAAACTTTGGTGCCTAGAATGGGTGTTTTCAGAATTTTATTTTGAAACTCAAGACTGGCTTTAAATATTTTGGATACCCATAACAGAATGTGTTTGTCTGATGTTGGGAAAGTGGTTAAACTAGAGTTGAATATGTTCAAGATTATTGTAGCATTTTGAGTTTGTAAAAATAATTCTTCTTAAAGTGTAATAAAGAACTTTTTGCATTTTGTACATTTTTCTAATCTTGCTTTATAATATTCAGTGATTGAGATTTACTAAACAAGGAAACTTCTGTCTTCCTGGCCTGACCATTAAAAACAAAACAAAAGATCTCATCACTTTACCTGTGTGCTTGTCTATTGTCCCATTTCCCTCCTATGCTGCTTTCAACATTCTCTGTCCTATTTTTATATTAAAAGCTTTAACCCCTCATATTCTGCCTTTTTGCTCCCATTGTCATTTTGGAGGTTAATTCAAGTTATCTTGATCAAGTTATCAAATATCAACTTATTTCCCCAAAGGGTTTTCAGTGGCTAAAAATCAGTTGCAGATTAAGTTTTTCAGTCAATCAGAAGCCCAGTTTCTGAAAATTGACATATCCAGTCAAACTGTGATGGGAAAATTACATCCAAATTCCGAAGGGTTGCTGATTCAAGTTTTAACTCTTCTTAACAATTTATTGTATAGCAGAGGAATAATAACTTATTTACAGCGGTTTATTTCGGCTTTTTTAAATTGAAGGTGAAGGATGTCAAGTTCTAGGAAATGGAATAGCTTTTTCCACGTACCGTGAACAGCAAGGACTCCAGCTACACGGAGGGCCCTCCCCTACTTCACTCCACCTCAGAAGAGCATACCTTATTATATCAATGTGAATCAATCTATTTCCCATCCTCACCAAAATTCTGAATTTGTGTCAGTTTGTGAACAGTTATGTCCTGTGGCCCCTGTTGGGGGATTTACACAATTATGTTTTCACTTGCAGGATTAGTGTGTTTCTAAACTTCGAAATAAGATAGCATGGAACACAGTATTCTATTGGTGCTTAGTTTGATCATATCAAAACTTACCCCAAAAATTCCCTGTTTTCTGGCAAGTGAGTTTCCATTCCATGTCCAGAAAAAAACATGTGATTTGCCACAAGTTACAATTGTGTTGGGGTCTGTAGGGTGAAAATCAGCAGCAAGCACTGACTCATTGGTACTCTGTCCAAAAAAAACACAAAAGCATTGCATTAACCATATGGATTGGCAAATAAAAATAAAATGTACTTTCTCTTCTTAGTCGCATAAACAGTGTCTTATGTGGGGAAAAAAAAAAATCTAGTGCTCCCTTACAAGTTCTAATTTTCAAAATAATTGTGACAAATATTCTGTCCTTTTTTTTTTAAAAAGAGTAAAAATCAACCTGATGTCTCCCAGTTAAAAAGGATACATTTTTGGTGAGCTATGGTGTTGATTGCAGATCAACATCTTTCCTGATGCTGAAAGTCAGTTCCTATTCAACACAGTATCAGCCACCTAAAGTAGTACTTGCTGCAAGTATCCTCTAAGCATATAATTTCTAAAGTTCCAATTTTTCCTCACTGATTACACAATGGGGACCATATTAATTTGAAAATACTTCTCCACAGCAGGTATTGTTTTACTTCTTGTTTTAACTCTTCTCAACAACATATTGTACAACAGGAGAAATAATGAGCATTATTTACAACGGTTTATTTTTTTTTTTTAAACTGAAGGTGAAGAATGTCAAGTTCTAGGAAATGGAAGCTCTATCTTGCCCCACCTCAGAGCATGCCTTATTGTATCAGTGAATTTTTCCATTTCCAATTCTCACTGAGACTCAGAATTTTGTGTCATAGAATCATAGAATCTTACAGCACAGAAGGAAGCCATTCAGCCATCGTGCCGGCTTTTTGAAAGAGCTGCTCAATTTAGTTTGTGAACAGTTATGTCCTGTGGCCGCCGTGTGGATTTACACAATTCAGTTACGAGTTGCAAGATTCTTCTGTTTCTTAAATTGGAGATAAAATAGCATGAGCACAGTTTTCAAAACTTTACCACTGTAGTGGTTCTCTAGTCCAACAGCCTAGACAGTTACTGATTAGCACATTCTGTGAAGTAGGACAGAGTACAAATTTTGCAACTTTTGGATCTTGAAGGTACTTCCACTTTTAATTCTTTTCTGTATTATGCAGTATTTCAGCACTAGTTTCCTGAACTTTCACAGATATATTAAACTGCAACTATGTGAATATTTCATTCACTTAAATTGGCAACTTTTGTGATTTGCACTGTAAAACAAGCAAGCTGAAGTATGTTTATTTCTGTGTAGCTAGCACACATACCTTTATTTCAGCAATTTTGGATTTTTTCTGCCACTCCCATACAGTTAGCATGTGCTCATTGGAGTCATCCACTACACATAAATGCGTACCTGAATCCTAAGGTGTTTAACGAAAAAGACATGAATACATTTAACTTTATACTTACAAAAGCTTGTAACAATAAAAGACAAATTGAATATACAGATACATTCAGTACAGAGTAACAGGTTTGATATTACTGGTCTTAACATCCAGCTCATTCAAATATGAAATTAGTGCTACATTGTGTTGTATTTCACCTTTAAGTCACATATTCCATTGTTCACAAACATACACAACCAGCCTTTTGGTCTTTGATCAAGCTTTTGGTCACTCATCCTAATATCCCCTTATGTGGCTCGGTAACAAATTTTGTTTGAATACGCTCCTGTGAAGCACCATGGGAAGTTTAACTAGGTTAAAGATGCTATATAAATGCAAGTTATTGTTGTTATGAGGAAATGCAATGTGGAAATTCAAATCACAATAGTTTACTACTTCTTAGTGCCAAGTGATGTTACTGCCAATCAATTCTCACAGGGCCTATTTAGATGGCGCCGTTAGACCTCCTTTAACTCTTTGGAGACCAGTTTTTCATATAATTTTCCAATTGTAGTGCATGGTTTGTAGAATTTCTGGATCATTTGCAAAATACACAACAATCAGCGATGAAACGGAATTAACCATTTTGTATGCCTGTAAATTACACGGCTACAATATTTCTTATTGTCAATTTCAAAACCCTCTGATTTAGCTTACCCAATTTTATTTAATTTAAATTTGCTGTCAGGATATTTGACATCACAAGTGTGTGAATATTCAGCAGGAGTCATTGGGTCACTATCAGGAGGAAGAACCTTGGCTGATTTTTCCCTTCACTAACCCAAGAGCCGATTTTGGTACCTCTATTCCCAAGATCGGAATCGAAAGCCTGGATCTTCCTGCTCTGTATGGCTCAGTGCCCACTGAATCACTATGGGAATTTTTTGGCAATCTCCCTTCTGACTACATGCGGTGTCAGCCGAGGCTCAACGGGTAGCACTCTCACGTCTGAGTCAGAAGGTTGTGGATTCAAGTCCCACTCCAGAGATTTGTGCACAAAATCTAAGCTGACACTCCAGTGCAGTACTGAGGGAATTTCTGTCTATGAATGTATGGAGGAATTTTCCAATCTGGCTATACAGCATAAACAAGTTAGCAACAGTCTGGGTGAACTAAAAAAATTGGATCAGTTTTCAACTTACAACTTTTACTGTACATGTCTGGATATGCAGAACAAACATTGGTAAGAATGAATCACTAGCAGAATGCATGGTTTCAAACTTTCTGTGTTACATAATTTCAGAGTCAAAGTAATTAATACCTTCAAACACAGGCAAAGGTATGTGCATTCATCAGTACTATATGAAGTGACAGTTTCTGTAACAATAAATTACCCAGCACAAGCTTTTGAAGTTTGAGTTGGGGTTCATGGGAGAAACTGAGTGCACTGTCAAGTTTTCTTTTCCAATCAGCAAATATTCAAAGCAAAAGCAGTTCAACCCCAGAAGCAATTGGCACTGGTATTACAAATATCAAGGATACTGCAATAAATTAAGTGCAATATTGCTTTCATACTTACAGCTTTTGAGAAGGCCAATGAACCAACTCCTCGTTCAAAAGTTCCAAGGCCAATTATCTGTAGTGTTGCTAGGCTAACCGAATCCCACACTCGCACATGAGGCTGCAGGGGCTGAATTGAAATAATTACAAAGCTTGTGTTTTGACCAAGAGCTTTATATGAGCCATTGCTTATTTAATGGAAATACATTTTCACAATCAAATGACATTTTACTACTAAGCTGTTTAAGCAAAATGTATAATGGCTTCATGAAATATATCCTGTACTCATGATCTCTTGAAAAGGTAAGTCATTTTGTTTTTAACCTTCATTTTAAAATATCACATCGCTGCCCTAATAGCTCAGCAAGTTTATCCAGTGAGTAGCTGAATCATAAACCAAGATGATCCCAGCGTGATACCAAATCTGTGCTGAGTTAGCTGATCTTGGGCATGACAGCTAAGGGGCACTACAATTAACTTCAAAATCTTTGAGTTAGGGAGGATTCCTGCTCCCAACTGCTCTGCAGCAACACTGCTGGAAGTGCACACAAGCAAGAATACAATCAAGCTTGGCAGCTGCATGCCCACTGCAATTGAACAGCACACCAACACTCACAATCAAGTTTCAAACATGAATCATAGAAGATTGGGAGGGGAAGGCATGAGACTCTGACGGGAGCAGTAGGAGAGGAGTTGCGATTGAGAGAAGAAAATTAGCAAGAAAATGTAACTTAAGAAAATGAGATTCATGATCAAAAGAATGGGCAACATTAGAAACCTTATTAAACAGAGAACTGCAGTTCTTTTTCAGAGAGTTACATGCACATAAGAAGATTATATTTGAAAGACAAATCAATTAGACAGTTCAGTATTTCAGCATAGGCAGAAATAATTTCAAACTAATTTACACACTGGGAATATGGGGCTGGAGGAGTTTGTAGAGTTAGAGTGGGTCATTGCATGGAGCGATTTGAAAGCAAGTGTGAGGAGATTACATTTTAAATGGTGGGAGACAGACAGGTAGTATAGGTTAGTGAGGACAGGGATAATGGGCGAGTGAGACAGCATAAGGAATGCTGCGTTTTGCACATGTTGGAGTTTGTAGCAAAATGTGAGGCCAGAAAGGAGGAAATCAGAACCAATTGACTAAAGTATGGATAAGAGTTTCAGTGTTGGAGGGGCTGGAGTAAGGGCATAGGTGGCAATGTTGAGCAGGGAGAATTATTACATTCCTAGATTATTTACAATAGAACAGTGGGGAGGGAACACAATAATTAATGGATACTTCTCTTATGCAGTCCTTCGAAGCGAGGATGACTTGCTTCCGCGCCAAAAAGGGATGAGTCCCACAGGTGTTTTAATGAAGGACCTAATAATCCAGGTCCCGAACTACATGTTGAAGGATGGAAGATGCCTGTGCATGGATTTTTTTTTAAACATGTGGTGGCCACTGCACACCAGCCACCACACAGGCTTGACAGAGCTAGGTCTTGGTCCAGTGGCAAGGATTAACCAAGATGACTGGAAACCAGCTCTGCTGCACGGACCTAGTGCACGGACCCAGCTGGAGGACTACTTTTATTCCAATCCTTCCTGCTCCCCACAGGATAATCACAATTCTTATTTGTATGCAGAAACTGAACAAATGGGGAAGAGGAGGGTTTCTTCAGCAGTAAGTTCTTCAGCGATTTCTTCACTATACAATTACCCTTTTTCACAATTGTTCAGAATATTCATGGACAAAGCTTTGAGAATGACAATGCCTCACTGAACAGCTCCACCAGCCTCCTCCTTTCTGACATAAATTAATTTAAGTCCAAGAAAACCTTACAGTTCAAGAAAGGTTAAATTCAATTTGCCATTGTATTGTACTTGTTTTCATGCCTGTGCCAGAGTAAGGCTAAACCATATATGCAAAACCACAATGTGAGGACTCGATTATCCACCAGAGGATCATCTCCATTATGGCAGATAATGGAGGTTATCCTTTAAAACCGAGCAGGTCATGGAAATTCTGGTGATGCCTAGCAGTTTGACTGTACCACATTCTGCACAATATATTTTTCAAGTATACCAGTACTTACTCTTCCATCTTTATCTACTCCAGCTATCTGTCCTGTAGCAATCTTGATTTTGTCTGGATGAACTGCAAGGCTGCAACAAATTGGTAAAAACAGTGTTAAATATTTTAACATATTCTGCATACATATCATATAATATGCAGAGGTTTAGTCTTTTCTAGGTGGATGCAATTGCGAATTTTGGCTCCAGCTGAAATCTTATTTCGAGGAGAAACTGACGATCCTGAATGTATCGAAGTCAATAAAACAAAATGCCTGAAGCAAAGCTCCATTTCAGTTGGAACCAAAACCATTTCACAGGTTTGTGCTGATCCGTTGGAAAATACTAATTTACTTGCAAGTCAATCGCAGTGAGAGGATCATTGTGATTCAACAGCAACAGTGGGGTCAAGTTTCGGGCTGTGCCTAGAACGGCGCAGCCCCGACATGGACACCCGTTTTTTGCGCCTAAAAGCACGACAAAAATGTACCTCATAATTCTCGGGCTCCCTGCAGGTCCCTCAGAGCTCGGCACGGCGTGCAAATCCAGGGGAGCGGGGCCAAGTCAAATGAGAGAACGTCGTGCCGACAGCCCTGCACGTGCGCGTTGGAGCCCACGCAGTAGCCCATAAACATTGGCACTCGGCCATTTTTAAAGGAACTTAAAGAAAAGTGCTGATTTGTCTCGTGGACCTCTGGAAAGGCTTGGGATTGAATATTGGTGATTTTTTTTGGTGTCTGAAGGAGTGCTTTTAACAGCACTGTTGAAGAAATCACCTGCTGAAATCAGTGAGTGCTGCTTTTCACTGCTAAATTTCCAGAACAGGTGCTGAAGGTGCATGCAAAATAAGGACTTGTGTGTTTTGAAAAATAAGAGTGTCAATTCAATACAGCAATGCAACAAAGTCCACCAAGAACAAAGAATTTCTTGCATGAGAAAGTGGAGATATTAGTCAACGTCATTGAGCAGAGATGGCAGGAGCTGAACACCAGCAACAGAGGTCGCATAAAAGTGCCACCTAAAGAAATGAAGAAACGCTGGAACCAAGTTGCAGAAGATTACTGCGCAGTGGTGCATACCATGAGATCTGGAAGTCAGTGTAAAAAGAAATGGCACGGCCTTGGTCAAGTAGTTAGTGTAAGTAATATTTTCATTTTTTAGTGTAATCGTAATTGTAACGTGCCTATCTGTATGTCGCACCCTGCAGAAAGACACACTCTGTAAAAAGTTAGATTTTACTCTTTGCAGAAGAAATTGGCCCACAACAAAAGGGAAGCAACTCCAACAGGAGGAGGCACACCCAATCTGCATCAGCTGACACCCTTGGAACAGAGGATAGCTGCTATGATGAGTCGTACATGGAGAAAAGCAATCAGTACAGCACAAGCTGGGCCCGCACGCGAGGAAGAGGGCAAGTCCTGAAAATGCATCGTGGCCCTTCAAATCAACCTGCTGCCTGGCCTGCTATGTGTGAGAGTACTCATGCCACCCATCCTGCCCCTCATTTGACATTTGACTGTTCTGATGTATTTTGCAGAACATGATGATGCTGTCAACCCTGAAGTTACAGAACAAGAACCAGATGCAGACGATCCAGACTGGATGATGGCGCCGATGACTGAAATGTCTACAGGGGAGAGCTTCCAAATTAATGTTTATGAGCTCCCATTAAGGGGCATCAGAGTTTCAACCCCTTGCATAGGTTCTGGTTCCACCTTCCATGGTTTTGATTCTGATGTTGCGCGTCCCAGTGACGCTGCTGGTGTAATGCAGCAGTTTACAGCCAGTGCACCACCGTTCGAGCCTGTGCCTCCCACTCGCATAGGTTCTGGTTCCACCTTCCATGGTTTTGATTCAGACGTTGCGGGTCCCAGTGGTGCTGGTGATATCATGGAGCAGTTTACACCCATTCACCCACCATCCCAGCCCACGGCTCGTACTCAAGTGCTGCTGTCTGGAACACCGAGTGCCCCACCATCCCAGCCCGCACCTCTCTCTCTAGTGCTGCCATCTGGAACACAGAGCGTCCCACCGTCCCAGCCCGTGCCTCCCAGTGCAGTGGTGCCGCGAGGCAGACCCAGGCAGAGGAGAAGATTATTGGAGACATGCTCTCCTGAGATGCAACGTGCAACAGATGCGGCTCAGGTTGTGGCATTGGGTATGGAGACCAATGAGCTTAGCCGATCACTCATCGGTAGCATCAGTGCAGTGGGTGAAGAGGTGACGGTCCTGACAGGAGAAATAACAGTAATGACACGGGAACTTAGGGAGGGAATGTCCGAGGGAGTGCAAGCGACGGCACAGGCCCTCATGGAGATAGCTGCTGCAATAAGGGCACACATCCCCGCCAATCAAATGACACCCCCATGAAGTGAACCTTCACTGAGATGTGGATGAGAGATGGTTGCAGCCTTTCTTTGCTGCTTTTGTTCTTGTTCTTGATGTAGCTGTAGTTGCGTTTTTCAAATTGAAATTGTTTTGTAAGTTTTGTAACTTTACAACTTAGAAGTGATCTTAGGGTTTTAAGTGATCTTATAGTGTAAATGCTCTCTCATTTTGTATCTTATTTAATTTTGCACCAAAAAAGTGATCCTGAAGTTTAAGTGATCTTGAGTGTAAGATTTTTCACATTGAAATTGTTTTGTACCTTTACAAGTTTTTAAGTGATCTTCAAGAGCCATATTACAAAGTAAAGTTTGATGCAACAAATATTTTATTCGTGACGTTAACTTTTCAATAAAATATTTTTTAATTAAAACTGAATCATCTTCCATTAACACAACACAATGTAGGAACAACTCCAAAGAATAAACATGTCCATGCGCAACAGTGGTCGCAGAGCCCTCAGGCATCAGTAATTGAAGCGTTCACGGATGAGCTGCTGACGCAGGGCTTGAGCAATCGTTAAAGGAGCACGATGGATCGCCCTCCTCCGACCTCGTGCTCCGGCATCAGGCACTTGCATGCTTTCCTGATCGTCGTCATCATCCTCATCCTGCTCTTCCAAAATACTATCAGGCACTGGACCCTCACGTGGGTCTTCTGGTTCCACTACCAGCTCCTGCTGCCTCACGATGGCTAAGTTATGCAGCATGCAGCACACAACAGTGAAGTGACTGACAGTCTGAGGGGAGTATTGCAAGTGGCCTCCGGAATGGTCCAGGCATATGTTTCAATATGCCAATGGTCCTCTCAATGATGCTGCGCGTTGCAATGTGCGCCATGTTGTGTTGACGGTCAGCTTTCGTCCGTGTCACGTCATGAGCCAGGTGATCAGGCCGTACCCTTTGTCTCCCAGTAGCCAGCTCTGCCCTTCTGACTGCTGTTCAAACATGTCAGATATAACGATGTCGCGTAGGAGGAATGCATCATGGGTGCTGCCAGGGTATCTCGCATCGACTGACATGATGCGCTGCTTGTCGTCACACACGAGCTGCACATTGATGGAGTGGAAACCTTTTCTATTCCTGTACTGCTCGGAATCCTCCGCAGGTGCTCGCAAGGCTATGTGGGTACAATCCACGCAGCCCTGTACCTTTGGGAAGCCAGCAATCCTGAAGAAGCCCACAGATGAAGTCATTCCTCCGCGCATACAGTGCAGCCATGACCTGGTAAACGCAGGCATGTATTGCACGTTGAGAGACGGCGCACACATCTCCAGTTGTAGCCTGAAACGATCCCGAGGCATAGAAGGCAAGTGCAGCTGTTACCTTCACTTCAACAGTTGGAGTTCTGTGTCTGGGCTGCAAATCTGCTCTCAGCAGATCACAGATCTCAACGACTACTTCTCTGTGGAAATGCAGCCTTTTGACACAATCAGCCTCGCTCATGTCCAGGTACGTGCGCCTGGCTCGATATTGCCGACGTGGGTAAGGTCTCCTGCCCATCAGCCTACGGGCTATGACGTTCCTGGTGCGGTGAGCTCGAATCAATTCTCTCCTATGCAGTGAATTGCTGCCGAATCATTGCATAATCCGTGGTGTTGACAATGCAGCATCCATTCTGCAATTACAAATTTAAGTTTCAAACTAGCTATCTGGCTGCCTCTCCCTGTCCCTGGCGGAATGGCCTCAGCCTCCCTCGCAGCTCAAAGGCTGCTTGCTGTGTCTTCGGCCGCCGTCAGCCACTGCCGCCGACTCTATCCCGTGGCCGAATGGCCTGTTACCCTCGCAGCTCGAAGGCTGATTGCTGTGTCTTCGGCTGCTGTCGAGCCACTGACGCTGCCCATCTCCTACATGGAAGGAAGGCCTGCCTGAAGCACCGAAGTTCGAAGGCTGCTTGCTGCCGTTGTTGTTGGGCTGCCGGCGAGTCACTGACGCCGCCCCTGTCTCCTACATGGAAGGCCTGCCTGAAGCACCGCAGCTCGAAGGCTGCTGCTGCTTTACACAGGTCGGAATATTCAATATTTTGTATTTGCTTTGTTTATAATTTTTTATTCAGGATGGCTCTTTATTTGTATAAGTGAGACTGTTGAATGCTTGTAGAATTTAATTACTTCCCTTCCCCCCTCTCCCCTCACCCCGTTCCTTACGCCTGATTTCTAAAGTGTAGGCAAGGTTTTTCTGAGCGTACAAAAATCTAGACTTACTCCATTCTAAGTTAGTTTGGAGTAAGTTTTCACTGCCTAAACTTTCAAAACAGGCGTAAGTGGCCGGACACGCCCTCTTTTGAAAAAATCTGTTCCAAAATGAAACTGTTCTAACTGACTAGAACTGGAGCAAACTAAATGCCGAGAATTGCAATTTCTAAGATACTCCATTCTAAACCAGTTGTTCCCAAAAAATAGGGACAACTCAGGCCGAAACTTGACCCCAGTGTTTCTAGCTGTAATGTTCTGCTATGTGGACTGTTTTTCTACAATCTCACATTCATTTGGTGCACACTTTCAGCAACAGCATTCTTGCTACCACCAGTTGCCAATTGGAGCTACATGCACAGTGCTCAGCATGGGCATTCCAAAGGACTTTACACGGTACCTGCAAAATAACTTTGCAATAAGTGAAAAATAGAAGTCAGCACGTTTTGAGACATGTTCATTTAAGATTAGAAAAGATCAGCTAATCCCTGATGTATCGGTACTATATGAATGTATCATTGAATGGCTTAAATTAGTGGTTCTAAAACTTTTTTGGTAGAAGGACCCCTTTTAAAATCGTTTAGTAACCACGGACCCCCAGGAACCCCTTTTCAAATAGATTAGTAATCACGGACCTCGCATCTAAATTATAATACGAAAGTGCTGCATGTAAAGAGTGTTTTATTAATGCTTTTAAGAAAACAGGTATTTACTTAGATATTAGTGAGATGGGAGTGGCTGTTTCTCACTGCAGAGTCTGTCTATCCTTAGTGTGATGTTTGGCAATTTATTTAAAGCTGTTCGCCTTCCTACTTGTTACATTAATTTTAAATGCCATCCTAAAAACTACTGCGCATCTACGAATTTTAATTATAGACCTTTTTAAAAAAAAAAAAATTTAAAATGAACAAAGGCTTCAATGTTAATTCAATGCTAAAGAAGTGAAATTAAAAAGATCTCGGGATGAAAAAACTCCCAAAACATACAGCTGTTTGAGTGATTGGAATCGTCCTTTTCACACGTGTCTGCTGTCACCCAAATCAAACAAACCGGTTCTTTTTGTGGTCAGGGTATTGTCAGCGGGTCAGGAACATTCCTTGCATTCTCGGCTCTCAGTCAGTCTACACCCTGCTGTCTCCAGCCAGTGACGTGCGAACCCGAACTCACCCCACCCCTCCCCCTAAAAAAAACTGTTGAAGACCCGGGGCAAGCTGACCGGTCCCGGGTCTCCAACAGTCCCGCTCCCTCCACTGCGCAGCTTTTCCACAACTTTCCGGCACGTAAATCAGTGCTGCAGTGGTAACAGGATTTTGACTCGATCCAGCCCAGCAACAGCTTCAACTCACTGACATTCATGATCCAAGATTATTCCATGCAATTGGTTTGGGAAAAATTTGCGCCAATAAAAACCTTCCGGCACGAAGTCAGCAGGAGACTCTTGGTGAACGATGGTGATTCGCCCTTGGTGGAGTATTAAAACTTATCAACTCCCGACGGAACTTTTCTATTTTTCTGGTCGCCCTTCACCACATCACCAACCAGCCAACCTCCGTTCCCCTCCCACAGACACCAATGAGTTCATTGGAAGGAACTCTATTCTCAATCCTCACTGGTTGATTTTTACAATCTGCAATATTTCAGAGATCTTCTCTAATGAATAATTGGAACGTGACCCCCGGAACATCTCTGCGGACCCCAGTTGGAGAAAAACAAAATGGGGTGTTACCGAATTTTTGCCCCTAAGAGTCTTAAAAGTCGGGCCTACCTTTATCTCCGGCTGCTTTTCTCACTCTCTTAGTTAAAGTCTTTATTCACACAATTATCAATAGTTATATTAATTTGTTTATCTAATTACGTTAGAGAAAATAAAACACTAATACTCACCCCACCAATCATCTACCTGCAATCCTGTGATGTCACTCCTTGCTTTTATTGTTCTCACCACACTGAGCAAAATCCTTTTCTCTGCTGTACCAGATCGGAAGGAGTCTATGCTTAAAAATGTTTGCGCTGGCTGGAAAGCATATCCTCTCACTGCCAGTTGAGCAACTTCCTGATGAGTCTATAGGCCTGAAATGTCTGGTCTCCCCAAAGTGTGAAAACTATATTAAGATGAACCCGTTACTTACAAGGTAAATTATTAAGATGTTTTTTCTTTGTACTTAAAGTACACTCCCTCCCCAGAATTACCTTCCCCTTTTAGACTGTTGTTGCAGAACATCACTGCAAAATCACTGCTCCACAGATCAGCTAAAAAATTAATTTGTTTGTAGTTGCCACAAGAAAAACTAGCATGATGAACCAATAGCACCCACTGTGCAAATGCATGCGATTAAGAGTGATGTTAAATGTTTACTAAAATGGCAAAAAATTTGAAGCTTTTCACAGGAACTCATTTTTAGAAGCACTCATGTGTGATTGAATCAAAATTAAATGTCTTGCTGTTGTGGAGCACTAACTTATCAGCTGGAATCATGCTTCAATTTGTCTATTACATAACACCTAAAAGAATGGTGCCATTATTTTAGATTTGCCCAAGTATGAACTTCATGAAGCACATGAACTTGTGTCAACTTGTGTGGGGCATTTTCTCAAGCTCTCACTCAGACACACATACACATACATATATGCACACACTGAGGGCTCAAGTTTCGGACCCCCGCTAGAATGGCGCACATCGGAGAGGCCTGCCTAATTTGTAGAACAGAAATTGCGCCGAATACTTACCTCGTGATTCTCCAATATCTGTCGGCCCGTTTTCAGCTCGGCGCAGCGCAGCAGGAGCTGCTGGGGGCAGAGCTACAGGCCTGCACCAAAAACAGTGCCGGCAGCTGCGCGCGTGCGCACACATGCACAGTAGCTCCTGGCCCTCCCAGCGCGTCGTGTCTCCGGGCGACGACCCTATCCCTAGCCGGAGGGACGTCGCCCCTATCTCGGGCCGAGTGGCCTAACAGCCCTTAACCTCTTCTGCGGCACCCGCCCGGCATCTCCTGGGGGCAGGCCCCGCCCGAACTCCTCGTCAGCAGCGGGGTCTGCCTGCCCATCTCACTGGCGGAGGGCCCTGCCCGAAGTCCTGGGCGGCGACGGGGCTCGTCCAATGTTCTGGGTGGTGATCATCTGCTGGGTGTGGGCCCCGCCCGAAGTGGCTTCGGCGTCGGTGGCGAGGCCCACCCGAAGTGCTGGTCGGTGGCGGGGCCCATCTAACTGGCATCTCCTGGGGGGGGCCCCATCTCAGCACGCTGTTGGAGGGCCCCCGGTGCTGCAATAGATGAGTAGAAACTTAATTTTTTATTTATTGATTGATTTTATTATTTTTTATTTTAATTTTGTTTGATTTTTAAATTTTTTTAACATTTTTTTATTTTTTTGATTGATTTATTGATTTATTTATCATTTACTATTGATGATGGATGGCTCTTTATTTGAAAAGTGAAGTGTTTAAATGCTTGTAAACTTCCCTCCCACCATCCCCCCACGCCCCCCCCCCACAATATCTCTCGTTCCTTACGCCTGATTACTAAGTATAGGCAAAGTTTTCTGAGCGTACAAAAATCTACACTTACTCCATTCAAAGTTAGTTTGGAGTAAGTTTTCGCTACCTAAACTTGCAAAACAGGCATAAGTGGCTAGTAACGCCTCTTTTTGGAAAAAAAACTGTTCTAAAACGAAACTATTCTAATTCACGAGAACTGGAGCAAACTAAATGCCGAGAATTGCAATTTCTGAGATACTCCATTCTAAACTAATTGCTCCAAAAAAAATAGGAGCAACTCGAGCCGAAACTTGAGCTCATAGGACCCAAGTTTCGGGTGGAGTTGCTCCTATTTTTTTGGAGCAACTAGTTTAGTTTGGAGTATCTTAGAAATCGCAATTCTCGGCATTTAGTTTGCTCCAGTTCTAGTGAGTTAGTTTACTTTCGTTTTAGTTCAGTTTTTTTTTCCCCAAAAGGGGGCATTACCAGCCACTTATGCCTGTTTTGCAAGTTTAGGCACCGAAAAGTTACTCCAAACTAACTTAGAACAGAATAAGTATTGGCTTTTGTACGCTCAGAAAAACCTTGCTCAGAAAAACCTTGCGTACACTTTAGATTTAGGCGCAAGTAGCCAGAGATGGTGGGGGGGGGGGGGGGCGGCAGAGAAGGGAAGTTAGAGGGAAGTTAGGGAATTTTCCAAAGCATTAAACACTTCACTTTAAAAAATAAAGAACCATCATCAATAATAAATGATAAATAAATCAATAAATAAAAAATAAATAATTTTTTTTTAAAATCATTCAATAAATCAATCAATAAAAAATAAAATGTTCCTACCTCATCTACCCATTCGGGAGCATCAGGAGCCCGGCCAGGGCTAGGGGCTGCGTGCTGCAGGCTGGAAATCAGCACTCTGCCTGCTCCAGGAGCCCATTCGGCCAGGGTTAGGGACTGCGTGCTGCGGGCCCTTCCACACAGCCAGCAGCACACGCACACAGAATCTGGGGGCCAGGAACTACTGTGCACGCGCGCAGCTGCCAGCACTCTTTCTGGCCCAGGGCTGTGGCTGTAGCTCCGCCTCCACCCCCACCCACCCCCCCCGTGCTGCGTCGCACTGACTGCTGAACAGGCCTGCTGCACTCGGAGAATCGCAAGGTAAGTTTTTGGCGCGCTTTTGATTCTACAAAATAGGCGGGCTTCTCGGAGATGCGCCATTCTAGTGGATATCGGAAACTTGGGCCCATAGAAACCATGTACGGAAAGAATGATGATGATTATATATACTATCACAGACATACTTATTTGTTTTTATTTGCAAAGACAAATTAAATGAGGAAAGATATACTGTGGGGGTGATTTTAACCCTCCCTGTCAAGCAGAAACTGGGTAGGTGGGCAGTTAAAATTGCCCAGATTACTTATCTACCCTGGAGCCAGTGGAAGCTGACCAGTTGGAATTGTAACCTTCTCAATTGAGCAATTGGTAAGGACACCCGCCCAAGGCCGACACATAAACGTCAGATCCCGATGTTGTCCAGGTGCACAAGGAAAGCTTAGGCCTCTATTACCGCTGATCCGTGGGACAGCCCTGGCAACTGATTATGCCACATATCTAGTGTTGGGGCACAGCCTTCAAACCATGCAATTTTCTGCCGCTTCCTGAATAGAACAGGCGAAAAGGCGTCTGGTGAGATTTAAATTAGCCAGGTTTCATTCTGCTGTGGGCGGGCTGGAATTTAACTTAGTAGCATTGTTTCCTAACCGAATGAGAGGAAAAAATAGCTGCTGAAAATACTTAGCAATTTATGGGAAAATGGTGGCCAGACTGCACAATCAGAATGAAAAGTTTACAAAGTCACAACCCATTATAAATGTGGACATAGTAATTTATAATGGGAAATGGTTGACACAGAAAGTGTGACAAAATGAGACGACACTAACTCAGGTTCTGCAGACAGGAAGTGCATACATGCACAAGATTTTTTAAAAGATATATATTCATATACATTATATTAAAAAAAAATCAGAACTCTACTGAAAGCTACAATCAGTTGGAAGATGTGCAAATGACTGGAAGTGCAACTCCATGATGCATAACAATTGTTCTTCTCCCACTATTCAATACTGTATGGGAGGATTTGCATTTATTTTATGGAGTTTTTAATAACTAAATGATAAATACCATACAAAAATAATCTACCAAATAAAGAATGGCCTGGACTTTGGGGTCAGCAATGAATGAGTGGTGCTCGCCATTCATTATGCTTACACATATGCTTATGTAGTAATACTTACCCTCCTTTATGGCTCAGAGACATGGATCATGTACAGCAGATACCTCAAGTTACTGGAGAAATATCACCAACGATGTCTCCGCAAGATCCTGCAAATCCCCTGGGAGGACAGGCGCAACAACATCAGCGTCCTCGGTCCAGGCTAACATCCCCAGCATTGAAGCACTGACCACAGTCGATCAGCTCCGCTGGGCAGGTCACATCGTTCGCATGCCAGACACGAGACTCCCAAAGCAAGTGCTCTACTTGGAGCTCCTTCACGGCAAACGAGCCAAAGGGTGGGCAGCGGAAACGCTACAAGGACACCCTCAGAGCCTCCTTGATAAAGTGCGACATTCCCACTGACACCTGGGAGTCCCTGGTCCAAGACCGCCCTAAGTGGGGGAAGTGCATCCAAGAGGGCGCTGAGTACCTCGAGTCTCAACGCCAAGAGCACGCAGAAATCAAGCGCAGACAGCGGAAAGAGCGTGCGGCAAACCAGTCCCACGTACCCCACTCAACAACCATCTGTCCCACCTGTGACAGAGTCTGTGGCTCTCGCATTGGACTGTTCAGCCACCAAAGAACTCACTTCAGGAGTGGAAGCAAGTCTTCCACGATTTCGAGGGACTGCCTATGATGATGATGATGACATGCCCATAGACTTTTACACTGCAATTTGTGGTTATCAGATCATCAACCAACAGCACGGCGTCCTCTACAGGGAATCTCTGACCTGTGTGAACGGGGCAAGCAATAGTGTGTCTCTTCTACCAATCAGATTGAACAATTATAAGTGAAGCAATGCTGAGTCTTAACCAAGTAGTGCATGTTAGAATACTTAATTCAATGTAAAATCATGTATTGAAAGCAAAACAAAAAGGGAAAGAATGATAGAATTAAGAGAGATAAAAGTGGACAAAGTAAAAGCTAAAAAATAAATTTTTTGAATTTTAATTAAAAAAAAATCTCCAACAATTAAAATCTGAAAATGCTTACCATTTAACACAATCTGTGTGCCCCAGATAGTGCCTTTGAGTCCTCTCCTCAACATTGTACAGCACCACAACAGATGCTATGAAATAGACAATTTCTCCAGTTGGGAGGAGGTAGATATTGGAACGACAGTCCCTTCCTCGATAGCCATATCTATTTTCTGTTAGTCAAGGACATATTCAACTAAAATATATTCCTTGCACATTTTATTTCATGCCTAATGGCTCTGCAAGTTTATCCAGTGAATAGCCGAGTCATACAGACCTGGAAGGTGCCATTCTGATTCACAGCCTGATTCAAATCTAGACAATGGCCTTAGTAGCTGCAGGTCAGGGAGAGAAAAATCAGCAAGGATTCCTCCTCCTAACCACATCCAGCAAATCTTCCTGGAAGAGAGTGAGCTTGTGAGTACATTAGGCGAGGTAAAGATTGGTTTCAACTGAAATGCTTCCTGAAGTTTAATAGCTGAAGCCACTCATTGTGAAGTCTCGTACATGAATAATGCATATTTTTGAAGGCATGAAAGGGTGAAACCATATCTCAGTAAGAAATTAATATCTTCAGGAGGGAAGAGAAAAAGATTTGAAAGGATAAAGACGAATTCAGAAAATAATATATTTCATTGCATTACCTGTAATAAGAATGTAATAATTTTGCACATGACAACCATCAGCATTTTAAATTGCTGTGTCAGCTTGTTAGGGTTCATAAGAAAAAATAGCTTTTATCACTGGGATTGGAGTTTGCCAGCATCAACCATTAAATCAGCTGGATGCTGGAAATAGTGGCTGTCAGAACTAATGAAACCAATCGTAGGGCAGGATTGGAGCCTGTCAGAACCAATCAGTTGTTACTTTCTCCTAGTCTTTGGTGCGCTTAAAGCTTTGCCAGGAAAACATTAAGATTGACCGATAGTTTCTACAAGTCAGTTACAGGTGCTTTTATTTAATGTTTGTCCCCAAAGAAGTTATACACAGCATATTAACTGCTAAAATGTAGCTTTTAAAACCTTATTTTCCTCAAAAGGATATTTGGTGGCAGCATTGTTATCTTATGAGAAGGGTTATTTTCTACAAGACTAGTTGTAGACATTTTTTGAGACAAGGAAGATGTTTTCTGAATAATTGACTATTATTAAACATTCTTGTGACTATATTTATAGAATGACCATGGGTTGGAAATAAAATAGGGAGTGGCATTGCAGTGGTGAATATGTTTTACGCTTAAAAATGTACCAAGATTTCCATAATTAGAATTTTACTACCATGCACTGCTGATGTGTGTTGCAGACCATTGCTCTGTTTGTAGGTCGTTGGAGCATGTAATAATGCTCTATAATTTTGCAGTGTTTTCAGTTTGCCTGTGGTGGAGATTTATTTATTACCAAGTAGTATGCAGGGAAATAGCTCAGGACATCCATATTAGAGCAGTTAACATGAGTGTCATTAATAATCAGTGAGAGCATAATAGATCTCGAGCCCCGGGCTGAAGATATTTATTCAGGTCTGCCTGATAACACAAAATTCAGTTCCCCATGTATATTCCATATTTTCATATATTTCAGTTTTTAAAAAATTATAAAAGTAATAACTCATTTTCAGTAAAAGAAACTTTGACGGTCAAAACAGCAATAAATGCTAAAAATTATTGTTGCCAGTAATACAGGAAAACTTTTAACAAAGGCATAAACATATTACCACCAGACTTGCTGGCCAACATTAGCTTTCTGTCCCCCAACATATTAAATGCAAAATCTTCAATTCTCAATTGCAAATTCCTCCAGTGCTTTCTTCCATCCAATCGCTGCCATATCCTCCAGCCTAATATCCCATCCCACACGCTCCATTCCTCTAACTCCAGTCTTGTGGGCTTCATCCATCCTTTGTCATAGCATTGGTAGCAGAGCCCTCAGCTGCCTCTGCCCTTCTCCCTGGAATCCTGTTCCCAAATCTCTTAACCTGTCCTATTTTCCTCTCACTTTTATAAACCTTCTCAAGACCCATCTTTTTGCCACAGACTTTGGTCACCCTTCCTAATCTCTTCCTTCTTGGGTTAGTTTCCCTTATTTATCTTTATTTGTGAAGAACCTTGGGACTTGATATATATATTAAAGACACTATATAAGTGCAAGTTGTTGTTAGTAAGTCATTCACAAACTGCAGAAAAGTAAACTTGACAATCCCACAGCTACCAGTAAAAGCAAAGGCAGTGGCATTGCATCATATAAATTTATTTATTTATTATGCCAATGGTACAAAACCAGAAAATGTAGCAGCCAGGATGTAATATTTATCCAATAGGCAGACCCCACACCATAAAATACGAGTGCGTTCATTATTCATGTTGCACAGTTTGGTATGCTCTTTAAAGAACATCCTCAATTCAGACGTATAAGTGTATCCAGATAAAAGATGAGCAACCCCTCGTAACCCCAAGTTTGCAGCTAAAAAACTGGAAAAAAATATATGTGTAAGATATCTCATCAGCTATAACAATTGCCCAGAGTGGAGAATTGATTTTAATGCATACTGACTATTCCATGTGCTGCAATGGCTGTGCACAACTGAGGAAGTGGGGACTGGGGGCCTAATAGAGAGCAGGCGCCTGAAAGTAGAAGAAAGCCCGGCAGCACTGGAGAGTCCATATTAAACAGAAGAACAGAATAAGGTCTTGAACAGGTGACTTTACTTCCTTGAGTAAGCTAAGGTACCACCACAATGATTTATGAATATGACACCAATTTATACCCCCAAACAGGTAACTAAATTTCTAGTCTGGCATACAAGGATACACAATGACATATCTATCAGGTACCCATTATGAATCCTCCACATTCATTTACTTCAAAAATGATTTTCAAATGAGCAAGGATACACCCACTCCAGCTTCAGCTTCTCAGAAGGCAGTTCTGACTTGATCTCGTCATAATTTGTTACATCAGAAGGAATGTACATTGTGATCGGACGTCCACGCATGAACATCTTGATCATATCTCCCTCTGTTCAAAATAAAAACAAACTCTAGTTAGCTTTAAAACTATTTAATTACTTTGTAATTGGACAAGACAATTTTTCATGCGACAAGCAATGCATAGTATGTGGCTATTCTTTAAGGAAAAAAAGCAGTTAGGCGCTTAACTTTTTTATTTCAACAAAGCTAAGTCTTGGGTCATGACATTTGAAAAAATTGAACTGTGTGTTAAACTATAGATCACATAAGTTGGTCATTTTGTTTAGATTGAAACCTTGAAGTGCTTTCTCTAAAGCAAATGACTTTGAGCTATTAACATACAAGTGAGAAACTGTAACATTAATTTATACCAGAGTATGATCTTCTATAGCTTGATTTCTGGCAACGTCACAGATGCCTTTCTGGTTACCTACCTAATTTCTTCTTTTGAAAATTAAAGCTGCAATCCCCTCAGGTTATTTCAGGAGTACTACCCTAATCCTTAAGCTCTAAAACTAGGCACAAAAAAATGGGTAATAACTCCACTGAATTAGTGAACAAAGTAATATTATATGAATGGGTTAAGCATACACACAGAAATTTCTGGGCTATTGATTTAAAATGGGCAAGATGTGTAAAATAGAATATATGCCAAAATCACATTTACATCGCATACAGACTAGCTAAATGCAGGGAATAGATCACTAATGCAAAAAGGGAAGTCCAGAGCTTAGGGCTGAAGGCATGGCATGAATGGTTGGGAGATGGAAGTGGGTGATGTACAAGAGGCCACAGTTGGAGGAATGCAGAGTTCTCAAATGGTTGTAGTGTTGGAGCAGGTTACAGAGATAGGGAAGGATGAAGATATGGAGGGATTTGAACATGAGGATGAGAATTTTAAAAATCGACATGTTGGTGGACCGAGAGCCAATGTATGTCAGCGAACACAGGGATGATGAGTGAATGGGACTTGCTGCAGATTAGCATATGGAGACAGGTATTGGTACTGAGGTGGCAGTAGGCTGTCTTTGTGATGAAGAGGATATTGGGTCGGAAGCTCATCTCAAGATCAAGTTGGACGCCGAGATTGCGAACAGTCTTGTTCAGCCTGAGACAGTGGACAGGGAGGGGCATGGATTCGTGGCTAGGGCACAGAGCTTGTGGTGGGGTTGAAGACAATGGCTTTCGTCTTCCCAATTTTTAAATGGACAAAATTTCAGCTCATCTAGAACTGAATGTTGGACTAGCATAGTCTGAAAACATAGCAGTGGAAGGATCGAGAGAAGTAGTGATGAAGTAAGAGCTGCGTGTCCTCAGCGTAAATGTGGAATCTGATGTCGTGTGTTTGGATGAGGGGCAGCATGTAGATAAGAAATAGGAGTGTAATAAGGAACATAAAGATACCAAAAAAGAGCTATTAAGCACATGTATTTGCTCTTTGATTTTGGTCTATGCACAGGGCCTGTTCTGACTATACCATCTTCCCTTTGCACTGGCAGCAAGCCCATATCATTAATCACTAACTGAATTAGAAATATACCGTCACAGAAATCCATCTCTATACTTTATAAACAGAATAACTCCTCAAAAACATAAAAAGAATGACAACCCTGCTGTTTTGAGCTAAATTAAGGCTTTCAAACTTTGTTCCATATTTATTAATTTAATTTGGATTACATAAACCTACCCTTTAACATGTCATGACCCAAGGAGGTCTCCATTTCACGCCCCTGCAAGTAATCAGCCAAGCTATTTGGTTATTTATGCCAACATTAAATTAGGCAAGCACCATGCAAATTAGGAAGTGAAATGAGGGAAACGCAGTCAGAAAAAAGATGCCTCCACCCTGCCCTAAACCTGCTAATCTTTTTCTTCCAATGCATTCATTGGGAAACCTTGCATTTAATAGGTTTAGAACATTTGTAAAATGTAGCATCCAAACAGAGGTTGAAGAGAGAATTGGAGGGGAATAAATGAGTACTGTTTATAGAAGACAAATGGAAATTTGGTATATCATATCGAATTGTATGGGAAAAGTTTAGAAAATATCAATATTAGCTGAATTTGATCAAAACAAATTAGGAGAATTTCCTTACTGAATTGTGAACTGTCAAATTTGAACATTAATTAAATTCATATTGTTGATTTAAAATAAAAACAATTCTCTTTGACGGAAGAAAAAATGTTTAAAATTCTAAACTATTTGGAATCAATGCAAATTCATTTTTAAAAACAGCTCGAGTTTTAATGTGTTCTGGATGCTGAACTGGTTTGGGATGCGGATAACTAATTTCAGTGTTGTATGAAAGGTATTTCCTTTACAGTTCAGTGGATAAGAACTCCCTTGTATCCAAAGGGTGTGCATGTGTACTCCACAAATCATTTTACAGCATTTCATCACATTTTTTGAATGCAATATTGTTGAATCACTACTTTAACAGCAAGTTAGATTGTCACATAGAAATTATATAAAGAAACAGGGCAACAAACTTAGTGCCGCCTATTTCAAACATTGCCATTAGTAACCGTGCTAATTAACTTGTACAAAACTAGTAGATATCAAACTAATTCTATTACAGGTAAAGGTTGGAATCTTAGGAAGGCTAGAAGCAAGAATGATCTAGAATAACTGGAAAACCACCAACACAACCATTATCTCGTCCAATACATTACTAATTATTTAAAATGTCATGAATTGTTATCGCACGCCTCATTGCAATGTGCCAAAATCAACCGTGAAGTGCTGATGTAAATCGATATTGAATTCAGGCCAAACTATGTGCTTCAAATTTAAAATTCTATTGACATGGCACCTGCCAGAAAATAAAGTAAAAAAATGACTACATTACATCATACAAAACAAACTATTAACAACCCAGGCAGAAAGTCTGATGACTATAAGCAATCAGAGTTGGCAGTCAGTCGTAGCAGGGGGAGGCCTGGCCTGCCTAGCAGATGGCAGCACATCGCAGTTTTTCGTCGGGCCAGGAAGAGCATTCCATCTTCTCCTGGCCCCAAAAATTCTCCCAGTTGTTTGATTGTTTTTGGATTGCCCTTTACGCTCTGGCATTTGTACTTGAAAACTGCAAACAGGATACTACAACTTGCATAGGACCCCTATTTGCACATGTAAATAGCTTCCCGTTTGTTTCGGGTGAGAGTATTGGATACCCATTTACAGGCCAGCCTGAAAATTGCATCAGGCCGGCGTTGGGGCTGAAGGGGCGGCTGCTATTCCCCTTTTATTTTCAACTGCCGCACATTTCATAAATGGGGTGACTGACAGTTGAAAATTCCTCCGCCTCTGGATCTTTACAACCAGCAAAGGAGATTTGCATCCAATCACCCTGGGTCCAATTTGAATGCAGGTCCTGCAGATGGAAGAGCCATCATCATATGCAATCCCTCAGAATCGAGGAAGACTTGCTTCCATTCCTAAAGTGAGTTCTTTGATGGCTGAACAATCCAATACAAGAGCCATAGACCGTCACAGGTGGGACAGATATTCGTCGGGGGAAGGGGGTGGGGGGGGGGGGGAGGGTGGGACTGATTTACCACATTGCTCCTTCTGCTGCCTGCGCCTGACCTCTTCACGCTCGTGGCGTTGAGATTCGAAGAGATCAACGCCATCCCGGATGCACTTTCTCCACCTAGGGCAGTCTTTGGCCAGGGACTCCCAGGTGTCAGTGGTGATGTCGCACTTCATCAGGGAGGCTTTGAGGGTGTCCTTGCAGATGGAAGACCAGTACTTAACCCACTGCGCCACTCAGCAACCCTGCACCCCCACTTATGCACTTTTCAACACAGCACAGCTAATTTTCCCTCACTAACCTTGTAACACCAAGGGCAATTGCCCTACCCTTACCTACCCACTAGCTGAGATCAACTAATTCAGCACTGGCTGAGGTCCATTAATTCAGCACAAAATAAGAACTATATCAGGAAACTTTCTAGTCTGTATGGCTCAGTACTGCACCACATAGTACATTTATCCACTGAACCATCAGGGGAACTCAAGTTTGAGCCTTCTGACTAGTAGATCATATTCCTGTAGTTAGATATAATGCATATATTGTCAGGTGACACTGGACATTGCGTTCTTCTAAAACTTGGATCAGCACTATGCATTTGCAGGTTGAGACATCCCTGCACTAGTGCAATGTTGCTTTGAGTCTAACATCAGTCCTATTCTGTAATAATAGTTTTGAATCTGCACTTTTAACTTCAGATATGGACATATCAACCATAAAAATGTTTTGTGCAAGTAAGTGGAGATTTCTGCTGGACAAAAATTCTCAATTATACAAGTAACTTGCTAATAAAAGAGAATGTTCGAAGCACACCTGCAGAGATTTTCTTTTCATAAAGAGAAGCACCTTGAAAGTTGGACTTTGAAGCATCCCATAAAAGGTCCTGTCACACTAAATATCTCCAGAGATTACTTCAAAGTCCAAAGGCATTTGTACCAATGTTAGAACAGACATTATCTGTGCCTAATAAATAAAAATGCACAACATAAAACTACCACAGTTCAGCACTAAGCGGATTTCGGAAACCACAAACATTGCTGGTATGGAAGCCATTCTAGTGAAATAAAAGGGGATTGAGAGTTGAAGCCTAAACAAACACTGGACATCATTTTATCAAGTATATTTGCATTTAAACACTCAATTAGGGCTCATCCTTATGGCCCATCTGTGTTTACAGTGCTTGATAATCATACCTAAACATGCCTAAAAACACTTGCAGGCAGACATTATAGCCCGGATTTTAATGTGAGGCGACATTGTGAGCGTCAAGCTTGCCTTGCCTCATCAAAGTGAGGCCTGAGCCATTTTAACTTCTTGGCCTCATTCAAATAGACCGAGCCTCACTCCTGCCTTCACCTGGCATCAATAACATCAGGCCATTGAGCGGAAGTTGCATTTGCGGGGCAAGAAGCCACAGCCGGGGACCTGTGGGAATTGTCTCCGGCAGTCAGGTCAGTGGTGGAGGGATAGGGTAGGCTATCGTGGTCAGGAATGGATGCTGGGATCCAAGTTTCCTTGTTGGGAGAGGGGCTAAAATTAAGGCTCATGATTCCTAAAGGAGATCATAAAACTGTGTGCACTTATGCAGTTAGGCCTAGAAAACAATTTCAAGACAAGGACGGCTCTTGTCAGTAGTCGTCAAGGTGACAACTGCTTTAGACGTTTGTGCCAGAGTCCTTTCAAGAAATAGGAGCTATTTGCCAATCTTTCAACCTGTAGTACATAGTTTCTGAGGTTTATGTCTGCATGGATAACTGAGCAAAATGAGACAAACGAGAGAATCCTGCACTTCTATCATCTGGCTGGATTTCCTAAAAGCATAGACATTATTGTTGGCATTCATGTGGCCATACAGGGCTCTACCGCCAATGCTGTTCCCTCATGAGCAGAAAGAAGTCCCACTCTATGAATATACAGCTGATCTGTAACCAAAGGAACAGAGCCAGCAGTACTACCGTGGCAATTTCCTTGATTCATGTTATACCAATGCACAGTACCACGATTATTAGAAAAGTCAGAAAAATTAAATGGATGGCTGCCAGGGACCAAGGCTTTCTACTGCAATCAAAGCTGCTTACGCCATTGGACATGCAAGAGATATATAATGAGGCACGCACAGATTATTAGCATCCTTAATTAGCTGCTTTATTAAGTGTGTGGGTGTGTGGTGTGGTGCGCGGGGTGTGTGTGTGCGCGCGGGCGTGCAGGGTGCGTGTGGGTGCATATCTTGAGGAAATTCAGCACTTGGGGGATTAATTAATCTTTGAAAAACTTGTTGGTCCACTAGCAGTGATACAATCTGGTTCAAAACTTGCTGAAATCATCTAAACAAAACCAGACCTGGGACGAGAGGAAACAGGAAGGAACTTACTGAAAAATGATATCCTGCTGCAATGATCTAGCAACACCCTGCCGTGGGGAATTCTTTGTCTTTACATTTTGAATTAGAAAAAAAAGTGTTCAAAAATGTTTGTATCCTAAATGCTTTAAATTTGCTCTAAGCTTTTGGATAATCTACAAAGCAAAGGGTAAGATTCCTGGATATTTGGCAATGCTCATATTACATGTAGTCCTCTTCAACCAAGTGCTTTACACCGGTTCATCAAAATTCTCACCAAGAATAATTTAAAGTGATTTGTAAATGGTGAACCACTATTTTAGATTAACTTTACAAGTTAGATAGCGAATATACAGTTTTACACATTCAATCAATCCTCATTGCTACAATCCCAGACCTTGCAAAATTGTATTTTGTAAACAAAATTGAGGCATTTGCTCAGCACTGCGTCCTCGTCCCACACTTCACTTCTCTTAGCCCTCTGCCCAACTCAGGTCTCAGTACTGCCCCAACCTCAAATGGATTTTCTCAATGAAGCCTGCGAATTGTTTCCACAGAGTGCCGGTTTCTGAGCTGGTACTTCCTTTATTTCCCGGCTCCCCAAACAGACGCGCAACCAATAAGCAGCACGAATAGCGATAGTTGCACGCCTGACACATAAGTAATGAGATCCCAATGCAAATTTTCCGTGTACCCTTCGCCCATGTGAGCAGGCATATACCAACCCCCCTGCTGTCTGTTTTCGGGCACAATTAAATTTCTATGCCCATGTATCAAAAAGAGAGTGCAAAATGAGGTGCTACATCTAATTTGGGCCACTCTATGGGTTGAAATAAAAATGTAACCCTGTATACACTAGATTCCCTATTGTAAGGTTGTTTTGATACTTCATTTATTGGAGTCACTCTGTCTATTTTACAGCATTCTTGTCCACTTACAGCAGAGCACAAAACCGCTGTAAACAAAGTGACAACATTGCTTTCGGAAGCACAAAAACTGCAGGAGACCCGGAGGGACCACAAATCTTCTAGAATTTTTGAGAATGTAACTAGTAGAGTGGACAAGGGAGAACCAGTGGATGTGGTGTATTTAGACTTTCAAAAGGCTTTTGACAAGGTCCCACACAAGAGATTAGTGTGCACATGGTATTGGGGGTAATGTATTGACGTGGATAGAGAACTGGTTGGCAGACAGGAAGCAAAGAGTAGGAATAAACAGGTCCTTTTCAGAATGGCAGGCAGTGACTAGTGGGGTACCGCAAGGTTCAGTGCTAGGACCCCAGCTATTTACAATATACATTAATGATTTAGACGAAGGAATTGAATGTAATATCTCCAAGTTTGCAGATGACACTAAGCTGGGTGGCAGTGTGAGCTGTGAGGAGGATGCTAAGAGGCTGCAGGGTGACTTGGACAGGTTAGGTGCGTGGGCAAATGCATGGCAGATGCGATATAATGTAGATAAATATGTGGTTATCCACTTTGGTGGTAAAAATAGGAAGGCAGATTATCTGAATGGTGACAGATTAGTAAAAGGGGAGGTGCAACGAGACCTGGGTGTCATGGTACATCAGTCATTGAAAGTTGGCATACAGGTACAGCAGGCAGTGAAGAAGGCAAATGACATGTTGGCCTTCATAGCGAGAGGATTTGAGTAGAGGAGCAGGGAGGTCTTACTACAGTTGTACAGGGCCTTGGTGAGGCCACACCTTGAATATTGAGTACAGTTTTGGTCTCCTAATCTGAGGAAGGACATTCTTGCTATTGAGGGAGTGCAACGAAGGTTCACCAGACTGATGCCTGGGATGACAGGACTGACATATGAAGAAAGACTGGATCGACTGGATTCACTGGAATTTAGAAGAATGAGAGGGGATCTCATTCTAGAAACATATAAAATTCTGACGGGATTGGACAGGTTAGATGCTGGAAGAATGTTCCAGATGTTGGGGAAATCCAGAACCAGGAGTCACAGTCTAAGGATAAGGGGTAAGCCATTTAGGACCGAGATGAGGAGAAACTTCTTCATTCAGAGAGTTGTGAGCATGTGAAATTCTCTACAACAGAAAGTTGTTGAGGCCAGTTCGTCGGATATATTCAAAAGGGAGTTAGATGTGGCTCTTACAGCTAAAGGGATCAAGGGGTATGGAGAGAAAGCAGAAATGGAGTACTGAAGTGCATGATCAGCCATGATCATATTGAATGGTGGCATAGGCTCGAAGGGCCGAATGGCCTGCTCCTGCAATTATTTTCTATGTTTCTATGTTCAATGTTTCTAAAGAGCAGCAGGACACCCGACTGAAGCAGGCTAGGGCCGGAGTGGCAGCAAAAATGAAGAGGGGGCAGTGGGGGCTGGATGAAACAGAGCAGTCCAGGATAGATAAAATTGAAATTAAAAAGATAACATTAAAAATAAAACTTACAAGCTTTGCTGTAGAGAGGGGTAAAATGGGTTGAAAATGAAAATAATGGCTGGAGGTGAAGACTCATGAAACAGCATCATGTAATAGCTTGTAATTACACCATGACAAGTAATCGTTTACATAGTAATTCCCATTATAAATGTTGACATGAAGCATTACTAAAAAAATCCTGACAGGTATGTGCCATACACAAAATTAGTGATAATTCAAAAGGTATTTTTATCAAGTTTATTAAATGCAGATTCAAATTGTTGATGGCTTTGCTCTTGTAGCTCCATGAAGGCACAAACATAGGTGAGCAAGTGTATTCATATACTCACACCTGCATTACACAAGAGTAGGATATGTGTTCTCAACTATAATTCCAACATGACAAGTAACTAAACACATCGTCAGGGGAAGGCTCTTTCTGACAGAGGGGAAAATCAAGCATTTATATGCATTAAATCAGAGGGCAGATAGTTCATACTGCTGTCATGTACACCTAAAGAGCACCACTGGTCGAGACGATGCCTGCGCCCTATCTTTCAGTTGGGAACTGTGATATGGCTTGAGGGTGGGGCCCTAACAAGGGGAAGAAATTCAAATAAAATGGAAAGGAAAGAAAGGTTAAACTGATGAGCATCATCTTCTCTGCCTTTCCCCTTAAACTTCATATCTGCATTATACAATGCCCATTCCCCTTTACACTGATTGTATTTAAAATGGGACACTTCAGTCATTTTCTTAAGTTTAAGACAAGAACAAAAGGGAGCAAAAAAGAGAAACAAACACTACTTTCTATTTTCATAAAGTTCTTCAAGTTCTTTACGTGAAGACATGTTGGCTCTGCCAAAATATAAAATAAAAACAAGAACCATGCTGCAAAATTTGGCAAAAAGGTTAAACTAACTACAGCAATGGAGTTGCCCCATTAAAACGCAAATTAACTCCAAACAGCTATTCCTTATCAAGTGCGCAAACCAGGGTCCATAGAACAGACGCTCATAGCTGGTGTGACCTTTACACAAACATCTGATAAGCAGCTCAGCTAAGACAGGAGTAAGAATGTTATGGCCACCGTCCAAAATACACTAAGAAAAATATCTGATCCACTTCAAACAACTCCAATTCTTATTCCAGTTCCGTAGATCGCCAAAACACAAACTGTAACCCAGTACTTGGGAGTTATGGTATTTTCTGGTATCACACATTGTATAACACCAGCAATAACAAAAGTGCACTCAAGATGAAATGTTGTGAAGTGATTGCAAGTTTGTGTGTATCAAGTTAACTGTCAATATTTTTGCACTTATATTTTTAATTTTCCAGGCTACTCGCACCCAACACCGTTCTTCCAAATATAAGAGATTAATCCATTTGCTTGTTACTTCTGTTGTATTATAGATCAACAATTATTAGAGCCTAGGGAATCAAAAATATCTCTCACCCTAGTGAGTGAGCTAGTATACTACTAATTACCCATATCCTCAAATTGCACTAGCAGTCTGCAGTGTTACAGATTTATGGATGCACAGGTTCAAAAAATGTTTAAATTATTGATGCATAACTCTTAAAAATCCATGCAGCTGAATCTTGCCTCTTTGCCTCTAAAATGAAGAGAGCTTGTTTCTTTTGAAGAGATGCATTTTACAGTTACTGTTCTGTGTTGTTTTTTATGGTAATTCCTGCGGTTTTTTAATTGATGTTATTAAACAAAAGAGGCTACTCAATAAAATGTGTGTCAAAAGTCTAAAATGGTTAGAAGCACTGAGATTTAAGTGGTGCTAACTTCATCTAAATTTAGACAACACCGAACTAAACATTGAAGCACTAAACAAGCTCAAAAAAGGCACCTCCAATATGAATCTCAAAGTCAACAAAATATACCTAAATACCTTACAGAATTTTATTAGTTAGGCAAATATGACAGAGTTCATGGGGTGTTTTTCATTCCAGGTACAGAAGACCCAATTTTAGAAAAAAAGACCCCGATATTACTTCTTTTTCCTTTGTAGCATTAATTCCTGAATTTTAATACAATACCCTTTAATTCTACACATGGTATCTGGACTTTTAGGTGATAATTTGTCCAATTTTTTTTAAAGTATATATATATGTACATGTGAGAATGATCATCCCATGGAACAGTGAACTGGTTGTTTAATTCCTATACAGTGAATGCTTTAGAATGAATTGGGTGGTCCCAGCAAACCAGAACACAAAAGTAGACTGTGGAAGCTAAAGTCAGAAAGCAGCTCATTGGATGCTGTTTGGCTGGTACTTACCTTGGCTGTACGCTCCACGGCGTGAACTTTGGGCTGACCATAAGACAGAGATAAAAAAACTTAAAACAAATCATAATGTAAGCAAAATCACTACCTACCGTCAAACTGAAAAATGAAAAATCAAATTAAATTTAAAAATAAAATGATGAATGAAATGACAGCATGTTCAATCCGTTTATTAGTTAATAAGAAAAATCAGATATGAGAAAAGCCTATTTATCGCATTAAGCTCAAATTCAAGTACTTTCCCATCATAGTGTCTAACTGCATTTTGAGCTTTGTTAAACCTGATGAAACAGATTTTTCCAAAAATTATGACTTGAGTAAAGATGTTCTTCCTAATATCTTCTGAATTAATTTTTCAACCATTTCAATTTATATTCTTGGATCCTACCTTGCCCCGAAATAACATCCTGGATTTATTTACCTTATTTATACCATTTAATACTTTATATACCTTGATGAGGTCCCATCTTAGCCGCCTTCATTGTAGAATGTAAAGCAGATACTTTTCTAATATTTCCTGATCACTTATTCGTTTTAGATTTGAAATGATTCTTGTTGCTCTTTCCAGTGAACATATATATTTTTTGCGGTGTGGCAACTAATAAAAAATGTAGTATTTGTGTGATTCAATCAGTAGATTGTAAAGCTTCAGCTTGACTTCTGTAAACTTTTATTTTACCAATCTGGTTATAGAAAGTGCCAATTATTGCTACCCAGATCAATTTCTAAATCCTCCTGTACTAAATCAATTTAATTAATTGCATACTTATATACATATTTCAACCTATGTGCAGTATCAGTGCTAAATTTAATTTACTATTTATCTAATTGCATAAGCAATCTAAGTTCTTAAGTACATTTGTTTCTCTTTTTTCCCCACTCAGTGTAAATGTGTCAGATATTCATGTATTTGAAACAAATGGAGTCCAAGCCCTATGGGACTTCACTTAATAACTCCCCAGTCTGATACTATATATCTCACAAGTATTCAGTTTCCTATTTTATATCCAATCCTATTTTTGAACCCGAATTCCAGAAGCTTTTAGTTTAAGCAGCAGTCTTTCATGTGGAACTTTCACAAAAGTTTTCATAAAAGTAACAACTGTATTTGGATGGTGTCACTCTCCACTTTATCATCAAAGGTGTCCAGGAGGTTTTTCAGGTAGGATCCTCCCTTCTAAGTACATACTGGCTGCTTTTTATAAAAGTATCGTTACAAAGCTTCTACCCCTTCCTTTCTTGTTATTGATGATTAGCTAATGGCCCTGTCATTGTTGAGTTATTTTTGATGCCCTTTTTAAATAGTCTGCATCCAGTCCTAAGCAACATCATCAGTGCTCACCGATTCTTCCCTGCCATTAAGCCACAGCTCCATAAATTTCCTTTAACATTCTAGGATATATACCATCTGACCCACGGCATTTATTACTATTAAGTCCTTCCTGATTTATCAAATTATTTTGCCAACTGACTTTAAAAACAGAAGAAAGCAATACCTGGCTTCATCACGTGATACTGCAGAATATTGTTCACCTTTAAACTCATTGTAATATTCCAGAATGAGCAATATACATACTTATTGAATATATTGGTCATTTTATTGAATAGTACAGGACAAACCTCACTTAAGCAGTTATTTTATAACTATATCAAGGTAAAAAGGTCTCCAAAACATTGAAATTTACATACCTGATGAACAGCAATGGATTCAAATAAACAGAATTTCATGAAACCTAAAATGTGCATCTCTGCTTTGAGCTCTCTTTTCAACAGTCCGATCCTTGTGTCTTCACTCACATTTTAGCACAATATTGTATTAAAACTCACTATGAATTTCACTTTTGAATTTATTTTCAAATTTTTTATTATGTGTTTAAATGAATATAATGCATTATAAATTACTCAAGAAAAAACAATTAAATTATTTTTAAGTTTAAAAATCAGGAAATCTGTCTGTACACCACACTCCGGAAAGTTGCAAGCATTAGTTAAGTTTAAAAGAAACATTTTTTTTTACCTTGACTGATAGCTGGTTCCTTAGATCTGGCAAAAAAAAGGAATAAAGGATTTAAGTGAAATTCAACTAACCAGCTATTAGACAAATCGAATTTTCAAACAAAAATTCAAGCTAAAGACTAATATTTTTTATTAAACATAGATCATACATGATTCCCAATGTCAAAGAACTGAGCTATTAGGAAGGGTTAGAAAAACTCAGCCTTGGAAGGATTAAATGAGTGGCGACCTTATGGAGATGTAATATAGAAAAAAGTTAATCTGGAACACTATTTCAAGTTAAACCTCAACTGCAGTATAAACTGGTGAAAGGTACGGTCAGGGTTGGAGTAAGGAGTCATTACTTCCTTACAAGGAGTTATCAATATGAGAAATAGTCTTCTGGGTAGGCTAGTGGAGGCAAAAACTCTGCAATCATTTAAAAGGTAGGAGATGCTTTGACAGGGTATTGTAGGTTTTATGGCCCCAAGTTTCCACACGCGGCAAAACAGGCACCCCTCTGAGCTGGGCACCCGTTTTTCGCGCCGAAAACGGCGCCTGAAAAAAAAAAGCGCTATTCTCGAGCGCTTTGCAGCTCGATGTCGGCGCGGCGCGGCGTCCAGGGGGCGGAGCCTACCACTCGCGCCGATTTTGTAAGTAGGAGGGGGCGGGTACCATTTAAATTAGTTTTTTTCGTGCCGGCAACCCTGCGCGTGCGCGTTGGAGCATTCGCGCACGCGCAGTGTGAAGGAAACATTGGCACTCGGCCATTTTTGTAGTTCTTTGTAGCTGTTCAATTTTTAACATTTTTTAATAAAACCACATTGCCCTTCCATGATCAGCACTGAGGCTTCTTGCAGCAGGGAGAAGGCTGCAGGAAGCCTCAGAAGTTGAGGCAGCCGTTTCCCAACGGGCCCGACCGACGACAGGGGGCCTCCCCCCCCTCCGCCGTCGGGAATGGCTGCCTCAACTTCTGAGGCTTCCTGCAGCCTTCTCCCTGCCTCCCCCCCCGCTGCCGTCGCTCGGGCTCTCACTGCCTCCCCCCCGCTGCCGTCGGTCGGGCCCTCACTGCCTCCCCCCCACTGCCGGCAGTCGGGCCCTCACTGCCTCCCCCCCGCTGTCGTCGGTTGGGCCCTCACTGCCTCCCCCCCACTGCCGGCAGTCGGGCCCTCACTGCCTCCCCCCCGCTGCCGTCGGTCGGGCCCTCACTGCCTCCCCCCCCGCTGCCGTCGGTCGGGCCCTCACTGCCTCCCCCCCGCTGCCGTCGGTTGGGCCCTCACTGCCTCCCTCCCCACTGCCGTCGGGAACGGCTGCCTCAAATAGTGAGGCTTCCTGCAGCCTTCTCCCTGCCTGAAAGGCCTGCCTGAAGCACTTTCACACAGGTAGGATCATGGTTTATTTAATCTTTTCTTTGCTTATAAATTTTTATTCCGGTTGGAATTATTTGTATAATATTTGTATAAGTATAACTAAGGATTTATTGTAGAATGTAATGACTTCCCTTCGCTCCCCCCTCGTTCTGGATGCCTAATTTGTAACCTGCGCCTGATTTTTTAATGTGTAGACAAGGTTTTTTCAGGCCTACAAAAATCTTCACTTGCTCCATTCTAAGTTAGTTTGGAGTACGTTTTCACTGTGGAAACTTTCAAATCAGGCGTCAGTGGCCGGACACGCCCCCTTTTGAAAAAAAAATTCTGTTCAAAAGTGAAACCGTTCTACCTGACTAGAACTGCAGAAAACTTAAATGTGGAGAATTCCGATTTCTAAGATACTCCGTTCTCCACCAATTGCTCCTAAAAATCAGGAGCAAATCATGTGGAAACTTGGGACCTATAGAAGGAAAACCAAGGCCTCCTCATTCCCCCTTGCACATTTAATTCTGCCCACATTATATTGTTCAGTTTCAGAGAAAAGACTTGCATTTATATAGCACCTTTCCCAACCACCAAATGTTACAAAGTGTTTTATAGCCAATTAAGTACTTTTTGAAGTGTAGTCACTCTTGTGGCAGCCAATTTGCACACAGCAAGCTGCCACAAACAGCAATGTGATCATGACCAGATAATCTGTTTCAGTGATGTTGATTGAGGAATAAATATTAGCCAGGACACCGGGGTAACTCCCCTACCCCTCTTCTAAATAGTGCCATGGGATCTTTTATGTCCACTCGAGAAAGCAGACTTGGGTTAACGCCTCATCTGAAAGACAGCACATCAGACAGTGCAGCACTGGAGTGTCAGCCCAGATTTTTCTGCACAAGTCTCTGGAGTGAGACGTGAACCCACAACCTTCTGACTCACGAGGGGAGAGTGCTACCCACTGAACACTGGCTGAAAGTCACAAAAAAACATCTGGCATTGAAACTGAAATTATTTTACAGAAATTGAATATGAAATGCAAAAGTGTTAGCCTTCAGCAAAATATTCAACAACTACAGTCCGTTTATATGGGGCAATATACTATGCACACCACATCAAGCACAGATCTACATGTATATGAGGTGGGAGGAATTGGAGGATCTTATGTTCTCATCAAGGTAAAATCAACAGTGCTGAGAAATTCAATTTCACTTTTGACACCCATTGTGAGCACCAAGCACTGTCAACGCAGGTACTGCAAAACCTGATGCAGAATAGAGTTCCATATACTCCTTCCAAAGATGTATCTCTTGCTGGACTGAGATGACATTTTCTATTTCCCACATCAGCCATTATGGCTTTTGAGTGAAGCTGTCAATTTATGCAATACTGTAAATAGACTGCAGTATAAATGCAACAGGTGTGCCACCAAACCCAGCACATTACACACACTTTTGGTAAGCATGTTCAAGTGCACACAAAAGTAACCAAAGGAAAAAGGAATGCTCAGAGCCCAATCCTGACTAACTGCTTGTAAATAGCAGGAATCCAATATTAATACACAAACAGCAAGAGAACAAAAATATTAAGATTGACCCATGATCTTGATCCCTTCCTGCAACTGGTAAAAGCATAAAGTACAAATGCTCACTAATGTCTACTTGCATCACTATAAAATCAGTACAAACATTATAGATCCAGCATTAGCCTACTAATCAAATGATGGCGAAGAACATACATGTATCAGTCACATAATTTCTTATCAGCAAATAATTATGGAAAAGCTGTATACTTGACATCATGGCGCAAGACAGCGAGATGTATGCCCCACAAGTGACTTGCGAGTCCATGAGACTGCTGCTTACAAGAAAATCTGTGAAACTTCAGACTTCAGCTGAAATATGTGGATTTTGACTAAATTCAAACAGAAGTTGATCTTTCTTGATGTATTGGTTATGAACAGTGACTATGAAGTAAAAGAACAATCCTCTCAAATTCCAGAATTCAAGGTCAGCTTTAAGTAATGGTTACCTTCACAATACTATATTATTATAGGCAGACCGATTCAGAATGGTACATGCAACAGATTATCGTGATGATGCGCATCTAAGCACGATAAAGAGAAGTACAAAAAAAGATTGCCTGCAATCTGAAATCAAGGTCAAGGATAGAAATATGTTGGCTAGCATGTTAGAAAATGGTTATCTGCACAGCTTTAGGAAAGAGATTTTGTTTTAGATATTCTACACATGAAAGATTAAACATGCAATAAACAATGAAAGATACAATTGCCATGATGTCACTAGATGAAACTTAATAATGAACAATGATGGCTATTGAAATCCTGTATGCAATAAATTATTGCTGATTAATATTGACTTCTGATTTTTTTTAAATTTAGCTGGTTGGAAGCTTGGTACAGATATGAATCACAAGCAGCTTTTAAGAATAATGACATTATTCTGGAGGGGTATGGAGAGAAAGTAGGAAAGGGGTACTGAGGGAATGATCAGCCATGATCTTACTGAATGGTGGTGCAGGTTCGAAGGGCCGAATGGCCTACTCGGCACCTATTTTCTATGTTTCTATTGCTATCGCCACAAGAAACTGGATGAAGATTGCAAATGAAAACATATTCTGCACAAGCAGTTTTCCATTTTCATTTGATAGTTGAACTTATTTTACATAATAAAAGGCAAAAGGTTTCATTATAAAAACTAGTAACATCTTTTGGTAAACTTTGTAGCAAATGTAAACACAAGGAAAATCAGACAGCGCAGTTGCCTCTGGAGAAGCTCTAACCATCCTAAGCAAAGGGTAATGATCGACAGGTGTTTTTGTGAGTGGAAGGCTGTTTCCAGTGGGGTTCCGCAGGGCTCAGTCCCTTGCTTTTTGTGGTATATAACAATAATTTGGACTAGTGGGTATAATTAAGAAGTTTGCAGATGATACTAAAATAGGCTGTGTGGTTGACAATGAAGAAGCTGTAGACTGCAGGAAGATATCAATGGACTGTTCAGGAGGGCAGAACAGTGGCAAATGGAATTCAATCAAGAGAAGTGTGAGGTAATGCATTTGGGGAGGGCCAACAAGGAATACACATTAAATGGTAGGACATTGAGAAGTGTAGAGGAACAGAGGGACCTTGGAGTGCATGTCCACAGATCCCTGAAGGTAGCAGGCCAGATAAGGTGGTTAAGAAGTCATATGGGATACTTGCCTTTATTAGCCGAGACATAGAATATAAGAGCAGGTAGGTTATGCTTAACTGTATAAAACACTAGTTAGACCACAGCTAGAGTACTGTGTACAGTTCTGGTCACCACATTACAAGAAATATGTGATTGCACTGGAGAGGGTACAGAGGAGATTTACGAGAATGTTGCCTGGACTGGAGAATTTTAGCTATGAGGAAAAATTGGATAGGCTGGGGTTGTTTTCTTTGGAACAAAGGAGGCTGAGTGGAGACCTAATTGAGGTGTATAAAATTATGAGGGGCCTAGATAGAACGGATCGGAAGGACCTATTCCCCTTTGCAGAGGGGAATTTTTTTCACCCAGAGGGTGGTGGAGATCTGGAATTCACTGCCTCACCACAAAAGTACGTGATATGCACTTGAAGTGACATAACCTACAAGGCTACGGACCAAGAGCTGGAAAGTGGGATTAGGCTGGATAGCTCTTTGTCGGCCAGCACAGGCACGGTGGGACAAATGGCCTCCTTCTATGCTGTAAATTTCTACGATTCTATGGAACACATGGGTTTCACCATCACCTCCAGAGGCCCATCCACATTCCCCATTATCATGAGAGGCTACTAACAGATTGAGTGGTTCAAACTACTTTTGCTGGTAATTGATGCAATTATTCACTCACTGGACCATATACACCTTCTCCCCCCATTAGTAAGAATACAGCTACCAGAAACAATAGCCCTGATTTTAACCAGAGGGGAGGATGCAGCATGCAGGACAGAAGGGAAGCGGTAATGACGGCGTCACTGTGAAGCTGTTTTAACACCCAGGACTCATTTAAATTTTTCAAGACTGCCTCCCATCTGAAACTGGCGAGGATGACATGAAGTCTGGTGGGTGAGAGCAATATTTTAGGCGACTGAAGGGAGCCATTCCTGCTCCTCCTGGCCCACAAGGAAACGGTTAAAAAGTAGTAATTACTTGAACTTCACTTTGAACTGTGAATGTATCCACTGAGAACTTTTAAAGAGAAGGAATAAAATGGAGTTCTAGTCTTTGCAACTTGTCTAAATTAGTAGTTATCAGTCTAAATTTGGCAACAGCTTTATTTTCCTTCAACTCCCGCCCCAAACTGTTCATCATAATATCTGTACCAGCTTTTCAACAGTGAATTTGCACTGCAACAAAGTTGCCTGCAAGAGTTCATTTTTGAACAAAAATAATTTATTTCAAATATAGCCTGAAAAGTTCATGTTTGCAGATCTAAGTTTACAGGTTACAGCTTTATGAAATAACTGGTTAGTAAACTGGCAGCTAACCATGTGACACAGTAATTCCATAACATCTGTTTCACATTTATATGCAGTATATAGCAGGTGTGACTGACACTCACTGATAGGACTGGTGTCAACTAAACATCAACAAGATGTTAGTGCAACTAAACTGCCAATTTCTTTATAAGAATCTGTATTCTCATGTCAGGCCTGACAAGTTGTTAGTCTCATCCCACCTGGCTGTGGTGCTGTAAGGCACAGATCCAGGGCGTCAATGTAAAATTATAGCAACATTGAGTATGCCCCAACTTCACAACAATGGGAGGAGTAAATTAAATTGTGGTTCCCGACTTAGATCACTGGGAGCATAAAGCCACTACAGTGCAGTACAAAACTGGCATTAATATATTTCTTCCTTCCCATCTCTCTCTTTTGAAAGCCTGCTTGTCTGCCAAATTTGTCTGGCTATTCAATGCCTTTTCCTCTCATTTTCTAGCAAGAAACAAAAGAGGAAATGTATCTGACTAAAGGAACAAGTTGAAAATAGTACATGTAGCAGTTGCAGTATTTAGAAACATAGAAACATAGAAAATAGGTGCAGGAGCAGGCCATTCAGCCCTTCTAGCCTGCACCGCCATTCAATGAGTTCATGGCTGAACATGAAACTTCAGTACCCCCTTCCTGCTTTCTCGCCATAACCCTTGATCCCCCGAGTAGTAAGGACTTCATCTAACTCCCTTTTGAATATATTTAGTGAATTGGCCTCAACTACTTTCTGTGGTAGAGAATTCCACAGGTTCACCACTCTCTGGGTGAAGAAGTTTCTCCTCATCTCGGTCCTAAATGGCTTACCCCTTATCCTCAGACTGTGACCCCTGGTTCTGGACTTCCCCAACATTGGGAACATTCATTCTGCATCTAACCTGTCTAAACCCGTCAGAATTTTAAACGTTTCTATGAGGTCCCCTCTCATTCTTCTGAACTCCAGTGAATACAATCCCAATTGATCCAATCTTTCTTGATAGGTCAGTCCCGCCATCCCGGGAATCAGTCTGGTGAACCTTCGCTGCACTCCCTCAATAGCAAGAATGTCCTTCCTCAAGTTAGGAGACCAAAACTGTACACAATACTCCAGGTGTGGCCTCACCAAGGCCCTGTACAACTGTAGCAACACCTCCCTGCCCCTGTATTCAAATCCCCTCGCTATGAAGGCCAACATGCCATTTGCTTTCTTAACCGCCTGCTGTACCTGCATGCCAACCTTCAATGACTGATGTACCATGACACCCAGGTCTCGTTGCACCTTCCCTTTTCCTAATCTGTCACCATTCAGATAATAGTCTGTCTCTCTGTTTTTACCACCAAAGTGGATAACCTCACATTTATCCACATTATACTTCATCTGCCATGCATTTGCCCACTCACCTAACCTATCCAAGTCACTCTGCAGCCTAATAGCATCCTCCTCGCAGCTCACACTGCCACCCAACTTAGTATCATCCGCAAATTTGGAGATACTGCATTTAATCCCCTCGTCTAAATCATTAATGTACAATGTAAACAGCTGGGGCCCCAGCACAGAACCTTGCGGCACCCCACTAGTCACTGCCTGCCATTCTGAAAAGTACCCGTTTACTCCTACTCTTTGCTTCCTGTCTGACAACCAGTTCTCAATCCACGTCAGCACACTACCCCCAATCCCATGTGCTTTAACTTTGCACATTAATCTCTTGTGTGGGACCTTGTCGAAAGCCTTCTGAAAGTCCAAATATACCACATCAACTGGTTCTCCCTTGTCCACTTTACTGGAAACATCCTCAAAAAATTCCAGAAGATTTGTCAAGCATGATTTCCCTTTCACAAATCCATGCTGACTTGGACCTATCATGTCACCATTTTCCAGATGCACTGCTATGACATCCTTAATAATTGATTCCATCACTTTACCCACTACTGAGGTCAGGCTGACCGGTCTATAATTCCCTGTTTTCTCTCTCCCTCCTTTTTTAAAAAGTGGGGTTACATTGGCTACCCTCCACTCCATAGGAACTGATCCAGAGTCAATGGAATGTTGGAAAATGACTGTCAATGCATCCGCTATTTCCAAGGCCACCTCCTTAAGTACTCTAGGATGCAGTCCATCAGGCCCTGGGGATTTATCGGCCTTCAATCCCATCAATTTCCCCAACACAATTTCCCGACTAATAAAGATTTCCCTCAGTTCCTCTTCTTTACTAGACCCTCTGACCCCTTTTATATCCGGAAGGTTGTTTGTATCCTCCTTAGTGAATACCGAACCAAAGTACTTGTTCAATTGATCCGCCATTTCTTTGCTCCCCGTTATGACTTCCCCTGATTCTGACTGCAGGGGACCTACGTTTGTCTTCACCAACCTTTTTCTCTTTACATACCTATAGAAACTTTTGCAATCCGCCTTAATGTTCCCTGCAAGCTTCTTCTCGTACTCCATTTTCCCTGTCCTAATCAAACCCTTTGTCCTCCTCTGCTGAGTTCTAAATTTCTCCCAGTCCCCAGGTTCGCTGCTATTTCTGGCCAATTTGTATGCCACTTCCTTGGCTTTAATACTATCCCTGATTTCCCTAGATAGCCACGGTTGAGCCACCTTCCCCTTTTTATTTTTACGCCAGACAGGAATGTACAATTGTTGTACTTCATCCATGCGGTCTCTAAATGTCTGCCATTGCCCATCCACAGTCAACCCCCTAAGTATCATTCGCCAATCTATCCTAGCCAATTCACGCCTCATACCTTCAAAGTTACCCTTCTTTAAGTTCTGGACCATGGTCTCTGAAATTACTGTTTCATTCTCCATCCTAATGCAGAATTCCACCATATTATGGTCACTCTTCCCCAAGGGGCCTCGCACAATGAGATTGCTAATTAATCCTCTCTCATTACACAACACCCAGTCTAAGATGGCCTCCCCCCTAGTTGGTTCCTCAACATATTGGTCTAGAAAACCATCCCTTATGCACTCCAGGAAATCCTCCTCCACCGTATTGCTTCCAGTTTGGCTAGCCCAATCTATGTGCATATTAAAGTCACCCATTATAACTGCTGCACCTTTATTGCATGCACCCCTAATTTCCTGTTTGATGCCCTCCCCAACATCCCTATTACTGTTTGGAGGTCTGTACACAACTCCTACTAACGTTTTTTGCCCTTTGGTGTTCTGCAGCTCTACCCATATAGATTCCACATCATCCAAGCTAATGTCTTTCCTAACTATTGCATTAATCTCCTCTTTAACCAGCAATGCTACCCCACCTCCTTTTCCTTTTATTCTATCCTTCCTGAATGTTGAATACCCCTGAATGTTGAGTTCCCAGCCCTGATCATCCTGGAGCCACGTCTCCGTAATCCCAATCACATCATATTTGTTAACATCTATTTGCACAATTAATTCATCCACCTTATTGCGGATACTCCTTGCATTAAGACACAAAGCCTTCAGGCTTGTTTTATTAACACCCTTTGTCCTTTTAGAATTTTGCTGTACAGTGGCCCTTTTTGTTCTTTGCCTTGGGTTTCTCTGCCCTCCACTTTTCCTCATCTCCTTTCTGTCTTTTGCTTTTGGCTCCTTTTTGTTTCCCTCTGTCTCCCTGCATTGGTTCCCATCCCCCTGCCATATTAGTTTAAATCCTCCCCAACAGCACTAGCAAACACTCCCCCTAGGACATTGGTTCCAGTCCTGCCCAGGTGCAGACCGTCCGGTTTGTACTGGTCCCACCTCCCCCAGAACCGGTCCCAATGCCCCAGGAATTTGAATCCCTCCCTGTTGCACCACTGCTCAAGCCACGTATTCATCTGCGCTATCCTGCGATTCCTACTCTGACTATCACGTGGCACTGGTAGCAATCCCGAGATTACTACTTTTGAGGTCCTACTTTTTAATTTAGCTCCTAGCTCCTTAAATTCGTTTCGTAGGACCTCATCCCTTTTTTTGCCTATGTCGTTGGTACCAATGTGCACCACGACAACTGGCTGTTCTCCCTCCCATTTCAGAATGTCCTGCACCCGCTCCGAGACATCCTTGACCCTTGCACCAGGGAGGCAACATACCATCCTGGAGTCTCGGTTGCGGCCGCAGAAACGCCTATCTATTCCCCTCACAATACTGTACAATCAAGGACATTTGACTGGTATATACACATCATTAGTTTTTTTTAAGCAATTTAATCGATGACTGGGAATTTACCTCTTTCCTCCTTTAAGACACTCCTTAAAACCTACCTCAACTGCCCCAATATCTCCTTATGTGGCTCGATGTCAAATTTTGTTTGATAATACTCCTGTTAAATGCCCTGGGATGTTTTACTGTGTTAAAGGCACCATATAAATATAACTTGTTGTTGTTGAATTACTTTGCACAATAATGCAAACACCTCTCCCCGCCAACCTTTCTTTTTTCAATAATGGAAAAAAAATTTAAATGAAGACGCAAACAGGAAAGGAAAATTTACGCACACAAGGTCAAACTATTGAAAAGATAGCCACCTAGTTCAATAATTACCGACACCACTGATACGTTCAAAAAGGATATGGATCAAACCCCAATTTAACAGAGATTAAGTAGAGTAAGAAATTTTTTTTTATAAAGTGAGTGATCAGATTGGTTTTCAAAGTGATCCTGGATGACTGACTGAATGGCTTTTTTCATCCAACCTTCTTACATTTGACAGTAGCCTACACATCCTGCGTCTCGTCTCACCCCGCCATATCGCAAAACTTTCTAAAATACAGATTTTACATTTCCAATTCCTTATTAACTAAATGCCAAAAACATCATTTTTACACAAAATTTAGTGCTTACTTATCTGTACTTCTGTGTTTTGATAATAACTTAGACGCTGAATGTGCTCTCAACATTTTGTTACGATTCTCATCTGAACCTTCCCAGCTGCTGCTCTGTGACCTTTCAATTGTTGAACCCCGTTTTACACTGTAAAAAGCAAAATGAGATTGTTATCAGAATGTGTGAAGAAAGATTACATTATCCTTCAAATAAGTAATTGAAATACCAAGCACCAGAAGGGAAGCAGTGGAAGCAAATCTTCAAAGCTAGACAAAGGGAAAAGTTAGATTAATCTAGCATCTCATTTTGAGTTAAGTGCCAAAAAAAGCAGTGCAAGTCACAACAGTAATGCTGCAACAAGTAGTAACCAAGACAGGATAAATTATAAAGTTTATGAACTGAATAAAAATTAATTGAAACCTAAAGATGTACAGTTTCAAGCATTATAGACCACACTTAAGTGATAGAAATAATTTACACAAGATTTAGAAACTTTAATAAGAGTATGGTAAGGTTCCATTCATCCATTACATGTGGTATTTTATGTAACCTCTGAAGACAACACTTTTGAACACTACAGTAGAAAGCTAATGCCATACAACTCCTATCATTGTAATATTTAGCATTAATTTATTTTTACTATATAATGAGGAATGGGGAAATCTGAAAAGGAAGTAGAATTGTCAGACTTTTAAATAGAGGGAATTCTGAAGGAAACTTCTAACTGGATTTATAAACAAGCCACTAAAATCTGTTTTTGTTTCAGTTAAGCTGTAAATTGAATGAAATGATACTAACACAAAGGACAGTCAATGTTTATTTGCAACGGTGCTGAGTTGAGATCATCACTTTCGATAAAGATTTTTTAGGTGAACTTACTTGTTTTGGTGATCCATTGAAGACAGAGTCGAGAAAAAGGTTTGATTGTTATCCTAAACTTCTAATTAACACTATAATAAGCTATTGGCCCAGATTTTGCACAATGATAGTGAACTGTCAGCGTATGTCGCCATTACACCTCTGAAACGGATCACAACTTCTGGATTTAACCCATGCGCATCCAAATGTGGAAATCCTGAAGTTGCGATCAGTCATTCACTGCTCCAACACAGGCGGCACTGTGGAACGCCAACCCACCTAGCCTCCCCTCCCCTCCCCGGACAATAGCAGGCAATCCGTGAAATCCGTGGAACTGACGAAAACTTGAGCTTTTCTGCGCTATCACTGTTAAATACCCCATTAAATATTAAGCCTTGTTGGAATTGGTGTAACTGGGGTTTTAACAGCGTATTGACTGAAACAACCGTTTTGGCCCTGAAAAACTAATTTTATATTGGTGGAATGTCAAACTTCTCCGTTATGATAAAAATTACTAGATATTAAAAATATTTAAAAATGTTTTTTATTTTTTAATGATATTTCAGCTTCTACCTTAACCTCATGTGTCTGTCCCAATCTTTATTTTGCTCTCTAACATTTTTTAAAAGTTCAGATAATCAGTGCTTTTTATTTCCTGCTTTACTGTCTTGAGAATTCTTCAACACAATTGGCTTCTTAGTCAGCTTGTTGATGTCACTGTAGCTCTGAAGGGGATTCCCATTACATAGTGCTACAATCAATTGCATGCCAAGATCTCGCCACAGAGATCGTCATCAGCTTTCTTCGAGGCCAGTGGTGAGCGCCTTTGCTTCACTGCTGACCGCAAATTACAGGTCATTATATTTTTGAAGATTTTAGTTTATACCTGAGCAATATGGCTGTTAAAGTGGTGTCTGATCGTCTGAATCCCTCTTGTAATTTGAAGTCTCTTAAAGCAACTTGATAAATCAGAAGTGTGCTACATTACCTGTACCACTAGTTGCACCAAATAAACTTATAATATGCACGGAAGGTCTTGCAAAATATTTAAAACACATCTCTTTAGAATTAGAGTTAGGTACTATAATTTGATTTTCTTTTTTTCATAATATTGAATTATACCACTTGATTTAAAGAGGAAAAAAATAGGTCTATAGATAATGCAGTTGATGTATCAAGAAATAATCTTTTAAGGAGAATCATTAGAATAAATATTTCCTCTTGATATCAATGTCACTTCTCTTGTACAATAACCTTGAATAGTTTCTTATACTGGATTTTGATTCCAGTTTCTCTCTTTTCACAATAAAAGTTGGCATTAGCTTTGTAGTGAATAAAAGGTATGTAGGCCCAACTTGGTAAATGGACTCAATTTAGATTGGTTGCACTTCCTGCTGTGACTTTACCTTGCACTCAACCATTCTAATAGCATTATTATGAAGATAACTGAACACTGGAGTAGTGAAAAGAAAGCTCCCCTCCCCATGTTTCTGTTTTTGTTAAGGTCACAAAGATACTGTAAAAAAAGGTAGAGTCATGCAAGTTAAACAAGTCAAAAAATATAAAAGGTGCATGGAATGCATAACCTGGATTGTGCTCGACAATTTATAAGCACATATTTGAAAGTTATGGCAAAGAGCAGCAAATTACCAGTTTGAAAATTGCAGCAACATGCATAGTCTGCTTTAGAGTTGAAGCCCAGCAAAGGTAAATTCAGGGTTTCATGCACACTGTATGCAAACAAGGCCCTGAGTAGTATGTTAATGTCCAACAAGAACTTAAAAACTGCCAATAGTTTGGATCAACTCTTAACGATTATACAACCACTATAGATTATTTTATACAGTTAAGATTTTAATCTCAATATATATTAACTGTATATCCTCATAAAAAAATATTCAGGGAGATCTAGTAACTACAATGCCAAAGTCTTGACTATGAGACTCAAGTTTAAATCCTAGCCTTAATGGACAATTGGCATTTTGGGGTCCTTTAGTTTAAGAATTTTTAACAGTTTTGACAGTCTTTGGTTGGGAGGAAAAAAGGAGGCATGAGCAGATAGTCATAGACTGGATAATCCTACTAATCTAACTGAGGATGACAATTATTTTCATTTTTACAACTACTAACCCTCAGTACAGAGCATAAACTAGTACAGGTTGAACCTCCCTTATTCGGCACCCTCGGGACCTGGCCTGTGTCGAATAAGGAATTTTGCCGGATGAGGGGAGGTCGGCGGCCCGAGGTCAAGGGGGGGGGGGGGGGGGAAGGAGGTTGGCGCCCCGGGTGGGCCCAAAGTGTCGGCGGGCCCTTAGCGGGCCGCGAAGGAAACATCAGCGGGCCGCGAAGGAAGTGTTGGTGGGCCCGCAGCAGGCCGAGTGTTGGCGCAGCCCCAGTGGGTGTCGGCGCGGGCCCAAAGTCGGGGTGGAGGTTGGTCGCGTTCTGCGCATGCGATCTGACCACCGGAATCATGCCGGACGAGGGGTGGTGCTGGATAAGGTAGGTCCAACCTGTATTGCTGAAAATATGAGTTACTAAAAAACATGATTCAATGCAAAAAAAAAAAAATTGACATGAAAGTCTGGAAACTATGCTGCATGGTATTATTGTGCAAACATAGTATGAAATCCCTCACTCTGCTATTCTAATGGAAAGTTAGCCTATTTATTTCTGTTTAAAATAGCAGACAAATGCAATACAAATAAATTAACATTTGTCTGATATTATAGAATATAATTTCTATGCTAAAAGCCTTCAGCATTTTAAAACAATTATTTTATACAACAGTTATCAATTTGAAAAACTCATTCATATCTTATTTGCTAAATTGACCTAGTTTTCAAATAATGGAAATTAATTTATGTTGAACCTACAGCAGATTTTGATTTCTAACTCTTTTCAACCGAATAGTATCTGCAACCCAAGGTTACAGAGGGCACGCTTTTTTCTTCCAAATCATGTTTGTTAAAACTATATTGTTAGGTGATGATCCAGACCACTGGGCTAAAGTCAGTTCTTAGTAGTTTGGTACAGTAAAGAATTTAAGAACGTAGGGTTGTAACGATAATCAGGCACAATAATTATGTTGTATTAAATGACCAATCAATAACAAAAGGCTGCTAATTCTAATCAACTCGGTCAAACAGAATATACTTCATATAAAGACGAGGAGTACTATGACTATGCACTATTAAAAGATGTTCAGTTCTTTGTTAACAAATGCTTACAGCACTGCAATACTTCTTACCGCCCTGCATTTGTGGTCAACCAGGAAAAGGAACAGCCCAATTGGACTTCTTCAGCTTTGCAGAAAGGTGCCACATGAAATTAGTTGTGGTTTTACTTTTTCCTCTCCCCCTATAATAAAATGCCCCATTGTGGACATTGTATGTACTAATGTGAATCTATGTACATAAATGTACATTGTGATCGTGAATTTAAATGTATGTGTTTTACTTGCACTTGAAAAATATAACAGATTCTAAACATTATTTCTGTACCCGCCATCCTGATTAATTTTCTCTCTTTAGTCTCCCAGCAACTTGCCAGTCCCCATCTGAAAAAGCAGAGACAACTTAACCCTGGACTTCTGGCAAAGCTGCTCCAAAGCCAGCTATAATGAATAGCTTGAATGGTGCAACTGACTCTCCTCCCAACTTTCTGTTCCTGCGTGCAAGAGTTTGGCACCAGCTGTAAATTCCCATGATGGATGGTAAAGCTGAATTCAGAAACTCACCATGCAGACAACTGTAGGCATGACCCCACTTCTTATCACTGTATGAATTCTAATCTCTCATCTCAAACTGAATTCCAACCGGCAGAGAGTTATTTCAAATGGTTCAGTTTTCCAAATACCTTAAGTGCACAAATAAATCCACCAACCTAAACTGCAACCTTTAGCAAGTCTCTCAAGATTAAATGAGAAAGTAATCACTGTCATGCAAGAATGTACAGATAATCCTGCAACTCTTTTAAAGGAATTTTGATCCATTATGTGAAATGTTAAGATGTGATGATAAGATTATTTTAACATTTAAATGGAAGGAGGAACTAACCCAGTGATCAAGTCTTCCTTACCTTATTCTTCATTTCATTATGGTATGTGTATTTTTCAGGTGTGCCTTATTCCTCTTGTTACAGCATTGTGTCCTCACTTAGGGTGCACTGACACCATAGCTACTGGTCTGGATCCAGTAGCTGCAGTTGAGGTTCCAGACAGAACTACGCTCACATCCCTGGCTCTTATCTGGTTTGAACTGTATTAATCTTGCCTGGGACAGATCTGTGCCCATGCCTGGATACAGGCATCAGCAGAGCTCTCTCCCAACAATTAAGAAACTGAATATTTAGAAAGTGGGAAGGGGCGGGGAAATCTGTGCTCTCCAAACATTTCAACTGATGTTAGGTGGGCTTACAAGTGCCTAGGGGTCCAGCTGTGTACACCAGCTTTAATACCGCACTGGATTTACACACCATGTAGTGTCAAATGGACACTATCTGAGGAGTCTTGCTTCATTTTTCTCCAGATTCAGGTGGGTCCCCGAATCTGGATTTACACTCCCACTTTGGAATCAGTGTGAAGCTCAGATTTCTTCACATCAGCACTAAATTGTAAGGGTGAATGTAACCATATTTAAACAACCTGAGTTAGCAAGACTTCTTTGCTCCCAATATGAACTGTAGGAAAGTTATCTGGAATCTCAATTGCTGTACAAAGCTTCTCCCCATCAAATGACTCAAATTAATCATTTTTTAGTACAGGTTGAACTTCCTTTATCCAGAACTCCCTTATCCAGAACCACCCCTTGTTCAGAACCATTCCCGGCCACTGGGTGGCACATGCGCAGAACTCCAACGTGAACAAATTGAAGTCCTTCCTCGCTGCCAACTCCCGCAATCGCTGGCCTGACCCTGCGATCCACCGCCCCCCACCCAATGATCTCCCCCCCCACCCAATGATCTCTCTATCGCACTCCTAGCCCCAAGCCAGCCAGCCCGATATCCCCTTGCTCAGTACCTGTACCATCCAGAAAAATCCCTTATCCAGAACAGGCCAGGTCCCAAGGGTTCCAAATAAGGGAGGTTCAACCTGTATTGCATTTTGAGGGAGGGGGAAGGCGGCAAATGGCATGTTGGCCTTCATAGCGAGAGGATTTGAGTATAGGAGCAAGGAGGTCTTACTGCAGTTGTACAGGGCCTTGGTGAGACCACACCTTGAATATTGTGTACAGTTTTGGTCTCCTAATCTGAGGAAGGATATTCTTGCTATTGAAGGAGTGCAGCGAAGGTTCACCAGACTGATTCCTGGGATGGCAGGACTGACATATGAAGAAAGACTGGATCGACTCGGCTTATATTCACTGGAATTTAGAAGAGTGGGAGGGGATCTCATAGAAACATATAAAATTCTGACGGGATTGGACAGGTTAGATGCAGGAAGAATGTTCCAGATGTTGGGGAAGTCCAGAACCAGGGAACACAGTCTAAGGATAAGAGGCAAGCCATTTAGGACCGAGATAAGGAGAAACTTCTTCACTCATGTGAACCTGTGGAATTCTCTATCACAGAAAGTAGTTGAGGCCAGTTCGTTAGATATATTCAAAAGGGAGTTAGATGTGGCCCTTACGGCTAAAGGGATCATGGGGTATGGAGAGAAAGCAGGAATGGGGTACTGAAGTTGCATGATCAACCATGATCATATTGAATGTTGGTGCAGGCTCGAAGGGCCGAATGGCCTGCTCCTGCACCTATTTTCTATATTTAAACAGATACTAGCAGCCTTCAATTACATTACCCACAACGCATAGCATAAAAAGTGAATTCGTATTAAAACTCAGGTGATCTGACGGAGTTCTAACCACAACTATAATAAATAGCTGAGAAACAGTTACAGTAAAGAGGAAGAACTGCAACAGAAGGAATACTGCAACTTCATCACTGGGCTTAGTTCTTAAAAACAAAAAAATAAATTTCCTTCAACAAAATTAAATAATTTTAATTTCTATATGATTTTGTATTACTAATGATAATTCTCATATCGTTACAACCCTATTGCACTTTGTATTACTGTATCCTGGAAACCTTTTGGCTGAAGCAGGGTTCTTGTTCTCTTGAGTGTGTCTTTGCGATTGGGGAGATTGTGAGGATTGAGAAGTTTGTGCTTGATTTTGATGAGTTTGATGATTAGATTGAGTCTCGCCATCTGTCTCTTTTTCCTGGGGTTTTTCATTTTTCTCCGGATTGCTGGAAAAATGCATCAGATGACAAAAGTACGAAGAAAAATCATATTGATTGGTTAGCACAAATGCACTAAAAGCAAAATGATGTAAACATGTATTAGCAGTTAAACTATTGCAGGATTCTGGCAGGTCAGATTAATTTTTCATTTTAAGTTTAAAAAGTACTTTTCTTCTGATGAAGGATGCTTTGTCAGAAACAAAGCAAAAGCAAGTAATATAAAAGATACCTTTTCAAGGATAAAATCTGAATTCTTACACTCAGATTTGTAAACTTAAATGCACTAGTTATTTATACAGTGGATTGTAATGTTTCACATGATTACATACCACTACACAAACACAGTTAGAGGTAATGAAATGCTATTAACAATATATTAAAGAGAATATGTTTGATATTCCGAAGATAAACTTGTTTTTCATTTTCCAGCTAACGTTTCATGAAATTCAAATCTTCAGCTTCCTGCTGAGAAACTGTTGTTAATAAAATGACAAGGGAAGGATGTGGGAGTTCCAACAAAGACGGGATTTTAAAAAACTTCAAAGCTTCAGCTGTTTTGGCCACAATTTCAGGCCAAAATATTGGCCAGTGGGCTGGAATACTGGGGGAAGAGGGAGGCAACAGGGAATCTAAATTACACTCAAGGGAGGTACATTCTGGGCCAGGAGAAGTAAAAGTATGCCAGAACAGGAGCTTCAAAGTAAGAGTTTTGAAATTTTGCAAACCCAAAACGAAAGAAATCTCTTGTCAGAGCCCAAATCAAAAACAAAACTAAGTAGTAACGAATGTATAGTGCATCAGGTCCAAGCTGATTTGAGACCCATGGTAAAAATTCCAGAACCGATCCATTGCTGCATTTTTACTGCAGAAAATATACTTCTTCAAATTAGTTTATTAAAAAGAGACAAATTCTAAGGACAATGATTTCTTTCTAAATGTAATCTTTAACTCTGGGTGAAATCTATAATTGCATTTAATGTGTTACATTTCAGGCGTAACACTAACAAATTATTTTATAAATGAAAGATTGGTAAAACATTCACAATGCAGAACTATCTGAAGATACATCTTCGCTGAAAAATATGGGTTGCAAGTGAGTTTCTGATCTCACCCACTTCGAGATCTTGAGCATAACTCAGACTTTTGTCACCAGGGGAGGGGGAAATCAGAGGGAAGTCACTGTGCATCATTTCTGCATGTCCTAGCTGCTGACTATACAGCAATACTGATGGGGGCTTGGGAACAGATCTTCAGTCAAAATGCACAGCATGAAGAGATTCTATGAAGGGAAAAATAAATTACAGAACAGAAATTCTAGCTTTCAATTTGGTTGCATGTGAAGTCACTATCAGCTCAAAAAGTAATTATTAACATGCACTGGCATGCAGCAATGTCTTTGCAATTTATAAAACCAGTTACACTGGTAATTTAAACCCTTTGGGAACGGAATGTCACTTTTCAACTTAGCCAGATTATAATAGTTCAATTTACACAGGATAAGTTATCGGTTTTCACATTACTCAAGTTCTAGGTAATAGTTATAAAATTATAGGAAATTATTCTACAGTTAAGTTTTTTTTTTAAAAAGACAGTAAGTTGAAACTACAGATTATATTCAGTACTCAAAGGGTTAAGTATATTGTTCTGAAATTAAGGAATTGAAAATTAAATCGTAATGTAACCTCACCGCCACACAGACACATAATGCAATTCTATTATTTTTTTTATCCCATTGATATCAAGCCAATTTTCCCAAATGAAAAGACACAAAACACAACTTACTTTTTTTGCTCTTTCAGACCATAACTGTGAATTAAAAAAGAAGTCATTCTGTGGTTGTGCATGTATATTTAATTCTCTTTTAGAAAGTAACACAAGTAGAAACTCAAGAAAAAGCCATTCTGGAAATAAACTACTAGAGTTTTAGTATTCTAAAAGTTCTAATGGATATTCTGTGCTTGAGACATCAAAATATATGGATTCTTCTCTCAAAAGTAGAATTTATGCAAACACCACAATGTATAATCATGATCTGTCAAGTTGTAAAGCCAATCTAAATACAAAGGACACCGAGTGGAAAATTGTGGTCTGAGGCTTCCTTCGTACGAATGCCTCCGACCCGAAAAAAGTCTACGAAAGTACATGGTGGTCCCGGAGGAACATAGGATCCCGGTTGGAGGCCTAAATTCGCTCGCAGCTCATGGGGAGATGATTTCAGGTTACGTTTGTACATGCTGGAGTCACATGGGCCTGGACCACCAATCACTTTGCAGTATTCTCATTGATAAAAAGGGAACTCCGTTTGTATGAGTTCCCATTACTATCAATGAGAATAACCCCCTAAAACATCGAAACACAGCATAATAAATAAATAAAACACCTTACATATTTAAAATTAATTGAAATTAAATGTAATTAAATGTTTTAGAAAAAAAAATTGTTTTGGAATTTTTTTAAAAAGTGTTTTAATAGTGTTACAAATATACTTACCTTAATGGACAAGGTTTTCAACATAAAAATGTGTTTAAAGTTAATTTTTATATGTTTTAAAACTTATGCTGGTAAAAGTAAACTATGCACCTGCTTTTACCAGGCGTAAAAGTTTAAAGGTTGGGCAAATAGTTCAATCCCTCCCACACGGATGTCCTTCTCCCAGGGATGCAGAGGATCAGTCTTTAGAAATCTTGACAGATCGGAAAAGCTGGTTTTTGGCACATGCGCATCGCACCCCGAAAACTGGCTTTTGTGAGGCCTTGCCGGGTTCGTGCGCACTTTGTATGGACCCGGCGAGGCCGGAATTCTCGGCTCTATATCCTTTCTTAAATGGTACCTCATCCAGATTTCAACATTAAAAAAAAACAACTAACCTCCTTGTTTTACTTCAGGCACGTTAAATGAAATCAAACAAAAAGGAAGCTTGAGTAAGTGGATTAGAAAGAGTTTACGAATGTCAATCAAAAGAATTGGATTTCATTTTTAATTTTTCATAGCATCTACCAACTAATCAAAGTTACAAATTAGTCTGATTGTTTGCTTTCCTAAGAATTATACTAAAACTCATTTCCCAAGAGTCTCCAGACAATTAAAAGTGTTTGTTTTGATTCTGTTCATTTAAGTTAAATAAACCACCAAATGCTGAAAACCTCAACAGAATAAATATCCTATTGGGGAGAGTAAACATTGCAGTGTGGCTCTCTTCGTTAACAGCTGGAAAAGCAATTTGATTGAATTTAACATCAGAACATGATTACTTTCAGTATATCTGGATCATTTTTTTTTACATCAGCCTAATCCTCGAAGGCAAATTGTCTTGAAAATATGGGCATGTAGGATAATGAGTACACAGGAGACAATTAATAGGTTTAATTGACATCATACATCATAAGGGCAAGCTCGACTGGATTACGTACATTATCCAAATCCCTAAAATGTGTAACTTTAAAAATATGAACGGTATTAACACCAGTGATTGCTTAATCACAATCCAATGACTTATTTGGATCATTGTGCAGCTCTCCATTCACATGCTAACCAGATCATATTTCAATTCATGTTAAATCATGTTACTTAAGACATAACATGGGTTCAAAGAAAGTTAAACTGACTTCAATTGACGGAGAAATGGGAGCTCCGCCCCAAACTCTTGCACTGTTTAACCATATTCATTAAAAATGCCCTCATACTGTCTTTATTCCAAACAATTATTAATTATGGCATAATATAGCCTGCTTCCAGCCTATGGAATACACTTAGAGACTATTAGCATAGACATTCTAAATAAATGAATAAAAAATACACAAACCGATAAAAAGGGACCTGAGAGTTACTCTTGCTTTGTATAGTATGACCAAGAGATTTCCCAATTCATGAAATACATAAGTGTAGCAGAGTATTAAATTATCACCATGGCCTGCAGATTTCAAATATTGTCTGTATATGTGGAAATGGTAATTTACAGGATGATTATTTGCAACATAGCAGCAACACAATCCTTCCAGAAGTGCTGGAATGGCCTCTTGTTATTGAAATCATTCCACAGAAATATAGAAACTATACTGAAGCACTGATATTCATAGGCCAAAAGGTGTACACAGTAGTACACATTTTCTAAGTTCATGCTGACACTTTTTATTGCCATTACCAGTTTTTTCTTCTTCACGTACAAAGCATGGATGTTCTTCACATGAGCATGGACAGTGAGCATTGGCATTAACCTGTTAGAGGGACCGTGATAAACTATGCCAAATGAGCTTAATTGCTTGTTCAAGGCACGTCTGGAAGGATTGTGCTGCTGCTTTGTTGCAAATAATATTGTTTTGTTGGTGGACTCATTAGGACCTAGTATGCTCCACTCAAAATTTTGAACAATGGGCTAATTACTGGGATTATGGTGGTGTGTATCCCCACGTATGTATTATTGCTTTGCATGGTGCTAGAGGGGAGCTTGAAGATATCGATTGGAAGATGAGTCTGTCCCAAATATTGTTTCTTTTAAGTACCTATTGTCCTGCTGGATGTCAAGTTCAACCTGGATACAGCCTGACCTCAGTAGTGGGTAAAATGATGGAATCAATTATTAAGGATGTCATAGCAGTGCATTTGGAAAATGGTGACATGATAGGTCCAAGTCAGCATGGATTTGTGAAAGGGAAATCATGATTGACAAACGTTCTGGAATTTTTTGAGGATGTTTCCAGTAAAGTGGACAAGGGAGAACCAGTTGATGTGGTATATTTGGACTTTCAGAAGGCTTTCGACAAGGTCCCACACAAGAGATTAATGTGCAAAGTTAAAGCGCATGGGATTGGGGGTAGTGTGCTGACGTGGATTGAGAACTGGTTGTCAGACAGGAAGCAAAGAGTAGGAGTAAATGGGTACTTTTCAGAATGGCAAGCAGTGACTAGTGGGGTACCGCAAGGTTCTGTGCTGGGGCCCCAGCTGTTTACATTGTACATTAATGATTTAGACGAGGGGATTAAATGTAGTATCTCCAAATTTGCGGATGACACTAAGTTGGGTGGCAGTGTGAGCTGCGAGGATGATGCTATGAGGCTGCAGAGTGACTTGGATAGGTTAGGTGAGTGGGCAAATGCATGGCAGATGAAGTATAATGTGGATAAATGTGAGGCTATCCACTTTGGTGGTAAAAACAGAGAGACAGACTATTATCTGAATGGTGACAGATTCGGAAAAGGGGAGGTGCAACGAGACCTGGGTGTCATGGTACATCAGTCATTGAAGGTTGGCATGCAGGTACAGCAGGTGGTTAAGAAAGCAAATGGCATGTTGGCCTTCATAGCGAGGGGATTTGAGTACAGGGGCAGGGAGGTGTTGCTACAGTTGTACAGGGCCTTGGTGAGGCCACACCTGGAGTATTGTGTACAGTTTTGGTCTCCTAACTTGAGGAAGGACATTCTTGCTATTGAGGGAGTGCAGCGAAGATTCACCAGACTGATTCCCGGGATGGTGGGACTGACCTATCAAGAAAGACTGGATCAACTGGGCTTGTATTCACTGGAGTTCAGAAGAATGAGAGGGGATCTCATAGAAACGTTTAAAATTCTGACGGGTTTAGACAGGTTGGATGCAGGAAGAATGTTCCTAATGTTGAGGAAGTCCAGAACCAGGGGTCACAGTCTAAGGATAAGGGGTAAGCCATTTAGGACCGAGATGAGGAGAAACTTCTTCACCCAGAGAGTGGTGAACCTGTAGAATTCTCTACCACAGAAAGTAGTTGAGACCAATTCACTAAATATATTCAAAAGGGAGTTAGATGAAGTCCTTACTACTCGGTGGATCAAGGGGTATGGCGAGAAAGCAGGAAGGGAGCACTGAAGTGCATGTTCAGCCATGAACTCATTGAATGGCGGTGCAGGCTAGAAGGGCTGAATGGCCTACTCCTGCACCTATTTTCTATGTTTCTATGTTTCTATGTCTTGGACTATGGGGAGAAGAGACAGATGGCACTATAGAAAAAATGACCCATAAGCAGTCTTTTACACTATTCTGGGAATATCAAAAAGGCAACTACTGGAATTCGGGGTGACTGAGTAAAGACTGAAAAAAGGAGTCAACAAATGATTGGTGTAGCAGGCAGCTGTTTCTAATTAGTAGCTAGTGCTGGGTAAGCCCAGACAGGTCACACAGTCCGTGTACATAAAGAACACTCAGAAGAGGCCCTAGAAAGGCCTTTTTATCTGGTCTTCAGTCTTTTTTTTATCATCAATACTTTAACATCGAAGTAGATGGTTAGATTGGCTCTGTATAAAACAGGACTAGGCAGCATTTTAAAAATCAATTGGTAGATACTATGGGCCCAAATTTCCACATGATTTGCGTCTGATTTTTAGGAGCAACTGGTGGAGAACGGACTATCTTAGAAATCGCAATTCTCCACATTTTTTTTCTGCAGTTCTAGTCAGGTAGAACAGTTCTATTTTGGAACAGAATTTTTTCTTCAAAAGGGGGCGTGTCCGGCCACTGATGCCTGATTTCAAAGTTTCCACAGTGAAAACGTACTCCAAACTAAAGTAGAACGGAGCAAGTGAATATTTTTGTAGAACTGAAAAAACCTGTTCTACACATTAAAAAATCAGGCGCAGGTTACAAATTAGGCGTCCAGAACGAGGTTGGGGGGGGGGGGGGAAGGGAAGTCATTAAATTCTACAATCAATCCTTATTTATACTTCTACAAATATTATACAAATAAATCCAACCTGAATAAACATTTATAAGCAAAGAAAAGATTAAATAAACCATCTTCCTACCTGTGTGAAAGGGCTTCAGCCATCGTTCGTTCCCGCGGGAGGAAACCGCCGTTTGTTGCCGTGGAGGGGAGGGAGGGGAAGGAGACAGCGGTTTGTTGCCGTGGAGGGGCGGGAGGGGAAGGAGACAGCGGTTTGCTGCCGCCGCGGAGGGGAGGGAGGGGAAGGAGACAGCGGTTTGTTGCCGTGGAGGGTGGGGAGGGGAAGGAGACAGTGAGAAGGGTAGCCTCAGTGCTGATGTGCTGATGGCAATGTGCTTTTATTAAAAAATGTTCAAAAATTAAACAGCTACAAAGAACTACAAAAATGGCTGAGTGCCAATGTTTTTTTCACACTGTGCGTGCGCGAACGCTCCAACGCGCATGCGCAGCGTTGCCGGCAGGAAAAAAACTAATTTAAATAGTACCCGCCCCCTCCCACTTACAAAATCGGTGCGAGTGTAGGCTCCGCCCCCTGGGCGCCGCGCCAAACAGACAAGGAGCTGCAAAGCGCTCGAGAATAGCACGTTTTTTTTCTGGCGCCGTTTTAGGCGCGAAAAACGGGCGCCCAGCTCGGAGGGGCGCCCGTTTTTTATCCTGTGGAAACTTGGGCCCTATGAGTGACAAATCCTCAATAGGCAATCTACACATGATGTACAACCAGTAACAAACTTCATTGCAGACATAATACATTGCAAGGAACATTTGTGGGTTGGAGTGGATGGAATCGCCAGCTGATGCTGCAAAGATAGGTTTATACAGCACAGTGAGAAACCTCACTATACTCTTGGGAAAGGTTGAATCAACCTTGCTGTCATTAAGGCTGGAAAAAGGGCAGTTAATAAAAATATCTGGAGCGAGAATTTGCAGTGGTTCACCGCCCGGTTTCTCGGCGGTATTGGCCATTTTGGGTGAGAACCGGGTTGGCGAAAAATTCCCCAGCTGAGGCATGCCGGCGGTTTCGAAGTACCGCTGGGGAGCAGACCGCCAGCATGCAAAGTCCACAGATCGCCCTGGCACGATCTTTGGCTGAGCGGGGATCCGTAGGTAAGTATTAAAAAAAATTGTTTTAAACGCCGAGGATCAAAGGAGCTGGGCGGTAGGTAAGTAGGTCTGCAAGAAAAAGATAAGTGAGTGGGGTGATTTAATTTAAAAGTGTGTTGGGAATGTTTTTGGATTTTTTTTAGTTATGATTGAAAAAAAAATATTTTTATTCTTTTTCTCGTGTTAGGCCTAACCCGCAGCCTCGGGGTAAATTTTTTAATAGATTTTTTAAATTTATCGGCCATTTTCTTCAGGCGCCACCCAATCCAGCTGAAATTTTTCACTGCGTGGATTTAAAAAAAATTTTCGGAAAGTTTTCGCTGGCGATAATCTTCCTAGCCGTAGAGGTTTTTTTGGAGCGGCAATCGGGCGCTGGCGGGCTTTGCGGAGACTCTAGCCCCTGGTCTTTATCGACTAATTAATATCTGGTGCCAAGTCCCTGTCTTATGTCTGTTTAAAATGAATGACACCTATATGTGAAACTATGTAATAAAATGAATCACCTTGGTTGGTATAAAAGCAAAATAGGCAGAAAAAAAGATTTTATTTTGGGAAATAAGCGCAATAAAGATCATAGTTTTGACATCCAAACTAGAAGGTTTTGGAAAGTTGGATGGTTTTAAAGGGGGGAATTTTAACCTAAAAAAGGATGGGTTGGGAGAGTGGGGATAGGCACATTTTTAAAAATCGGAATCCCGACCTGAACCCACCTACTTCCAGTTTTAACGGAGGCGGGCAGCCAACCCGCTGCCAGGGGGCGGGACATCAATTTAAAGATTATAATGAGGCATTATTTGCAAATAAGGTTATCCAGTGCAAGAACTTAAGATGAAACTCATGCATCCCTACCAATGGAAGCTTGTCTACCTTTTAGTACAAGGGCCCCAAGTTTCCACACGCGGCAAAACAGGCGCCCCTCTGAGCTGGGCACCCGTTTTTCGCGCCGAAAACGGAGCCTGAAATAAAACGCGCTATTCTCGAGCGCTTTGCAGCTCGATGTCAGCTTGGCGCGGCGCCCAGGGGGCGGAGCCTACCACTCGCGCCGATTTTAAGTAGGAGGGGGCGGCTACCATTTAAATGAGTTTTTTTCGTGCCGGCAACCCTGCGCGTGCGCGTTGGAGCGTTGGTGCACGCGCCTTGTGAAGGAAACATTGGCATTCGGCCATTTTTGTAGTTCTTTGTAGCTGTTTAATTTTTAACATTTTTTAATAAAACCACATTGCCCTTCCATGATCAGCACTGAGGCTTCTTGCAGCAGTGAGGAGGCTGCAGGAAGCCTCAGAAGTTGAGGCAGCCGTTTCCCGACGGGCCCGACCCCCTCTGCCGTCGGGAATGGCTGCCTCAACTTCTGAGGCTTCCTGCAGCCTTCTCACTGCCTCCCCCCAGCTGCCGTCGGTCGGGCCCTCACTGCCTCCCCACCCCCCCACCCCCCCCGCCGTCGGGAACGGCTGCCTCAACTTGTGAGGCTTCCTGCAGCCTTCTCCCTGCCTGAAGCACTTTCACACAGGTAGGAACATGGTTTATTTAATCTTTTCTTTGCTTATAAATTTTTATTCAGGTTGGAATTATTTGTATAATATTTGTATAAGTATAACTAAGGATTTATTGTAGAATGTAATGACTTCCCTCCCCCCACCCCGCCCCCCAACCTCGTTCCGGATGTCTAATTTGTAACCTGCGCCTGATTTTTTAATGTGTAGACAAGGTTTTTTCAGAAACCTTCACAAAAATCTTCACTTGCTCCATTCTAAGTTAGTTTGGAGTACGTTTTCACTGTGGAAACTTTCAAATCAGGCGTCAGTGGCCGGACATGCCCCCTTTTGAAAAAAAAATTCTGTTCCAAAGTGAAACTGTTCTACATGACTAGAACTGCAGAAAACATAAATGTGGAGAATTGCAATTTCTAAGATACTCCGTTCTCCACCAGTTGCTCCTAAAAATCAGGAGCAAATCATGTGGAAACTTGGGGCCATTGTATGGTTGTTACCATCTAGCATACATTATATATTTGTATCTAGTCCAGATGCATGCCCTCCCCAACAACATTTTCACCAATATTAATATCTCTGTAAACCAAACACAAGGCTCGTCTACAGTGTAAAACACATGTTAATGAATAAATTCAAGTGCAAAAATGTTATTCTTCAACAATGTGGAGCCCTATATCTTAAAAATCCCAAAACAAAAATTACAGATTTCTATGAGCACTTCTTTTTGAAACTTCCTCTTATATTAAAAAAATGTTTGTACCTTTTAGCAGCAGAAGAGAGTGTTTCCTTCCTGGCAACGGACAGCGCTGAGCTATGCATTGGTTTCCTGGTCATCGGACTCCCATTGGTTATACACGACAGGGAATAAGCTTCACGCAAGGCTGGCTGTCCTGAAATCAAATGAGACAAGATTATCATTTTACAGCCTATCTTACAAAACTGCATGCAGTTCCTGTTTGTTCTGCAGGTTAAGGGTTAACTTGTGTTTTGTTAGCATTAATCCTTAAACTGTAAATTTTACATGCTAAAACAAATGGAGCTTTACTGTAGCATTTGCTGAAACATCCATGCATTATAATCACATTTTCAACTTTTACTTTTAAATAGCATATAGGCCATAAACTATTAGTTACAAAAAACACAGAAAATGCTGGAAAACATTAAGTAGGTCAGGAAGCATCTTTGGAGAAAACCCATGAGTTAATATTTTAGATGTGGATGCTTCCTCAAAACTGGAGGATAGTACAGATGATAAAGACAGAGGAGAAATGGAAGTAAACACACACTGGAAATATTATCATCATAGGCAGTCCCTTGAAATCGAGTAAGATTTGCTTCCACTCTAGAATGAGTTCTCGGGTAGCTGTACAGTCCAATGCGGGAATTACAGTCTCGGTTACAGGTGGGGCAGATTCGTGGTTGAAGGAAAGGGTGGGTGGGACAGGTTTGCCGCATGCTCCTTCTGCTGCCCGCACTTGTTTTCTGCATGCTCTCGGCGACGAGACTCAAGATGCTCAGCGCCCACCCAGATGCTCTTCTTCCATTTTGGGCGGTCTTGAGCCAGAGATTCCCAGGTGCCGGTGGGGATGTTGCACTTTATCAAGGAGGTTTTGAGGGTGTCTTTGAAACGTTTCCTCTGCCCACCTGGGGCTCGCTTGCCGTGTAGGAATTCCGAGTAGAGCGCTTGCTTAGGAAGTCTCGTGTTGGGCATGCAGACGATGTGGCCTGCCCAACGGAGCTGGTCGAGCTTGGTCAGTGCTTCGATACTGGGGATGTTGGCCTGAGCGAGAACACGGACGTTGGTGCGTCTATCCTCCCAGGGGATTTGCAGGATCTTGCGGAGGCAGCGTTGGTGGTACTTCTCCCGTGCTCTGCTGAATATGGTCCACGTCTCAGAGACATATTGGAGGGCGGATATCACTACTGCCCTGTAGACCATAAACTTCGTACCAGATTTGAGGTCCTGGTCTTCAAACACACTCTTCCTCAGGCGACCGAAGGCTGCGCTGGCACACTGGAGGCAGTGTTGGACCTTGTCATTGATGTCTGCCCTTGCTGATAGTAGGCTCCCGAGGTATGGAAAATGTACCACATTGTCCCAGGCCGTGGCGTGGATTTTGATGAGCGGGGGACAGTGCTGTGTGGCAGGGTCAGGTTGGTGGAGGACATTTGTCTTACGGATGTTTAGCGTAAGGCCCATGCTTTTGTACGCCTCGGCGAAGTTGTTGACAATGGCTTAGAGTTCGGCCTTTGAATGTGCGCAGACGCAAGCATCACCTGTGTACTGTAGTTTGGACAGAGGGTGGGACGGCCATGGATCTATAGCCTGGAGATGGCAAAGGATATTACAGTTGAACAGATGTTAAAAAGAACAGAGGAGAAGTGGAAGCAAACACTCACACACACACATATACTGGAAATATAATGAACTGCAAAGTTCTTATGTGGAACACAAGAAATCGTTAAACAGGAGGAATAATGAAAGAAATCAAAGAAATGAAAGACATTTATAAGACAGAGACTGTGTGAATGGAGGGGGGGGGGGGCGGGGGGGTAATTAGGTAGGTAGAATTAGAAGCACGAAAAACTGGCAAAGTGGAGTCGGCTCTAGTGGTCCAGGACAAGATAAAAGCAGGTCGACAATAGGGGCGCAGCATTGATGAAATAAAAACAGAAAATGCTGGAAATACTCAGCAGGTTAGGCAGCATTTATGGAGAGAGATCTGATGATAGGTCACTGACCAGAAATTTTAACTCTGTTTGCCTCTCCACAGATACTGCCTGACCTGCTGGGTGTTTCTAGCATTTTCCGTTTTTATTTCAGATTTCCAGCATTTGCCGCAGTAATGATGATGTTGTCATCGGATCCTGATCTGCATATTTAAAGAAGGACCCCACCAGTTTCTGCCATATGTCCTTCTCTGCTGCTCAGAAGAGGTTAAAATCGAAGCCTGCTGGAAGAGAGCAGGAAGTCGGTGGGTAAGTGTCCTGGGGGAGGTAGGGTTAGAATTGCTACTACTATACCCTAAAACAAATCACGGTCAGAAAATATACAGAAGTATTCGTGGAAGGTTAGATCACTTTATTGGCTAGCTGCATAAAGAGATTGATCAACATGAACATTTATTATAACGCAACAAATATTAAATATTCTGATCTCAAAACACAAAACATTTTAAATCTGAAAATGAATCAATTTAAAGTACTTCAAACAAACAGAAAGCAAATAAGACCACAATACACAACAGTTTTATTTCTTCCCCCAAAGTAGCATAGCAGTAAGAATGCTTACTTCACAAACAAACCATTGAATGCTTTTGTGACTTCAAGCTCTTAGACACTAATATAGCTTTAATTGTTAAGTTCTGTTGTAATTCCACTTTCTAAAGTTTTTAATTACTTGTACAGAATATTAGGAAGCACAAGGTATTGATGTATTAATGTTCCACACTATGAAGAGGAAGGACTTGATTCAATTTCCCACATACCAAGTTCCCCATCTCAACTGTGTTGGCAAGTAAAGCTGTAGAGTGAAGCCGAGATGCAAAAAAAATCAGGGAACAATTTAAATGAAAGCCAGCAGAGGCTCAGAACATGCCATTAAAAGTGAAAAGGTTCATACTTACAGAAAATAAAGATTTTTGGTGATGTAAACAAGAACCGTATCTTTAAATTTCAACAAAAATTCCATCCATCCATTCTATGCTCTATAATTATCCTCAAGTAGCTTTCGTTCGGTAGGATGAGAAGATACTCCACACCAAGGTGTTCTCCAAGAATTCCACCAAAGCTCTTTGGTGATCAGTCAACAGGAGGAAAAGAAAATGGACAGCCTCTGTTCATGCCGTCTAACAGACTAAACATGATGATCATAATAGGCAATCGCTTGGAATCGAGGAAGACTTGCTTCCACTCTTAAAATATGAGTCCTTGGTGGCTTAACAGTCCAATATGAGAACCACAGTCCCTGTCACAGGTGAGACAGATAGTCGTTGAGAGTAAGGGAGGACGGGACAGGTTTGACGCACGATCTTTCCGCTGCCTGCGCTTGATTTCTGCATGCTCTCGGCGATGAGACTCAAGGTGCTCAGCGCCCTCCCGGATGCACTTCCTCCACTTAGGGTGGTCTTTGGGCCAAGGACTCCCAGGTATCAGTAGGGATGGTACACTTTATCAGGGAGGCTTTGAGGGTGTCCTTGTAATGTTTCCGCTGCCCACCTTTGGCTCGTTTACCATGAAGGAGTTCTGAGTAGAGTGCTTGCTTTGGGAGTCTCGTGTCTGGCATGTGGACAATGTGGCCTGCCCAATGAAGCTGATCAAGTGTGGTCAGTGCTTCAATGCTGGGGATGTTGGCCTGGTCGAGTACGCTAATGTTGGTGCATTTGTCCTCCCAGGGGATTTGTAGGATCTTGCGGAGACATCGTTGGTGGTATTTCTCTAGTGACTTGAGATGTCTGTCTACCGTACATGGTCATGTTTCTGAGCCATACAGGAGGGTGGGTATTACTACAGCCCTGTAGACCATGAGCTTGATGGCAGATTTGAAGGCCTGGTCTTCGAACACTCTTTTCCTCAGGCAGCTGAGGGCTGCACTGGAGGCGGTGTTGAATCTCGTCATCAACGTCTGCTCTTGCTGATAAGAGGCTTCCGAGGTATGGGAAATGGTCCACGTTGTCCAGGGCGGCGCCGTGGATCTTGATGACTGGGGGGGCAGTGCTGTGCGGCGACGACAGGCTGGTGGATGACGTTTGTCTTACGGATGCTTAGCGTAAGGCTCATGCTTTCGTACGCCTCAGTAAATACGTCGACTATGTCCTGAACTTCAGCCTGTGTGTGTGCAGTCGCAGGCGTCGTCCGTGTACTGTAGCTCGACGACAGAGGTTGGGGTGGTCTTGGACCTGGCCTGGAGACGGCGAAGGTTGAACAGGTTCCCACTGGTTCTGTAGTTTAGTTCCACTCCAGCGGGGAGCTTGTTGACTGTGAGGTGAAGCATGGCAGCGAGGAAGATTGAGAAGAGGGGGTTGGGGCAATGACGCAGCCCTGTTTGACCCCAGTCCGGAAGTAGGCTGGGTCTGTAATGGATCCGTTGGTAAGGATCATGGCCTGCATGTCGTCGTGGAGCAGGCGGAGGATATTGCCGAACTTTTGGGGGCATCCGAATTGGAGGAGGATGCTCCATAGACCCTCACGATCTATGAACTTCCAAATTAAAGGGTGATGATAGCTTGGTGCCTGGGAATTTAGAGACCCAAATATGTGCAATGCTTGATTTGTGAAGTAAATGCTTACTGCAAAAATACTTTTTTTTTTAATAAAGTCATGGAGAGATGCAAATCTGATGCCTGAGCACCAGATCTAGTCTGTTTTTCACTTTTCTCCCACTAGGCCACTTTCATAAGCAACCCTGCGGGTCAAATGAAGACCAACACTGCAGAGGCCCGAGAGCGAGTTGCCTGGGCTCTTGGTTTCATGTGTTGCATGATCTAACAAGATCTGTACAGAAAAGATGAAGTAACTTCATATTCTCTTTCTCAAAACAATATAGATATAATATAAATAAACGGTGATCCTAGAGATGTTTAAAAATATTAGAAATTAACAGCAGGTTCCTTCAGAGAAAAGTCAAGGTAACATTTTGGATATAACTCTATATCTGCTGCAACTCTTGACAGAAGGTTAAACCCAAAACATTAACCTGTTTTTCTCTTTAGAAATGCTGACCGACTGACCCCCTGTGTATTTCCAGCATTTGCAGTTTTATTTTTTATTTATTTATACAGCATATAAAAAGGGAAACAGCCAGCCAATGTGTGTAACTACAGGCGAGTTCGTTTAACAAGTGGAGTAGGAAAAATTTTAGTCTTTAATCAAGGATAAAATGACCAATTATCTAGATAAAGAGAAAATAGTTAGAAGCCGCCAGGACATGAATCATGCTCGACAAACCTCAAAATTCTTTGAGAAAGTGACAGACATGGTAGATGGAAGAAGTGCAGTGGATGTAGTGTACGTGGACTTGAGGAAAGCCTCATATGGGGTATGGAATTGGAGAGGAATAGAAAACTAAAGTTTAAATTTGTTCGAAGGGAGAAAACAGCGTAGGACAAAGTTTTCAGAGTGGTTATAAATGAATAGTGGTATCCTTCAGTATTCAGTTCTGGGGCCACTTCTATTCAGTGTGTATACCAGTGATTTGCACATAGGGGCCATTGGAGGGAGCAGCGTGCAATGGCACACCACTGCAGGGAGCAGCGCGTGCTGCTGCAGGATGGCGACAGCTGATTGCAGTGCGGGCAGGTACTGCAGGAGGGGCGAAGGAGCAGCAAGAGTCCGTAGAGGGAAGTGACCAGGGCCCAGGAGAGGTGTAAGTTTGGGGCTCAGAAGAGGCGAGGGCCCAGAGGCAGCACGGGCCAGCCCACACTGTGGTATGTGTGCGCACTCGGTCTGTGCAGCAGAGCCGGTCTCCAGTTAGTCTTGGGTAATCCTTGCCACCGGATCAAGACCTAGCTCTATCAAGCCCGCGTGGTGGCTGGTATGCAACAGCTGCCACACTTTAAAAAAATCTAAGCACAGGCATCTTCCACCCTTCACGATGTAGTTCGGGATCTGGAATATTAGGTCCTTCATTGAAACACCTGTGAACTCATCCCTTTTTGGCGTGGAAGCAAGTCATCCTCACTTCGAGGGACTGCCTATGATGATGATGCATATTGGCACAGAGGGAGTAGAGTTGAACCTTGCAGAGGATACCAAAAATAGGAAGTATAGTGAATTCTTTTACAAGACCAAACAAACCTGTAAAAGGATATCAATAAGATAGGAAACTGAGCTAAAAAGTAGCAGATGGAATTCAATGTCAGTAAATGTGAGATCAGGTTTGAATGAAAATAACAGCAATAATGATACTCTGAAAGTCAGCTCTGTGCAGTGTAATATAATATACAAATTAAAAACCGGCACAGTTCCATATTCTAGTTATAGGTTATGCAAATACTGCAACAGAAATGTATGTAGTTCCAATGCTGAGGTGCCAAGGTGCAGTAGGTGCAAAACCTAACCTAAGACAGCCCCGCAGCCCCAACCACCATCTCCCTCGGCTGATCAGATAGTCAGTTTTCAGCTCATGTAATGACATGCTGAAAATGATGCTGTTACAGAACAGCTTCGGCACTGTAACATTAACCATAAACTATAAAATACTAAAACATTATACATAATTTTAAAAAATCAAACCTATGCTTGTACTGTTAACCCTTTCCCTCCCATATTTATTCTTCTCATTTTTGGTAACTCCTACATTTCAAAAATAAAATCTTTATTGGCTGTAAAGTGTTTTGGGATGTTGTGAAGTTATGAAAGGTGCTATATAAATGCAAGTCTTTCTTTCTTTCTTAATGCAACTATCCTATTTTTCCAGACTGGACACCATTTCCAGCTAAGAAAAAATGAGTTTAAAACCTTCTATTTACCAGTGCTGTTATTTCTTACTTTTCATTTTGGAGATGTAGGAATAATTTTAAAAAATAGTCTTCTAATATCTTTAAATTCCAGATTTCCAGCCAATTGAAAGCCCATACTTAGAAGATTGACCTACTTGTGCCAATTTTGACCTGTTTTTACATGCTTACATTTGAAAGAGTTTGCTGCAAACAAGTGTGCTTATATTCTCAATTTGAAAAATTAAACAAAAATCGGGATGCATTTCTCTAATTTTCTCCCATCCTCTCTTGAAGGTGCTGATTTATGCTGGAGTATAATTCTATGAAAAAATAATTACTCACAGTCATTTTTCAAATGTGACTGTTGGCAGGTTATTTGACTATGGGTAGACCACAAATGAACCTGATCCTGACCTCACTCAATGTGCACACATATGCAGTTTGAATGGATAGTAATGAAGAGCAGGATTCTTGATTTTTTTTCTTTTCCCAAATGCAGGGATACTGAGGCCAACTACAGCACCCAATTACTGCCCAGTTGCGTTCAGCTAACACAATATACAGTGTACTACTCTTAATTCAAAGTGACAATCCAAATGACCTAATACTTCATTTTTTAGCATCAGTTTCCTACTTACATAGGGCCCAAGTTTCGAGCCGCGCCTAGAACGGCGCAGTCCCGACCTGGACGCCCGTTTTTCGCGCCACAAAGTGCGCCTAAAAAAATCCTCCAGATTCTCCACCTCCTGCAGGTCCTCTGGCCCTCGACGCAGAGCAGCAGGAGCTGTAGGGGGCGGAGCCAGATCCCTGCGCTGAAAACAGTGCCGGGACCTCTGCACATGCGCGCTACAGTGGGCGCGCAAGTGCAGTAGCTCCAGGCGCCCAAAACTGTGTGGGAGGGGCCCGAAGCACGCAGCCCCTAGCCCTGGCCGAATGGGCTCACTGGGGCTGTGTGCATAAGGCTCCTCCCACGGCCAGCTCCTGCTTCCTCCCGACCTGACTCGACTCCCGCTTCCCGCCTCCGGACCGGACCCGACACCGACTCCCGCTCCCCCCCCCACCCCCGCCCCGGACCAGACACCGACCTGACTCCCGCTTCTCCCCCGCCCCCGGACCCGACTCCCACTCCCCAGCGCCCCCGGACCGGACCCGACACCGACCGGACTCCCGCTCTCCCCCCCCACCTCCGGACCGGACCCCGACCCGACTCCCGCTCCCCCCCCCCGGACTGGATCTGACCTGACCTCCCTCCCCCCGACCTGACCTCCCTCTCCCTCCCTCCCACCGACCCGAACCGAAACGACCTCCCTCCCACCACCCCCCCGACCTGCGTTCCCCCCGACCCGACCCAACGTCACCTACCTGTAAATCTGGTGCTGGGGAACGGGCCCTGACCGAAGTCTCGGGCCCGGCCCGTTCAGCCTCCCTCCCCAATCTCCTTCCCCGCCCCCACCCCCAATCTCCTTCCCACCCCCCCAAATCTCCTTCCCCCCCCCAAATCTCCTCCACACCCCCATCTCCTTTCTCACCCCTCCCCCCTTTTACCCCTTCTCCCCCATCCCTCTCCCTTTCCTCCCTCTGCTCCCCCTCTCCCCCTCTACCCCCCTACCCCCCTCCTCTCGCTGTCAGAAACACAGACACTGACAGACAGAGAATGAGAGACACACACAGATAGACAGAGAGATAGAGACACTGACAGAGACACACTGGGGGGGGGGGGGGGCGGGGGCATCCCAGCACGCTGTTGGAGGGCTCCCGGTGCTGCAGTCGGTAAGTAGAAAATGTTTTATTTATTGATTTTTAAAAAAAATTTATTAATTTTTTTTGATTGATTATTGGTTGATTTATTGATGTATTTATCATTTATTATTGATGATGGCTCTTTATTTGTAAAACTGAAGTGTTGAATATTTGTAAACTTCCCTTTAAACCCCCCCCCCCACCATTCCCTACACCTGATTTGTAACCTACGCCTGATTTTCTAAAGTGTAGACAAGGTTTTTTTCGAGCATACAAAAATCTTCACTTACTCCATTCTAAGTTAGTTTGGAGTAGGTTTTCGCTCACGAAACTTTGAAATCAGGCGTAAGTGGCCGGACACGCCCCCTTTTGAAAAAAAACTTCTGTTCCGAAGTGAAACTGTCCTAACTGACTAGAACTGGAGCAAACTAAATGACGAGAATTCCGATTTCTAAGATACTCCGTTCTACACCAGTTGCTCCTAAAAATCAGGAGCAAATCATGTGGAAACTTGGGGCCCTAGTGTTATTTACATTGCTTAATTATTAGAATATTATAATTAATAATTGTTTATTGCACTAGAAATGTGAGAAGTAGACTGGGAACCTAACAAGACCTTTGGGACTGTATAGCTTCGTACTGCATCAAACATCAGGAATAACTTCAGTATTCTATTAAAAAAAACTAAATACAGGTAACTTGCATTTATTGTGCCTTTGAAGACCTCATGATGTCACAAAGCGCTTCACACCCAATGAAGTACTGCTGTAATGTAGAAAAACGAGGCAGCCAATTTGAACCCAGCGAGATCCCTTAAACAGCAATTAAATAAATGATCAGATAATCTGTTTCAGTGGTATTGGATTTGAAATCAATGTTGTCCAATCCAGAAAACTCTTCTGCTCTCTTTGAATTGGGATTATTTACGGCTCAGAGAGGACAGATAGGGTTTAGTTTAATGTCTCACCCGAAAGATCTTTAACAGAGCAGCACTAATTCAGTATTACACTGAATATTAGCCTAGATTATGTGCTTCTGTCTTTGGAGTGGGGCTTAAACTCACAACCTTCTGATTCAGAGGCGAGAATGCTACCACTGAGCCAAGTCTGACACCAAATTATAAGATTTTTTTAAAAATTACATAATAAATTTAAAACACTTCAGCTATTCTTGCTCAGTCATCTCTTCTCACTCTTAATTATTACTCTTATTCCCTAAATTTTCTTTTATTTTTATGATTTCAATTTTGTTTTTTTACCAAAATGCCTTGTAGTGTTTATGGCGTTATAGACCGAGTCAAGACCAAGGGAACATTCCAGGTCAAGCATGGCTAGAGGGTGGGGAACATAATGGAACCAAAAGATGGGGCAAGGGGAGAGGAAGCAGATGGAAGGCGGAAGGAGGAAATGGAGTCAGAAGGGAAGGAGAGTTTGAGGCCAGAGAAGAGAGAAGAAAGGGAGGATAGAAGAGGAAAGAGAAAGGGGGAGGAATTGAGAGGATGGGGAGAAGGAAGAGGGAGAAATAAAAGGAAAAGGACAGGCGAGGAAGGGAGAAGGAGAAGATATCAGAGGGATGAGGGGGAAGGCGAGAAGCAGGGATAGAGAGAGAGAGAGAAGGGGAGGAGGCGGCCACTGGGGTGCATTTGTTTTCTTTGAAAGGGATGGGGATTGGTTTCACTGTGAATTTTAACCTCAGCGATTGAAGAGGGGTACAAGATCTTGTTATCCGATTTTTACTTCAGTTTGGTGGGAGGTGGTCAGTGTCCAATGTTTGTGTGTCTTGTCTGATAGTTTTGATTGCTTATTCACTCCATTGACAGTGCAGGCATTAAGTCTGATTTTCACACCTTTGGCAAAGTGTTTCCACATAGATAGGTCAACGATCAATTTCTTAATATCCTCTTTTTCACGTTTACCATGTTTCTGAATTCTGTGGTCTCTTCAGGCAGTTAGGAGTTTTAAATGTTTATTCCAGGTAACCTTCAGTGTGAGATTACTTGCAGGGTATATTGTGTGCAGAGAAATTCATGGCACATCTTTTTGCAGGCCGTGTTTAGTTGTAGGCACTTTTCAGCATGTTCTTTGAGTTTCTTTTAAAAAGATGCTTTTTTTGGGCCCAAGTTTCCGATATCCGCTAGAACGGCACACCTCCGAGAGGCCCGCCTATTTTTTAGAACTCAAAAAGCGGCTAAAACTTATATCGCGATTCTCCGATATCTGTAGGCCCGTTTCCAGCTCAGCGCGGCGCAGCAAGAGCTGCTGGGGGCGGAGCAAACGCTGTTCTGAGCAAGCACTGCCAGCAGGGGGGCGGGGCTAGGGCCCAGCGACAGTTTGAGTGCCAGCAGCGTTGCGTATGCGCGTTGGAGCGTGCGCGCATGCGCAATGGCACACAGACATTGGCAAGCGGCCATCTTTAAAGGGACATGCAGAAAATTGATTTTTTGGGCGTGTGGAGCAGAGTGATTTTTTGTGCCTCAATGAGTGCTGTTAGCAGTACTGTGGAATAAATCAGCTGCTGAAATCAGTGAGTGCTGTTTGTTGCTGCTAAACTTCCAAGAGTGCTGCATAGGTGCATGCAAAATAAGGACCGTGTGTTTTGAAAAATTAGTGTCAATTCAATACAGCAATGGAACAAAGCCCACGAAGAACGAAGAATTTCTTGCATGAGGAAGTGTAAGCACTAGTTAATGTGATTAAGCAGAGATAGCAGGAGCTGGATACCAGCAAGAGAGGTGGCACTTTTCCAAAATAATGAAGAAACGCTGCAACCTAGTTGCAGAAGATTACTGCATAGTGGTGTATACCAGGAGATCTGGAAGCCAGCGTAAAAAGAAATGGCACGACCTTGGTCAAGTAGTTAGTGCAAGTATTATTTTCATTTTTCAACAGAATCTCAATTGTAAATGTGACCATCTGTATATGTCCCACCCTGCAGAAAGACGCACTCTGTAAAAAGTTATATTTTAATCTTTGCAGAAGAAATTGTCCCACAACAAAAGGGAAAGAACTCAAACAGGACGTGGCCCGCCAAATCTGCATCCACTGACACCCTTGGAACAGAGGGTCGCTGCTTTGATGAGTCGTACATGGAGAAAAGCAATCAGTACAGCACAAGCTGGACCCACATGCGATGGAGAGGGTAAGTCCTGAAAATGCATCGTGGCCCTTCACATCAACCTGCTGGCTCGCCTGCTATGTGTGAGATTACCCATGACACCCATCCTGCCCCCTCCTGTGCTGCTAACCATTTGACTGTTCGGTTATATTTTGCAGAAGATGATGCCAATCCTGAAGATACAGAAGAAGAACCAGATGCAGATGATCCAGACCAAGGGTGGGGGCAGGGGTTGACTGAAATGTCTTCAGGGGAGACTTTTGAACTTAATATTTCAAACACTTGCATAGGTTCTGGTCCAACATTCCATGGTTTCACAGATTCCAAGGTTGCGGGTCCCAGTGGTGGTGGTGGTGTTGGTGTAATGCAGCATTTTACACCCAGGGCCCCACTGTCCCAGAGTGCGCCTCCCACTGGAGTGGTGCCGCCTGCAACACCGAGTGCCCCACCATCCCAGCCTGCTCCTCCCACTGGAGTGGTGCCGTCTGCAACACCCAATGCTCCACCGTCCCTGCATGCGCCTCCCACTGGAGTGGTGCCGCCTGCAACACCGAGTGCCCCACCGTCCCAGCCTGCTCCTCCCACTGGAGTGGTGCTGTCTGCAACACCCAGTGCTCCACCGTCCCCGCATGCGCCTCCCACTGGAGTGGTGCCGCCTGCAACACCGAGTGCCCCACCGTCCCAGCCTGCTCCTCCCACTGGAGTGGTGCCGTCTGCAACACCCAGTGCTCCACCGTCCCAGCCTGCTCCTCCCACTGGAGTGGTGCCGCCTGCAACACCCAGTGCTCCACCGTCCCCGCATGCGCCTCCCACTGGAGTGGTGCCGCCTGCAACACCGAGTGCCCCAACGTCCCAGCCTGCTCCTCCCACTGGAGTGGTGCCGCCTGCAACACCCAGGGCCCCACCATCCCAGCCTGCTCCTCCCACTAGAGTGGTGCCGCCTGCAAGACCCAGGCTCCACCGTCCCAGTCTGCGCCTCCCGCTAGAGTGGTGCCGTGAGGCAGACCCAGGCCGAGGAGAAGGAGAATCGAAACACGCTCTCCTGAGATGCAGCGTGCAACAGATGTGGCTCAGGTTGTGGCATTGCGTGTGGAGACTAAGGACCTTACCCGATCACTCGTTGGCAGCATCAGTGCGGTGGGTGAAGAGGCAACGGTACTAACGGGAGAAATAGCAGTAATGACACGGAAAATGAGGGAGGGAATGTCAGAGGGAGTGCAAGTGACAGCACAGGCCCTCATGGAGGTAATTGCTGCAATAAGAGCAAATCAAATGACACCCCCATGAAGAAGTGAACATTCACCGAGATGTGGATGAGAGATGGTTGCAGCCTTTCTTTGCTGCTTTTGTTCTTGTTCTTGATGTAACTGTAATAACTTTTTTCAAATTGAAATTGTTTTATAAGTTTTGAAACTTTACAACTTGTGATCTTAGGGTTTTTACATGATTTGAGAGTGTAAACGTTCTCACATTTTGTAAGTTATTTAATTTCGCACCTAAAAAGTGATCTTAAAGTTTGTGATCTTAGAGTATAAGATTTTTCACATTGAAATTGTTTTGTAATTTCAATAACTTTACAAGTTTATAAGTGATCTTAAAGGTTTTAAGTGATCTTAAAGAGTCATATTAAAGTAAAGTTTGATACGACAATTATTTTTTTACACTAACGTGCAGTACATTGTGAACTTTTCAATAAAATATATTTACATTAAAACTGAATCATGTTCCATTAACACAACATAGGAATAACTCCAAAGAATAAACATGTCCATGCAGAACAGTTGTCACTGAGTCCTCAGGCATCAGTAATTGAAGCGTTCACGGTTGAGCTGCTGGCGCAGGGCTCAAGCAATTGTTAAAGGAGCACGATGGACTGCCCTCCTCCGACGTCGTGCTCCGGCATCAGGCACTTGCATGCTTTCCTGATCACCGTCATTATCCTCATCCTGCTCTTCCAAATTACTTTCATCAGGCACTCTCACCTCATATGGATCATCTTCCACTACCAGCTCCTGCTGCCTCACGATGGCTAAGTTATGCAGCATGCAGCACACAACAGTGAAGTGACCGACAATCTCGGGAGTATTTCAAGTGGCCTTCGGAATGGTCCAGGCAACAGAAACACTGTTTCCAGATGCCAATGGTCCTCTCTATGATGCTGAGCATCGCAATGTGCGCCATGATGTATTGATAGTCAGCTTCCGACCGTGTTACTCGTAGAGGCGTCATGAGCCAGGTGGCGAAGCCGTACCCTTTGTCTCCCAGTAGCCAGCTCGGCCCTTCTGGCGGCTGCTCCTCAAAATTGTCAGATATAACGCTGTCGTATAGGATGAACGCATCGTGGGTGCTGCCAGGGTATCTTGCATTGACTGACATGATGCGCTGCATGTTGTCACACACGAGCTGCACATTAATGGAGTGGAAACCTTTTCTATTTCTGAACTGCTCGGCATCCTCCACAGGTGCTCGCAAGGCGATGTGGATACAATCAATGTAGCCCTGTACCTTTGGGGTTCTCAAAGATTGCTGGTTTCCCAGAGTCCTGTCATGCATTGCTTGGCCGGTCATCGGGAACTTGATGAAGTCATTCCTCCATGCATACAGTGCAGCCATGTGACCTGGTGAACGTAGGCATGTATTGCACATTGAGAGATGGCACACACATCTCCAGTTGTAGTTTGAAACGATCTCGAGGCATAGAAGGAAACTGCAGCTGTAACCTTCACTTCAACAGACAAGGTAGTCGGCGTTCTACTTCTCGGCTGTAAATCTGCTCTCAGCTTATCACGGATCTCAATGACAACTTCTCTGCGGAAACGCAGCCTTTTGACACAATCAGCCTCACTCATGTCCAGGTATGAACGCAGAGGTGGGTAAGGCCTCCTGCCCATCAGCCTACGGACTATGACGTTCCTGGTGTGGTGAGCTCTAATCAATTCTCTCCTATGTAGCGAATTGATGGAGAACCATTGCATAATCCGTGGCGTTGATAATGCAGCACCCATACTTGAAGTAAAGCTTAAACTTTCAAAGGTGCGTGCTGGCTGGCTCTCCCTCCCTCCCTCCTGGTGTTTTGCAGGCCGCCTCTATCCCCTAGCCAAACGGCCGAAAGATCGCAGCTCAATGCCTGCTGCCACTGCTTCGATGGTGAGGTAGGAAAATTAAATTTTTTATTTATTGATTTATTTATCATTTATTATTGGTAAAAGTGATGGCTCTTTATTGGTAAAAGTGAAGTGTTTAATGCTTTGTAAAATCCCCGAACTTCACTTCCCTATCTCTCGCTACCTGCGCCTAATTTCTAAACTGTAGGCAAGATTTTTCTGAGCGTCCAAAAATCGACACTTACTATGTTCTAAGTTAGTTTGGAGTAACTTTTTGCTGCCTAAACTTGCAAAACAGGCGTAAGTGGCTGGTAACAACCCCTTTTGAAAAAAAAAACTGAACTGAAACTAAACTAAACTAACTCACTAGAACTAGAACTGAAACAAATAGGAGCAACTCGAGCCGAAACTTGGGCCCTTTAAAACTAAAGCTTTCTTTCAATTTTTTTATTTCTAATATCAGTTCTCCATTTAAAAATTAATCAGAATAAACAAAATTACTTGATACTTCTTACTGCTTCCAGCAAACATGCCCAATACAGAAAATAAAATGTAGAAAATCTACTATGAAATATCTGAACGAAAAACGACAAATTACATGTTGCCAAAGTTTGGCAAGTTAAGACCAGCTAGATGAAATGACACAGATCAATTAGAAAACCTTTGTTCCAAATGGTTTATATTTTTCATACAAACCAACAAGCCATACCATGTCAACTAATACTGCAAATCACCTGAGAAACATCAGGCAAACAAGCACTTAGCTTTATCTTTTAGCAAAAGACAGCAATCAGTTTCAAAGTTAAAAGTAAAATAAACTTCAGTATCTGGTGACCAAGATACAAGCCAAGTTGTCAAAGTTCAAAGAAGCAAAAACATAAGTGAATTCTGTTCTGGATTCCATCACCATCCTGATAATTGTGAGAGAATTGTGACTGCAATGGTTAAATGGGAATCTTTATTTTAAATTGGAATGATAAATACTGAGGCCAAATGTGTAGGCTGAAAGAAGGTTAAGCAAGGCAATTCTCTGCCCAAGGAAGCAGTTGAGGCTAGCTCATTGAATGTATTCAAATCACAGATAGATAGATTTTTAACCAATAAGGGAATTAAGGGTTACGGGGAGCAGGCGGGTAAGTGGAGCTGAGTCCACGGCCAGATCTGCCATGATCTTGTTGAATGGCGGAGCAGGTTTGAGGGGCTAGATGGCCTACTCCTGTTCCTAATTCTTATGTTCTTATGTTCTAAGGGGCTCAGGAAAAAAAAACATTGACATTCTGGTTCATTGGATTCAAATGGACTTCCGAGATGAAGTGGATGTTGGAATAATGGTTGAAAAACTTAACTTTTTACCGAAATGTTGAAATCTGTGCAAAATATTGAAGCCCAATGTTCTTTTCTCTGGATTTACATAGAATTATTAAAATGCAAAGTAGATAAAAGCTTTCACAATAAAGAGTTTATGAACTAATTAGAGACAGCTAGTATGGATTTGCAAAGGGCAAGTTATGTCTAACTAACCTAGCTGAATTTTTTAAGGCGGTTTAACTGGTTTAATCCAGTTACTAACTGGTTGTTTTTGTTTTCCCTGCCCGCCCTTTTACTAGTATAACAACCTCGTCACTTCCCTATTTAACTGATTTGCCAGTTCATTAATATCCTGCCTGTTCAGATGTAGCCCATCCTTACTGAATAGCTCCCATCTGTCCCAGATCTGGTACCTATGCCCAACAAAATGGAATCGCTCTTGCTAAACCAACAGTTGCTAGACATAACATGAAAAGTTCCAGTGAATTATAAAGTCTACAATTTTTAAAGCTTTATCAAATATTTCAACATTTATAGGAATGGAGGTGGTTTTGAAATCAAATCATGTGTGCCATTTTTAGGACAGGCACTTTCTTTCACCAATTGCTCCCATCAATCAGATGTTTATAAAACTAAAAGTACAACTACCATAAAACACTATTAACATTTTAAAGTATGGACACATTTTCTTTACATTTAGCTAGTGCTACACACAGAAAAAAAGTTAATTTAAATTGGACATTTCTGAACAGACAGCCAAAATTCAAATATGATGCATTTGAAAATTCTTCTCTCTAGTAGCAAATCTTAAAATCAGGATGCAATTCGAACAGGGAGAAGAAATGTCCAACAAAAATAAGCCCTGAGCTGAGAATACAGCTTTTGTATTAGCCTTCTTGAATTTTTGTTTTATTTTCCCGCTTTCTTCATTCCATTCCACCAGCCCAGAAAATTGAATTTTTTTTTTTGATCACCTTCACTCCAACTCCATTGAAATCATTCTCTTTTCTACTTAGTCTATTTTCTCTCCCATTTTGTTGCTTTATCACATTCCTTTGGTTTAAACAGTGCAGTGTCAGAGGAGAGAGGGGGGGAAAGACAGAGAGAGGTGAGGCGAGGGGGAGAAAGGGGGAGGCGAGGGGGAGAAAGGGGGAGGCGAGGGGGAGAAAGGGGGAGGCGAGGGGGAGAAAGGGGGAGGCGAGGGGGAGACAGGGGGAGGAAAGGGGAGAAAGGGGGAGGCGAGGGGGAGAAAAGGGGAGGCGAGGGGGAGAAAGGGGGAGGCGAGGGGGAGAAAGGGGGAGGCGAGGGGGAGAAAGGGGGAGGCGAGGGGGAGAAAGGGGGAGGAGGCGAGGGGGAGAAAGGGGGAGGCGAGGGGGAGAAAGGGGGAGGCGAGGGGGAGAAAGGGGGAGGCGAGGGGGAGAAAGGGGGAGGCGAGGGGGAGAAAGGGGGAGGCGAGGGGGAGAAAGGGGGAGAAAGGGGGAGGCGAGGGGGAGGAAAGGGGGAGACAGGGGGAGGAAAGGGGGAGAAAGGGGGAGGAGAGGGGGAGGCGAGGGGGAGAAAGGGGGAGGCGAGGGGGAGAAAGGGGGCGGCGAGGGGGAGAAAGGGGGAGGCGAGGGGGAGAAAGGGGGAGGCGAGGGGGAGAAAGGGGGAGGCGAGGGGGAGAAAGGGGGAGACGAGGGGGAGAAAGGGGGAGGCGAGGGGGAGAAAGGGGGAGGCGAGGGGGAGGAAAGGGGGAGAAAGGGGGAGGAGAGGGGGAGGCGAGGGGGAGAAAGGGGGAGGCGAGGGGGAGAAAGGGGGCGGCGAGGGGGAGAAAGGGGGAGGCGAGGGGGAGAAAGGGGGAGGCGAGGGGGAGAAAGGGGGAGAAAGGGGGAGGCGAGGGGGAGAACGGAGGAGGCGAGGGGGAGAACGGGGGAGGCGAGGGGGAGAAAGGGGGAGGCGAGGGGGAGAAAGGGGGAGGCGAGGGGGAGAAAGGGGGAGGCGAGGGGGAGAAAGGGGGAGGCGAGGGGGAGAAAGGGGGAGGCGAGGAGACGAGGGGGAGAAAGGGGGAGGCGAGGGGGAGAAAGGGGGAGACAGGGGGAGGAAAGGGGGAGAAAGGGGGAGGAGAGGGGGGGGCGAGGGGGAGAAAGGGGGAGGCGAGGGGGAGAAAGGGGGCGGCGAGGGGGAGAAAGGGGGAGGCGAGGGGGAGAAAGGGGGAGGCGAGGGGGAGAAAGGGGGAGGCGAGGGGGAGAAAGGGGGAGGCGAGGGGGAGACGAGGGGGAGAAAGGGGGAGGCGAGGGGGAGAAAGGGGGAGAAAGGGGGAGGCGAGGGGGAGAACGGAGGAGGCGAGGGGGAGAACGGGGGAGGCGAGGGGGAGAACGGGGGAGGCGAGGGGGAGAAAGGGGGAGGCGAGGGGGAGAAAGGGGGAGGCGAGGGGGAGGCGAGGGGGAGAAACGGGGAGGCGAGGGGGAGAAAGGGGGACGCGAGGGGGAGAAAGGGGGACGCGAGGGGGAGAAAGGGGGGGAGGAGAGTATGTAAGAGAGATAAACTATCTTCTTAAACCCCTCTCCCATGACTCCTCCAACAAATGTGAGGAGCTCATGGACGTCTTTTCCTCCAAGATTGAGAACATCTGATCAGCTGCCTCTGCCTTCCTTTCCTTCCCTTAGCCCACTGGGGCAATCTTCTGCTAAGGTTCCCCCCAGTGCCCTAGCCCTCATCTCGCATCTTTCTCCAATTTCTCTCCAATCTGCCCTCATGACCTCTCCGAGATCACCTTGTCCATGAGACCCACTTCCTGCCACCTCGACCCTACTCTCACCAAATTGCGAACCACCCAACTTCCTTTTCTGGCTTCCATGGTAGCTGACATTGTTAACTGTTCTCTCAGGTACCGTTCCCCTCTCCTTCAAACTACCGTCATCACTCCTCTCCTTAAAAAAAAACAACTCTTGACCTTTACCGTCCTTGTAAACTACCGCCCCATCTCCAACCTCCTTTCCTGTCCAAAGACCTTGAACGTGTCGTCGCCTCCCAAATCCGTGCCCATCTTTCCGGCAACTCCATGTCCGAATCCCTCCAATCAGGTTTGCGCCCCTGCCACAGTACCGAAACGACTGTCATCAAAGTCACAACAAACTGCGACAAAGGTAAACTATCTCGCCTAGTCCTTTTCGACTACTGCAGCCTTCGACAGGCTTGACCACTCCATCCTCCTCCAACATCTCTCCACTGTTGTCCAGCTGGGTGGGACTGCACTCACCTGGTTCCACTCTTATCTATCTAATCGTAACTAGAGAATCACCTGCAATGGCTTCGCTTCCCGCTGCTGCATCCTTGCCCCTCCTATTTCTTATCAACATGCTGCCTCTTAGCAACATCAAAAACATGACATCAGTTTCCACATGTACGCCGACGACACCCAGCTCTACCTCACGACCACTTCTCTCGACCTCTCCACGGTCTCTAAATTGTCAGACTGCTTGTCCGGCATCCAGTACTGGATGAGTAGATATTTTTTCCAATTAAATATTGGGAAGACCGAAGCTGTTATTTTCAGTCCCCTCCGTTCCCTAGCCACTGACTCCATCCCTCTCCTTAACATCTGTCTGAGTCTGAATCATACTGTCAGCAACCCTGGTATCATATTTGACCCTGAAATGAGCTTCTGGCCACACATCCGCGGCATAACTAAGACTGCCTATTTCCACCTCCAACATCGCCCATCTCCGCCCCTGCCTCAGTTCATCTGCGGCTGAAACCCTCTTCCATGTCTTTGTTACCTCTAGATTTGACTATTCCAATGCACTCCTGGCTGGCCTCCCACATTCCAACCTACATAACTTGAGGTCATCCAAAAATTGGCTGCCCGTATCCTAACTTACATCAAGTCTCTTTCACCCATCACCCCTGTGCTCGCTGACCTGCACTGGCTCTCGGTTAAGCAACACATCAATTTCAAAATTCTCATCAGTGTTTTTAAATCCCAGCGTTGTCTGGCTTCTTTCTATCTCTGTAATCTCCTCCAGCACCACACCCCCCTCCCGCCGCCACTCCGAGATATCTGTGCTCCTCTAATTCTGCCCCCTTGAGCATCCTGATTATAATCGCTCAACTATTGGTGGGCATGCATTCAGTTGCTTAGGCCCTGAGCTCTGGAATTGCCTCCCTAAACTTCTCTGCCTCTCTTTCCTTCTTTAAGACACTGCTTAAAACCTACCTCTTTGACCAACCTTTTGGTATACTGGCCTAATTTCTCCTTAAGTGGCTCAGTGTCAAATTTTTGTCTTATAACAAACCCGTGAAACGCCTTGGGGTGTTTTACTATGTTAAAGGCGCTATATAAATACAAGTTTTTGTTGTTTGAAGACACGGGGGGGGGGGGGGGGGGGAAGAGAAAGAGGCGGGGGGGGGAGAAGAGAAAGAGGCGTGGGGGGGGAGAGAAGAGGAAGAGGCGGGGGGTCGGGGGAGAAGAGGAAGAGGTGGGGGGACGGGGGGGAGGGAAGAAGAGGAAGAGGCTGCCGGGGGGTGGAGAGGAAGAGGCGGGGGGGGGGGGGTGGGGGAGAAGAGGAAGAGGCGGGGGGCGGGGAGGAAGAGGCGGGGGGGGGTGGGGGGAGAAGAGGAAGAGGCGGGGGCGGGGAGGAAGAGGCGGGGGGCGGGGAGGAAGAGGCGGGGGGCGGGGAGGAAGAGGCGGGGGCGGGGAGGAAGAGGCGGGGAGGAAGAGGCGGGGGGCGGGGAGGAAGAGGCGGGGAGGAAGAGGCGGGGGGCGGGGAGGAAGAGGCGGGGAGGAAGAGGCGGGGGCGGGGAGGAAGAGGCGGGGGGCGGGGAGGAAGAGGCGGGGGCGGGGAGGAAGAGGCGGGGGGCGGGGAGGAAGAGGCGGGGAGGAAGAGGCGGGGGGCGGGGAGGAAGAGGCGTGGGGCGGGGAGGAAGAGGCGGGGAGGAAGAGGCGGGGAGGAAGAGGCGGGGGGCAGGAGGAAGAGGCGGGGAGGAAGAGGCGGGGGGCGGGGAGGAAGAGGCGGGGGGCGGGGAGGAAGAGGCGGGGAGGAAGAGGCGGGGGGCGGGGAGGAAGAGGCGGGGAGGAAGAGGCGGGGGGCGGGGAGGAAGAGGCGTGGGGCGGGGAGGAAGAGGCGGGGAGGAAGAGGCGGGGGACGGGGAGGAAGAGGCGGGGAGGAAGAGGCGGGGGGTGGGGAGGAAGAGGCGGGAGGGCGGGGAGGAAGAGGCGGGAGGAAGAGGCGGGGGGCGGGGAGGAAGAGGCGGGGGGTGGAGGAAGAGGCGGGGGGGTGGAGGAAGAGGCGGGGGGGTGGAGGAAGAGGCGGGGGGGGTGGAGGAAGAGGCGGGGGGGTGGAGGAAGAGGCGGGGGGGGAGGAAGAGGCGGGGGGGGTGGAGGAAGAGGCGGGGGGGTGGAGGAAGAGGCGGGGGGGTGAGGAAGAGGCGGGGGGGGGAGGAAGAGGCGGGGGGGTGGAGGAAGAGGCGGGGGGGTGGAGGAAGAGGCGGGGGGGGTGGAGGAAGAGGCGGGGGGGGGGGGTGGAGGAAGAGGCGGGGGGGGGTGGAGGAAGAGGCGGGGGGGGTGGAGGAAGAGGCGGGGGGGGTGGAGGAAGAGGCGGGGGGGGTGGAGGAAGAGGCGGGGGGGGGTGGAGGAAGAGGCGGGGGGGTGGAGGAAGAGGCGGGGGGGGTGGAGGAAGAGGCGGGGGGGGTGGAGGAAGAGGCGGGGGGGGTGGAGGAAGAGGCGGGGGGGGTGGAGGAAGAGGCGGGGGGATGGAGGAAGAGGCGGGGGGGGTGGAGGAAGAGGCGGGGGGGGTGGAGGAAGAGGCAGGGGGGGTGGAGGAAGAGGCGGGGGGGTGGAGGAAGAGGCGGGGGGGTGGAGGAAGAGGCGGGGGAGGTGGAGGAAGAGGCGGGGGGGTGGAGGAAGAGGCAGGGGGGTGGAGGAAGAGGCGGGGGGGGGGTGGAGGAAGAGGCGGGGGGGGGTGGAGGAAGAGGCGGGGGGGGTGGAGGAAGAGGCGGGGGGGTGGAGGAAGAGGCGGGGGGGGAGGAAGAGGCGGGGGGGGTGGAGGAAGAGGCGGGGGGGTGGAGGAAGAGGCAGGGGGGGGTGGAGGAAGAGGCGGGGGGGGGGGGTGGAGGAAGAGGCGGGGGGGGGGGTGGAGGAAGAGGCGGGGGGGTGGAGGAAGAGGCGGGGGGGGGGGGGGGTGGAGGAAGAGGCGGGGGGTGGAGGAAGAGGCGGGGGGGTGGAGGAAGAGGCGGGGGGGTGGAGGAAGAGGCGGGGGGGTGGAGGAAGAGGCGGGGGGGGTGGAGGAAGAGGCGGGGGGGGTGGAGGAAGAGGCGGTGGGGTGGAGGAAGAGGCGGGGGGGGGGGGTGGAGGAAGAGGCGGGGGGGTGGAGGAAGAGGCGGGGGGGGTGGAGGAAGAGGCAGGGGGGGGTGGAGGAAGAGGCGGGGGGGGGGGTGGAGGAAGAGGCGGGGGGTGGAGGAAGAGGCGGGGGGTGGAGGAAGAGGCGGGGGGGGGGGGGGGTGGAGGAAGAGGCGGGGGGTGGAGGAAGAGGCGGGGGGGGGTGGAGGAAGAGGCAGGGGGGGGTGGAGGAAGAGGCGGGGGGGGGGGGTGGAGGAAGAGGCGGGGGGTGGAGGAAGAGGCGGGGGGGGGGGGTGGAGGAAGAGGCGGGGGGGGGAGGAGGAAGAGGCGGGGGGGGGAGGAGGAAGAGGCTGGGGGGGGGGGGGCGGGAGGAAGAGACCGGGGGGGGGGGGGGAGGAAGAGACCGGGGGGGAGGGGAGGCGGGTGGGGGAAGACAGGGCGACAGGGAGAGAGAGCGAGGTAGAGAGGGAGCGAGAGCGAGAGAGAGCGAGGAAGAGAGCGAGAGAGAGCGAGGAAGAGAGCGAGAGAGAGCGAGGAAGAGAGCGAGAGAGAGCGAGGAAGAGAGAGAGAGCGCGAGGAAGAGAGAGAGAGCGAGGAAGAGAGAGAGAGCGAGGAAGAGAGAGAGAGCGAGGAAGAGAGAGAGCGCGAGGAAGAGAGAGAGAGCGAGGAAGAGAGAGAGAGCGAGGAAGAGAGAGAGAGCGAGGAAGAGAGGGAGAGCGAGGAAGAGAGAGCGAGCGAGGAAGAGAGAGAGAGGGGGAGAAGAAATGAGGGGAGGGGGGTAAGTGGAAAGCAGAGGAGGGAACAAGTGAGCTATGAGCTATAGAAAATAGGACAAAGAATAAAAACAGATAATACTGGAAAAAATAGGTGGGCCTTTGGATTAAGAAACTAAAATTGCTAGGTCTGCTAAAGATGGGGCAAATCAAAGCAATGAGTCATTGTTGGTTGATGTGAATGCTACTAGAAATATTATGGCATTCTTTTCAGGAGCGTTTTTCTTCTGAATTTGCAGCAGATCTAAGTTCTCCCCATAACGAAGGGCTAGATGCCTCCAAAATTCTGGTTTCCCTTTATATTGGCAATATTTATAAATTGCTTATTTTAAGTGAAACATGATCTCCCGAATTATACAATGTTTTTTTTTTCTGAGAGCTAAAAAGCCCCAGTGTAAAAAGTATAGTGGGGACAAAGTAGTTATTTTTTTTATTCGTTTTTGAGTTTAATATAAATTATAATTATGAGCCAAACTATAAATTGTCATGAATAATGTACTAGACATCTGGGTTAGAAATTTCAACAAATCTGGGTGAAAAATGGTCTCAAGACAACATTTTGACTATTATCCTTGGAGTCCAGTACTGTGGCCAGCAGTCTTGCGTAAATGACATTATCTGGCAACAGTAATATTCACTCACTACTCTCATGGCACTGTGAAGGTCTGCGTGTTAGTATTAAAATGCTGCAGCAAAATTGATGTTTTAACCACAGGTATTGGTATCACTTTACAGCAAATACAGGAATGTTCCATACTGCATATTAAAAGTGACAAATTTTTAAAAGTTTGTTGAACTTCAAAATAAAATGTTTTTTAAAGCACCAAACTGGTAGGCATGAGCTTACATTGGCAACTACCATTAGGTACTCTGGATTATTGTGCTGAAATGGCTATATAATGATGTGTCAATTTGCCTTGCAATCACTTCCATGATTTAATTTGGCAGGGAAGCAATTGAGGTGTACTGGCATGTCAGACGGCCATTTTGAGAATGATAACTCTCAGAAGGCAGACTTGATAGAAATCACAGACTACCTACATATTTTTTTTTTAAAAACCTTAAAAAAAAAGCACTCTGGGAAAAATGCCAATGAGAAGAATATTAAGGATCAAAAGTAAAAATAGGCAAAGGAAATAAACATTAGATAGAGATTTCAAAGAGTAGAAGAGCAGAGGGATCTGTGTGTGTGCAGATACAGAAGTCATTTAAAAAGGGGCATGCTCAAGCATTTGAGGCCATAAATCCTTAGTGTTGTATCTAGACATAAAGACTACAAAAACAAGGTGGTAATCTTAAACTTGTACTGACTTTTATGAGGCTGCACTTGGAGAATTGTGTACAGTTTTGGCCATCTCATTATAGAAAGGATATAAAAGCAATTGAAAATGTGCAATATAGATTAATTGGGATGCTACCAGGGATAAGGGATCACAGTTATGAAAAAAGTCTGGATAAATTGGGGCTTTTATAACAATAGCTGAGAAGTTGCAACAGTGACCCGATTAAGGTTTTCAAGTTTATGAAAGATTATGGTACTGGTAAGTGATCGATTGCTTCCACTTGTAAGTGAAACAGTAACAAGAGGGCATAAATGTAAGATTAAAAAAAGAATAAAAGGGAAAGTTAGAAAAACAATTGTACATATGGTATATGGTGGATAGAATATAGAATCCTCCATGGCAAACTTATTGAAGAGGCCAAAAAATATATTTTTTTAATCAGATGGTTGCTTGAAAAAGGATTATTAAACTGTGTAGGGAGAGAGCCGGAGACTGCAATTAGACTAGGTGGCTCATGTGAAGATAAACGTCTGCACAAACTTAACTGGCCAAATGGCCAGTGTCTATGTTGTAACTTTCAATGATCCTATATACTGGTGTATAGATAAATGGATCCAGAAGCAGTATTCAAATAATTAAACTTGATGATTTAATAAAATGCGTTCCCCCACCCCCCCCCCCCCCCAAAAAAACACAAAAATAGTAATTTTCCCCATGCTACTCTTTTCTGTATTATTCCATTTTTAATATATGTATGGTTGAAGTAAGCACAGTAGCTTTTTAATAGAACCCCCTTGAACAGCATTTGCTTATGTTATATATTAAAATATTTCTAACTACACTGACAGAAATCTTTAAATATTAATAATCAACAAATATACTGTTGGAATCAACAAAATACATCAAGAAAACTTCACAGCATAGAATATTGGACATTTTACTGCCTCACTCTTGATATATGTTATTTATGAAAGTCTTTTAATTCAGGCTATTAAAATGCATTTCCTTAAAAAGTGTTCAAAAAGCATAAAAATTGCAGCTCTCCCCATTTTATGAAGTATGGATAAAGAGAGTGCAAGAAATTAACGGCGCTTCTTTTACATGAATTATAATAGGCTTTTACCCAATCCCATTGTCAAATTCCTCGAATACAGTGATATTGATGAGACTGTTCCATCAAAATTGTCCCAGAGACAAAACGTTGTGTGCCACAGTGAGTTATTATTGTGAACAGGTTTTAGCAATGCAACTTGCAGGGGGTTGGTAACTAAGGTCCAGGAGCACCATTTACAGACGATGGGTTATTGAGGTTCTCCGAATGAAGTAGGGTGTCATTTGAATTTTTATTTGAACAGTCCATCCCATTTGTATTTTCCTGAAATACCCCTGGTTAGACTATTATATAGAATGTCACTTAGAACAAAGTGACTGTAGAAGGGGGGAAAGAAAGAATGGAAGAAAGATTCCAATAAAGGCCATCTTAATTTAATTACTCACAATTCCTGCAAGTTTATTCTGAATTTAGTTGGGGAATATGGCTTCTGAATCCAGACTCTTGTTCATTCATTGATGATAACTACTCAAGGGGAATTCATGAACTGCAAAGGGAATTCATTACTGGGATGAATTGTTTTAAGAAGTTAGTAAAACTTAGATTTGAAATCTAAAGTGAGGACCATACACAAGAGCAGGCAGGCATGAAACCTGCTGAGCTATCAGTGACATGGGAATCTCTTTCTAGCGTTGCTTTAGCATTAGACCCCTTGAGCCAATCTTGAGTTAAGTTACTACACCCAGCTGTTTAGTGGCCGTAGGTTAATTTGTTCACTACATGCTGCAAACCTTAACACAAGCAAAAAAAATAAATGCAACAATAAGCCAACTGTAGAAATTGTAAATTCATGTAGGAGCTTTGTTTGTGTTAGAGGAGAGCCAAATTCTTCTGAAACTCGATGAGGCATGAGAACCTTGAGGATTGAAAGCAGATTTAATTTAGTCAGACCAGGGAGGATTATCTCAGCCCATTAAAAATATATTATATTGGCATCAATTGGTAACAGTTCCAAAAGTGTCTACTGTTTTTAGTGGTAGAATAATGAAAAATACATAACTAATTGCTTAAACTATGTGATTCCTCATACTTGATTGAATTACATTTCCAAAATTAAATTTCTTTAACTTTTACTTTTTGTTTTGTTGCAAAGGAGAAGAACACAAAAAATAAAAGTATACAATGTGATATCTTTAAGTTCATATCCAGAATATGAATTTTAGATACAAACTATCTGCTGTTACTATCACAGATGGTTGTAGAAACAAGAGTGGAAACATGGCCACTGTCAGCCTTCAATACAATGACCATTTTGCTTCCCCTCAGCTCTGTCGGTAACATTTGCTTTAAATAGAGATTTTTGCACTCGATTATATATTAAAAACATTAGCCCCGATTTTAACTCTGGGCGGCAGCTTATGGCCGAGGGCCGAGATGGGCAGCAAACTGCCTTGACCTTGGCAGCATGAGGTGCCTGAGATTTTAACATCCAGGCCTCAGCTGCATAGGCCCCATCAGTCTCCTGGCCGAAACTGGCGGGAAACAGCAGCTTGCATACTGGCGGGAGTAGAATGTCAAGCAGCAGGAAGCTGCAGCCGGGGATTGAGAGAACAATCCCTGGCACTGAGGCAAGTGTTTAGGAGGGGGTTTGGGAGAGGTGCATGGTCAGCGGAGGGAGGGAAATCCAAGGAAGGAAAAGCTTACACTTTCTTGTGGGACCTGGAAGAGCATTTCTGCTCCTTCTTGCTTTACAAAGAAAGGTTAAAACAGGAAAACTGCTTACTTTTAGGGCCTCTTCTGGCCTTGGCCCCTGTTCCCACTGGTTTGGTCTGGCAAGAAAGTCATAACAGCTACCCAGCATGCCTCTGGTTAAACAGCAGTCAGGCCCCAGTGACTTCATCGGAACTCGATCTTCATATTTAAAGGACCACTCCACTGGCTTCCAGTTCATGCCCCTCTCAGCTGTTCAGACAACAGGTTAAGTTCGGAGCCCAAGGGAAGACAGTAGGAGCTCGGCGAGTAAATCCCAAAGGTGATTTTAAATGCCCACCTGCCTAGGTTTCTGTCGGGCAGACAGGGTTAAAATCACCCGTGAGTGTTCTTCAGATTGTAACGGCAATGTACCAGTAGGTGGCACCGTAAACATAACATTAACACAATACATTAAAAATAATGGGGTGCCTTTTAAATGGTACGTGACAGTGTCTGCTGCAATCCTGAGTAGTTAAAATTAATTCCAGTTAGAAGAAATAATGGCCCAGAAATTCCTCTGGGAGTCTTCCCGCTGGCAATTGCCTCCTCGCTGGATATTTTTTACGAATTTACCTGGTGGTCTAGAAGGTGCTCTGATTTCTCCTCCCGCGCTGATAAGCGCGCTCCCGTGCAGAGGGTTCCGATGCAGAAGATGCAATCAAGTGTGACTGCTCAGCCAATCAGGTAAGTATTTCATAGATTTCCATTAATAGCACTGAGACTCACGTAACTACGAGTTCTCAGTGCTATTAATGAGAACAAAAGCAATCACACAAAATATTAATTGAAGTTAAAGTTATTATGGGCCCAAATTTCCCCAGGAGTTGCTCCGTTTTTTTGGAGCAACTTGATTTTTCTGGAGTACCTTTTAATGGCAATTCTGGCCATTTTATTTGCGCCAGTGTAAGTGAGTTAGTTAGGTTTTTTTTTAAGTTTCGTTTTTTTTTCCAAAAGGGGGCGTTCCCAGCCACTTACGCCTGTTTTGGCCATTTAAGCAAATAGTTGTTCCAAACTAATTTGGCCAGAGTAAGTGTCCACTTTTGTACGTTATGAAAAACCTTGTGGACACTTTAGAAATCAGGCGCAGGTAGCCAGAGATGTGGGGGGGGTGGTGGGGGGAGGGAAGTTAGAAGACTTTCCAAAGCATTAAACACTTCACTTTTAAAAATAAAGAACCATCAATAATAAATGATAAATAAAATCAATAAATAAATCAATAAATAAAAAACTAAAAATTAAAAGTTCCTACCTCACCTACTGCAGCATACTTAGTCATCATGTAAAATGCTGATACTATTTGAGATACATAGACATCAAAGGGGTAAGTTCTGGCAGGGCTGCTAATCCAAGAACAAAGGCTTCTGCCTCCTAAAAAGAGTGCTAGGTAAATATGTCAAATATGCATGCTCAAAGTAATTAAGTTTATGTACTGGAGTATATTATATAGACTGCCAACATTATTTCCTTAGCACTGCAAACAAAGTTGCCTAAATCTCCCCTTGTACACACTCCATACTGCCATGTCGCCATGGGAACTGTTCAGGGAGCGTGGGAAGGCAGCGGCCGGCCTCTGCGGCAGGCCACTCGGCCCGGGATAGGGGCTGCGAACATCGCGTCGTCCCTTCGGCCAGGGATAGGGTCGCCTGGAGACAGGACGTGCTGGGAGGGCCAGGAGCTACTGTGCACGCTCGCAGACTCCACTGTGCATGCACGCAACTGCCGGCACTCTTTTCGGCGCAGGGCTGTAGCTCCGCCCCCCCCCGCTGCTTCTGCTGTGCTGCGCCGCGTCCAAAGCAGGCCCGATCATGGTGGAGAATACAGAGGTAAATATTAGGCGCGCTTTTCATTCCAGAAAGTCGGCGGACCTCTCGGAGGTGTGCCGTTCTACGGGTCGGTTGAAACTTGGGCCTATGTCTTATAAAAATAAAGTATTTTCCAGATTTTTAAAAAAGTTTTTTTAATTATGGTTAAAAATAAACTTACCATAGTGGGGAGTGTTTTTAAGCAATAAACTATGTGTTTTTAATTTTATTTTACAATTCTGTGTGTGTTTTAAAACACTTGCGCCTGTAAAAGTAGGCTATGCTTCTGCTTTGTCAGGCGCAAGATTTTTGAGGACATTTGCCAACAAGATATGGTTAAATAGCCCAATCCTGCCTGTACAAATGTCCTCGCTCCCGATCTGACTACGATCTGTCAAGCTCAAGCTCCAGCTTGACAGATTGGAAAAGCCAGTTTTCAGCGCATGCGCATTGTGCGCTGAAAACCGGCTTTTCCGATGCCTTCCCAGGTCCGTAGAAACTTCGTACGGGCCCAGAACATCGGAAATTCTGCCCCATTGCATTACTTCGCCCCTAAGATAAATGTAATCATATGGGGAAAACGTATTTGATCTTCTCAATGTAGCTAAACAAAGTTTCCGAAAAGCAAACATACCTGAGATTTTGCCATCTCTCACCCCATGAGGATAAACCTGATCTTTATAACTTTGCCTCAGTGAACACAGGCAGTGAGTTCCAATACAATATTTCTTGAGAGGGAATACCTGAGTGCTGAGAGTTATATGGTGAATTTATAATGGGGAACAAAGAAATGGCAGACCAATTGAACAAATACTTTAGTTTTGTCTTCACGAAGGAAGACACAAATAACCTTCCGGAAGTACTAGGGGACCGAGGATCTAGTGAGAAGGAGGAACTGAAGGATACCCTTATTAGGCGGGAAATTGTGTTAGGGAAATTGATGGGATTGAAGGCCGATAAATTCCCAGGGACTTATTGTCTGCATCCCAGAGTACTTAAGGAGGTGGCCCTAGAAATAGTGGATGCATTGGCAATCATTTTCCAACAGTCTATTGACTCTGGATCAGTTCCTATGAACTGGAGGGTAGCTAATGTAACACCACTTTTTAAAAAGGGAGGGAGAGAGAAAGCGGGTAATTATAGATCGGTTAGCCGGACATCAGTGGTGGGGAAAATGTTGGAATCAATTATTAAGGATGAAATAGCAGCGCATTTGGAAAGCAGTGACAGGATCGGTCCAAGTCAGCATGGATTTATGAAGGGGAAATCATGCTTGACAAATCTTCTGGAATTTTTTGAGGATGTAACTAGTAGAGTGGACAAGGGAGAACCAGTGGATGTGGTGCGTTTGGACTTTCAAAAGGCTTTTGACAAGGTCCCACACAAGAGATTGGTGTGCAAAATCAAAGCACATGGTATTGGGGGTAATATACTGACGTGGATAGAGAACTGGTTGGCAGACAGGAAGCACAGAGTCGGGATAAACGGGTCCTTTTCAGAATGGCAGGCAGTGACTAGTGGAGTGCTGCAGGGCTCAGTGCTGGGACCCCAGCTATTTACAATATACATCAATGATTTAGATGAAGGAATTGAGCGTAATATCTCCAAGTTTGCAGATGACACTAAACTGGGTGGCGGTGTGAGCTGTGAGGGGGACGTTAAGAGGCTGCAGGGTGACTTAGGTTAGGTGGATAGGCAAATGCATGGCAGATGCAGTATAATGTGGATAAATGTGAGGTTATCCACTTTGGGGGCAAAAATGCAAACACAGAATATTATCTGAACGGTGGCAGATTAAGAAAAGGGAAGGTGCAATGGTTCATCAGTCATTGAAAGTTGGCATATAGGTACAGCAGGTGGTAAAGAAGGCAAATGGTATATTGACCTTCATAGCTAGGGGATTTGAGTATAGGAGCAGGGAGGTATTACTGCAGTTGTACAGGGCCTTGGTGAGGTTTCACCTGGAACATTGTGTTCAGTTTTGGTCTCCTAATCTGAGGAAGGGTGTTCTTGCTATTGAGGGAGTGCAGCGAAGGTTCACCAGACTGATTCCCGGGATGGCTGGACTGACATATGAGGAGGGACTGGATCAACTGGGCCTTTATACTTTGGAGTTTAGAAGGACGAGAGGGGATCTCATAGAAACATACAAGATTCTAACAGGGCAGGACAGGTTAGATGCGGGTAGATTGTTCCCGATGTTGGGGAAGTCCAGAACCAGGGGACAGTCTTAGGATAAGGGGTAGGTCATTTAGGACTGAGATGAGGAGAAACTTCTTCATTCAGAGAGTTGTTAACCTGTGGAATTCCCTGCCGAAGAGAGTTGTTGATGCCAGTTCATTGGATATATTCAAGAGGGAGTTAGATATGGCCCTTCCAGCTAAGGGGATCAAGGGCAATGGAGAGAAAGCAGGAAAGGGGTACTGAGAGAATGGTCAGCCATGATCTTATCGAATGGTGGTGAAGGCTCGAAGGGTCGAATAGCCTACTCCTGCATCTATTTTCTATGTTTCTATGTTTGCCCAATGCTGTTGTCTAATGCCTGGAATACACTCTACACTCTCACTGATGACTATCGCACCGGCAAATGATTCTAAATGAAACTGTAAGCCTTCAAATAAATTCGGCAAAAAAAACCACCCTGCACCACAATTGACCATTATTCCATGTATGTAAAATAGCAATCTGTGGGTAGTTAAATGACCTAACAGCACAGAATAAACTAAATATTTTCTTGTAGGACAATGTTTGTGCTAGATTGGAATCTGATTTTTTTTAAGCAAAGCCTCCTACATCTCCTTCCTACATTTCTCGACTGAATCCATTCCAAAAATTGGAAACAATGCAAGAAGTTTGGTTGACATTAACTGTGGAGAAAGCAACCAATTTAACGTATCTTAAGTATCATTCAGTATGTTGTAACAGGAGTTACTTTGCAAGTATCTTATTCAGGTCATCAAATATTAATTCACCTTCTGTTAGAAAAGGTATAGAAATGGTTACTTCAACTACAAAGAAGAATGCAACTTAAGTATTATTATCTTGTTTCGGAATTAAACTCTCCAAAAAAATGCATTTACAATCAACAAAATGTTGGAAATACACAACAGATTTGTCAGCACCTGTAAAAAGACAAAATAGGCCCTTTGTCATATGCTGATTAACCTGCTGTGCCTGGTCAGCAGTTTCTGCTTTTGCTTTCTTCTTCTTAGGCGGTTCCTCATCTCGAGGATGACTTGCTTCCACACCAAAAAGGGATGAGTTCACAGGTGTTGCAATGACGTATCTAACATTCCAGGTCTCGAACTGCATGCTGAAGTGTGGATTTTTTAATGTGTGGTGGCTGTTGCACACCAGCCACACTGCAGTTTTTACAGATTTTTCTTGTTATTCAGAATTAACATAAGGACAGTAAATTTAAAGCCCATTTAATTAGTCTTGTTAAAAAAAGATCAGTATAAAATGATGCCATTATAGTGAAAAGAAAAACACTAACATTTTCACATTATAATCCTAAGAAACTTTTGATTAAAGGCTAAACTGTGGCGTTGTCTGGAGAGGAGTCAAACATCTGTGTGCAGTAAATGAATACTTCATTGTGGATACACTTTTCAGGTCACAGAAATATATGCAACCAACATTTTGGGATAAAAATATGCAGAAAATCTCAAGTCAGCATTCTAAGAAAAAACAATGTCCAGTGCTATAAAACAGTTTTAAACTAACTTTTTTTGACACTGCTAAATCAATATAAAAATTATCATTTTCTTTTGCTATTATCTGCAGCTCCAGCATTTCAAGTTGTGTGTGTGTGTGTGTGTGTGTGTGTGTGTGTGTTCATTCGTTCTAGAATGAGCCTCACCTTTACCAGGTGATGTTTTCCTCATGGAGGCAGTCTGATCTTCAGAGAGGGCTAAGCGTCTCAGTACATCAGCCAAGGCTGCTTTCAGCACTGTAATCTCATCCTCCTGCTGTTGGACCCTTAACTCAAGGGATGAAAGCCGATCTTGGACATCAGATGTGCTTGCACCAGAGATGCTATCATCTAAAAAAAAAGAGAAAAATTATTTTGTAGATTGAGTTTAAGAAAGTGGTTTTCTTTGAGCTAAAAATCTTATGAAAATTTACTAAAATGAACTGCATAAAAATAGTTCAAAAATGAATGTCCACTAAGTAATGAAGGAAGGTTAAGAAAGTTGGACTTATTAGAAAACAGGCTTCCAGATGAGCCAACTGAAGTTCTGAAAAATATAAAATTCATTGATCCAGATAGACAAACTGAAAGAGTTTCAAAACTTGGAGCTATAATTTTTAAAAAAGAGACTGTGGTCAGATTATTTCTCAGAAAGGGTTTTAGACATATGGAATAAGTTACCAAGGGATGTCATGGAAGGAAATAGTGCAAGTTATTTCAAAGACAAAAAGATGCACTTCTGGATAGAGTATTATATGGATAGGTGAACTTATCAATAAAAGAACATTTGTTGAGCCAAATATATTTCCTTGTTCTCATGAAACAGTAAGAAACTTTTAAATTTTTCCATTCCCCTCCTACAAAAGAGGTAAACAAAAATGATAAAGTGCTTTACATTTGCATTTATATACAGCCTTTGACAACCTCAGATTGTCAGAGAATCACCTACAATGTCTTCTCTTCCCACTCCATTAACTCTGGTGTTCCCCAAGGATCTATCCTTCTCCCCCTCCCTGCCCCCCCCATTTTTCATCTACATGCAACACCATCCAAAAACACATCAGGTTTCACATGTACGCTGATGACCCCAGCTGTACCTCACCACTACCTCTCTCGACCCCTCCACTGTCTCCAATTTGCCACATTGCTTGTCTGACATCCAGTACTGAATGAGCAGAAATGTTCTCCAAGTTAATATTGGGAAGGCCAAAGTTACTACCAACTCCATTTCCTGGACACTAATTCCATCTCTCTCCCTGATCCCTACTGTCTGAGGCTGAACCACACTGTTTACAACCTTGGCATTCTATTTGGCCCCGAGATGAGCTTTCACCCACTTATCCGCTCCATCACCGAGACCGCCGACTTCCAACTCCATAACATCGCCCATCTCTGCCCCTGCCTCAGCTCATCTGCTAGTGAAACCCTCATCCATGTCTTTGTTACCTCTAGACTTGACTATTTCAATGCTTCCCAACCGACCTCCACCCTCCATAAATTTGAACTCATCTTAAACTCTGCTGCCCATATCCTAACTTGCACCAAGTCCAATTCACCCATCACCCCTGGGCTCACAGACCTACACTGGTTCCCAGTCCGGCAAAGAGTTTAAAAACATTCTCATCCTTGTTTAAAAACACTTTTATCCTGGTTTTTAAATTCCTCCATTGCCTTGCCCCTCCCCATCTCTGTAACCTCCTCCAGTCTTATAACCCTCTGAGATTTCTACATTCCTCCAATTCTGGCCTCTTGTGCATACCTGATTTTATCACTCCAGCATTGGCAGCCTTGCATTCAGTTACCTGGGCCCTAAGCTTTGGAATTCTCTCCCCAAGACCCTCGCCTCTCTACCACTTTTTCCTCCCTTAAGATGCTCCTTATAATCTATCTCTTTGACCAAGCTTTTGTTCGCCTGTCCTAATATCTCTTTGTGGCTCGATATCAAGTTTTGTTTGATAACGCTCCTGTAAAGCGCCTTGGATGTTTCACTACATTAAAGGCACTAAATGGTTTTATAAATGGCACTTGCACTTTCAGGGTATTATGTATTTGAACCCTTGGATCACCCTCCATCCACACATTCAGTGGCTTTCCATTGAGTGTGTACTTTCATCCCTTGTTTTTTCTTCCAAAATGCATTAACTTATCCATATTGCATCTGCCAATTGTCTGCCCATTCTCCTAGCCTTACTCTGTCTTCAAGTCTTTTATACCCCATCTCACTGTTTGCCAAAGCTCATACTTTCATGTCGCCAGCAAATACCCAAAGTCCAAATAATCTAAATAGATCGAGAACATTGTGGGCACAGAATTAATCCTTATCTCCATCTAAACCATGTCTATCTATCAACCAACTTTCTATTCATGCTGCTACATTTCTTGTATCATATGCCTGAATTTGTCCACCAAGCCTCTTGAGGCATCTTATTGAACACCTTCTGAAAGTCCATCTCGACATCTACTGAATTCCCTTCATCTATCCAGTCACTTCTTCAGAAAAAAACTTTACACTTTCTATTTCTATATTTCTCATGATTATCTTTAGTTTTGTTTGCTCTATATCATGTGCCCATATTAAATTTCAGTTTAGATTTAATCTCCCAATTTACCCACAGAAGTGGATTCTTGGATAGATGTCTTCTCAACAAATAGAAATATACTTATTTTGTACTCTAACATTCTCATATTTGAAGATTTTCCACTGTTGATCTGTCAGTCGGTTTGCTAACTTTTCTGCCCAGTTAATTTGTGCTCGATCCGTTTCATTTAACATAAATATTCCTTTTCAGTCCAGCACCCTTTAACTCTTCATTATCTTATTCTGTTTTGACACTGAACTTAACTATATTGTAATCATTATTTCTCAATTGTTCTCCGACTGTCACTTCAATTATTTGCCTCACTATATTTCCTGGAACTAAAGGCATGTTTCTTTTCTTTCCAGACTAGAATTATGCTGATATAGGAAGCAGTTATTATTGTCAAATAATCAGGTTTCCTCCTGATAATTAATGTTATTATTTTACACTGAACTGAAGTCACCTTTTCTGAATATGGATCACCATATTAAACAGTTTGCAATCTGCTGCAGGTACTTCTGCAGTGTCTGGTGACTCCCTCATGCTAGTCAATGCATCACAAATTTCCTCCCTAGTGTCGCTCAGCATTCTGGGATAAATACCAACTATTCCCATGGATTTATTTATTTTGAGCCCTTTTAACCTGTCCAGAACTTCTATTCCATTAACTTTAAATTCACTAATCTTGACTGTTTATTCAGGGAAGTGCATGTTGCTCATGCCTTTCTTGGTGAATACTTGAAAAAAGTAATTATTTAGAGTATTTACTATTCTGTGCAGGTCTCAATTTTGAGCCCATTTCTATATTTTATGGTTCTAACCCTTCGCTGACGAATTCACTTTGGGATATGTCCAGCACTAAAAAAGGGTCAAGTTTATACCGAGTTACATCATTTAGTTAAACATGGTCAACTGAATGTAAAGTGTCAGCCCCCCTCCCCCAATCCAAGAAGGATTCCAATAACTGAAACATGAGAGACCAAGTAGTTCTAAACTACTATATTAAACAGTGATCACATGGATGTAGAAATTTAATTTGTGTAATCTGATATAGTACCTTGGTGGGTGTGCACATGCCCAATGTTTCGTACAATACATTTTTTTAAGCACATATTTCTGAACATGGTACTGTACTGTATGCACTTTTATCAGGTTTTCAACACCATGTCTCAGAAAGTAAATAAGAGCAGGCTCTGTTCAAGGCAGTTTACTGCATGGAATTAAATACCCACATTCCTCCTCCAAGCAGTTAATTCAAAACACTTGAACCCAGACTAAGATTCCTGTAAACAGACATTTCTACACAAAGCAGAAATGCAATACACCCTCCTAGAGTCCAAGTAAAATTATCCACTTCCAACCACCTATTAAAATGCATTTTATAGCAAACTGACCTCGTGAAAATACTGGAATTAAACCATGGACCACTGTTGCAATGAGCTGAGTGCCAAGACAGATTTTTATTTAAAAAACAGCTATTTTACTCTGTTATTTCATTACATCAGCAGCAATACTAATTTTGTGCTCATTTCATTCTGAATAGTTTTTAGTTAGAATGGTAAAACATGATGAGAAATTTAAGATGGAAAGCCTAGACAATTTAGAGTGTATTAAGACAAAGGCCCAATAGATGAATGTCATCTAACATTCCAAAGATTAAAATGTGTACTGTATTGTACTCTACCCCTCTTAAGTTTCATCCTAGTTACATAAACATCAATTTCTAGACAAACAATTTAGAGAGCTAAACCACCATATTGAGGCACACATTACAGGTCACCACAAAAGGCCTGTACAAAAAAAGCATCTTTGTTGCTGCACATTCACAGAGCATCTTTCAAAATATTAATTTTTGTGACGTTTTAGTTTCTATGCTGACAGCAAGAAATCAATAATAACCCTCCATATTTTACATTTAATTCCTATGCCAGTAATTTTAAAAGAAAATATTATACTTGCATTCAAATCCCTCCATCCTTCTGTATCTCTGTAATCTTTTCTAACCCTACAAGAACTCCTCCAACTCTGGCATTACAAACCCCCCACTCACTTCACCCCACCATGCTTTCAGCTTTATAGGGCATAAACTCTGGAATTCCCTCCCTAAACCTCTCCACCTCTCCACCGCCTCCTTTAAAGGCGCTTGTTAAAACCTACCTCTTTAACCAAACTTTTAGGTCACTCATCCTAATATCTCTTTCTTTGGATCGGTATAAATTGTTGTCTGATTATGCTCCTGTGAAGCACTTTGGCACCTTTTCCTATGTTAAAGACCCAGATAAATACAAGTTATTGTTGTTGATAATTCACTTGTCAGCAAGCTATCCAACAGAAAGAGGGAACTGATGTTAGGATGCAGTTCTTCACAGAAAAAGTGATCAATACATGGAATGCACTCCTCGACCAGTGGAAGTGAAAAACTTGGAATAATTTAAGGACCAATTGGATGCTGCAATGGAGGACTTTAGGGTAATTCGGTAAGGACAAAGTGGAGCAGGCTCGAGGGGCCGTATGGCCTACCCCTGCTCCTATTTATGTTCTAAACTAAGACGGGCCTAATGGCCTTCCTCATCAAGGGCAGCTGACACATGGGAACACCACCAACTCCAAGTCACACACCATTCTTCATTGTCACTGGGTCAAAATCCTAGAACTCACTCCCTGACAGCACTGAGAGAGTAGTTTCACCACAAGGACTGCAGCGGTTCAAGAAGGTGGCTCACCACCTTGGCAAGGGCAATAAATGCTGGCCTTGCCAGCAGTGCCCACATCCCAAGAATGAATAAAAAATAAACCATAATTGTCTTGTAACTTCACAGCTAAGCCCATTCTTGTTCTCAGCTATGGATACATTTTTCACATAGGTCATTGGATAGCAATCAGGAGTGAGAATCTTGGCTCCCTAACTTGAGCCACTGGTACGCCACTGCTACACCTGCTAACTCAACACTGACAGGTGACTAAACGCTAGACGCTATTGATTGACTTGGACAGTAAATAGCACATTTTGTTTAGACTTTTACACTAACACTCAAATAATTTTACTGTTAAAAACATTTCAGCAGATTAATTATAGAACAGTAAACAGTTATCATATTGAAAAATCAATAGGAACAAATCTTGCACATTGCAATTGTGTAAACCAATGATGAGTGTGTACTTCACTATGTGAACACATTAACTAATTCTGCAAGAGAATATTGGATGGGGACGATACTTTGAGAAAAAAAATACACAGAATACCAAAAAGACAAGAAACACAGTAATACAAGTTAAGTTATATGCATCATTCTCAAGAGTGCAATCTGTGTCTCAAGGTTCCCAGACAGTATTCAGCAGAAAAGGACTAAACTGCTGTAACAAAATGCCTTAACTACGGATTTGAGAGAGATTAATATCTCTCTCTTTCTCACTCACACACACCAGCTAATCTCCTGTTGCATTGCTCACAGGAGTGCAGTTACAAAGTTCCTATTAAGAGCCAGGGAACAGCCGCAAAAGAGAGTGGAACACAGTATCAAAGAGAGGGAGTGTATTGGTCTGCACAAACTTTCCTAAAGGCAAATCTAATTGATAACTTTTGTTTATTCATAATCGAAGATGAGTTATCAAGTTTACTTATTTAACAATTTTCTTCAATCCTTTCACTCTTGCTGGGGTACAGCTTCATGGATGTGGTACTGCTGGGTGGTGCGCACCCAAGTGATGATTATTCATGTGCATTTAGACTGGGTATTAGCAGAGGGCAGCACAACAGGGCTAAAGCTTGACCTGAGCTGATACAAATATCCCACGTTATACATTCTGTCCCTATTTTGTATAATACTTTAATTTTATACAATCATTTATAGTTAAATAGCAAAACTTAGAGCAATTTGGGAAGCAATTTTCTACTATGGCTTGATCTTTGTCTGAGTGTCTATAGATTCTTGTGTTATTGTGCTAGAATAATCTATCTACATTAGCCAGAGATGTCTCCATCCATACTTTCTGGATGTTTATGTGTCCCTAATTTTTCTGACGTGTTCCCTGTAGCTTTTCTGTTTGTGGCTTGACCTTTGTCTGTTGATTTGTCTGTCTTTCACTACAATTTCTTATTGTGTTTGTCTTCTGAATGCCTTTTCATATGCAGTCATCTCTTTTTCTCCTTGGGTGTATCTATCTCTCTAGCCACGTCTTCCCAATCTCCATCTCAGTCCCTAAATCTTTGTCTCTTTGTCTTCAATCAGTCTCTCTATTTCCAAATCTCTCTCTTTCTACTTCAAATTTCGATTTCAACTTTTACTGACCCAATTACTGTTTTTCTGTTCTCCCAGTATTTGTTTGTGTACCTACATCCACCCAACAGTCACCCAATCTCTGCATCTTTTTTCCCCTCATCTCTTTCTGTCTGTAATCTCAATATCAGTCAATCTCTGTCCCTTAATGCCGGCTATAACCTCAATATGTTTGTCTTTTTATGTCCCTATTGTGTCTTTTCTGCCAAAAATTACAGTGTGGGTAAGTTGATTATAATTTGAGAGAAGTAATGGCAGGAACCAAAAGCCCGACAATAGACTGCGGATTAGACAATCATTGGCCTGCATATTGCAAGAAATGTGCGATTAACATACAGCAACAATTAGATAGGAAGTCACAGATTACAAAACAGTCTATTGGGTCAGTACAGTGAGTGTCATAGAATCATAGAATGGTTACAGCACAGAAGGAGGCCATTTGGCCCGGTGAGCCCATGCCAGTTCTCTGCAAGTGCACTTCAGCTAGTCCCATTCCCGTGCCCTTTCCCCGTAGCACTGCAATTGTTTTTTCTTCGGGTACTTAATCCAATTTTCCCTTTTGAAAGACACGATTGAATCGGCCTCCACCCTCTCAGGCAGTACATTCCAGTTCCTAACCACTCGCTGCATAACAATGTTTACCCTCTTGTCGCCTTTGGTACTTTTGCCAATTACCTTAAATCTGTGTCCTCTGAGTCTTCACCCTTCCACCAATGGGAATAGTTTCTCTCTATCTACTCTGTCTAAACACATCATGATTTTGAATGCCTCTATCAAATCACCTCTCAACCTTCTCTGCTCCAAGGAGAACAAACCCAGCTTCTCGAGTCTATCCATGTAACTGAAGTCTCTCATTCCTGGAACCATTCTTGTAAATCCTTTCTGCACCCACTGTAAGGTCTTCACATCCTTCCTAAAGTGTGGTGCCCAGAATAGGACACAATACTCCAGTTGAGTCCGAACCGGTGGTTTATAAAGGATCATCATAATTTCCTTGCTTTTGTACTCTATGCTTCTATTTATGAAGCCCACGATCCCGTATGCTTTAACTGCTTTCTCAACCTGCCCTGCCACCTTCAACAATTTGTGCACATATACCCACCAGGTCTCTCTGTTCATGCACCCTCTTCTGCGTTAAATTTCATCTGCCACATGTCCGCCCATTTCACCAGCCGATGTAGGTCTTCTTGAAGTCTATCACTATACTTCCAAGTTTTGTGTCATCTGCAAATTTTGAAATTGTGCCCTGCCAAGTCCAAGTCATTAATATACATCAAAAAAAGCAGTGGTCTGAGTACCGACACCTAGGGAACACTACTGTATACTTTCCTCCAGTCTGAAAAACAACCATTTCTGTTTCCTGCCACGTACCAATTTCATATCCATGCTGCCACTGTCCCTTTTATTCCATGGGCTTCAACTCTGCTGCCAAGCCTATTATGTGGCACTTTGTGATAACATTAATTGAGCTCCACTGTATATAATGAGCCTCGCCACATTATTCTATCAGTACCATCATCATCGGCAGTCTCTCGGAATTGAGGAGGACTTGCTTCCACTCCAAAATTGAGTTCTTTGATGGCTGAACAGTCCGATACAAGAGCCACAAACCCTGTTACAGGTGGGACAACATTCGTCGAGGGAAGGGGAAGGTGGGGCTGGTTTGCCGCACGCTCCTTCCGCTGCCTGCGCTTGACCTTTACACGCTCTTTGCATTGAGATTCGAAGAGCTCAACGCCCTCCCGGATGCACTTTCTCCACCTTGGGCGGTCTTCGGCCAGGGTCTCCCAGGTGTCAATGGTGATGTCGCACTTTACCAGGGAGGCTTTAAGGGTGTCCTTATAACCCGCCCTCCTGTATGGATCTGAGGCATGGACGATGTATAGAAGGCACCTCAAGTCGCTGGAGATATATCACAGATGTCTCCGCAAGATCCTGCAAATCCCCTGGGAGGACAGTGTCCTCGTCCAGGCTAACATCACCAGTATTAAAGCACTGACCACACTCGATCAGCTTCGCTGGGCAGACCACATAATTCGCATGCAGATACGAGACTCCCTAAGCAAATGCTTTATGCGGAGCTCCTTCATGGTAAACGAGCCAAAGGTGGGCAGCGGAAACGTTATCAGTATCATCTTCCGGTGCAATATATTAAAATGTTGGAACAACTTACCATTTTTGATAACACATAGTTAACAGAGTAATTAACAAATAGGGTTTTCAAATTAAGATGGATTTTGGGGCCAGATTAAATTAAAATGCGATTTGAAGAACTTCAATAAGGAGTACTGAAATACTAAAATTGATAAGTATGAACACAATTTTGTTTAAAAGCTTAAAATTGAGGTTATTACAGGTATTTCAATGTGACAAAATAATTTAACTTCACTTCCTCAACAGTCTCGAAACATACATAGTTCATGCATACTAAAAGGATGCCAGTGCTTGGAAAAGACCAATAAAACAATGAAAACGCTGCATAAATTGGCCTTGAACAACAATTAACTATATCTCTCTGGCCTGAGCAATTTAGCTGCCAAAATATATTTTTAAATCCCAATGTTTAAAAAAAGTGGAGTGGCTTTGAATGTAGGAAAATGGCATTTTGTATGCAGGCAGATAGTAATCAATAATTATGGGGAAAGGTGCTGTCACGGCCACACGTTATACTGTACACAGCCAGTAATTTATTGTCCTACAAGACAAAAGAGGAGTTATCTTTCCATACTTACCGATAATTGTTGGATTATTGGTCAAAATTCATAAATCGAAGTAAATGGAACATTGTTTCATAGAGCTGCCCTGAGTTAACGCATTGTACATATTACAGGTTACAGTCAAAATATGAGCTTAGTTGTGTTGGCTGAAAAGGAACAGATCAGATTCGCTGAAGTCAGAAAAAGTTACATGGGGCCCAAATTTGGCCAGTACAAATTTCTGGCGCACTCACCAGAGGTGCGCCGCTTTTATAGAACTCCAAGAGCGCCAAAAATCTTCGGGTCGAGTTTGGCCGCTCCCCAGCCTCTCCTCGATGGTGGCGCAGTGTGGCAACTGGATTCGGGAGCGGAGCCAGGTCCTGGCGCTGAAAACAGTGCTGGGACCTCTGCACATGTGCGCTAGAGTGTGCGTGCATGCGCAGTAGCTCATCGGCCCCAGAATCTGTGAGTGTGCGCTACAAGCTGTGAGAGAGGGGCCGAAGCGTGCCGCCCCTATCCCTGGCCGAATGGACCCCCTCATCAGCGGCCCGCTGCCTTCCCGGGCCGTGTTTTGCTAGGACTTCTATTTTTTTTAACTTGTTATTGATTGATTGATTGATTGAGTGATTGATTGATTGCTTTGGTCTTGGTGCTTTAGGTGCTGGTTTTCTTCTATTTTTTATTTGTTAATTAATTGCTTATTACTTTTTGTGCTTTGTTTAGTGCTTTGTAAGTCTTGGTGCTAGTTGCAGGTCCTCTCAGCTTCCTTATATTTTTTATTTGTTGTTGAATGCTTATTTTTGTGCTTTGTTTAGTGCTTGGTGCTTTAAAAGTACTTACCTGCATTGATTTCTTAACTCTCCGCAAGGGTTTTCTGTGCGGCCACAAGTGACCACCATACACTGGCCTAAGTTAGTTTGGAGCAACTATTAGCTGTCCAAACTGGCTTAAATGGCCAAAACGGGTGCAGGTGGAAAAAAAACGAAACTAAAAAAATCCTAACTAACTCACTTACACTGGCACAAATTAAATGTGCACTATGGGGATTTTTAAAATACTCCAGAAAAATCAAGTTGCTCAAAAAAAAACGGAGCAACTCCTGGCAAAATTTGGGCCCATGGTGTGGCAGCAGCAGCAGTGGATATAAGCAATTTTCAAAACAAAAAATATGATAAAATTCCAAATGAGTGATTGTTCCAATGCTTATTTGCTAAAATATTTCTGCGTTGTCTAATTTTAAATGCCTTGATCCCTTGATCTTTCCAGCTTTGTTGTATATGCAGCTTACCTCACCTCACAGAAGTTAAATAATTGGCCAAAGTTTAGAGGGTACCACACTATCAGGTTGGTATGTTTTGCCAAACTGCAGGGAGTTTCTCCCCATCTTTTAATTTTTTACATTTTAAGTAACTGTTTTGGAAATGTACATACAAAAAGGAGAAAATACAGAAGCAATTACAAAGACTGTATTACTGTAGAACTCTACAGTAAAGATATCAGTACTATATCCAGCAATATGTAAATATATCGAGTAAAAAGTAGAGATTATACAGTACAATCCGGAAACCTCGGGAACTGACGCCGTTCCGGATTTTGGGTATTTCTAAGATTTTGGAATGTCTTGGAGGGCCGGGGAGGGGTGGCGGCCCGAGGCAGGGGGGGGTGAGGGCGGCGGCGGCCTGAGGCGACGGGTCCGAATTTCTGGATTCCGGGCGACCCCGCCACGGATCGTCCCGGTGTCCAGATTCTGGAACATTCCGAATTTCGGAACTCGGGATTTCGGACACTCAAACCTGTAATATATTCCCTTTTCAGCTACTTTTACCAAAAAAAAACCCGATAAATTCTAGACTGGTTGATCAACTAGGTGAAATAGCAGATTAGTAAATTGCCCTCTATGAAATGAGTTTAGGTAGTCTCAACCAGGTTCCTGTTATCACAAAACTGCCATAATGCAGCACTAAACGTTGGAAGGAAAGATGCTGTGAGAAACACACAAAATCATCGTATCATTACTGTTTGGTTGGGGCTGAAACACATCGAGGGACCTTTACTCTGTATCTAATATGTACTGTATACAACCTTCATATGTGTTAACCTAGAAAAGCAGCAGAAGCAGACAGCCCCAAGAAAGTAATAACTCTTATTTCTAAGCCTCTGACATGAGAAAACTAATAGTTACACAGGCTTTGCAACTTAGGCTGTAGGTGTGCCAACATTCCTTCATTGTTATCAGAGGAAGAAAAAACATAAGTACTCGAAAACCTGGAGGGAAAATCCAAATGTTGGTGGTCTAAAATTGGTGGTGAATTTCTGGTAAAGTCTGATGGCATGTTCCCGTAAAACAAATCTGTCATTTCACGCTAAAATGTGGCACTCTGGTTAATCCTATTAATAGTTAATAAATCTTTAATCAAAAATATTAAAAGCAGTGATATGACTTCTCCAAAAGTTACCTTAAAAGTAATTCTCCTGCATAGAACTTCCCACCTTCCCAGTTCATAGAAGAACTCACTGCTTATCTACCGTCATACCTTTTAATCTAATTCCCCAATCTGCCTTAGCCAACTTGCCCTTCAAATCTATGTAAATGGTTTTATTTAAGTTTAAGACTCTAGTTTCTGACTGAAGTATTTCATTCTCAAACTCGATGTGAAATTGTATTATATTATGATCACTCTTCCCCAGAGGATCCTTTATTATAAGATTACTAATTGACCCTGTCTCATTACACAATACTAGCTGTAAAATAACCTGTTCCCTGGTTGGTTCCTTGACATATTGTTCCAGGAAACTCTTGAATGCATTCCATGAACTTGTCCTCCAGACTAAGTTTGCCAATTTGACTTGCCCACTCAATGGGCGCCCGTTTTTTGCGCCACAAAGTGCGCCTAAAAAAACCTTCCGTATTCTCCACCTCCCTGCAGGTCCTCTGGCCCTCGGCGCGGCGCAGCAGGAGCTGTAGGGGGGTGGAGCCAGGTCCCTGCGCTGAAAACAGTGCTGGGACCTCTGCACATGTGCACTACAGTGGGCACGCAAGTGCAGTAGCTCCAGGCGCCTGAAACTGTGTGGGAGGGGCCCGAAGCACGCAGCCCCTAGCCCTGGCCGAATGGCCTCACTGGGGCTGCGTGAATAAGGCTCCTCCCACGCCCAGCTCCTGCTTCCTGCCGACTCCCGCTCCTGCTTCCCCCCCCCCCCCCCCCCCCCCACCCCCGGACCCGACCCGACCCGTCTGCCGCTCCTGCTCCTGCTTTCCCCCCCATCTACCCCCTCCGGACCGGACCGGACCCGCCTGTCGCTGCCGCTCCTGCTTCCCCCCCCCACTGGACCGGACCCGACCCGCCTGTCGCTGCCGCTCCTGCTTCCCCCCCCCACTGGACCGGACCCGACCCGCCTGTCGCTGCCGCTCCTGCTTCCCCCCTCCGGACCCGACCCGTCTGCCGCTGCCGCTCCTGCTTCCCCTCCCCCCCGGACCCGACCCGTCTGCCGCTCCTGCTCCACCCTCCCCGACCGGACCCGACTCGACCCGACTCGTGTGCGTCTGCCGCTCCCACCCGACTCTACTCCCGCCCCCACCCCCGGACTGGATCCGACCTGACCTCCCCCCCCCCGCTCCCCGACCTGACCTCCCTCTCTCTCCCTTTCCCCCCCCGCCGACCCGAACCAAACCTCTCTCCCCGACCCGACCCAACGCCATCTACCTCTGGTGCTGGGAACGGGTCCTGCCCGAAATCTCAGGCCGGGCCCGTTCAGCCTTCGGTCCCGACGGCAAACCGCTTCCTAAAGGCCTGCCTGAAGAACTTTCACACGGTATGAATATGGTTTATTTAATCTTTTCTTTGCTTATAAATTTTTATTCAGGTTGGATTTATTTGTATAATATTTGTATAAGTATAACTAAGGATTTATTGTAGAATTTAATGACTTCTCTTCCCTCCCCCCTCCCCCCCACGTCTAATTTGTAACCTGCGCCTGATTTTTTAATGTGTAGAACAGGTTTTTTCAGTTCGACAAAAATCTTCACTTGCTCCATTCTAAGTTAGTTTGGAGTACGTTTTCACTGTGGAAACTTTGAAATCAGGCGTCAGTGGCCGGACACGCCCCCTTTTGAAGAAAAAATTCTGTTCCAAAGTGGAACTGTTCTAACTGACTAGAACTGCAGAAAAAAAAATGTGGAGAATTGCGATTTCTAAGATAGTCCATTCTCCACCAGTTGCTCCTAAAAATCAGGCACAAATCATGTGGAAACTTGGGCCCTATAAGAGTAAAGTCCCCCACGATTATTGCATTACTTTTGTTACAAGCTCCTATTATTTATTGATTAATACTCTGTCCAATGGTATAGCTACTATTTGGGGGCCTATAAACTACTCCCACCACTGTTTTCTATCCCATATTATTTCTTATCTCCACCCAGACTGATTCTACTACCTGATCTTCTGAACCAAGATCCTTTCTCACTACTGCCCTTGTCATTGTTTATCATCAGGCCTACCCCACCCCTCCTTTTCTATTCTACCTGTCTTTTCAAAATGTCAAGTACCCTGGAATATTTAGGTCCCAGCCTTGATTAACTTGCAACCACATCTCTGTAATGGCTATTAGATCAAATCCATTTTCTTTACTGTACCACTAATTTGTCTATCTTATCACAAATGCTCTGTGCATTCAGATAAAGAGCCTTTAATTTTAACTTTTTAACCATTATTCCCTGCTTTTGCTGGGAACCTTATTCGCTGATGCATTACCTCTATCCCTTCCTGCCACACTCTGCTCACTTTTACCCACATCGCTACACTGTTCCATAGCCTTGACTTTTCTATTTAGATTTCAAAATTTCCCCTCACCTGACCCATCACCCCTCCTTTTAGTTTAAAGTAATGAGACAGGCCTCATAGTAGGAGGTGCCTTCATAGATGGTTTTTCGCCATGCTTTCTTATTTTGCACAGGTTGAGTCACTTTTAAGCAGTCCTTATATGTCTTTTATAGACCACCAAAAAAAAATCACTTCCCATTTGTCAATAAAAGGTAATCTTCAGGATTCCTTCATCAGACGTTTGCACCACATGATTTGACTATTATATTCATGTCTTCATGATCAGAGCATCCATGCTTGCCAGTTCAACTTTTTTTAAAAAAAGAACTTTGGTGTCAGGGATCTTGTCTTGCCATCTGATCTTCATTAGTTGTATCTGGCACCTTCGGTGAAAGTGATTCAGTTTCTTAATGTGGCGTGAATATGTTGTTAAAGCTTCACAGGCATTAAGCAGTGTCGTCAGAAAAGCAGCCATGTAGATTTTGAGCTTGGTCTGCAGGGTGATGCTTTGTTTGTCTCAGAGGTGTCAAGAGTTTGCAAAAAGCTAACCTCGCTTTGGCGATTCTTTAAGATGCCTCTGTATTGATAAGACTTCACTAGATAGGGTGCTACCCAGTTAGGTGTATCGGTTAAAGAGTACCACCTTCTTTTTAAGGCCAATAGTCATACCAAATTGCAGGCAAGCTGTTGCAAGGTGGTTCATGATTCTTTACATATGATCCTGGGAGTTGGCCATAGCAGCACTGCCATCAGGAAGTAGGAGCTGACAATTGAGTTCTTCCAGCATCTTTGTTTTAGCTTGTAGTCTTCCAAAGCTGAAGAGCTGCCCATCAGTCCTGAATGATACATCCTTGCTTCACACCATTTGTAATAGGGAAAGAGATGGAACTGTCCTCATCTTCCATCACTTTAGTCATCATGGACTTGACTGACAAAGTAGAAAAGTATTCTATGTCCGAGTGCAACATTCCTCCTCTTGATAGGCAGAAACTTACTCCCATACCTGTGCACTAGAATAGTAATTCCAACATTTTCCATTAGTCCCTTTGGAGAGATAATTCTCCAGGTCAGTATATTTTTTTCTCAGATCATCAGAAGAGCACAAGAAATTTGTCCATGATCAGGGCAATTTTTTTCTAACAAATGAACAGTGCATTCGTGTGTTATCACAGTAAAGCAGAAGCTAACAGGATTGCAAACATCCCCTGCTGAGAAGCCCATTTTAAACAGAGCTCAGTAACCCATAAAAATCCATTCATAAATTAATCTGTCAAAATAAAAGATTAGAAATCTATGCCATTAGTAAATCAGTTCTGCCACTTTTTCACAATCTCAACAGTTCAGTTTACTAAACTGTAATTTCACAATGGAAGAAAACCCCAGTATACATGAACGGGTTGGAAAACATCCACATTCTGGATTGTAAGTGACCGTTTTATCCTGCTATGAATGGAATGTCTTTGGCTGGGCTGGGCTTTATTTACACAGCTGTACACCAGTGACAGATTGTGGTCAACTCTATTTTCACAAAATCAATTGGTACAAGAACATTAAAAAAAAGTAGAGGAAAAAGAATCTGTCTATTTAAAGACATTTTAATTTTTAAAAAGGTGACTGTATTTTAGATAATTCGCAGCTGGAATTTCAAGACAAAGAGGTCCTGGTGCCCTGGTGTCCTCTGGGAACATGTCTAGTCAATGGACTCATTTAAGATTGTCTTTGTTTCCAGTAACTATGTCCAATAGTTGTGATTGAAGCACTAATAGCCAGTTTCCATCACACACAAGTTATATTCCACAATTCAATATTAACCATGGTCAAAGTTAATTGAAATAGTTATTCTGCATTTTAAAACAAAACGTTATATGGAGGAGGAAAGTATCTATCACACAATATCCATCACACAATATCCATTTGCTCTTCCTGAACAAAATACAAAAATTGTACACTTAACAGCAGTTATTGACACTTCAGCTGCTTACAGAAAATGTATGTTACACAGTGTGAAAAGGTTTACTACAACAAAGCACAAATGAACTGTATGTGTTAATATGTATTTTGGTGACTTTTCTGTGTTGAAGATGCAGTTTCTCTAATAGAAAACTTACCCTAAATTCAAGTTACCAGATCACAGAAGCAAAGAAGCAGGCTTCTGTTTATCAAACACTTCAACAGGAAAAACTGTAACAAACGTAGCAATCCCTAGGTGCTTTTGCAGAAGCATAATCAGATTAAAAGTTAAAACTGAGTTTAGGAGGAGATTTAAACAGGGTGACCCACAGCTTTGTCAGAGGTTTTAAGGAGGTTCTTAAAGGAGTAGCGGGAGCTGGAAAGGCAAGGGAATTCCAGAACCTAACTTTCAATTAACTTTGAACATGGTTATTATTGAATTGTGGAATAGGACTTGTGTGTGATGGAAATTGGCTATTAGTGCTTCAATCATGACTATTGGACATAGCTACTGGAAACAAAGGCAATCTTAAATGAGACATGTTCCCAGAGGACACCAGGGCACGAGGACCTTTCTGTCTTGAAATTCCAGCTGCGAATGACCTAAAATAGTCAGTCACCTTTTTAAAAATTCAAATATCTTTAAATAGACAGAGATTCTATTTCCTCTACTTTTTTTTTTAAAGAGGTATAGGGAGACCGAGATTCAATGTAGGTCAACGAGCACAGAGGTGATGGGTGCATGGGGCTTGGTGCGGGATAGGATACGGGCACAAAACTTTGGTACAGCTGTAGTTTAAGGATTCTAAGTTTTGTCTGTCTGCATTGCTATCATGAATTATTGATCCCACCCATCAAACATAGGCCGTAGAAGTCAGAAGGCAGCCATTTTGAGAACACATTAAAGGGAGCCTTAGCGGCAATCAGGGACAACTGGAAGCTAGTTTGGCACACATTTTTACTGGAGTTGCTTGTGGATTTTGAGCCTTATAAGAACATAAGAACAGCCTTAAAGGCTACCATGTTTAACCTTGCTGCTGTAGATGTTTCAAAAATTCTGCCTTTTGCTAGGAACTCCTCCGTTGAATTTCCTATTGCCCCTTCTCTTTAAAGATTTGCTGCAAGCCTTTCAAAATATGGCGCCCCGCTCAATTTCCCGCTCTTAGATTGGCAAGCTGCCTTTAAGGAGCAAATTCCCGATTCTTTCAGGTAGGTAAAGTGCATGCTACACCTACCCGGTTAATGTGATATAAAATAAATTGCCTCTATCTCTAGTTCAATGGGAGTAGTGGTGGGTATACCCACTTTTTATTTTTGGAGGCAAGAGGCCGCTTTTTGACAGCTTGATATTGACGGGAAGCTGTGTACACCAATCTTTTGCCCATTTTTCAGCTCAATGTCCTGGCTCCAAAAGCATATAATGGCAAATAACATATGGTCAGCAGATATTCATTAATGTACTTTGTACTGCACTACATAAATAGAAACGGCTAAAAAAAAAACATTAAAGGAAATTTAAAGTGAACATTTCTCAATTGACTTAGGACAGGGAAAAATTCACATGTGAAATATGCAATGGAACATGCAGGATTAAGCCAAAAATCAATAAATAAATCTGATCTTTAATCACCTCCCACATCCACAGAATGGATCTGCAGAGTAGGTTCTCCTTCCTCACCATGATCAACAACAACTTGGTAAAACAAGGTGCTTCACAGGAATGTCATCAAGCTAAATTTAACGCTAAGCTACTCAAGGAGGTATTGGGACGGGTGATCAAAACCTTGGTCAAAAAGGTAGGTTTTAAGGAGCGTCTTAAAGAAGAGTTAGAGAGGCTGAGAGGTTTAGGGCCTAGGCAGCTGAAGGCACAGCTGCCAATAGCGGAGCGATAAAAATCAGGAATGCGCAAGAGGCCAGAATTGGAGGAGCACAGTGATCTTGAAGGGTTGTAGGACTGGAGGAAGTTACAGTGATAGGGAAAGGCGAGGTCCTGGAGTAATCGGAATACAAGAATGAGGATTTTATAAAATCGAGCTGTTGTCGGACTAGAAGCCAATGTTGGACAGCGAGCACAAGGATATTTTATGCTATGATGATTGGGAGCTCTCAGTTTATGGAGTCCAAAATATCTTTGGAATGCTGACCATATCAAACTGAAAAAGAAAACATCAACATCTATGAAGTGGATTACTCCCTCTACCCTCCTAGGCTAAGAGTTTGCGCTAGTTTTATCAGTGCAATCCGGGCACAATCGGTCAGGCCAATGCAAAAGATTGTGGAAACTCAAAGCGTAAGTTTCCTCAAACGTAAATAAAGTTTCCGTGACCTTTAACGCTGGTTTAAAAATCATTGCGCCGAAGCCAGCCTCACCTACAAAATAGGACCGGCCTCCACATCAAAATAATGATGGTGGTAAGTTTCTGCCAATTGCGCCCGTTCAAGGAGGGTCTTCAAATTGAGCTCATTTTCTAAGGCGTACATGCACTGGTAGGTATGTTTTAAAGTATTTATGGTTCAGTATATTTTTTGTATATCACTTTTACTGATTTAAATCCAGGTTACTTACAGGGAGAAGACTAGACACTGATTAAAAATGCTTATTTTTTGTGATAAACCCTGTTTCAGTTGTATTAATAAAACTGCACCAGATCACTATTCTTAATTCATCATGGAATATTTTTTATCGCAAGAAAAATAAATAAATGATTATGTTCTATTATACTGACCAATTGTGCTGGGTCATGGAAGATTTTATGTTTGAGATTATGCATATTAACTTTGTGGAAACGTGAACCGTAACCTAACCACTGCAATTTGCATCCAATTTCCCGACTGCGTGCAAAGCGGAAACTCTACTCCGTAGTTTCTTATTAAAATGTTCAGTTTCAGATCAGGAGCAATTTTACAGTACCAGTAGAACGGATTCTGGTGTCAAATCAGTAAGCTCTGCTGCACTGTACATTAAACAGACTGTCTCAGGATATCCCATCTTCCTGGTAAAGTTTCAGATCTGGACAGTTGCACAAACTGGTTTATGCTCCTTCGTATTAGTAAGTATTAAGCTACTTAACAATGCTCATAAGCTTATTTCATGTCCAGTTAAACAATAATCGACAACACTGCAGTACCATCAGTGTTATGCTGTACAAACACAGCACTTAATAAGTACAGGCATAATTCTGACTGAAACCTGTATTTTGAGTGCTCCAATGCTCTCAGAATGTTTTAAAATTCTTTTTCGACAAAAGCAAAGTATTACTAACCATCTGGGTTCTATCTAAGGATTAGAATGTCATTCTTTCCACATCACACACTAAGAAAGGATTTATTTAAGAACTGAGGTATTGATTTTCTCAAAATACGAGTTGAAACAAATATTACCAACCAGAATCCTTTTACAGGTTTTTGACAGCAGATTTAGCAGCAGTCTTTTATTAAGATAGACAATAATTAAATATGTTGCTAGCAGAGGGGCATTCAGCTATTAAATCAGAATTACGTCAGACTTAGTTACTCTTGTGCACATCCCCTTGCGGCAGAGTAACTTAGTGAAAGGGTTTGGGGAAGAATTCTCATTCACCTTTGGAGAAGCATGGCCACTATTTCAACTCTGATAGTGGCACACCAATGCACTGCATCATGGGGCTCAAGTTTCGGACGCCCGCTAGAACGGCGCACATCGGAGAGGTCCGCCTAATTTATAGAACAAAAATTGCGCCAAATATTAACCTTGCAATTCTCCCGATAGCTGTAGGCCCATTTCCACCTTGGCGCGGTGTAGCAGGAGCTGCTGGGGGCAGAGCTACAGCCCTGCGCCAAAAACAGTGCCGGCAGCTGCGCACGTGTGCAGTAGCTCCCGGCCCTCCCAGCTCATCCTGTCTCCGGGGCGACGGCCCTATCCCAGGCTGAAGGGGCATTGCCCCATCCCGGGCCAAGTGGCCTGACACATCTTACCGTGGTGGCAGAGCCTGCTCGCCCGGCCTCTCGCTGGGGGCGGCCCTGTCCGAAGTCCTCCTGGGAGCCTGGCGGTGGTGTCGGCGGGGCCCACGGCCTCTCGCTGGGGGCGGGGCCCGCCCGAAGCGTCAGCATCTGCTGCGTGCAGGCTCTGCCCGAAGTCCTCGGCGGGACCCGGCTTCGTCGTCTTCTCACTCCGCCCTCCCCCATCCAATTCTTCTCCCTCTCCCCCGCCATTGTTCTTCTCCCTCCTCCCTACCCTTCCCCCCGTTGTTCTTCTCTCCCCTTCTCCCCACCCTCTTTTCCCCGGTGTTGCAGTAGCTGAGTAGAAATAATTTTTTATTTATTGTGATTTTTTATTATTTTTTTGATTGATTTATTGGTTGATTTATTGATTTATTGGTCAAATGGCCTCCTTCTGTGCTGTAAAAATCTGTGAAATATTTTAAGATGTTGGACTGATTACTAGAAGTAAACAGTTGTTATTCAGGACTTGTGTTACACTCCTCTGCAAGAAAGGTAAACAACCTGTGAGCCCGAGAACCAGATCTAGGGGCTGTCCACAGTAGCCAATTTAAAAAGCTCAGAAAAAGGCATCAGGAAATCAGGAACAGAAATACACTAACATTGAACTATAATTGTACTATAATACAATGGGCCAGAAATTGTTGGGAAGTCGCTCATTACAATGACTCATTAATGGTGCTCACCATTATTTATTTGTTAAAAATTCCAGAAATTTACATAGGGCATGAGTTCAGATTCTCCACAATTGCTGGACAATTTGCACCACTCCGCTGTTAGCCTCACCAAAGCCAATAAAAGTCCCTTCTCACTATGAGGCTCCCCACTGAACTCAATAACGATCGTGAAATTGCTGAGTCAAATTATTCACGCTGCAGTCATCTAGGGCTGGTAATTAATGTCCTGTTAATGACGTGATTGACAGTTCTGACATGACACTCAACCTTGGAGGCCTAAAAAGGGACAAATAAACAATGGCAAAATACTACGGATGCTGCAATCCGAAACAAAAACAGAAAATGCTGGAAACACTCAGCAGGCCAGGCAGCATCCGTGGCGGGAAATAGTTAACATTTCAGGTCTGAGACCCTTCGCCAGAGCTGGAAAAGTTAGAGATGTAACAGATTTTAAACAGGTGCAGAGACAGGAAAAAGGGGGTGGGGAGGAAAGAACAAAAGGGATGGTCTGTGATGGGATGGAAGGCAAATGGGGATGGCAGAATCATAAATAGCTGCCGCGTGAAAAAATAGGGGCAGAAGTTCCGGTCTGAAATTGTTGAACTCAATGTTGAGTCCAGAAGACTGTAAAGTACCTAATCGAAAGATGAGGTGCTGTTCCTTGATCTTCAGTTGAGTTTCGTTGGAACAGTGCAGGAGGCCACGGACGGAGAGATCAGTGTGGGAGTGGAGTGGAGAATTAAAGTAACAGGCGACCGGAAACTCAGGGGCACCCTTACAGACTGATCGGAGGTTTTCCGCACAGCGGTCATCCAATCTGCGTTTGGTCTCCCCAATGTAGAGGAGACCACATCATGAGCAGCGAACACAGTATACTAAATTGCAAGGAGTACAAGTAAATTGCTGTTTCACCTGGGAGGCGTGTTTGGGGCCCTGGATGGTAGGAAGGGAGGAGGTTAAAGGGCAGGGGTTGCATCTCCTGCTTTTGCACGAGAAGATGCCGTGGGGAGGGGTAGGGCTGTTGGGGTGATTGAGAAGTGGACCAGAGTGTCGTGAAGGGGCGGCTCCTTCGGAATGCTGAAAGGGGAGGGGAGGGGAAGATGTGTTTGGTGTTGGGATCACGTTGAAGGTGGCGGAAATGGCAGAGATGATCCGTTGAGTGTGGAGGTTAGTAGGGCGAATCTCACTCCAGCAAGTAGTGAATTGTTCCTAGAGGTTTTGTAATCTTTTTTTCTGTCTTGGTAGTCTTTTTATACCAATCATGTTAGTATCGGAAAGCAACTTTTTTCAGGACGCAACACAGTAAAGAGTCACTCCTTCAAACAAAAATCAGATCGATTTCTTTTAGAAAATAACATTGTGGGATACAGTATATGAGTAATTTTAAACAGAACATGTGGTAAGTGTAGCATACTTGTGAGGAAAATGGTAACTTTGCTCCCAAAGCTCCCCACCATTGTTTTTTTCCTCATGTTGGGGTCAAGTTTCGGCCTGAGTTGCTCCTATTTTTTTGGAGCAACTAGTTTAGAATGGAGCATCTTAGAAATTGCAATTCTCGGCATTTAGTTTGCTCCAGTTCTAGTGAGTTAGAACAGTTTCATTTTAGAACAGATTTTTTTTTCCAAAAGGGGGCGTATCCAGTCACTTACGCCTGTTTTGCAAGTTTAGGCAGCGAAAACTTACTCCAAACTAACTTAGAATGGAGTAAGTGTATATTTTTGTACGCTCAGGAAAACCTTGCCTACACTTAGAAATCAGGCGTAAGGAAGAGAGATGGGAGGTTTACAAACATTAAACACTTCACTTTTACAAATAAAGAGCCATCATCCATGATAAATAAATCAATAAATCAACCAAAAAAAATTTTAATTAAAAAAAAAATCAATAAATAAAAAATTAAATTTCTACTCGCCGACTGCAGCACCGGGAGCCCTCCAACAGTTTGCTGGGACGGGGCCCCCCCAGTGTGTGTCTCTCTCTGTCTGTGTCTGTCTCTCTGTCTGTCAGTGTCACTGTGTTTCTGATAGCGAGGGGTGGAGGGGGGTGGGGGGAAGGGAGAGGAGGGGGAAGGAGGAGAGGGAGGAGGGGGAGAAGAGAGGGAGGAGGGGGAGAAGAGAGGGAGGAGGGGGAGAAGAGAGGGAGGAGGGGGAGAAGAGAGGGAGGAGGGGGAGAAGAGAGGGAGGAGGGGGAGAAGAGAGGGAGGAGGGGGAGAAGAGAGGGAGGAGGGGGAGAAGAGAGGGAGGAGGGGGAGAGGAGAGGGAGGAGGGGGAGAGGAGAGGGAGGAGGGGGAGAGGAGAGGGAGGAGGGGAGAGGAGAGGGAGGAGGGGGAGAGGAGAGGGAGGAGGGGGAGAGGAGAGGGAGGAGGGGGAGAGGAGAGGGAGGAGGGGGAGAGGAGAGGGAGGAGGGGGAGAGGAGAGGGAGGAGGGGGAGAGGAGAGGGAGGAGGGGGAGAGGAGAGGGATGGGAGGGGAGGGAAGAAAGAAAGGGAGGGGAGGGAAGAAAGAAAGGGAGCGGGGGGGTAAAGAGAGGGAGGGATGGGGGGTGGAGAGAAAGAGAGGGAGGGGGGTGGAAAGAGAGGGAGGGGGGTGGGAAGAGAGGGAGGGGGGTGGGAAGAGAGGGAGGGGGGTGGGAAGAGAGGGAGGGGGGTGGGAAGAGAGGGAGGGGGGTGGGAAGAGAGGGAGGGGGGTGGGAAGAGAGGGAGGGGGGTGGGAAGAGAGGGAGGGGGGTGGGAAGAGAGGGAGGGGGGTGGGAAGAGAGGGAGGGGGGTGGGAAGAGAGGGAGGGGGGTGGGAAGAGAGGGAGGGGGGTGGGAAGAGAGGGAGGGGGGTGGGAAGAGTTGGGGCGGGGAAGAGGAAGGGGGGAGAAGGGGGGGGAGGAGGAGGGGGGAGGAGGAGGGGAGGAGGGGAAAGGAGGGGAGGAGGGGAGGAGGGGAAAGGAGGGGAAAGGGAGGAGAGGGGGGACGGAAGGGGGGAGGGGGGGACGGGAAGGGGGGAAAGGAGAGGGAGGGAAAGGAGAGGGAGGGCGGGGGGGGGGAAAGGAGAGGGAGGGAGGGGGGGGCGGGCAGGGGGTGAGGCTGAACGGGCCGGGCCGAAGACTGCTGTGGACGGGGCCCGCCCAGAGCAAGATACCGGGTGGGCGGGCCCCGCTGAAGACGTGGGGGGGTGGGGGGAGGGAGCTGACCAGACTGGACCTGAAGGGAGGGGGGGGAGCCGGAGCGGAGCGGGAGCTGGAGCTGGATGGGCGGTGTGTGCAGGAGAGAGCCGGACCGGGAGCGGGAGCTGGGGGCGTGGGGGAGTGGTGTTAGCCGGAGCAGGAGCTGAAGAGGAGGGAGGTCCAGTCCGATCTTCGCCACCCCAGTGAGCCCATTCGGCGTGCTTCTGGCCCCTCCCACAGCCTCGGACGCCTGGAGCTACTGCACATGCGCGCACACTCTAGCGCGCATGTGCAGAAGTCCCGGCACTTTTTTCAGCGCCAGGACCTGGCTCCGCCCCCCACAGTTTATGCTGCGCTGCGCCGAGGGCCTGGAATGTTCCAGCAGCAGGGAGAATACCAAGGTAAGTTTTAGGCGCGGTTTTGAGCACGGACATCAAGCGTGGCTCGCGGGGCTGCGCCGTTCTAGGCGTGGCCCGAAACTTCACCCACCCAGTCATTTCTGGTTCTGTTGTGGACTAATTAATAAAAGATTGATTGCTATGATCAGTCAACAACTCTACTATCATTGTATCATGCGACTACCAGAATGGCAGAAGGCAAATTAGATGGACCTTGGTCTCTTTTGTCTCGCAAATACTATGTTCCTATGAAAGCAGTACAATGGCATACTCACTGGATCCAGTTCCACTGGTCCTGCTGGATGGGCTGCTGATTCGATAAAAGACTGTTTGTACATTTCACACACCTACCTTCCCATTCATTCATTAACTTCTCAAGAACCAATACATCAATTCCCAAACAGAACTGGCTAACAATGTTGTCTTCTGCTTATTCTCTTAATTTTTTTTCTTATTTTTCTTTTCTGTCTTTTGTTTTCTCTCTCTTAATCTACTCTGTTTATTCTTCTTTTCATCTATATTTCATTCGACTAATTCACCCCATTTCCTTCTCTGTCTTTCACACTGTTTCTTTGTCTACCCTTTTCTTTTCTTGGTCAAGGAGATAAGCCATTGGGCACGATGTTCATGAGGTTCCAGATGGGATACCAACATTGCTACACCACTATCGGATCGACATTCCAACAATTTGCAGCATAAATATAGTGCCATGTCAATGATGAGCATAAAATAATGCTGTTTGCTTCCAAACCTGCCATTTCAACAATTTCTGGCCCAAGATTTACTGTGTCACAGGAAGCTCCGACACAGTATTTTAACAGTAGTTTTGGTGAATTGAATTCCAAAAGGAATACTCGAGCAGTTTATGGTTGTCAGCAAAACTCAAAATTTAAATTAGTATTAACTGCCAGTTATTTGTCATTTATTATAAAATAGACATATTCTGTAGGCAACTCCTTTTGCCTCTACTCTTGTAAGACATGCTGAAGAAGATGCTCAAGATGGCATGAATTAGCCAAGCCATTATAGCCATAGTCGTTAACTGCATTCAAAATCATGAGGTACTGTTAATAGAAATCAAAATTTTAAAAAAGCTTTACAAAAACACCTGAAAAGTTAAGTCAATTTCTAATCTAACGGAAATCACCTCAATGTTTGTGTTGCACTATACAAGGTCACTTCTTCCACCTGCTATCTATCATAGTGACAACTGAAGTACACAAGAAAATAGGATCGTTAATATATTTTTCAGCACTGAATGGTGCTTTATAACTCCAACCATATTATGCAAAACAGTGTGTTTAGGCAGTGTGTGTTGGCAGCAACCAGTGTATAGTTTTTTTTAAGTTTGGATATTGATGAGGGTGATAAAGATCACAGTAACGATGACACAAATTAATATGGCATCAAATCATACATTTTCCTTTCTTCTGTCAATTACTGAGAAATGATGAATACATTATATACAAGGGCTAAGTGGTAGTGAGTTACTAGGTAGAAACTGCATCAAGTACAGTTAATACACTGCAACCGGCCAATTTGAGCTGCATGTTAGCTCTAACACAAGGCACTACAAAACTGCCCTTTTAATATGCCAACAAAGAAAGGGAACTTTCTATACTGGCTGAATACACAAATGGTGCTGGTTTTGGGAGTGGTGCCTTATTGCTATGTGAAGACATAATGGAGTGGATGATCCAACATTTTGTTCCAACTGCATGCTATCAATTCTATACAGCAACACCTTAGTGTGAGGACAAAGCCCATTGACATTACCTTTCTTGCTAAATGAATTATACTGAGACTCAAAAAAGATGGAAAGGCACCTGCACAGTGGAATGGATACAATAACACTGAAACGGTATCTTGCAAGTACACGTTGGCCCATTTCTGCTCCTTTCAGAGAGTTAGATCTTTTCATGCAATATTACTAATTATAGACAAATTTGGAGGGCTGCTTAGGGTACTGACAGTCAGAGGAAGAGTTGATCTTATGGATTCTTGATTCAGTGAGACTTGTGTTCAATGTTGCCACTTGTTCCTCAATCCCACTAGTGCATTCACCAGAGGGTTGTTGCAAGCTTTAAGTTTTCCAGATAACCAATTATAATGTTAAGAACTCCAAAATGTTCTTGATCCTAATGTTTGGTTGATGGATGGTGCATTTGCAAAAATGTTTAAATTATAAAATAAAAATTGAAAACAAACAGCAATACTGGCCAATAATAAACGGCATCACTAAAGCAAATTTATGTTTTTAGTAACGATTTTTCTGCGAAGATGCAAATTCATTTAATGATATCCTTTTACCATTGGAGACAAAAGTGATCTGATTGACGCCAGTCCTGAAATGTACAGCATTACCTGGTTGCTAATATACTAGTATGTAGCAACTTAATGATCACACTTCCCTTGTAACAAAATTTGGCAAAAACAATGTTGATACTACAGGTTGAACCTCCCTTATCCGGAACCCTCAGGACTTGGCCTGTTCTGGATAAGGGATTTTTCTGGACGAGGAGTGGTCACATTAAATTGGATGGTACAGGTACTGAGCAAGGGGATATCGGGGCTGGCTGGCATGGGGCTGGGATTGCAGCAGAGATATCATTGGGGGGGGGGGGCGGGGCGGTGGATCGCGGGGTCAGGCCAGCGATTGCGGGAGTCGACAGCGAGGAAGGACTTCAATTTGTTCATGTCTCAGTTCTGCGCATGTGCCACCCGGTGGCCGGGAATGGTTCTGAACAAGGGGCGGTTCCGGTTAAGGGAGTTCTGGATAAGGGAGATTCAACCTGTAGTATACTCTTGAAATGAAGAAATGGGAAGTATTCAACAGCCTATTACAGAACTGCTGCATATAATAAATGAAAGGATTCTAAATTAGCTACAAGTTTCAACTAGTAACTGAAAAATTTTCACTAAACAAGGCAAAAAAAAACCTGCACATTTAAAGCTGATTAAACTTCATCTTAATCAACTGTTTATTGGCAATGATTTAAAATGAATTGAATTGCTTCTCCCTTTTATTTTTCAGACAAGAAGTGATATCCTCTACAGCATAACGAACTGATCACTTACAAAGCGTGAAAAAGTTCATGCTATGCTTAGAGGATTTCAGCTGCTGTTCACTGCCTGGCACGTTGCACTCAGTAATTCAGGTCTTTTCTTTTTTAACATCCACAAGTTATAATACTGTAGATCTTATTGTCCTGAAGCATTGTTTTAAATGATGATTTAGTACACTAGTTTAAGGAAATGTATAAAATGCATCACACACTCACAACTTGATGTACAGACGCTTCTATGTGATTGTTCAAGTCCTGGGAGAGTGCAGGACTGACATGTCATACTCCATGTCAGAGTGCCGACAATGGCAGAAATACTGCACACCTGTAATTGATGTTAATTTTTCAATGTAAATATGCCTTATTATTTGTAGAGCAATAATGCAGTGCAGGTGCTTAGTTTCTAAAAGGTACTGGACGGATTTTTGCAAGTTTGAAGCTTGTATGCCAATGCTTGCTGTTCAGATCTGATTTTGCTAAATTCTGTGCACAACATCTCTATCCAATTCTGTACTCTGAGGAAAGACACAATAATCACAAAGCTAAGAATTTAGTTAGCTATTTACATGGATTTTGTAGTAGCTTTGTTTAAAACCAGGCTTACTGTTGTCCTCGTCAGAGAAATGGGTTTGGAGGAGTTACTGACAAACGATGTAATATCAAGAAACGGCTGAGCGCACTGGCTACAGCAAAGGCTATGGGCCCCAACAACATCCCGGCTGCCGTGCTGAAGACTTGTGCTCCAGAACTAGCTGCGTCCCTAGCCAAGCTGTTCCAGTACAGCTACAACACTGGTATTTACCCAACAATGTGACAAACTGCAGAGGTATGTCCCGTCCACAAAAAGGACAAATCCCATCCGGCCAATTACCACCCCCCAAAGTCTACTCTCAATCATTAGCAAAGTGATGGAAAGTGTCGTCGACAGTGCTATCAAGCAGCACTTACCAATAACCTGCTCACCGATGCTCAGGTTGGGTTCCGCCAGACTCCAGAACTCATTACAGTCTTGGACAAAAGAGCTAAATTCCAGAGGTGAGGTGGAAGTATCAAAGCAGCATCTGACTGAGTGTGGCATCAAGGAGCTCCAGTAAAATTGATGTCTATGGGAATTAGGGGGAAACACTCTCCACTGGCTGGAGTCATACCTTGCACAAAGGAATATGGTTGTAGTTGTTGGGAGGTCAATCATCTCAGCCCCAGAATATTGCTGCAGGTGTTCCTCAGGGCAGTGTCGTAGGCCCAACTGCTGCTTCATCAATGACCTTCCCTCCATCATAAGGTCAGAAGTGGGGATTGTTGGCTGATGACTGCATAGTGTTCAGTTTCATTCGCATCTCCTCAGATAATGAAGCAGTCCATGCCTGTATTCATTAAGACCTAGATGACATTCAGGCTTGGGCTGATAAGTGGCAAGTAACATTTGCGCCACACAAGTGCCAGGCAATGGCTATCTCCACAAGCGAATGTCTAACCACCTCCCCGCGACATTCAATGACATTACCACCGCCGAATCCCCCACCATCAACATCCTGGGGGGGGGTCACCATTGACCAGAAACTTAACTGGACCAGCCACATAACTGTGGCTATGAGCAGTTCAGAGGCTGGGTATTCTGCAGCAAGTGTCACTCCTCATGACTCACCAAAGCCTTTCCACCATCTCCACCAGGAGTGTGATGTAATATTCTCCAGTTGCCTGGATGAGTGCAGCTCCAACAGCACTCAAGAAGCTCTACATTATCCAGAACATAGCAGCCCGCTTGATTGGCACCCCATCCACCACCTTAAACATTCACTCCCTCCATCACCGGCACACGATGGCTGCAGTGTGCACCATCTACAGGATGCACTGCAGCAACTTGCAAGGCTTCTTCGGCAGCATCTCCCAAACTCGCAACCTTAGCTAGAAGGATAAGGGCAGTAGGCGCATGGAAACACCATCACCTGCAAGTTCCCCTCCAAGTCACATGCCATCCTGACTTGGAAATATATTGATGTTCCTTCATTGTCACTAGGTCAAAATCCTGGAACTCTCTCCCTAACAGCACCACATGGATTGCAGCGGTTCAAAGCGATGGCTCACCACTACGGAGTGAGGGTAATTCGGGATGGGCAATAAATGCTAGCCTTGCCAGCGAAATCCATATCCCAGGAGCAAATTTAAAAAGGTAAGGAAACGAAATACTCTACTTACAAATCATGTCCATTAAAATACAATAAAGATTCTTCCTTCTGAAACACATTAGGCAGACCAACGCACAAACACTATTAATCCTTAAACTGTTTACAAGTTCAGTAAATCTCTATTTCCCCGAGCTGACCAGTTTTTCAGCTCACAATCTGAAATATTAATATTGCCTTAAGTTACTAGATCAGGTATGGCTTTTACCTTATTAATCCCATCTCTTTGAAATGTTCTCCCTAACCCACTCATCCTAATCTTATCTCTTCAATTGTGTTTCAGTCCCCCTGCCCCAATTTCTCTCACCCTTGCATGATATATTCTTTTTCCTTTGTTATGTGTTCTGAGACGGTCACTTACATGAGATGTGCTATACAAATATATGTTGCCATTGGACATAAACTACTAAAACAAATGTGCACACCCTCTTGTCCCTTTTTCATGTTTAAACTGATCCTTCCCTGGGGTGTCCTTTTTTAGGTTAGCTTTAATTTTACAGTTTTACTAAAATTCTATTTTAACTCTTCTATTTATGTTTGAAAACTGTCATCCACCTGAAATTCTTTTCCTTGCTTTCAACATTCTTTGTTGAGAAGGGAGCAACATTTTAAAAAAATGATCACTGGTTGAAATTCAAGTTGAAGGTCAATCTTGCAGCCATTAAAAGTCCAGATTTTGAAGATTGGCATGGTCACATCAAGCACACAGAATTGCATACAATCAGGCAGTACCTGGATAAGTAATCTTGTTAGCAACAGTCAGAAGGTTAATGTTACAATCATTAAGAATTAATAGCCTTAAATCACAAAAACATAAATTTTCACCACAGGTTTCGTATAAGGTTGAAATTTTCACGAATCCAGTGTGATTATCACAGAAGAACATTATGACTCTCTGCTAATTTTCCTTTTCATCCAGAATTCAAAGTAAATTATGCAACTGAATAGCAAGCGATAACGTATCTCATTTCACATTAGACTAAAAGAAACAGTATATTAAAATTATCCAACTGGGATATGTACTGGCAGAGACATGATGGGCCGAATGGCCTCCGTCTGTGTCATAATTTTCTAAGATTCTATGTTGTACTTCAAATAGATTCATTGTACAAAGAGGAGGGTACCTGGCAGATTTTGAAAACTTTGTACTGTACTAATAAAAGGCTCCTTTATACATTTTCTGAAGAGCATTGCTCTGGGACCAACACGATAACTCGAGTGAGAGCAGCAGAAGTACCCATCCCAGCAGGGGAGAATTTTTGAAAGAAATGCTTAATGCTCTGCTAGCAAAATGAATATCAACAGCCATTTTCACCAAAATCAATATTGTGACAATTATAGAATCATACAGCACAAAAGGAGGCTATTCGGCCTATTGTACCTGGTGCCAACTCCTTGAAAGCATTATCCAATTAGTCCCACTCCCCTGCTTTTTCCCCCACAGTCCTTTTTTTTTTCACCCTCAAATATTTATCCAATTCCCTTTTGAAAGTTAGTATTTAATCTGCTTCCACCACCCTTTCAGCCAGTGCATTCCTGATCATAAGAACTCACTACATGAAAATAAATCTCCACTCTGGTTCTTTTGTCGATTACCTTAAATCTGTGCCCTCTCGTTACCGATCCCCCTGCCAGTGGAAATAGTTTATCCCTATTTATTCAATCAAAACCCCATATTAAATCTCTCCTTAACCTTCTGGGTGGACGAGAGCAGGGACTGCAGGGAGGATGAGCAAACTGACCATAGCATCGTGGTACAGGGGTCATTCAAGTTGGGGGAGTAAAAATAAATGTGGTAGTGGTAGGGGACAGTATAGTTAGGGGATAGATACTATTCTCTGCAGCCGAGAGTGCAAGTCCCGAAGGCTGTGTTGCCTGTAGGTGCCAGGGTTAAAGACATCTCCTCTGGGCTGGAGAGGAACTTGGAAAAGGAGGAGAAAGATCCAGTTGTCATGGTCCATGTAGGTACCAACGATATAGGTAGGAGGCTCTGCTGAGGGAGTAGGAGCAGCTAGGGGCTAAATTAAAAAGCAGAACCACAAAGGAAATAATCTCTGGATTACTACCTGAGCCATGAGCAAATTTGCATAGGGTAAATAAGATCAGAGAGATAAACGCATGACTCAAAGATTGGTGTGGGAGAAATGGGTTTCGATTCATGGAGCACTAGCACCAGTACTGGGGAAAGAGGGAGCTGTTCAGTCAGGGTGGGCTACATTTGAACCAGGCTGGGACCAGTGTCCTAGCGAATCAAATAACTTGGGCTGTAGATAGGGCTTTAAACTAAATAGTGGGGTGGAGGGATCATGTGAGCGGAAATTTAAAAAGTCAAAGAGAAAGGAGAAGGTAATAGTGCAGGGTAGCGATAGGGGTAATGATATCCAGAGTGTGACAGGAAGGGACAGTGTGTATAAACATAAGAGTGCATCAGAAAGTGGGGTCAGAGTAGGGGAAAATGGTAAAAAGACAAAATTAAAAGCTCTTTATCTGAATGCACGCAGCACCCGTAACAAGATAGATGAGTTGACGGCACAAATAGAAATAAATGATCTGATAGCATTACAGAGATGTGATTGCAAGGTAACCAAGGCTGAGAACTGAATATTCAGAGGGTATTTGCCATTTCGGAAGGATAGGCAGAAAGGCTCTGTTAATAAAGGATGAGATTCAGTGCTGTAGTGAGAAATGATATTGGTTCAGAAGATCAAGATGTAGAATAAGTTTGGGTGGAGATAAGAAATAATAAGGGAAAGAAGTTACTGGTGGGAGTAGTCTATAGGCCCCCTAACAGGAGCTACACTGTAGGACAGGGTATAAATCAAGAAATAATGGACAAATGAAGAAATAATGCCATAAGAATGGTACGGAAATAATCATGGGCAATTTTAATCTTCATATTGATTGAACAAATCAAATTGGCAAAGGTAACCTTGAGGAAGAGTTCATGGAGTGTATTTGGGATGGTTTCTTAGAACAATACATTGTGGAACAAACCAGGGAGCAGACAATTTTAGATCTAGTAATGTGTAATGAGACTGGATTAATTAATGATCTCATAATAAAGAATTCTCTTAGGAAGAGTGATCACAGCATTGTAGAATTTGAAATTCAGTTTGAGGGTGAGAAAGCCAGATCTCAAACTAGTGTTCTGAACTTAAATAAAGGCAACTACAAAGGTGTGAAGGCAGAGTTGGCTAAGTGGACTGGGAAATAGATTAAATGGTAGATAAGCAGTGGCAAACATTTAAGGAGATATTTCATAACTCTCAGCAAAGGTATATTCCAGTGAGAAAGAAAGACCCTTAAGAGAAGGATGCACCATCCGTGGCTAACTAAGTAAGTAAAGGATGGTATCATTTTGAAAACAAAGGCATACAATGTTGTAAAGAATAGCGGAAGGTCAGAGGATTGGGAAATTTTTGGAAATCAGAAAAAAGAGAAGATAGTTTGAGAGTAAAGTAGCCAGAAATATAAAAACACAATACGAGCTTCCACAGATATATAAAATGAGAGAGTAGCAAAAGTAAATGTTAGTCCCTTAAGAGGATGAGACTGGGGAATTAATAATGGGAAACAGCGAAATGACAGAGACTTTGAATAAATATTTTGCATTGGTCTTCACGATAGAAGACACTAAAAGCATCCCAATAATTGATAATCAAAGGCTATTGGGAGGAGGCAACTTAAAACAATCACCATCACTAAGGAAAAAGTACTGGGCAAACTAATGGGATGAAGGTGGACAAATCCCCTGGACCTGATGACCTGCATCCTAGGGTCTTAAAAGAAGTGGCTGCAGAGATAGTGGATGCATTGGTTGCAATCTACCAAAATTCCCTGGATTCTGGAGAGGTCCCAGCGGATTGGAAAACCGCAAATGTAACGCCCCTATTTAAGAAAGGAAGGAAACAGAAAGGAGGAAACTATAGACCAGTTAGCCTAACAACTGTCATTGGGAAAATGCTGGAATCCATTATTCAGGAAGTATTGGCAGGACGTTTAGAAAATCATAATACAGCCAAGCAAAGTCAGCATGGTTTTATGAAAGGGAAATCATGTCTGACAAATTTGCTGGAGTTCTTTGAGAATGTAACAAGCAGGCTGGGGATAAAGGGGAACCAGTAGATGTGGTGTATTTGGATTTCCAGAAAGGCATTCGATAAAGTGCTACATAGAAGGTTACTGCACAAGATAGGAGCTCAAGGGGCTGGGGGTAATATATTATTAGCATGAATAGAAGATTGGCCAACTAACAGAAAACAGAGAGTCAGGATAAATGGGTCATTTTCAGGTTGGCAAATTGTAACTAGTGGGGTGCCACAGGGATCAGTACTGGGCCTCAACTATTTACAATCTATATTAATGACTTGGATGAAGGGACCAAGTATAATGTAGCCAAATTTGCTGATGATACAAAGATAGGTGGGAAAGCAAGTCGAGAGGAGGACGCAAAGATTCTGCAAAGGGATATAGATAGGCTAAATGAGTGGGCAAAAATTTGGCAAATTAAGTATAATGTGGGAAAATGTGAGGTTAGCCACTTGGGTAGGAAAAATAAAAAATCTAATTACTATTTAAATGGGGAGAGATTACAAAATGCTGTGTGGAGAGAGATTTGGGGGTCCTTGTACATGAAACACAAAAAGTTAGTATGTAGGTACAGCATGTAATTAGTAAGGCAAATGGAATGTTGGCCTTTATTGCAAGGGGGATGGAGTATAAAAGTAGGGAAGTCCTGCTACAACTGCACAGGGCATTGGAGTACTGCGTACAGTTTTGGTCTCCTTATTTAAGGAGGGATATACTTGAATTGGAGGCTGTTCGGAGAAGGTTCACAAGGTTGATTCCTGAGATGAAGGGATTGACTTATGAAGAAAGTTTGAGCAGGTTGGTCCTATATGCATTGGAATTTATAAGAATGAGAGGTGATCTTATTGAAACATATAAGATTCTGAGGGGGCTTGACAGGGTAGATGCAGAGAGGATGCTTCCCCTCGTGGGGGAATCTAGAACCAGGGGGCATAGTTTCAAAATAAGTGATCGCCCATTTAAAATGAAAATGAGGAGGAATTTCTTCTCTCAGAGGGTCGTGAATCTTTGGCTCTACCCCAGAGATCTGTGGAGGCTGATCCATTGAATATATTTAAGGTGGAGATGGACAGATTTTTGAACAATAAGGGAGTCAAGGGTTATGGGGAGCGGACAGGGAAGTGGAGTTGAGGCCAAAAGCAGATCAGCCATGCTCTTATTGAATGGTGGAACAGGCTCGTGGGGCCAAATGGCCTATTCCTATTTCTTATGTTCTTATCTCTTCTAAGGAGAACAACCCCAGCTTCTCTCCACATAACTGAATCCCTGCTACCATTCTAATGAATCTCCGCTGCACCCTCTCCAAGGCCTTGACTTCCTTCTTAAAGCATGGTCCTTAGAATTGGACATAATACTCCAGCTAAGGCTCAACCAGATTTTTATAAAGGTTTAGCATAACTGCCTTACTTTTGTACTCTATGCCTCTATTTATAAAGCCAAATATCCTATATGTTTTTTTACACAGCCTTCTACATAGAAACATAGAAAATAGGTGCAGGAGTAGGCCATTCGGCCCTTCGAGCCTGCACCGCCATTCAATGAGTTCATGGCTGAACCTGCAACTTCAATACCCCATTCCTGCTTTCTCGCCATATCCCTTGATCCCCCTTGTAGTAAGGACTACATCTAACTCCTTTTTGAATATATTTAGTGAATTGGCCTCAACAACTTTCTGTGGTAGAGAATTCCACAGGTTCACCACTCTCTGGGTGAAGAAGTTTCTCCTCATCTCGGTCCTAAATGGCTTACCCCTTATCCTTAGACTGTGACCCCTGGTTCTGGATTTCCCCAACATTGGGAACATTCTTCCTGCATCTAACCTGTCTAAACCCGTCAGAATTTTAAATGTTTCTATGAGGTCTCCTCTCATTCTTCTGAACTCCAGTGAATACAAGCCCAGTTGATCCAGTCTTTCTTGATATGTCAGTCCCGCCATCCCGGAAACCAGTCTGGTGAACCTTCGCTGCACTCCCTCAATAGCAAGAATGTCCTTCCTCAAGTTAGGAAACCAAAACTGTACACAATACTCCAGGTGTGGCCTCACCAAGGCCCTGTACAACTGTAGTAACACCTCTCTGCCCTTGTACTCAAATCCCCTCGCTATGAAGGCCAACATGCCATTTGCTTTCTTAACCGCCTGCTGTACCTGCATGCCAACCTTCAATGACTGATGTACCATGACACCCAGGTCTCGTTGCACCTCCCTTTTTCCTAATCTGTCACCATTCAGATAATAGTCTGTCTCTCTGTTTTTACCACCAAAGTGGACAACCTCACATTTATCCACATTATACTTCATCTGCCATGCATTTGCCCACTCACCTAACCTATCCAAGTCACTCTGCAGCCTCATAGCATCCTCCTCGCAGCTCACACTGCCACCCAACTTAGTGTCATCCGCAAATTTGGAGATACTACATTTAATCCCCTCGTCTAAATCATTAATGTACAATGTAAACAGCTGGGACCCCAGCACAGAACCTTGCGGTACCCCACTAGTCACTGCCTGCCATTCTGAAAAGTACCCATTTACTCCTACTCTTTGCTTCCTGTCTGACAACTAGTTTTCAATCCACGTCAGCACACTACCCCCAATCCCATGTGCTTTAACTAGTGTGGGACTTTGTCAAAAGCTTTCTGAAAGGCCAAATACACCACATCAACTGGTTCTCCCTTGTCCACTCTACTGGAAACATCCTCAAAAAATTCCAGAAGATTTGTCAAACATGATTTCCCTTTCACAAATCCATGCTGACTTGGACCTATCATGTCACCTCTTTCCAAATGCGCTGCTATGACATCCTTAATAACTGATTCCATCAATTTCCCCACTACTGATGTCAGGCTGACCGGTCTATAATTCCCTGCTTTCTCTCTCCCTCCTTTTTTAAAAAAGTGGTGTTACATTGGCTACCCTCCAGTCCATAGGAATTGATCCAGTCTATGGAATGTTGGAAAATGACTGTCAATGCATCCGCTATTTCCAAAGCCACTTCCTTAAGTACTCTGGGATACAGAGTTCCGCCATTCAATTAAATTTTGACTGATCTGTATCTCAACTCCATCTACCCGCCTTGGTTCCATATCCCTTAATACCCTTACACAACAAAAATCTATCAATCTCAGGTTTGATATTTTCAATTGACCCCCAGCCTCAACAGCTTTTTTGGGGGGAGTTCCAGATTTCCTCTACCCTTTGTGTGAAGAAGCCCGTCCTGACTTCACCCCTGAACGGCAGAACTCTAACTTTAAGGTCATACCCTCTTGTTCTCGACTCCCCCATTAACTAAGAGAAAGGTTAGCATGGATCAATTTTATTCTTTTAATTCTTAAGTAATGTGCACCCACTCTCATCATTTATGTTTTAGCTACTTATGCAAACAATTTGTAACTATTACTTAGTTTTGATTTTGGAGGTCAAGCCTCTTAAAGCTGTTGGGTACCCTGATGTGTGACAACCCTTCCCACAATTGGATAGATAATTACAAGCTTTGCAAGCATTAAAGCAGATGCAGTGAGATAAGTTTTACCAGTTAGCTTCTTATTGCAGGGCCTCGCTCAATAAGGAGGGCAGATCAGCAAGTGAAACCTGGAAGTTAGTATGCCCGATCTGTGGCTCCCCCAAGTTTTCAGCCACTAACATTATAAACTGGAATATTGGGAGAGCAGCGGATGGTGGAATACTGAATCCATGGCCAACTGTCCAGTGAGACAAGTGCTACATCGCATGGCTCCGAGCTGGAGTGGTCCCAGCTTATATGTAATGCAAGTGACTCTTTCTATTTGGTACAATTAGATGGTGAGGTGTGTTCCCAGCCAATCTAACTCATCAAAACTCTCTTAGTGGTAGCACTCTCGCTTCTGAGTCAGAAGGTCATGGGTTCAAGTCTCGACTCCAGAGACTGAGGGAGTGATGCACTGTCGGAGGTGCCTTCTTTCGGATGAGGCATTAAACAGAGGCCCCATTTGCCCTCTCAGGTGGACATAAATGATCCCATGGCACTATTTCGAAGATGAGCAGGGGAGTTATCCCCAGTGTCTTGGCTAATATTTATCCCTCAACCAACATCTCAATTTGTCCTGCCAGCTTCAAGTCTCTCTTTTCCTGCACTTCTCTTAAAATTGTACCATTTAGTTTATAATGCCTTATTCTTCCTTCCAAAATGCATCACTTCACACTTCTCTGCATTATTAAATTTTATCTGCCATGTTTCTGACAAAGCAATAATCTGTGATAAAATCAAGACAAGCAGATAAAGTGTTTAGCTGTTAGAAAGTTATTACCTTTATCAAAAATTACTTTTAACAGATAATTAAGTGGGAGAAGGAACAGTGTAACGACAGCTGTATTCTCCTCTGCATTACACCAAGAGTCTTATTATCCCCATACACAGTTAATTGGATATGATGTTGTTGTAACTCTGGTGTGTTTATAATTGACCATAATACTTTAATTTACCTCTACCTCACCTTAAGCATGCCAGGCCTTGATCACATAATGTAAGCCAACATCTCAGGGCAGATGCCCATATACTGTACTAAATGTGAACATGTATAGCACTTTTTCTGCCCTTAATCAGACATTCACTATAGACGATGAGGTTTTCAAAAATATTTTGAACCTTGAAATATGTAGTCCAAATGCCCATATAGTCAACACTTCAGGCAAAATACCTCACTTTGCAAATTAACTGACTGTTTACATGTATTGCAACATACATAATGTACAAGGGACAGTGCAGTCATTTTAGCTGAAAGCTGATTCTGTACGCCAATACAGGGTATACCACAAACATGACTGTACTACATTATAAGATGTCTGCCTGAGGCAAAGAAGTGTTTGCATGTCAAGTGTTGTCCTTCTCTATTGCACCAACCATTCTTCTTAATCAGGATCCTTCCTACCTACCCACTTAAAAGATCTTTTCAAGTATACTCCAATGCACTTCTCCCCACCCACCAGTCTGTCTGTTCTCGATGGATGTAAAAGATTAATATAATGCTACTTTTAAAAAACCTGTGAAACATTCAGCAGGAACCTGGAGGCCTCGTTTTAGTAATAAACTTCATGCACGCATAAAATTTTGTTTTTAAACAAAATTTAAAAAAAAACACACAAATTGAAATAAATAGAATATTACAGCAAAGAAACAGGTTATCTAGCCCATCAAGTGTGGATCAAGTCAGAATATGTCCTGGTGTGATTAAAGCCGCTGATATACAAACACAACAGCTTTGTATGGGAACATGATATATTCTTTTCTTCAATGTCATTATAATCAAGTTATCCCACAACTTTGGTATGGTGAGAAAGCAGGAAGGGGGTACTGAAGTTTCATGTTCAGCCATGAACTCATTGAATGGCGGTGCAGGCTAGAAGGGCTGAATGGCCTGCTCCTGCACCTATTTTCTATGTTTAGTTACATACCTGTGAAAGAGAATAACCTTGCCAGTTTGCTTTAGGGAACTGAACAAAATTATAGCTGCTTGCAGATTTACATGTATGTATTTCAATACTAGGCAGGGTTTACAATTACCAAATTAAAATATTTCCAAACCTTTTTTCCCCCATAGTGTGCCAGTTTGAGCTCTGGTGCTCGTGAAAGCTAATATAACAGAACCAGTCACCTCCCAATCCTATTACACAAATTTTTGAGGGCACAAATTGAGAGTGAGAGTTTAGATTACCAAAAAGTGTTTTAATTTTTTATTTCCAAATATTTTATTGGTGTGGGGTCTTTCGACCAAAATCTTGTAATAAATTTCAAATATTACTATAACTACCCCAAATTCATGAGCCTTTAGATCCTGTGTAAATTCTCGCTACAAGAATATGCATACACTCATGAAATCTGTATTCACAGGTTCAAAACGCACAAACAATTAATGATACAGTGCAATTGAAGCACCTTGGGACATTTTTCTGCGCTAAAGGTGCTATATAAATGCAATTTGCTGTTATCGTGATAAGTAGGTTAACTTTCAACATTTTATCAGACAGAAATAGCATCTCACATGTTACCTTTATCCAACCTTGACTACAAGCCATGTAGACCTTACTACTTAATGCAACGCCTGGAGGAGCTTGGCTCAGAAGCAGCAATCTCATCTGAGTCAGAAGCCGGTGAGTTCAAGCCCCTCTCTATGCATCTGAGCACAAAATCTGGGTTCACACTTCAGTGTGGTATTGGACTGCTGTGGTGTCGGTGATGCCACCTTCCACTGAGACATTAAGCCATCTTCATTTGATATAAAGTACTTTGGACATTGTGAGGATGTGAAAATTACAATAGAAATGCTGTTTTCTTTCTTGATCATTTGTATCAAAAATTATTCAACACATCAAGAAAGGCAGCAGGACATTAAGTCACTGTAGAATCAAGATCAATACTGGGATTGGTTAAAATCTCCAGTATCATCAGAATGTAAATTTTAGGTTAAACTAAATTCTCTGCATCCTGCTAATGGTGCAAATCTCAATCCAAGAAGAGAGTGTGTGGTGGGGGGGAAAAGAGAGATGGGGGGGGGGGGGGGGAGGAAAGAGAGAGACGGAGGGGGTGGGAGGAAAGAGAGAGTGGGGGAAGAGAGGGGGGGGAGGAAAGAGAGACAGGGGGGTGGGAGGAAAGAGAGAGTGGGGGAAGAGAGAGAGAGAGTAGGGACGTGGGGGGGGGGGAAAGAGAGAGACTGGGGGGGGGAAGAGAGAGACTGGGGGGGAAGAAGAGAGAGACTGGGGGTGTGGGGAAGAGAGAGACGGGGGGGGGGGGGAAGAGAGAGACTGGGGGGGGGGGAAGAGAGAGACTGGGGGGGGGGGGAAGAGAGAGACTGGGGGGGGGGGGAAGAGAGAGACTGGGGGGGGGAAGAGAGAGACTGGGGGGGGGGGGAAGAGAGAGACTGGGGGGGGGGAAGAGAGAGACTGGGGGGGGGGGGAAGAGAGAGACTGGGGGGGGGGGGAAGAGAGAGACTGGGGGGGGGGGAAGAGAGAGACTGGGGGGGGGGAAGAGACTGGGGGGGGGGAAAGAGAGACTGGGGGGGGAAGAGAGACTGGGGGGGGTGAAAGAGAGACTGGGGGGGGGGGAAGAGAGACTGGGGGGGGGGAAGAGAGACTGGGGGGGGGGAAAGAGAGACTGGGGGGGGGGAAAGAGAGACTGGGGGGGGGGAAGAGAGACTGTGGGGGGGGGGGAAGAGAGACTGGGGGGGGGGAAGAGAGACTGGGGGGGGGGGAAGAGAGACTGGGGGGGGGGACGAAGAGAATGAGACAGAGGGGGGTGGAAAAGGGGAGAGAGAGAGAGAGAGAGAGAGAGAGAGAGAGAGAGAGAGAGAGAGAGAGAGAGAGAAAGAGAGAGTGAGACAGACAGAGAGAGGGAGAGAGAGAGTGGGAGAGAGTAGAGAGAGACATAGATAGACTCTGGGTGGGGGTGGGGGGGGTGGGGGGGGAGGGAGGGGTAGAGAGTCTTTTGGTGGGGGGGGTTGAGGGGACAAGAGAGATGGGGGGAAAAAAAAAAAGAGACACTGGGGGGGGAGGGGGGGAGGGAGAGAGAGAGGGAGAGGGAGAGAGAGAGAGAGAGAGAGAGAGAGAGAGAGAGAGAGAGAGAGAGAGAGAGAGAGAGAGAGAGAGAGAGAGGTTGGCGAGGGGCGGGGGAAAGAGAGACCCGGGTGGGGGGAATTAGGAGGGGAGAGGGGGAAACTCAGTGAAGATGGATCACATTCTTACAGCAAGGGACATCGTTGGAGCGGATGAAATCCAGAAGTCACGACTGTCAGTATTCACTTCATACCCAATAAACCTGCTAACAATCTGTACACAATGCCCCATCTATGGTTGGGGGGGGTGATGCGGTCATGCACTTGTTCTGGGGTATTACACTTTGGTGGGGGAGGGATGCACTTGCGCTGGGGTTAAGGGACTTCAGCTGGGGAGGGATGCACTTGCGCTGGGGTAAGGCACTTTGGCTGAGGGAGGGATGTGTCCTTTATGACTTCTGGTCAAAATCGATCATGTTACAATGTGCAAAGTTAGGCTGGGAGGTTCCAGTTACACATTCCAGAGAAACTTCAGAGTGTGGCTTATCCTCCAAGGGGACCAATCAGCAATAGGTCATGTGATAATGGAGAGCCAATCAGAGAACTAGCTGCAATTCCGTTACAGGTAGTACAAATAGACGCATCTTTTTGTGTATTTCCAGCATTTGCTATTTCTATTTTAGATTTCCAGTATTTCCATTTTTTCTTTTTGATATCTGCTTTTATATACTTAAAGAAAACACAATTTAATGGCAATTGGCAATATAGTCCAAGGCCTGTAATTTTAAAACCAGGCCAATGATTGCTTTAACACTCTGCTTTGACTCAATTAATATAGCAAACTCCTCAATAGACACATCGAGGTATAATTAGGAAGTAGTGAATTCCCAAACAGTGTCATTACACACCTGGGCAGCACCTCAAGAATCAGAATAATAGTATGACAGTTACGAACCAGCAATAGCTGCTCACCTTGGAATAGCAGCAATACTCCTGGAGACATGCAAGGATTTTTCTGCAACTTTTTTTAAAAAAAAGCATCCAACAGACACATTTGAATTCAACCTTCAAATTAAATTGAGCAGGTAAGAGGGAAATAAATGCATACCCTTAGCCGTTTTACAACATGATTGTTGTTTGTTTGAGGTCCACACAACGGCATTCCAACATTAAGTATCTATGCCATTTCCCCAAATTGTGATTATTATGGATGGCAAAAAAATACAGCATTCCCTGTTCTCAATAAAACAAATTACTTTCAGGTAAGAATTAGTTTTAAAAACATGACTATAATTTTTTTTTAAAGTTTCCTTTTCAAAAACTTTGAATTTCAAGATTCCCTAAATCCTATTGGCTATATGATTTAGTCCATTTACTCAAACAAATTTGAAAACCATAATATATAGAAATACTTGCACTGCAGATTTAAGAAACCGATTGCGATTAGGATAAAATGGTGAGTATTCATATTTAATTAAATGCTATTTATACGCAACCAGCAGAAAAAAAGCCCAAGTTTTAAATCAAGTATAGGTACCTGGATTTATCAAGTATTTTGGGGGGAAGGAGGGGAGAGAGGAACTTTTTAAAAAGTTAACAAAAGCAAGTGAGAACTCTGGATAAATTCACACAGGTTTAACATTAAAAACAGTAATGATAAATTAGACATTCCCTCATCACTAGATTTCAATTTTCTTTTCTATTTCTGTCCCCAGCTTCTTAAATGAAATAATACAACAGTCTAAGTAATACTGTAAACCAATTAATGTCTTACTTTCCCTTTCTAAATTGCATAATACACTAAGCACAATGTTATTTTGAAGACAAAAGACAACAGTGCCTAAAATTAATCAAGCAGATTTATTTGAGAACGTACAAGAACTTGAGTTTGTTAAATAATTGATGAATTACCAGTGCAAAAGTTGAGCAATGTTGAGGCATCATACACTGAGGGTACATTGGGCAAATCGTCTTCCATGCTTGCCTTCCTATAAAGAGCAAACCAGTTTGGTCTGTTTTTCTCCTCCTTTCCAATGATTTCACAACAAGTACAGCTCCAGCATACTTTAAATTCTAAGGAAATCCTCCCAGTCCAGATGGCTGGTGACAAAGCACTTCTGTGTTGGCACAAATAAAAACTCCACAAGACACCCACCAGCTCCTTCTGCCTGTCTGAGCACACCAAGCACTGAAGAGCAAGGGGGAGGGGATCAGACAGCGTCCTGGGCACTCTGCGGAGTGGCGAGGCCCCGACGACAAGAAAGTCCCAAACACAAACAACAGCACTTGCTACCTGGGAGCTTCAGTCACAAGCTTCGAACTACTTCGGAGCATTTCTGCCCTAGCTAAATACAACAATCCTCTGCTACGCCAGCGTTCCTCTGGGACAATCCACTTGGAATTGCAAACACTCCACAACTTTCTCAGTACGAGAGGATTTTATCTTCAGAACAAACTGCATGGGCCAAAGGAGATCTAATGAATGCAACATGTGTTCATTCTTTTAGTAGCAGCCTCCCAAGCCAACTGAGTGTGCCTTCAGTTAGGGAAATGTCAAGGCAATTCCAAAGCTATTGCCGAACAATCTGGGCAAAGAATTACTTAATGTGTTAGACCTTTAGGAACTATTAGAGAGAGAGGAACTATGTAAGCGTCGGAAATTAACTCTTAGCTGTATTTCCTCAGCCACGTTGAGTTAAAAATCAAAACTAAGAGAAAAGAACAAAAATAACTAATAGGTTCATTTAATTGTTGGAGCTCTGAAAACACTCTGCTTCTAAAATGGACATATCTTTTCTGTAAATAACTATAGAATCTCTACATTTTTCCTCAAGTACAATGAAAAATGTACAGAACCATAAAACATTTCAATTCATAGCGTCCTTTGATTTTTTTTTTAAGTTACATTTTTGGTTCCAAGGCCATAATTTCTCTCTGAAAGGTTTAATTACTCATTTCAAAAGAACATTCAGAAACATGTTAGAACTGAATTCTTAAACATTTGCTGGAAAGTGGTGCTCATTAAGAGATGTGCTACTGAGAGACAGAACATAGAGCCACTGCACATGGAGCTCTTGCTTTGTAAAGGTGAGGCAGGGAGAATGAAGAATTACTGCTCCTTTGATCAGAGAATTGTGTGTGGGGTAGGAAACAAATTAAATGGGGGGGGGGGGGGGGGGAAAGAGTAATTTTTTTTTAAAGTGGGCATATTAGCCTAAAGCCAGTTATTAAAATGAACTTTGAATAAGACGAACATTTTGTTTGTTAACATCTGAAACAATGCAGATAAAATGTAACTTTATTGAGACATGCAAGCACACTAGAACCCTGTTTCACCCTGGAACCTGGGGTTAAACTCAACCCAAGTGCATGGACTGAAAGTCCCTAGATAACTAATGATTCTAAGCTGTGTTTCGACAGTTTGGATCCAGTTCCATGGGACTATGACCTCTTCATAAAAACTGCTCATTAATTCAACTGGTACTAATTCAGCAATCTCAGAAGGTCTAAGCATACACGATGCAATCAGTCAAAGAGATATGCTGCTGGGGCAGTACATTTCAGTGGTAATATCATGGTGTTGAGTCATAATGTCATCATGCATAATCTCCTTATTGAAGTTGTGATGTCCAATATTACATGCATGCACACTAGCCAAAATATCACAGCCAGTCTGTGGACGCATGTTCCATTTGCTGCCAGCGCACAAGGAGACTACAGTAAGTTTTGAAGAGTGGCTCTCTTAGGCTACTCTCTCAAGAGCTGGCCTAATATGCAAAAGAACTTCCAACTCAATTCCTAGACATGGTTCCATAGCTGCAAGGCACCCCTTGGCACCTCACCCAAATTATTATTTTCTATGTTGAACCTGGATGGTGACCCCCTGTATAATATTCGACTGCAGGAGGCAGCAAAGCTGAGCCTGATCATGTCCTCATCGGACATCCATATATAACTTCATGCATATTATCCTAGAGAACTAATAAAAGCTGTGCAACAGCTTCAAAACAAACCAACCGCTTAAAAAAAAAAAGCCCTGAATTTGAGATTTATGACACAAAATTGCAGTGGAGCACAGGCTTGCATTACAAACCGCAGTTATATCCAATTACTTTTATTTCAAAAAGGAAAAACCTTAAGGATACAAAAGCGTGGTTTCCAGCAGTGGCTGATTTAGGGGGTTGCAATTGCTGACGGCATGAGATTTACTTTTCTGCAGGTTCTGGGGGCATGCCCCTTTGACATTTTTGGAGTCTTGTGTAACTCTGCCTGTCAAGCCAAAATTATTTTTTCTTGGAACAGTTACAAATATTTTAAATAGGAAAACAAAAAATAGTTGTAGAGACTTTCATAAACTTTAAATCGTCCAGTTCTTTTTACTGGGAATCTAACTCCAAATAAATCATGTTAATTGTGATTTGAAGCTTTTTACAAAATATATCAACAATAATATCAATTGATAGTGCATCCTGCACTCAAGACAAAACTGGCTGACTATCAGATTTTTTGCTGTTGCAGACCCCATGACAGGCAAGCATCAGGCAGCAGATTACCTGAATTTGAGGGCATGTTGATTTAACCATTTTAAATAAACAATTTTTTTTTAAAGTAACTTCAGTAGGGATGATCATATCACAAAAAAAAAGTTTTGTTTTGATGAAAGGTCACATCCAAACATTGGCCTAGATTTTGCTGCCAAAATAACGGCGAGTTTAATGTGCACGTCGTTATTAACATGTAAATAATCCAGCAATTTGTGGCGAGGAAGAGATAACCTGTGAATCACCACAAGTTGCTGGACGATTTGTGCTGCTCCACCTTTAGCCTCGCGAAAATGTCAGCTCGCCCTTAATCTCTGCATGAGTTTCAAGAAATTGCTGCATTTGCACATTAACTGCGAATTAAACGCACCACAAAGTTAACAGAGCACGTACTTTCTTTTTAATGACGAGATTTATGTTCCTGCAATGCCATTCAAAACTCTGGCCCAGAAAGGGAACAATTTAAACTGTCAAGTCTCATTCCGACAGGTAGTAAACCAAACGGGCTGAAGCAGTTTCTAACAAGTGGGCAACAGCACAATGTCAGGTGCCAAGCAGCCACCATGGAGACTGGAGGAACATTCCCTAGCACTAAGATAAGTCACGGAGAGCAGTTTTCGGGGGACGACCTCGTGATCTGGGGGGGCAGAGGAACATTCCTGCTCACAAGGAAAGGCGAAAAAAGGTAAACCACTTATCTTTCAGGGTCTCTAGTGGCCTCAGCTCCTCTAGGTTGGCCTAGCAGGGAAGCCACAATGGCTTTCCTGCAAAGGCCCCCAATTAAAATTATAGTCAGGCCCCAATGTTGTAAACAAAGCCAGACCTGCATATTGAAAGAAAAACCCTGTTGGCTTCCGAGAGGCGTCCTATTCACCTGCTATAAGAGATTAAAATCAGAATACCTAGGAAGATAGCGGAGCCTCAGTGGGCAAGTTCCATGGGCCATTTTAACTACCTGATCGCCTGCTTTCTACTGATTAGCGAGGGTTAAAATTGGCTCTTTTGTTTTTAAAACTATAAAAGACGAAGCTAGAAATTGTTCCTGGTTGTAATAAACACACCACTTTACATAGAATCATAGGAATTGCTAGACTAAAAATGACCACGGTCGATCTAGTTCGTCTTCTATCATCCAGGTGGGCACATGTTACAACGGTAATGGAGTTGTTGACTAAGACGCGAGTCAATGAAAACCCGTGGTGGAAAGCTTTGCGAGCAATAGGTCCAAAATAGCCTAACCTCCCAAGCTCGCTGCATTTACCATATGTCTTGTCTCAAATTATGTAAGAACTCCAAAAATATTATTTTCTGAAAGAAATCTATCTAATTTGCATTTGAATGAATCAATATCATTTGTTTCCACCATCTCCCGGAGGTGCATATTTTATACATTGACCACTCATTCACTGAAAGAATGTTTCCACACATTAGATTTGAATTCACCACCAATCAAGCACAGGCCGTGTCCTTTGGTTCTGGACAAAGTGAAAGAGATTGTTATTACAATCCTGAAGGTAGCAATTGCATCATCTCTCAACCTTCTGTTTTCCAGTGAGAACATACCCAATTTATATAAATCACTTCTAATAATCCAATCCCTCCATCCCCTCAAGCAATCTGGTTGCTCTCATCTGAACCCTTTCAATAGCTTCAATATCCTTTTTGTACTGAGGTGGCTAAAACTGTAGACAGTATTCCAAGTGCGGTTGCACCAATATTTCAATTCAATATTGACTTTTTAATACATCCCAACATCTGACTTGCTTTACTCACTGCCATTGAGCATTGTTATGATAGCTTCAAGTTATTGTCAACCAGGACCTCTCCCCAGATCACTTTAATTTTCACATTATTTTCTTTCCATTCAAGTAATAGCACCTTCTGTTTGTCCCCATATGAAGCACTTTGCATTACTCTACTGCATTACGCTGCATTGAATTTTATCTGCCATCTATCTGCCGAATTCCCAAGTATATTCAAAAATACTGTTGCTTATCCATTTCAGCTTTGGAGTTTAGTAGCATCTGCAAATTTGGCCATTGTGCTCATGACTCCTAGCTACAGATAATTTAAGATATTAAATAAAAGCGTTCCCAAAATAGACCCCTGTGGGACCTCCCCAGTAATATTCTTCTAGGCTGATGATAATCCCCATAACACCACCCTCTGGCTCCACTGCTCATCCAATTACGCATCAATTGTAAAATATTTCCATTTAATCTCCCTTTCTTCAGTACCAACCTTTACAGAGGAACTTACTGAAATCCAAGTACACCACATCCACTGCATTATCCCTATCGAGCTATTTTGTCACACCCTCAAGAAAACCAATAAATTAGATTGGCAAGACTTTCCTTTCATGAATCCATATTGGCTATCTTTTATGATTTAATTTCTATCCAGATGCTCAATGATCTTATCTTTAATAAGAATTTCCATAATTTTACCGACACCCTGTGTAGCATGAGTTGTCAATTGTTGAATGGTCCCACTCCATCATTTTGTTATTCTTTTCCTCTTAGTAGAACTAAAACACTTATTAATTCAAGGTTACAAAACAATCTGTGCTGCATTTTACACACACAGACCAACAGTCTGTACCACACATCATATAGACTGTAATACTGTCCTCAATATGGGAGCCTCAGTGTTTTTTTTAATTAAGTAAATCTTATCACCCTTGAAACGCACTCCCCATTTTATTTCCAAATCTTAGCAGGAATGTTCAATTAAAGAAAGCTAGTGCATTTACAGCAGAGGGCATTCTCATCTCCAAAACATGTCAGCAACCAGTTTTAGGGGGAAAAAAAGGCAACAACTGGGTAACCCCAGAATGTTGTTCTGAGGATTTCTTTCATCTTTAAAAGCTACATTTTAGCAATGTTATAACTAACCTATTTAGATGCATACACAAAATGAATAAATGTGTATTTATTTGCAACTCTCAGAAAACATTAGTTCATCCTAAAACTTTTCTGCCTGAAGTTTTTGTGCAACCAGCACTGAACACGTAAACTTGAGATCATCCAAAATCTGCTACACGTGTCCTAACTCGCACCAAGTCCCGTTCACCTATAACCCCTGTGCTCACTGACCGACATTGACTCCCGGATAAGCATTGCCTCAATTTAAAAATTCACCTTGTTTTGAAATCCCTCCATATCTCTAATCTCCTTCAGCCCCACAACCCTCCATGATATCTGCGCTCCTCTAATTATGGCCTCATTCCCGATTTAAATCGCTCAACCATTGGTGGCTGTGCCTTTAGCTGCCAAAATCCTGGTGGCGGCAGTGGCCGATGGTGGTGGTGGTGGCAGAGACGGTGGTCGCTGTTGTTGAAAATGATTTCCATCTTTCAGTTGATCTGTAAGTTTAATGCTGACAATCTCCACTCTAAAAGAAAAAAAGCAAATTCTTCTTGTGAATTGCCAATAACCTAATACATGGGTTGAAAAGTTGGCAGCTAAAGCAAGAGTGATTGCAGAAAGGAGCTTACATCCTGGTCAATTGTCACCTCTAACTAGACAGCAGAGACTGACTGTATGTAGTATGTCCTCTGTCACCCTAGCTAAAATCAGTTAGCTTTGCAGAGAGCAAGAATTGAAACAAATGAGTAACATCTATCTCATAATGCAAAAAGGATTAATACAAAAGTATTTGATGTTGGATTAGGAGTTGTATGTTTATCTTATTAAATAAACTCAGGAACTTCCTCTGTATAATGAACATTCCTTTTGGTGTGAGACTTTGATTTATTAAAAGGACATTTCAGTCTACTATCTTAGGAATTAAACAAAGTGATCAATCATCATCATCATCATCTTGATAAAAATTCCAAAGATAATACCCGGTTCAGATCACAAAATCATCCTATTGTTAGCTTAATGGCTTACAACATTGCATAAGATATTGGGCAGTACGGGCGCACTCCTGAATGCAAGATGATCAAACTACTTATGGAAGTGACGAACAGTGCTGTATCCAAGAGATTAAGAGGCTGACCTAAATCTTTTAACAGCTCTCCTCACAGGCCTCCCAACCTATACCCTCCATAAACTCCAACTAATCCAAAGCACAACCGCCAAAATCCATCTTGCCCAGCATCGCTATCCTTGCTGACTTACATAGAAACATAGAAAATAGGTGCAAGAGTAGGCCATTCAGCCCTTCGAGCCTGCACCACCATTCAATATGATCACAGCTGATCATTCACCTCAGTACCCCTTTCCCACTTTCTCTCCATACCCCTTGATCCCTTTAGCAATAAGGGCTACATCTAACTCCCTCTTGAATATATCCAATGAACTGGCATCAACGAATCTCTGCGACAGGGAATTCCACAGGTTAACAACTCTCAGTGAAGAAGTTTCTCCTTATCTCAGTCCTAAATGGCCTACCCCTTATCCCAAGACTGTGTCCCCTGGTTCTGGACTTCCCCAACATCGGAAACTTTCTTCCCGCATCTAACCTGTCCCGTCCCGTCAGAATCTTATACGTTTCTATGCGATCCCCTCTCATCCTTCTAAACTCCAATGTATAAAGGCCCAGTTGATCCAGTCTCTCCTCATATGTCAGTCCAGCCATCCCTGGAATCAGTCTGGTGAACCTTCGCTGCACTCCCTCAATAGCAAAAGCATCCTTCCTCAGATTAGGAGACCAAAACTGAACACACTATTCCAGGTGAGACCTCACCAAGGCCCTGTACAACTGCAGTAAAACCTCCCTGCTCCAATACTCAAATCACCTAGCTATGAAGGCCAACATGCCATTTGCCTTCTTCACCGCCTGATGTACCTGCATGCCAACTTTCAATGACTGATGAACCATGACACCCAGGTCTCGTTGCACCTCCCCTTTGCCTAATCTGCTGCCATTCAGATAATATTCTGCCTTCATGTTTTTGCCACCAAAATGGATAACCTCACATTTATCCACATTATACTGCATCTGCCATGCATTTGCCCATTCTCCTAACCTGTCCAAGTCACCCTGCAGCCTCTTAGCATCCTCCTCACAGCTCACACCGCCACCCAGTTTAGTGTCATCTGCAAACTTGAGAGATATTACGCTCAATTCCTTCATCCAAATCATTAATGTATATTGTGAAGAACTGGGGTCCCAGCACGGAGCCCTACTCCACTAGTTACTGCCTCCCATTCTGAAAAGGACCCATTTATCCCGACTCTGTGCTTCCTGCTCTATCCACGTCAGTACATTACCCCTCATACCATGTGCCTTGATCTTGTACACCGATCTCTTATGTGGTACCTTGTCAAAGGCCTTTTGAAAGTCCAAATACACCACATCCACTGGTTCTCCCTTGTCCACTCTACTAGTTACATCCTCAAAAAATTCCAGAAAATTGGTCAAGCATGATTTCCCTTTCATAAATCCATGCTGACTTGGACCGATCCTGTCACCGCGTTCCAAATGCGCTGCTATTTCATCCTTAATAATAGATTCCAACATTTTCCCCACTACTGATGTCAGGCTAACCAGTCTATAATTACCCGTTTTCTCTCTCCCTCCTTTTTTAAAAAGTGGCGTTACATTAGCTACCCTCCAGTCCATAGAAACTGATCCAGAGTCGATAGACTGTTGGAAAATGATTACCAATGCATCCACTATTTCTAGGGCCACCTCCTTAAGTACTCTGGGATGCAGACTATCAGGCCCTGGGAATTTATCAGCCTTCAATCCCATCAATTTCCCCAACACAATTTCCCGCCTAATAAGGATATCCTTCAGTTCCTCCTTCTCACTAGACCCTCAGTCCCCTAGTACATCCAGAAGGTCATTTGTGTCTTCCTTCATGAAGACAGAACCAAAGTATTTGTTCAATTGGTCTGCCATTTCTTTGTTCCCCATTATAAATTCACCTGAGTCTGACTGCAAGGGACCTACGTTTGTTTTCACCAATCTTTTTCTCTTCACATATCCATAGAAGTTTTAGCAGTCAGTTTTTATGTTCCTGGCAAGCTTCCTCTCTCAATCTATTTTCCCCCTCCTAATTAAACCCGTTGTCCTCCTCTGCTGAATTCTAAATTTCTCCCAGTCTTCAGGTTTGCTACTTTTTCTGGCTAATTTATATGGCTCTTCCTTGGATCTAACACTATCCTTAATTTCCCTTGTTAGTCACGGTTGAACCACCTTCCCCGTTTTATTTTTACTCCAGGCAGGGATGTACAACTGTTGAAGTTCATCCATGTGATCTATAAATGTTTGCCATTGCCTATCCACCATCAACCCTTTAAGTATCATTTGCCGGTCTATTCTAGCCAATTCACGTCTCATGCCTTCGAAGTTAGCTTTCCTTAAGTTTAGGACCCTAGTTTCAGAATTAACTGTGTCACTCTCCATCTTAATAAAGAATTCTACCATATTATGGTCACTCTTCCCCAAGGGGCCTCGCACAAGATTGCTAATTAGTCCCTTCTCATTACACATCACCCAGTCTAGGATGGCCAGCTCTCTAGTCGTTTCCTCCACATATTGGTCAATTCCCTAATACACTCCAGGAAATCCTCCTCTACCGCATTGCTACCAGTATGGTATTAATTTCTTCTTTGACCAGCAATGTAACCCCGCCTCCTTTTCCTTTCTGTCTATCCTTCCTAAATGTTGAATACCCCTGGATGTTGAGTTCCCAGCCTTGGTCACCCTGGAGCCATGTCTGTGTGATGCCAATTACATCGTATCGATTAACTGCTATCTGCGCAGTTAATTCGTCCACCTTATTCCGAATACTCCTCGCATTGAGGCACACCTTGCCCCTTTAGAATTTTGCTGTAACATTGGTTCCTGGTCCCTAAAGCTCTTCATCTTCAAATCCCTCTATGGCCTTACTCCATCTGATTTCTGTGAAAATCTTCAGCCTTATAACCATCACCAACACTTCAAATTTTGAGTTCTCATCCTTTTATTTAAATCCCTTCATGTCCTTGCTACTCCCTATCTCTAACCTCTTTTCCATGTCTTCAGTCGCTTAGACCTCTTCACTTTCCTCTCAAGATCAATCTTGAAACTCCCATCATTGGTTAAGTTTTTGTCAACCCCTCCATTTCTCCTTCTTTGACTCGCCATCCATTTTGTTTTCCTTCACACCTCTGAAGCACCTTGGGATGACTTTCTATGCTATTGGTGCTATACAAATGCAAGCTGTTGTATGGTTCCATGGGAACCCCTCTGATACCTTGCCCCAAGTGACCAGTACCCATTTGTGAAAATTAGTTTCAGCAGCCTCTGCGAGCATGAGGAAGAGGGCATCGAAACTGAATCCAATCCGGTCCTCATCTGATGTACATGTGCACTTCCAGCGAAGGTTATTGGCTCGCAATTAGGAAATCCTAGCAATTGCCCTGCCGCCCTGCATTCCCCGGTTCTTAAACCAAGAGGAGGAGTGTGGAACTGAGGCTAACTTTAGAGTATCAACCACAATAGCCGAGATCAGCTAATTCACCGTGAATCAAATATGGGATCCTCCTGGTCTGTATGGCTTAGCTACTTACTGGATGAACTTCTTGAGCCATTCGGACAGCTCAGTAATACCTAACCAGGGAACACCTGATGCAGCTTGTGTACAGGGTGTAAAAATGGTCTGCCTCCCAGAATCTAACTTAAGTATATGATGCATAGTACATCACTCTATGACTCCCGACAAATATAATGTTGCTACACACAGTTTCTGCTATATGTTTTAGGATAAGTGTGCAGTACAATTGCCTTCGATTATATAGTGTTCTGGCATTTAAATCCAACAGTTTCACGATACGGGAATATTCCACAATAAGATGGCCTGTCTCTTACAACAACCACCAATTACATTTTCATATTTCCCTCAAACATCCAATAAAATTAAAAAACCATATGGCTGGCTTTCATGTTAGATCAGAAGATAGCTAATTGGAAGTACTAATTTCCAATGGAAAGAACATACAAGCCAATTTTTTTTGTTTAAAACGCACAATTGTGGATGGAAATTGTACAATATAAATATAAAATTCATGACTTTACACATAAGAACATAAGAACTAGGAGTGGGAGTAAGCCATTCGGCCCCTCGAGCCTGGCTGATCATCTACCTCAACTCCACTTTCCTGCACTATCCCCATATTCCTTGATTCCCTTAATATTCAAAAATCTATTTATCTCAGCCTTGAATATATTCAGAGACTCAACATCCACAGTTCTCTCGGGTAGAGAATTCCAAAGATTCAGTGAAGAAATTTCTCATCTCAGTCATGATACATCAGTCATTGAAAGTTGGCATGCAGGTACAGCAGGCGGTGAAGGCGGCAAATGGTATGTTGGCTAGGGGATTTGAGTATAGGAGCAGGGAAGTCTTACTGCAGTTGTACAGGGCCTTAGTGAGGCCTCACCTGGAATAGTGTGTTCAGTTTTGGTCTCCTAATCTAAGGAAGGACGTTCTTGCTATTGAGGGAGTGCAGTGAAGGTTCACCAGACTGATTCCCAGGATGGCAGGACTGACAGATGAGGAGAGACTGGATCAACTGGGCCTTTATTCACTGGAGTTTAGAAGGATGAGAGGGGATCTCAGAAACGTATAAGATTCTGATGGGACTGGACAGGTTATATGCGGGAAGAACGTTCCCGATGTTGGGGAAGTCCAGAACCAGGGGACATAGTCTAAGGATAAGGGGTAAGCCATTTAGGACTGAGATAAGGAGAAACTTCTTCACTCAGAGTGTTGTTAGCCTGTGGAATTCCCTACCGCAGACAGTTGTTGATGCTAGTTCATTGTATATATTCAAGAGGGAGTTAGATATGGCCTATGGCCCTTACGGCTAAAGGGATCAAGGGGTATGGAGAGAAAGCAGGAAAGGGGTACTGAGGTGAATAATCAGCCATGATCTTACTGAATGGTGGTGCAGGCTCGAAGGGCCGAATGGCCTACTCCTGCACCCATTTTCTATGTTTCTATGTTAAATGGCCGACTCCTTATTCTGAGACTGTGACCCCTGGTTCTATACTCCACAGCCAGGCGAAACATCCTCCCTGCATCTACCCGGTCAAGCCCTGTAAGAATGTTGTTTGTTTCAATGAGATCACCTCTCATTCTTCTACACTCTAGAGAATATAGGCCTCGTCTACTCAATCTCTCCTCATCGGACAATCCCCTCATCCCAGGAATGAAACAGTTTAAGAAAGCTGTAAGCAGCTGATCAATTTTCAGCTGAATATACTGGTCGGAAGATGCTTGGAACAACAGGCTAGGTACAGACAAGTCAAGCTTCAGCACTTTCAATCTTACTATATTTTGGAAATGGCACAATATAGCAACTGTGCTTTGGAAGCTAGACATATGCAATACATTATTTTAAAATCAGTTTGAATGAGATTTTTTTTTAAAGATAAGTTAATATTAATGTTTTTAAAAAGAGCATTATTATATATTCTAATTGTGGAAACAATTTCTATTAGCTTTTCATGTCCTCCTTAGGTCCCCAATCCAAGTCACATACCCTTCTTTGGTATTCGATATGCTGCACAACTTGGCAACCATGAACATTCTTCATTTTAATGAGAGTTCTGTGTTCAATAAGATTTGACCAACTGATCAGTGGAGATCAAATAACAAAAGCTACCCAATTTTAAATCTGCCAGATAGTTGCACAGTGGTTCAAGCTCCACTCTGGGACTTGAGCACACAATCTATGCTGACACTTCAGTGCAGTACTGTGAGTTATTTAAATGTGATGAATGCCATCTTTTGGATCAGATGTAAAACTGAAGTCTTGTTTGCCTGTTCAGGTGGAAGTCAAAGATCCCATGGCACTATTAGTAGAAAAGCAGAGAGTTCTCCCACTTTTCTAACGAACAATTTATCCCTCAACTAAGTCAAAGCAGATTAACTGGTCATTTATCTTTACTTTGATTTTAATCTTTCTATGCACAAATTAGTTGCCATATATGCCTACATAACATCAGTAACTGTACTCCAAAAGTAATTCATTGGTTGTGAAGCATTTTGGGATATCCTGAGGACATGAAAGGTCCTACACAAATACAAATGATCTCTTTCCACATAGAAATGGCCAAATTAGGACAACTATGACAGCAGTGTTTACAAATGGATCTTTATACCCAGCTTATACAACATGTATTTTCTTTAAAGATTTTTGTGTCATAATTTCAGACATAAGAAAGATACATAGTAATGTTCTAATATATAGGGATAATTTAGTAGGTATTGCCCATATAAATGATGCAATAATACCAACAAGATTGTCCCTCCGTTTCAATGTGAACAAACATCTTCAACATCACAGGATTAAGGTTGCCTGGTACTTGGCTCCTTCTCTTCATTAAAGAACATGAAGGGAAAATGAAAACTGTGATCTAAATGGTCCAGCAGCTTAGCTTAGGCAAACTGAATTGTTTAATTACATTCTGCACTATTTAAGTTTGATGCATAACTACCAGTTTGTATTAAAGATAATTTGTTGATCTCAGTAACTAAAATTCAAGGCACAAATCTCCAGAAAAAGACAATTACTGTACACGCAGTTTTAAACACCTGATTTAGGCCTACAAGTTTTAAAAAAAAGAAATTTTCATTTCAAACCACTCTCTGCTTTAAATTCTAATGGTTACTAATCAGGTCAAGTAGTTGATTTACAGAAGTAAGTGTTTTTCAACATCCACAGATTCAGACCTACAGTATATAAAGCATTTTCAGGGGTAGAACTGATTAGAAAAACAGACAATTTTCCTGTATTAGGTATTTGGATACAACCTATGCTAAGAATCTTGGATGCAAAGGAGATGGTCTTTGGTGCATTGGTTTAAAATGTATTTTAAATCCAAATTAACATTTGTCTTAGCAAAAGACAAATAATTAATTCTGTACTTTGCTCGTTTTCATGTGCCTTGTGGTACAATATCGAAATCAAAGAGTGTAGATTGGATCCTTATGTCCGTGGGCTGGAGACCGCAAAAATTGATTTTGAACTTGATCCAAAGCACTTCTTCCTGGTCCCTGCAAATACTGGAGGTTCAAGATTTGGATATAATTCCATCCTCACTTTCTCAAATTCTTTCTGGACTCAGGCAACTAGCTAATTTGATCTGATTTACAGATCCTTTCGAACCTAGGAAACTGCCACTCAATTATTAAACCTTTAGCAAAACAGAAAGTAAGTGAAGTCCAACACAAAATTCTCATGGCAGCGCACATGCCTCCAAAAGTCAGGCGCATTTTTATTTATTGCAGTGCATTGAAAAATACAATACTAAAACATTATCCAAGATGCATACTGTCTAAGACTTCAAAAGGAGCACAAACCAATACCTCGAATATGATTGCTCATCTTACCAATGGCTTTTAACAACAAAAAAATCCTCTACCCTTTCCCATTTTTCTCCAGCTAACTTGCTCAGAAGTTTCAGCCGCTCAACAGGCATGTATAAATACTTAAGTGGTCTTCTTCACTTCTCCCCCATATACCAAAAATACTGACAAGTTGTATACCAGGATGACGAAGTTCAATTCTGGTAGGATTCATTAAAATTGCATGCATACGAGAACAGTTCCACATTAACATGTTGCCATGTTAGATAAGTTCCATGTACACAATGCAACACTCAGGCTTGCAAGGGAAACATATTTTCAGGAAAATATCCAAGACAAATAGGTGCGAAATGAAGACTATCAACACACCAGGTCCAAATGAAACCTTTCGATTTGGGGAAATTAGGAATTGGAGGTCTAAGATTTAGATGCAATTTCAATCTTGCTTTGTTAATTTTGTTTTGCAATCATCCTAAAATCTACTGTGGATGGTTATTGCTGAAAAGTAATAGACTGTCCAATCAGTTTCAGCAAGGCAAAACAATACAGTAGATCAGACTAGCTTCACATAGATACAGGAGACTCTGGATTAACAAAAACACAAGAGAGAGCAGCAAGGGACTACAGATTTATAATTCTGATATACAATGAAGGCAAGACAAACATAACATTAAGAAGAAAATAGAAAAGTAAAATGTGAAGCAGCAATAAATAAAAATAAGATAGCGGATAAAAATATAACTTTTGAAAGCCAGTTTAAAGCCCAACCATCTTCAGCTGCTTCATCAATGAGCTTCCCTCCATCATAAGGTCAGAGGTGGGGATGTTCGCTGATGACTGCAGAGTGTTCAGTGCCATTCGCAACTCCACGCCCACATGCAGCAAGACCTGGACGACATTCAGGCTTGGGCTAAGTGGCAAGTAACATTCGCGCCACACAAGTGCCAGGCAATGGCAATCTCCAACAAGCGAGTGTCTAAACACCACCCCTTGACATTCAATGACTTTACCATCAACAATACAGTAGATCAGACTAGCTTCACATAGGTACAGGAGTCTCTGGATTAACAAAAACACGACAGAGAGCGCAGCAAAGGACTACAGATTTATAATCTATAAATGGGGGGTCACCATTGAGCAGAAACTTAACTAACCAGCCACATAAATACTATGGCAACAAGAGCAGGTCGGAGGCTGGATATTTTGCGGTAAGTGTCTCACCTCCTGACTCCCCAAAGCCTTTCCACCATCTACAAGGCACAAGTCGAAGTGTGATGGAATACTCTCCACTTGCCTGGATGAGTGCAGCTCCAACAACACTCAAGAAGCTCGACACCATCAAGAACAAAGTAGCCCGCTCGATTGCCACCCCCATCCACCACCTTAAACATTCACTCCCTCCACCACCAGTGCACTGCATCAACTCGCCAAGGATTCTTTAGCAGCACCTCTCAAACCCGTGAATTCTATCACCTAGAAGGACAAAGGCAGCAGGCGCATGGGAACACCACCACCTCCAAGTTCCACTCCAAGGCACACACCATCCTTACTTGGAAGTATATCGCTGTTCCTTCATTGTTGCTGGACCAAAAATCCTGTAACTCTCTCTAATAGCACTGTGGGAGTACCTTCACCACATGAACTGCAGCAGTTCAAGAAGGCGGTTCACCACCATCTTCTTGAGGGCAATTAGGGATGGGCAATAAATGCTAGCCTTGCAGCGACGCTCACATCCCATGAACGAATAAACAAAAAATAACATAAGAGGCAAGTGAGACAGCAGACAGCCAAATTCTTTAAGGATGCATTTACACTACATCAATGCTGCAGCCATATTATAAATGCAGCCAGAGTCCCTAGAGCCAGTGCCCAATCTAACACTGGAGTGAAGCGGAATGAAGATACCCCGAAGAGGTCTTGCGTCGCTTTGCAGTTCATTCAGGCATTAATACCCGATTTACACTACACTGATGCAAAGCAAAACCGTTTTGCAAAAATGTTTAGTGCAATGCACCCTAAGAAAACAACATTATATGGATTGCAAAGGACCAATAAGGACGTTATATGACTCTGAGCTGCACATAATGAGACGACATTTGCAGAGCTGGATCAGTTTTCATTTGAGAAAGTAAGAGCAAGTGGGGACATGATTTTTTTTCAATGCTGGCAGGCATAGATTTAAGCAAGCTTTTTAACTTCATGGATATGTGAAACAGATTTCCAGGAAATGTGGTTTAACGGCAAAAGGAATTGATTAGGAATGGGAATGTCGGTCACAGGAATAAATATAGACTGAGGACAAGGATGCAACTTTCATTTGTGGATAATGTAGCAGCAAGCCAAGGCACTGTCTGAAAGGGTGGTAGAAGCAGATTCAATAGTAACATTCAGAAGAGAATTGGATATAATACTTGAAGGGAAAACATTTGCAGGGCTATGGGGAAAGAGCAGGGGAGTGGGATTAATTGGGACCTCCCCCAGTGCTGTCAAGCTCATAGGTTTCTCACTAAGGACAGACACTAGAAATCTACCACCATGTCTGCTGCTAAATTGTAGGAGCCTCACCAGGGTGCTGCCAAACTGCAGAGTCCCCAACTCGGTTCTGCGAAAGACAACAATGCCTCCTGCCAGGGGAAAGAACCACCTCCCAGTGCTCCTAAAACTAAAGACTGTCCCCAATATAGCTAAACCAGAGGGAGTGGGGTTTATCTGCACAATATATAAATATAATTACACAGCTAGATGATATGAAAGATGTAGCAGTTAGAATTGGATATAAATATTTTAGTGGCACCCGGAAACTTAGCAGCTAATGCACTTGCCACAGAATTGGGAGCCTGTGAAGCACTGCTGGCTGCCAAAATATTGCTACATTTTTTTTGCCATGTGGCCACTGAGGATCTTCAGCCTCCTTGGTGGACCTGGCCATTTAAAGTTGTAAAACAAAAAGTGGCAACAATTAAGGGTGGCCCTATATTAAGGGTTCAGCCACCAAGTAGCAAAATGTTCACCCATTCTTCGCCCTCTATTCTCACTGAAAGCAGCAGCTCCACCTGGGGATTTAGTGATTGCTGCACTGATGAATTGCTCCAATCACATTATGGAGAGGCCCCCAATTTGGATATTATGTGGTGTCTCAATGAGCATGTGCACATTTGGTGCAGCAGAACACATCTGGATAACGTCAACACAGATTTAAATCTGGCCAAAGCAGCAAAGCTTCAAGGGCCTAATGCCGGCCATTAATAAGGATTCCTAATTTAAAAGTTAAACTAATTTGCAATAACCTGTGCTTCTTTAGGGTTTTATGAAGAGGACAACACACCATGTCTTTTTCAGGACTTGTCACTTGCTTTTTGAAGATAATTACTCACCAACTAAGTAGCTCACAATGTTCACATACTTTAACTGAAAAAGTACTTCATTTCAAAATTTATACTGCACCTCTAGACAATACTTCCTGCAGATTCTCTACTTACTGCATATTGCCATATAATCACTGTGCATTTATTAAGCACTGTAAAGGTTGTATGACTAAATGATTATTCATGTTAAATCCCACATTTAGAAGGGAACAGACACTAAATTCTAGTGAAGATGAAAACTAGGGGCACAGGGGTCAACTTCCACATCAGCAAACCATGCCTGAGCAAACGTGACTCCATATGTAATCTAAACAGTATTTTGATGTGTCTACTTTGGGAAGAAGCCAGGCAGAGTGCTTATACAAGAGTCTTGCAGGCATCGAGAGAAATAAGTAGGATCCAAGCAAAAAAAAAGAGAAGCAAGACTCTTGTAAAAAGTTCTGCAACTACTGCCCAACATTTTTTTTTAATTGAAAACTGCATCAATGCATGAAATATTAAAATACATTGGATTGTATGAATTTCTGTCTAAGACAAATTAAGTAGCTGGTCACTAAGAAAAATCATTATTTTACTTGGGTATTTACCAGGGAGATGGATCAGGTGGACATGTCATCGGAAGATGAGATCAGAAATATTATAACCACATTTTAAATTTTAAAAGTGTGAAGAAATATTAAATAAACTAATGAAACCTGGTCTGGATGGATTGCATCCGCGCATTTTAAAAGAAAAGAGATAGCAGAGGCACTATTACACATATTTAAGAATTCATTTGAAAAAGGCAGATAGCTAAAGTTACACCTATATTTAAGAAGGAGATAGAACATGTCCAGGGAACTATATACCAGTGAGTTTAACATTAGACAAATCTCTACTAAAGCAGAACACTGAAAAACATTTAGGGGACGAAATTGACCCTTTTTAAAGCCAGTCAGCATCTCCGGAAAATTCTTTTCTCCCGGGGGAGGCGCGTGCTATCGCCTCCTGGGAAGTTGCCCGGAAGTTTGCGGAGGCACAGTTAGCGCCCTCGGCTGACCCCTGAACGCCCCACGGGAGAAATTGCCCTACGGGCCGCGAGCAGATGTCAACGCAAGCTTCGCAGGTCGCAAAGCTAGCCAACATCCGCTCTCGGGCGCTCCTTAAATGGGAGGGCGCCAGTGCCCCATTTTTTTTGACTGCTAATTTTTGGGTCGGCTCTACAATGGCAGCCCTAGCGTGGTCTGGGCCGTCATCGTGCCTGGTCCCACACTGCCCTGCTGGCCTAGTGGATGCCATCAGAGGCCTTGCAGAATGCGCAGCGGCTCTGTTCTTTAAACGAAGGGGAGGGGCGTCGAAACGCATCAGCGTTACACAGAGCATTCGTGTAGCGCTTCCCTCAGCGCCCCAGTAACTGCCCCCAAAGGAAGTGGAACGTGCGAGATTGCCCTCCACTTTCTTTGTAGGTTGATAAGCCCAATTCAGTGTCGGGACCTCTGCACCAGACCCTGAAAATCCAGGCCCCAGATGGTTACCGCCCCACAGGGGAATTTCACCCCCTTAGAAACCAAAAATATAATTAGTCAGCATGGATTTCAAAAGGGAAAGTCTTGATTGACCAACCTCACTGAATTCTTTGAAGAGGTAACGGAGAGAATAGACAAGGGCAATGCAGTAGATGTAATACATCTAGATTTCCAGAAAGGCTTTCGATAAGGTGCCGCATAATAGCCTAATGCGGACGACACCAAATTTGGAGGGGGGTGGGGGGAAAGAAAGAGTCAATACTGAGGTGGACAGCAACAAATTACAAACAGATGTTAATAAACTTACAAAATGGGCATATAAATGGCAAATAAACTTCAACATAGAAAAGTGCGAGGTATTACATTGTGGCAAGAAAATAAGGAGGGCACATATTACTTGGGAAATAAGAATCTAAATGGGGTAGAGCAGCAAAAGGATCTGGGAGTGTAAATACACAAATCACAAAGTATTGATGCAGGTTAGTAAGGCCATAAAAATGGCAAACCAAGCACTAGGGTTCATTTCTAGAGAGATAGAATTGACCAACCTCATTGAACTCTTTGAAGAGATAATGGAGAGAGTAGACAAGGGAAATGCAGTAGATGTAATACATCTAGATTTCCCAAAAGCCCTTTGATAAGGTACCACATAATAGACTAACGAATAAGGCCATAGCATGCAGAATCAGGGAACAAGTAGCAGAATGGATAGCTATTATCGAACCTTGGTTACATCACACTTGGAGTAATGTGTACAGTTCCGGTTGCCGTATTATAAAAAGGATATAGAGGCAATGGAGAGATGCAAAAGAGAGTTACAAGAATGATACCAGAACTGCGAGGTTATGTAGTTGTTTTTTTTTAGCAAATGTAACTCAGCTATTTAAGAAAGAAGGGAGAGAGAAAACGGGGAACTACAGACCAGTTAGTCTGACATCAGTAGCAGGGAAAATGCTAGGATCTATTATTAAGGATGTGAGGATTGGGCAGTCAACACAGATTTATGAAAGAGAAATCATGTTTGACAAATCTGTTAAGAGTTTTTTCAGGTTGTAACTAGCAGAATAGATCATCATCATAGGCAGTCCCTCGAAATCGAGGAAGACCTGCTTCCACTGCAAAAGTGAGTTCTATGGTGGCTGTACAGTCCAATGCAGGAATTAGAGTCTCTAAAAGGTGGGGCAGACAGTGGTTGAAGGAAAGGGTGGGTGGGAAGCCAGGTTTGCCGCACACTCCTTCTGGATGTCTGCGCTTGATTTCTGCATGATCTCGGCAACGAGACTCAAGGTGCTCAGCGCCCTCCCAGATGCTCTTCTTTCACTTTGGGTGGCCTTGGGCCAGAGATTCCCAGGTGCTGGTGGGGATGTTGCACTTCATCAAAGAGAGAACTAGTGGATGTGGTGCATTTGGATTTTCAGAAGGCATTTGATAAGGTATCACACAAGAGGTTAACAAACAAAATTAGGGCAGCAAGAACCTCATACCTATTGGACAGGGCAAATGCTGAGGCTCCCACCAGCACTGCACCAAGGGTCCCCATACCTACCTGAGTTGCTGTCACACCCTCTTATCCCTGACCACTTAAGCAGACCTGTACCACTACCTAACCTAAGAGGTGTGACTGCCTCCTGGATCAAAGGTACAGATAACGCTCCCCCTCCCTGATGCCCCAGTGCCTGCACCTCAGACTCCAACTTAACAACCTGAGCTGAAGTTCCTCGAGATGCAGACACCTACTGCAGACGTGGTTGTCGGGGATTGCGATGCTCTCCACAAACTCCCACACTCCAAGTATTGGAGACAAAAAGTAGCACTTTCTTCCCCCACTCTGCTCCAAATGCCCACTCTCTCGAAATTCCTAAGTTGAACACTCTGTTTCGAAGCACTCCATTTAAGATCACTCTTATCCCCAAGTTGAGTTCGAGCCCAGTTTGGTTATTTATCTCTTCCTTTAAGCTGATATTTTTTAAAATATTATAATTTATATATTGTGGCCCATATCTTATGATTTAGCTCCAGACAATACACATCTTTGTGTTTCACAGCATAAACTAACAAGTGAACTGATAATGTCAACAGAAGGAATGGACTATTTCCTAAATCAATCAAAAACAGCAGTCCACAAGTACAGATTGGATTGTACTATAACTATAACTCCCCTCGGGCAAAACATTTGCTTTACCATGAGCATAACATTTCCCAGCTTTCAATAATGTGTATATAATTAAAATGAAAGATATGCAAAGTTAGAAGAAACTGATATTTGCTGGCAACATTTATATGTGAATACTGCTCAGGTGTTTTTCATCTCATTAAAAGTTGAGGAGAAGAGTATATCTGATGTGATATGTGCTACTTTTATTTCCAGTTCCAACACATCACTGAGTTCTGAGATCTTTCAGCCTCCACAGTTGTGATTTTAGCAACAACAACTTGTATTTATACAGCACCTTTAGAGAAACATCTCAACGTGCTTCATAGGAAATTAAAAATTTGACACTGAGCCGCTTAAATAGAAATTAACGCAGGTGACCAAAAATTTCGTCACAGAGGTATGTTTTAAGGTGCGTCTTGAAGGAGTAAAGAGAGGTAGAGAGGCGGAGAGGTTTAGGCAGGGAGTTCCAGAGCCTGGGGCCTAGGCAACAGAAGGCACGGTCACCAATGGTTGAGCGATTATAATCAGGGCAGAATCAGAGGAGCGCCGACATCTCGGGGTGAAGGGGGGGTGGAGGAGATTAGAGATAGGGAGGGGTGAGGCCATGGAAAGATTTGAAAATAAGGCTGAGAAGTTTGAAATTGAGGCATTACTTAACCAGAAGCCAATGTAGGTCAACGAGCACAGGGGTGATGGGTGAGCGGGACTTGGAGAGAGTTAGGGCACAGGCAGCTGAGTTTTGGATCTCCTCTAGTTTACGTAGGGTAGAATATAGGAGGTCAGGCAGGAGTACGTTGTAAGAGTCAATATTAGAGGTAACAAAGGCATGGATGAGGGCTTCAGCAGCGGGTGAGCTTAGGACAGGGCGGAAACAGGCAATGTTATGGAGGTGGAAATAGGCGGTCTTAGTTATGCTATGGATAAGTAGTCAAAAGCTAATTTCAGGGTCAAATATGACACCAAGGTTGCAAACAGTGTGGTTCATAGAAACATAGAAAATAGGTGCAGGAGTAGGCCATTCGGCCCTTCGAGCCTGCACCGCCATTCAATATGATCATGGCTGATCATGCAACCTCAGTACCCTGCCTTCTCTCCATACCCCCTGATCCCTTTCGACGTAAGGGCCACATCTAACTCCCTATTGAATATGTCCAACAAGCTGGCATCAACAACTTTATGGTAGAGAATTCCACAGGTTCACAACTCTCTGGGTGAAAAACTTTCTCCTCATCTCGGTCCTATATGGCTTACCCCTTATCTTTAGACTGTGATCCCTGGTTCTGGACTTCCCCAACATCGGGAACATTCTACCTACATCTAACCTGTCCAGTCCCATCAGAAGTTTATAAGTTTCTATGAGATCCCCTCTCATGCTTCAAAATTCCAGTGAGTATAAGCCTAGCCGATCTAGTCTTTCCTCATATGTCAGTCCCGCCATCCCAGGAATCAGTCTGGTAAACCTTCGCTGCATTCCCTCAATAGCAAGCATGTTCTTCCTCAGATTAGGAGATCAAAACTGCACACAATACTCAAGGTGCAGTCTCACCAAGGCCCTGTACAACTACAGTAAGGTTTCCCTGCTCCTATACTCAAATCCCCTCGCTAAGGCGGCCAGCATGCCATTTGCTTTCTTTACTGCCTGCTATACCTGCATGCCTACCTTCAATGACTGATATGCCATGACACCCAGGACTCTTTGCACCTCCCATTTTACTAATCTGTCACCATTCAGATAATGTCACCATTCAGATAATAATCTGCCTTCCTGTTTTTGCCACCAAAGTGGATAATCTCACATTTATCCACATTATACTGCACCTGCCATGCAGTTGCCCATTCACCTAACCTGTCCAAGTCCCCCTGCAGCCTCTTAGCATCCTCCTCGCAGCTCGCACTGTCATCCAGCTTATTGTCATCTGCAGTCTTGGAAATATTTCATTCAATTCCTTCGTCTAAATCATTAATGTATATTGTAAATAGCTGGGGTCCCAGCACTGAACCCTGCGGCACCCCACTAGTCACTGCCTGCCATTCTGAAAAAGACCAGTTTATTCCTACTTTTTGCTTCTTGTCTGCCAACCAGTTCTCTATCCACGTCAATACATTACCCCCAATGTCTTAATTTTGTACACTAATCTCTTGTGTGGGACCTTGTCAAAAACCTTTTGAAAGTCCAAATACACCACATCCACTGGTTCTCCCTGATCCACTCTACTAGTTACATCCTCAAAAAACTCGAAGATTTGTCAAGCATGATTTTCCCTTTTATAAATCCATGCTGACTTGGACCGATCCTGTCACTGCTTTCCAGATGCGCTGCTATTACATCTTTAATAATTGATTCCAGCATTTTCCGCACCACCGATGTCAGGCTAACCAGTCTATAATTCCCTGTTTTCTCTCCCTCCTTTTTTTAAAAAGTGGTGTTACATTAGCTACCCTCCAATCCATAGGAACTGATCCAGAGTCCATGGAATGTTGGAAAATGACCAATGCATCTACTATTGCAAGGGCCACTTCCTTAAGTACTCTGGGATGCAGACTATCAGGCCCTGGGGATTTTATCGGCCTTCAGTCCTTTCAATTTCCCAAACACCATTTCCTGACTGATAAGGATTTCCCTCCGTTCCCCCTTCTCGCTAGACCCTCGATCCCCTAGTATTTTCGGGAGGTTATTCGTATCAGCCTCAAACAGAAGTTGGGGAGTGCGATGGAGTCAGTGGCTTGGGAACAGAGTTTGTGGCGGAGACCGAAAACAATGGCTTCGGTCTTCCCAATATTCAATTGGAGAAAATTTCTGCTCATCCAGAACTGGATGTCGGACAAGCAGTCGGACAATTTAGAGACCGTGGAGGAATCGAGAGAAGTGGTCGTGAGGTAGAGCTGGGTGTGATCAGCGTATATGGGGAAACTAATGCTGTGTTTTCGCATGATGTCACCAAGAGGGCAACATGTAGATGAGAAATAGGAGGGGGCCAAGGAAAGATCCTTGGGGGACACCAGAGGTAACAATGCGGTGGTGGGAAAAGAAGCCGTTGCAGGTCATTCTCCGGCTACAATTAGATAGATGAGAATGGAACCAGGCAAGTGGAGTCCCATCAGCTGGATGAAGGTAGAGAGGCGTTAGAGGATAAAGTGGTCAACCATGTCAAAGGCTGCAGGCAAGTCAAGAAGGACGAGGAGGGATAGTTTGTTTTTGTCACAATCACAAATTGTGTCATTTGTGACTTTGTGGAGAGCCGTTTCAGTACTATGGCAGGCGCGGAAACTGGATTGGAAGGACTCAAACATGGAATTGCGGGAAAGATGGCACGGATTTGGGAGGCAACAACACGTTCAAGCACTTTGGAGAGGAAAGGGAGTATGGAAATGGGGCGGTAGTTTGCAAGGACGGAGGGGTCAAGGGTTGGTTTTTTGAGAAGAGGGATGATGACGGCAGATTTGACGGAGAGGGAAATAGTACCCGAGGAAAGAGAATTGTTAACAATGTCAGCTAACATGGGAGCCAGAAAAGGAAGTTGTATGGTCAGCAGTTTGGTGGGAATAGGATCAAGGGAGCAGGAAGTGGGTCTCATGGACAGGGTTAGCTCAGAAAGGTCATGGGGGGAGATCGGAGAGAAACTGGAGAAAGATGTTAGGTCAGGGCAATAATGCTTGGACAATTCTACACAAACATTTAAAGAAGTTACTATACATCATTTATATAAGATTCAACAACCCACCACAGCTGTTTTCATGGCAACCTTAGCTTTTGCAAGAAATTAGCTCAAAGCAGACATTTGAAACATGTTACACAGTGTAAGTTACTTACATTGCTTCATTCAATTGACAACTCATGTCTTCCAAAATACCTCATGTAACACATCAGGCAAATATGGACACCCACACATACTATATAAATAATCCAATAATACTCAAACATACAAATACAAATTCCTAACATATCTGTAATTAAGCATAATTCGCTCTTATTCTTCAGAAATCTCTGGACAGTTGGGAAGATGCCACCCAAATCTCTATGGAATATAGTAATTAGGTGCCGATTTGGAAAGTTTACCAGACTACAGCCAAGTTCCACTGATGTGCAAGATTTAGATAAAGGTTTGACCAAGTCACTGCTGATATTATTACCAATTTCAGAGTTAACAAAATAGTTTGAAGTCTCCCTCTGGTGAAATGCAAGTTAACAAACATATTAAACAGTAATAGGTTTAGAACCACAAACTGTGATAAGTACAGTTATTTAAAAATGTGTTCAGAAATCAAGTGTGTAAGAAATCACAGGTGTACTGCTGTGCTAGTGATAAACTACTGTTGGACTGCTACCCACAAGGGGAGTGAGGGTTGCTCCACAACTCCTAAACTTATCTATTAACTGTTCACTTTATTAATCATGTGCAACAGATGCGGCTCAGGTTGTGGCATTGGGTATGGAGACCAATGAGCTTACCCGATCACTCATCGGTAGCGTCAGTGCGCTGGGTGAAGAGGTGACGGTACTGACGGGAGAAATAGCAGTAATGACACGGGAAATTAGGGAGGGAATGGTCGACGGCATAGGCCGTCAGGGAAGGCATGCAAGTGACGGCACAGGCCCTCATGAAGATAGCTGTTGCAATAACGGCACACCGCCCCGTTAATCAAATGACACCCACATGAAGAAGTGAACATTCACTGAGATGTGGATGAGAGATGGTTGCAGCCTTTCTTTGTTGCTTTTGTTCTTGATGTAGCTGTAGTAGCGTTTTTCAAATTGAATTTGTTTTGTAAGTTTTGTAACTTTACAACTTATAAGTGATCTTAGAGTTTTTAAGTGATCTGCAAGAGTCATATTAAAAAGTAAAGTCTGATACAACAAATATTTTAGTACAGTGACATTAACTATTCAATAAAATATTTTTTCATTAAAACTGAATCATGTTCTATTAACACAACACAACATAGGAACAACTCCAAAAAATAAACATGTCCATGGTCGCAGAGCCCTCAGGCATCAGTAATTGAAGCGTTCACGGATGAGCTGCTGACGCAGGGCTTGATCAATCGTTAAAGAAGCACGATGGATCGCCCTCCTCCGACCTCGTGCACCGGCATCAGGCACTTGCATGCTTTCCTGATCGTCATCATCCTCATTCTGCTCTTTCAAATTACTATCATCAGGCACTGGTCCCTCACGTGGTTCCACGACCAGCTCCTGCTGCCTCATGATGGCTAAGTTATGCAGCATGCAGCACACAACAGTGAAGTGACCGACAGTCTGAGGAGAGTACAGCAAGTGGCCTCCGGAATGGTCCAGGCATCGGAAACGCTGTTTCAATATGCCAATGGTCCCCTCAATGATGCTGCGCGTCGCAATGTGCGCCATTTTGTATTGACAGTCAGCTTCCGTCTGTGTCACACGTAGGGGCATCATGAGCCAGGTGGTCAGGCCGTACCCTTTGTCTCCCAGTAGCCAGCTCTGCCCTTCTGGCGGCTGCTCAAACATGTCAGATATAACGCTGTCGCGTAGGATGAACGCATCATGAGTGCTGCCAGGGTATCTCGCATCTACTGACATGATGCGCTGCTTGTCGTCACACACGAGCTGCACATTGATGGAGTGGAAACCTTTTCTATTCCTGTACTGCTCGGAATCCTCCACAGGTGCTCGCAAGGCAATGTGGGTACAATCCGTGCAGCCCTATAGCTTTGGGAAGCCAGCAAACCTGAAGAAGCCCACAGCCCTGTCATGGATTGCTTGTGCGGTCATTAGGAACTTGATGAAGTCATTCCTCCGTGCATACAGTGCAGCCATGACCTGGTAAACGCAGGCATGTATTGCACGTTGAGAGATGGCGCACAGTTGTAGCCTGAAACGATCCCGAGGCATAGAAGGCAAGTGCAGCTGTTACCTTCACTTCAACAGACAAGGCAATTGGCGTCCTGCTTCTGGGCTGCAAATCTGCTCTCAGCATATCACAGATCTCAACGACAACTTATCTGCGGAAACGCAGCCGTTTGACACAATCAGCCTCGCTCATGTCCAAGTACGAGCGCCTGGCTCGATATTGCCGACGTGCGTAAGGTCTCCTGCCCATCAGCCTACGGGCTATGACATTCCTGGTGCAGTGAGCTCTAATCAATTCTCTCCTATGCAGTGAATTGCTGCCGAACCATTGCATAATCCGTGGTGTTGATAATGCAGCACCCATACTTGAATTACAAATGTAACTTTTAAACTGGCTGGCTGGCTCTCCCTCCCGGTGCTTTGCACGCCTACCCTGTCTCCTGGCCGAACGGCCTGCAGCCTATAAAAATAAATTCACAGCTGTGGAGGCTGCTGTGTTGCCTGTGTGTGTGGCCCCAACCGTATCCCTCCCCTGTCCCCTGGCCGAATGGCCTCAGCCTCCTCCGCAGCTCGAAGGTTGCTTGCTGTCTCTTCGCCTGCCATCGAGCCACTGACACCGCCCCTGTCTCCTACAAAGGCCTGCCTGAAGCACCGCAGCTCGAAGGCTGCTGCTGCTTCACACAGGTAGGAATATTCAATATTTTTTATTTGCTTTATTTATAATTTTTTTATTCAGGGTGGCTCTTTATTTGTATAAGTGAGACTGTTGAATGCTTGTAGAATTTAATTACTTCCCTTCCCCCCTCCCGTTCCCTACGCCTGATTTGTAACCTGTGCCTGACTTCTAAAGTGTAGGCAAGGTTTTTCTGAGTGTACAAAAACCTACACTTACTCCATTCTAAGTTAGTCTGGAGTAAGTTTTTACTGCCTAAACTTGCAAAACATGTGTAAGTGGCCGGACACGCCCACTTTTGAAAAAAATCTGTTCCAAAATGAAACTGTTCTAACTGACTAGAACTGAAGCAAACTAAATGCTGAGAATTGCAATTCTTATGATACTCCATTTTAAACTAGTTGCTCAAAAATAATTGGAGAAACTCAGGCTGAAACTTGACCCCAATGTTCCCGATGTTGGGGAAGTCCAGAACCAGGGAACACAGTCTAAGGATAAGGGGTAAGCCATTTAGGACTGAGATGAGGAGAAACTTCTTCACTCAGAGTTGTTAACCTGTGGAATTCTCTACCGCAGAGAGTTGTTGATGCCAGTTCATTGGATATATTCAGGTAGTTGGATATGGCTCTTACAGCTAAGGGAATCAAGTGGTATGGAGAGAAAGCCAGAAAGGGGTACTGAGGTGAATGATCAGCCATGATCTTATTGAATTGGTGGGCCTACTCCTGCACTATTTTCTATGTTTCTATGAAAGAGGACATAGAGCATTTGCTTCCAGAATCACGATGAAGAAGCTGATGGGAGGGGAAGCCAGATGGATTAAATGGTCTTCTCCTGCACAAAACATTACTATATTATATATGTACCTACACAAAAGTTAGTCATTGTGTGAAACACTTATTTGAAATCTCAAGGTGATAAGGGGCACGTATTGATGAAGCACAAGGTTTTGAGATTCTGGGACGTGTTCATCTGGCAGATTTTTTTGCATCTATGGAGGTCATGTACATCGATCGTCAACTGGAACTTTATTTATTGGTTGCAAGTAAGCAAGGCCTTCTGGGTTTTTTATACCATTGAGCAAAGATATCCACAATGCTGTTTCATTTTGCTTGTAGTCATATGTAAAACTAAGCAGCAGCTTACTCTTCATATTTGAAGCATGCAGACTACATTCAGAGATCGCTTGTGCAGTGCAAGTAATTATAGTGTACTCCTTACATGAATGTTTTGATAATAGTCCCAACAAAGTAACAAGCCATTAGTGATGTCTTTGTCTGTCTCACTTGGAATTTCCAGGATCGCATACACTGATGCTGAAATTTACACTCATTTTTTTTTATACAGATCTTGTTGATGGTAACTTATGCCAAAATTTCCTGCATTCGAATATGTTGGAACGTAAAATTCGGAGTAAAACAAGCAGAAAGCAGAATAAACAATTGGGGCGTGAGGAAACTGCGGATCATACGCCATCTTCCTCCTGATGTTCCTCTCTATCTTATTGATGTTATTAAAATTAAAACTTGAAGCCATCAAAGCATTGCCCAGTATGTTTAAGACAATGGTTTTGCTTGTAGTTTAAGGCAATATAGTACTTACAAGTATGGGCGCAACACTGTCTCTGTATGTAAAATAGAAAAATAAACAATCTATTTTTAAAATTTTCTGGAATGCTGTTGCAGCTCCTGTTGCAATGTGTGAAAGTGTTCACTGTCAAAGACTTCCTCCTTTGAGCCTTTAACCTAAAGACATCATAATCCTAATAGTTTCCAAATGGTTCAAGTCCAAGTAAGCGGCAGAAAATAAATCACAAGAGCTTCACAAAAGCCATTTCAGACAAAATGAATGTAGTATCGGATAGAAATCAGCTTCAATATAGTGTAGTGATTAAAATATTAATTTCACATCCATATGGTCACATGTTTGAATCCAAGAGCTATTGCACACTTTGTGCTAGACGAGCACCCCACCGCCGGATTGCCGCCCAAAAAGACCGCTAAGATTCTTCAAATAACACTGGCGAATAATTCCATAAAAAAGGAGAAAATATCGCCCGGCGAGAAAATGGATTGTACACACAGATTCTCGCCGTTGAAACGCCATCCTTGGCAAAATGGGCGGTAAGTACTCAAATTTAGACCGAGGCTGCGGTCGGGCCTAGGGAGAGGGGAAAACTCAAAATATTTTTTCAATGAAACAAAAAATAAAAATTTGGACAACATTCTCAAGATCCTTTTTAATTTAATCGTCGTGAAAGAATTTAAAAATAAATATAAAAAACCTTTAACTTACCTTTCTTTGCAGGAGTACTTACCTGCCACCCTGTTCCAGCTGCTTTTCATGGGCGTTTTTTTCGATCTTACCTGCAGGTCACCGCTGAGGCAAAACTCGGGCACATCACTAACCACCGATTTCCAACCCGAAAAGGACCCATTTATCCCGACTCTCTGCTTTCTGTTCGCCAGCCAATTCGCTATCCATGCTAATACATTTCATCTGACTCTGCGTACCTCTATCTTCTGCAGTAACCTTTTGTGTGGCACCTTATCGAATGCCTTTTGGAAATCTAAATACACCACATCCATCGGTACACCTCTATCCACCATGCTCGTTATATCCTCAAAGAATTCCAGTAAATTAGTTAAACATGATTTCCCCTTCATGAATCCATGCTGCGTCTGCTTGATTGCACTATTCCTATCTAGATGTCCCGCTATTTCTTCCTTAATCATAGTTTCAAGCATTTTCCCCACTACAGATGTTAAACTAACCGGCCTATAGTTACCTACCTTTTGTCTGCCCCCTTTTTTAAACAGAGGCATTACATTAGCTGCTTTCCAATCCTCTGGTACCTCCCCAGAGTCCAGAGAATTTTGGTAGATTATAACGAATGCATCTGCTATAACTTCCGCCATCTCTTTTAATACCCTGGGATGCATTTCATCAGGACCAGGGGACTTGTCTACCTTGAGTCCCATTAGCCTGTCCAGCACTACCCCCCTAGTGATAGTGATTGTCTCAAGGTCCTCCCTTCCCACATTCCTGTGACCAGCAATTTTTGGCATGGTTTTTGTGTCTTCCACTGTGAAGACCGAAGCAAAATAATTGTTTAAAGTCTCAGCCATTTCCACATTTCCCATTATTAAATCCCCCTTCTCATCTTCTAAGGGACCAACATTTACTTTAGTCACTCTTTTCCGTTTTATATATCTGTAAAAGCTTTTACTATCTGTTTTTATGTTTTGCGCAAGTTTATCTTCGTAATCTATCTTTCCTTTCTTTATTGCTTTTTTAGTCATTCTTTGCTGTTGTTTAAAATTTTCCCAATCTTCTAGTTTCCCACTAACCTTGGCCACCTTATACGCATTGGTCTTTGATTTGATACTCTCCTTTATTTCCTTGGTTATCCACGGCTGGTTATCCCTTCTCTTTCACTGGAATATATTTTTGTTGCGCACTATGAAAGAGCTCCTTAAAAGTCCTCCACTGTTCCTCAATTGTGCCACCGTTTAGTCTGTGTTTCCAGTCTACTTTAGCCAACTCTGCCCTCATCCCACTGTAGTCCCCTTTGTTTAAGCATAGTACGCTCGTTTCTGACACAACTTCCTCACCCTCAATCTGTATTACAAATTCAACCATACTGTGAACACTCATTCCGAGAGGATCGTTTACTAGGAGATCGTTTATTTTTCCTGTCTCATTACACAGGACCAGATCTAAGATAGCTTGCTCCCTTGTAGGTTCTGTAACATACTGTTCTAAGAAACAATCCCGTATGCATTCTATGAATTCCTCCTCCAGGCTACCCCGTGCGATTTGAGTTGACCAATCGATATGTAGGTTAAAATCCCCCATGAATACTGCCATTCCTTTTTCACATGCCTCCATTATTCCCTTGATTATTGCCCAGCCCCACCGTGAAGTTATTATTTGGGGGCCTATAAACTACGCCCACCAGTGACTTTTTCCCCTTACTATCTCTAATCTCCACCCACAATGATTCAACATTTTGTTTATTGGAGCCAATATCGTCTCTCACAACTGCCCTGATATCATCCTTTATTAATAGAGCTACCCCACCTCCTTTCCCTTCTTGTCTATCTTTCGGAATCGTCAGATACCCCTGTATGTTTAATTCCCAGTCTTGGCCACCCTGCAACCATGTTTCTGTAATGGCCACCAAATCATACTAATTTGTAATGATTTGTGCCGTCAACTCATTTACTTTATTTCGAATGCTGCGTGCGTTTAGGTAGAGTGTTTTAATCCTAGTTTTTAAACCATGATTTTTAGTTTTGACCCCTCTTGCAGCCCCTTTATATCCAGTGGCCCTTTTTGTTTTTTGCCTTGGGTTTCTTTGCCCTCCACTTTTACTCATCTCCTTTCTGTCTTTTGTTTTTGTCTCCTTTTTGTTTCCCTCTGTCCCCCTGCATTGGTTCCCATCCCCCTGCCATATTAGATATTAGTTTAACTCCTCCCCAACAGCACTAGCAAACACTCCCCCTAGGACATTGGTTCCGGTCCTGCCCAGGTGCAGTTCGTCCAGTTTGTACTGGTCTCACCTCCCCCAGAACATGTTCCAATGCCCCAGAAATTTGAATCCCTCCCTGCTGCACCACTGCTCAAGCCACGTATTCATCTGCGCTATCCTGCGATTCCTACTCTGACTAGCACGTGGCACTGGTAGCAATCCCGAGATTACTACTTTTGAGGTCCTACTTTTTAATTTCTAAAATTCGTCTCGTAGGACCTCATCCCTTTTTTTACCTATGTCGTTGGTACCAATGTGCACCACGACAACTGGCTGTTCTCCCTTCCTTTTTAGAATGTCCTGCACCAGCTCGGAGACATCCTTGACCCTTGCACCAGGGAGGCAACATATCATCCTGGAGTCTCGGTTGCGGCCGCAGAAACGCCTATCTATTCCCCTTACAATCGAATCCCCAATCACTATCGCTCTCCCACTCTTTTTCCTGCCCTCCTGTGCAGCAGAGCCAGCCACGGTGCCATGAACTTGGCTGCTCCTGCCCTGCCCTGATGAGTCATCCCCCTCAATAGTATTCAAAACGGTGTATCTGTTTTGCAGGGGGATGACCGCAGGGGAACCCTGCACTACCTTCCTTGCACTGCTTTTCCTGCTGGTCTTCCATTCCTTATGGACCCTTCACCTGTGGTAAGACCAGCTCGCTACATGTGCTACTCACGTCATTCTCAGCATCGTGGATGCTCCAGAGTGAATCCACCCTCAGCTCCAATTCCGCAACGCGGACCGTCAGGAGCTGGAGGCGGAAACACTTCCCGCACACGTAGTCGTCAGGGACACCGGAAGTGTCCCCGAGTTCCCACATAAAACAGGAGGAGCATATCACATGACCGAGCTCTCCTGCCATGACTTAACCCTTAGATACACTTAAATTGGCAACAACAATGTTAACAAGTTACTTACTGTTATAGGAGAGAAAAAAGAAAAACTACTCACCAATCCAGCCAATCACTTACTCCCTTGGCTGTGACGTCACCTTTCTGTTTCATTCTACTTCTTTTTTGCCTTCTCCCTGTAGCTGCACAAGTACGCCTCACCAACGAACTCCCGACTGCCGCCGACGCTGGGCCCCGGACTCCCTGCTGTGCCTTTTATCGGCCTCACCAACGGACCTCCTCGACGCTGCTCCCGACTGCCGCCGACGCTGGGCCCCGGACTTCCTGCTGTGCCTTTTATAGGCCGCACCAACGGACCTCGACGCTGCTCCCGACTGCCGCCGACGCTGGGCCCCGGACTCCCTGCTGTGCTTTTTATAGGCCTCACCAACGGACCTCCTCGACGCTGCTCCCAACTGCCGCCGACGCTGGGCTCCGGACTCCCTGCTGTGCCTTTTATAGGCCTCACCAACGGACCTCCTCAACCACCATTTGGCCATGGTGGACTGGAAACAGCTACTTGTGGGTAAATCAGGGTCGGAATAGTGGGAGGCATTTAAGGAGGAGATCCTGAAGGCTCAGGCCAAACATGTGCCCTTAAAGAAAAATGCTGGGAAAAATAATTCTAGAGCCCCCTGGATGTCTAGGGACTTACAGGGGAGGATTAAGAAAAAAGGGACGCTTATGTCATATATCAGCAGCTAAATACTATAGAATCTTGAGAAATATAGAAAGTTAAGAGGCAAAATTAAAAAGGATATTAGGAATGCTCAGGAGAGCACGAGAAATTCTTGGCCTGTAAAATTAAGGAAAATCCTAAGATGTTCGATAAATATATTAAGAGTAAGAGGGTAACTAAAGAAAGGGTAGGGCCTATTAGAGACCACGAGGGTAATCTTTGTGTGGAGGCGAATACTTTGCATCTGTTTTCACAAAGGAAAGGGGCAATGCAAATACTGCTATCGAGGAGGAGTGTGATCTTCTAGATGAAATAAATATAGTGAGAAAGGAAGTATTAAGGGGTTTAGCAGCTTTGAAATAAGATAAGTCCCCAGGCCTGGATGAAATGCATCCCAGGCTGTTGAGTGAAATAAGAGAGGAAATAGCAGAGGCCTTGACCATCATTTTCCAGTCCTCTTTGTATCTGGGCATGGTGCCGGAGGATTGGAGGACTGCTAATGTAGTACCCTTGTTTAAGAAGGGAGAAAGGGATAGGCCGAGTGATTACAGGCCTGTCAGCCTAACCTCAGTGGTGGGAAAATTATTGGAAAAAATCCTGAAAGACAGGATAAATCTGCATTTGGAAAGGCAAGTGTTAATTAGGGACAGTCAGCACGGATTTGTTAAGGGAAGATCGTGTTTGACTAACCGGATTGAATTTTTTGAGGAGGTAACCAAGAGGATCGATGAGAGTCGTGCGTACGATGTAGTATATATGGGCTTTAGCAAAGCTTTTGATAAGTTCCCACATGGTAGACTGGTCATGAAGGTTAAAGCCCATGGGATACAAAGCAAAGTGTCAAGTTGGATCCAAAATTGGCTTGGAGGTAGGAAGCAAAGGGTAATGATTGATGGATGTTTTTGTTACTGGAAGGATGTTTCCAGTGGGGTCCTGGAACCCTTGATTTTTGTGGTATATATCAACGATTTAGATTTGAATATAGGGAGTATGATTAAGAAGCTTGCAGACGACACTAAAATTGGCTGTGTGGTTGATAATGAAGAGGAAAGTCATGGACTGCAGGAGGATATCAATCTACTGGTCAGGTGGGCAAAGCAGTGGCAAATGGAATTTAATTGAGAGAAGTGTGAGGTGATACACTTTGGGAGGGCTAATAAGGAAAGGGTATACACATTAAGCAATCAGCCACTTAATAGTATAGATGAACAAAGGGACCTTGGAGTGCTTGTTCACAGATCTCTGAAAGTAGCAGGCCAGGTAGATAAAGTGATTAAGAGGCATACGGAATGCTTGCCTTTATTGGCCGAGGCATAGAATATAAGAGCAGGGAGGTTATGCCTAAATTGTATAGTACTTTGGTTAGGCCACAGCTGGAGTATCGCCGTATTATAGGAAGGACGTGATAGCACTCGAGAGGGTGTAGAGGAGATTTACTAGGATGCTGCCAGGAATGGAGAATCTTGGTTATGAGGACAGATTGGATAGGCTGGGTTTGTTCTCATTGGAACAGAGGGGGTTGAGAGGTGGACGAAATATTGAGGGACCTGGACATAGTGGATAGTAAGGGTCTATTTCCATTGGTGGAGGAGTCTATTACGAGGGGGCATAGTTTTAAGATGGTTGGTGGAAGGCTTAGAGGGGATTTGAGGGGAGGCTTCTTTACGCAGAGGGTTGTGCGGATCTGGAACTCGCTGCCTGGAAGAGTGGTGGATGCAGAAACCCTCATCACTTTTAAGAGATGGTTGGATGGGCACTTCAAGTGCAGTAACCTGCAGAGTTACGGACCTAGAGCTGGTAATTGGGATTAGACTGAATGACCTTTTGTTGGACGGAGCAGATATAATGGTAAGTACTGCAGGGAATAGAATACAGCCAGGGTGATCTCCTGGACTAGTTTTGATCGCCTGGATGGGTCGGAGAAGAATTTTCCCAGATTTTCTCTACCTAAATTGGCCTGGGTTTTTATCTGGTTAGGGTGGAGTGTAAAATGTTTAGTATAAGGGGTGTCGCCAGTTGTGGTGAGGTGGATTGGTTGGGCTGGGTGCTCTTTGCCTTTCCGTCATTGTTCATAGGTTTGTGTGTGACCTTTAGGGCTGCTGACCAAGGGCCGTGTGGCTCTTTGCCGGCCAGCGCTGACACGATGGGCCAGAATGGCCTCCTTCTGCGCTGTAAATTTCTATGCTCTTCCTCCACTTAGGGCAGCCTTTAGCCAAGGATTCCCCGGTTTCGGTGGGGATGTTGCACTTTATCAAGGAGGCTTTGAGGGTATCCTCAAAATGTTTCTTCTGCCCACCTGGGGCTCACTTGCCGTGTAGGAGTTCCAAGTAGAGCGCTTGCTTTGTGAGTCTTGTGTCGGGCATGCGGACTGCCCAACGGAGCTGGTAGAGTGTGGTCAGTGCTTCGATGCTGGGGATGTTGGCCTGACCAAGAACACTGAAGAGTTTTCGAAGATCAGACCTTCAAATTTGGCACCAAGCTTATGGTCTACAGGGCTGTAGTGATACCCGCCCTCCTGTATGGCTCAGAGACATGGACCATATACAGCAGACACCTCAAATCACTGGAGAAATACCACTAACAATGTCTCCACAAGATCCTGCAGATCCCCTGGGAGGATAAACGCAAATCTAAATTATCCAATCAACCAGATGGTCAGAAGCAAAACACAATCAAAAAGGAATTATCTGCCGCCATGTGAAGCATTTACAGGGTAACGCCTGAATAAAATGAGAAATTATCAGAGAAGTTTGTAACTTTACAATAGCAACATTGTTCTATTAACTTGTAAGCTTAAATACTTCCTTACCTATAGCTTAAACATTTTAGGTATATTCTTCACATTGTTTTTGCGCTATTTTTTGTGCAGACAGAAAATTCAGCACATATTTAAATATGTCCATCTAAATGCGGAAATTTTCAGGTGTCTGCTGTTCAATGCAACAGCATAGTTTACATCAAATTTCGCTCTTGTAAGCCAAGTTTCAGCATTAAATCTGCCTCAAGCTGCTGACAGATTTGTCAGATGTTGTGTTTTGATTTGCTTTTCTAAACTTCCTTCTGGTATTTGCTAAAGTGCAATGATGTAAACCTGCCAAAATAACTGTAGTTGAGCTACATTTACATTTGTTCCTTACAACACGATGGCCCAAACATTGCGGCCTCTCCAGGTGCACACGACGTGCGCACGCACCCGAAGAGGCCTCGCAAATGCTGGTTCTTGGTGTGCGATGTGCATGTGCCGAAAACTGGCTTTTGCGATCTGTCAAAGTGTCATTTGACAGAGTACACGCATCCCCGGGAGAAGGACATTTGCGGGGCAAAGATTTGGGCTATTTGCCCAACTCTTGTCCAGCGAATGTCCTTCAAACTCTTAAATTTTTTCACTAATGTTTAGATTAAAAACCCTGTCCATTAAGGCAAGTTTATTTTTAACCCTATTAAAACATAATTTTTAAAAATTTCAAAAAAATATTTATTTTTCCAAAACATTTAATAAAATGTAATTTCAATTAATTTTAAATATGTAACGTGTGTTTTTTATTTATTGTGTTGTGTTGTGTTTCTGTGTTTTGGGGGATATTCACATTGGTAGTAATGGGAGCTTGTACAAACAGAGCTCCCCTTATTATCAATGAGAATATTACATTGTGATTGGTGGTCCAGGCCCACGTGATCCCAAGTTGCACGCACACTCCTGGGATGCGTGAGCCCATATACTGGACTGCGCATCTAGGCCTCGGACCGCAAGTCTACGTTCCTCCGGGACCACCAGATACTTGCGGAAATAATATTTTAGTTGGAGGCTTCCACCCACAAGAAACCTCCAACCACAATTTTCGGGCCATTGTGTTTCAAGGCCACCAGAGTTCCACACCGGACAGTGGTGTTGTGCCAATGTCAGAATTCTGAAATACATCACAGAATCAGAGTACCTGCTGAAATCTTCCAGACAAGCACAATGTCTTGAAAACAAGCTTCTATTTGAACTAATTTGAAATACAGAATTATTTTATCCACGTATTAATGAAAGCCACAGTGCTCGGCAGCATCAGCATCCAGGTTATTTTTATGGTTAGGCTGGGAAATATATTGAAGTCATTCAGTCAAAATGGTTTGTGTCACCGTAACATTTTCCTTTAGCGGGACACTGCCAAGAACAGCACCACAAATTTCCATGTGTGGGTCCCTCATGTTTGGAGCATGAATGTACAAGCAGCACTTTCAAATAAAAAACTACCAATTTAAAAGGCAAATTCATTTTGTGTCCTCTAGTTGGAGAAAGCCACAACAGAAAACAAATTAAAAGTACATGGGTGTGTCACTTCTGCAAAGAACATATGGAAATATTCTTGTTTTCCACCCTTTTCAATAACTACTCAAAATAGATGCAAATGATTATATATGCCTGCAGGCACACAGACACATTGCCTTGAATGTTACCACCCTATGTTTGCTGTTGTCTATATTCCCAAGTAAAAGACAGAACTCTAAAATGTGTCCTACAAAATAAACGTCGAACAGAAAACATCCTCGACAGACTGAAGTCAAGTAAGTAAGATGGCAGGATATTGAGAGGTTAGCAAAGCATAAGGGATCCTGGGCTTCATAAATAGAAGTATTGAGTACAAAAGCAGGGAAGTTATGCTGAACCTATATAAAGCTTTTGTTAGGCCACAACTGGGGTATTGTGTCCAGTTCTGGCCACCGCACTTTAGGAAAGATGTGAAGGTCCTCGAGAGGGTGCAGAGGAGATTTAACAGAATGATTCCAGGGATGAGGGACTTTAGCTACAAGGTTAGGTTGGAGAAGCTAGGGTTGTTCTCCTTGGAGCAAAGGAGGTTGAGGGGAAATTTGATAGAGGTATACAAGATTATGACAGGTTTAGATAAAGCAGACAAAGAAAAGCTGTTCCCATTAACTGATGGTGCAAGGACTAGGGGACACAGATGTAAGATTTTGGGCAAGAAATACAGAGGGGAATGTGAGGAAGAACCTTTTTGCACAGCGAGTGGTAATGACCTGGAACTCGCTGCCTACAGGGGTGGTGGAAGCGGAGACGATCAATGATTTCAAAAGGAAATTGGATAGGCACGAAGGAATAGTGGCTGACTGGATTGCTCTGCAGAGAGCCGACATGGACTCAATGGGCCAAATGGCTGTAATCTGTGCTGTAATGACTATGACTATTCAAAAGCCAGTCAAGGTGTAGCAAGAAAATGTTCCTGGTCACATAAATGTATTTGGAATATTACTGTAATTATTAGGATTGACTCCGCATTTCATAATGACCACAATGCAGTTTGTTCCATTATTACAATTCCAATAAAGATAGCAGTGTGAAGCTAGAATATCAGATTGCAAAAGATACACTTTTCATAGAATCCAGGATGCTGAAACTAGAGAACGCTATAGGCCTTGAACTATAGTCACACAGCAATAGGCCTGTAGAGCTGCAGCGTCCTGAATCTGGAAATCCTTGGGATCGAGGTCGTTCCGAATTTTGCGTTTTGCCGGACTTTGGAACGTCTTTCTACTGTCACAAATCTGGAAACACCCGAGCCCAGGTTCGGGTATTTCCGGATTTCGGAACATCAGAAGGGGGGGGGGATGCTCGCCGAACAGCTGTTCGGGTCACTTCGGGTGATGACGTCATCGGGCGGAGCCCTGCCGCAGAGGTGGTGTTCGGGCGGGCCGGCGATGAAGGCCAGAGGTCGGGCGGCGGCGGCGGCGGCGAGGCCAGAGGTCGGGCGGCGGCGGCGAGGCCAGAGGTCGGGCGGCGGCGGCGAGGCCAGAGGTCGGGCGGCGGCAGCGAGGCCAGAGGTCGGGCGGCGGCAGCGAGGCCAGAGGTCGGGCGGCGGCGGCGAGGCCAGAGGTCGGGCGGCGGCGGCGAGGCCAGAGGTCGGGCGGCGGCGGCGAGGCGCGGCCCGAGGTCAGGCGGTGGCGACAAGGGGTGGTGCGGCGAGGCCAGAGGTCGGGCGGCGGCGGCGAGGGGTGGTGCGGCGAGGCCAGAGGTCGGGCGGCGGCGGCGAGGCGCGGCCCGAGGTCAGGCAGTGGCGACAAGTGGTGGTGCGGCGAGGCCAGAGGTCGGGCGGCGGCGGCGAGGGGTGGTGCGGCGAGGCCAAAGGTCGGGCGGTGGCGGCGAGGCGCGGCCCGAGGTCAGGCGGTGGCGACAAGGGGTGGTGCGGCGAGGCCAGAGGTCAGGCAGCGGCGACAAGGGGTGGTGCGGCGAGGCCAGAGGTCGGGCGGCGGCGGCGAGGGGTGGTGCGGCGAGGCCAGAGGTCGGGCGGCGGCGGCGAGGCCAGAGGTCGGGCGGCGGCGAGGCGCGGCCCGAGGTCAGGCAGTGGCGACAAGGGGTGGTGCGGCGAGGCCAGAGGTCGGGCGGTGGCGGCGAGGGGTGGTGCGGCGAGGCCAGAGGTCGGGCGGCGGCGAGGCGCGGCCCGAGGTCAGGCAGTGGCGACAAGGGGTGGTGTGGCGAGGCCAGAGGTAGGGCAGCAACGGCGAGATGAGGCCCGAGGTCAGGCAGCGGCGGCACCTCAAGGTCGGCAGGGTCCAGATTCCGGAACATTTTACGGATTCCGGACGAGTCGGCCACCAATTGGTCCGGAGTCCAGATTCCGGATTTTGGACGCGGCACCTGTACCAATAGCCTATAAATATACAGATTTTGACAGACATGATATCACGTGAGGATATGGGGATGGGAGAGATAACCCACACTTTCTGGAGTGTAATGACATTTAGTATTTATATACCAAGCAGTTCTCGATTTTATAGCTACAAACTAGAACACAATTCATTCTCGCCAACTGTCACTTTACACTGGTCAATTCACATCTTAAAATTCCTAATGAGCATGCCCAGCTTCTGTCAGTGCATCCTGGGAATTCAAACGCTGCCTAAATTGCTCTCCATTGTGGAAATCAGGCAATTACAGAAATGGACTCAACTGTTATTTTCCTTTAGTCCAATTGCCTTCCAAACTTGCCTTAGCCTCATGGATGAATAACGGACAGTTAAACAAAGTACCAGAGGATGATCTCTGCTCATGGCACAATGATTCTACAAGGAGTCAACACCTTCAGAAGGGGAAAGGAGAAAATTGGTGAAAAAGTTACAGCATCTTTTGGTTATAGATGGTCTAGATTCCTAGCATTGGAAGAATCCTTATTGGAAGAGGAAGCCAGAGGATTGTATTGCTTTGAGGGAAATACATTTATTTTTTACCAGTTGTACTATAGTTTTCAATCCCTCAGTACATTTAATAAAATATACAACTTTTAATCCAACATTATAATGTTTTGTAATTGTCCTTTGTTGCATTATGAAGTAACATGCACCAGATGAGAGTGACCTGATACATTTACCCTAAATCTGGATGTTTTATATTTTTTCACCCTCTTGAGCTAAAAAGAACACAAGAACATAAGAAACAGGAGCAGGGTAGGGGTAGGGCCATACGGCCTCTCGAGTCTGCTCCTTCATTCAATAAGATCATGGCTGATCTTCTAACTCAACTCCACTTTCCTGCCCGATCTCCATATCCCTGGATTCCTCTAAAGTTCAGAAATCTATCTATCTCAGCATTGAATATATTCAGAGACTCAGCATCCACAGCTGTTTGGGGCAGAGAATTCTAAAGATTCACAACCCTGAGTGAAGAAATTCCTCCTCATCTCGGTCTTAAAAGGCTGACCCCTTAACCTGCCCCCTAGTTCTAGACTCTCCAGCAAGGGGAAAGAATCTGCTAATATCTATCCTGTCAATCACCATGAGAATATGAGAGGTTTCAATGAGATCACCTCTCATTCTTCTAAACTCCAGAGAGTATAGGCACATTCGACACAATCTCTCATAAAACAACCCTCTCATCGCAGGAATCAATGTGTGAACTTTCATTGCAACGCCTCTAAGGCAAGTATATTCTTCCCTTGGATAACAGACTAAAACTGCACATTGTACTTCAGCTGTGGTCACACCAAAGCCCTGTACAATTGGAGCAAGATCTCCTTCATCATCATCATCATCATAGGCAGTCCCTCGAAACGAGGATGACTTGCTTCCACGCCAAAAAAAGATGAGTTCACAGGTGTTTCAACTCCAAACCCCTTGCTATAAAGGCCAACATGATATTTCTCTTCCTAATTGCTTGCTGTAGCTGCATGCTAACTCCCGGTGTTTCTTGCACGAGAATACCCAAATCTTTCTGACACTAACATTTAATCGTTTCCCACCATTTAAATATTTTATTTTCCTATTCTTCCTATCAAAGTGAATAAACTCACATTTCCCCACATTATACTCCATCTGTCACCTTATTGTCTGCTCACTTAACCTGTCTTGCAGGTTCTTTGTGTCCTGCTCACAGCTTACTTTCCACCTAACTTTGTATCGTCAACAAACTTGGATACACTGCACTTGGTCCCTTCATCTACATCATTGATAGAGATTGTAAATAGCTTTGGCCCAAGCTTGATTCTTGCGGCATCCAACGAGTTACAGCCTGCAAATCTGAAAATGACCAGTTTATCGCGACTCTCTGTTTTCGGTCCGTTAACCAATCCTTTATTCATGCTAATACAATATCCCCAACCCCATGAGCTCTTAGCTTACGTAACAACCTTTTTTGTGACAAATATACTACATCCACTGATTCCCTTTTATCTAGCCTGCTAGTTACATTCCTGTTTCCTCTCTCCCTCCTTTCTTGAATAGCAGAGTTACATTTGCTACCTTCCAATCCATGGGGACTGTTCAAGAATCTAGGACCACACATAAGAACATAACATAAGAAATAGGAACAGGAGTAAGCCATACGGCCCCTCGAGCCTGCTCCACCATTCAATAAGATCATGGCTGATCTGATCATGGACTCAACTCCGCTTCCCCGCCCGCTCCCCATAACCACTTATCCCCTTATCGTTTAAGAAACTGTCTATTTCTGTCTTAAATTTATTCTATGTCCCAGCTTCCACAGCTCTCTGAGGCAGCAAATTCCACAGATTTACAACCCTCTGAGAAGAAATTTCTCCTCATCTCTGTTTTAAATAGGCGGCCCTTTATTCTAAGATTGTGCCCTCTAGTTCTAGTCTCCCCCATCAGTGGAAACATCCTCTCTGCATCCACCTTGTCAAGCCCCCTCATAATCTTATACGTTTCGATAAGATCACCTCTCATTCTTCTGAATTCCAATGAGTAGAGGCCCAACCTACTCAACCATTCCTCATAAATCAACCGCCTCATTCCCAGAATCAACCGAGTGAACCTTCTCTGAACTGTCTCCAAAGCAAGTATATCCTTTCGTAAATATGGAAACCAAAACTGCACGCAGTATTCCAGGTGTGGCCCCACCAATACCCTGTACAACTGCAGCAAGACTTCCCTGCTTTTATACTCCATCCCCTTTGCAATAAAGGCCAAGATACCATTGGCGTTCCTGATCATTTAGTGTATCTGCATACTATCCTTTTGTGTTTCATGCACAAGTACCCCCAGGTCCCGCTGTACTGCGGCACTTTGCAATCTTTCGCCATTTAAATAAAAACTTGCTCTTTGATTTCTTTTGCCAAAGTGCATGACCTCACATTTTCCAACATTATATTCAATCTGCCAAATTTTTGCCCACTCACTTCGCCTGTCTATGTCCTTTTGCAGATTGTGTGTCCTCCTCACACATTGCTTTTCCTCCCATCTTTGTATCGTCAGCAAACTTGGCTATATTACACTCGGTCCCTTCTTCCAAGTCGTTAATATAGATTGTAAATAGTTGGTGTCCCAGCACTGATCCCTGCGGCACCCCACTAGTTACTGGTTACCAACCAGAGAATGAACCATTTATCCCAACTCTCTGTTTTCTGTTCGTTAGCCAATCCTCTTTCATCCTAATATATTACCCCCAACCCAGTGAACTTTTATCTTGTGCAGGAACCTTTTATGTGGCACCTTGTCAAGTGCCTTCTGGAAGTCCAAATACACCACATCCACTGGTTCCCCCTTTATCCATCCTGTTCGTTATATCCTCAAAGAACTCCAGCAAATTTGTCAAACATGACTTCTCCTTAAAAAATGGAGGTAATGTACTGATATGGATAGAGAACTGGTTGGCAGACAGGAAGCAGAGAGTCGGGATAAAAGGGTCCTTTTCAGAATGGCAGACTAGTGTAGTGCCACAGGGATCCCGGCTCTTTACAATACACATTAATGATTTGGATGAAGGAATTTGAGTGTAATATCTCCAAGTTTGCAGATGACACTAAACTGGGTGGCGGTGTGAGCTGTGAGGGGGACGCTAAGAGGCTGCAAGGTGACTTGGACAGGTTAGGTGAGTGGGCAAATGCATGGCATGTGAGGTTATCCATTTTGGGGGCAAAAACACGAAGGCAGAATATTATCTGAATGGCAGATTAGGAAAAGGGGAGGTGCAACGAGACCTGGGTGTCATGGTTCATCAGTCATTGAAGGTTGGCATGCAGGTACAGCAGGCGGTAAAGGCGGCAAATGGTATGTTGGCCTTCAGAGCGAGGGGATTTGAGTATAGGAGCAGAGAGGTCTTACTACAGTTGTACAAGGCCTTAGTGAGGCCTCACCTGGAATATTGTGTTCAGTTTTGGTCTCCTAATCTGAGGAAGGATGTTCTTGCTATTGAGGGAGTGCAGCGAAGGTTCACCAGACTAATTCCAGGGATGGCTGGACTGTCATATGAGGAGAGGCTGGATCAACTGGGCCCTTATTCACTGGAGTTTAGAAGGATGAGAGGGGATCTCAGAAACGTATAAGATTCTGATGGGACTGGACAGGTTAGATGCGGGAAGAATGTTCCCGATGTTGGGGAAGTCCAGAACCAGGGGACATAGTCTTAGGATAAGGGGTAGGCCATTTAGGGCTGCGATAAGGAGAAACTTCTTCACTCAGAGTTGTTAACCTGTGGAATTCCCTGCCGCAGAGACTTGTTGATGCCAGTTGATTGGATATATTCAAGAGGGAGTTAGATATGGCCCTTACGGCGAAGGGATCAAGGGGTATGGTGAGAAAGCAGGAAAGGGGTACTGAGGGAATGGTCAGCCATGATCTTATTGAATGACAGTGCAGGCTCGAAGGGCTGAATGGCCTACTCCTGCACCTATTTTCTATGTTTCTATGTTTCTAAATCTGTGCTGACTCTGCCTGACCAAATTTTGCTTATCCAAATGTCCTGCTACTGAACATAAGAACATAAGAACATAAGAACATAAGAATTAGGAACTGGAGTAGGCCATCTAACCCCTCGAGTCTGCTCCACCATTCAATAAGATCATGGCTGATCTGGCCGTGGACTCAGCTCCACTTACCCGCCCGCTCCCCATAACCCTTAATTCCCTTATTGGTTAAAAATCTATCTATCTGTGACTTGAATACATTCAATGAGCTAGCCTCATCTGCTTCCCTGGGCAGAGAATTCCACAGATTCACAACCCTCTAGGAGAAGAAATTCCTTCTCAACTCGGTTTTAAATTGGCTCCCCCGTATGTTGAGGCTGTGCCCCCTAGTTCTAGTCTCCCCGAACAGTGGAAACAACCTCTCCGCCTCTATCTTATCTATCCCTTTCATTATTTTAAATGTTTCGATAAGATCACCCCTCATCCTTCTGAACTCCAACGAGTAAAGATCCAGTCTACTCAATCTATCATCATAAGGGAACCCCTTCATCTCCGGAATCAGCCGAGTGAATCGTCTCTGTACCCCCTCCAAAGCCAGTATATCCTTCCTTAAGTAAGGTGACCAAAACCGCACGCAGTACTCCAGGTGCGGTCTTACCAATACCCGATACAGTTGCAGCAGGACCTCCCTGCATTTGTACTCCATCCCTCTCGCAATGAAGGCCAACATTCCATTCGCCTTCCTGATTACCTGCTGCACCTGCAAACTAACTTTTTGGGATTCATGCACAAGGACCCCCAGGTCCCTCTGCACCTCAGCATGTTGTAATTTCTCCCCATTCAAATAATATTCCCTTTTACTGTTTTTTTTCCCACGGTGGATGACCTCACACTTTCAGACATTGTATTCCATCTGCCAAACCTTAGCCCATTCGCTTAACCAATCTAAATCTCTTTGCAGCCTCTGTGTGTCCTCTACACAACCGCTTTCCCACTAATCTTTGTGTCATCTGCAAATTTTGTTACACTACACACTGTCCCCTCTTCCAGGTCATCTATGTATATTGTAAACAGTTGTGGTCCCAGCACCGATCCCTGTGGCACACTACTAACCACCGATTTCCAACCCGAAAAGAACCCATTTATCCCGACTCTCTGCTTTCTGTTCACCAGCCAATTCTCTATCCATGCTAATACATTTCATCTGACTCCGCGTACCTCTATCTTCTGCAGTAACCTTTTGTGTGGCACCTTATCGAATGCCTTTTGGAAATCTAAATACACCACATCCATCGGTACACCTCTATCCACTATGCTCGTTATATCCTCAAAGAATTCCAGTAAATTAGTTAAACATGATTTCCCCTTCATGAATCCATGCTGCGTCTGCTTGATTGCACTATTCCTATCTAGATGTCCCGCTATTTCTTCCTTAATCATAGTTTCAAGCATTTTCCCCACTACAGATGTTAAACTAACCTGCCTTTTGTCTGCCCCCTTTTTTAAACAGAGGCGTTACATTAGTTGCTTTCCAATCCGCTGGTACCTCCCCAGAGTCCAGATCATTTTGGTAGAATATAACGAATGCATCTGCTATAACTTCCGCCATTTCTTTTAATACCCTGGGATGCATTTCATCAGGACCAGGGGACTTGTCTACCTCGAGTCCCATTAGCCTGTCCAGCACTACCCCGTTAGTGATAGTGATTGTCTCAAGGTCCTCCCTTCCCACATTCCGATGACCAGCAATTTTTGGCATGGTTTTTGTGTCTTCCACTGTGAAGACCGAAGCAAAATAATTGTTTAAAGTCTCAGCCATTTCCACATTTCCCATTATTAAATCCCCCTTCTCATCTTCTAAGGGACCAACATTTACTTTAGTCACTCTTTTCCGTTTTATATATCTGTAAAAGCTTTTACTATCTGTTTTTTATGTTTTGCGCAAGTTTACCTTCGTAATCTATCTTTCCTTTCTTTATTGCTTTTTTAGTCATTCTTTGCTGTTGTTTAAAATTTTCCCAATCTTCTAGTTTCCCACTAACCTTGGCCACCTTATACGCATTGGTCTTTGATTTGATACTCTCCTTTATTTCCTTGGTTATCCACGGCTGGTTATCCCTTCTCTTACCACCCTTCTTTTTCACTGGAATATATTTTTGTTGCGCACTATGAAAGAGCTCCTTAAAAGTCCTCCACTGTTCCTCAATTGTGCCACCGTTTAGTCTGTGTTTCCAGTCTACTTTAACCAACTCTGCCCTCATCTCACTGTCGTCCCCTTTGTTTAAGCATAGTACGCTCGTTTCTGACACAACTTCCTCACCCTCAATCTGTATTACAAATTCAACCATACTGTGATCACTCATTCCGAGAGGATCGTTTACTAGGAGATCGTTTATTTTTCCTGTCTCATTACACAGGACCAGATCTAAGATAGCTTGCTCCCTTGTAGGTTCTGTAACATACTGTTCTAAGAAACAATCCCGTATGCATTCTATGAATTCCTCCTCCAGGCTACCCCGTGCGATTTGAGTTGACCAATCGATATGTAGGTTAAAATCCCCCATGACTACTGCCGTTCCTTTTTCACATGCCTCCATTATTCCCTTAATTATTGTCCGCCCCACCGTGAAGTTATTATTTGGGGGCCTATAAACTACGCCCACCAGTGACTTTTTCCCCTTACTATCTCTAATCTCCACCCACAATGATTCAACATTTTGTTCATTAGAGCCAATATCGTCTCTCACAACTGCCCTGATATCATCCTTTATTAACAGAGCTACCCCACCTCCTTTCCCTTCGAGTCTATCTTTCCGAATCGTCAGATACCCCTGTATGTTTAATTCCCAGTCTTGGCCACCCTGCAACCATGTTTCTGTAATGGCCACCAAATTATACCCATTTGTAATGATTTGTGCCGTCAACTCATTTACTGCTTCTTTAATAATGGACTCCAACATTTTCCCAACCACAGATGTTAGGCTAACTGGTCTATAGTTTCCTGCTTTTTTCTGCCTCCTTTTTTTTAAAAATAGGGGTGTTACATTTGCAGTTTTCCAATCTGCTGGGACCTCCCCAGAATCCACTATCTCTGCAGCCACCTCTTTTGGAACCCTAGGATGTAGGCCATCAGGTCCAGAGGATTTGTCAGCGTTTCGTCCTGTTAATTTCTGAAGTACTGATATTAATTACTTTAAGTTTCTCACTCTCATTAGCCCCTTGGTTCCCACTATTTTTGGTATACTTTTTGTGTCTTCTACTGTGAAGACAGATACAAAATATTGGTTCAAAGTCTCTGCCATTTCCCTGTTCTCCAATATAATTTCTCCTATCTCAGCCTCTAAGGAACCAATGCTTGCTTTTGTAACTCTATTTACATACTTGTAAATGTTGTTACAATCAGTTTTTATATTTCTTCTAATCCAGTACTGTCCTTAACTTCTTTAGTTAGTCACGGATGGATTCCTTTTCCCATGGAGCTTTTATTTCTCAATGAAATGTATATTCGTTGATAATTTTGGAATATTTAAGTGTTTGCCACTGTTTGTCTACCATCATACCTTTTAATCTAATTTCCCAATCTACCTTAGCCAGCTCGTCCCTCGTACCTATGTAATTGACTTTGTGTAAGTTTAAGACACGTTTTGAACTTCAGAATATCACACTCAAAGTGAAACTCGATATATTATGATCATTCTTTCCCAAACAATCCTTTAAGATAACTAGTTAACTGTGTCTCATTACACAAAACAAGATCAACAATAGCCTGTTCACTGGTTGGTTCCATAACACATTATTCTAGGAAACTGTCTCGAATGCATTCCATGAACTTGACCTCCAGACTATCCTTGCTGATCTGATTTGCCCGATCGATATGAAGATTAAAGAACTCCGCGATTATTGCATTACCTTTGTTAGAAATGCCTATTATTTTCTGATTAATACTCTGTCCAATGGTTTAGCTACTTTTATGGGGGCCTCGAAACTACTCCCACCAGTGTTTTCTGCCCCTTTTTATTTCTTATCGCCTCCCACACCGATTTTACTTACTGATCTTCCGAGCCAAGATCATTTCTCCCTACTGTCCTCACGTCATCCTTTATTATTCAAGGCTACCCACCACCCCCTTTTCCACTCTGCCTGTCTTCTCTAAACGTCAAGTACCCTGGAATATTTAGTTCCCAACCATGGTCACTTTGCAACTACATCTCTGTGATGGCTATTAGATTGTATCCATTTATCTCTATTTGTACCACTACTTATTCTATCTTATTACGGATGCTTCCTACATTCAGGTAAAGAGACTTTAGTTTTAACTTTTTACCATTATTCCCTGCTTTCACCTTATTCGCTGATGCACTATTACCTTTAAAATCTCTGTCCTTTCCTGTCACGCACTGCTTATCTTTACCCAATTCACTACACTGCTCCATTGCCTTGACTTTTCATTTTAGATTACCAAATTTCCCCTCACATGCCCCCTACCCCTCTCACTTTTTAGGTTAAAGCCCTATCTATTCGATTCACCAGGACACTCAAGTGGAGACCGTCCCAACTGAACAGGTCCCTCCTGGATGGAAGGATGGTTGGATAGATAGATGTTTCAGGTCGTTGGCCTTTCATCAGAACGGACAAAAATTAGAGGTGTAACAGGTTTTCAGCAAGTCTCTTCTTCTCTTAGGCAGTCCCGCGGAGTCGAGGATGATTTGCTTCCACACTAATGAGTTCGAAGGTGACTGACGAGACCAATGCGGGATCTACAGTCTCTGTCACAGTGGGGCAGGTAGTGCTTTAAGGGACGGGAGGGTGGGCGCTTGATTTGTCGTACGCTCCTTCAGATGTATGTACTTAGTTTCCGCATGCTCCCAGCGAAGAGACTCGAAGTGTTCTGCGTCATTTCAGATGCTTCTCCTCCACTTTGAGATGTCTTGGGCCAGGGATTCCCAAGTGTCGATGGGGATGTTACACTTTTTCGAGGAGGATTTGAGGGTGTCCTTGAAGGGTTTTCTCTGCCCTCCTGGGACTCGCTTGCCATGTTGGAGCTTGGAGTAGAGCACTTGTTTCTGGAATCTAGTGTCGGGCATGCGGACAATGTGGTCCATCCATTGGAGCTGGTCGAGCGAAGTCAATGCTTCGATGCTGGGGATGTTGACCTGAGTGAGAACACTGGTGTGTATCCGGGATGGTTTCCTTGAACATTACATTGTGGAACCAACCAGGGAGCAGGCTATCTTAAAGCTGGTACTGTGTAATGAGACAAGATTAATAAATGATCTCATATTAAAGGATCCTCTAGGAAAGAGTGATCATGGCATGGTAGAATTTCAAATTCAGTTGGAGGGTGAGAAATTTGGGTCTCAAACCAGTCTCCTGATCTTAAATAAATAAAGGCGATTACAAAGGTATGAAGGCAGAGTTGGCTAAAGTGGACTGGGAACATAGATTAAAGTGTATGATGCTCGATAAGCAGCGGCAGACATTTAAGGAGATATTTTGTAACTCTCAACAAAAATATATTCCAGTGAGAAGGAAAGGCTTTAAGAGAAGGGAGAACCATTTGTGGCTAACTAGGGAAGTAAAGGATGGTATAAGATTGAAAACAATGTCATACAATGTTGCCAAGATTAGTGGGAGGTCAGAGGATTGGGAAATTTCTAAAAAACCAGCAAAGGATGACTATAAAAAAAATGATGATGATGATGGATTGTGAGAGTAAAGTAGCAAGAAATATAAAAACAGCTTCTACTGGTACATAAAAAGTAAGAGAATAGCTAAAGTAAACATTGGTCCCTTAGAGGATGAGACTGGGGAATTAATAATGGGGAACAGGGAAATGGCAGCGACTTTGAAGATTATTTTGTATCGGTCTTCACGGTAGAAGACACTAAAACATTCCAATAATAGATAATCAAGGGGTTATAGGGAGGGGGAAAACTTAAAACAACCACTATCACTATAGAAAAAGTACTCGGTAAAATAATGGGACTAAAGGTGGACAAATCATAGAAACATAGAAAATAGGTGCAGGAGTAGGCTGTTTGGTCCTTCGAGCCTGCACCGCCATTCAATGAGTTCATGGCTGAACATGCAACTTCAGTACCCCATTCCTGCTTTCTCGCCATACCCTTTGATTCCCCCTAGTAGTAAGGACTACATCTAACTCCTTTTTGAATATATTTAGTGAATTGGCCTCAACTGCTTTCTGTGATAGAGAATTCCACAGGTTCACCACTCTCTGGGTAAAGAAGTTTCTTCTCATCTCGGTCCTAAATGGCTTACCCCTTATCCTTAGACTGTGACCCCTGGTTCTGGACTTCCCCAACATTGGGAACATTCTTCCTGCATCTAACCTGTCTAAACCCGTCAGAATTTTAAACGTTTCTATGAGATCCCCTCTCATTCTTCTGAACTCCAGTGAATACAAGCCCAGTTGATCCAGTCTTTCTTGATGTGTCAGTCCCGCCTTCCCGGGAATCAGTCTGGTGAACCTTCGCTGCACTCCCTCAATAGCAAGAATGTCCTTCCTCAAGTTAGGAGACCAAAACTGTACACAATACTCCAGGCCTCACCAAGGTCCTGTACAACTGTAATAACACCTCCCTGCCCCTGTACTCAAATCCCCTCGCTATGAAGGCCAACATGCCATTTGCTTTCTTAACCGCCTGCTGTACCTGCATGCCAACCTTCAATGACTAATGTACCATGACACCCAGGTCTCGTTGCACCTCCCCTTTTCCTAATCTGTCACCATTCAGGTATGAGTCTGTCTCTGTTTTTACCACCAAAGTGGATAACCTCACATTTATCCACATTATCATTCATCTGCCATGCATTTTCCCACTCACCTAACCTATCCAAGTCACTCTGCAGCCTCATAGCATCCTCCTCGCAGCTCACACTGCCACCCAACTTAGTGTCATCCGCAAATTTATAGATACTACATTTAATCCCCTCATCTAAATCATTAATGTACAATGTAAACAGCTGGGGCCCCAGCACAGAACCTTGCGGTACCCCACTAGTCACTGCCTGCCATTCTGAAAAATACCCATTTACTCCTACTCTTTGCTTCCTATCTGACAACCAATTCTCAATCCACGTCAGCACACTACCCCCAATCCCATGTGCTTTAACTTTGCACATTAATCTCTTGTGTGGGACCTTGTCGAAAGCCTTCTGAAAGTCCAAATATACCACATCAACTGGTTCTCCCTACTGGAAACATCCTCAAAAAATTCCAGAAGATTTGTCAAGCATGATTTCCCTTTCACAAATCCATGCTGACTTGGACCTATCATGTCACCGCTTTCCAAATGCGCTGCTATGACATCTTTAATAATTGATTCCATCATTTTACCCACCGATGTCAGGCTGACCGGTCTATAATTCCCTGTTTTCTCTCTCCCTCCTTTTTTTTTAAAAAAGTGGGGTTACATTGGCTACCCTCCACTCGATAGGAACTGATCCAGAGTCTATGGAATGTTGGAAAATGACTGTCAATGCATCCGCTATTTCCAAGGCCACCTCCTTAAGTACTCTGGGATGCAGACCATCAGGCCCTGGAGATTTATCGGCCCTCAAATCCCCTGGACATGATGGCCTGCATCCTAGGGAATTAAAAGAAGTGGCTGAGGAGATAGTGGATGCATTGGTTGTAATCTACCAAAATTCCTTGGATTCTGGAGAGGTCCCAGCGGATTGGAAAACCACAAATGTAACGCCTCTATTTTAAAAAAAGGAGGGAGACCGAAAAGAGGAAACTCTAGACCAGTTAGTCTAACATCGGTCATTGGGAAATTGCTGGAGTCCATTATTAAGGAAGCAGTAGGACATTTGGGAAAGCATAATATAGTCAAGCAGAGTCAACATGGTTTTATGAAATTGAAATCATATTTGACAAATTTGCTGGAGTTGTTTGAGGATGTAACGAGCGGGGTGGATAAGGGGCAACCAGTAGGTGTAGTGTATTTGGATTTCCAGAAGGCATTCGATAAGGTGCCAATAAAAGATTACTGCACAAGAGAAGAGCTCACGGGGTTGGGGGTAATATATTAGCATGGCTAGAGGATTGGCTAACTAACAGAAATCAGAGAGTTGGGATGCTGTTGGCACACTGAAGGCGGTGTTGGACTTCGTCATCGATGTCTGTCCTTGTTGACTGTCGGCTCCCAAGGTATGGAAAGTGGGCCACATTGTCCAAGGTCTCATCATGGATCTTGATAGTTGGGGGGTAGTACTGTATATGGTGGGGGCAGGTTGGTGGAGAACCTTTGTCTTACGGATATTTAATGCAAGGCCCAGAATCTCATATGCTTCATTGAAGGTGTCAACGATGGATTGGATTTCAACCTCCAAGTGTGCACAAATACAAGCGTCGTCTGCATACTGTAATTTAATGACAGAGGTTGGAACGACCTTGGATCTGGACTGGAGGCGACAGAGGTTGAACAATTTCTAGTCTGTCCTTTAGTTCAGCTCCACTCCAGCAGGGAGCTTGTTTAAGGTGAGATGGAGCATTGCAGCGAGGAAGATTAAGAAGAGCGTTGATGCGATGACACAGCCTTGCTTGATACCATTCTGCACATGTATTGGGTCTGTGATGGATCTGTTGGTCAGGATCACGGCCTGCATGTCATCGTGAAGCAGGCGGAGGATGGTGACAAATTTTTGAGGGCATCCGAATTTGAGAAGGACACTCAATCCCTCACGGTCAACAGAGTCAAAGACCTTTGTGAGGTCAAAGGCGGCCATGTACAGAGGTTGGTGCTGCTCCCTACACTTTTCTTAGATTTGACAGAGACAGTGAAAGGAAGGAGGGAAGGAATGAATACAAGGTAAGGTTTGTGATAGGGTGGAAGGCATTAAATGATTAAATGACAAAAGAGATGATGGTGCAAGGCAATAGGGAATGATAATGGGACATTAAAGAAACAAAAGATGGGTCTAGAGAAGCTGTAAATGGGAACAGAGTCATTACCAGCACCTGATGTCTGAAAAAAATGGGAGAAGTGGTTATGATCTGAATTTGTTAAACTCGATGGCGAGTCTGGGAGGATTGTAAACTGCCTAATTAAAAGATGAGGTGCTATTCATCGAGCTTCTGTTGAGCTTCATTAGTACCATGTAGGAGGCCACGGTCAGAATGGGAGTCGGATAGAGAATTAAAATGGGAAATGACCAGAAGCTCAGGGTCACACTTGTGGATTGGATGGACGTGTTCAGCAAAGCGATTACTCAATCTGCGTTTGGTCTCCCCAATGCAGAGGAGACTACCTCGTGAGTAGTGAATACAGTATACTAATTTGTTCAATATTTACAAGTTTAACAAATATCACTTTTTTTTCACTGCGGTTTTAAGTGTGAAATTTTTTATGCAAGTACACTTGGTCATTTTTTTTTGCTGGCATTTCTGTAAAGCACAGTAGTGTGATCAGGTTACAGATTTTGTTCTTTAGAAGGGTTTTGTCCACATTTTGTGCTACATACAGTCTACTCCTTTCAACTTAAACTCCTCAATTCAAATGATTTGATAATTTGAATTCTTCTTTTGTATGACAGCTTGAAATATCGATATCCAAGTTTGTCATCTACTCTATGGACTCTGGTGATATGGAGTGAATAGATGCTTAATGAGCAAGGTTCACAAGATGCTCCATGGTTTGAATAACCTCTCCACTGTCGCACATTGGGCCATCATCCTCCTTCCGTTGGGACAGGAAGATGACAACCTTTACATGGTCCTTTCTGTTAAGTGTTCCAGCATGACTACTGCAAAAAAACTGGACGGTCTGACCTCCTCTTACCAGAAAAAGCAAATTAATTCATCAAATAATTTGGAACTGACACTTTTCCTAATTCGTGGATCAGCTGCTTCAAAAACCACCACACACTCAAGTTCAGGTCCACATAAGGGCAACTGGCATTTCCAAAGAAAACATTGATAACTGGGTGCATGATGAAATCCCTTAACTTTCATCTTGTTAAAATCCCAAAGATATCCTTAATGCTGATGAAACAGTTGTTTCTTACAAGAGGCACCCAAGAAGAATGCTAGCCGTGTCAACAAAACATTCTCAAGTGGGGAAAAAAGCTAAACCGTGTATTTTTTAAGCATGGTTTATTAGCAAACTTTATGGACGAATTTGTTCTTGGAATAATCACTGAATATTTAGAGAAATAACTGAACTTTGTGTTGTGTAGCTTGTATAGGACTCAAGTTTCAATGAACAACTCAAATTTATATGGTGCCTTTAATGAATAAAAACATTCCGACACAGTTGATGCTTATGAATGAATGTTGAACAAAGACAGAGATTAGAAAATGGGGTGGAAAGCTTGTCGGAACTGATTGGTATCAAGAACATTTTTAAAGCTGGGTAGAGAGGTAGAGAGGTGGAGAAGTGGAGAGGTCTAGAGAGGGAGCTCCAAAGAGCAGAAATAATGCAATTGAAGGCTATACCACCAATGGTCAGGTAAAGGGAGGGAGGGATGAATAGAAGGCCAGAATCGGAAGAGTAGAGTGTTCAAGAGGATTTATAGGGTTAGACGGGCTTGCAGTAATAGAATGGGCCAAGTCTGGTGAGTTTGATGGACAAGGACAAGGATTTTAGATTTAACACATGCTAAAAAGAGCACCAATGTCGATCAGCAAGGACAGGGTCAATGGATGAATGATTAGTGCCGGACTGGACACAGCATTGGAGCTTTGGGCAAGTTGAAGTTTACAAAGGGAGGATTGGAGTAATCGGCTTAGAAACTCGAATGCGTCCAGAAAAGGACGAGCAGGGGGTGAATTTTTAGGCCATTGAGTTTGAAAATGACTAAAACATGGTTTCAGCACCAGAGGTGCTGAGGTAAAGACAGTGACAGGCAACGTCGCTGAGGTGGAACCAAGCAATCCTAGTGATGGACAGGAGCATATGCATTTCAATGTGCTTTGATATATTAAAATGATTCAGTGTTCTTGTAGTGTTTTGCTGTGCCTTTTCATTAATATTGCATAATTCAAACTATTGGATAATTGATTTTTTTTAAGCAAAGCAACTTCAAATTAACAATTGACTGTAATACTAAGGTGAAGTAATAATAGTTACAGTTCTGTCCATTTGTGGGAGTACTTTGAGAGCATGAATTAAGAGTATTGTTTTTTTTAAATATATTGGCTTAACTGCAATTTTTGATATTGCATCTTTGTACCAGCTAAAAAAGATCTGTAACAATATTGTTGACGAATAAAGAAACCCAAGTCTCCAATTCAACAAGCACCTACATACTAATCTGCACCAAAGTAACTATGGATGTAACTGGAGACCCAATCCAACAATATGTCCAGCCTTCACTGAGTATATACACTACTATAACTGCTACCAGACTCTTTCCTTGAACAACAAATTTTTCTTTTGTAAGATTAATAGTTCTTTTGATAATATATCATTCTAACTTTGACAATTAAGACTTTGAACATTATGTACTCATGAACAGTTATAATAACAATCGGTATTCAAAATCCTTATTCATCATCTGGAACATGTTTCACAAATAATCACCAGGAATCTCAAAATTGAACAATAAAATAAAATACACTTATAGCCTAATATGGAATGAAGTTTGAGAATCTAAATGTAGCTCAACTGATTTACTAGAGCGTCCCTGTTCAACATCTGCTGTATAGTTCAGTAACACAATATGCATACATAACCCAAAATGCAGTATTTTCTAATCATTGCTCAGTTACAAATTATTGCTCAGTTATAAATCATCACAAAACTGAAGATGATTTAAAAAAAAATAAACTAGTAAATTTAAATGAGAAGAAAATGCATTATAATTGTTTAGGATGTCGTACAATTACCATAGCAAAACTGAACACACCAAAACCACAAACATTATGATTTGCTGACAACAAAAGGATACCAATCAACATTACAGCACAATCGAGCAGAAACCAGAGAATAAATAGATTAATAGAAGATGGGCCATCACTGGATCAATAAATTCATATCGTAGGAAGCACAAGTTAATTCACGAGGGGGGAAAGGTGGGGGAACTGCCCGGGGGCAGGTTTCAGTCCCAGTGGGTTAAGGGGTCACAGCAGGTCAGGATTGCATTTCAATCTTGGGCAGGGGCTGGAAGATCGAGGTGGTGCCCACAGATTTTTTTTTTTAAAACAGGGGAACACTATTCAAGCACGGGGGTTCTGAACAATTCAGGCACACATTTCACTTTCACCGAGGTGAATCAGGCCCTCATTTTGGTCTCTGGGGAGAGCCCGGGGCGCAGGCTAATCGGTTTAAAATGGCTGCTTTGGCTTGTATTACATGGAGCAAAGGAATGATTTCCAACTGAGTATTACCATCCTTCAAAAGTTCCAGGGGTCGATCAGCAAGGATACAGTACTTCCAACAGTTTCAGTGATGGTCAGGAAATATATATATCTGAAAACGTGCATATATACACACTTTCACATCATACACAATTATGAATTCTGCTCTGAACCTAGAACCAAAATAAAATATGCCAATCAATTTGTTCACAAAAGTACAAAAAGAGAATTGTTTTTTTCAGAAATAATTCAGGATTGAGATATTGCAGCACCCTCTGCTGTTTTACTATCACACTACAAAGGGGCCAAGTTTCGGCCCGAGTTGCTCCTGCTTTTTTGGAGCAACTGGTTTAGAATGGAGTATCTTAGAAACTGCAATTCTCGGCATTTAGTTTGCTCCAGTTCTAGTCAGTTAGAACAGTTTCAGTTTGGAACAGATTTTTTTTTTTTAAAAGGGGGCGCGTCCGGCCACTTACGCCCGTTTTGAAAGTTTAGGCAGTGAAAACTTACTCCAAACTAACTTAGAATGGAGTAAGTGTAGATTTTTGTACGCTCAGAAAAACCTTGTCTACACTTAGAAAATCAGGCGTAGGTTACAAATCAGGCGTAGGGAATGGGGGGGGGGGGGGTTTAAAGGGAAGTTTACAAACATTAAACACTTCAGTTTTACAAAAAGAACCATCATCAATAATAAATGATAACTACAATAAATCAACCAATAAATCAATCAAAAAAAATTAATAAAAAATAATTTTTTTTAAAAAATCAATAAATAAAACATTTTCTACTTACTGACTGCAGCACCGGGAGCCCTCCAACAGCGTGCTGGGACGCCGCCGCCACCACCCCCCCTATGTCTCTGCTCTGTCAGTGTCTCTACCTCTGTCTGTCAGTGTCTGTGTTTCTGACAGCGAGGAGGGGGGGGTGTGGAGAGGAGGGGGTGGAGAGGAGGGGGTGGAGAGGGTGGGGGAAGGGGTTGCGGGGGGAGGGGGAGGGGGGAGGAAAGAGAAGGGAGAGAGGGGAGGGGGGGGAGAAAAGGAAGAGAAGGGGAGAGGGGGGAGAGAGAGAAGGGAGGGAGGGAGAGATGAGGGAGGGAGGGAGAGATGAGGGAGGGAGGGAGAGATGAGGGAGGGAGGGAAGAGAAGGGAGGGAGGGAAGAGAAGGAAGGGGGGGAAGAAAAGGGAGGGGGGGGAAGAGAAGGGAGGGGGGGGAAGAGAAGGGAGGGGGGGGAAGAGAAGGGAGGGGGGGAAGAGAAGGGAGGGGGGGGAAGAGAAGGGAGGGGGGGGGAAGAGAAGGGAGGGGGGGGGAAGAGAAGGGAGGGGGGGGAAGAGAAGGGAGGGGGGGGAAGAGAAGGGAGGGGGGGAAGAGAAGGGAGGGGGGGGAAGAGAAGGGAGGGGGGGGAAGAGAAGGGAGGGGGGGAAGAGAAGGGAGGGGGGGGAAGAGAAGGGAGGGGGGGAAGAGAAGGGAGGGGGGGGAAGAGAAGGGAGGGGGGAAGAGAAGGGAGGGGGGGAAGAGAAGGGAGGGGGGGAAGAGAAGGGAGGGGGGGGAAGAGAAGGGAGGGGGGGAAGAGAAGGGAGGGGGGGGAAGAGAAGGGAGGGGGGGAAGAGAAGGGAGGGGGGGGAAGAGAAGGGAGGGGGGGGAAGAGAAGGGAGGGGGGGGAAGAGAAGGGAGGGGGGGGAAGAGAAGGGAGGGGGGGGAAGAGAAGGGAGGGGGGGGAAGAGAAGGGAGGGGGGGAAGAGAAGGGAGGGGGGGGAAGAGAAGGGAGGGGGGGAAGAGAAGGAGGCGGGAAGAGAAGGGAGGGGAGGGAAGAGAAGGGAGGGGGGGAAGAGAAGGGCGGGAAGAGAAGGGGGGGGGGAAGAGAAGGGAGGGGTGGAAGAGAAGGGAGTGGGGGGAAGAGAAGGGAGTGGGGGGAAGAGAAGGGAGGGGGGGGAAGAGAAGGGAGGGGGGGGGAAGAGAAGGGAGGGGGGGGGAAGAGAAGGGAGGGGGGGGGGAAGAGAGGGAGGGGGGGGAAGAGAAGGGAGGGGGGGGAAGAGAAGGGAGGGGGGGGAAGAGAAGGGAGGGGGGGGAAGAGAAGGGAGGTGGGGGGAAAGAGAGAAGAGGGAGGCTAAACAGGCTGGGCCCAAGACTTCGAGCTTAGACTTACTGGATTGACAGGTTGGTGGTGTCGGGTCTGGGAGGAGCGTGGGTTTGGGTGTTGGTCGGTCAGGGGGAGGTCGGGAGCGGAGGTCGGACGGTCGGGGGGGCGGTCGGGGGCACAGGTCGGTCGTGGGGGGGGGGGGTCGGGAGCGGAGGTCGGTCGTGGGGCGCGGGGTCGGGAGCGGAGGTCGGTCGGGGGGAAAGTCGGGAGCAGAGATCGGGGTCGGGGGGGGCGGGGTGGGGGTCGGTCAGTCGAGGGGGAGGGGGCACGGTCGGGAGCGGAGGTTGGTCGGGGGGGAAGTCGGGAGCGAAGATCTGGAGCGGGGGGTCGGGAGCAGGAGTTAAGTCGGGTCGGATCCCGGTACGGAGGAAGCAGGAGCTGGGCGTGGGAGGCAGCCTTGTCGACGCAGCCCGTGAGGCCATTCGGTCAGGGCTAGGGACTGCGTTCTTCAGGCCCCTCCCACACAGTTTTGGGCGCCTGGAGCTACTGCACATGCGCGCCCACTGTAGGCGCACCTGTGCAGAGGTCCTGGCACTGTTTTCAGCGCAGGTACCTGGCTCCGCCCCCCACAGCTCGTGCTGCACCTCGCCCAGCTCCAGAGGGCCTGCAGGGAGCCGGAGAATAGGCAAGTTTTTTTTAGGCGCACTTTGTGGTGCGAAAAACGGGCGTCCAGGTCGGGCCTGCGCCGTTCTAGGCGCGGCCTGAAACTTGGGCCCAAAGACCTGGCCACAGAAACCATCTTTTAAATGGTAAACACCGTAGCATCAATCTATCTGTATGATGCAACAGTTTAAACCAAGAAACTAGATTCCTGAACCACTGCCAGGATACAGGATTTACACAGAAATTGTCTAAAACATTCTCATATCTCACAAAGGAGTTTTACCCCATTTTGTCAGTTGCTCATGCATTTTGAATGATCCCACAATATTTATAGTTCAACTTCACATCCGGTAAGTAAACTTAATACTGTATTCTACATGTCGATCAAACTATAATCTACAATTGACATACAGATACAACCTCCGCAGTCCGGAAAGCTCAGGACCGAGGAGCATTCTATTTTTTCCGGATTACGGAACAGAAGTCCCGAATCCAGAAACCGCTGGGCCAAGTTTCGGGTATTTCTGGATTTCAGAGACAAAATCCGAAGTCCCGAATCCGGAAACCCCTGGACCGAGTTTTGTGTAGGCGACTGACAAGCTGAAACACCTCTAGATTAGGTTACAAATAGATGGACTACCGTCTCACTTCAAGTGACAGTATCGCGGGTTTCTGGCCAATAACCAGCTCCTCAACACCTCTGGAACCAAGCCTCAGAAAAGATCAGCACTTTTGGACGTCTTTAAATCATGAAAGCCACAATATAAATGCAAGTCGTTCTTTCTTTTCAGGAGGATAGGAAAAGATTTGGGGTGGTGGGGGGAAATGGCGACAGTAATTGTACAGTGTTATGTAAGAGTTCTAGTTGAGTTGAAGTGAGTTTAATTTGATCAAGAGGAATTTGGCTATATTGATGTGGGCTGATTATAGAGAGGGATCGTCCGGTGTGGGCTGATTATACAGAGAAGGATCGTCCGGTGTGGGCTGATTATACAGAGAGGGATCACCCGCCCGGTGTGGGCTGATTATACAGAGAGGGATCGCTCCCCGGTGTGGGCTGATTATACAGAGAGGGATCGTCCGGTGTGGGCTGATTATACAGAGAGGGATCGTCCGGTGTGGGCTGATTATACAGAGAGGGATCGCCCGGTGTGGGCTGATTATACAGAGAGGGATCGCCCGGTGTGGGCTGATTATACAGAGAGGGATCGTTCCGCGGTGTGGGCTGATTATACAGAGAGGGATCGTCCGGTGTGGGCTGATTATACAGAGAGGGATCGTCCGGTGTGGGCTGATTATACAGAGAGGGATCGCCCGGTGTGGGCTGATTATACAGAGAGGGATCGCCCGGTGTGGGCTGATTATACAGAGAGGGATCGTCCGGTGTGGGCTGATTATACAGAGAGGGATCGTCCGGTGTGGGCTGATTATACAGAGAGGGATCGTCCGGTGTGGGCTGATTATACAGAGAGGGATCGTCCGGTGTGGGCTGATTATACAGAGAAGGATTGTCTGGTGTGGGCTGATTATACAGAGTGGGATCGCCCGCCCGGTGTGGGCTGATTATACAGAGAGGGATCGCCCGCCCGGTGTGGGCTGATTATACAGAGAGGGATCATCCGGTGTGGGCTGATTATACAGAGAGGGATCGCCCGCCCGGTGTGGGCTGATTATACAGAGAGGGACTGCATCGCCCGGTGTGGGCTGATTATGCAGAGAGGGATCGTCCGGTGTGGGCTGATTATACAGAGAGGGATCGTCCGTCCAGTGTGGGCTGATGATACAGAGAGGGACTGCATCGCCCGGTGTGGGCTGATTATACAGAGAGGGACTGCATCGCCCGGTGTGGGCTGATTATGCAGAGAGGGATCGTCCGGTGTGGGCTGATTATACAGAGAGGGACTGCATCGCCCGGTGTGAGCTGATTATACAGAGAGGGATCGCCCGCCCGGTGTGATCTGATTATGCAGAGAGGCGGCGTTAAAAAAAAAGTCCGTTTTTGGAACAGATTTCCGAATTCCGGAGGTCGACTCGTGCGATCTAGACAATGTCCGTTTTTTGATACATTCCAGTTTTTAAGATTTAGGATTAAGTTTTTGGATTTAGGAAGCTCTACCTGTACAAGCAACTCACACAGTTGCAGTATATAGAACACTGCCTTACTTTGATTAAGAATGTATTCAATAATGTTCAATGATTGAGACCATTCGTTCAGCTGCCTGTCGCTTCCCCTCCCTTCCCTGTGCCAAACTTCCTCCAAGCTTTCCTGCCTCCCCCCTCCACAAGCTCATCTTGTCCATGAGACCCACATCCTGCTCCCTCGACCCTATTCCAACCAAATTGACGACCACCCAACTTTCATTCCTGGCCCCCATGTTAGCCGATATTGTTAATGGTTCTCTATCCTCAATTAGTGTTCCCCCCTCCCCCACCCTTCAAATCTGTCATCATCACCCTTCTCCTCAAAAAAACACCCTTGACCCCTCTGTTCTTGCAAAATACTACTTCATCACCAACCTCCCTTTTCTCCCCAAAGTCCTTGAAAGCATTGCCTCCTCCCAAATCCGTGCCCATCTTTCCCAGAACACCATCCCTCCAATCAGGTTTCCACCTCTGCCACAGTACTGAAACAGCCCTCAAAGTCACAAGTGACATCCTATGTGACTGTGACTATGGTAAACTATCCCTCCTTGCGTTTTTTGAACTGTCTGCAGCCTCTGACACCGCTGACCACACCATCCTCCTCCAACGCCTCTCCTCCATCATCCAGCTGGGTTGGGTGGGACTACACTTGCCTGGTTCCATTCTTATCCATCCAGAGAATCACCTGCAATGGATTCTCTCGCCGCTCCCGCAACATTACCTCTCGAGTCCCCCAAAGATCTATACTTGGCCCTCTCCTATTTCTCATCTACATGCTGACCCTCAGCGACATCATCCGAAAACGCAAGGTCAGGTTCCACATGCACGATGACGACACCCAGCACTACCTCACTGTCACCTCTATCGATCCCTCCATTGTCTCAAATTTGTCACATTGCTCGTCAGACATCCAGTACTGGATCTCCAGAAATTTCCTCCAACTTAAAAATTGGGAAGACTGACATTGTCTTCGGTCCCTGCCACAAACTCCATCCCTCTCCCAGACAGCTGTCTGAAGCTGAACCAGACTGCTCAGAATCTTGGGTGTCATATATGACCCAGAGATGAGATTCTGACCACAGATCCACGCCATCAACAAGACTGCCGACTTACAACTCTGCCCTTGCCTCAGCTCATGTACTGCTGAAATACTCATCCCATGCCTTTGTTACATCTAGACTTGACTATTCCAAAGCCATCCTTGCCAGCCTCCCATCTTCCACCCTCCATAAACTTGAGCTCATCCAAAACTCTGCCTGTATCCTAACTCACACCAAGTCCCATTCATTTATCACCCCTGTGCTTGCTGAATTACATTGGCTTCTGATCCAGCAACGCCTCAATTTTAAAATTCACATTTCCTTGCATTGGAGGCAGTTTAGAGAAGGTTCACGAGGTTGATTCCTGAGATGAAGGGGTTGTCTTATGAAGAAAGATTGAGCAGGTGGGCTGATACTCATTGGACTTTAGAAGAATGAGAGGTGATCTTATTGAAACGTATAAGATTCTGAGGGGGCTTGACAGGGTCGATGCAGAATGTTTCCCATCTTGGGGGAATCTAGAACTCGGGAGCATAGTTTCAGAATAAGGAATCACCCATTTAAAACGGAAATGAGGAGAAATTTCTTCTCTCAGAGGGTCGTGAATCTTTGGAATTCTCTACCCCAGAAAGCTGTGGAGGCTGGGTCATTGAATATATTTACGGTGGAGTTAGATTTTTGAACAATAAGGGAGATAAGGGTTATGGGGAACGGGCGGGGAAGTGGAGTTGAGGCCAAGATCAGATCAGCCATGATCTTATTGAATGGCGGAACAGGCTCGAGGGGCCAAATGGCCTACTCCTGCTCCTATTTTTTATGCTGTTTTCAAATCCCTCTATGACCTCACCCCTCTCTATGTCTGTAATCCTCTCCAGCCCTACAACCCTTTGAGATCTCTGCACTCCTCCCATTCTGGTCTCTTGAGCACCCCCGAATTTAATCGCTCCACCATTGACGACCATGCTTTCAGCTGGCTAGGGCCCTATTCTCTGGAATTCCCTACAACCTCTGCACCTCTCTCTCCTCCTTTAAGATCCTCCTTAAAACTTACCTCTTTGACCAAGCTATTGGTCACCTGTCGTAATATCTCATGCGGCTCGGTTTGACAATGCTCATGAACTGCCTTAGGATGTTTTACTATGTTAAAGACACTATATAAATGAAAGTTGTTGTTGTTAACAACTGTTTACTGGTGCTTCCCAGCTAAAACCAGATATGTCAACACTATAACGACAATTTACTACTATAGCAAGATCAGCAACTTACGGCATAAATGTCTCCATTTTGCACAACAATCTCATCATTGCGAACTTACTCCAAAATGTCCTTGATTTTTAATTGAAATAAACTGCAACAAGCACAGTGGCGATTCTATGGCTGTGCGGCCAATACTCAATGTTTGCTACTCGAAGATTTTGGTACTTGCAAGTGGAGAAGGGTCAGATGTGTATTCACTTTGGGTTCATTTTGCAGCAGCACATCTGAGGAACACAGGAACAGGAGTCGGCCATTCAGCCCCTCAAGTTTGCTCCGGCATTCATTTAGATCATGTCTGATCTGCACCTCAATTCCAATTACCCGCTTTTGGCATCCTTTGATAGATACCCTTACCTAACAAAGTTCTATCTATCTCAATCTTGATAGCTTCAATTGTACCATCGTCAAGTTGCTGGAGATATATCACCAACAATGTCTCTGCAAGATCCTGCAAATCCCCTGGGAGGACAGATGCACCAACATCAGTGTCCTCACCCAGGTTAGCATCCCCAGCATTGAAGCACGAACCACACTCAATCAGCTTTGCTGGGCAGGCCACTTAGTTTGCATGCCAGACAAGAGATTCCCCACTCAATTTGCTCTACGCGGAGCTCCTTCATAGCAACCGAGCCAAAGGTGGGCAGCGGAAAGTTAAAAGGATACCCTCAAAGCCTCCCTGGTGAAGTGCAACATCCCCACTGACGCCTGGGAGACTCTGGCCGAAGACCGCCCTAGGTGGAGAAAGTGCATCCGGGTGGGCACTGAGCTCTTTGAATCTTAACGCTGCGAGCGTGAAGGTCAGGCACAGGCAGCGGAAGGAGCGGGCGGCAAATCAGTCCCACCCCCGCCTTCCCCCGACAAATATCTGTCCCACTTGTGACAGGGTCTGTGGCTCTCGTATTGAACTGTTCAGCCACCAAAGAACCCACTTTAGTAGTGGAAGCAAGTCTTCCTCGAATCCGAGGGAGTGCCTATGATGATGATGTACCATCGTCCACAACCTTTTAGGAAGAGTTTTCCAAATTTCTACTACTCTTTTTGTGAAAAATTGCTTCCACATTTCATTCTAGATCTTGTCATGTGAAGCTTTTTCCACCTCTCGTGTGTTGAAGTGCAGTTACTTTAAGACATTCCCATTCACTAAATGTAAAAGCATCCTGAAATTCTCATTTTTTTTAAATTCAGAATTAACAATACAGAATTTGATTGGAATGCTTATTTCTTATAATTAATTAGATTGCAAGAGAGTATGCAGTTAATCCTTTAATTGAGTGACAAAGGCATTCTACTTATTTTAGTGTTAGTTTCCTTTTACATTTGGGTTGGTGCTAGGATCAGACTAGTGAACTTTGCTAGTTATGTCTCAGTTATGTCTCAATTGCTATGTAAAAGCTGTTGATTGCTATTTTACATATTTTCTCAGATTTCCAGCTTACTGTAGCTTATAGTACTGCTCAGAGACTCACTTGGCTCAGTTGATATCACTGACGAGTCAGATGATTATGGGTTCAAGCCCAAGTCAAGGATTTGACATTATAATTCAGCTGGCACTTCCATGCAATATTGCTGCGCTGTCGGATCTGCCGTCATTCAGGTGAAACATTAATACCAATTGAAGAAAGCAAGGAGCTCTCAGTATCTTGGCCAACTTTCACCCCTCAACCAACACTGCCAAAACCGGATTAATTGGTCATTAATTTGCTTTTAGTGAGGCTTTGCTCCGAGCTTTGTTGGCTGCAGTTAATGCACTTTAAATGTAAATTAATTGGTTGTGAAATACTTTGAACATCCAGAGGACATGAAAGGGAATGCAAGTGGTCTGGGCCGTACCTTCAGCTGCCTAGGCCCTTATCTCTGGAATTCCCTCCCTAAACCTCTTCGCCTTGCTCTCCTCCTTTAAGATGCTCGTCACCCATCAGGTTAACCTACCAGGTAAATAAGGCCTCCAAAAAAAAAACAAGCACTAGGATTTATTTCTAGAAGGATCGAATTGAAAAGTAAAGAAATTAGGCTAAACTTGTATCAAACCTTGATTAGACCATACTGGTGTACAGTTCCGGTTGCCACATTTCCTGCACTTCTGTTTTCATTTCAGATTTTCTAGCATTTGCAGTTGTATTTTCTTTCTATTTGTACCAAAATTACTTGCTTTAGTTAATAAACAGTTTTTCCAATATTATTTTACTGTGTCTTTTATAATCTGAACTGGAGGATAAACTTCAACTCCATTTACTTTTCCATCTCTCTAGTATAATGTCACACTTCTATGTCATCTCAGATCTTCCCCTTTTTAAACATTATTACCTGAAGGTTAAAAATGAATAATCTGAACAACAGAGCCAGCCAACATCATTCCCTATAGTGAGACCACTCCATCTCAAAGACTACTGCCTTTCCAACAATACAGAAGGTTTTCTTGTAATTAATTCATATATGAAATAATAAACTGATGGTATTGCAGGTCCCATAATGCAAAATTCAATGACCTTCAGGTGCTTTAATGCCAGTATATTGAACCGACAAAGGTAAGAAAAGCATTAAAAATAGCTATAGTGAGAAATTAAAGACAGCCTTTTGGATAACAGTTCTTTCTGTCTGACAACACCCTCATTACTAGTGGAACCACATAAAATGCTCTGGTCTCCTTAGAATACATCTATGCTCAGATATAGTAATCTAATCTCTTAAAATGAAATTGCACCTTTCAAGTTTCAATTCAATAGTTCACTACTTAAACTAATTCACCTAGAAATATCCTTTAATTTCAGTCCAAATGTGTTTGGAAAGTCACAACTCCCATCTTGAAGCTTGTACATTATGCTTTACTGTTCCTGAAAAATGATTTTTGGTTAAGTTTTGCTTTATGGTATCTCTGACTTAGTTTTCGACTCTTTTCAACAAAGACTCAATCACGCTTGTATAGAAATTTCTATGGAGTACATAAAAGGCTTCATCAAATGTGACAAGTAGCCTATGCAAGATATCCTGTCCACGTTTTATTTTTGGAAACTGAAACCATCTTCCAAACACAGATGATTTGTGGAGCTTAAAGGCTTGTGGCTAGAGCTGACTACAATTAACAAACCTATCAACACCCTCATAATGCAATGTTCTAAAAGTTCTTAGGCACAGAAACTTAGTAACTCAGCAATACTATGGACATTTGAGCAACAAGGATTTAGAGTACAGTATATAAGTTACAAATTAGCACAATTATTTCTATTAGCGAAAGAATATCACCAAGTTTCATACAGTGTAAAAAAGAAATTAAAAGGAGGAAGTTACCTCGGAAAAACAAAAGTTACATTTTGATTTTGAAAAAAAATTGGAGCCATGATTTCCCTGAGCACGAGACACTCTACATTATTATAATGAACTCATGAAATTTGCGCTATTACCTAAAAAATTATATTTTAAAAAATCTCACCATCTATGAAATCCAAGAGTGATTTCCTAATCCATAGACTACATAGTTCAGATGGAGGCAGTAGAGTTCAAAGTTGTACTACAGCGTAAAACAATTCGAATACTTTTGTGTACAAGCTCTAAGCTGCTGTCTACTTTTCATCAATTAAAAATTCTGTTGCCATCAGATGTTATGTTTTGATAATCAAATTGCTATTTTAACAGAGGCTTTTTCACTACACCAGCTGCTAAAGTTTGTGTTGGACAATAATCCTCTCACAAACTGCCATGAGTGCCCGGGTAAGTACAAAACACTTGTTTTGTTAATTTTGTACAACAGTGCAGTAAGCTGGGCTTCAGGCACACTCCTACACTTGGAAACGATAGAAAATAGGTGGAATAAATAAACTTCCCTAGTTGTCTACAGGATTTATTTTTAATTGGAAACGTGCACTTCAGTAGAATGCCTAACATTTCAAGCAGGCTTCAGCTGAGGTTAGAGGATCTGCTTACAATGCACAATCATTAGGGATGAATAATCTGACTAAACTTGCCACAGACAAATTTATTTGCAAGAGAACATACATGCAGGTTTCCAGATTACACCGACAAGCTACATTACCCTATTTTCCATTGGTTTTGAGATAAGAAAGCTCTTCCTCCCAACCCCTCTACCGGACGCAACCATGATACTCAGTTGAAAATGGTTCCAAATAGATTAAATAAAACATATCCTTACCACAATTGCTGGAGGGAAAATATAGCTGCGTAGCCATTGAATCAGATTTTTTTTTAAACTATCTAATTTCAAAGAAAAAAATCCAATGAAACTTCTGGCCGTTTACAACAGCTGCCTATGTTTATTCAACTCCAGTTCACTGTTTAGCAATTATAAAGGTAGAGTCTCCCTGAAACATTTGACAGTTGAGTAACTGGGACGAGTTGCACAGAAAAGGAACAAAGGTTAAAATGAATGAGTGAAAAGTAGGCTAACAGAGGTGTGGCAACTGGAACCTGACTGGGCTACGTCATGCAATTAGGACTTTGGCAAACAAAGTTTCCTGTATTCAAAATTACAGATAGACTTAACCTTTGTTACAGCAGGAGCCAATCAAATTGATTTATACTAAAGGCCACTGCTGGCAAGAGATGGCAGTACCACAACCACTTACAGTAAATGAATATATTACATACTGTAAAGCAGTGGCTGCAGTCTTATCAGACACAGTACTGCAGTGATCTGCACTGGGTCAGGTGCTAGTTCTTAAAGCACAAAGCAAAATAAAATCAATGTTTACTTATAACAATTACTATGTTTAAAATGAATAGCCTATTTTGTATTTGAGGGATTAAATTTCATTCAGAATCTCTAGCAAAGTTTGCTTAAATAAACTATAGTGGTTAGCAAACTAAAGCTTTTAGCTTTAATTTGTATGCCATTGTAATAATCAGAAGCTTTACCAAAAGAAGTACAGCAGTTCCTTTTCTTATAAAAACACTAACCTCGTTTTCAGAAACTTTTGTCACCCCTTTCCAAATTCCACTTCCTTAAACATTCCTTCTGCTGTGAGGACAGGGTTGGTTATTGACACTGCCCACAGAAATGGTTAATAATGAATACTGTACATCATATAGGCCTGGAATTTGCAGTAAGAATAATGGTGAGGCTATCAGCGCTCACCGTTATTAACGAACAAATCGGACAGCAACTTCCAGCAGCCGTACATGCACAGTTAACTCAGAAATCAAGAAGTTGCTGTCTGATTTGCCCTGCTCTGCTAGCTACAAGCTTCGCTACACCGATACCTCACCAAGAGATTCAGCTTTCATAATCACATTAAGGGCATGAAGTTGTGGTACTTAGCCACTAGATACCCACTAAACATGCCAGAAAAGGTTAGAGCTTGTCCATTCAAGTACAAATAAATTTTTAACAGCATGATAAGTTTTAATTACGACTAAACAACCTCCCTGGCTGTGAAAATTCACTTTTACAAGTATAGAGTCTTATTTTTTCAAGTTTTAATTATTGTTGGAGTTTTAAAAAAAAGTTTTAATGGCTTTTTCTTTGTCTCTTAGCTTTCTCTGTTAATCCCATCTTTCTTTCCCTCTCTTTATTTAGCTTTCTGTACATGATTTTACACCGAATTAAATATTCTAATTTACACTTCCTGGTTTAGACTCTGTGGGCTAGAAATTGCATTGCGCCCCATTTGAGGTGATAATTTTTGCGGTAGCCCAAAAGTATTGTCGGATGGTACGCAAGTGAAGCCGACGCAAACTTCCCGTTTAGCGCTCCAGGAAGGAAGTGGAGCACTAAATCAAGCACTACCACTTCCCTTGGAGCGCTAAAGCCGGCAAGAGGGGCGGTAGCGGTGCAGTGCTGCACAATGTCCAGTGCAGCACTGCCAGGATCCAAGGCTCCTTAAATGGAAGGGCCATTGCTGCAGGCTCTGCATTATAATAAGAACATTAGAAGTAGGAACAGGAGTAGGCCATCTAGCCCCTCGAGCCTGCTTCGCCATTCAACAAGATCATGGCTGATCTGGCCGTGGACTCAGCTCCACTTACCATAATCCTTAATTCCCTTATTGGTTAAAAATCTATCTATCTGTGATTTGAATACATTCAATGAGCCAGCCTCAACTGCTTCCTTGGGCAGAGAATTCCACAGATTCGCAACCCTCTGGGAGAAGAAATTCCTTCTCAACTCGGTTTTAAATTGACTCCCCCGTATTTTGAGGCTGTGCCCCCTAGTTCTAGTCTCCCCGACCAGTGGAAACAACCTCTCTGCCTCGATCTTGTCTATCCCTTTCATTATTTTAAATGTTTCTATAAGATCCCTCATCCTTCTGAACTTCAACGAGTAAAGACCCAGTCTACTCAATCTATCATCATAAGGTAACCCCCTCATCTCTGGAATCAGCCTAGTGAATTGTCTCTGCACCCCCTCCAAGGCTAGTATATCCTTCCTTAAGTAAGGTGACCAAAACTGCACGCAGTACTCCAGGTGCAGCTTCACCAATACCCTGTACAGTTGCAGCTGGACCTCTCCCTGCTTTTGTACTCCATCCCTCTCGCAATGAAGGCCAACATTCCATTCGCCTTCCTGATTACCTGCTGCACCTGCAAACTAACTTTTTGGGATTCAGGACTCAAAAGAGTTTCATGCTCAAGGACCCCCAGGTCCCTCTGCACCGCAGCATGTTGTAATTTCTCCCCATTCAAATAATATTCCCTTTTACTGTTTCCCCCCCCCCCCAAGGTGGATGACCTCACATTTTCCGACATTGTATTCCATCTGCCAAACCTGAGCCCATTCGCTTAACCTATCTAAATCTCTTTGCAGCCTCTCTGTGTCCTCTACACAACCCGCTTTCCCACTAATCTTTGTGTCATCTGCAAATTTTGTTACACTACACTCTGTCCCCTCTTCCAGGTCATCTATGTATATTGTAATCAGTTGTGGTCCCAGCACTGATCCCTGTCGCACACTACTAACCACCGATTTCCAACTCGAAAAGGACCCATTTATCCCGACTCTCTGCTTTCTGTTAGCCAGCCAATTCTCGATCCATGCTAATACATTTCCTCTGACTCCGCGTAGCTTTATCTTCTGCAGTAACCTTTTAGGTGGCACCTCATCGAATGTCTTTTGGAAATCTAAACACATCAATCCATCGGTACACCCCTATCCACCATGCTCGTTATATCCTCAAAGAATTCCAGTAAATTAGTTAAACATGATTTCCCCTTCATGACTCCACGTCTGCTTGATTGCACTATTCCTATCTAGATGTCCCGCTATTTCTTCCTTAATGATAGCTTCAAGCATTTTCCCCACTACAGATGTTAAATTAACCGGCCTATAGTTACCTGCCTTTTGTCTGCCCCCTTTTTTTTAAACAGAGGCATTACATTAGCTGCTTTCCAATCCGATGGTACCTCCCCAGAGTCCAGAGAATTTTGGTAGATTATAACGAATGCATCTGTTATAACTTCCGCCATCTCTTTTAATACCCTGGGATGCATTTCATTAGGACCAGGGGACTTGTCTACCTTGAGTCCCATTAGCCTGTCCAGCACTAACCCCCCTAGTGATAGTGATTGTCTCAAGGTTCTCCCTTCCCACATTCCCATGACCAGCAATTTTTAGCATGGTTTTTGTGTCTTCCACTATGAAGACCGAAGAAAAATTATTGTTTAAGGTCTCAGCCATTTCCACATTTCCCATTATTAAATCCCCCTTCTCATCTTCTAAGGGACCAACGTTTACATTGAAACGATGTCCTACCTTGCCGATGACAGCCACGATCTGCGATGGTCAGCCCCAACCTCTATAATAGTGCAGGGCTGTACAATTGCAGCACAGCAAAATGATTTTTTTTTAAATTACCCAAGGGGTCAAAACAAACTTTTTGCTTACCCAGACGGCATTACTTTTAAATATTGCACCCCAAGCTACCAGCCTTCCTTACAATGCCTCCTGCAGCTGCCGGTGTTGATGCCTAGCGATGCTGCAGGAGGCGGAAGCAAAGTTCACATTTGAGGCACTACACTGCCGGATGACATCACAATCTCCAGTAGATTGTGGTGCTAGGTCGCAGAGCCGGTAGCGCCCCGTTATCATCCCCTGGAGGCCCTAACGGGAGGCGCAAAGGCGGCCAATTTTTCCCCCTGTATGCCTCAATAAGGATTCATCAATCTGTTTGGTTAAGGTGGCACCTTGTCACTTTCCCTGTTCACACAGGTCCTAGATCCCCCATAGAGGGTGCCGTGCTGCTTTGACTGCCTGATAAATGCAAATCATAGTATAAAAGTTCACAGCAATTCTGTGGGCAAATGAATGGTGAGCCCCGTTCATTTGTCGCTGACCGCAAAATCTGGGCTATTGTTCAGGAATTCAGTTTTCACAGAAAGATGGAATCATAGAGTGTGATCCCTAAACAGTTAGAAATCCTGGAATCTCAGTTTATACCCAAGCCACGCGTCAACCATGATCTTATTGAATGGCGGAGCAGGCTCGAGGGGCCGCATGACCTACTCCTGTTCCTAATTCTTATATTCTTATGTTCTTATGCTACATGTGGAAATATTCAACACCACTCCTGGAACAGAGAAGAAGAATGTTCCATATAGCCAGCACTTAGTTCTTCAGATGGCTATACATCATTGTGATGGCAAAGACAACTTTTCTGTCACTCTCTCGATGATAGCCAGTTTCCACCCAACGATGAATGTTCCGTCAAGGTGAATCTCTTCTAACAGGGATGGGAGTGATTAATAATCCCACACCCAGAGTAATGAGCCACATAAACTTCATTATACATATGTTTTTGGTAATGTATTTTCTTTATCTCCCCCTAAGTTCTCAACTACTTCAAAGCCTCTGTCAATGTAATTCTAGAGCTAGCTACCAAGAGATGCAAAATAGCAGCCTGAGATGACTGATCCTTCAGTTTTCCCTTTCCCTCTCTCTCTGAAGCATCTGATATGGGGAAGAGTATGAACCACAGGCAGTACATATTCAGAGGAACTTAAATAATTTATTGTTGAAGCTAAAGTACACAAGGCTAATGACTATCGTACACAAGTCACAAATTCATGCAGGTTTTCATCACCTACAAACTTAAGAATAGTACTTCTGCAACACCACAGTTGATCTATAGTTGGCCAACCAACAATACACTCTACATTAACTGCTTCTAGTGTATCAACTTCTTCAAAAATATGAGTTAGATAAATATCGGATTAGGAATGGAATTGAAGGTTAGAGGGATGCATATGGGCATGAACAAAAATAAATAAATACACCATAGTTACTGCATTACTGGTATCGAGGAAATACCTTAGATGGAAAGCAGGGGGTTGAGTAATGATGTATAAACACAAACGGATATCCTGGAGTTTCACAATTAACTCTGGAAATTGAAGAAACGTTTCACTTTCCCTCAGAAGGTTAACTGAGGTTAACTGAGTCCATGATGCATTCATCATCATCATAGGCGGTCCCTTGTATCAAGGATGACTTGCTTCCATGCCAAAATGGGATGAGTTCACAGGTGTTTCAATGAAGGACCTAATATTCCAGGTCCCGAACTACATGTGGAAGATGCCTGCGCGTGGATCTTTTTTTTTTAAAAACGTGTGGTGGCTGTTGCACACCAGCCACCACACGTGCTTGACAGAGCTAGGTCTTGGTGCAGTGGCAAGGATTAACCAAGACGATTGGAGGCCAGCTCTGCTGCATGGACCTAGTGCGCGCACATATTACAGTGTGGGCTGGTCCATGCTGCTCCTGGGCCCTGAACTCACGCATGGTCTGTGGAATGAAAAAGCTTGCCAGACCAAAAAAATATCTGATTGCATACTTCTTACATTTTGTACTATGGCAAATCTTCACAAGTTAATTTAGCTTCCTCACATGGATAAGTTCAGTAAGTCATTCATGGCAGCTCTACATATAGTTTCATCAACATTCTTAATTTGAACAACTTGTATTTATTTAGCACCTTTAATATTGTAAAATGTCGTAAAGTGCTTCGCGGGAGCGTAATCAGAGAAAACAATTAATACGATCCAAAGGAGGCATTAGGACAGGTGACCAAAAGCTTGGTCATGGATAGGTTTTAAGGAGCGTCTTAAAGGAGGAGCAAGAGGGTAGAGAGGCAGAGAGGAAATTCAAGAGCTTAGAGCCTAGACAGCTGAAGGTATGTCTGTTAATGGTGGAGCGAAGGAAGTTGGGGATAGACAAGAAGCTAGAATTGGAGGAATGCAGAGTTCTTCGAGGGTTGCACGCTGAAAGAGGTTAAGGATAAGGAGGGACTAACCATGGAGGGATTTAACACAAGGATGAAAATTTTAAATTTGAGGAATTGATGGACTGTGAGCCAACGTAGGTCTCGCAAGCATAGGCGATGGGTAAACGGGACTTGGTGTGAGTTCTATATGAGCAGTAGAGTTTTGGATAAGCTCAAGTTAATGGAGGGTGGGAGGTGAGAGGCTACAGGAGAGCATTGGAATAATTGAGTCTAGAGGCAACAAAGAAAAACTTTTTTTTTTTAAAAACAGGCATATCCATAAAATTATATTAAAGTCTGTGTGGTGTACAATTTGGACATAAAAAGGTAATCTGAAAGAAAACTCAATATTGTGCAATTTCTTTCCAAACACCAAGCCACTTTGAATTTGCCACCGTCTAATGCCCCATCACCTACAGTAAGGACATTGAGACATTTAAATAGAAAATAACAGGAACATTATATTTTGGGGACTGGCAGCTCTCATGTAAAACTGTCCACCTATATCTATAAAACAACTACCGATTTTGCACTAAATTCTCTTGCTCTGCAGATTTATTTTGCCATCAAGGCGGCTTGACTGCACACAAGGCTTTCAAAACCATTAACTTGCCCACTCTCATAAATGTTCTTAAACTCTATTACAATCTGACTGTACTGTCCTATAAATTTACAAATGTTCACACTGAAAGATTCTCCATGCAGCCATTCTATTGTATAAAACACCACTTCTACAGTATATTTTAAACTTTCAAATGTTTCCAATTACTTGGTTGTGTTATATCCCTGAGTGGAGATGTTTAAAGTTTTTCGTCTTTACAGGGCTGGCAGGTTAATAATATTCTGCCAAGTGGATTTCTCTTCGGGGTTACAGAACAGAATATACACGGAGACTTAGAAGTGAGCACTATTAATCTGAAATACAGATGCTTGAATAGGTGGCAATTCTCAACTCTCCACTCAATTATTTAAAATTTATGGAATGGAAATGACAATCTGAAAAGGTTCACTACACACTTTTGTTCACATAATAGTAAAATATTGAAGAACATCCCCCAAAATTGCTTTATTGCTATAATTCTGCACATATCTGAAAAAAATTGAATTTAACACTCAGGATAAATAAATAAGGCTTTTGACACTTGTAGTTTCACCTGGTACTGTTTATATTCATATGCCAATCAACCAACAAGACAACTGGCTGTTAATCTGCAAAAACATGTGAACCATGCTGGTCATCTTCTCCATGCCATGGTAACGGGACCCAGCAGTAAGCCGGGCTAACCTTAGTCTCTTGCGTGGCCCACCTGACCTCATCAAGGCATCTCACACTGCATACAATGCTTAAAAACACTAACTACATACATCGGCCTCAATTTTGCCCAGCATCGGGCGCCGATTTGTCTGGTGCTGAAGATTAGTTTAAAGATTCCACAATGTTGGGGCGCCGACGTCTACTACCAGCGCCAGAATGTTTGCCGCAATACATTGAGAAGGAATTTCTTCTCCCAGAGGGTTGTGAATCTGTGGAATTCTCTGCCCAAGGAAGTAGTTGAGGCTAGTTCATTGAATGTATTCAAGTCACAGATAGATAGATTTTTAAACAATAAGGGAATTAAGGGTTACGGGGAGAGGGCAGGTAAGTGGAGCCGAGTCCACAGCCAGATCAGCCATGATCTTATTGAATGGCGGAGCAGGCTCGAGGGGCTAGATGGCCTACTCTTGTTCCTAATTCTTATGTTCTTATTCTGGTGCTGGTGTACATTGAAAAGCAGCTCACGTGCCCTTTTTTGACATAAGCCCAACTTTATTCAGTAAGGATTTTTTTTAAAATCCGCGGACAAACACAAGCAACACTGTAGGAAAAAGCCTTGCCTACAATTCAAGAAATCTGCGCTGGCCCGCTCCTATCCCCGGCCGATGGGCCTCCCTGGCTATTTTAAATCAACTTTATGGAACTTTAAAAATAAATCAGATAAAAGAAAACTTACCATTAATGCTCCTCCTTCGTTGAGAGAACTGCAAGCAGGCAAATTAAACATAACTCCAACACTCGCCTTTTCCATCAAAGTTCCAAGTGGCCCAAAATTTTCAAAGATAATCCTGAAGTCTGGGGAAGCCTTCGAAATTAAAGCGGCAGGCAAAATCACCAGATTAACAGGAGTCTTCTCACCAAAAACACCAAGGGCAGCCTTCTCCAAATTCTCCACACAGTCGGCTCGACCCGCTGCTATCCCCGGCCGAGGATCCTCCACGCACGCGGCCTGCTGCTATCCCAGGCGCAGAGTTTTTTTTTACGCATGCGCACAGTGATTTTTTTCTTCTTCTGCGTATGCCCAGTGCGTTTTAGGCAGACACTCTTAGCACCGCCCTCTGAGGTCGACTTGGGTAGCGCCAGCGGGACATGGAGATTTACTCTGCCGGAAACTAGGGATTTTTTTTCTCCAGCGCAGACAGTCCTCAGAGAAACGTACGTACAGGTAAGTGTACGCCATTATTTTTGCTTGGGGAAAATTGGGGCCATCGGGCTAGAAATTAATTTTTTAACGAAAACGGTATTTTTATGCCAAAATTACCATTTTCGCTTCGCTACCGTTAGTAAGCTTGATTTTCAGCCTTTCAGTTGCGCAGCGGTAAAAATCGACATTGCACGAGGCCAATAGTGCTGCAAGAGGCGCCTTGGGTGGGTTGAAAAACAACAAAAATTGGGGGGAAAAAAATTCACAAAATCTTTGCCTACAAAATCGCTGAAGAATAATTAAAAAATAAAAACTTTAACTTACATTTTTTTGCAGGTTTTCATACTTACCGCTGCTGGCAGGGGTGCAACACAGGTTTTTCCATGTCGGTATTCTGGGCGCAGATTATGGGTGCGGAGAGCGGCAAATTTCCTATTTAGAGTGTTGCACGGCAGCACTCCTCTCCCCGACGGTACGTGGAAAGCGTCGCCACAAAAGGTCACTGGAGTTCCCGCTAACCATTTTTGCGCCACGGAGGATGAAATATCGCCAAAACCCTGGTCGCAAAGTCAGTGAATTTATAACCAAGTTTGGTACAAATTAGCAAATCACGTTTTGACGGATATTCAGTTACAATATTCAGTTTGAATAGCATACATTTAGACAGTGTCTTGTCTCAATAACCTCAGTTTATTCCTTCTCATTTAGGCTCCTAAACCTGCCCCAGCTGTTAAATGTAGTTTCATTACAGGCCTCCCAATACTTTTAACACATCATTTTATTTCTGTTCAGCATGACTGATTTTTGATCCATTTTTTATACATTGTATCGTACACTTTAAAAAAAAAAAATAACTTCTGTTCTAAGTTGAAAAATGAGAACGGTCATCTTGAGTGGATAACGGCAATGCTATGGTAGTTACTTTATAACAATACTAGGATTTATAGGTGTTTAAGGCCACAACTTAGTTGTTCCCAGCAAGTATATGAGGAGATTGGAAGTTGACAGATGTCATCACATTGCTCAATACAAGTCAGCCTGCAGAGCTGTGCAAGATATCAAATACACGCATTGAACGAACTGAACTACCACCTAGTTACACAAAATATCCCAAATGGCTAGCTGCATGGCATACAGTAAATTTTTAAGAAGCCCTGACTTCACAGTACCTCACTGTGCACTGGGTGCTTTGTGGCTCCTTTAAGAGCTTTTTGCTTTTCCTTCAATTTTTCCTCAAAGTTTTTGGAAAGGAAACCAAAGATTAATTGGTCCATCGTAACACTGCCAATAACTGCTTTGAATTTGCCAAGTTTCAGACGGAAACTCCAACTCTTTGAAGAGCTACTTTGTTCAAACACAGCCACAAACTCTCATAGATGGGCTGTATAGACATTCCCTTCCAGACACGTGAGCCAAAATTGATGAGAGACAGAGTAAACAGAGTTCTGTGCCAACATAATCCACCAAAGTGAACGACCACAAAGTATATGACACAAAGTCAACCGACAACAGACAACTTGAGATTTGGACAATGTAAAGAAGGCACACCCATGTGCTAGATGTACAGCTAACTGAATGTAGTATTATGTACCATAAGAGTATACAGAAGATAATATAACAGGAAAATAATTTTTATATCTGCTGCAGGGTTTTCGCAAAAACTTACACACAATTTTAATTTCAGAATATTACTTGCATGCAGAGCTAAGGATACTTGATTTAATTTTTATGTGGAGCCAAGAGGAGCAGGAGCTCTACCACTCCTCTGGAAATTACCCAACAGTTGCTGCCAGCGAGGCTCAAAAATGATGCGCTGGCAATGATAGGTGCTGGCAGCTCGTCTAAATTATTGCAATGAGGCCCAAGGCCCAATTTCGGGTGAGACTTGAGCCTCTTGGTTACGGTGCTGTTGGTTATGCGTTCGAAAACCTATTTCTACCACAGGGATTTTAAGCTGAGGAACTGCAGTGAGTGAAAGATGCAAGATTAAGGGAGATCAAGGGATAAAGTGTCCACAGATCTACCACCGTAACCCCGGAGGCTTATGACATTTCTCCAGGGTTTCTGCGGAAGCTACGGCAGGAGATAGGGAGAACCCCCGTAGAAATTCTATTTCTAACCTTATAGAAGTAAACTTGTGAGTCTATCACCATTTTATTTAGTTTCTCATGTCTCTGAGCACATCATGTAAACATATGCAAAGTATAGCAATACAGGGAAATGCAAAGATTCAACATTTACTAAGTTAGGACAAGATGATGGCGACTGAAGAGCAAAGATAGCGGCCACAGGTGGCAACTCAATGCAAGCTCCAAGAGGAGGTTAAATAGACTGGACTGCAAAGTCCAATACAAGCTGTAAACCTAAGATTTCTAAGCTATACAGTAATTTATAACATTAAACAGAACTTTTCTATACTATCAAGAGTATTCAGCTACAGTCAAGATACTGCAATATGCTTCAAATGCATTTATGTCTGAAACGATTGCTAAGGAATCCTTAGCCAAGTGCGTATTAAATCCCCAACCTTACGATGATATTCTTAGTATTAAATTAGATATTGCAACAGGTATAACATCTGTGCCTGGCCTCATCTTTGATGAGTCTGACTAGGAGGAATTAACACCTTTAACTGCATTGTAATTACATGTTGATTGGTTTCAATATAACTATTAAAATACTTTGAACTGGTTGGAGCAGGCAAGCTAACTTAGGCATCTTATAAACTTTTAGACATATGGTAGAAATCTGATTCAGTCTGTATATACGTGAGGTAATTATTCACGTATTCACACTGAATATTTCTGCGAGTGTATTCTGCGCACAACAAACTCGTCCAACCATTTACAACCGCTTTTTACATGGCATTAACTGTCTGGGTGGGGGAGAGAAAAAGAGAGAGAGAGAGAGAGAGAGAGAGAGAAGGGTGGGGCGGGAGAGAGAGAGAGAGAAGGGTGGAAGAGAGAGAGAGAGGGGTGCGGGAGAAAGAGAGAGAGAGAGGGGTGCGGGAGAAAGAGAGAGAGAGAAGGGTGGGGGGGGAAAGAGAGAGAGAGAAGGGTGGGGGGGGAAAGAGAGAGAGAAGGGTGGGGGGGGAAAGAGAGAGCGGGGGGGGAAAGAGAGAGCGGGGGGGGAAAGAGAGGGCGGGGGGGGAAAGAGAGGGCGGGGGGGGAAAGAGAGGGCGGGGGGGGAAAGAGAGGGCGGGGGGGGAAAGAGAGGGCGGGGGGGGAAAGAGAGGGCGGGGGGGGAAAGAGAGGGCGGGGGGGGAAAGAGAGGGCGGGGGGGGAAAGAGAGAGCGGGGGGGGAAAGAGAGAGCGGGGGGGGAAAGAGAGAGCGGGGGGGGAAAGAGAGAGCGGGGGGGGAAAGAGAGAGCGGGGGGGGAAAGAGAGAGCGGGGGGGGAAAGAGAGAGCGGGGGGGGAAAGAGAGAGCGGGGGGGGAAAGAGAGAGCGGGGGGGGAAAGAGAGAGCGGGGGGGGAAAGAGAGAGCGGGGGGGGAAAGAGAGAGCGGGGGGGGAAAGAGAGAGCGGGGGGGGAAAGAGAGAGCGGGGGGGAAAGAGAGAGCGGGGGGGGAAAGAGAGAGCGGGGGGGGAAAGAGAGAGCGGGGGGGAAAGAGAGAGCGGGGGGGGAAAGAGAGAGCGGGGGGGGAAAGAGAGAGCGGGGGGGGAAAGAGAGAGCGGGGGGGGAAAGAGAGAGCGGGGGGGGAAAGAGAGAGCGGGGGGGGAAAGAGAGAGCGGGGGGGGAAAGAGAGAGCGGGGGGGGAAAGAGAGAGCGGGGGGGGAAAGAGAGAGCGGGGGGGGAAAGAGAGAGCGGGGGGGGAAAGAGAGAGCGGGGGGGAAAGAGAGAGCGGGGGGGAAAGAGAGAGCGGGGGGGGAAAGAGAGAGCGGGGGGGGAAAGAGAGAGCGGGGGGGAAAGAGAGAGCGGGGGGGAAAGAGAGAGCGGGGGGGGAAAGAGAGAGCGGGGGGGGAAAGAGAGAGCGGGGGGGGAAAGAGAGAGCGGGGGGGGAAAGAGAGAGCGGGGGGGGAAAGAGAGAGCGGGGGGGGAAAGAGAGAGCGGGGGGGAAAGAGAGAGCGGGGGGGGAAAGAGAGAGCGGGGGGGGAAAGAGAGAGCGGGGGGGGAAAGAGAGAGCGGGGGGGGAAAGAGAGAGCGGGGGGGGAAAGAGAGAGCGGGGGGGGAAAGAGAGAGCGGGGGGGGAAAGAGAGAGCGGGGGGGGAAAGAGAGAGCGGGGGGGGAAAGAGAGAGCCGGGGGGGAAAGAGAGAGCGGGGGGGGAAAGAGAGAGCGGGGGGGGAAAGAGAGAGCGGGGGGGGAAAGAGAGAGCGGGGGGGGAAAGAGAGAGCGGGGGGGAAAGAGAGAGCGGGGGGGGAAAGAGAGAGCGGGGGGGGAAAGAGAGAGCGGGGGGGGAAAGAGAGAGCGGGGGGGGAAAGAGAGAGCGGGGGGGGAAAGAGAGAGCGGGGGGGGAAAGAGAGAGCGGGGGGGGAAAGAGAGAGCGGGGGGGGAAAGAGAGAGCGGGGGGGGAAAGAGAGAGCGGGGGGGGAAAGAGAGAGCGGGGGGGGAAAGAGAGAGCGGGGGGGGAAAGAGAGAGCGGGGGGGGAAAGAGAGAGCGGGGGGGAAAGAGAGAGCGGGGGGGGAAAGAGAGAGCGGGGGGGGAAAGAGAGAGCGGGGGGGGAAAGAGAGAGCGGGGGGGAAAGAGAGAGCGGGGGGGGAAAGAGAGAGCGGGGGGGGAAAGAGAGAGCGGGGGGGGAAAGAGAGAGCGGGGGGGGAAAGAGAGAGCGGGGGGGGAAAGAGAGAGCGGGGGGGGAAAGAGAGAGCGGGGGGGGAAAGAGAGAGCGGGGGGGGAAAGAGAGAGCGGGGGGGGAAAGAGAGAGCGGGGGGGGAAAGAGAGAGCGGGGGGGGAAAGAGAGAGCGGGGGGGGAAAGAGAGAGCGGGGGGGGAAAGAGAGAGCGGGGGGGGAAAGAGAGAGCGGGGGGGGAAAGAGAGAGCGGGGGGGGAAAGAGAGAGCGGGGGGGGAAAGAGAGAGCGGGGGGGGAAAGAGAGAGCGGGGGGGGAAAGAGAGAGCGGGGGGGGAAAGAGAGAGCGGGGGGGGAAAGAGAGAGCGGGGGGGGAAAGAGAGAGCGGGGGGGGAAAGAGAGAGCGGGGGGGGAAAGAGAGAGCGGGGGGGGAAAGAGAGAGCGGGGGGGGAAAGAGAGAGCGGGGGGGGAAAGAGAGAGCGGGGGGGGAAAGAGAGAGCGGGGGGGGAAAGAGAGAGCGGGGGGGGAAAGAGAGAGCGGGGGGGGAAAGAGAGAGCGGGGGGGGAAAGAGAGAGCGGGGGGGGAAAGAGAGAGCGGGGGGGGAAAGAGAGAGCGGGGGGGGAAAGAGAGAGCGGGGGGGGAAAGAGAGAGCGGGGGGGGAAAGAGAGAGCGGGGGGGGAAAGAGAGAGCGGGGGGGGAAAGAGAGAGCGGGGGGGGAAAGAGAGAGCGGGGGGGGAAAGAGAGAGCGGGGGGGGAAAGAGAGAGCGGGGGGGGAAAGAGAGAGCGGGGGGGGAAAGAGAGAGCGGGGGGGGAAAGAGAGAGCGGGGGGGGAAAGAGAGAGCGGGGGGGGAAAGAGAGAGCGGGGGGGGAAAGAGAGAGCGGGGGGGGAAAGAGAGAGCGGGGGGGGAAAGAGAGAGCGGGGGGGGAAAGAGAGAGCGGGGGGGGAAAGAGAGAGCGGGGGGGGAAAGAGAGAGCGGGGGGGGAAAGAGAGAGCGGGGGGGGAAAGAGAGAGCGGGGGGGGAAAGAGAGAGCGGGGGGGGAAAGAGAGAGCGGGGGGGAAAGAGAGAGCGCGGGGGGGGGAGAGCGCGGGGGGGGGAGAGCGCGGGGGGGGGGAAGAGCGCGGGGGGGGAGAGCGCGGGGGGGGGGAGAGCGCGGGGGGGGAAGAGCGCGGGGGGGGAAGAGCGCGGGGGGGGAAGAGCGCGGGGGGGGAAGAGCGCGGGGGGGAAGAGCGCGGGGGGGAAGAGCGCGGGGGGGGAAGAGCGCGGGGGGGGAAGAGCGCGGGGGGGGGAAGAGCGCGGGGGGGGGAAGAGCGCGGGGGGGGGAAGAGCGCGGGGGGGGAAGAGCGCGGGGGGGGAAGAGCGCGGGGGGGGAAGAGCGCGGGGGGGGAAGAGCGCGGGGGGGAAGAGCGCGGGGGGGGGAAGAGCGCGGGGGGGGGAAGAGCGCGGGGGGGGGAAGAGCGCGGGGGGGGGGAAGAGCGCGGGGGGGGGGAGAGCGCGGGGGGGGGGAGAGAGCCGGGGGGGGGGGGGGGAAAAGAGAGCAGGGGGGGGGGGTGGGGGGAAGAGAGCAGGGGGGGGGGGGGAAGAGAGCAGGGGGGGGGGAGAGCAGGGGAGAGAGAGCGAGGGGGGGAGAGAGAGCGAGGGGGGGAGAGAGAGCGAGGGGGGGGAGAGAGAGCGAGGGGGGGAGAGAGAGCGAGGGGGGGAGAGAGAGCGAGGGGGGAGAGAGAGCGAGGGGGGGAGAGAGAGCGAGGGGGGGAGAGAGAGCGAGGGGGGGAGAGAGAGCGAGGGGTGGGGAGGAAGGGAGAGCGGGGGGGGGGGGAGGAAGGGAGAGCGGGGGGGGGGGGAGGAAGGGAGAGCGGGGGGGGGGGGAGGAAGGGAGAGCGGGGGGGGGCGGGGAGGAAGGGAGAGCGGGGGGGGGGAGGGGGGGGGGAAGAGAGCGCGAGAGAGAGAGAGAGAGAGAGAGCGATAATGAGAGGAGGTTGAGAGAGAGAGAGAGAGAGAGAGAGCGAGAGAGCAAGAGAACGAGAGAGAGCGAGCGAGAGAGCGAGCGAGCGAGAGAGAATGAGAGGAGGAGAGAGAGAGAATGAGAGGAGGAGAGAGAGAGAATGAGAGGAGGAGAGAGAGAGAATGAGAGGAGGAGAGAGAATGAGAGGAGGAGAGAGAATGAGAGGAGGAATGAGAGGAGGAGAGAGAATGAGAGGAGGAGAGAGAGAAGGCGAGAGAGAGAATGAGAGAGAGAATGAGGAGGAGGAGGAGGAGGAGGAGAGGCTAAAAGTCCCATGTCCTACTTGCTTTACATGTTTACTTGCTTTCAGTGACCTGGATTCATATAAAGCCATGAAAGAGATAACTATAGGGCTCAAATTTCCCCAACCCCTTTTTCTGGTGCCCTCCCCCGAGGTGCACTGCTTTTGTCCGTCTCCAAGCGTGCCGAAAATCTTCCTCCCAATTCTGGCCACTCCCCAGCCTCTCCTCGGTGGTGGCGTAGCGTGGCCCAGTGGATTGGGGGCAGATCAGGACCCGGCGCTGAAAACAGTGCCGGGACCTCTGCACATTCGCGCTAGAGTCTGTGCGCATGGTCAGTAGCTGCTGGCAGGCCAAATCTATGAGTACGTGCTGCAGGCTGTGTGGGAGGGTCCCGAAGCACGCCATCCCTTGCCCTGACCGAATGGGCTCCCTCATCGGCGGCCCGCTGCATTCCCTAAGGTAGTACTTCTATTTTTTTATTTGTTATTTACTGATTGATTGATTGATTATTACTTTGGTCTTGGTGCTTTAGGTGCAGGGTTCCTTCTATTTTTAAATTTGCAAATTAATTGCTTATTACTTTTTGTGCTTGGTGCAAATGTACTGCTTTGTTTAGTGATTGGTGCTTTAAATGTATTTATGCTTCTTTAATGTTGTCGTGAAGGTCCCTTTCCCATCCCCCCCCCCATCTCTGGCTGCCTGCGCTGATTTCTTAAGTCACCGCAAGGTTTTTCTGAACGTACAAGAGTGCCCACTTACGCTGGCCTAAGTTAGTTTAGAGTAACTTTTAGTTGGCTAAACTTGCTTAAATGGCCAAAACAGGCGTAAGTGGCTGGTAATCCTCCTTTTGGAAAAAAAACTAAACTTAAAAAAAAAACCTAACTAACTCACTTACACTGGAGCAGAATAAATGAGGAGAATTGCGATTTTTAAGTTACTCCAAAAAAAATCTAGTTGCTCCAAAAAAAACAGCAACTCCTGGGGAAATTTGGGCCCATAGTCCCCACTCCTGGAAATAAACTGTATGCAAATAATTTAGGGAGTTTCAATCATATCGCATTGGACAGGTCTATGAGAAAAAAATCATTTGCGATCTCTGCAATTTTGCTCACATGCACTGTCTGGACAATGCACAGTCGAGAATGGTCTGAGACTGAGATAGAGATATATTAGGACAATAAATAGGTAGCCAACTGACTCGTGTATTTGAAGCAGTTGTTGAATTGGTTAAGGTTTCTAAGGGAATCCATGCCCATGGAATAAGTCAATGCGTTTGGGTGATTCGTTCAAAAATGCGCACATAGACTAGTTCACCTTTCTTCACCTGAACCTACAGAGATCATGCCGGAGGTGCGACGAATGTTTGTGGCGGAGGAGCGGCGAGAGATCGTGGCAGAGGTGCGGCGAATAAGGGTTCGGGGCCCAGAAGAACAGAGGGCCCAGGGGCAGCACTGCGATATGTGTGCACACTAGGTTGGTGCAGCAGAGCAGGTTTCCAGTCATCTTGGTTAACTTTGCCACTGGATAAAGGCCTAGCTCTGTCAAGCCCGTGTAGTGGCTGATGTGCAATGGTCACCACACGTTAAAAAAATCCACATACAGGCATCTTCCACCCCATCAATTGGAGTTCAGGACTGGAAAATTGGGTCTTACATTAAATCATCTGTGAACTCATGCGGAAGCAAGACATCGTCATTTGAGGGGCCGCCTATGATGATGATGATGAATTACAAGTAGAAAAGCACACTTGGCTCTAAATTTAATCAGCAGGAAATAACCAGGGAGACATTTTTTTTAATTATTTAAAACATGCTAGCCATTAACACAACGAATCTTTAAATGCTTAAAATATCAAGTTAGCTTTTCATCTTACCACTCAGTCATAAAACTGGTGTTGCTGATCAGCTAGTTATTGGAACCGCCCAATCTTTATGACCATTTATTGATTTAATAGAAATGAAAATCAGGCAGTTTCTATAATGGACAGATAATCCACAATGCTTAGATGGCAAGTTGAAAATCTACTCAAAAAAATTTCCAAACTACAAGAATCATTCCCTTGAATTTCCAAGTGCAAACATATGGATAGGGGCTAGGGGAAGGAGGTTGAAAAATGTCTGGAAATCACAGTAGTATAGTTTATTGTAAAACTGAAGTTAATGGGATTGTAAGAATTAATATTAAGCAAACCCAAGCTACTTTGGCCATGTTTATTCAGATTACACTAACATTACCCTTTAGTCAATCAACATCAAGAAAAAAATAACTACTAATCACCTTTAGAGATAAATACGCACTTGCAACTGGAGACAGTTGAGTTTCCCCCCCGCAAAATGTTGCGTGTATTTCCATTAATGAATGTGCAGAAGTGATTGAGAAGCTCATAAGGATAGGCTGCTGAATGTGTAATACTTACATATGAATTTAAAGGATCAAATGAAGGAAAAAGTTAGCAAATGGTTCTAGAAGCAGCATGCACCGACAATACAACCCTATCGCAAACTAAACTCAACATGTTGAAGGTTGCAGAAAGACAAGTTGACTTTTTTTTAAATATAGAGAGAGAGAGAGAGAGAGAGAGAGAGAGACCATTAAATGCTACAACTATGTTTAAAAATTAAATTTTCAAGCAGTTTATTCTTCTTTGATATGCTATCACGGTCTTAAATACTTCAAGCCCAATGTAATTCTAGGAGCCTTGATTCTACTTTATACTACTTAAATATCCAATGACAAAACTGACTATAAAAGGTAGCTTTAGCACCAAATTCCCCATCTATTTCAATTAGGTATCTTGTACAATCTATAAAATTCAGCATTCATAGGTTAATACTTCTCTTTCACTGGCACCAAAAATTCTCTCATTTATATATCACAAATCCTAAAAAAGGTTTTGCTAAACAGGTCACATGGAATCCTGTTTTGAACTGATACATAGAACTACAGTGTGTCAGGCTGTAATATTATCTCCTGTAACAGGAAATAGTATATTTGCACAAAGCACTGCAACGTCATCTGGAGTTGCTGTTGGCTCAAGATTCTGTCTTCTGCTGTGTATGGTTAACTTTATTACTGCTGGATAAAAACATCTACTTAATCATTTAAGAGGGATCATTGTAATTTCAGAAAACTTAATGAGAACATATCTTACTGTAACCTAACACCACAAATAAATAAACAACTTGTCCAAAGTCTCGATTTATTAGACACTAAAGTCACTCAGGTTCTAATTACTTCCACTAAAGAAGTTTCAGTGATTCAAACCCTAGATACCCCACATGAAAAGAAAGGCTTGCATTTATATATGGCATTTCACGGTCTCAGGATGCCCCAAAGTGCTTTACAGCCAATGAAATAATTTAGAAGTGTAGTCACTGTTGTAATGTAAGAAATACAGGGATAAGATTTCAGAAAAAGGCAACAATTCATATAATTGGTCATCATCATCATAGGCAGTCCCTTGAAACGAGGATGACTTTGCTTCCACGCCAAAAAGGGATGAGTTCACAGGTGTTTCAATGAAGGACCGAATATTCCAGATCCAGAACTACATATTGAAGGGTGGAAGATGCCTGTGCATGGATTTTTTTTAAAAAGTGTGGTGGTCGTTGCACAACAGCCACCACACGGGCTTGACAGAACTAGGTCTTGGTCCAGTGGCAAGGATTACCCAAGATGACTGGAGACCAGCTCTGCTGCACGGACCTAGTGCGCACACATATTGCAGTGTGAACTGGCCCGTGCTGCCCCTGGGCCCTCACCTCTTCTGGCCCCGAACTCACGCCTCTCCCGGGTCCCAATCACATTCCTCTGCAATCTCTCGCCGCTCCTTTGCCCCGACCGCACCGCTCCTGCCCAAGCTCCAATCACCGACCTGGATTATGGTGACATCCCTCTTTGTTGCCGTCGTCCTCCTGCACCAGCTCGCGCTGTACCTTGAAGTGGTATGCCGCCACACTGCCCATGGCCACCGCTCACCTCCTTTTATGGCCCTGACCTGCGAGAGACCATCAGCGGCAGGCAGCTAAAGAGAGGCAGGAACTGCCGGATGTAGCTGCCATGCGCTTTTTCCAGGCCCTGCTTGTGGGCCAGGAGAAGGAGTGCTTCCCCCTCGGCCCCATCAGCACATGAACAAAGGAGTAAATGAAAACGAGGGTTCTTCTCCTGAAATGTTTCTGTACAAAGTAACGCATAAAATTGAAATGAATATTCTTAACATTTATCAGGTCTCATGCTCTCAAGTGAATTTTTAAAAATTCTACATCAGTTTCTATGTTTTTAAATTTCAACTTTGAGAGAGAAGACAGTTTTGTCTCCCTGACCCGACTAAGATGACCTGGATTTTTCACATTGAATTTTCACACTGTATTGTGCAATAATTTTGAATCTTTCTGTAATATAATGCCCACAAACCTGAACCAAATCAATGGAATGTGCACGTTAAAAGGAAAACATCTTTTTAAATAGCCACTATAATACACTTTAATAAAAATGAAAGTATTTTAAAAGAAAAATGATAAATACATTTAATTTTAACGCAAATTGAAGAAAAACTTTCACAAGGAGATAGCTGCTAAGCTTCTGTGAAAAAAAAACAAATTTCTATAGGGTCCTATTTTTTTGGAGCAACTAGTTTTTTTTGAATATCCTAGAAATTGCAATTCTCCACATTTAGTTTGCTCCAGTTCTAGTGAGTTTAGTTTCGTTTTAGTTCTTTTTTTTCCAAAAGGGGGTGTGTCCAGCCACTTACGCCTGTTTTGCAAGTTTGAACTGCGAAAAGTTACTCCAAACTAAATTAGAACGGAGTAAGTGTCCACTTTTGTACGCCAGGAAAAAACCTAGTGTAGAATTAAGAAATCAGCGCAGCTAGCCTGGGGGGAGGGGGGGATAAGAGAGAGCACTAAACACCTTCACTTTTAAAAATAAAGAACCATCATTAATAAATGATAAATCAATCAATCAATAAATCAATAAATAAAAAAATAAAAGCCCCTACCTGACCTACTGTAGCACGCAGCGCCTATTCTTTCGGCCAGGGACAGGAAATCGTTCACCCAGCAGCAAAGCTCACTAAAGATCGCAGCAGCATATCTTCGGCCGTTCGGCCAGGGGCTAGGGGCGGGAAATCGATCACCCAGCAACAAAGCTCACTAAAGCATGCAGCAGCATTTCTTCGGCCATTTGGCCAGGGGCTAGAAAGTGCTCACCCAGCCAATGTTTCTGTGCCATTGCTCATGCGCAATGCTGTCGGCACTGAGACACGCTGGGCCCGAGCCCCATCCCCATGCCAGCTATGCAGACACAGCACGTCGATAGCTCCGCCCCCCGCAGCTCAAGCTGCGCTGCGCCGACTGGAATGGAGGCCTGCAGACACTACAGAATAGCGAGGTACTTTTTAGGCGCATTTTTAATTCTAAATAATAGGTGCAAGCTCGGAGGTGCGCTGTTCTAATGACCAGTTCAAACTCGGGCCACTATTACAGCCATGAGATTCCGTAAAATTAAGAGCTTTTACCTTTTGTCTGTATTAGCAAAGATAAAAAGAAAACCACAAATGCTGGAAATCTGGATTAAAAACAGGAAACATCAGAGTACACATGATCATCTAATTTGAGAAAAGACAGGCCAGCATTTTGGGCGGGATCCTTCATTAATTTATCTTGTCTTAATTACCAATTGGCTTTGATGAAGTATGCTCCACATTACCCCTTTGTGGACATGAAAAAAAAAAAAGAGTTCTAAATTTATATTCATTTCCAACCTCCCAATTTTCTCTAGCCCCTCAGTAACCCAACCAGCACAATCACAACCTTCAGTCAGGGCCACTGTATTAGTGGGACAATTGCTATCATTTCACATGCCCGTAGGTGTAATCATCAACTCTTAAACTGGATTTTTTAATCTCTCACCAACTGCAGATGAACTGAAAAACTTGTAGAACTAAACCGTTTGGTCTATGAAAACCCTTACAAAAATGCCAGCTTAGAAGCAACAATTTTTTGTTGATACACAAGTTCTGGATAGGGCATCTTATATCAGAGATCATATGAACCAAAGCATGCAAATCTTCGACAATACTGAAGGATTTCTTATCCATTCAAATTATTGATGCTAAATTAGTTACATTTTTATCCATTCTATTATCCAAGAATCCAATAAACCCCAGCTCTATTTGACTAATGGAGGAAAGATACCTTTCCAATGAGGAAATCTCTTTTTCATTCTTTGAATGATATACCTCCTCACATATTGCAGGAATATACCTTGACACAACAAGTTGTAGGGAAATCACAGGCTCAGCATGCACATGAAAGTGTCATTAAGTGTACATAGGTATGTCATCTCTTCGACCTGCATCATATAAAACCCAGGACCTGCACCATTGCAACTGTACATTTTGACCCAAACTAAACAGAAACAAGCCACTTAGCATGAACTTCCTCCTCCTCCTCTTCAAAACTAAAATTCTGCAGGGCCTGTGGGGATAGGTGGATTGGATTAGAGCATGCACAAAATGCACATCAAAGAACAAGAAAAACTCTACCAATAATCTAACCTCTGCACCAGTGGTAGCACACTCGGCTCGGCGTCAGAAGGTTGTGGGTTCAAGCCCCACTTCAGGGACTTGAGCACAAAAATCTAGGCTGACAGTGCTGAGAGGGCTGCATGGTCGGATGAGACAAATGCTCTCTCAGGTGGACGTAAAATATCGCATGGCACTATTTCAAAGAAGAGCAGGGGAGTTATCCCCAGTGTCCTGGCCAATACTTATCCCTCCATCAACATAACAAAAACAGATTAACTGGTCATTATCACACTGCTGTTTGTAGGAGCTTGCTGTGCGCAAATTGGCTCCCTTGTTTCTCACATTACTACAGTGGCTACACTTCAAAAGTGCTTCATTGGCTGTAAAGCGCTTTGAGACATCCTGAAGTTGTGAAAAATGCTATATAAATGCAAGTCTTTCTTTCCACACAATTACTACAAATTTAGTAGGGGTCTTGAGTACTGGTCATAATACCAGCTATCACAACAAATCAACCAGAAGCTTCAGGTAATTCTATACAATAATGTTTTACTAATTTGCAACGACTGCTCCATGTGGCAGCTTTGCATTAGCAGTCACTCATGAATTGAAACCTTCATGCATCTTTTAGGTCAGGGATTGCCAAGCAAGCTATAGTATTAGTATTAGGCAGTCCCTTGGGGTCGTGGATGACCTGCATCCACACCAAAAAATGAGTTCGTAGGTGTTTCCATGAGGGACCTGATGTTCCAGGTCCCGAACCTCATTTTAAAGGTTGGAAGATTCCTGTGCGTTAATTCTTTTAATGTGGGGTGGCCGTTGCACACCAGCCACCATACGGGCCAGACAAAGCACGGGCCTAGTACACACATATACTCCTACATAGGACGCATTGTGGGCCTCATGGCCTCGCTGTTGGTCTGTGCTGCACCTTCCCTGGGCCCTGATCCCAATATGTAGCTTTGCAGTGACTAAAGTGAGGCTTTTTAGGTAATTCTTATACAATTAGAGCAGGCAGTAAAAATGATTTTAAGCAGTTAGGGACAGTGTAGTAACCACTCTGGCTTTCTGAATTATGTGTTCAAGCCCCACTCCAGGGATTTGGGAACCTAATCTAGGCTGTCACTTCAGTGCAGTGCCAAGTGAGTGCCATATTTTCAAAGGGGTCGTCCTTCGAATGAGACATTAAATGGAGGTCCTTTATGCCCTCAGGTGGTCCCATGGCATTATTCGAAGGGGCAGTCTCTTTGTATCCTGACCAATATTTATCACTCAAAAAACATCAATAATACAGATATTCTGGTAATTTATTTCATTGCTGTTTGTGGGACCTTGTTGTGCACAAATTGGCTGCTATGTTTCTCTACATTACAACAGTGACTACACTTCAAAAGTACTTCAATGACTGAAGAATTTTGAGACATCCTGAGGTTATGACAAGTACAACATAAATGCAAGTTCTGTCTTTACTGCAAACTGAATTGGCTGCCCCATGACAGTATATGAAGACAACCCCATCCTCATGGGCAGGACATTCACTTACCTTGGAGAGGCTAGCACAACTGGCTGGCAGGAGGCAATAGTTCATTCATTGCTCAGATAATTAAGCGCCACTGACTACCATACAACTCAATGAAATAATGAGCAAACCCTTGTACATTGCACCACACTTCCTTAACCACCTAATCTGCTCACTTATCTACTTGGAGACAATGAATGAACTCTTCACACTAAATATTTAATTGCATTTCTACTGTCACAATATCATTAGCTAGTACCTACAAAGTGTAAAGAGCCTCATTTTTCTCCTAATAAGTTTATTTACATCCTTTATAATTGAACAGGTGGCAAAGAAATCAGGTCTGTTTAGTTAGGATTGATTCAGCATTGTAATTTGACTGTATGACTTGTCTCATAAGCTGTAGGTAATAAGAATTAAAAATTGTCCAACTTTTTATACTTACATTTTTAATTAGGGTGGGTGGATTTTCAGCCCTTGTAGTTTTGTTATAAGTTTTTAAATAGAAGTTTTAAAATGTGCATGGTTGGTCAGGCTGCTAAGCAATTCATTGTTTTGTGGTTAATACACAATATTTTCTTTTATTAATTCATCGAATTGATAGGCCCCCTGAACACATTTTGTTCATGAGATGCAAGTCCAGAAGTTGGATAGCTACCCACCTCCTGGCTCTTCTCTGTACTACTTCCAGCACTTGGAACGTCCCTCTTAATCTTTCCGTTGCCCAGAAATGGGCACAGTATTCAAGGTGCGATCTAATCACAGAACTATAATGGTTGATCATTACATTCACTCATTTATAATCTACAGTTTAGCTATGTAGTTCAACATCATTTTGACTCTGCTGATTGCTGCTTTGTATAGGTTGGACATGTTTAGTCTACTCAAACCCCAAGGTCTCTTTCAGCTTTATCCTCAGCTATTTCTCCACCAACAATCCTGGATCTAAATTTTCTATAGCACAATTTTGTACATTATTTGATACCTATAATTTTAAGATCAAACACCTAAAAAATCAATAGCAATAACTTCTTTGAAAAGAAACACTTTCTGAAGCAAGGCATGAAAATTCAAACTTGCCATGTTTCTTCCTCTACTTTTCTCCCTTTCCTTCTCCCACCCCAACAGCTTTTGAACAATCCTCGTATTTAAAAAGGGAAAAAATGAAACTGCCAATTGCCTTTGAGGCACTCAATTGAAAGACAAGCTTAAAAACATGTACAATCAAAATTCTACCTCGTCAGCTCATTTTTAAAGATCTATGCAGCCGCCCTTCCATCTCCTTAATACTGAACCGTGTCAGCAATTTCAAAAGCTTGATTGTCTTTTACTCTGCATCAGTCAAAGAAAGGTTTTGAGAGTCAGGCTGGTGGCTTTCATTGGCATATTGCTGGCTTTTGCCTGGGAACCATAATATTCTACACTGTTCTTTACACATCTATGCAGCCACACCAGTGCAAATAGACAGAGCTTATCATGCCCAAACACAAGCTGCTAACACACACACACACACACACACACACATACACACAGTAAACACCAGCTCTAACAATTTACAAATGTTGTCAGTCATCAACACTTAAAATAGTTTTTATACTAATAATCTGGCAAGGATAGAAGTCCCAAGATACAAACTGTAAGCTGATCTCACAGAATATACATTCTGAAACTAGAAACAGCTCATTCTTCTTCACTAAATTAGAAATCAATGCAGTAAAAACAAACGAGATATTTAAATTAGTTTTAATTTTCAATGTATGTTCAAAATTTACATCTCTTGTTTTTTATATTAGCTTCTATATTTCAAACAGCTACAAGAAATCCTGTCTGTGTGGATACATAGGTAATCTAACATTGCTAATGTCTGTTGTACTCGTCATGCACAAAAAGGATATTTAACCAAATTTTGTTAGTCCAGTAATGCACGCCAACATCAACCATGGGGGTACTGTATACTGTAAACAGTCAAGATCCAAAAAAAGCTATCTTTTAGTTAAAAGGAACAACCCATGCAGAATGCATGCCTCCTAAAGTGACTGAATCTCAATTAGAAAACCAAGTGTAAATGATTATTGTACGCTGGTCTATTTGCATTTGAGTTAGAGAAAGGACGGCACAGATTGGTGATTGGAATTTTAGAGGAAGGGTTCTTATTTATATTACTCCTCAAATCAATAAGTTTCTTAAACAATTGAAAATCACTTGTCATAGATTTCTTCAGCATTCAACACATGCAATAGTATTTAAACATACACTTAAAAGGTAGCACTTAAAACCACACCCAACGCTGATTGGTGAGGGTTATAAATGTGATCTAGCTCTGAGCTCAGTACCTTGGGCTTTTATGAATCCAAAAAACGTAGTACAAATAAACAGTTTTTATACATTTATCTGACTCCCTCTATGTGACAATCCACACAATTCTGCATTACATCATTATTTAAAAGTTACAATACAACTCCCTATAAGGATAATTTAATTGCCTCATCCCTCATCAATAAAATTTTCCTTATGAGCTTTTTTTCCCCCGTTGAGCTAGCAAGCATAACTCGTTTACTTTGTCAATAGATGGGGCCAAGTTTCGGCCTGAGTTGCTCCCGTTTTTTTGGAGCAACTGGTTTAGAATGGAGTATCTTAGAAATTGCATTCTCGGCATTTTAGTTTGCTCCAGTTCTAGTCAGTTAGAACAGTTTCAGTTTGGAACAGATTTTTTTTTTCCAAAAGGGGGCGAGTCCGGCCACTTATGCCCGTTTTGAAAGTTTCGGCAGTGAAAACTTACTCCAAACTAACTTAGAATGGAGTAAGTGTAGATTTTTGTACGCTCAGAAAAACCTTGTCTACACTTAGAAAATCAGGCGCAGGTTACAAATCAGGTGTCGGGAATGGAGTGGGGGGGGGGTTTAAAGGGTAATTTACAAACATTAAACACTTCAGTTTTACAAATACAGAGCCATCATCAATAATAAATGAAATACATCAATAAATCAATCAAAAAAAAATTAATAAGAATAAAAGCTTTTTTTAAAAATCAATAAATAAAACATTTTCTACTTACCGACTGCAGCACCGGGAGCCCCCCCAGTGTGTCTCCGTCAGTGTCTCTATCTCTCTGTGTGTGTCTCTCACTCTCTGTCTGTCAGTGTCTGTGTTTCTGACAGTGAGGGGAGGGGAGGGAGAGAGGAAGGGAGGAAGGGAGGGAGCGAGGACAGGAAGGGGGGGCGGAGGAAGAGGAGAAGGGGGGCGGAGGAAGAGGAGAAGGGGGGGCGGAGGAAGAGGAGAAGGGGGGGAGGAAGAGGAGAAGGGGGGGCGGAGGAAGAGGAGAAGGGGGGGAGGAAGAGGAGAAGGGGGGGCGGAGGAAGAGGAGAAGGGGGGCGGAGGAAGAGGAGAAGGGGGGGAGGAAGAGGAGAAGGGGGGCGGAGGAAGCGGAGAAGGGGGGCGGAGGAAGAGGAGAAGGGGGGGCGGAGGAAGAGGAGAAGGGGGGCGGAGGAAGCGGAGAAGGGGGCGGAGGAAGCGGAGAAGGGGGGCGGAGGAAGAGGAGAAGGGGGGCGGAGGAAGAGGAGAAGGGGGGGGAGGAAGAGGAGAAGGGGGGGGAGGAAGAGGAGAAGGGGGGCGGAGGAAGAGGAGAAGGGGGGCGGAGAGGAGAAGGGGGGCGGAGAGGAGAAGGGGGGTGGAGAGGAGAAGGGGGGTGGAGAGGAGAAGGGGGGTGGAGAGGAGAAGGGGGGGGGAGAGGAGAAGAGGAGAAAGGAGGGGGGAAAGGAGGAGAAGGGGGGGGAGCGGAGAAGGGGGGGGGGGGAGAGGAGAAGGGGGGGGGGAAGAGGAGAAGAGGAGAAAGGAGGGGGGAAAGGAGGAGAAGGGGGGGGGAGGAGGGAAAGGAGGAGAAGGGCGGGGGGCGGGGGGAGACTGAACGGGCCGGGCCCGGCCGGGCCCAAGACTTCAGGCAGGGCCCGTCCCCAGCACCGGATTTGTAGGTGACGTCGGGTCGGGACCTGGGTCGCGAGCTTCGGTCCGGTCGGGGGGAGTGCGAGTTGGGTTGGGGCGGCGGAGGGAGGTCAGGTCGGGTCCGGGGGGGAAGCGCGGGTCGGGGTCGGTGTCGGGTCGGGTCCAGGGGGGCGGTCGGGAGCACAGGTTGGGTCCGGTCGGGGGTGGGAGGTCAGGTCGGTTCGGGTCGGATCGGGGGGTGGGGGGGGGGAAGGAGGTCAGGAGGTCAGGTTGGGTCCGGGAGCACGGGTCGGATACATTTCATCTGGGCCTGAGGACTTATCCACTTTCAAAGCTGCTAAATCCCTTAATACCTCCTCTCACTATGTTTATTTCATCTAACATTTCACACTCCTCCTCTCCCAGATAGCAGTGTCTGCATCGCCCCTCTCCTTTGTGAAAACAGATGCAAAGTATTAATTAAGAACCATACCCACATCTCCTGCCTCCACACACAGATTACTCTCATGGTCTCTAATAGACCCTATCCTTTCTTTAGTTATCCTCTTGCTCTTAATATATTTATAAAGTATCTGTGGGTTTTCCTTGATTTTACTTGCCAAGAATTTTTCATGCTCTCTCTTTGCTTTCCTAATATCCTTTTTAATTTCACCCCTGCACTTTCTATACTCCTCCAGAGATTCTGCAGAATTTAGCCCTCGGTATCTGTCATAAGCTTTCCTTTTTTTCTTTATCCTATCCTGTAGGTTCCTAGACATCCAGGGGGCTAGAGATTTGTTATTCCCACCCTTTTTCTTTAAGGTCGGAACCCTTCAGATCTCTTCCTGCTCTGACACTGATTTACCTTCAAGTAGCTGTTTTCAGTCCAGTATGGCTAAATCACCTCTCAGCTTAGCAAAGTTGGCTTTTCCCCAATTTAGAACTTTTATTCCTGGTCTATCCTTGTCCTTTTCCATAACTACCTTAAATTTAACTAAATTATGGTCACTAGCACCTAAATGCTCTCCCACTGATACCCCTTCCACCTGCCCAGCTTCATTCCTTAAAACTAAATCCAGAACCGCCCCCTCTCATGGTGGGCTTGCTACATACTGACTAAAAAAGTTCTCCTAAATGCATTTTAGGAATTCTGCACCCTCTATACCCTTCACACTAATTTTATCCCAGTTAATATTAGGATAGTTGAAATCCCCCACCATTGCTGCCCGATAGTTTTTGCACTTCTCAGAAATTTGCCTACATATTTGCTCTTCTGTCTCCCTCTCACTGTTTGGGGGTCTATAGTACACTCCCAGCAGTGTGATCGCCCTTTTTTATTTTTCAGTTCAACCCATATGGCCTAGTTTGATGATCCCTCTAACATCCCTCCGCACAGCTGTAATAGATTCTTTAATCAATACCGCAACCACCCCCCCACTCCTCCCTTTTTACCCTCCCCTCTATCCCGTCTGAAAATTCTGTAACCAGGAATGTTGAGTTGCCATACCTGCCTCTCTTTTAACCATGTCTCTGTAATAGCTATAATATCGTACTCCCATGTGTCTACCTGTGCTCTCAGCTCATCTACCTTATTCGCTATACTCCTTGCATTGAGGTATATACCATTTAGTACAGCCAAACCTCCTTGTTGACTACTATCTAGCCCTTGTTAATTGTAAACTGATCTGATTGAATAATCCCTTTACCCTCATCACATATTTTCCATTTTTAGTAAAGGTATTTGCTTTAATTTCTTCAGTTTCTCTTCCCACCAGCTCCACCCACCCAGAGGTCAATATTTTATCTATCTGTAGAATAAAACTGAAATAACTAAGCCCAAAATATCAACTCCATGTCTAATATTTCTTGGAGCAGCTACGAGGGAATAGCTAGATTTGGCTTTCGAATATTACTGCAACAGTCATGAAAGTTAGTCAATCCGCCATCCCAGCACAATTCAAAAAAAGTTAAAATTCGTTCAGTCTGATTCAAAATTCTGAAGCCAACCCAACAATCATGGCAGCATATTACTTAGAATCTAGAATGAATTAGAATCCATTTGCCATCATCAGTATACTTACCTGGCATGCAAGTCCAAATGTAAAGATTTACATTTGAAAGATCAATATTTCTGAGCTTTTAGAAGTAGTATTATTTAACAGTTAAGCAAATGGTTAAAAAATGATTTTGTTCCACGACATGATTAGAATAGCTTTATTTGCACTACTGCAACAATTTCTCCAGCCTTGTTCTCCCCACCCAATTTGAAAAAATGCATTGTACTTGGCAGGAAAGAGAGAAATTATTTTCTTTGGACTCTTGGAAAATTGTATGAAGTGAATGAAGCATAAAACAGAAAATTAAAGCCGTAGCATCCCATAGGGCTCAAAATGAGTTACTGTGATTAAGAATGTTCACCTTGGTGTAGCAATGTGCCCAAAACAGCATGTCTCGGCTTTCAGTGTTTATGTAACTTAGAATTTTATAAACTTGATCAACCACACATATTTTCCTGCATTAGTGAATTACAAGATACAGCTTCAGAGCTTCGCTTTCAAACCCAATTACATTTAGGCAGGGAAAGAATATCTAAGTTGTCACGGAACGTAACAGAGGGAATGTTTCATTTCTAAAGATATGCAAAACTTGCCGATAACCTACACATTTTTAAATTATTTAATCTTTACTAAAAACAAATGCATTAACCTCACTAGACTTGAATTTAGAAAAGTTCTTGTTTACTATTCTACCACCCCCATATCCTCAACAAATACAACTTGCACTTACACAGCACTTTTAAGATTAAAAAAAAATCCCAAGGTGCTTCACAAAAACATAACCTGACAAATAATGGTGCCAAGCCAAAAAAGGAGTTAGTACCAGGAGTGATCAAAAGCTTGCTCAAAGAGGTGGGTTTTAAGCATGGTTTTAAAGGAGGATAGGGAGGTGCGGAAGGGCAAGGGGAGCGAGATGGTCCATAAGGCACAGCTGCCAATGGTGTAGAGGGGGAGGCATTGATTCACCAGAGGCCAGAAAGGGGGTTAGAGAGAGAGGCCATGAAGGAGTTTGAACACAAGGGCGAGAATTTTAAATTTGAGGCACTGGGGAACCAGCACCCAATATAGATCAGGTGGAGAGATAGAGCTGGGTGTTGTCAGCATATATTTGGAAGCTGTCCCCATGTCTGTAGATGATGTCACCAAGGGATAGGATGTAGATGAGGAAGAGGAGGGAGCAATGTATAGATCCTGGGTAAATTCCGGTGTAAACAATTCAGGGACAGAAATAGTAGCCAATACTGGAGCTAACCTGGCTATGGTTGATAAGTAATAGCCAACACACACAAGCGCAGTCCCACTGACCAGAATAATGGAATAGAGGCATCAGAGGATGGTTTGATCAAATGAGTCAAAAGCTGCAGAGAGGAAGAGCTTACTGTGCCCGCTCACCTATACTGACTCTCGGTTAAGAAACACATCCATTTTACAATTCTCATCCTTGATTTCAAATCTCTCTATGGCCTCGGCCCTCACAATCTCTAATCTCCTCTGGCCCTACAATCTTCCACGATATCTGCACTCCTCCAATTCTGGCCTCTTGAGCATCCCCCAATTTTAATTGTTCCACCATGGTGGTCATGCCTTCAGCTGCCAAGGCCCTAAGCTCTGGAATTCCCTTCCTAAACCTCTCCGCCTCTCATTCTTCCTTAAAACCTAACTCATTGGCTAAGCTGCCCCAATATCTCCTTATGTGGCTTGGTGTCAAATTTTGTTTGATAATGCTCCTGTGAAGCGTGGGGTGATGGTTGTTGTTGCTGTCGTCGTCATCGCCTCCCAGTTACTGTCACAGGGATGTCATTTGTGAATTTGGTTCTTGCCAAATTTCAGAGATGGGCCAGCGGTGAAAACCTCACTGGAGAGATTCAGACATGTGGGAAATGAACATAAAATTGGGAGGAAATAACATATTCAAGAACTTTGGACAGTTCCACTGGAGCTCCAGATAGCACATCCATCAATTATTGTAATCCCCAAAGCCTTTTTCGACATAATAGAAGAAAAAAGCACAAGATCTCACAATTTCAACTTGGAATTTGTAGGGCTAGAAAGAGTTTTCCAGTTGCAATTGTAGCCGAAACAAGATCCAATTCTACTTGCATACTGTAAGTCAGAGATTCGCAAACTTTTTTGGTGAGCCCTCCCGCAGAGATTCATGTCCTGTGCATGCCATTTCTTTGAGAAACAGTATTTTTGCATAATTAGTGTTAGTGTAAATACAGCTGGTTACCCAGGATACTTATTACTTGTGCTCCCTTTCACTTTTGGGATTTTATATAAAGTCTGTACCGATCATTCAAACTCACTGACTGGGAAATTCTTCAGATCTGCTCCACATTTGCCGACATTATTTTGCCAGAAGTGGGGCAGGAACCCCAGTTATACACAAATGGGGTTTACACTCACAAAGTTTCAGTGGCAAAGCGCGAGTGTATCTGAGGAATTTCCGGTTTGGTGATTAGAGCGTGGGCAGGTACTGCAGGAGCGGGGAGGGCGGGGCGAAGGAGCGGCGAGAGATTGTAGAGGGACATGATCGGTGCCCAGGAGAGACGAGAGTTCAGAGCCCAGAAGAGGCGAGGGCCCAGAGGCAGCACGGGCCAGCCCACACTGCGATACGTGTGCGCACTAGGTCCATGCAGCAGAGCTGACCTCCAGTCGTCTTGGTTAATCCTTGCTACTGGGCCAAGACCTAGCTCTGTCAAGCCCGTGTGGTGGCTGGTGTGCAACGGTCACCCCACGTTTAAAAAAAAAAATCCAAGCACAGGCATCTTCCACCCTTCAAGATTTAGTTCGGTCCTTGAATTTTAGGTCCTTCATTGAAACACTTGTGAAATTTTTGACGTGGAAGCAAGTCATCCTCGATTCGAGGGACTGCCTATGATGATGATGTTAAATGAATAAACTGTTTACATTAAAAAAAAAACGACACAACTCATCCAGGTTCCACTATTCAACCATTTTCAAACTATTTCACATCAAAAACCACATCTCACCATTCTCTCTTGAATTAGAAACAAATGTAATTATTGCACTAGGTGGCAGTATATTCCAGAAATCAGGCAAAGCTCAGTAAGAAGTTATTCTTCATATCAAGGTTAGCATACCTTCATTCATGACTGTGGCTTTTAGTTTTCCCAGCCACCTTATTGATTCCCTATTAAAAAAACAAAATATGTATATTACAAAGAGAGAACATGCAAGAATGCATGAGAAATACTTTCACTACAGTAAAGGAACCATTCAATGTGAATTACAATGACTTTTATGAGCTTCTCCTGCTGTAGCATTCTTGCTGACAGATAATAAAAAGCCTTAACACCATACCTTTGTTCCCCTGACAAACCATTTTTTGCCAAGCAACATTCATTCCAAATCCAGTAAGATTTTTTATTTCAATTAACTCAAATATTAGTGATACACATGCTGTAAATGTTATTCTATTTCACATTCTACACTGGACAGATTTGCAGTTCAAGTTGTAGTAGCTATTATAGTGAATTAATGTCTGTTAAAGAATGTGCTCTTAATTACTAAAAATTGAAGTTAATGACTCCTGTAACTATTTCCACATAAGACAACTTACGCTTAGCATCACAAACTGGAACCATGAAGCCAGCTAATTAGAATAGTGCGGACAGAACTGCCACCATTTCAGCAGTCAACATTAATTAAAGTAGCAAGAATTAAAAAGTTATTATGAACTTACGAAAGAGATCTGGTCCAACCCCAAAGGCGATCAAGCAAGTTCCAGGAGTTCACGAAGACTGGCGACACTAGTCCCCAATGGCCTACCTAACCTTCCACACGTAGGGATGTTTCCCACTCGCAAGAACTCGTCCAGCTCCCTTTTGAATGCTTGCAGCAAATTTATACTCACTGCATATGTCAGCAATTTATTCCAGAGGTTAAATTATTTGTCCACATGGACAGAATCTTCTAACCCTTTCATTATTTGAAGACCTCAATATCTACTCAAAGTCTATGCTTTATCAAAGTAAAAGGCCCCAACTCTCTAAGCCTGTCCTGATAACAAAAAGCACTTAAGCTAGGCATCAATCTAGGAGGTCCGATTATGAACCTTTTCTAGGGCCTCAATAGCTCCATCATGTAAAGAGACCAAAACAGTATTTTAGAAGTGGCCTGACCGAGGCGCTATATAAGGAAAGGATGGTACTTCTTGTTTAATATTTAATTATCCTAACAATACATCTAAACACTCTGCTTTTGCAATAGCCTCATGACACTGATCATAGATCTTCAATGAATCATGCACTAGAATACCGTTGTCCAACAGGTTAGCCTCATGTGACAAATTGTGAATCCAGATGTGACCAATTGAATTGCTTCAGTAAATAAAAAATGATGTTGGAATGCAGCAGCAGACAAGAGGAACATAAACAGAAAAGTGCATAAAATTACAAAGAAGAAGAAGGGAAGAAGAACAGGTTTAAATTTACAGAAAAAAAGCTTCTTATTTTCCAAATATACTTTCCAAATTTAGGAAAATAATGCAAAACAATGTAAATGAATTAAATAGTAATTAGATTCATAACTTGAGCAAGAAGGGAAAGAGGAATCTGGCGAAAAGGTACATTAGGTTTCAAAATCAAATCAAAAAGGGGATTGTTTTGCCTAATTACCCTTCCCATTCTTTAAAATGCTTATGTTTTTATATAACTAAAAAGAAAAATTCACATATTGGGCCCAAATTTGTCCAGGAGTTGCTCCGTTTTTTTTGGAGCAACTTGATTTTTCTGGAGTATATTAAAACGTGAGTTAGTTAGGATTTTTTTTAGTTTCATTTTGTTTTATTCAAAAGGGGGCGTTACCAGCCACCTACGCTCATTTTGGCCATTTAAGCCGCTTTGCAGCGCTAACAGTTGCTCCAACCTAACTTAGGCTGGCGTATGTGGCCACTCGTGGCAGCACAGAAAACTCTTGGAGAGTTAAGAAATCAGCGCAGATAGGTACTTAATGACTTGACTAAAGAATGTGAATAGGATCAAACAGCTATACAGGACAAATGACAAACTTTGCAAAGTTAATTTACTGTACAACAGAAGCATTCATGGAAGCTTAAACTACAAAAATAAAAGTAGTAGAGACAAAACATATTTACATAATTTTTTCAAAATATCCAAATAAAAAAATAGAAGTACCTCCTGCTCATAATTCTTATGTTCTTATGTAGGAAAGTATTTTCATCAACAGGGTTAAGGAAAGTCTTGAGTAAGCTCATTAAAATTACTAACTACACAGTTATCACTCCCTCCCACCATCAAGTCTCTTCTCACGAAACAAAGCACAACCATCAATAATAAATAAAAAATAAAACTTAAGTCCTACCTTCCTAACTCAGCCGGGAAGTCAGCAGGCCGGCCGGTGCGGGAGGACACTTGGCCAGGGATAGGTGCGGAACTCTCTCTATGACGTGCAGCAGCCCGGCGCGCGTCGTGAGGCCACTCGGCCTGGGATACAGGTGGGACATCGGGTCCCACGCTGCAGAGGAGCTACTGCGCTTACGCAAAACCTCCAGTGTGCATGCGTTGAGCTGTCGGCACTCTTAAGTGCAGGACCCTAGCTCCGCCCCCTAATTAAATTGCCACGCCACGGGAGAGGCCACAGAGCGACTAGAATCCGGGGACAACTTTTTGCCGCCGTTTTTATCCTAGAAAGTTGGCATGTCTCACGTGAGTGCGCCGAAAAAACGGGTGAGCCAAATTTGGGCCCAAAGTGTGGAAAGGTGCATTAATATTCTATCAGCAGTTGATCATAGTAATAAGGACGACAGACTGGAAATACAACAGAGAATATCTGTTTAGCAGCAATCACTTTGTCATTTTAACAATGAAGAGTTTGGTAAGAGACAGCGGGTTTATCCTTTTAAGCAAATTGCTATTTTATGTTATGCTTTTAGTGTAAGCACACTTAGATGGTATCAGAGTCAATTTTCTGGTCAGTGTGTGGACCAGGTGGGACGTGGCCACTGCAAATTTTGTAATTGTTCAACTGGAGATGGGCTGACCCACCAAAACATCCAGGTCAGTCTAATTATGATAAAGGTGGAAGTTGAGGCTCGGGCTGGTGCCAGATGCTCACCTGGAGAGATGGGATATGAAAAATCATGTTAGAGATCATCATGATGAACGTTACTTGCAAAATATAAGAGAATTGGCCACAATTTATGTCGGGGCAAATTTCTTCTGGTCTATCCAAAGACTGAGGCAAAAAGATAGCTGGCACTATAAATGTAGAGTCAATAAACAGAGTGTGTGAGCATGTGATCAAGTGACACAGCACTGAAACCATTCACATAATTGCCAGAACAGTGAAGGTGGTGTTGCTGCATGAGGTGGCTTGCCCTGCTAGCCATTCCAGGACACCTTCCCCAGAAGATTGAAAGAAAACATGACTAGCAGGAGATAGAAGCAAGTCTCAACACTGTTTGCACTCACTACCCACTAAACTTGGAGAAAGACAAGGAAAAAGATGGCATATCTTAAGGAAGTTGTTAAGGTAATTGCCAATTGTATCATTTACCGGGTACATGGCTCATAAAATGCATGCAGAGTGTAACTGGACAACTTTTTGCATTTTATTGCCAGCCTATGCCAAGCCCTCACACAGCTCTGTTGACTGTATAGACCCATGGGAACATATTACAACTGTAACCAATACTTCCAAAGGGCTTCAGACATAAAAAGAACACTGGAACACAGCATGCTTGCAAGATCCAGGGTCACTTAATGACATTTAGGATGGACAGCAGCTTTCAGCGCATATATCAATGTTCCTTCAAATTACAAGATATCAAAACTCCTTCACTTGCACAAGATAGCACCCAATATAATGGGCCCAAATTTCCACAAGAAAAAAAACGGGCGCCCCTCCGAGCTGGGCGCCCGTTTTTCACGCCTAAAACAGCGCCTAAAAAAATCCTTGGTATTCTCCACCTACTTACAGGTCCTGTGGCACTCGGTGCAGCCGGCACGAGCTGTGGGGGGGGCGGAGCCAGGTCCCTGCGCTGAAAACAGTGCCGGGGCCTCTGCACATGCACGCTACAGTCGGCACGCAAGTGCAGTAGCTCCAGGCGCCGAACTGTGTGGGAGGGGCCCGAAGCACGCAGCCCCCAGCCCTGGCCCAATGGCCTCACTGGGGCTGCGTGAATGAGGCTCCTCCCACGGCCAGCTCCTGCTCCCCGCCTGACCAGACCCGACACCCGCTCCCCACCCCCCGTCCCGACCCGACACCCGCTCCCCCCCCCCGACCCGACACCCGCTCTCCCCCCCCCCGCCCGAGACCCGCTCTCCCCCCCCACCCCCCGCCCCGAGACCCGCTCCCCCCCGACCCGACACCCGCTCCCCCCCCCGACCCGACACCCGCTCCCACTCCCCCCCCCCCCCCGACACCCGCTCCCCCCCCCCCGCCGCGACCGACACCTGCCCCGACCCAACACCCGCTCCCCCCCGACACCCGCTCCCCCCCGTTCCTGTTCCCCGACCCCCCCCCCCGCCTGTTCCCCGACCCCCCCCCCCTCTCTTCCCTCCCTCTCTTGCTCAGCAGCACGAATAGCTGCAGAATTCTCCCTGGCTGAAGCACTTTCACACAGGTAGGAAGATGGTTTATTTAATCTTTTCTTGGCTTATAAATGTTTATTCAGGTTGGATTTATTTGTATAATATTTGTAGAAGTATAAATAAGGATTTATTATCGAATTTAATGAGTTCCCTTCCCCCCCACCTCGTTCTGGGCGCCTAATTTGTAACCAGCGCCTGATTTTTTAATGTGTAGAACAGGTTTTTTCAGTTCTACAAAAATCTTCACTGGCGCCATTCTACTTTAGTTTGGAGTACATTTTCACTGTGGAAACTTTCAAATCAGGCGTCAGTGGCCGGACACACCCCCTTTTGAAGAAAAAATTCTGTTCTAAACTAGAACTCTTCTACCTGACTAGAATTGCAGAAAAAAAAATGTGGAGAATTGCGATTTCTAAAATAGTCCGTTCTCCACCAGTTGCTCCTAAAAATCAGGCGCGCCATGTGGAAACTTGGGCCCAAGGGAACAGATCTGAACTGGAAAAGGGCTTAGAAATTACACGCACTCAAATTCCACTGGAGGAGGTCACCAGAGAACTCTTACACGGGGCAGTAGTAAAATATTGCAAATGCTGGAATCCAAACAAAAGCAGAAAATGCTGGAAACACTAAGCAATCCAGGCAGAGAGAAACAGAGTTAACGTTTCAGGTCTGTGACGAAGGGTCTGTTGCTCTCTCCATGGATGCTGCCTGGCTTGCTGAGTGTTTCCAGCATTTTTTGTTTTTGTCTCTTACAGAGGATCTTGCCCTACTTATGATCAATTACATGATAATTACGCAAATTGATGAAGCATGCCCGACCTGAAAATCAAATCTTATTTTGCTACGAAGACATTTTTGACTTTGTATGTAACATGGTAATTTTCACAAGCAGTTATTTAAAATTTATTGCAAATTGGAAAATTAACTGGGTGTAGTGCAATGTGGATAAATTATTCTGCAAATGCCAACACTCCCAAATGGAAGTTGTAACTTGGAGAATGCATCTTGTGCCAAGCAAAAATATCCAGATTCAAATGGATTTGTACATAAATAGTTCTATATTTCATTATTTCTGCAGCTATTTGTGTTAACTCCACAGGCTGGGAATGTGTTAATCAACTGCATCCAAGGTAAAAACCATTAACTGTTCAATATAATGAGGAGAGACAATACAAGCTAAATGGTACAATTTTAAAGGAGGTGCAGGAACCAAGAAACACAAGGATGTTTGTGTACAAATCTTTGAAGGTGGTAGAAAAGGTTAACAAAGCAGTTAATAAAGCATATGGGATCCTGGGCTTTATAAATAGAATCCTAGGGATAGAAATTGCATCCCGTTTCACTGGTTTTAACCGCAGCTGTGGTTGAGGTCACCTCAAGCAAAATTCCGCTCTTTGTGGAAGTTGGGGGGGGGGGGGGGGGGGGGCAGAGTGACCACTGCGATGACGTCACCACGGCTCTCCCCTTCACTTAAAGAGGAGAGCCTTCGCGATTTTAAAACTTCGGCCCACTGGGCCACCAGGGAGGGTTTCGGCTGGGCCAGCAACTTGGCACCCAAGCCAAACCCGAGGGCATAGTTGTCGGGCCGACATGGCAGTCAGCCAACAAAAAAAAACAACATGGCGGCAGTGCATCCTCCACTTTTAGGCTACAGCCTCACTGGACCACCGGGAAAAAAAAACATGTTTCAGCACTGCCCAGCGGGCCGAAGATTTTCAGAGGGGAATTTCGCCGTCGGGAGGGGTAGGTGATGCACTTAACATGGATCGGCAGCAGCGGAGCTGGGGGGGGGGGGGAAATCGGGGCACCACCGGGAAACCTCGGATGGACAATTGGGCTATCAATGGCCATTCCACGAAAAGTTGGCGGCCACTCCACTCCGCAGCATGGCCGCCGATTTGTGGTGGTAACCGGCCTTAAGGCCAAGGAGGAGATTTGATAGAGATATTTAAAATCATGAAGGGTTCAGATAAAAGTAAATAAAGACAAACTGTTTCCAATGGCTGAAGGCTTGATAATCAGATAATCAGAGCACAGATTTAAAGTGATTGGCAAAAGAACAAGAGACGACATGAGGCAAAATATTTTTACACAACGAGTGGTCAGGATTTGGAATGCACTGTGTGTTAGGGTCGTGGATACAAATTCAATAGTACTTGAAATACTTGAAGGAGAAATAATTGCAGGGATATGGGTAAAGAGCCAGGGGGCGGGGTGGGATTAACTGGATTGGTCTTTGAAAGAGCCGGTGCAGACTCGATGGGCCGAATGGCCTCCTTCTGTGCTGTACTATTCTATGATCACTTAACACCTTCAACATCACATGACACATTTTAGAATGCATTGACTCAAGGAGAATGTACCATTTTGAATGCTTTGCAATTCTTCAATCTTCAAGGTATCAGTCACAGGATCACAAGTTATGCTTAAATAGCACCTTTAAAATAATAAAATGCCCCAAAATGCTTCACAAAGAAAGTGGATGGAGATTGAGAAATAATGAAAGGGGGATTAGATTAAGTGACTGAAAGCAAGATTGAAGAGGTCTGCACACAAAAGTGGAAGAGGAGATCATAAACACAAGTACAGTATAGGGTTGAAAGTGATTGCAGAAGTAGTGAGGGTTGATGCAATGGAATGAGAAAGGAAAATAAATGAGCATGAAAGAATCAGTGGAATTACCTATTGTTAGATGGCTGAGATGATCTTTACATCAGACATTGAAAAGAAGCGTTAAAGAAATTAAACACGAGAGAAACGAGGAATGTGTGAATTGTTAGAAGATGAAACAGAAAGAAACAGCAACACAAAGACAACAAAGACAGGGGAGAAAGAATCCACATTTTTTGACATACCACGTACAACACCATGGTAGATCCACTAACATTTTATAAACTTCTAGAAGTGACAAAGGGAGAGCAAGACAGACAGGGAAATGGAAACGGGGGGGGGAGAAGATGAGAAAGAACCAGATAGACCGACAGAGAAAATGTCTTTGCTCATCATTAAAAATACGAGATGAATTTTGAAATTATTAACTGCATTTCGCGAATTAGAAAATATAAACATTTTAGTTACTGAATGGTGTGTGCACGAGATATGAATGCACAGTCTTTCCTCATTATACGGAGTTATTCTGTTTACAAACACAAATATTTTGAATTTTGAAAGCAAACAAAGCCTCAAATTATCGTATGTGTTCTGTAGATAGTTAGAAAATTAAATGTTCATTACTGATACCTGCGACACAGAAAAAAAGAAAGATAGAGATACACTAAATCGAATGTTTGCATAAATTTCTCAAAGTTACAAAGCAATAAAACAGGAGATTGTCAGATGGCTGAGATGCTTTTTACAACAGACAAGAGAAAGATGCATGAAAGAAATTAGACAAGAGAAAACCACCAGAACTAAGAATTTCTCCACACCCCCAGTTCTATACCCTCCATGCCCACCACCACAATTGGTAGATACTAGCAATGAGCAAAATCCCATATTTCTGCACCCTCTTCAATTTTCCCTCCACAGTTTTGCCAAAACCCACAATGATGCCAGACCAAAGCAAACCACATGCTTTCAAACCCAGCAGGCTCCACAATGCTGCCAAACATCAGGATCCCTAAAGCACTTCTTCACACAAAGGTTCGTGGAAATTTGGAAATCCCCCCAAAAAGCTGTTGAGGCTAGGCCAATTGAAAATTCCAAAACTGAGATTGATAGATTTTTGTGAGGTAAAGATATTAAGGGAACAAAATTGCCCCTTCAATAAGAGCTGTGGGCACCGCTTTCAGGCGGCCATGGGTCGGTGAGCACTCACCGCTCGGTCGGCACGGAGGGGCCGCCATTTTGAAAATTGCCCTCGTGGATCTTCCCGGCGGACAATGTCTCCGCTGCGCCCGTGCAGCCACCCCGTCAACCGCTTACCGACCGGTGGCGACCCCCTTTTCGCCCCGCGTGTGAAATTGCTCGCGGGATTGGATTGGCTGCCGGTCGGTGCCACTGACAGCTTTTCCTGGCGGGAACCATCTTGTGGCTTGGTGCTTAAAGGGGAGAGCGCACTGCTGCGGTCGCCATTTTATTTTAATTGTCGGCCGACTGTCAGGTCGGCCCGATAATGGCGGCCACGGGTTTGGTCGGGCTGCCTGGCACCCTCCCCCCCCCCCCCTCTGGTACCAGGCCACTGGCCCGGCCGAAACCCTCCCTGGTGGCCCAGTGTTTGCCACCAAAGTGGCCGCAGAGTTCGCAGTGGCCCTCCCCTTTAACTGAAGGGATGTTATGAGGTACGCAATGTCATCAGCGCGGCGCTGATGACTCGGAGCGATAGCAGCTCTGACCCATCTGCACTTCCACCCCTCTGATGACGGCCATTCCGACCCACCCCACTGCAAAAAAAACCAGAGAGCTGAATTTCCCCAGATTGTCCGCCCCATGCATTGGGCAGAAGGTTCACTTAAAAATCGGCAGGTGCGCCCCATTTTAGGCAGAGGGCAATTTCAGCCCCTAAGGGTTACGAACCAAGGCGGGTAGATGGAGTTAAGATACAGATCAGCTGTGATCTAATTGAATGGCGGATCAGGCTCAAGTGCTGAATGGCTTATTCCTGTTCCTGTTCCTATGTTCTCAGTTCTGCCAAAGCCCAGAACTATCCTTCAGCGCTACTAAGCCCAAGAGCATTCTCAATTGTACCAAATCACGTGGTTGCTCACAATACTATTAAAGCCCAGGACCATCCCAAGGCCCTGATCCAAGTGAAGTGTAGTTAAACCAAATGTTAAATTAACTCCAGCATCCTGTATATTCTCAACTTTAAAACTGGTATGGAATAAAAGGTAAATACATAGGTGAAGGAATGCATGACCACTCTTTTGCAGAATAATTGAAAAAACTGTGGAATTCAATTCCCAATGAGTCATGAAAATTCCAAAATACCATTTAATAAAAACAAAATTTGATTTAATATATTGTACATCTGTAAGCCTGATGTTAGCACCTACAAAGGCATAAACACCCCTATTTTTTATAAAACAGAGCATTCTATGATTTACCATGATCAACTGCACAGGAAATGTGCTTTCCATATAAAAAATATATGGTTGGCAGGGAACTATCATCTGCTAATTCATTCAAGTTATTCTTGTGAGCTGAAGCTACAAAAGTAAAGTTTGAGAGATTTATAAATGTCAGAAGAACACAGAGACTCCTATTACCTTATGCTCACGAACTCAAACATGTCTTGCACAATTTAGTCCATTTCTTGGAAAGTTGATTCTATACATTAGCATTATGCAGGTGGTGTGTGTAGCATGGTAAAAATTTGTGATGCATATTAAAGGGAAATAGAGATGATAGGGATAAAACAGTGGTTCTCAAACTGAAGTCCAGGGAGAGGTGCTCAGGGGTCCGCGAAACATTGACGAATTATTCCGTTGGAAAAGATCTCTGAAAAATTGCAGACCGTAAAAATGAACCAGAGAGGAGGCGGGATCAGAGTGTTCATGTTCAGGGTCCTTCCAATAACCTCATTGGTGTCTGTGGGAGGTGAGCGGAGGTTGGCTGGCTGCTTATACAGCAACGTGTAACTGAAAAATGGAAACATTTAGTTGGGAGTCGCTAAGTTTTAAAGTTCAACCAAGGGCGAGCCGCCATCGTTCAGGTCTCCTGCATGCTCCATGCGATCCGCTGGAGCGTTTTTATTCATTGCCCAAACTTCTCCTGAACCAGTTGCTCGGGATAATCTTGGGTTATTAATGTTGGCGAGTTGATACCGCCACTGGGCTGAATCGAGCTGAAATCCCATTACCACGGCAATACTGATTTATGTGCTGGAAAAGTTGCGCAGTAGAGGGAGCGGGACTGTTGGAGACCCAGGGCCGGTCAGCTTGCCCGGCTGTTGTTTTTGTTAGGGGGAAGGGAGAGGTGAGTTCGGGTTCGCACGTCACATAGAAACATAGAAAATAAGTGCAGGACTAGGCAATTCGGCCGTTTGATCCTACACCACCATTCAATAAGATCATGGCTGATCATTCACCTCAGTACCCCCTTCCTGCTTTCTCTCCATACCCCTTGATCCCCTGAACCGTAAGGGCCATATAACACTCCCTCTAGAATATATCCAATGAACTGGCATCAACAACTCTCTGCGGCAGGGAATTCCACAGGTTAACAACTCTGAGTGAAGAAGTTTCTCCTCACCTCAGTCCTAAATGGCCTACCCATTATCCTAAGACTATGTCCCCGGTTCTGGACTTCCCCAACATCGGGAACATTCTTCCCGCATCTAACCTGTCCAGTCCCGTCAGAATCTTATAAGTTTCTATGAGATCTCCTCTCAGCCTTCTAAACTCCAGTGAATAAAGGCCCAGTTGATCCAGTCTCTCCTCATATGACAGTCCAGCCATCCCTGGAATCAATCTGGTGAACCTTCGCTGCACTCCCTCAATAGCAAGAATGTCCTTCCTCAGATTAGGAGACCAAGCACAATATTCCAGGTGAGGCCTCACTAAGGCCCTGTACAACTGCAGTAAAACCTCCCTGCTCCTATACTCAAATCCCCTAGCTATGAAGGCCAACATACCATTTGCCTTCTTGACCGCCTGCTGTACCTGCATGCCAACTTTCAATGACTGATGAACCATGACACCTAGGTCTCGTTGCACCTCCCATTTTCCTAATCTGCCGCCAATCAGATAATATTCTGCCTTCGTGTTTTTGCCCCCAAAATGGATAACCTCACATTTATCCACATTATACTGCATCTGCCATGCATTTGTCCACTCACCTAACCTGTCCTAGTCACCCTGCAGCCTCTTAGCATCCTCCTCACAGCTCACACCGCCACCCAGCTTAGTGTCATCTGCAAACTTGGAGATATTACGCTCAATTCCTTCATCTAAATCGTTAATGTATATTGTAAAGAGCTGGGATCCCAGCACTGAGCCCTGCGCCACTCCATTAGTCACTGCCTGCCATTCTGAAAAGGACCCGTTTATCCCGACTCTCTGCCAACCAGTTCTCTATCCATGTCAGTACATTACCCCCAATACCATGCGCTTTGATTTTGCACACCAATCTCTTGTGCGGGACCTTGTCAAAAGCCTTTTGACAGTCCAAATACACCATATCCACTGGTTCTCCCTTGTCCACTCTACTAGTTACATCCTCAAAAAATTCCAGAAGATTCGTCAAGCATGATTTCCCTTTCATAATTCCATGCTGACTTGGACCGATCCTGTCGCTGCTTTCCAAATGCACTGTTTCATCCTTAATGATTGATTCCAACATTTTCCCCACTACTGAGGTCAGGCTAACCGGTCCATAATTACCCATTTTCTCTCTCCCTCCTTTTTTAAAAAGTGGTGTTACATTTGCTACCCTCCAGTTCATAGGAACTGATCCAGAGTCGATAGACTGTTGGAAAATGATCACCAATGCATCCACTATTTCTAGGGCCACTTCCTTAATTACTCTGGGATGCAGACTATCAGGCCCCGGGGATTTATCGGCCTTCAATCCCATCAATTTCCCTAACACAATTTCCCGCCTAAAAAGGATATCCTTCAGTTCCTCCTCCTCACTAGGCCCACTGTCCCCTAGTACATTCAGAAGGTTATTTGTGTCTTCCCCCGTGAAGACAGAACCAAAGTATTTGTTCAATTGGTCTGCCATTTCTTTGTTCCCCATTATAAATTTACCTGAATCCGACTGCAAGGGACCTATGTTTGTCTTCACTAATCTTTTTCTCTTCATATCTATAGAAGCTTTTGCAGTCAGTTTTTATGTTCCCTGCAAGCTTCCTCTCGTACTCTATTTTCCCCCTCTTAATTAAACCCTTAGTCCTCCTCTGCTGAATTCTAAATTTCTCCCAGTCGTCAGGTTTGTTGCTTTTTCTCGCCAATTTATATGCCTCTTCCTTGGTTTTAACACTATCCTTAATTTCCCTTGTTAGCCACGGTTGAGCCACCTTCCCCATTTTATTTTTACTCCAGACAGGGATGTACAATTGCTGAAGTTCATCCATGTGATCTTTAAATGTTTGCCATTGCTTATCCACCGTCAACCCTTTAAGCATCCTTTGGCTAGTCGATTCTAGCCAATTCACGCCTCATATGGTCGAAGTTACCTTTCCTTAAGTTCAGGACCCTAGTTTCCAAATTAACTGTGTCACTCTCCATCTTAATAAAAAATTCTACCATATTATGGTCACTCTTCCCTAAGGAGCCTCGCACAACAAGATTGCTAATTAGTCCCTTCTCATTACACATCACCCATCACCGTTGGAGACAGCAGGCTGACAGAGCTAGGAATGCAAGGGCTGTTCCTGGCCTGCTTAGAAAGTTTTGACTGTTAAAAAAACAAGTTTGTTTGATGTGGATGTTAACGGGCGGGTGTAAGGCAGACAATCCCAATCACTCAAGCTGCTGTATGTTTGGGAGGGTTTTTTTTGCTTGAGAGCTTTTTTAATTTTACTTCTTTAGCATTGAATTAAAATTGAGGCTTTTGCTAATGTCAAGTTATATATTTTTTTTTGTTAAAGGTTTGTAATTAAAATTAGTAGATGAGCTGAGCAGTAGTATTTAGGACGGTACTTAAAATTAATCGAACAAGTAGGAAAGTGAACAGCAGGCACATCTTTAAATAAATTGTCAAACATCACACCAAGGATAGACAAACTCTGCAGTGAGAAGCAAGCACACCCATCTCACTGATATCTGTAAGTAAATATCTGGGGCCCAAAACTGATCATGTCCCACTACCGCCCGATTCTCGGTGGTATTCAGACGGCTCTTCATTTCTTACAACCCGCTGCTGCTGCGATCCTCTCGCGCGAATTTCATGGAAATGTAGCGGGTGACAGCGAGAGTGGGGTGCAAGCCATTAGACTTGGCAAAGATCGGAGGCCGAGTTCTGCGCATGCGCGATTGGGGGTCATCCGCACATATGCGGGGGAGAGAGAGAGAGAGAGAGAGAGAGAGAGAGAAAGAAAATAGAAAGTACCAAAGACAAAGGACAAAGCAGGAAAGTCAGAAAAAAATTATTAATTGTGTAAGATTTATTAATGATCTTAAATAAAATCATGAGTGAGAAGACGACCCTGAAAAGAGTCAAAGATAGGCAGAGGCTGAGGGCACCATGATTGACGGACGCGGAGCTGGACACACTTGTCTCTGCGGTGGAGGCAAAGTATCGGGACCTTACCAGGGATGGTCGTGGGAAGCCATCCCCGGTCCAGTACCAGCGGATCTGGAAGGAAATTGGGGAGGCCAAGTCCGCAGTGGGGACAAGGGATGGAGTGTGCGCGAGTGTGTGGGGGGATGTGTGTGTGTGTGTGTGTGTGTGTGTGGGGGGGGTTATGTGTGCGCGCATGCGAACACCAACACCTCCGAGCAGCGACGCACGGGAGGAGGCCCACCAAAGATGCTGGAGATAAGTGACTTGGAGCAGCGTGCCTTAGCCTTAGTGGGTGGGCACAACCGTGCAGCCACTCACGGTGGTGCTGATTCATTGTTTTATATATTGTTGTTTGATTTAAAATTTATTAGTGTTCATTGTAAATTGTTAAAAATAATTTGTTTTAAACTGTTGACATTTTTGAAAGTTCTGAAAGTTTTCCAAGTTTTAAATGTTTTGAATGTTTTACAATTTTATATCAATCTTTTTATTGAATTTAACCACTCTTGTACTGTGTCTAACTTTTAGAAAATGAAGGGTAACAATCATGAGGGTACCATACAGTGGGCAGACAAAGCTGGTACTTAGGGCGGGCAGTAAATGGATCTTAGTGATCAAATTTGCATTTTTTGGCCTTCTTCGATGGGCGGGCAGTATCGACTACTGCCAGCGGTAAATATCTGATGAATTTCCCGCTGGAGGGAACGTGGGTGATAGGTGGGCAGTAATTGATTTTTTTTAATCAAATTCCCATTCCTGGGCAGTAGGTGGGCAGTAATCCTATTTTCCTAAAAGCATTAATGAAACACTCTTTAAATGCAGCACTTTCATATTAGATGTATTGTACATTATTATAATTTAGATGGGGCGGGGAGAGCCGTGATTACTAATCAATTTGAAAATGGATCCTTTGGGGTCTGTAATTACTAATCGATTTGAAAAGGGGTACTTCAACTAAAAGGTTTGGGGCCTGAAATTCATCATATTACCACCCATAAATGCGAATATCATCAAAAAAAATAATTTAACGCCTAGATACCACCCACAATACTGCGGGCGGAAAATTAATCAGTCATTTACCGCCAGAGGTATTCGATACTGCCCGCCCATCGTTTAAGGCCCAAATACCGCCCAAAATGGTAATTTCATAATTAAGATCCATTTACCGCCGGACCCAAATACCTGCCCTGAAAAAGCAGGTCTTACCTGATCTTACACGAACGGTATGGACACCATTTTGGAAACGGAAGCATTTGATGAAACGCTGCTTAAGATTAGTATCTAGCGTCCTCAGAAACTGGAATTTTTTTTCTATTTTGTTTTATCCAGTTTAAAGTTGATCATTTAAGGCCCTTTCACTCAAATCGATGATTAAACAACTCCCTCCACAACCTTCCCCCCACCCTGCACTCCCCACTCCCCCTGTCACTATGTTGAATTTACAAAATGATTCCACACTGATCATTTTTCCTTCACGTTATTTTTACTCTGTTGCTGCAGTCATTTTGCTGACTGTTGGGCTCTTGTTCTTCACCCCAATGTTGAACATGGAAAACTGGCATGAATCTAATTGTTGGGAGTCCTCAGAATAGAGACGGATAGCTATAAAAAAATCACGGGAAAAAAAAATTAAATCGTGCATGCGCAGAAGTCCTTTCTTTTCACAATCGAGAAAAAGGTCTATCCCGATCGACTACAATGCCGGCCACCGCCCGCTACATACCACTCCCGCTACCATCCAAAAAAAAAGTTACCAAATTAGTGGTCCTTGATCTTAGCAATATGTGGGCGGTAAAAAAACCTCGTACCGCCGGTATACCGCCAAGAAGCGGGCAGTGACGGTACTTCATCAATTTCGGGCCCCTGGTAACCTGGTAATCTGTATGAAAAGAAAACAAGGCGATACTGTATTGCAACACAAGAGCTCAATGTAGCAACACATTCCAACAGCTCCTATGCTGTGATAAAGGATCACCTTGGTGTTTTTTCCCTTCAAGTGATTTATCAGGTTACAAAATACTCACTACGTCAAACTCAGACATGCAGCTCAGGTACTACTGAGGAAAATGTTATATTGCCATGTGCAGACTTAATATTTATGGTTGCTAGGCATCATCATCATGTGCTTCATGAAGCTACTCAATATAAAGATAAACATGTTTATGCAGCCTAAGGCATTCACTGTGCAGGGTACACCTCAATCTAATTTAGCATACCACACAATTAATATCTGTTGCTACATATAGAAACATAGAAAATAGGTGCAGCAGCAGGCCATTCAGCCCTTCTAGCCTGCACCGCCATTCAATGAGTTCATGGCTGAACATGAAACTTCAGTACCCCCTTCACGCTTTCTCGCCATAACCCTTGATCCCCCGAGTAGTAAGGACTTCATCCAACTCCCTTTTGAATATATTTAGTGAATTGGCCTCAACTACTTTCTGTGGTAGAGAATTCCACAGGTTCACCACTCTCTGGGTGAAGAAGTTTCTCCTCATCTCGGTCCTAAATGGCTTACCCCTTATCCTAAGACTGTGACCCCTGGTTCTGGACTTCCCCAACATTGGGAACATTCTTCCTGCATCTAACCTGTCTAAACCCGTCAGAATTTTAAACGTTTCCATGAGGTCCCCTCTCATTCTTCTGAACTCCAGTGAATACAAGCCCAGTTGATCCAGTCTTTCTTGATGTGTCAGTCCCGCCATCCCGGGAATCAGTCTGGTGAATCTTCGCTGCACTCCCTCAATAACAAGAATGTCCTTCCTCAAGTTAGGAGACCAAAACTGTACACAATACTCCAGGAAAATAATTAATCCTCATTAAAAACTAAATATAGTTGGGCAGTGGAAGAAAGAGTGGTTGACCACAAAGTTCTGCTCCACCACCTCTCCACCGTCGTCAAGCTGGATGGGACTACACTCGCCTGGTTTAATTCCCATCTCTCCAACCGTAACCATAGAATCACCTGCAATAGCTTCTCATCCCGATCCTCACCTCTGATGTCCCCCAAGGATCAACCTTGGCCCCCTCCTATTTCTCATCTATACGCTGCCCCTCGGTGACATCATCCGGCAACACAACATGAGTTTTCACATGAAGACTAATGATATCCAGCTCCACTTCTCCTCTACCTCTCTTGAAACGTACACCATCTCTATACCTTTTTTAAATTCATTCATGGGATGAGGGCATTGCTGGCAAGGCCAGCATTTATTACCCATCCCTAATTGCCCTTGAGACGGTGGTGGTGAGCCACCTTCTTGAACCACTGCAGTCCGTGTGGTACTATCAGAATGCTTGTCTGACATCCAGCACTGGATGAATAGAAATTTCCTCCAATTAAATATCAGGAAGACCAAAGTCATCGTCTTCGGTTCATGCCGTGAACTGCATTCCCTTTCCACTGATTCGATCTCTCTCCCCGGAAACTGTAAGGCTGAGCAAGTCTGTTCGCAACCTTGGTGTCATACTTGATCAAGAATTGAGCTTCCCACCTCCTAAGACTGTCCATTTCCACCTACGTAATATCGCCTGTCTGAAACCCTCATCCATGCCTTTATCACCTCTAGACTTAACTGTTTCAATGTATTCCTGGTCAGCCTTCCTAGTTCTACCTTCCATAAAGCGGAGATCATCCAAGACTCTGCCGCCTGGGTGCTAACTCACACCAAGTCCCACTCACCCATATCCCCTGTGCTTGCTAACCTACATTGGCTCCCAGTTAAGCAACACCTCAATTAAAAAAATTCTCATCCCCGTTTTCAAATCCCTCCACGGCCTCGCCCCTCCCTATCTCTAATCTTCCTCCAGCCCTATAATCCCCCTATATCTGTGCACTCCACCTATTCTGGACTTTTGAACATTCCTGATTTTAAATGCTCCACTATTGGCTGCCTAGGTTCTAAGCTCTAGAACTCCTTCCTTAAATCTCTCCACCTCTCTACTTCTCTATCCTCCTTTAAGACTCTACTTAAAACCTATCCTTTCAACCAAGCTTTTGGTCATCTGCCCGAACATCTCCTCATATGGCTCGGTATCAAATTTTGGTTTTTTTCTGATAAAACTCCTGTGAAGCGCCTTGTTAAAGGCGCTATATAAATATAAATTGAGCTGACTTCCTTCATTCTCTGGAATGCAAGCGTTAGCTTCTAAAGTGTTGAGTCGATGAGACCCTTTGGTGTCTGTTACACTTGGATCATCGGTTCCAGTTAAGCCCACCTTCACACAAAACGACAATATCATAACTGACTTAGCTCTCACCTTACCGGCTCTTAGACACTTGTACAGTTAAGTGACACACAGGATCTCTGCCTATAACTGGCTGATGCAGCTGTACAATATGACTTCTATAACCTTTAATTCTCTTTCGTGAAGATACTTGGTACTTGTAAAGGTATTTTCTACATCTGCTAGGTAAAGATTACTGCAGAAGACATCAAAGGGAATCTTCCAACTACAAAGAGAAGCTAAAATAATCTAGGAAATACAAAGCAAAGCTGCTGTGCGTCTATACTAGTTGTGTCAGCTGTGGCTCAGTGAGTAACACACTCTCCTCCGAGTCATAAGGTTGTGGGTTCAAGTTCCACTCCAGGGACTTGAGCACATAAATCTAGGCTGACCCTCCAGTGCAGTGCTCAGAGGTGCCGTCTTTCGGGTGAGATGTTAAACTGAGGACCTGTCTGCTCGTAAAAGATCCCATGGCACTATTTCGAAGAAGAGCGGTTATCTCTGGTGTCCTGGCCAATATTTATTCCTCAATCAACATAACAAAAACAGATTATCTAGTCATCATCACATTGCTGTTTGTAGGAGCTTGCTGTGCGCAAATTGGTTGCCGCGTTTCTCACATTACAACAGTGACTACACTCCAAATGTACTTAATTGGCTGTAAAGTGCTTTGAGATGTCCGATGATCATGAAAGATGCTATATAAATGCAAGTCTTTCTTTTTTTAGTGACTGGAGGAATGCAAAACACCCTGGGACCGAAATTGCCCCTTTCTAATTTCTCCGCATTGTCCATCCCATGCATTGGGGTGGACCGAACAAGACCGGTAGGTGCAACTCGTTTTGGGCGGTGGGCATTTTCGGTCCCCCTATTTTATACCTTAACTTCAAAGAGAAGCTTCTGACCAATCTGAGTAACATGTTACAAGGTTTCACCCCTTTTGCTGTCAATCATTTCAAGCAGTTTTCTGAGCAAACTCTAGTGAAGCATAACTGACACATAGGAAAGTGACCAGTTATTGGAGGCCAATCATTGCACAACATTTCCAGAGTTCCTCGGAACAGTGTCCTTGGTCCAACGATGTCTAGTTGCTTCATCAATGACTTTCCTTCTATGCAGCTGCTTGCTGATTATTCTATAATATTCAGCTAAATTTACAACTACAGCTGGATCCGGATCACATCCAGACTTGGACGGATAGTGGCAGTTAGCATTCCTATCCCTGCTGCACTAGGCCAATTGTAATACCTCTACTGCTGCCCCAGGCAAGATCAGCAAGTTCAGCACAGATTGAGCATCAAATCTGGGACCTTGCTGATCTGTGTGGCTCAACAACCCACCGGATAAACATGTTGAACCATCAGACGAGCACCAGTCACATTGTCAGGTATCATGCCCCATCTGCTTGTCTCAGTTCGTTTATTAAATAAAGACTGCATGAACTGCTTTATTTGACATTAGACATCTGTGTTTGTGCCAATCTTTCATTTAAACTCATAGGGGCTGAAATTGATGAAGGCTTCCGCCCGCCCAAAGGACCACCGATGGCTGCTAAGGTCCCAGGCGGTTCTTTGGGCGGGGTTATCATCACCCAAGTCCCTCGAAGATCGGCGGGCGGCAAATCTGTGATGTATGCTGCCAATCTGGGCAGCAGCCGGCGGGAGCTCTCATTCTCGGCGACAAGGGTGCCTGTTGCCCAAGTACCGCCAAGGATGGAGTCGGGCCCAGGGAGGGTCAAAGAACTAAAAATAAAAAGAATCAAAAACAAAAATTAACATCTGATGACGTTCAGGGGACCCTATCCAGGTAAGTACCTGTAAAGAAATAATTTAAATAAACTTCACTAATTTTTTTAAAAAACTTATCATTGAAGACAGAGCTGCCTGCTCTCAGCGGTCCACCGCCGTCCTGCCACCGACTCCCGCCCGCATGAATATGGCATCTCGGCGGGCGGGAGTGTACTTACGCGCATCGGCCATCCGCTGGCGGTGGGCGCTTCCTTGCGGCTCTCCCCTCCGGCCCGCTCCAGGCCACGATGAAAGTGGCATTGGGCAGTTTGACCAGAGGAATGTTGGTGGCAGTGGGCAGTAAGGTCATCAATTTCAGCCCCTTATTGTTTACATTTTCATAAAACAAATTGTGAACAAGGGACACGAGTTGGAGTTCAAGTTTAACAGAGTAAATCATGAAGTAGTTAACTTTACCACTAATTTAATTTCAAGTTACAAAGCTAAAACTTAAGAATCATGTTAAGGTTTTTTTTTTAAATTTGCATCTGCACCTCCCACTCCAGAGACTTAAGCACAAGATCTAAGCTGACACAGTGCAGTACTGAGGGAGTGCTGCACTGTCAGAGGTGCTGGCTTTCAGATGAGACGTTGAACAGAGGTCACATACTATATGCACGCTTGAAATATATTAGACACTATGGACTAGTGTATGGTGCTACAAACGTCAGCCAACCATATATTCAGATGAAAGCCCCTCTTATTGTCAAATGTGACCTTCTTCTCTTCAATAGCTTTTGCACTAAGTTTTCTGTGGTTGCTATTTCACCTCCAGTTGCTGAAGACCCACCAATATGCGAACCATGCAGGGCTCTATGTCCAGATTACAAAGTATACTTAGTGATAAATAAATGGAAATGATAACCATTTATTTTCATATTACATTAGAGTTAACGTACATTCAAATCAGGATTATGAGATTTTAAAGCCATTGCATTCACAATTTCATTTTCTATTTGAAGATGTAGTTTAAACATTTCTCCTATAACGCTGCACATAAGGCAACCAAGTTATAAGACATCCTTCACCCTCACCCTCACCCCAATTTTGCAACCAAAAAACCCAAATAAATCTAATTCATGCATAAAGACCAACATTTCTGACTGTGGCTAATGGGGTTTTCACAGAATTCCCACTTTTGTGGCAGTTGATGGTTATTTCCAATACAAGATGTAACACCCAAAACTGCGTTCAGGCAAAACTCAAGCTGACCCTTTCAGGCAGAACCCAACCACCTGCCGTCAGACAGAAATGCTCGCAGATCAGCTGTTCCAACACCAACTGATCATGCCGGCAACAGTTATAACATTGAAAGTCACCACGTTCTGTGCTCCAACAGGACAAGCTCATACCAGCCAGGTCAGTTGGTACTGGAACAGCTAATTTTGCAGCTGAGCAACCAGCATTTCTGGCTGACAGTAGGGTCAGGTCTTGTCATGAAGACAGTTTGTCAAGTACAATTTAATCAGCTGTAATAGATTAATAAAATAGCACCCACTTTGTTGACATGTTTAAAACAGCCCGCTACTTTCATGACTCCATTACACAAATTTCTCATCTTCTATAAGTGTGCTTTTTTTTGCCAGAGATCAAAATGTGTTTCGGCTTTTTTTTTTTACAGTCTGTTCTCTTTCCCACTCCCATCACAGAGTATAAACGTGGCAGCATGGATTGAAGGTCAACACCACGGTATACAAAGCATGTGGTTGTGGAATTTGATCTCCTCTATGAAGATTTAAGATCATCTCTATAACAGACGGAGTTTGCAATGTGATATTTGGTGAAGAGGGACGTTTTCATATTGAACTTTAAAAATAGAAAACGCAATTGCAGATAAGGAGACTGCACTGAGTTCAAAGTTTAAACGCATAGCATTACACAGTACACATGACTCGAACAATGTTACTGTATGGTAAATTTCAGAATAAACATAATCATTTACGTCTCCCCAATACTTTAATGGATAAATGCAATGCCCAATACAAGACTAAGATGTGCAGACCAGGAAAATCCCAGGTTCAACTTTTAGTACGCACTGAATTTGCTGATTCCAAACAGCAAAGCAGTATGGCAGTCCTCAATGCCCCTGGGCTAAGGACTAGAAAAATCAGCTTGGGTTCCTGTTCACTACTTAGTGACTCCCAGTTGAAACTACAGGTGCATTTGTTTCTGAATGTTGGTGAAGAAAGGATTTAGATTTGCTTCAGTAGTGCGCACACTCAAATAGTTTACTGACTCTCATTGTCCAGGCTCATGTTTCTGTTTATATTCAAAAATTACATAAAATCATAATATCCATCTCTATTCTGAGGAACACAATGTACGTTTGTGGAAAACAGTTCAGTAAATCCACTTAAGTTATGGTTTTTCTGTGCTCGAGAACTTTCACAAGTGACTCAATGTCAGCATATCGTTCTCCTAGATGAGGCATAAAATAGTTAAATGCATAATAAAGCTGCTACTGCACTGCACGACCAATATGCCTCGCCCCCATCAGTCATCCTGTAGTCTTGTAAGTGAGTTTGCCAGTTTAAAGCCAAACTGGGGTCAGTGGGAATTGAATTAAACTGTCTAAACTCACGTCACATATACCAAATACAGCCAGAAGCTTTGGGGAAACATTTATTCCATCAGTCTGGAGTGGATTTAAACCCAAATTCCATGAGGTGAAAGATGTATAACACATATGTCATGAGTAAGCCATTCAGTCCCTCGAGCCTGTTCCACAATTCAATTAGTTCATGGAACATCAGCATAGTAAATATAATTCATAATACCCATTTTGTATATAAAATATTTAAACAATTTTATAATTATGCAACTATCAGTTTGCATGGTTCAGCAGATTTGGTTTATGTTCATGAGTGTCTGACATTGGCTGTGTCATTAAGCAGGAAGCTGGGGGCTAGTGTTTAGGTGGAAGATTAATTTTCAACGGGATGGGTAATTTGGAGTTGGTTATCTGATGTTGGATGTGTCATATGTGGAAGGGGAAGGTGCAGAGTTTGGATTCAGTGATGAGATATAAAACGTTAGGGAGAAGCAGGAGGAAAGAATGCAGTGGCAGAGAGGTTGATTGTAGCGAGTGGGAAAAAGGCTGGTGACGGCGAGTGGATGGTAAAGTGGGATTGCGAGTTGATTGATAGAACACAGTTAAAAGTTAGGGAACAGAAAAAAAAGTTCCAGGCAATTTAGTGCTAAATGCACAATAGATTGACGCAATGATTCAGGTGAGTAGGAAGGAAGAACATAAGAAATAGGAGCAGGAGTAGGCCATTTGGCCCTCGAGCCTGCTCCGCCATTTAATAAGATCATGGCTGATCTGATCATGGACTCAGCTCCAGTTCACCGTCCCCTCCCCATAACCCTTTATTCCCTTATCACTCAAAAATCTGACTATCTCCACCTTAAATATATTCAATGACCCAGCCTCCACAGCTCTCTCGGGCAGAGAATTCCACAGATTTACAAACCTCAGAAGAAATTCCTCCTTGTCTCAGTTGTAAATGGGTAGCCCCTTATTCTGAGACTATGTCCCCTAGTTTTAGTTTCCCCCCCACCTCCGACCCCCGGAGCGGAAATATCCTCTCTGCATCCACCTTGTCGAGCCCCCTCATTACCTTATATGTTTCAATAAGATAATTTCTCATTCTTCTGAATTAGGCTGGTGGTGAAAAAGACAATGGTGAGGGTAATAATATGGAGGAAAGTAAAACAAAAATAGGCATACATATAGGGTGGGAATCTCTGGACACCATGAAGTCTCATGGCTTCAGGTCAAGCAGGGGCAAGGAAACCTCCTGCTGATTACCACCTCCCACGCTCCCGCAGCTGATGAATCAGTACTCCTCCATGTTGAACACCACTTGGAAGAAGCACTGAGAGTAGCAAGGACACAGAATGTACTCTAGGTGGGGAACTTCAATGTCCATCACCAAGAGTGGCTCGGCAGCACCACTACAGACCAAGCTGACCAAGTCCTGAAGGACATAGCCGCCAGACTGGGCCTGCAACAGGTGACGCGAGAAGCAAGAGGGAAAAACCTACTTGACCTCGTCCTCACCAATCTACCTGCCGCAGATGCATCTGTACATTACAGCATTGGTAGCAGTGACCACCCCATAGTCCTTGTGGAGATGAAGTCCCGTCTTCACACTGAGGACACCCTCCATTGTGTTGTGTGGCACTATCACTATGCTAAATTGGATAGATTTAGAATAGATCTAGCAGCTCAAGACTGGGCATTCATTAGGCACTGTGGGCCATCAGCAGCAGCAGAATTGTATTCCAACATAATCTGTAACCTCATGGCTCAGCATATCCCTCAATCTATTGTTATCATCAAGGCAGGGGACTAACTCTGGTTCAATAAGGAGTGTAGAAGAGGATGCCAGGAGCAGCACCAGGCATACCTAAAAATGAGGTGCCAACCTGGGGAAGCTGCAACATAGGACTACATGCATGCTAAAAAGCAAAAACAGCATGCTTTTGACAGGACTAAGCAATCCCACAATCAACAGATCAGATCAAAGCTATGCTGTCCTGCCACATCCAGTCGTGAATGGTGGTGGACAATAAAACTAATGGGAAGAGGAGGTTCTATGAATATCCCCCTCCTCAATGATGGTGGAGTCCAGCACATGAGTGCCAAAGACAAGGCTGATGCGTTTGCAACCATGTTCAGCCAGAAGTGCCAAGTGGATGATCCATATCAGCCTCCTCCCGAGGTGCCCACCATCACAGAAGCCAGTCTTCAGCTAATTTGATTCACTCCACAGGATTCAACAAACAGCTGAGCGCAGTAGATACAGCAAAGACTATGGGTCCAGACAACATCCTGGCTGTCGTGCTGAAGACTTGTGTTCCAAAACTAGCTGAGTCTAGCCAAGATGTTCCCGTACAGCTACAACACTGGCATCTATTCAACAATGTGAAAAACTGCCCAGGTATGCCCTGTCCACAAAAAGCATGACAAATCCAATCTGGACAATTACCAGCCCATCAGTCTACTCACAATCATCAGCAAAGTGATGGACGGTGTCGTCGACAGTGCTATCAAGCAGCACTTACTCACCAATAACCTGCTCACCGATGCCCAGTTTGGGTTCTACTAGGACCACTTGGCTCCAGAGATCATTACAGCCTTGGTCCAAACATCAACAAAGAGCTGAATTCCAGAGGTGAGGAGTGTCTGACCTTGACATCAAGGCAGCATTTGACCAAGTATGGCATCGAGGAGCCCTAATAAAACTGACGTCAATGGAAATCAGGGGAAAACTCTCCACTGGTTGGAGTCATACCTTGCACAAAGGAAGATGGTTGTGGTGGTTGGAGGTCAATCATCACAGCCCCAGAACATTGCTGCAGGAGTCGCTAAGGGCAGTGCCCTAGGCCCAACCATCTTCAGCTGCTTCATCATAAGGCCAGAAGTGGGGATTTTCGCTGATGTCTAGTGCCATTCACAACTCCTCAGATAATGTAGCATTCCATGCCTGCATGCAACAAGACCTGGACAACATTCAGGCTTGGGCTGATTCATGCCACACAAGTGCCAGGCAATGACTATCTCCAACAAGAGAGAGTCTAACCACCGCCCCATGACATTCAACGGCATTACCATCGCTGAATCACCTACCATCAACATCCTGGGGGTCACCATTGAACAGAAACTTAACTGGACCAGCCAGATAGATATGGTGGCAACAAGAGCAGGTCAGAGGCTGGGTGTTTTGTGGCAAGTGTCTCACCTCCCGACTCCCCAAAGTCTTTCCATCCTCTACAAGGCCAAGGCACAAGTCAGGAGTGTGATGGAATACTCTCCACTTGCCTGGATGAGTGCAGCTCCAACAACACTCAAGAAGCTCAATGCCATCCAGGACAAAGCAGGCTGCTTGATTGGCACCCCATCCACCATCTTAAACATTCACTCCCTCCACCACCATCGCACCATGGCTGCAGTGTGTACCATCTACAAGATGCACTGCAGCACCTCGCCAAGGCTTCTTTGCCAGCATCTCCCAAACCCACTATCTTTACCATCTCGAAACACAAGAGCAGTAGGCACATGAGAACACCATCACCAGCAAGTTCCCCTCCAAGATACACAACATCCTGACTTGGAAGTATATTGCCTTTCATTCATTGTTGCTGCGGCAAAATCCTGGAACTCCCTCCCTAACAGCACTGTGGGAGTACCTTCACCACACGGACTGCAGCGGTTCACCACCACCACCTTCTCAAGGGTAATTAGGGATGGGCAATAAATACTGGACTGGCTGCGACGTCCACATCACATAAATGAATTTTTTTAAATCTCAGAATTTGGGACGGGTTTCTAGGTGTGGATGATGTTTCTAGGTTATGGGAAAACTGGACAAGACTCTCAGGCTATTTAAGTAGCGCAAGGGGCATCTCTTTGAACCCATGTACCCCGCCCCTCCACTTTTGTCCACTGCACCATTACCTCCAAGGCCCCCCACCAAACCCTAAATTCCCACCTCATGTGCTGCCAAATCATTGTCATTCTTGGTATTAATTTAGTGAGTCTTCTTTGCATCTTTTCCATTGTTCCTATAATAGCATGTGTGTGTCCACATCCCGCATTCAATACTTGGATTGTGGTCTAACCAATGTCGTGCAAATTCAACAAAACTTTTTCTTTTTGCATTCAATGTGCTTGTATATAAACCTCAGAATCCCATTTGACCTGTTTGTAGCTATGTCTACCTGCACTCTCACCTTTAGAAATCTATGTATTTTTTTCTCCAGTCTATCATTTTTGGGCACACTTCTTTTACTATTCAGCCGTGGCTCAGTGGGTAGCACACTCGCCTCTGTTGTGGGTTCAAGTCCCACTCCAGGAACTTGAGCACATAAATCTAGGCTGACACTCTAGTGCGGTGCTGAGGGAGTGCTGCACCTCGATTGACCATAATGGTACAGAATACATATGGACATTTGCACCATTGGCATAGCAGTCCAATTAAACAGAACGGCATTTAAAACTATTGCTGCAAGCAGGACAAGCTGCCCTAAAAGTGCTGGGCTTTAGCATTTTATCAATAACCTCAATGTACTGAACTTCAGTTTTATCACATTTTTAAAAAACTAGAGAAAGTGCTCTTTCCAAGACTGAACTTTCTTGACATTTCATCAATAATACAAAAATAAACATGCTCATACGCTACTCTGATGCTTTCTAGATGGATGGAAAACTACTTTGTAAATGCTCGCAGATCAATTAAGCTACTTAATTCTACAACTCTGCAGTTGGTAAACAAATTTTAGATATAATGTGGCATTCTTTTAAATGCATATTTTACTGACCACTTAACAGAAAATGCATTCATCCAAATTGTTACAATTCTAAAAAAGTTAATGAAATTAGGTTCCTGTATTTTTGTGTGGATGCAACAGCCACTAAGCAGTTAAATTAATCTTAGGGACCTTTCTCAGTGGTAGGATCCGAATTTTCATATATTTAATAATATATTCAGTAAATCAACAAAAAAAAAAATTTTTAAACTAAGTTTCTACTCACCGACTGCAGCACTGGGAGCCCTCCAACAGCATGCTGGGACAGAGCCCCCAGTGCGCTCTCTCTCTCTCTGACAGCGAGGGGGGGGGGGGGGGGGGAGAGAAAGAAGAGAGGGAGGAGCGGGTGGAGGGGAAGAGAGAGGGGAGAGGGGGAGGGGAAGAGAGAGGGGAGAGGGGGAGGGGAAGAGAGAGCAGAGGGGGAGGGAAAGAGAGAGCAGAGGGGGAGGGGAAGAGAGAGCAGAGGGGGAGGGGAAGAGAGAGAGGAGAGGGGGAGAGGGGGAGGGGAAGAGAGAGAGGAGAGGGGGAGGGGAAGAGAGAGAGGAGAGGGGGAGGGGAAGAGAGAGAGGAGAGGGGGAGGGGGAGAGAGAGAGGAGAGGGGGAGGGGAAGAGAGAGGAGAGGGGGAGGGGGAGGGCGGAGAGGGGGGGGAGGGGGAGGGCAGAGAGAGAGCCAGAGCGGGACCTAAACTGGGGGGGCGGGGGGAGGGAAGCTGAAACTGAAGAGGAGGAAAGCCAGAGTCCAATCTTCGCCGCCCCAGTGAGCCCATCCGCCAGGGCTAGGGGCGGCGTGCTTCGGGCCCCTCGGGGGCCTGGATCTACTGCACATGTGCACACACTCTAGCGCGCATGTGCAGAGGTCCCGGCACTGTTTTCAGCGCCGGGATCTGGCTCCGCCCCCGACCCCGTGCGCTGCATCACGTCGAGCACAAAGACATCCTGAGGAGACCGGAGAATCACAAGGTCAGTTTTTGGCGCCCTTTTTTTTTCCAGAAAGTCAGCGCACCTTATCGAGATGCGCCGTTTTTCCAGAGGGCGGAAACTTGGGCCCTATGAATGGAGACAGCTGTGAAGCAACCTCTTCATATACATCATGGAGAAGTTCCTTTTTATGCAAAGTCACAAATGTCTTCTCCCAGACTGCCTTGGACCAATATTTAAAGCAAAAATATATATGAAGATAGAGGCCTCAGCAAGTGTACAGGAATCCCCTTTATGAAAGAAAGAATAGAAAAAGAAACGATCATGATAACGACAAGATAATGCTTTTGTTTTATAAAAGGTGTTGGTTAAAGAATAAATATTATCCAGGACACCAGGGAGAACTTTACCCTGCTCTTCTTTGAAATAGTGCCATGGATCTTTTTCGTCCACCAGAGGAGGCAGATGGGGACTCGGTTTAATGTCTTATCCAAAAGACGACTCCTCCGACAATTCTTCAGTACCGCACAGGAGTGTCGGCCTAAAATTTGTGCTTTCTGGAGTGGCCCCACAACTTGCTGGCTCAGACAAGAGTTCTACGGCCACGGCTGACATCATTATGGATTATATGGCAGTTTACATGAATACATTTCATTATTAAGACAGAAATTGAGGCATTTTATTAGCTTCTTTAGGCCAGGTAAACGGAAGAGGAGGATTGGTGTGAGGTAGTGGGGTGCCGCAAGGATTAGTACATGGGCTTCAACAATTTACAATCTATATTAATGACTTAGATAAACGGACCAAGTGCAATGTATCCAAATTTGCTGACAATACAAAGCTAGGTGGGAAAGTAAGCTGTGAGGAGGACACAAAGAGCCTGCAAAGGGATATAGACTGGTTAAGTGAGCAGGAAATAAGGTGGCAGATGGTGTATAAGTTGGAGGAATGTGAGGTTATTCACTTTGCTAGGAAGAATAGAAAAACAGAATCTTTTTTAAATGGTCAAAAACTATTAAATGTTGGTGTTCAGAGAGATTTGGGTGTTTGCACGTTATATGAAGCATCGAGATTAAAGTAGCTCGTACGGCTTGTAATAGAATATCAACTGGATATTCTGGCTGCAAATGAACATAATAATATAGAACATAACAAATAGGAACAGGAGTAAGCCATTCGGCCCTTCAAGCCTGCTCCACCATTCAATAAGATCATGGCTGATCATCTACCTTAATTCCACTTTCCTGCACGATCCTATTATCCCTGGATTCCCTTAATATCCAAAAATCTATCGATCTCTGTCTCGAATATACTCAATGACTAAGCTTCCACAGCCCACTGGGGTAAAGAATTCCAAAGATTCACCACCCTATGAGTGAAGAAATTTCTCCTCATCTCAGTCCAAAAGGGCCGATCCGTTAATCGGAGACTGTGGCCCCTGGTTCTAGACTCCCTAGCCAGGGAAAACATCCTTCCTGCATCTACCCTGTAAGAATTTTGTATATTTCAATGAGATCACCTTTTATTCTCGAGAGAATATAGGCCTAGTCTACTCAATCTCTCCTCATGGGACAATCCCCCCACCCCCCAATTCCAGGAATCAGACTGGCGAACCTTCATTGCACTCCCTCTATGGCAAGTATATCCTTCATTAGGTAAGGAGACCAAAACTGTACACAATACTCCAGGTGTGGTCTCACCAAGGCCCTGTACAATTGCAGTAAGACGTTTTTACTCTTATACTCATAATAAAGGCCAGTATACCATTTGCTTTCCTAATTGCTTGGTGTACCTGCATATTAACTTTCAACAACAAAGGCAGGGGTTCCATAGTTAAATAGATTACACCAAAAATGAGATTTAAAGAGAAGGATGTGATAAATATAGGAGGGATAATACAAAAGAAAATATGAGAATTATAAAAAGGTGTAGGAAGTTTAGGATGGGTGTGTGAAAGAAGTGGCAAACATAAGTGAAATACAAAGGACTTTATAAGCACATAAGAAGTAAAACTATAGTCAAAGATGGGATGAGGGACAACTTGGAGATGGAGGAGCCATACCGTATTTGAGAGAAAATAGTAGAGATGTTTAAGTACTTCGCATCAATTCTTTTTTAAAAAAAGGTGTGAAAGTAGAACGGTAGGTTGCAGGCAGTCATTACTGGAGATAAGTATTCAAAAGGATACTGAATTCAAAAGTTAACTGGACTAAAAATCACTGTCACCAGGCCCAGGTAGTATTCCTCCGAGAATACGGAGGAAGGTTGGGGAGGACAGAGCAGAGGCACTAACCGTCATTTTCTAAAATTCTCTTGAGAACAAGAATTGTGCCAAAGGACTGAAATGTGGGAAATGTTACATCACTATTCAAGAAAGGAAAGAAAACAAAGATTAATAATTGTTACCTTGGTTCTGGGTAAAATTCCATGGTTGACAATACAAGATGAAATTAGTGAACACTTAGAAGGGCGTGGGTTAATCAGGAACTGTCAGCATAGATTTGTATACGCAAGTCGTGCTTGGCTAATTTAATTGGATTTTTGAGAAAAATCACATGATAAAGGGAATGCATTGGATGTTTTGTATCTGAATTTTCAGAAAGCTTTTTATAAAAGGTGCCATTCAAAAATGAAAGTCCAATATTGAAGGGAATTTAGCTGCATGGATAGAGGATAGAAAGCAAAGAACAGTAAATGGATGATTTTTTTTTTGAATTGGCAGGATGTGGACAGTGGCATGTTTCAGGGATGTCATGGGACCTATTCTGATAAATGTTTTGGACATAGATACAAGAGGATAGTATTGAAGTTTGCTGACAATATTCAAGTTGGGGGAAAACATAGAAAATAGGTGCAAGAGTAGGCCATTCGGCCCTTTGAGCCTGCACCACCATTCAGTCTAATCATGGTTGATCATGGAACTTTAGTACCCCATTCCTGCTTTCTCTCCAAATGTGGAAATGTATTTTTATCTAAGCTGATACCACACGGTATTTTTGTGCCCTTTGCAATATATAACAAAATGGAGTCCTGGTCCTTCCAAAAATTTCTGCATAAAGCAGTCGGCTTGCTACAGCTAAACCTGGCTTGAAATGGCTGATAGCCACCAGACAGCTAGGAGACAAGTCCTGCTGGAGACAAGTACCACCCATGGTGCTCCCCTATTATCTATACGACACCAGTTCCACTCCACCCCACCCTTTTCAAAGTACTCAAACCACCAGCCATTATCTCTTGTAGAGACCTCATCCATTTGATGCAAAAAGATAACTGACCAGGAAACTGGACCATTCTGACACAATGCAAGGCAGGTAATAGCTCATTACCACACTCTCATCGAGTAATGGCCGGCTGGCCAACTAATAACCCTGACAAAAGGAAATATCTGGAAACCATGTCAGGACAAGGATGTAGTAATTAACTCTTTATCTGTATTCACTGACTGCGAGACAAAGCCAATACACAGGAAGAGGCCATAACTTGGGTTTTACTGTATAAATATCTCGTGAAATTGTACCATTGCGGAGGTGTTCACTTAGCCATTGACTGAGTGTGACCTTTCCCTTGCTAGCAAGTAAATTAAAGAAACTTCCGCCGGAGCTGAAGGTGTCTTAGTTGTTTATCGGAGGTCGAGATTTCGACAGTTACTTTTTGGAGGTTCCACCGAGATGCATACATTCTGCCCTGTGAGTAAAACGGATACAGGCATAGTGCCTCTCCAGTGAAAGGCTTCAGTGGCCAAAACAAGGTGAGCCTTTTGCTCACAAGAGGTTTCTTCACTGTGGAATCGCATATGTAATCTGTTGTCCACGGGTACTGCAATCTACGAGACTCGACATTTAAAAGCTAAAATTATTTTTTATGATCATTTCTTTCTCAGCCCGCAGGCAGAAGAGATCTGGTTCTGGAAATATCTTGAAACAACCTGGGGAAGGTTTCAGTAGGTAAGGTAAAAAAACAGCGCTAGTCAATCCAAGGTTCTTATGTGATAAGATTAGGGGAAAAAAGCACTAATCGAGCGAAGGTTCTTATGTGATGAGTTAATTAGGAAAACGGTTCTTATGTGATGAGTAGGAAAAAAAAGCGCTAATCGATCGAAGGGTCTTATGTGATAAGAGTTAAGGTAATGGGACCATAAGTTTTATGTTTTATAAGTTTCATTAGGATAAGTTAAGGACTCGGTCTGTAGTGGCGTACAACGCAGACTGAGAATTGATTATTTGTTTAGAGTTTAAGGTTATGATTTGTATACTCGCGTGAATGTTGTTTGTCCTAGTTGTCCTTGTTATACTGTTGTGTTCAATACCTTTGAGCAACATTGCAATTAGAGAAACGGGAAGAGTCACTAGGGAAAATTGTGATTTGGGAAAACAAGGATTGATTAAGAGAAGAAACAGTGACTGATTGATCAACTACGTTTGGTTCGTGCCAACAACTCTCACACACCCAGACTGAGCCCGAATTAAGAGCCTTTTCAGGCCACGTAACGGCCAGGAAGTTGGCCGAAAGGATTGAGAGATCAGAAACTGTGGAAAATCTTAATCATCCAGAGTTAAACCACCATAAAAGGGCGCACCAGCCTATGTCATGCTCCAGAATTGTGGTCAGTCTTCAATTGACCACAAAAAAAAATGGGTAAAGTGACTAAGGGTGAAAACAGGCCATTTCCACCCGATGGTTCATTTAATTTCGAGAGAACAACATGTCTAGAGGAGTGTCTTATAAACAGAGATCCAGGTAGAAGAGGTAAAAAAAAAGGAAAGTCATAGAAAAGGCCTGGGTTCCAATTCTTCAAGCCCATGTAAAATTAACAGAGGAAGTAAATCATTATGTTAAAAAAAAGGAGAACCTGATAGTGACTTACGGATTCAAAAAAAAATAAAGCTGGCCAACAGAAAAAAAGCTTTATTGAATGAAGAGACACTTTTGTGAATGTCTGTCTTTGAATGAGAATGCTTCTGTGTTTTTTTTCTCTCGTGTCTGGAAACCTGTTTGGAAAGATGGTGCAACTGCCTGTTTGTTTTAGCTCCACCCACTTTTTCAAACAGAGTGAAGTTTTTTTTTTAAACCCTTCATAGTGTTGTCCTGTATGTGGGAAGTTTAAGACATTTTAAGTTAGAAACGCAGGTGTGGATTTATTCGGATGAGAAGTTACAGAGCTAGGAAATGCACAAAGGATAGGTTTGTTGAGACATGGTCCCGGTTAAAAAAAAGAGAATTTATTTGACACGCTCACTTACTTGTCGAAAGAAGACACGCAATCATTGATTACATTGGGTTGAAAGACATAAATTTAGTTTAGGAGTGAGATAAAGAACGGGGAAGGGAAGTTGTAATGCCTTTTTAAAAAAAAAAAGCCTTTGTGGGTCTCTCGAGGTGCAGGCTGGGGGAGCACGCTCCCATTGTCCTTGGTATAAAATCTTGACGCGAAAGCTTCTAGCTCAGTAAGAGGATTTGTTTTTTGGATAAAGAGTGGCAGTACAATAGTTGAATTGGGATTTTGAGATATTTCAGGTGATCTCCTTGATCAACATTTTGGGTGTATTGGAAAAATCTTGGGTTTGGAAGCCTTTTAATAAAATTGTGAAACAAATGCTTTGCATTCTGTGATCTGTGAATCACTAAGCATAAATGCGAAGTCCGTGTAACACACCAATTCTTCCGGTTCAGAAGCCCAATAGTGACAAATGGAGGTTTGTTCAAGACCTACGAGCTGTGAATGAATCTACTATATTCTCACAATGCTTAAAGAAGGATTTGGAATGAAGTATCCCGGAATGCTTTCCAGAATCTGAAGCAGTCCCTCACTTCAGCACCAGCCTTGGGATTACCAGATTACACTAAGCCATTCAACTTATTTGTTCATCACAAGTTGGGTTTTGCACAATCTGTTTTGACTCAGTTACATGGGGACAGGCAGCAACCGGTAGCATATTTCAGGACCCAACTAGACCCAGTGGCACGCGGACGACCAGAATGTCTTCCTTCGTTGGCAGCAGCTTATTATGCTTTACAACAGGCTCAGATAATAACTCTAAATCATCAGACCATTCTATACATCCCACACTCGGTCAAGATTTTACCTACTAAATGTGCCACCCAACATCTAACCATCGCAAAAACCACTAAATATGAAGTTGAACTGTTATCAAATCCGAACCTTATTAAAAGATGTACTACCTTAAATCCAGCCACTCTATTCCCCACGGAAGAAGATGGCGAACCCCATTCATGTGAAATGGTAACCGAATTAGTGACTAAACCACGTATCAATCTAACAGATGTACCAATGTGTAACCCTGATCTAGTGTACTATGTTGACGGATCAGCCTTACGAAATGATAGGGGCCAACCTAGAGCAGCTTATGCAATTGTAACCCAGTTTAATGTTGTCGAAACAGCCTCTCTTCCAGACTCCTTTTCAGCCCAACAAGCCGAATTGTTTGCGTTAACTCGAGCCTGTATTCTAGCTGAAGGACAAACAGTTAATATCTACAGTGACTCCAGGTATGCTTTTGGGGTAACGCATGACTATGGACAAATTTGGAAGATTCGCGGGTACCTGACTTCTTCAGGGACCACTATCAAAAATGCAGAAGTGGAAAATCTCCTGTGAGCCATTCAATGCCCCTTGAAACTTGCCATTATCAAATGCCAAGCACATACAGGCCAGTCAAATGAGGTGGCACTTGGGAACGCCAGAGCTGATAATGCAGCTAAGTCAGCAGCTCTGTCAAAAGTGGGGATGTAGGTGTCATTGTTCCCACGAAGGAAAAATAATTGCTCAGACCCGCCACCCACTATTAATGACATGTTGGCCTTTCAGACACAGGCCAGTATGGAGGAGGTGGTGACCTGGACGAAGGATCAATGTTATAAAAATCCAGAAGGAGTATGGGTTCACCACGACGGCAGCGTGGTGGCGCCCAAATCCTTACTTCCATGGATTGCCCGATGTGTTCATACATTCACACATGCAGGCAAAGGGGGGGGGGGGGGGGGGGGGGAAGAAGGCAGATTATATTTTGGCAACTTGGTATGCACCAGGTATTTCGGCAATTGCAAAACAAATCTGTGAAAATTGTGTTACCTGTCAGACAATGAATCCGGGTAAGACGGAAAAAGTAGAATCTGCCTCCCACCCAAATCCAGTGGGGCCTTTTGTACATTTACAAATGGATTTTATTGAATTACCTATGTGTATGGGATTCAAGTATGTATTGGTTATTGTAGATGTGTTCTCTAGATGGATTGAAGCCTTTCCATGTAAAAAGGCCGATGCCACTACTGTTGCTAAATGTTTGTTAAAAGAAATCGGACCGCGCTTCGGAATCCCTGCTAAGCTTTCTAGTGATAATGGGTCACATTTCACGGGAACTGTTATAAGAGAAATGTGTAAAGCTTTACAGATTAATCAACGTTTTCATTGCAGTTATCATCCATAATCAGCTGGACTTGTTGACAGATATAATGGAATGCTTAAAAATAAGCTGGCAAAATTATGCAATGACACTGGACTGAAATGGACAGAACTGCTGCCCTTAGCTTTGATGGTAATGCGATCTGCAACGAACAGAACAACATGCCTGTCACCGCATGAGATAGTTATGGGATGTCCCCAACGACTACCTTTTACAGCACCATTTACTGCAAAACAAATGGACATCCACAAAATGGAGGAAAATATGTTGAATTATTGTATTGCACTAACCAAATGTATTTCCAGCTTTTATTCACAGGTAAAGGAAGCTCAAGTCAAGCCAGCGGAAGGGAAATGTCATAACCTGGAGCCTGGGGAATTCGTTTACATCAAAATCTTTAAAAGAAAAAGCAGTCTACAGCCAAGATTTGAAGGACCATACCAGGTCTTGCTGGCGACTAATACTGCAATCAAGGTAAAGGAAAGACCAACATGGATCCATCCCATTGCAAAAGAGCACCCGATCAGGAGGAAGGGAAGAAGGAACCAGAGGAACAGAAAAAGGAAGACTGACTAAGGAACTGTATGGACTATGGGGACTGATGGTGCTGGGGCTTGACAGGGTTTTACTTTGCATTATTGATTATACCAGGGGTACAGACACGCCACCGAAGGGAACTGCAAGTAAACGTATTTATGGCACTGAGTCATAAGTATGCTCAAGAAAGAAACTTGTCGAGTTGTTGGATATGTTCCCATGTACCTGTCCACTCCGAAGGGAGTATTCCCCTGGGATCTGTCCCCTTTAACGAATCAGAAATGGTAGAATGGTTGATAGTGCAAAATAAGACAAACGTAACCAAGGTGTCAGAAACGAAGGAGCAAACAGAATGGAGGTCAGCAGGGTATAAACTTACAGCCTTCCAGGGATGGTACCAGCCCAATTATAATAATAACCTTCAGCCTCCCTTCCTAAGCATTACTCCCAGAATAGGAAATCCTGAAGGTATAATGTGCTTGGTGAGTAATGAGACTAAAGGACCAGAAATGGGACGCAGCAAGTGTTCCCAAATGACTAAATGGCAAGCCATAACTAATCCCACTGATGGGAGAAAGATAGCTGGACAATGGTCCATAACAAAGCCCCAGGTGAAGGGTGGGAAGATGAGTCCACTCGAGTAGGATGGCACGAAAGGACCAGGAGCTGATGTCCTATAATTGCACCTACTTTATTTGTGGCCATAAAGCCTACCCATGGTTACCAGGGTCCTGTTACTTAGGATATGTGGTACTCTTTATCAGATCAATAAAGACTCTAAGGGATGCCTATGGAAGTCATAGATTTAAACGGGATTTGACATGGCTAAATGGAATATTCAAGGTAATGGTGCCACCCTATGGAATAGCATCAACTGAATGGCAGTTACGGGAACTGGCTAACTTAGTCGAATCAGTAGCCAACGCAACTTCCCAAGCCTTCAAAGGGATGAATGATGAAATGGTAGCTATTCGAACAGTGGCTCTTCAAAATCGTATGGCCTTAGATTATCTCCTAGCCAAGGAAGGAGGGACATGCGCATTAATAGGTGGCGAATGCTGTACGTATATCCCAGATAAATCAGAAGAAATCGGCAGTCCAGCTGAATACATTAGGAAAAAGGTAAGAGAGTATAAACACACAGTTGGCCAGGACGGTATCACCTTGTGGTGTTGGGCATCGGGATGGTTGGGATCCCTAGGGAGATCTGTGGTACAGGGTTTGATCATATTCCTGCTGATAGTCTTCGCCCTATATCTATTATTTGTCTTGGTTAAGTGTTGCTGTGCCAGGGTGGGAAAAACCGTGTTACCTACCGAGACCACGGCTAGAGTTATGGTAGCAACAACGACTGAAGGCTCTTGTGTGGAAATGGAAATAGAGAGACTGTACAAGATCAGAATGGGTTAAGTTGTCCTTGTGAAGGAAAAAATGGGGGAATGTGGAAATATATTTTTATCTAAGCTGATACCACACGGTATTTTTGTGCCCTTTGCAATATATAACAAAATGGAATCCTGGTCCTTCCAGAAATTTCTGCATAAAGCAGTCGGCTTGTATAAACAGCTAAACCTGGCTTGAAATGGCTGATAGCCACCAGACAGCTAGGAGACAAGTCCTGCTGAAGACAAGTACCACCCATGGTGCTCCCCTATTGTCTATACGACACCAGTTCCACTCCACCCCACCCTTTTCAAAGTACTCAAACCACCAGCCATTATCTCTTGTAGAGACCTCATCCATTTGATGCAAAAAGATAACTGACCAGGAAACTGGACCATCCTGACACAATGCAAGGCAGGTAATAGCTCATTACCACACTCTCATTGAGTAATGGCCGGCTGGCCAACTAATAACCCTGACAAAAGGAAATATCTGGAAACCATGTCAGGACAAGGATTTAGTAATTAACTCTTTATCTGTATTCACTGACTGCGAGACAGAGCCAATACACAGGGAGAGGCCATAACTTGGGTTTTACTGTATAAATATCTCGTGAAATTGTACCATTGCGGAGGTGTTCACTTAGCTATTGACTGAGTGTGACCTTTCCCTTGCTAGCAAGTAAATTAAAGAAACTTCCGCCAGAGCTGAAGGTGTCAGAGTTGTTTATCGGAGGTCGAGATTTCAACACGTACCCCTTGATCCCTTTAACTGTAAGGGCCACATCCAATTCCCTTTTGAATATATCGAACGAACTGGCCTCAACAACTTTCTGTGGTAGAGTATTCCACATGCTCACAATTCTCCTTATCTCAGTCCTAAATGGCTTACCCCTTATCCTTAGACTGTGACTCCTGGTTCTGGACTTCAACATCGGGAACATTCTTCCTGCATCTAACCTGCCCAATCCCGTCAGAATTTTATGTTTCTATGAGATCCCCTCTCATTCTTCTAAATTCCAGTGAATATAAGCCTAGTCAATCCAGTCTTTCATATGTCAGTCCTGCCATCGCAGGAATCACTCTTGTGAACCTTCGCTGCACTCCCTCAATAGCAAGAATGTCCTTCCTCAGATTAGGAGACCAAAACTGTATACAATATTCAAGGTGTGGTCTCACCAAGGCCCTGTACAACTGCAGTTAGACATCCCTGCTCCTATACTCAAATCCTCTCGCTATGAAGGCCAACATGCCATTTGCCTTCTTCGCCGCCTACTGTACCTGCAGGCCAACTTTCAATGACTGATGTACCATGAGACCCAGGTCTGGTTGCACCTCCCAGTTAACTTCTGAATTCAGTATCCTTTTGAATACTTATCTCCAGTAATGGGACAGTGCAGAAGAACGGAGACAGATAGACGAAGGAGGCAGATGCAGTTCAATGCAAAGGAGTATGTTGCAGCATATTTTGGCAAAAAGTAGAATGAATCTATGCACATCCTAAATGGCAATACTCTCCTAATATTGGAGGAAGAAATATCTAGAGGTGCATATACACAGATCTTTAAAGATGAAAAGTGCGGATGGAAAAGGCCATAAGGTGGCAAATGGGATTCTGGATGTTATACACAATATTGAATATGAAGTAAGGGGAGAGATACTGAATTTTTACAAGACATTGCCTAGTCCATAGTTAGTGTTTAGGAGGTTTAGGAGTCGCATTGTAGTAAAGATATTAGAGCAACAGAAAGGTACAATAAAGAGTCACTATAATTATGCCATCAATGACAGGTTAGTTGTTATTAGATTTTTTTTTCATTGCAACAGTGAAAGATAAAGGGGCGAGAAATCTAAATCAGAATTATGGAAAGTTTTAAGAGAAGGAATTATGAAAAATGGTTTCCGCTGCTTCACACATTGGTAACAAGGGAGTATGGACTCAGGATCATCACCAGGAGAACGAAGGAGGAAGTTGAAATAAATATTTTCACAGAAGGTTATTAGAACATAAAATACTTTACTATGGGCATGGGCAACCTTGTGAACCTGGGAGCCAGATACACATCTTAAAAACGGGCAAGTGGGCTACATATGTTTATGCAATAATGCAAGACCCCCATATACAACAAGGGGATCAAAATGGATTGGAGGAGGTCAGACTAATACAGATTGAATAAACTATTTTTTCCGAAAACAAAATAACTATGACAATGGATAAAACCTGTACCTGAATCGTCGTCAGTGTTCTTCAGAAATGAAAATCAATGACAGACTGTTTATGATTCAAGAGCACACACAACAGTAATAAGCTGCTATGCTTCAACCAATACATCTGATAAAAATGACAAAAGGCACTCATCAATGCAATCTAGTGAATGGAATTCCTGAACAAGATATCTTGGTGGTAGCTTTGATATAAACATCAACTTAGTTGCAGACCACTATGGTTGGATTTCTAATATGTATACACATGGTTGCACACATCAAAACCTGGACAACATCCACAAACAACAACCATCTCCAACAAGACTGACCATAACCACCTCCCCATGGTATTACCATTGCCAAGACCCCCACCAACAAAATCCTGGTGATCACCACTGACCAGAAACTAAACTGGACCAGCCACATAAATGCCATGGCTAGTAGAGGTGGTCAGAGGCTGGGTTTCTGTGGTGCCTGGCTCACCTCCTGATTCCCCCAAGCCTCTCTACCACATACAAGGCACAAGTCAGGAGTGTGATGGAGCACTTTCCACTTCCTTGGATGCAGCTCCAACAACACCCAAGAAGCTAGACACTATCTAGGATAAAGCAATCCACTTGATCGGCATTCTATCCACTGGTTTAAAAGATCCACTCCCTCCACTATCAGTGGACCAGGGTTGCAGTGTCTACAATCTACAGGATGCACTGCAACAACATGCCAAGGCATCCTCGGCAGAACTTCCCAAGCCCACTACCTCCATCACCTAGAGGGACATCGACAGCAAGTGCATGGGAACACCATCACCTCCAAGTTCCTTTGTAAGTTACACACCATTCTGATTTGGACATATAATCGGTCTTCCCAGTCACTCGATCAAAATCCTGGAACTCCCCAATGTTCCCGTTAATATTTTTTGGGTGCACGGCCCCTTTAAGCTTAAAGGGAACATTGCTCCTTACCTACCAGCACTGTGGGATCATCTCCACCACATGGACAGCAGTGGTTCAAGGAGGCAGCTCAACCCTGGACCTGATGGCTTGCATCCTAGCGTCTTAAAATAAGTGGCTGCAGAGATAGTGGATGCATTGGTTAAAAACTACCAAAATTCCCTGGATTCTGGGGAGGTCCCAGGGGATTGGAAAACCGCAAATGTAACGCCCCTATTTAAAAAAGGAGGCAGACAGAAAGCAGGAAACTGTAAACCAGTTAGCCGAACATCTGTCGTTGGGAAAATTCTAGAGTCCATTTTAAGGAAGCAGTAGCAGGACATTTAGAAAAGCATGATTCAATTAAGCAGAGTCAACATGGTTTTCTGAAAAGGGAAATCATGTTGACAAATTTGCTGGGAGTTCTTTGAGGATGTAACATGCAGCGTGGATAAGGGAGAACCAGTGGATGTGGCATATTTGGATTTCCAGAAGGCATTTGATAAAGTGGCACATAAAAGGTTACTGTTCAAGATAAAAGCTCACGGGGTTGGGGGGGGTAATATATTAGCATGGATAGAGGATTGGCTAACTAACAAAAAACAGAGTCGGGATAAATGGGTAATTTTCTGGTTGGCAAACAGTAAATAGTGGGGTGCCGCAGGGATCAGTGCTGGGGCCTTAACTATTTAAAATCTATATTAATGACTTGGATGAAGGGACCGAGTGTAATGTAGCCAAGTTTGCTGATGATACAAAGGTGGGTACGAGAGCAAATTATGAAGAGGACACAAGAAATCTGCAAAGTGGTATAGACAGGCTAAGTGAGTGGGCCAACATTTGTCCGATTGAGTATAATGTGTAAAAATGTGAGGTTATCCACTTTGGCAGAAAAAAAAAGAAAATAAAATTTATAATTTAACTGGAGAAAAATTGCAAAGTGCTGCAGTACAGAGGGATCTGGGGGTCCTTGTGTGCTGGGGGTCCTTGTGCATGAAACACAAAAAGTTAGTATGCAGGTACAGCAAGTAATCAGGAAGGCAAATGGAATGTTGGCCTTTATTGCAAGGGGGATAAAGTATAAAAGCAGAGAAGTCCTGCTACAACTGTACAGGGTATTGGTGAGGCCACACTAGAGTACCTGTGCTGCATAGAGTTTTGGTCTCTGTATTTAAGGATATACTTGCATTGGAGGCTGTTCAGAGAAAGTTCACTAGGTTAATTCCAGAGATGAGGGAGTACATATGAAGATAGGTTGAGCCTGTACTCCTTGGAGTTCAGAAGAATGAGGGGTGATCTTATCGAAACATATAAGATAATGAGGGGGCTTGACAAGGTGGGTACAGAGAGGATATTTCCACTCATTGGGGAAACTAAAACGAGGGGGCATAGAATAAGGGGCTGCCCATTTAAAACTGGGATGAGGAGGAATCTATTCTCTCAGAGGGTTGTAAATCTGTGGAAATCTCTGCCCCAGAGAGCTGTGGAGGCTGGGTCATTGAATATATTTAAGGCAGAAATAGACAGATTTTTAAGTGATAAGGGAGTAAAGGGTTATGGGGAGCGGGCAGGGAACTGGAACTGAGTCCATGATTCGATCAGCCATGATATCAAATGGCGGAGCAGGCTCAAGGAGCCAAATGGCCGACTGCTGCTTCTATTTCTTATGTTCTTATGCAACACCACCTTCTCAAGGCATCTAGGAATGGGCAATAAATGCCAGCGATGTCCATATCCAAGGAATTTTTTTTTTTTTTAAATGGTGAGAATGCGGATTAGTTTCTCAAATTATATGGAAGGAATATCTAGTCAGTCATCTCTGGAATACTGAGAGAAAATCCTAGAGTACTTCTTGCATAAGAATCTCTGTACAGGTATTACATATTTTTACAAGAATGTGTAGCTGTGCACAAAATTTTAATTGTTTTTTTAGGAGCGAATCGACATCTTTTTTTAGTGTGTAGGTACATGTTGGCAGTGGATAGGCAATGGCAAACATTTAAAGATCACATGGATGAACTACAATTGTACATCCCTGTGTGGCGTAAAAATAAAAAAGGGAAGGTGGCTCAACCGTGGGAAATTAGGGAAAGTGTTAAATCCAAGGAAGAGGCATATAAATTGGCCAGAAAAAGCAGCAAACCTGAGGACTGGGAGAAATTTAGAATTCAGCAGAGGAGGACTAAGGGTTTAATTAGGAGGGGAAAAAATAGAGTATGAGAGTAAGCTTGCAGGGAACATAAAAACTGACTGCAAAAGCTTCTATAGATATGTGAAGAGAAAAAGATTAGTGAAGACTAATGTAGGTCCCTTGCAGTCAGAATCAGGTGAATTCATAATGGGGAACAAGGAAATGGCAGACCAATTGAACAAATACTTTGGTTCTGTATTCATAAGGAAGACACGAATAACCTCCCTAAAATACTAGGGGACCGAGGGTCTAGCGAGCAGGGGAAACTGAGGGAAATCCTTATTAGTCAGGAAATGGTGTCAGGGAAATTGAAGGGACTGAAGGCCGATAAATCCCCAGGGCCCGATAGTCTGCATCCCAGAGTACTTAAGGAAGTGGCCCTAGAAATAGTAGATGCATTGGGGGTTATTTTCCAACATTCCATTGACTCTCGATCAGTTCCTATGGATTGGAGGGTAGCTAATGTAATCCCACTTTTTAAAAGAGGGAGAGAGAAAACAGGGAATTATAGACCGGTTAGCGTGACATCGGTGGTGGGGAAACTACTGGAGTCAATTATTAAAGATGTAACAGCAGTGCATTGACAGGATCAGTCCAAGTCAGCATGGATTTATGAAAGGGAAATCATGCTTGACAAATCTTCGAGAGTTTTTTTGAGGATGTAACTAGAAGAGTGGATAAGGGAGAACCAGTAGATGTGGTGTATTTGGACTTTCAAAAGGCTTTTGACAAGGTCGCATACAAGAGATTAGTGTGCAAAATTAAGGCACATGGTAGTGGGGGTAATGTGCTGATGTGGATAGAGAAATGGTTGGCAGACAGGAAGCAAAGAGTGGGAATAAACGGGTCCTTTTCAGAATGGCAGGCAATGACTAGTGGGGTGCCGCAGGATTCAGTGCTGGGACCCCAGCTATTCACAATATACATTAATGATTTAGACGAAGGAATTGAATGTAATATCTTCAAGTTTGCAGATGACACTAAGCTGGGTGGCAGTGCAAGCAGCGAGGAGGATGCTAGGAGGCTGCAGGGGGACTTGGACAGGTTAAGTGAATGGGCAAATGCATGGCAGATGCAGTATAATGTGGATAAATTGTGAGGTTATCCACTTTGGTGGCAAAAACAGGAAGACAGCTTATCTGAATGGTGACAGATTAGTAAAATGGGAGGTGCAACGAGACCTGGGTGTCATGGTACATCAGTCATTGAAGGTAGGCATGCAGGTACAGCAGGCAGTAAAGAAAGCAAATGGCATGCTAGCCTTCATAGCAAGGGGATTTAAGTATAGAAGCAGGGAGGTCTTACTGCAGTTGTGCAGGGCCTTGGTGAGACTACACCTCGAGTACTGTGTGCAGTTTTGGTCTCCTAATCTGAGGAAGGACAGGCTTGCTATTGAGGGAGTGCAGCAAAGATTCACCAGACTGATTCCCAGGATGGCAGGACTGACATATGAGGAAACACTGGATCGGTTAGGCTTATACTCACTGGAATTTAGAAGAATGAGAGGGGATCTCATAGAAATGTATAAAATTCTGACAGGACTGGACAGGTTAGATGCAGGAAGAATGTTCCCGATGTTGGGGAAGTCCAGAACCAGGGGACACAGTCTAAGGATAAGGGATAAGCCATATAGGATCGAGATGAGGAGAAACCTTTTCACCCAGAGAGTTGTGAACCTGTGGAATTCTCTGCCACAGAAAGTTGTTGAGTCCAGTTCGTTGGACATATTCAAAAGGGAGTTCGATGTGGCCCTTACGACTAAAGGGATCAGAGGGTATGGAGAGAAGGCTAGGGTGGGTACTGAGGTTGAATGATCAACCGTGATCATATTGAATGGCGGTGCAGGCTCAAAGGGCCGAATGGCCTGCTCCTGCACCTATTTTCTACGTTTCTATGTATGTTTCAAAAGGACGGACAACTCGACTCTGTTTCTGTTGAACTTAGCAAGTATTAAAACTCAAAGCCCACCCAAGTAATAGAAATAATTAACTAATGATCACTGGGCTGTCACTACCAATACTTACGATCCATTGCTTTTTAAAAATATGCCACAACAAAGCAGAGGGATGGCAGGAGGAGACTCTCAATCATTACTGTAATTGTGCTTTGTTCCAATGGTGAAAATTAATTCAGGAAGTCTGAGAGGCAGTCTTTGGGAAAAGCGGACTTATTTGATAAATCTGTCACTAAGAATTTTTAAAAGAGAATGGATAGGATTTCAATACTTCTGTTTTGGAATAGATATTGCAAGTAAAAATACTGTAGGTTATTATTGTTCTTGCTTCTGTTTAATCTTAGTTCTCAATAATCATGAATTATTAGTTTTAGTTCAAGTTAAATAGTTTGCGGCATTTTCTGTCAGTTGCAGTGAATTAAATTGTTATTTCCAATGGATGCTTCAATGGTAAAATGGTTCACTGTTCATACAAAAGCTCTTTATCCATTGCACAACAACTTGCATTTACATAGCACATTTAACACACTAAAATATCCCAAGGTGCTTCACAGGAGCACCATCAAACAAACTTTGCATAAGGTCAAGGTCAAGCTTTAGCTCTCAGACATTTGTGCTTGTATATGGAACTAACTTTGCAACAAGAAGTATCTGGAGACATTTGAATTAGAACACATGGTTTATCCACAACAGCGCATGAAACTTGTCAAATGGTAAAACACTGACCTAAACAGATGAAATGAATTTCAATAGGTCACATTGCAAGATGCTACAAAATATACAAGCTGTAAAATAAGAACATAAGAAATAGGAGCAGGAGTAGGCCATGTGGCTCCTTGAGCCTGCTCCACCATTTAATACGATCATGGACTCAGGTGCAGTTCCCTGCCCGCTCCCCCAACCCCTTATTCCCTTATCGTTTCTGTCTTAAATGTAATCAATGTCCCAGCTTCCACAGCTCTCTGCGGCAGCAAATTCCACAGATTTACAATCCTCAAAGAAATTTCTCCTCATCTCAGTTTTAAATAGGCGACCCCTTATTCAAAGATTTTGCCCGCTAGTTCTAGTCTTCTCCCATCAGTGGAAACATCCTCTCTGCATCCACCTTGTCAAACCCCCTCATGATCTTATATGTTTCAGTAAGATCACCTCGCATTCTTCTGACTTCCAATGAGTAGAGGCCCAACCTATTCAACCTTTCCTCATAAGACAACCCCCTCATCTCTGGAATCAACCTTGTGAACCTTCTCTGAACTGCCTCCAAAGCAAGTATATCCTTTCATAAATATGGAAACCAAAACTACAAACAGTATTCCAGGTGTGGCCTCACCAATACACTGTACAACTGTAGCAAGACTTCCCTGCTTTTATACTCCGTCCCCTTTGTAATAAAGGCCAAGATTCCATTGGCCTTCCTGATCACTTGCTGTACCTGCATACTAACCTTGCACAAGTACCCCCAGGTCCCACTGTACTGCAGCACTTTGCAATCTTTCTCCATTTAAATAATGGGCCCAAGTTTCCACAAGAAAAAAAACGGGCGCCCCTCCGAGGCCCTCGGCGCAGCCAGCACGAGCTGTGGGGGAGCGGAGCCAGGTCCCTGCGCTGAAAACAGTGTCGGGACCTCTGCACATGCGCGCTACAGTGGGCACGCAAGTGCAGTAGCTCCAGGCGCCGAACTGTGTGGGAGGGGCCCAAAGCACGCAGCCCCTAGCCCTGGCTGAATGGCCTCACTGGGGCTGCGTGAATAAGGCTTCTCCCACGGCCAGCTCCTGCTCCCCGCCCCCGACCAGACCCAACACCCGCTCCTCCCTGCCTCCGGACCAGACCCGACACCCGCTCCGATCAGACCCGACACCCGCTCCCCCCCACTGCCTCCGGACCAGACCCGACACCCGCTTCCCCCCCCCCCGCCCCCGCCGACCAGACCCGACATCCGCTTCCCCCCTCCGCCCCGACCCGAGACCCGCTCCCCGCACCCCCCCCCACCCCGACTGGACCCAACCCGCGCTCCCGCCCCCCCCCCCCCCCCCCCCCGGCCACTGGACCCGACTCCCGCTCCCGGACTGGATCCGATCCGACCGACCCCCCCCCCTCCCTCTCTCTCTCCCTCCCACCCCCTTCCCCCTCCCTCCCTCCCCCTCTCTCCCTCCCCCCCTCTCCCTCAGCGGCACAAATGGCTTTCTCTTCCCCCCCCCCCCCCTCCCGCTCAGCAGCACGAACGGCTGCAGAATTCTCCCTGGCTGAAGCACTTTCACACAGGTAGGAAGATGGTTTATTTAATCTTTTCTTGGCTTATAAATGTTTATTCAGGTTGGATTTATTTGTATAATATTTGTAGAAGTATAAATAAGGATTTATTGTAGAATTTAATGAGTTCCCTTTCCCCCCCACCTCGTTCTGGACGCCTAATTTGTAACCTGCGCCTGATTTTTTAATGTGTAGAACAGGTTTTTTCAGTTCTACAAAAATCTTCACTGGCTCCATTCTACTTTAGTTTGGAGTACGTTTTCACTGTGGAAACTTTGAAATCAGGCATCAGTGGCCGTACATGCCCCCTTTTGAAGAAAAAATTCTGTTCCAAAGTAGAACTGTTTTACCTGACTAGAACTGCAGAAAAAAAAATGTGGAGAATTGCGATTTCTAAGATAGTCCGTTCTCCACCAGTTGCTCCTAAAAATCAGGCGCAAATCATGTGGAAACTTGGACCCAATAACTTGCTATTTGATTTTTTTCTGCCAAAGTGCATGACCTCACACTTTGCAACATTATACTCCATCTGCCAAATTTTTGCCCACTCACTTAGCCTGTCTATGTCCTTTTGCAGATTTTGTGTGTCCTCCTCACACATTGCTTTTCCTCCCATCTTTGGATCGTCAGAAAACTTGGCTACGTTACACTCAGTTCCTTCTACACTCAGTTCCTTTATATAGATTGCAAATAGTTGGGGTTCCAGCACTGATCCCTGCGGCACCCCACTAGTTACCGATTGCCAGGCCGAGAATTAACCATTTATCCCGACTCTCTGTTTTCTGTTTGTTAGCCAATCCTCTATCCATGCTAATGTACCCCCAACCCCATGAACTTTTATCTTGTGCAGTAACCTTTTATGTGGCACGTTGTCAAATGCCTTCTAGAAATCCAAATACACCACATCCACTGGTTCCCCTTTATCCATCATACTCGTTACATCCTTAAAGAATTCCAGCAAATTTGTCAAACATGACTTGCCCATCATAAATCCCTGCTGACTCTCCCTGGCCGAATTTTGCTTTTCCAAATGTCCTGCTACTGCTTCTTTAATAATGGACTCCAACATTTTCCCAACCACAGATGTTAGGCTAACTGGTCTATAGTTTCCTGCTTTTGGTCTGCCTCATTTTTTTTTTAAATAAATAGGGGCGTTACATTTGCAGTTTTTCTAAAAGGAGCAGACATAACCACAGTTCTTCGGGGAAGTATCTCCTCACTCCATGAGAGTTCCAAGATCTGCAGTGACAAATCCTTGGATATGGATGTCGCTGGCATTTATTGTGCATTCCTAGATGCTTTTGAGAAGGTGGTGCCGAGCTGCCTCCTTGAACGGCTGCAGTCCATGTGGTGGAGGTGATCCCATAATGCTGGTAGGTAGGGAGCAAGCAATGTTCCCTTTTAGCTAGGGATGCGGAATTGAGTGGCTAGGAGCCAGTGAGGCCTGAGAGGACTTATGGTCCCACTAATAAGTAACACCAGACAAGATCCCCGATGTCTACAAAATTCTGATTTATATTTACAATGCATTAAGTTGCTTCTTGAAGAGATCCAGGACATATGTTGCATTTATTAACCTTATTATTATTCCAAGTCCAGCACTAGCCCCTTTGGTACACAACACAATATTCAGTTTTCCAACTTTAAAATGCATCCATTAGATTTATATGGATTGATAGTTTCATTTAATTTCACTTCATAGAATCATGGATACTTACAGTATAGAAGGCTATTCGGCCCATTGTGCCTGTGCTGGCTCTTATCCACAATACTCCAACTGTGGCCTAACCAGTGATTTATAATGTTCTAGCCTCATCTCTCTGCTTTTATATTCTATTCCCCTATTTATAAATCCAAGTAACCCATATGCTTTTTAACCACTTGCCCTGTCACCTTTAAGGATTTGTGTATATGGACACCAAGGTGGCTCTGCAAATTAAATGGTGCATCTTCTGAAGCAGTCATCTGTATGGAGACTAAATTAGTCTTAAACAGAATCATAAGCTCAGGCACCCATCCATAACTGGACACCAGTGACCATCAGATTTTTCTCCACTTAATTAACAGAAAAAAACATGCAAGAACAGCATGGTAAACTCATTAAGACTAAAAATGCAGGCATAGCCATGTGCTGCACAGAAAAAAAATTGATAAAAATGATTTAATTGCCACAACCTTCTGACTCAGAAGGGAGTGCGTGACCAACTGAGCCACAACTGACACCAGAGCATGGGTAGTAATGTCCCTCAGGGTTCCATTCTAGAACCACCTCTGATTACTGTAGGGGTCCATAGGGAGTGGTGTCAAAATTTGCAGATGTCATGACATATGTAAAGTCTTGCCATACATGCCAAGTTCAAAGACATCGCAACAGGGTTCATCATCACTAATCAATAGTAATTCTTAGGGGTGGACTTGTTTGGCGAGTTCCTTCCCAATCCAAAAAGGACAAATATTCCTAAATGGTATTTGCTGATTTCTCCAAAAGGAAAGATAACAAAGGACTATTTAGTTGTGGCACTTGCCACTCAAAAGAATCATCACAACAAATGAAGACAGCCAATATCGATGATTTGGTGAAAGTAAGGAAAGATTCTAAAGATACCACAGCTAAATTAATTCCTATTAGCAAAGATCTATGCAGGGCACTATGCCAAGGTTGTGGGAGTGTAGTGAATGGAGGAAAGGGAGGTAAAATTGGAGTACCTAAGTCACCCATCATCATCATATGCAGTCCCTTGTATCGAGTTTGACTCGCTTCCACGCCAAAAAGGGATGAGTTCACAGGTGTTTCAATGAAGGACCTAATATTCCAGGTCCCAAACTAAATCTTGAAGGGTGGAAGATGCCAGAGCCTGGATTTTTTTTTAAACATGTGGTGGCTGTTGCACACCAGCCACCACATGGGCTTGACAGAGCTAGGTCTTGGTCCAGTGGCAAGGATTAAACAAGACAACTGGAGACCAGCTCTGCTACATGGACCTAGTGCGCACACATATCAGTGTGGGCTGGCCCATGCTGCCCCTGGGCCCTCTTCTGGATCCCGAATTCACGCCTCTCCTGGGCCCCGATCACGTTGCTCCACGATCACTTGCCGCTCCTGCTGTACCTGTCCACGCTCCAATCAGCGACCTGGACCTTGGTGACGTCCAAACCAGTCGGTGGTGGAAGCTGATTCTGTCAATAATGATTGGCTCAGCTATTCATTACCACAGAGCAGGAAGGTCTTCCGGCTGCTCCCAAGTCACCCAGCATTGCACCAACATATTTGGATTTTCTTACAGCTGACTCAAGAATAGAATGAGGCCTCCCTTTTCATTGGGGGTGTTCCATAGCACATTAAATGGGGAAATTGAAACTTCCATAACTGTACAGTCATTTTTATTCTGCATCAAGTTGTACACATTTCCAAATTAAAGAAAACTTGAAAGTATAACTTTGTGCTGGCAGAGTATAACTGCATTTTCTGCATGCCAGCCTTCGAGGTTTCATTTGTGGCTGTGAATAGAAATTGGGTGCGATTTTGAAAAATGTAAAGTTACCCAAGGTAACTGACACAAAGTCAAAAATTTACCAAAAAAGTGTTTATTTTCTGATAATTGACAACTGATTATTAACTGATTAGCACTCAATCAACTTGCATTCATTACATCACAGTTGTTAAGGGAAGTCATCGCCCATCAACTGCACAGAGATTCCTGACAGTTTATATCCACCCAGTGCTGGTAATAAATACCTGGGAGTGATTACAAGGCAGTAATCTCAACTCTGGGTAAAATGATACCTCTAAATCACTTGAATTTCACTGTGGTGATTCACATCATTTGGAGCCGTTATCTTTATATTTTATCTAAAGATTGTATAAAAGTTACATTTTATATACGATCAGTAACCAATTCTTCATTTTGAAACTACCTACTATTTTTACTGAACGCAATACAGGTATTGAATTTACATAAAAATGGTGTTTACAAACAAAATTATTAGAATTTTGATTCACAAATGAATGCTTGCAGTGATCACAGTTGTGCCTTCATTTCATAAGCACAGTGCCCTGGAAAGGTTTTATTTTTGTTCTCTTTCAAATTTTCTCCCCTGCTGTCCTGAATAAGCTGACGTATGCTGCAGTAAGTTCTATTGTTCCTTGATACCTTCTGTTTCCTCCCCTTAAGCAGACATTCTTTAGGTATGAAACTAGGCAGAGAGAGTTGGTTTAATAGCTGGCATCAATGATACTAGTCAGCAACTGTAACAGCACTTGACCTTCTGCCTCTCTCTTCACAGAATTTTCTGGGTTTTGCTTTGAATAGTCAATCTCCTCTCTCCTTCCCCAGGGACAGGAGGATCCATAACACTTTCCCACAGCCTAGTTCCTCAAGATCATTACCTCAATCGCCCACTCCCTCCCACCTGCTCAGTCTCGTGTCCCATTAATGTCATCGTCATAGGCAGTCCCTCGGAATGGAGGAAGACTTGCGTCCACTCCTGAAGTGAGTTCTTTGATGGCTGAACAGTCCAATACAAAAGCCACAGACTCTGTCACAGGTGGGAAAGATAGTCATTGAGGGAAGGGGTGGGTGGGACTGGTTTGCCGCACGCTCTTTCTGCTGTCCGCGCTTGATTTCTGCATGCTCTCGGCATTGAGACTCGAGGTGCTCAGCGCCCTCTCGGATGCACTTCCTCCACTTAGGGTGGTCTTGGGCCAGGGGCTCCCAGGTGTCTGTGCGGAGGCTTCGAGGGTATGCAGCGTTTCCGCTGCCCACCTTTGGCTCGGTTGCTGTGAAGGAGCTCCGAGTAGAGCACTTGCTTTGGGAGTCTCGTATCTGGCATGCAGACTACGTGGCCTGTTCAGCGGAGCTGACCGAGTGTAGTCAGTGCTTCAATGCTGGGGATGTTAGCCTGAATGAGGACGCTGATGTTGGTGCGCCTGTTCTCCCAGGGGATTTGTAGGATCTTGTGGAGACATCGTTGGTGATATTTCTCCAGCAACTTGAGGAGAGATACCCACATAACAATCCTGGTAAAACAATGGGCAGGTTTAACAACAACTTGTATTTATATAGTGCCTTTAACATCGTAAAATGTCCCAAGACGTTTCACAGGAGTGTTATCAAACAAAATGAGATACTGAGCCACGTAAGGAAATATTAGGGCAGATGGAGGTAAGTTTTAAGGAGTGTCTTAATGGAAAGAGTAGAATAGAGAGGTGGAAGGTTTAGGGAGGGAATTCCAGAGCTTAGGGCCTTGACAGCTGAAGGCACAGCCACCAATGGTGAAGTAATTAAAATCGGGATGCTCAAGATGGCAGAATTGGACGAACGCAGATATCTTGGGCTGGAGGAGGATAGAGATAGAAAAGGGCGCGGCTATGGAGAGATTTGAAAACAAGTACAAGAATTTTTAAATCAAGGCATTGCATAACCGGGAGCCAATTTAGGCCAGCAAGCACAAGGGTGATGGGTGAACGGGACTTGGTACAAGTTAGGACACGGGTTTTGGAAGGCCTCAAGTTTACAGAGGGTAGAACGTGGGAGGCTGGCCAGGAGTCATCATCATAGGCATTCCCTGTGAGTCGAGGATGACTTCCTTCTACACTAAAAATGAGTTCTCAGGTGACTGAAGACTCCAATGCGGGACCTACAGTTTCTGTCACAGGTGGGGCAGACGGTGGTTGAAGGAACTGGTGGGTGGGGTGGGTGGGGGGCCTGGGTTGCCGTGCGCTCCTTCTGCTGTCGACGTTTGGCTTCAGCTTGCTCTCGGCGAAGAGACTCGAGGTGTTCAGCAGCTTCCCGAATGCTTTTCCTCCACTTTGGGCGGTCTTGGGCCAGGGATTCCCAGATTTCGGCGGGGATGTTACATTTGAAGGTGTCCTTGAAGCGTTTCCTTTGCCCACCTGGGGATCGCTTGCCGTGTCACAGAGCTCCAAGTAGAGCACTTGTTTTGGGAGTCTCGTGTCAGGCATGCGAATGATGTGTCCCGTCCGGGATAGCTGATCGAGTGTGATCAGTGCTTCAATGCTGGGGATGTTGGCCTGAACGAGAACATTAACATTGCTTGCATTGGAATAGTCAAGTCTAGAGTTAACAAAAGCATGGATGAGTGTTTCAGCAGCAGATGAGTTGAGGCAGGAGGAGAGTCGGGCGATGGTGTGGAGGTGGAAATAGGCAGTCTTTGTGGTGGTGCGGATACGTGGTTGGAAGCTCATCTTGGCATCAAATAAGACACCAAGTTTGCGAACAGTCTGGTTCAGCCCAAGACAGGTGCCAGCTTGAGGGAACAGCAAAATATTGAAGAAACATCTATGTAGAATAGTGCAATTATAACCAATTCCTTGGCAATTGAATGGCAGTTGCCCTAGCACCTTCAACCTTTTCAAATATATTGTATTTTTCTACTTACTAGCTCTTCCCCCTCGAGTAATCTCAGAGGTGAACTCAAATTACATTAACAGTGCATCTTCTTTTTCAGGAACAGTGATGTGAAGTCAAAGAATCCCAATCATTGGAGTTCCCTTCAGGCCACAATATTATTCGTCTCCTTTGACGAAAGTAATCTACCGCTGACATCCCACCATGGGTTCAGCAATTATCCCATTCTGCTTCTTCAGATTCATCTACTTAATATTTAATCTCCTGTATATGCTCGTCATAGGCCTCATTAACCAAAAGGAGACAGAGGATAATGAAGGTGAGAACTGCTCCGCATCAGGAATTGTCTAGCACCTACGTTGCATATTCCGTGAATTTTTTGCCATGTTTAGTGTGGGGCCTGAGTAGTGCTCTCTATTTCACCACACCACGCTTGATTGGAACCTCAACCACCACCGTAAACATTCACTTCCTCCAGCGGGAGAGGCGAGTCCGGCGACCCAGCAGGGGAGGAGGTCTGGATTTCAGAACATTTTACGGATTCCGGATGACCCCATCACGGATCGGCCCAGTGTCCAGATTCCGGAACTTTCTGAATTTCGGACACTCAACCTTTATATCGCCGTCCCTTCATCACTTCACTGCTGGGTCAAAATCTGGGAACTCCCTTCCCAACAGCACTGTGGCAGTACCTTTACCAGAAGGACAGCAGCAGTTCAGAAAAGCAGCGCACCACCACCTTCTCAAGGGCAATTAGGGATTGGCAATAAATGCTGGCCTTACTAGCAATGCCCACATCCCATGAATGAAAAAAAAAACATCAATTTGTTTCTCAATGTAACTGCCAGTTTCATGTCAAATTATGTGAAACTCTACATTATGCATTTGGACCCACTGGGAACAAGATTTTACTCAGACCTTTATGACTGACAGAGAGTGATTTTCATTGCATCATGTGCATTCAATTCAGAACCATAGCCCAGAAAAAAGGCCATTGATACAATCAGTGCCATCCAGTCTTTTTCTTCTTCGCTCTTCACTTTAAAGCAGAAGTAATATATCTTTGTACCATACAGCCAAAAAAATTACCTAAACAAATTTTAGTAAAGTTTGAGAAGTGTACTGTATTAGGGAGGAGACTCAGTTTTTTTAAAAATCTTGAAGTGTAAGACTATTTTTGATAAGAGTTTGGACACAGCCATAAGCTCTAAGCTGATCAAACTTCTCGTTTATAGCAACAATGAAACAGAACGGATTTTTGTGCTGCTCATAAAATCACGAGCAGAAACTTGACAGCCGTCCAACTCTACAAAAATGCTAGAAAATTTCTTGAATTCCAGAATTTCTTGCAGTCATGCCCCTACATACTGGAAAAATAAACAATAATGCCAGCTGTAAATACTGCAGACATTTTTGAGTCTATAGCTCAAATTTTCCGACAGGAAGCAATCCCTGCCAGAAGTGTGGCGGATGGGCCTTCCATCATACAAGTGCTAGTCCTACTGAAGTTTCTGGAGGAAGTTTAATTACAATATTGAGGCCGAGGGAGAGCGCCAGGCATTACAAGCACCTCTTGGTGGGGTCTGCCTATATGGGGGTGAGCAGTAGTGTATTGCTGAAGGTTAGGTTGAAAAATGTGACATTAGTCATTGATGGTTTCCTTTATGAAGTTCCATAAGTACTTGTTACTGGGTCAACTGCAGATCGACCGGCACCATGGCCTGTATGCACCTCAACTTCTTCTCCATCCTTCAAAAAAAAAAGATATAGGTGCACTGCTGATGGAAAACCTAACCTAATATGCCCACTTTAGAATTGGGAGCATTACAGGATTTGGAAGCTCTACAGCACACATACAAAGGTGGATGGTAAAACAGTTGTCAGCAGTGGAAAAAATACAAAACAAAATGACCAAAATTGACCAAGACATAAGCCATGAATCCTTCATTGCCCTTTAAATCCACTCTGCCTTTTCTGTATCATTTGCTGGATGCCCATTTCATATGGGCATGATTGGCGCAGAACACAAGTCAAACAAAGTAATGACAGAAAATAGAATGTCAATATTACCACATCATTCCCGCTTTATTGAAATATACCAGTCCAATGTACGATAGGCCCTTCTGCTGTCCATCAGAAATTATACTGCAAGATTTAGAAGGGTTTAAAAAGAGCACACAGCTGGCATGAGAAATCCCCACTTAATTTCATGCCCAATCTGTCTGAATATCTTCCAAAAAATCAGACAATATTCACTGGAAAATCTGGACTTAAATATATTCTTTTGTATTTTCACTGTACTATACAATGGAGTATGACAGCTCCTGAAACAGAATCAAAAAATCCATCAAGTATAAAAGCATCTCATCATTTGTCCTACCTGCATGAAAGTTCCTAGCCTCCACATGACAATTTTTCAGACAAAGCTCCTTTTATCAGCAGGTCGTCAAATGGGAAATTTGGTGGTCTGAGGTTTAAGCTGACTGTATCATGGCACTGAACTAGCTTACATTATTCAACAGATAATCAAATTGCACTAATTAATTTTTCTCAAATCGATAGGCTTTAATAGCCTTCATACTATGCAGAGATCAGCAAAAATATATTTCATTTAGAAGATTTGGCGAAAGGTAAAGTGCATCTAAATTGCATCATTCTTTAGTGCCAACCAAACAGCATGTCAAAAAGAGGAATTAATTTGTGTGGTTAGATTTTTGTTTAGTTATTTGTGGATCAAACCAAAAATGTCCTATGGCACTGCCATCTAGTGTTACTGCAAGATATTATTTGATCAACAGTTGCACTTGTAGGGGAATAACCACAGCAGGAAAAACATTAACAAATTGAAAATTGCCAGCAATTGTACCCAATAAATTGGCTGATGAATGACAGCAACTGTAATGAGAAAAATAAATTATACTATTCAGTTGATGTAATTATCAGCAAATAGGAGTATTTACAAACACAGAACAGGAATTCTTACAAAATAGCAATTAAACTATTAAAATAGCATAATTTCTCATTAATGTGATCAGCAATCTTCTACAGTTTAAAAAAAACTCATGTCATCACAGTTGTAAAACGAACAGGCTGCTCAGTTTATCTACTAAATATTGCAAATACATTTTTATTACAACAGTAATGTTCAACATATTCAGCAATAAAGTCTATCCCACTGTCTAAAACATGTTGCAACATTATGACAAATGGAAGTGCCTGCTCTTTGGAAAGAAGCAATAATCTTGAAGAAATTATATTAAGTTAATAAAAAGAAAGAAATGAGAACCAAGAGTATGGCACAACTGTATTGTTTTTAAATAATGCATTCAGCTATTAAGACTAAATTCAAAATTACATCTTCCTCCCCAATTGTTGAAATGTGTCAGGTATCAAGATGTTATAAAAAGTTGCAATATACACAACAAAATGTCTTTGCTACTGAAAAGAGACACAGAAAGAGGAAAGAAAATGGTACAGGTACTGGGAATGTTGATGTTCTGCCACTAAAATCAGAGCCCAGCAATTTATGCTTCACACTTACTGTAATACAAACAACACAGGGTGGGGGAAAGAGTTTGAAGGGAGAGGGATGGTGTGACAGTGAAAAAGCTAGTATCAGAGACAGTGTTAGGTTCCAACTGCAAAGACATTTATAAAAACAAAGCTCATTGATAAGCAACTAAAAGGTATTCACCCTTTCACTTAAAGAACTTGGATTTTAAATGAAAGCTGACACCTATTTGCTACAAAAACTATTTAAAAAAAACTATGGAAGTTATTATATTTATAGAAACAAACTCATAAGTAATGATGTAATTTATTTTTCTGTTCATTTGACAGATAAGGAAGACCAAGAATAGCAGCCTCCTTTCTCACACCATTATAATCCTTCCCTGCAGATGACCTCTAGATTAATTAATGACGCAAACAATAATTTCCATCCCAACGTTCCACTCAGAATTCGAACACCTTAGTCTTTTTCAGTCTCATCTATCCAACTGGCTTTGCATCTCTGTACAATTTTTTTTAAACTGCCTTAAAATGCTAAAGGTTAAAATGTAGTTCTGAGAATTTTACTTTCTTTTTAATCCATGCCCTTAAATTAAATACTTATAATATAAATATATGGCTGCACAATTTTCCATTATCTCAAGATGAGATCAATATCAACTCTTCAGTATGAATTGTCAGCATGCATCAGTATTACGAAGCACAGTGGTTGCCATAAAAGTGAATTGCTGGTGCAGAAAAAAGCCATGAAACCGATTTCTGGCATTAGAGCCAGCAGCAGGTTATGATTGTGAGGAAATACTGTAGAAATGTGGGTTTGTCAGACTTTTCAGCAAATAAGAGACTGCTGCATTAAAGATAGTAAACAGCACAGAAAAAGGTTAAAGCTGGAATACTACTAATTAAATTGTAACAGTAATGCTGACAAGCACAGGTTCAAACTGGGAAAGGGCTAACTTGAAACTGAGAACAGGAAGTTCTTCAGACAAAAATCGAATAACATGTGGAATGGTCTTCTGGATTAAAGTAGTGGAGGAAAAAAACATGGAATCATTTAAAAAGCAGTTTAATGCTGTGATTGGGGACAGGGGTTGTAGGTTTTCTCCAGATTGCAGAGCTGGAAAGGTCGATTCATTTGTATTTGTGAATTAAATCCACCTATAACATCGAGAATACATTATAAAAACTAGAACATCTCGGCGTGATTTCAATCTTCTGGTACAAATAACAAAGAGATTGAGCGTCATCTAAACTTCCCCTCCCAGATTTGTTTTATAGCTATTTCCCCTGCCCTTTCAAATGAAGCTCTATGTAATCATGTTTTTCTAGATAAATGTCATCATGTTCCAAGGAAGGTGCTTTTCTCAGAATTTTATTTCTGTACTTCTCTGCATCCATGCACTTCTGAAATTAATATGGTACCAAAACAATGCACTAAAAAGAGTTGATGTCAACGATAATACTGAATGCTAATTTTATAACACTCCTAATCTTTCTGGTTATATTCTCCATTTCATTTATCAGCATCCACTCATGCACAGCAAGGACATGATGAATTTTTCAAAAAGGGAATCTGAAATGTCTGTTGCAAAGATTTATTATGAAAATATTAATCAAGACATATAAATTAAGTACATTACACACGTCTTATTCTTGATAAATATGTATGGTTGACAATGGCAAGAGATTTACAACTCATTGTGTGCAAATTTTGCTGATGTTGAAATTCATGAATGCTTTGAGCACCCAGGTAAACACACTTGTAGAAGGTGTCCCCAACTGCACAGATTCAAACACAGCTTGAGGAACAGCAAGACATTCCATTACACAGGAAACACTTTCTGGAACACCAGTTCTAAAAAGTGGCCACTTCAGAGGTAGACACAGCAATAAGAGGATAAAGATCAGAAGTGGGTGATCATCTGTTAGGTTAGGAGGAGGAGTAGGAAGGAAGTCCAAGAGTGCTGAGGGCAGTTCCTTGGCAAATAAACTTTCAGTGCTGAATACTTGATCCAAGGACTTGGGGGAAGAGCAATCACAGCCCCTTCACGGAGTTTCTTCACATAAATCTCCTCCCGGAGGGGAATGTGGTATGTGGAGGAGTGCAATGGTAGTGGGAGAGTTGATACTGGAAGAAGCATAGAATTTTACAGCACACAAGGAAGCCATTTGGCTCATCATGCATGTGCCAGCTCTCTGAAAGACCAATCCACTTAGGCCTATTCCTCCACCCTTTCAAATGTATGTTTTACAAATATTTATCTACTTCCTTTTAAAAGTTATTTTCCACTGCTTTTTCTGTTAAAGGATTGTTAGCACATGGGATCCTCTAAGTAAAAAAAAATCTCCAAACCTAAAAATCTATGTATATTAATATACAAGAGTAGAAGGAACAAACATGGGAAACTAGAATCATTGATTAAGATAGAAAAATCATAACATAATAGCAGTGACTAAAACATGGTTATACCTGGATCAGGATAGGGAAGGAAGGAAAGGAAGATAGCCCTATTAAAGACAATATCACAGAAATTAAAGAAGTGGTGTAAACGGATATTGAGCTGAGAAATAGCAAGAAACTGGTCACATTACTAAACAGTGCACAATGGAAAGGAAATTGAGGATGCAATTTGTAGAGAAATCAGAGAGATAAGTATTTCCATGGGATATAATTTAGGAGATTTTAATATTGAAATCGGATAGGCAATTCCTAAGTAAGTACTGTACTTTCTTTTCAAAGGACTCCCCCAATCTCTGGCTTACAGGTATCCAAAAGGGATGATCACAAGTGGGAGGAAGCTGAGCTCAAATTGTACAACGTTCCGTTAGATCACAGTGTGTCCTATTCTGGTCACCAACACACAAGCAGGCATTCAAGCCCTGGAGGCGAAGGACTACAGAGCCACAAGGGCCCAGTTATGATGAAAGACGAGAGAAACCTTTCAACCTTGAACGGACGTGACCAAGAAACAGCTGAATTCTGGAGAGGGTGGAGAAGGAATTATAGCTGCTTTTTGCACAGATAAACTGGGGTGGGCTAAATAGTGGTCTTCATCTATATCTATCTTGTGATTTCCCAGGATTAAATAAAGATATAAATTGTTGATTTTCTAGCCAAGATATTATTGACCAGAGTACTGTACAGTTTAAACATGAGTTACTCTATCTTTTTGACTACATTCACCCCCTGCCACCGCCACCTCCCACCCCCCCAACCCCAGCCGTTCTGGTGACAAGTTCAACGGGCAGGCTGCCTCTATCCCAGAATGGCTCCATTCACAACAGAAGCTGGAATCTTCAACAAGTCAAGTGTGTTCTTCCAAGGTTAGGAAGCTCTGGTTCAGCTCCCCAATCAATCCAAAGTACCAACTGCTACCTGCAGTAAATGGACCAACTCCGTCTTCATAACTTAAGCAGCAGAGGAGGGAAGGAGACTAAAATTGGTCGCTGTGTAACTTCAATCACATACATCTTTACTTGAAATGTAGTCATTCTAGGCAGAGCACAAAAAGCATTTGCTGAACATCTATTCCCATTAACTAATGTGACCACAAAGCAGTGCTTTTCAAACTTGTGTGTGTCTGGGAATCCTGCAAATGTTGATATATTCTGAGGATCCACTGTAATAATTTCTGAAAGACAGGGAAAACGATGCTATGATTTAAGCAATGTTTATTAGTATATAGCGATAAAAAAATATGCCAGCAAGTCAGGAAACACACAAAAAACATAGAACACAGAATTCACAACACACAGTGTTCAAAGCACATGGCTCGTTCAGCCCTGAATGGACTGAAATTTGATGACTGCGAAAACCAATGCACTAGCGACAGTTTCATTTACTGATCCACACACCATAAATGTATTTTTTTTTTACCTCTCACTTTTAAGTAGATTTGATCTCTTATGTGTAGTCATATTTAATACTGCACTGCTCTTAAATGAGACCATCTGCCCCAACTTGTGCTGCATGCCAAAGTGCAATACCTTAGTATTTACCAGCATTAAAGGTCATTTGTCAATCAGCTGCCTTAGTGCCAAGTTTCTCTGGATCCTTCCAAATGTGCCTCTGCAACACTATTTGTCTCTGTAAAATTTTGCATCAGCAAATTCAGACTTGTTACATAATTCAACCAAGATCAATTATGAAGTGAAGAATGAACAGTAAGGCCTAAGGGAGATCCTCGTGAAGCTCAACCAATCACTATTCCTTCACAAACAAAAGGCTACCACGTTTGTTTTTGAAAAAAAACATTTGCATGACAAAGTACCAATGGAACTAAAATTTCAGCTCCACATTTAGCGCAGCACAAGAACATTTCACCAGATTTTCTTGAGCGACAAAAAAAGCTGAATTTCCTACCCATTCCCCCCTACCCACAACCCACCACCGATCCCAAAGAAATTAAAAACACACTACAAGTGTTATAAATAGACCATGCCCTGGCCAAGCATGTGATATGATAAATCTGTCCACAAGTGAAGCTGACCGGTCAGCTTGTGGACAGATTTATCAGATCACATGGTTGGCCGAGGCACAGTCTATTTATAATATTTGTAGACCGTTTTCAATTGGGAAAAGAAAAAAATGAATTTTAAGGACTTCTTTTATTAAGCTTCATTCTCCATTACACACTTGCTAAACATCCAATAAGAAGACCTCTTCTGGCTCTTGGTCATACTTCCAGTCATTGCTCATTAGCAATTATAACCAGCTGACTAGAGATGCCACAAAACTTCATCATGTGCTCCCATTTTCCACCTCCTGCAGCTGTCTATTCCATTCAGGTCTTCCCATATATAGTCAATGATTTACCTATTGTACTGTATGCATAGTTAGCTATTTAACAACAGTTGTGGGGAAGCTACTAGAAGAATCGGTCATTCGGGATAGTGACTGAGCACTTGAACAAATATGAGCTGATCAGAGAGAGCCAGCGGGCTTGTTAAGGGTAACTCATATCTGACTAATCTATTGAAATTTCCAAGGAGGACACTGATAAGGTCCACTGATAATGGAGTGTCTAATGATGTTATCTATATGGACTTCCAGAATGCATTTAATAAGGTTCCACACAAGAGATTATCAAAAATGAGAGTGCATGAAATCGGAGGTAGCCTTTTGACTTGGGAGGTAGGAGACAGAGAGTGAGGATAAAGTACACGTACGCTGATTGGTGGGATAAGACACGTGGTATTCCCCAGGGATCGATTCTGAGGCGTCAACTTTTCCCCTATTTACTAATGACTTGGAAGGGAGAGAGATTTATATCTCCAAGTTCGCTGATGACATGAGGGGGCAGTAAATAGTGCAGATAGGAGTAGGAAGTTGCAAGAGGACAAGACAGATTACATAAGCGCGTAAAACTATGGGAAATTGAGTTCAATGCGGGCAAGTGTGACATCATCCCATTTGGAAGATAAATCAGAGTATTTTCTAAATAGTAAAAAATTAGGATCTGTAGTGGAACAAAGGGACTTATGAGTCCAAGTACACAAATCATTAAAAGCTAGTAGACAGATATAAAACTAAATCAAAAAGACTAATGGAATGCTGATCTTTCTCTCAAGGGAACTGGCATACAAAAATGAGGAAGTAATAATTCAGTTGTATAGCGCCATGGTCAAACCCCATCTGGATTGCTGCATTCACAATTTTGGACACCAGGAAGAATATATTGGCCTTTAAGGAGGTACAGCACAAATTCACCAGGATGATACCGGGATTTTTAAAATTAAATTAGGACAGGTTGCATAAACTTGAATTTAGACGGTTGAGGTGAGATCTAATTTAGGTATCTTCCAAGAGGTAGATACTGCATAGAATTATCAGGGCCAGGGTGATCTCCTGGACTAGCTTCGATCAACACTGGGGTGTGTGGGGCAGGGGGGGGGGGGGGGGGGTGGCAATGACAAATGAGGGGGAAGGGTCAAAGTTGCATTCACCAAATTCAATCCCCTCCCCCCCCCCCCCTCCTCAAATTAGTCAGGGTTATTAATCTAATTTTTCCCCTCTCCCAGCAGATCGTATGCTTATGGGTGGAGTTGGGAACAATGTTTCCCTAAAATTTTAAATTTGGGTGTGCGGCCCATTCAAAGTTTCGAATTGGAAAGCCTGTCCTGGACTGTGCAGGACCAGCAGACAGCTGCGCGGCTGTGCAGCTTAGAGGGAACATGTATATGTTTTGACACACAAGGTATCGCAAGTGTGTGGGACAGGCTGGATGGACCAGATGGTCGTTTCCCATCCGTCATTGTTCGTAGGTTTCCAAGTTCTAAAATTTTGCAGAGATGTATGATTTATATTGTAACGGCTGCTGTATTAGGCTTTAATCAAATTTCAGGGCTCAGACATCAAATTGTTTATCTGCTGCCTAAAGGTTGACATCTCTGCAAACTTACTGACAGCTATCTAGTATAACTCAAAATGTGTCATAATAACCTTGAGTGTCTATAATTTGTTTTTTTTTGTTGTGATGACAGCAGATGAGACCATTGATGCTGTAAATGTTCATGCTCATTGAGAATCAAAAGCTGCAGATGGGAGAAGTGTTCTACTTTTTGCATTTAATGTTACCATTAAGTGCTGGTGCCAGGTTAAGACCAGATGTCGAGTACAGTTCTGCAGCTACTGCACCCCAACATGCCTAAGTTGGCATGCAGGTACAGCAGGCGATAAAGAAGGCAAATGGTATGTTGGCCTTCATAGCTAGGGGATTGGAGTATAGGAGCAGGGAGGTCTTACTGCAGTTGTACAGGGTCTTGGTGAGGCCTCAGCTGGAATATTGTGTTCAGTTTTGGTCTCCTAATCTGAGGAAGGACATTCTTGCTATTGAGGGAGTGCAGCGAAGGTTCACCAGACTGATTCCCAGGATGGCAGGACTGACATATGAGGAGAGACTGGATCGACTGGGTCTGTATTCACTGGAGTTTAAAAGAATGAGAGGGGATCTCATAGAAACATATAAAATTCTGACTGGACTGGACAGGTTAGATGCAGGAAGAATGTTCCCAATGTTGGGGAAGTCCAGAACCAAGGGACACAGTCTAATGATAAGGGGTAAGCCATTTAGGCCTGAGATGAGGAGAAACTTCTTCACCCAGAGAGTTGTTAACCTGTGGAATTCCCTGCCGCAGAGAATTATTGATGTCAGTTCATTGGACATATTCAAGAGAGTTAGTTACGGCCCTTATGGCTAAAGGGATCAAGGGGTATGGAGAGAAAGCAGGAAAGGGGTACTGAGGTGAATGATCAGCCATGATCTTATTGAATGGAGGTGCCGGCTCAAAGGGCCGAATTACCTGCTCCTGCACCTATTTTTTATGTTTCTATGTTTCGAAGAAGGAAAGTTGAGGATAATTCTGGTTCAATGTAATATCCCCTTTTTGTAAAATAAAATAAACTATCTAATCAGGAATCCCTTCTTTTAAAAAAAAAAATCAATTTCATTACTGTCATTGAAGCTCTCGAGTAGGAAGTAGGTTATCCTGCTACGATGGAATAAATTGAGAGAATGTCCCTTTGTAACCCTGGTTCACTAATGTCCTTTAGGAAAGGAAATCTGCCGTCCTTACCAGTCTGTCCAATATGTGACTCCAGACCCACAGCAAGGTGGTTGACTCTTAACTGCCCTCTGAAATGGCCTAGCAAGCCACTCAGTTGTACACAACCGCTACGAAAAACGATAATAAAAAAAACCTAACGGACCACCCAGCATCGACCTCGGCATCAGCTACGGACACCCGGCCCAGTCGACTCTGCAAAGTCCGTCTCACCAACCTTTGGGGATTTTGGGAGAGCTGTCCCACAGCCTAGTCAAGCAACAGCCGGACATAGCCATACAGTACTCACAAAATGATATCCTTCAGCCAATGTCCCAGACTCCATCATCACCATCCCTGGGTATGTCCTGTCCCACCGGCAGGACAGACCCACCAGGGGTAGCGACACAGTGGTATACAGTCGGGAGGGAGTGGCCTTGGGAGTTCTCAACATTGACTCCGGACTCCATGAAGTTTCATGGCTTCAAGTCAAGCATGGGCAAGGAAACCTGCTGATTACCACCTCCAGTGCTCCCACAGCTGATGAATCAGTACTCCTCCATGTTGTACACCACTTGGAAGAAGCACAAAGTAGCAAGGGCACAGAGTGTACTCTGGATGATGAACTTCAATGTCCATTAAGAGTGGCTCGGTAGCACCACTACTGACCAAGCTGGCCGAGTCCTGAAGGACACAGCTGCCAGATTGGGTCTGCAGCAGGTGGTGAGAGAATCAACACGGGGGAATAACCTACTTGACCTCGTCCTCACCAATCTATCTGTCCATGACAGCATTGGTAACAGTGACTACCGCACAGTTATTGTGGAGCCGAAGACCCGTCTTCACACTGAGGACACCATCCATCGTGTTGCGTGGCACTACCACCATGCTAAATGGGATAGATTCAGAACAGATCTAGCAGCTCAAAACTGGGCATCCATGAGGAGTGTAGAAGAGCATGCCAGGAGCAGCACCAGGCGTACCTAAAAATGAGGTGCCAACCTGGGCAAGTTGCAACACAGGACTAACATGCATGCTAAAAAGCAGAAGCAGCATGCTACAGACAAGGCTAAGTGATCCCACAATCAATGGATCAGATTAAAGCTCTGCAGTCCTGCCACATCCAGTCATGAATGGTGGTGGACCATTAAACAACTAATGGGAGGAGGAGCCTCCATGAATATCCCTATCCTCAATGATGGCGGAGCCCAGCACACGAGTGCTTAAGACAAGGCTGAAGCATTTACAACCATCTTCTGCCAGAAGTGCGGAGTGAATAATCTATATCGGCCCCTTCCTGAAGTTCCCACCATCATAGAAGCCAGTCTTCAGCCAATTCGATTCACTCCACGTGATTTCAAAAAAAGGCTGAGCGCACGGGATACAACAAAAGCAATGGGCCCCGGCAACATTCTGGCAGTTGTGCTGAAGACTTCTGTTCCAGAACGAGCCACGCCTCTAGCCAAGCTGTTCCAGTACAGCTACAAAACTGGCATCTATCAGACAATGTGGAAAACTGCCCAGGGGGGTATGGCCTGTCCACAAAAAGCAGGACAAATCCAATCTGGCCAATTACCGGCCCATCAGTCTACTCTCAATCATCAGCAAAGTGATGGAAGGTGTCATCAACAATGCTATCAAGCGGCACTTACTCACCAATAACCTGCTCACCGATGCCCAGTTTGGGTTCTGCCAGGATCACTCGGCTCCAGACCTCATTACAGCCTTGGCCCAAACATGGGCAAAAGAGCTGAATTCCAGAGAGAGTGTGATTGCCCTGGACATCAAGGCAGCATTTGACCGAGTGTAGTGCCAAGGAGCCCTGATAAAACTGAAGTCAATGGGAATCAGGGGAAAAACTCTCCATAGACTAGAGTCATATCTAGCACAAAGGAAGATGGTTGTGGCGGTTAGAGGTCAATCATCACAGCCCAGCACATCATTGCAAGAGTTCCTCATGGCAGTGTCCCAACCATCTTCAGCTGCTTCATCAATGATCTCCCACCATCACAAGGTCAGAAATGGGGATGTTCACTGATGACTGCACAGTGTTCAATTCCATTCGCAACTCCTCAAATAATGAAGCAGTCCATGCCCACATGCAGCAAGACCTGGACGACATTCAGGCTTGGGCTGATAACTGGCAAGTAACTTTTGTGCCACACAAGTGCCAGGCAATGACCATCTCCAACAAGAGTCTAACCACCGCCCTTTGGCATTGAACAGCATTACTATGACCAAATCCCCCATCATCAACATCCTGGGAGTCATCATTGACCAGAAACTTAGCTGGACCAGCCACATAAATACTGTGGCAACAAGAGCAAGTCAGCCTCTGGATATTCTGTGGCGGGTGTCTCACCTCCCGACTCCCCAAAGCCTTTCCACCATCTACAAGGTACAAGTCAGGAGTGTGATGGAATACCCTCCACTTGCCTGGATGAGTGCAGCTCCAACAACACTCAAGAAGTTCAACACCATCCAGGACAAAGCAGCCTGCTTGATTGGCACCCCATTCACCACCTTAAACATTCACTCGCTCCATCACTGGCACATCATGTCTGCAGTGTGTATCATCTACAAGATGCACTGCAGCAACTCACCAAGGCTTCTTTGACAACACCTCCCAAACCCGCGACCTCTACCACCTGGAAGGACAAGGGCATCAGACACATGGGAACACCACCACCTCCACGTTCCTCTCCAAGTCACACGCCATCCTAACTTGGAATTATGTCGCCATTCCTTCATCGTCGCTGAGTCAAAATCCTGGAACTCCCTTCCTAACAGCATGGTGGGAGTATCTTCACCACACGGACTGCAGCAGTTCAAGAAGGCAGCTAACCACCATCTTCTAAAGGACAATAGGGATGGACAATAAAAGCATTCCCTTACTTTCAAGATAGTTATAGTTGAGGTAAGCCATTCAGCCAGTCTTTTTAAAAAAAAACAAAGCAGCTGTACTACATAGAGCAATAGCCGCAACTTCAAACCAGTCAGTCAGAGGTCAGAGAGCTACACTGGAGCATTCATGGTGTAGGTTGAGAAATTGCATTCCAAGCCTGCCCGTAGTGTCTTTGGATCAGACTGCTCTGGAGCTAGCCACAGATCAATTTGAAGTCACAGGTTCTGCTGCTTGCAATGGTGCGGTGCTCCAGAATTGCCCCTATAATGGACAGAATAGGATCAGCCTTGCAGAAAGTCAAAGCCTACTAAGAGGCGAGGGTGGGGGGTGGCCATAATGGTAAAAGATTTTTTTCTTAAAAAGTCCAAGTAAATTCTGCTAAGACAGTTATTGCCTTCTATAAAAAGGGAATAGCACTTAGGACCCAAAAGTAGTCCCATTAGACTTTTCTCTCCCTTTAATCTCAACATCAGACCACCACCACCTCCTGGACCAGTATGAAATTTTCTATTTCTCCACACTAACCATCCTTAATGTTTGAGCGACATTACTCTCAGATACATTATACAGAATTTTGTACAATAGATCTTGACTTATTAGAGCTTGGATTAGATTTAAAAAATTAATTTATAAAAAGGACATTTACAACCAGCAGAGTAAGAAGAAATTTTCAGTCTAGGTTGGATTCAAACCATGATTGCAATGGCCTTTATTGCAAAGGGGATGGAATATAAAAGCAGGGAAGTCTTGCTACAGCTATACAGGGTATTGGTGAGGCCACACCTTGAATACTGCGTGCAGTTTTGGTTTCTATTTTTACAAAAGGATATACTTCCTTTGGAGGCAGTTCAGAGAAGGTTCACTAGGTTGATTCCGGAGACGAGGGGGTTGACTTATGAGGAAAGGTTGAATAGGTTGGGCCTCTACTCATTGGAGCTCAGAAGAAGGAGAGGTGATTTTATAGAAACGTATAAGATTATGAGAGGGCTTGATAAGGTGGATGCAGAGAAGATGTTTCCACCGATGGGGGAGACTACAACTAGAGGGCATGATCTTAGAATAAGGGGCCGCCCATTTAAAACAAAGATGAGTAGAAATTTCTTCTGTGTGTGTTGTAAATCTGTGGAATTCGTTGCCTCAGCGAGCTGTGGAAGCTGGATCATTGAATAAATTTAAGGCAGAAATAGACAGTTTCTTAAACGATAAGGGGATAAGGGCTTATGGAGAGCGGGCAGGGAAGTGGAACTGAGTTCATGATCTTATTGAATGGCGGAGCAGGTTCAGGGGGCTGTATGGCCTACTCCTGTTCCTATTTCTTACGTTCTTATGATGCTTGAGGTGTGTTAGCTACCCAGTCCTCAATATTGTGATATTTAAGTAGTGACATAGAAACTCACAGAATAGGCAGTATCATTTCACAATATTTTTGGATAATCTATTGCAACAAAATATATATTGAATTATACACCTAGTTATGACATATTTCCTTTTTGTTGAGTCACAAATATTAATAAAAGCATTCCCTAACTTTCAAGATAGTCACAGTTGAGGTAAGCCATTCAGCCAGTCTTGACTTACCCTTCCCCCCCGAAAGAGCATGGAACCATTTCTTTGATGATGCCAGGGTTAGGATCTCCACTACATTACCTGAAAGTCCATTCCACATGTTGATCACTCATTGTGTGAAGAACTACCTGACATAATTCTGAAAATTATTTACTTTTCACTCATTTAATCTTTTCCTCCTTTTTGCCTTTTCCATACAATTTATTATAATGTCACCTGAGACAACTCCTTCCAAAACTGAAAAGCCCAATTTTCTCTTGTTTTTCCTCATAACCCAGTTCTCTGATTCAAATGACCATTCTTGTGGCTGTTCTCTGCACCGCCTCCAAAGCATGAATGTCTCCCTTGTGTCTCATTAACCTCAGCTGTGGTCTTACAATATACAATTTAACCACAATTTCCTCCAGCTTGTGCCCAATATTTGGGCTATATAGCTCAGCAGTCTAGTAACTTTGTTGACTGTCACAGTCATTGGACATAATTGATTGAGCATCAAGGTCGCTAAATAGCCTACATTGCTCTCTATTTCACCCCGAACAATTTATGGAACACATATGTTGCCATTTTTTTTTTCATATGTGCAGTACTTTATATTTGCCCATATCAAATGCTATCTGCTATCATCTGCAAAGCTAATGATTCCAAGTCATTAAAGTAAATTAGGTCCAGTAGCGGCCTTACACTGACTACTGGAGCACTCCACTGGTTGTTGTTAATGACTTAACATTCTTAAGACAATTCATCCAATTCTTACATATTCACGCAGGTCATCTACCTTTAGATACAAGTGGCAAAAAACATTAAAACATCCATTTAAACAATATTACAGTGACAAAGCAGCATCCCAAAGTCGTTCAATAGTTTTCTTGGACTACAGGTTCTGTCAGAAGAGCCTAATAATTGCTCCCTGGCCCTTAACAAAAAATAATTAAGCAGTTAAAAGCCCGTATACTCAGGTTGGCTGTCCAGAGCATTTACATTGTGACTGGAATAGGGTGAATTAACACACATCACCACCAACAGAAAATTTCCATTAAATTACATTATTTTTCTTTGTGTCAATGCATATATGATGAACAGAGCATTATGTTGTGATGCATTTCTACAGTCTGCTGTTTGGAGCACCACACTGTCTATAAAAGGGTTTTTGTATTCACAAATCATGTATAAGATTTAGAGTGCCCTGAATATACATTATAAATGTATTCAGATGGGCACGTAGAGGTATTATAAATAGAATACATAATGGCTGATAGCTTAAGTATAACCGCAGCTGAGTCCAGCCATAAAACATTTGAGAGTTACCAGGTCTTTCTCTCACTCCCTCATTTATTACATCACACTGCGAACCATTACCTATTCTCGTTACTGAACTGATCACAATTAAACATTTTAACTGACATTGTACATCAACCATACTGCATCCAAAATAATTATTGAAATACATTGATCGAAAGTACAAAGTCCTATAATTAAACAGTTCTCAATGTGTTTATATAGGTTTTTTTAAATATCAAAAGAAAGGAAAATATAGAAGCTGTCATTTCTGGCCCCCCGTTTCTTTATTAAGCTTGCAGTAATGGCATCAGAAATCATTAATCCTTTTGTGTGAAGATTATCCCTCATCAAGGCCTGTGTTCTTGTGGTTGATAAAATCAACTGAATCTCTGTCATTTAGATTATATATTGTTATGAATTACAATATGTACCAGATATGTTCACTGCAATATGCAGCAATGCATGTGATGTTGCTGCAATTCAAATTGCAACATTGACTGCAAGAGCCTGCTGCCTGTCACAGTCCACCCTACTAACCACCTCCACAAAACAAAAATTCCCAGACTCCAGTCGATGCCGTGCACAACATAAACTCAAGTTTAACATATACAATTGGTCTCCTCCTCCAGCTGTGCAGTTGCAGCCAAAAGACTTTATCTGACCATCTTAATATATGACTCTATATTTTAAAAACACACAGAAGTCTATGTATTATACTACATATTAGGGCAGAAATTATGACACATGGATACGTAAAGCCCCTTGGGATGTCCCGAAGTTGTGAAAGACACGATATAAATCAAAGTCTTTTTCTTTCTATATGCAGGACCTCACTAGACAAGAGCACAGCGCATGGTTTTAGGTGTATAAAGTTTAGCCCTATCTCCAAAACATGCTCACATCTAGTCAACTTCTGTGTCAGCAGCAGAATCTGTAGTGTATACAGATGCGTCTTTCACTGTAAAAACTGTGCAGCATTTTTCTGTAAAATCTGAACAGCCCCCAAGTAAAAAGGACAGGAAAAGAAACCAAAAATATTTTTTAAAGGATCTTTACTTCATTTTAACTGATACTATTATACTTTAACCTGGAGTATAATAGGTTAAAGTATATAACCTATTAAATACTTTAATAGGTTATATACTTGAAGCTATTATACTCCAGGTTAAAGTATAATAGTATCAGTTAAACCAGGATACCACAAAAATTGAATATAAGAGTTAACTAGATAAATCAGGGATAAATTAAATGACACCAAATTTAGGTTTCAACAGGCTGAATATCATAGGAAGAAAGGCTGAGGAAGGCAAGGTTAGTTATACAGGTTGAACCTCCCTTATCCAGAACTCCCTTATCCAGAACTATTCCCGGCCACCGGGTGGCGCATGCGTAGAACTCCAACATGAACAAATTGAAGTTTTTCCTCGCTGCCGACTCCCGCAATCGCTGGCCTGACCCCGCGATCCACCCCCACCCCCCCCACCCCTGATCTCTCTGCCGCACTCCCAGCCCCAAGCCACCCAGCCCCGATATCCCCTTGCTCAGTACCTGTACCATCCAATTTAACATAACCACTCCTCGTCTGGAAATATCCCTTATCCAGAACGGGCCGGTCCCGAGGATTCCGCATAAGGGAGGTTCAACATGCAGTAGGAGACTGACGAGGCAATAGTTCAACACAGTGGGGATGTAAGAAAGAAAAAAAGCATGTAGAACAGGGAATTTGGAACTGTGAATCAGAGAATCTTACAGCACAGGAGGCGGCTATTTGGCCTATCGTGCTTTTTGAAAGAGCTATCCGATTAGTCCCACTCCCCTGCTCTTTCTCCAGAGCCGTGCAATTTTGTCCCCTTCAAGTATTTATCCAATTGAAGGAGGACAGGAATGTCTAAATGAGCACAGACCATTGTAGCATTAATAAAATAGGGAAAGACAAGTGCAATTGTAACAGAGAGACTGTCAAATCAGATGACAAGCTTTCATCTGTAGCCGGCCCAGGAGGACAAATGGTATGCTACAAGAATCTCCCCAGATACGAGAGCAGTATTCATGTGTATTAGAAGTTAGAAGTTGCTGAGGAGGAAGAAAAGGTGTGCTACAAAAGAGGAATTCTGTTTTTTTGGCAGGAGCTTTAGCAATGAAGGCCATGAGTTTTTCACTTGAAGTCAAAGACAATACTGAAGCCAAGAATGTCAATAAATGAAGAAGCAAGGACGCAGTTATCAAAAGTAAGAGATTGTAGCTTTTGGTTAGACTAGCAAGAGATAAAGCAGCTAAAAACTGATGTGGAGCCATACTAAAATAAAATGTAGCTATAATGTTGGCAGTTAGTGAACATACAAACTCAAACTCTGGATCTAAAACAAGTTCGCTCCAAAAAATGCTGTGCTGCATACTTGACTTTTTTTTTTAAATTAAGTAAATTCAAAACTGTAGCACACTAACTGGGCTCAGATGACTGTAAAATCTTTGTTTTTGCAACTATGGTGTCTCCCGAGCCCTCTGAATGTGTTACTGCCTTGCGACATACTCCCAGACAACATTTATTGGCTCTGTAATTTACTCTCTGGTTTTAAGTGACATCATAAATCAGAAAACCAAAGCTCAAGAGCATTAGAGGTCATCTGAACTCCAACATTAAATTAGTAGCCTCGTTGCTCCTTACCACCACCCATACATAATACATACCCCACACTCAATAAAATTAAAACAATCCTAATGACAATCAAAAGCAGTACTGAAGTTACTCTGACAAACCTGTGATAGAAATTCTGTGCAATTATTTCTTCCAATAATAACCGCTTTATTTTATAACTTTAACTCAGACTTAAATTCAATATATTACTAAATATTAAGAAAATTCAACTTTCTATAAGGTTTTATTATGGAATGATCTGGTTATATCTTGCCTAAACCCTGTTTCATGTGCAGTTAATGTATATCTTATCATTTTTCACATAATAATGATGCAAAATGTGTAGTATAACTATCAAATTTCCATCTTTTCACTTTTTCGAGGATGCAAATCTTGGTTGCAGTGTAATTGCAAGAAATGCAAAACCATCTTAAAAAAAAGTCAGGTGGCCCACTGAATTAACTTAGATTTTCAGTGATTGAAAAGAACCGACTAACCCATTAGCTTTTCTTTCATTTGAAATTTTAACAACTAGAATTTAGTGAGCAGTGCACTATTATATTTAAAGCATGGAGGCCTATTTTGACTAAATCAAGAGCAATGCAAGCAGACTGTACAGCTACACAGAGGCATTCACATTGCTTCAAGAAAAACTATCAATATCAAATTTGAAACAACAAACAAAAGTTAAGAGAAACGTTTACAAACTTCTGCGGCAGATACAACATTACAGTTCATCAGAAATATAAATGATTGGTGTGTTGGGAGAGGACAACTGGAAGACCCGATTTTCAGAAGGTGTCATTCAGGAAAATAAAATTATAGCAGTTCCAACAGTATGATTAAGGCATAGCATCATTTAAATAACAAGCATTATAAATAATTGTTACTGTTGCTGTCATAACATTGTCTTGATTAGAAATATATTTGCACTAGTTGGGGAGGACAGGAAAATAATGGAGGAATGGCAGCAGTTAGTACAACTGCACTGTCCATTTAGAACACATCAAAATGACAGTACTGGCAGCACCACTGTAGAAAATGACATAAGAATTTGTGAATGATTTGTTACTATCATTGCCCAAAGCAAGCACTCTACTCGGAACTTCTTCACGGCAAACGAGCCAAAGATGGGCAGAGGAAGCGTTTCAAGGACACCCTCAAAGCCTCCTTGATAAAATGCAACATTCCCACCGACACCTGGGAGTCCCTGGCCAAAGACTGCCCCAAGTGGAGGAAGTGCATCCGGGAGGGTTCTGAGTATCTCGAGTCTCATCGCCAAGAGCATGCAGAAACCAAGCACAGGCAGCAGAGTGTGCGGCAAACCAGTCCCACCCACCCTTTCTCTCAACAATTGTCTATCCCACCTGTGACAGGGACTGTGGTTCTCGTATCGGACTGTACAGTCACCTAAGAACTCATTTTTAGAATGGAAGTAAGCCTTCCTCGATTCTGAGGGACTGCCTATGATGATGATGATGATGATGTTGCAATGTTATTATTTCATTATGCGGAAGAGGGACGAGCAGCCCAAGTTTGAGAAAATGCACACTTCAATAACAGCTGAATTACAAAGGTTACAAATAATTCATTACTGTTTATGTATTATGATTTAATCAAAAATACAGTTTATTAGTACAAGAGCTGTCTGAAGCTGCAGCTTTACTCCATGTTGTCCCCTCTCACCATACCAAAAAACAGTACCAGTACAAACATATATTAAGACATAAATTCGCTTAAATGACAAAAGGAACTTCTTAAACTACTGTTGTTGCAGTATTTCATTAGATTAAATAGTTGGAGCGAGGGATGAGACAAAGGGAAAGGCTAGATGAAGAAGATATAAATTCAGAAAGAAATTACTTTAAATCAATGTTATCAGTTTGTGACCTTGTCTATCTCCCCCCTGCCTCCTCCTCTTATTCTGGACTGCCAGAGGAAATAATTTCTCTGTTTCTACCCTATCGAATCGCTTTATCATTTTAAACACCTCAATTAGATACTCCTCAACCTCAAACTCTCAGAATACAAGCCAAATTCATGCAACCTGACCTCATAATTTAATCCTTTAAGCCGTGGTATTATTCTGGTGAATCAGCACTGTACCCCTTCCAAGGCCAATATAGCTTTCCTGAGATTCAGTGCCCAAAACTGAACACAGTACTCCAGATGTGGTTTGACCAAGACTCTGTACGACTGAAGCATCACTTCCTCACTTTTGAATTCCAATTCCCTTGAGATAAAGGCAAACATTCCATTAGCCTTTTTGATTACTTTTTGTAACTGTGCACTCGTATTTAGTGATTTGTGTACATGAACACCTAAATCTCTTTGCTGTTCCACAGCTCCTAGCTTCTCACCATTACAAAAATATTCCAAATATTCCAAATATGTCTTTCTCAGAACCAAAGTGGATAACTTCCCACTTCCCTACATTGAACTGCATCTTCCATATTTTGCCCATAGATCCCCGTGAACATGTCACATTCCACCAACAACTTGCTTTTCTACAGAGCCTTTAACGTAACAAAATGTACCAAAGCACTTAACAAGATTATCAATAAAAATATTTTTGACACCGAGCCACAGAAGATATCACGATTGATGACAAAAACCTTGGTCAAAGAGGTAGGTTTTAAGAAGCATTTTAAAAGGAGGGAGGCAGAGAGGTTGTAAGGTTTAGGAAAGGAATTCCAGAGCTTAGAGCCAAGCTAGATGAAAATACGGCCGCTCAAGTCTGCTCCGCCATTCAATGAGATCATGGGAGATCTTCTACCTCAACTCCACTATCTCCATATCCTTTAATATCCAAAAATCTATCAATCTCTTTCTTTAATATGCTCAAAGACTGAGCCTCCACAGCCCTCTGGGGTAGAGAATTCCAAAGATTCACCACTCTCTGAATGAAGAAGTTTCTCCTCATCTCAGTCCTAAATGGCCGACTCCTGTGACCCTTGGTTCTAGACTCCTCAGCCAGGGAAAGATCCTCCTTGCATCTACCCTGTCAAGCCCTGTAAGAATGTTGTATGTTTCAATGAGATCACCTCTCATTCTTCTAAACTCTAGAGAATATAGGCCTAGTCTACTCAATCGCTCTTCATAGGACAATCCTCCCATCCCAGGAATCAGTCTGGTGAACCTTTGTTGCACTCCCTCTATGGCAAGTATATCCTTCCTTAGGCAAGGAAACCAAAACTGCACACAATGCTCTAGATGTGGTCTCACCAGGGCCCTATATAATTGCAGCAAGATGTCTTTACTCATTCTCAAATCCTCTTGTTATAAAGGCCAACATATCATTTGCTTTCTTAATTGCTTGCTGTACCTGCATGTTAACTTTCAGTGATTCGTGTAAAGGACACCCAGGTCCCTCTGAACACCAACATTTCCCAATCTCGCACCATTTAAAAAATACTCTGCTTTTCTATTTTTCCTACCAAAGTGGATAACTTCAAATTTCTCCACATTATATTCCATTTGCCATGTTCTTGTCCACTCACTTAGCCGGTCTATATCCCCTTGAAGCCTATTTGCACCCTCCTCACAACTTACATTCTGACCTAGGTTTGTATCATCAGCAAACTTATATATATTACATTTGGTCCCCTCATCCAAATCATTGATATAGATTGTGAATAGCTGGGGCCCCAGTACAGATCTTTGCGGCACCCCACTAGTTACAGCGTGCCAACCCGAAAATGATCAGTTTATTCCTACTCTCTGTTTTCCCTCCGTTAACCAATCCTCAATCCATGCTAGTCATCATCATCATAGGCAGTCCCTCGGAATAGAGGAAGACTTGCTTCCACTCTAAAATGAGTCCTTAGGTGGCTGAACAGTCCAATACGGGAACCACAGTCCCTGTCACAGGTGGGACAGATAGCCGTTGAGGGAAAGGGCGGGTGGGACAGGTTTGCCGCACTCTTTCCGCTGTCTGCGCATGCTCTCGGCGGTGAGACTCGAGGTGCTCAGCGCCCTCCCGGATGCACTTCCTCCACTTAGGGCGGTCTTTGGCCAGGGACTCCCAGGTGTCAATAGGGATGTTGCACTTTATCAGGGAGGCTTTGAGGGTGTCCTTGTAACATTTCCTCTACCTACCTTTGGCTCGCTTGCCGTGAAGGAGTTCCAAGTAGAGCACTTGCTTTGAGTGTCTCGTGTCTGGCATGCGAACAATGTGGCCTGCCCAGCGGAGCTGATCAAGTGTGGTCAGTGCTTCAATGCTGGGGATGTTTGCCTGGTCGAGGACGCTAATGTTGGTGCGTCTGTTCTCCCAGGGGATTTGTAGGATCCTGCGAAGACATCGTTGGTGGTATTTCTCCAGCGACTTGGGTGTCTACTGTACATGGTCCATGTCTCTGAGCCATACAGGAGGTATTACTACAGCCCCGTAGACCATAAGCTTGGTGGCAGTTTTGAGGGCCTGGTCTTCAAACACTTTTCCTCAGGCAGCCAAAGGCTGCACTGGCGCACTGGAGGTGGTGTTGAATCTCGTCATCAACGTCTGCTCTTGTTGATAAGAGGCTCCCGAGGTATGGGAAATGGTCCACGTTGTCCAGGGCCGCGACGTGGATCTTGATGACTGGGGTCAGTGCTGTGCGGCAAGGACAGGCTGTTGGAGGACCTTTGTCTTACAGATGTTTAGCGTAAGGCCCATGCTGTCGTACGCCCCAGTAAATACATCGACTATGTTCTGGAGTTCGGCCTATGTAGCTAAACGACAGAGGTTGGGGTGGTCTTGGACCTGGCCTCGAGACGGCAAAGGTTGAACGGGTTCCCACTGGCGGAGAGGCACCGTTGGCGCGAGTACATGACCTCATATGGAAGGAGGGAGGAGAGCATGCCGGGAGATCTGAGAGTGGTCGTGACCATCTTTAAAAAAGGGGACAAGTCCGACTGCGGCAACTACAGAGGATTCTCCCTGGGAAAGTCGTCACTAGAGTCCTCTATGTTAGTATATTACCCCCAATCCTATGAGCCCTAATCTTGTTCAATAACCTCTTGTGTGGCACTTATTGAATGCCTTCTAAAAATCCAAATACACCACATCCACTGGTCCCCCCTTATTTATTGTGCAAGATACAACTTAAAAAACTCTTAACAGATTTGTCAAACATGATTTCCCTGTTCCAAGGTTGTCTCTGCCCAATTCTATTATTATTTTTTTTAAGTGCCCTGTTATCACGTCCTTAATAATATATTCTAGTATTTTCCCTGCTACTGATGTCAAGCTAACTGATCTGTAGTTACCCGTTTTCTCTCCCTCCTTTTTTAAATAGCGGGGTTACATTAGCTACCTTCCAATCTGCGGAAACCGTTCTAGAATCTATAGAATTTTGGAAGATGACAACCAATGCATCCACTATCTCTATAACCACCTCTTTCAAAACCCTAGGATGTAGACCATCTGGTCCAGGGGATTTATCGGCTTTCAGTCGCATTAATTTTTCCAGTGCTATTATTTTACTAATACTAATTTCTTTCAATTCCTCATTAGCACTAAACCCTTGGTACTCCACTATTTCCAGGAGGTTTTCCGTATCTTCTTCTGTGAAGACAGACACAAAGTATTTGCTTAATTTCTCTGCCATTTCCTTATTCCCCATTATAATTTCTCCTGTCTCAGCCTGTAAGGGACCCACATTTACTTTTGCTAATCTTTTCCTTTTTACATACCTACAGAAGCTTTTACAGTCTGGTTTTATGTCTCTCGCTAGTTTACTCTCATATTCTATTTTCCCTTTCTTTATCAATTTCTTGATCCTCCTCTGCTGAATTCCAAAATCTTCCCAATCCTCAGGCTTACTGCTCTTTTTGGCAACAATATAAGCCTCTTCCTTTGATCTAATACTATCTTTAACTTCTCTTTAGCCACATTGGACCACTTTTCCTGTGGGGTTTTCGTGCCTTAAAGGAATGTAGGTTTGTTGTAAATTATGTATTAAATCTGTAAATGCAAGCCATTGCTTGTCTACCATCATACCTTTTAATCTCAATCTACCTCATTCTTCCCTCATTCCTACGTAGTTTCCTTTGTTTAGATTTAAGACCCTAGTTTCGGATTTAACTAAATTACTTTCAAACTTAATGTAAAATTCTATCGTATTATAGTAATTCTTTCCTAAGGGCCCCTTTACTATAAGGTTATTAATTAACACTTTCTCATTCTAAACAACCTGTTCTCTAGTTGGTTCCTCAACATAGTGATCTAGAAAACCATCTTGTATACATTTCATGAATTTGTCCTCCACACTATCACTGCAAATTTGGTTTTCCCAGATTATATGTAGATTACTGTATTACCATTGTTACATGCACCTCTAACTTCCTGATTTATACTGTGCCCTACATTACCACTACTGTTTGAGGGCCTATAAACAACTCCCACCAATGTTTTCTGCCCCTTGCTGTTTCTTAGCTCCACCCAAACAGATTCTACTTCTTGATTTTATGAGCTAAGATCCTTTCTCTCTACTGTCTTTATCCCATTCTTTATCAGGGCTACCCCTCCTCCTTTTCCATTTTGCCTATCTCTTCGAAAAGTTAAGTATCCTGGAATATTTGGTTCACTTTGCAACCACGTCTCCGAAATGGCTATTAGATCAAACCTATTCATTTCTATCTGTGCTATTAATTCATCTATTTTGTTGTGAATGCTTCGCGCATTCAGATATAGTGCCTTTAGCTTTGACTTTTTTCTATTTTTCTCTGATGTCACCTTAGTCAGTAATGCCCTATTGCCCTTGTTACTCTCTCTGTCCCTTCCTGACCCACTCTGCTTATTTTTACCCAAAACTCTGCTCTGCTCTGGAGCCTTGACATTTCTCTTGCTGCTTTTAAATTTACTCTTTCCTGAATCCTCCCACCCCACTGGTTCAAGCTCGGTTCAAGTGGAACAGCTCTCTTTTTCCCCATTACTAGTGCCAGTGCTCCCTGAAGCAAAACCCTGTGTCCCACACCAAGCCATGCATTTAACTTTCTAATCTGTTCATCTCTGTACCAATTGGCGTGTAGCTCAGGTAACAATCCAGAGATTATTATCTTTGGAGGTTCTGCTTTTTAATTTGGACCCAACTCCTCAAACTCTTTCAGCAGAACCTCAATCCTAGTTCTACCCATGTCATTGGTTTCTATGTGGACCACGACAACTGGATCCTGCCCTTCCCACTCCAAGTTCTTCTCCAGCTGCAAAGAGATGTCTTTAACCCTGGCAGGTAACCCAATCTTCGAAAATCCCAGTCGCGGCTGCAGAGAACAGTATCTATCCCTCTGACTATACTGTCCCCTACCACAACTGCATTCCCTTTCACTCCCCCCACTTGAATGGCCTCCTGCACCATGGTCAGCCTGCTCATCCATCCTGCATGCTTTTCCCTCAGGCAGCAAAAACTTCATCCCTGTTGAATAAAGGCAAAGGCTGAGGCTCCTCTCAGGTTTGGGAGGTGCTGTCAAAGAAGCCTTGGCGAGTTGCTGCAGTCCATCTTGTAGATGATACACACTGCAGCCATGGTGCGCTGGTGGTGGAGGGAGTGAATGTTTGAGGTGGTGGATGGGGTGCCAATCAAGCGGGCTGCTTTGTCCTGGATGGCGTCGAGCTTCTTGAGTGTTGTTGAAGCTGCATTCATCCAGGCAAGTGGAAAGTATTCCATCACACTCCTGACTTGTGCTTTGTAGATGGTGGAGAGGCTTTGGGAAGTCAGGTGGTGAGTCACCGCCACAGAATACCCAGCTTTTGACCACAGAATACCCAGCTCTTGTAACCACAGTATTTGTGTGGCTGGTCCAGTTAAGTTTCTGGTCAATGAGGACCCCCAGGATGTTGATGGTGGGAGATTCAATGATGGTACTGCCATTGAATGTCATGGGGAGGTGGTTAGACTCTCTTTTGTTGGAGATGGTCATTGCCTGGCATGAATGTTACTTGCCACTCATCAGCCCAAGCCTGAATGTTGTCCAGGTCACTCTCCTTTCTCCATATATCTTTTTATAAATACTTTTGCTGTTAGCTTTTATATCCTTTCCAAGTTTTCTTTCATTTTCCTTTTTGTACCTTATTTTTTTTATTGCTCTTTTGATCTGCTGGACTTCTACTTTTCCTTGCATTTGTGTAAGCCTCTTCTTTTAGCTTAATACTGTCCCTTACCTCATTGGTTGCTTAAGTACACAAGTGGTGCCGGTGCCTTTGTGGGGTATATACTGGCTTTGTATCATACGAGATGCTTATTTGACTACTCCCCACTGTTTGTCTGTAGATTTACCCATTTACAGTTCAGCCCAGTTTACTGTGGTCAATTCATTTTTTGTCCATTCAAAGTTTGCTTTACTTAAATGTGACTCTCCCTTGTCCCTCTCAAACCTAATATCAAATTCAATCATTATGGTTACTGTTTGCAAGATACTTTGTTACCATCAGATTGTTAACTAAATCTGGTTTGTTCCTCATCACTAAATCCAGTATGGCCTATTCACAGATCTGTTCTAAAATGTATTGCTCTAGAAATCTGTCCAGAATACAATCTAGAAATTCATTGTCTTTACTATTTGAACTGTTCTACTTCTCCCAGTCTACGTTAAAATTAAATGTTCCCTTTATAAACACACTGTTTTTGCTACAAGTTTCCCTGATCTCTGTATTTGTACATCCACCCACTGTATTGCTATTGGGAGGTGTGTAGACAAGCCCTACCAGAATTTTGCATTATTTGCTGTTCCTTAATAAACTAACCATTATGTTACCACTGATCGATCACCCTTACTGGAGTGCCTTTTTCCTTCTGCGGTAATTGTGTCTTTTATCAATATTGCCACTCACCCCTCCTTTCCCAACATCCTTGTCCTTTCTAAAGAACCTATAGCCTGGAATATTTAGCTCCCAATCCTGCTCAGGTTGTGGAGACAAAGAATAATGTACACAATTTGCTACTTCTGTTGCACCACTGTTTGGTTAGAAATGTATTATTATGGGCTCTGGGGAAAAGATTAGCCTTAAGAAGGTGTAGACCTTGACAGAAGCAGGCTGAATAATTTGTTATTGCCACAGCTGTTGTAATATTATGATCGGACTAGAAACGTAATGTTATATTTCCCTCCACAGCTCAGCTAGTTCATCCAAAAGAATGCTAGAGTCACATAGATCAGGAAGGGCCCAGATCAAATTCCTGGTCTGCAGTGAGCTAGCTGATTTCAGCCAGGGTGTCAGCATGGGCTCTGTAACTGGCCTCAGCACCACTCCACTTAGGGAAAAGAAAAATAATCATCCAGGGTTCCTGTTCCAGACCCTTTGCTGGCAGTGCACCTCTGTGGACCCGAGGCAAGCAACAGGACCAGGCTTGGATAGGTCACTCCCTGAAGTCAAAAATAGTCCACTGACATCCACCAGTAAGGCGCACACAACAAAAGACTTGCATTTATATAGCGCCTTTCACAATTACTGGATGTCCCAAAGCACTTTACAGCCAATGAAGTACTTTTTGAAGTGGTCACTTTTGCAAAGTAGGAAACGCAGCAGCCAATTTGCACACAGAAAGCTCCCACAAACAGCGATGTGATAATGACCAGATAATCTGTTTTTGTTATTTTGAGGGGATAAATATTGGTCAGGACACCGGGGATAACACCCCTGCTCTTCTTCGAAATAGTGTCTTGTTATCGTTCAAGTCCACCCGAGAGCGCTGACATGGCCTCGTCGGTTTAACATCTCATCCGAAAGACGGTACCTCCAACAGTGCAGCGCTCCTTCAGTACTGGACCGGAGGGTCAGCCTAGATTTTTGTGCACTGGAGTGGGACTTGTACCCACAACCTTCTGACTCAGAGGCGACAGTATTACCTACTGAGCCACTGGCTGATAAGGGCCGGTTTGCCAAGAATGAGTGCACCTGTGGAACTGCAATAAAGCCTTTCAGGCGAAGGGAAGGCAGTGAAACAAAGTGATTTTGAGGGGGGGTGATTAAATGCCCTGCTTTGCGTCGGAGCGCCCGAGTGAACTGCCACTAAGCGTGCGCTAGGACCCGGGGTCCGCTGTCCCCCTCAATGGCTACGTTGAATCCCTGCGTTCAGCTCCGACATGGCTCTGGGCTCCGGCGCTGCCGCAATCCACAAAACCTAATGCGGCCGTATATCAACCACCAGCGCGTAATCCCGAAGCGACACCTTTTGCACCGAGACCAGCTTCGCCACAATATATACTGGCATTTCCCTCCCCCCCTCCCCATGTAAACCCAGCGCCAAGTGTCACCTCCTCCAGCAGCTGTATATACCCACACCGAACACAAAGTTAGCAGGAGGAGCCCGTGCCGGCTTCCCCCCGTGCGCCTGTCCTCCTCCCAGCACAGCCCCTGGGTTGCTTGTTGTGGTTTCTCGATCCCCCGGACACTCTTTAGCTCAGACATTCCCTCGCGTGCTGTTTTTTTCAAATAACTCACCCAAACTGCCGGCGAAACCGTCCATCTCGCGACTCGGGGAGGGCAGCGGTCCTGCGCGTCTCGGATCTGCGTCCTGCTATTGCCCTGTGTCCGTCCGTCTTTTGGTTTGTTTATTTCTTATTTTTTCTTCTTCTTCTTCTTCTTCTTTAAATTCCTCCTCCTGTTCCCGGACGCGGCGCTCAGGCTTCACACTCGGGGGAACCCGCACCGTTTCAGCTTCATTTGCTGCCTGATGTTCGTCAATCAGTCACACACGCTTTTTCCCCCGCTTCCCTCCCCCTTCGAAACGCGAGTTAAAAACGCGCTCCGTGCCCCGCCGTTCCCCTCGGCAGCCGCCGTACACCCTGACCAATTACTACGCATGCGCATCTGGGCGGACTGCGTCGGCCAAATGCCTACTGGGAGTCGTCGTTTTTCCTTCGTTTGATGCCACTTTTTTCTGCAAGAAAATTGATTTTTTTCAGATATAAATGTTTACGGTGCCTTTTTAAGTTAAACTTCTTAAACATGTTTTAAAAGTAATGCTGTTCTTAAGATATTTCCTTATGTCACCAATTATGATATTTTAAAAATGAAAATAAATACATATAGTGAGCCAGATTGTTGTAAACCTGGTCGCTGTATTTTTTCAGCAAGAAGCAAATAGTTTCGTTCTTAAAAGCTAAATCAATAGTTTTCAGTGAGTATCTTTCTTCTGCCTCATACCAGGTAAATTATTTGCACCAAGCCACGTTGTTTTAAAACTAAAATAAAAGCTCTGGAATTTAGAAGAATGAGGTGCGATCTCATTGAAACATCATTTTGAGTCTCGGAACTCCTTCACGGCAAACAAGCCAAAGATGGGCAGAGGAAATGTTACAAGGACACCCTCAAAGCCTCCCTAATAAAGTGCAACATTCCCACCGACACCTGGGAGTCCCTGGCCAAAGACCGCCCTGTGTTTAGGAAGTGCATCCGGGAGGGCGCTGAGCACCTCGAGTCTCGTCGCCGAGAGAATGCAGAAATCAAGCGCAGGCAGCGGAAAGAGCGTGTGGCAAACCTGTCCCACCCTCCCTTACCCTCAACGACTATCTGTCCCACCTGTGACAGGGATTGTGGCTCTCGTATTGGACTGTTCAACCACCTAAGGACTCATTTAAAGAGTGAAAGCAAGTCTTCCTCGATTCCAAGGGACTGCCTATGATGATCATTCTGAGGGGGATTGACAGGGTAGATGTTGAGAGGTTGTTTCCCCTGACTGAAGAGTCTAGAACTGGGGATAATAGGACTGAGATGAGGAGACATTGTTCACTCAAAGGGTTGTGAATCTTTGGAATTCTCTAACCCAGAGGGCTGTGGATGGTGAGTTGATGAGCATATTACAACTGAGATTGATACATTTTTGGGCACTAAGGGAATCGAGGGATATGAGGATAGGGTGGGAAAGTGAAGTTGATGTCGAAGTTCAGCCATGATCCTATTGAATGGCAGAGCAGGCTCAATGGCCATATGGCCTACTCCTGTTTCTATTTCTTATGTTCTAAACCAAGAATAGCTGTCAAATTATTGTTTTGCATTCATGTAGATGATGGACAATGTTTTTTTTTGCCATCAGTGACAAAATCAAGCAAATCATTTAGAACATAGGCATTAACAATGTGCATATACTACTGTTAACTCCCTTGTTCATTTTCTCTTTAGTGCATATGATGACTTCTAAAGGATACAAAACTTATTATTCTGCAGAGCTTTCTTTATTACTGCAAGTTGTAACTCAAATCAGTCCATCAAGTACTGTTTGATCAGAATCCAAATCACTACATTATAAATGATGAATAATTTAGGAATAAATAACATCATTATTGATGTTTTTCTGGACTATAAGGACATAAAATGAGCTAAGCAAGCTAATGTTTAATTTATAATATTGAAAAGTTCTGTTTGAATGAAACTAAAGATCGCAAAGATGTGTGCAGAACAAAAATTTACATAATGACATGCTTCCATTTTTATGAGTAGATGGTTTGAACATTTTTTCAAATATATGTACATCAATTTACTTCTCACTGATTGAAACAATAATGATTAATAATCAAATTAGAATTTTCGAACATATATGTTTGTTGTGTTAGCGGCTTTAATGAGGTTGAGCACTGTGAGTAACCAGAGAAGGTGCCATTTAAATTCTAAAAACAGTCTCATAAATTGAGTGGGTTCTGGACGCATGGCATAGATAATTCCCTTCTAACTGTTTTTGGCATGGGTGAGGAAAATATGAAATGGCATATTTACTGGTGTAAATCACTTACTCCATAATTTCCACATTCCTTTGCATCACTCATGGGTCCCTGCAACATAGTTGCGAAGTCCCCAGGATAATCTGGGTCATTATTTTATGCCATTCATTATAACTATAGCTTCTCATCCCTGATATCATCCTGGTGAATCTAAGATGTATGTGTCATGTATCTCACACGACTGTATATAACTGTATCTTACCATGCTATACATGACTGTAATTAGATATGACCTGTAACCACAAGCATACTTTACCACCAGGGGTGCACTTGCAGGAGATACTGCATACCTGTTCCTCACAGGTATATAAAGGCAGGTCTCAGGCAAGTGTGGTGCTCGAGAGCTGTGAAATAAAGGTGCAGGTCCAAAGTGACCTTGACTTCAGCATGTGCCTCTTGTAAGTCTGTATGGCATGGTCATGACTTTACAGTGGCGACGAGTTACGGGATCACAGAATCCACAGAATGGCTACCAACGGCTCAGATGAGAAATACAATGCTGGAGACAATTGGGAGGACTTTATAGAAAGGTTCCAGCAAAGCTTTGTGACCAAAGACTGGCTGGGCGACGATAAGGCAGACAAGAGAAGAGCCCATCTCTTGACCAGCTGTGGCTCGAAAACATACGCCTTAATGAAGGACCTGCTGGCACCCGAGAAACCAGCAAGCAAGTCGTTTGAGGAGTTGAGCACACTGGTAAGAGACCACCTGAAGCCAGCGAGCAGCCTACACATGGCCAGACACAGGTTCTACAACTACAGACGCTGTGTGGGCCAGAGCATACCCGATTTTGTGGCGGAACTTCAGAGGCTGGCTAGTTTATGTGAGTTCTCTGATGAACTAAGGAAAGAAGTACTGAGAGACTTTTTTATTGAAGGAATAGGCCACGGAGGCATATTCCGAAAGCTTATAGAGACCAAGAACTTGACTCGAGAGGCAGCAGCACTGGTCGCACAGATATTCTTGGCCGGAGAAGAAGAAACGAGGTCGATCTATACTGCGGGTACGACAACTAACAAAACATCGGAACAAGGGGTTCACAGCGTGAAACAAGCCGCTACCCCCACACACAGACAAAGGCAGGAGAGCAGGCCTTCAACAGCAGGCAGTGGCGCCAAAAGCCATCAAGGGCCACATGAACGGCCGTTCACACCTCATCAACCAACAATGCGAGCAATCAACTGCAGACTGAGAAAAGCTCAAGAGAGATCAGCCAGATGCAGCTCATCCTTCGGAAACAATGGAAGTGGTCTGTGCTGGAGATGTGGGGAAGGCACTCAACAAGAGAGTGTCGGTTTCAGCATGCTGTTTTCAGAAACGGCAACTATCCAGGGCATCTGGCTCGCATGTGCATAAAAACAGCAGCTCGGCTGGTATACGAATCAGAAGGGTCGGAAAGCGGACCAGAAGATGGTGGGGACAGTGCCCGGGACGCCGAGATACAGCGGCTCAACACGATCAATGTCCACTGTTCTTACAACAAGACACCTACAATAATGATGAGGGCCCTACTCAACGGAATACCCGTCAACATGGAACAATTTGAACAGCTGTGGCCGCACAAAAGCAATAGACCAAAACTCACAAGGATCAACACCAAACTACAAACTAAGGACCTATACCAAAGAAATCGTCCCAGTCCTTGGCAGCGCCATGCTCTCAGTCACACACAAAGGGACGGTGAACCGACTTCCCCTGTGGATTGTCCCCAGAGATCTCACAGCACTGTTGGGGAGAAGCTGGCTGGCAAAACTAAATTGTAAATGGGATGATGTTCGCGCCATGTCGTCAGAGGAACGGACCTCCTGCTCAACAGTTCGAAGTCATTTTGAACATCTCTTTCAGCCAGGTGTGGGCACCTTCAAAGGGGCTAAAGTTAAAATCTACATCACACAGGATGCCAGACCGGTCCATCACAAGGCTAGAGCTGTGCCTTATGTGATGAGGGAAAAGATTGAACACGAACTGGACCGGCTTCTGCGGGAAGGCATTATCTCACCCGTGGAATTTAGCGACTGGGCAAGTCCCATCGTCCCCGTCATGAAGCCTGATGGATCCGTACGAATCTGTGGGGATTACAAATCTACCATAAACAGAGTCTCCCTACAGGACCAATACCCGCTGCCCAGGGCGGAGGACCTATTTGCCACGTTGGCTGGAGGAAAACTTTTCTCAAAACTAGATCTCACATCTGCGTATATGACGCAAGAACTGACCGAAGAGTCTAAGCTACTCGCCACCATCAACACACATCGAGGCCTTTTTATGTACAATCGATGCCCATTCGGCATCAGGTCGGCAGCTGCTATATTCCAGCGCAACATGGAGAGCCTGCTCAAGTCCATCCCGGGGACGGTTGTGTTTCAAGATGACATACACATCACGGGCAGGGACACTGACTCCCATCTCCGCAATTTGGAGGAAGTATTAAGTCGATTGGATCAGGTAGGCCTAAGAGTTAAGAAATCCAAGTGCCTGTTTCTTGCGCCCGAGGTTGAATTTTTGGGCAGAAGGATTGCCGCTGATGGAATCCGCCCAACAGAATCCAAAACCGAAGGGATTCGCCTGGCACCCAGGCCCCGGAATGTCTCAGAACTGCTCGCCTTTCTCGGGCTACTCAATTACTTTGGGAACTTTATGCAGAATTTGAGCACACTGCTGGAGCCTCTCCACGTGCTACTCAGAAAGGGGTGCGATTGGTTTTGGGGGGACGCCCAAGAACGCGCCTTCAATAAGGCTCACAACCTTCTATGTTCCAACAGTGTTTTAGCCTTTTTTAACCCAGGTAAAAAGCTAGTTCTTACATGTGATGCATCAGCGAACGGGGTCGGGTGCGTTTTACAGCATGTAAATGATGCGGGTAAATTACAACCCATTGCTTATGCCTCCAGGTCACTTTCGCGGGCGGAGCGCGGGTACAGTATGGTTGAGAAGGAGGTGCTTGCATGCGTGCACAGTGTCAAAAAGATGCACCAATACCTTTTCGGGGCCAAGTTCGCATTAGAAACCGACCACAAACCCCTCACGTCCCTGCTATCCGAGTGTAAGGCAATAAATGCCAATGCCTCGGCGCGCATTCAGCGGTGGGCACTCATGCTGGCGTCTTACGACTACACAATAAGGCACAGACCAGGCACAGACAACTGTGCCGACGTGCTTAGCAGGCTACCCCTGGCGACCATGGAAGGGTCCGATGAACAGGACTGTGAGATGGTCATGGCAATCAATGCCTTTGAGTCCACAGGTTCGCCCATGACGGCTCGCCAAATCAGAGCCTGGACGACCAGCGACCCCATGTTATCCTTAGTCAAAAGATGTGTTTTAACTGGTGACTGGGCAGAGGCTCGCGATGCCTTCCCCGAGGAGATCAAACCCTTCCATAGGCGCATGCATGAGCTGTCACTACAGGCAGACTGCCTGATGTGGGGCAGCCGAGTAGTTATGCCCTTGCGAGGCAGAGAGGCGTTTGTCCGGGAGCTCCACCGCGAGCACCCGGGGATCGTCCTTATGAAGGCCATAGCCAGATCCCAAGTCTGGTGGCCTGGCATTGACGCGGACTTGGAGCTCTGCGTCCGGCAGTGCACTATTTGTGCCCAACTCAGTAATGCCCCCAGGGAGGCCCCCGTAAGCCCCTGGCCCTGGCCCACCAAACCGTGGTCGCGGGTGCATATAGACTATGCGGGCCCATTCATGGGCAAAATGTTCCTCGTAGTCGTCGATACATTTTCAAAATGGATCGAGTGTACCATTTTAAACTCGAGCACCACCTCCACCACTGTGGAGAGCCTTAGAACCATGTTTGAAACGCACGGAATTCCTGACATATTGGTCAGTGATGATGGTCTGTACTTCACCAGCGCAGAATTTCAAAATTTTATCGTTGATCACGGCATAAATCACGTTAAGACGGCACCATTCAAGCCGGCCTCCAATGGCCAGGCGGAGCGAGCAGTGCATATCATTAAACAAGGCATGCTAAAAATCCAAGGTCCCACGCTGCAGAGCCGCCTGTCGCGACTGCTACTGGCATACAGATCTCGTCCGCATTCATTGTCTGGGATCCCCCCGCGCAACTATTGATGAAACGGACCTTAAAGACTAGGCTCTTGTTAATCCTCCCAGACATGTATGAAATTGTTGAGGCAAAGTGCCGGAAGCTAACTGAGTACCATGACCGAAATTCGAGGGGGAGGTGGAATGAGATAGGGGACAAAGTGTTTGTGCTAAACTATGGCCGGGGTCCCAAATGGCTTGCAGGGACAGTAACAGGCAAGGAAGGAAACAGGCTACTGGTTGTACAAACGGACAATGGCCAAACATGCCGGAGGCATGTAGACCAAGTAAAAAGTAGATTCACCAACAACACTGCAGAACCAGAGGCAGACTACTATGTGGAACTCACACCACACCTGGTGGCCAGACAGAGGGAACAACCTGAGGAAAGGGCAGTCTCAACAGACAGCCCAGGCGAGATACCAGCAATCATACTGAACGAAACAGACAGCCCAGGCGAGATACCAGCAATCACACCGAAAGAAGAACAGGCACCAAGGCAAACAACTGAACCACAACTAAGACGCTCCACGCGAGAGCGTAGACCACCTGAGAGACTGAATCTATAAAGACAATAAGACCTTGGGGGAGGGTGATGCCATGTATCTCACACTACTGTATATAACTGTATCTTACCATGCTATACATGACTGTAACTAGATACGACCTGTAACCACAAGCATACTTTACCACCAGGGGTGCACTTGCAGGAGACACTGCATACCTGTTCCACACAGGTATATAAAGGCAATCTCAGGCAAGTGTGGCACTCAAGAGCTGTGAAATAAAGGTGCAGGTCCAAAGTGAGCTTGACTTCAGCATGTGCCTCGTGTAAGTCTGTACTGCAGGGTCATGACTTTACAGTATGTTCCCATTGACTTTCTATAATCGAGTGACCAAAACTGCGCACAATTTTAAAAAAAAATCTCATAATACTCCTGTGAAGCACCTTAGGACGTTTCACTATATTAAAGGTGCTATATAAATACAAGTTGTTGATGTCGTAACAGTTCTCTAACCATTACCTTATACAGATTTGTTATTACCTCTTTAAACTGGTACTTTCTGCCTCTGTTTATAGACCCTAAATGTTATTGACCTTTCTGTCCATAAACCAACTTTCTAGCCATGCTGCTACCTTTCAGATCGCTACCAGTGAGATCGCTGTTGGGGGGTGGGGGGCGGAGAGTGAGATCGCTGAGCGGCAGTTGGTGAGAGGCGGGAGCGGCCTATAAAAGGCCCAGCGGGTGATCGAGAGCCAGCGGCAGTTGGTGAGAGGCGGGAGCGGCCTATAAAAGGCCCAGCGGCAGCTCGAGAGCCAACGGCAGTTGGTGAGAGGCGGGAGCGGCCTATAAAAGGCCCAGCGGGAGATCGAGAGCCAGCGGCAGTTGGTGAGAGGCGGGAGCGGCCTATAAAAGGCGTGCTTGTGCAGCTACAGTGGGAGAGAAAGCAAAATAGAAGTAGAAAGGAATCAAAAGGTGACGTCACAGCCAATAGGGTAAGTGATTGGCAGGTGATTGGTGAGTAGCTTTTCTTTTTCTTTTTTATATCAGTAAGTGAACTGTAACATTGTTATTACCAATTTAAGGGTATCCAAGGGTTAAAGCATGGCAGGAGAGCTCGGTCACGTGATATGCTCCTCCTGTGCCATGTGGGAACTCAGGGACGCTTCCAGTGTGTGAGAAGTGTATCCGCCTCCATCTCCTGACGTACCGCGTTGCGGAATTGGAACTGAGAGTGGATTCACTCTGGAGCATCCACGATGCTGAGAATGACATAAGTGGCATGTTTAGTGAGTTGGTCTTACCGCATGAGAAGGATCCACAGCCAGCTAGGGAATGGAAGACCAGCAGGAAGAGTAGTACAAAGAAAGTAGTGCAAGGGTCCCACCTGGTCATCCTCCTGCAAAACAGATACACTGCTTTGAGTGCTGTTGAGGGAGATGACTCATCAGGGGAGAGCAGCAGCAGCCAAGTTCATGGCACCGTGGCTGGCTCTGTTGTACAGGAGGGCATGAAAAAGAGTGGGAGAGCGATAGTGATAGGGGATTCAATCATAAGGGGAATAGATAGGCGTTTCTGCGGCTGCAATCGAGACTCCAGGATGGTAGGTTGCCTCCCTGGTGCAAGGGTTAAGGATGTCTCCGTGCGAGTGCAGGACATTCTAAAAAGGGAGGGAGAACAGCCAGTTGTCATGGTGCACATTGGTACCAACGACATAGGTAAAAAAAAAGGGATGAGATCCTACGAGACGAATTTAAGGAGCTCGGAGTTAAATTAAAAAGTAGGACCTCAAAAGTAATAATCTCGGGGTTGTTACCAGTGCCACGTGCTAGACAGAGTAGGAATCGCAGGATAGCACAGATGAATACGTGGCTTAAGCAGTGGTGCAGCAGGGAGGGATTCAAATTCGTGGGGCATTGGAACAGGTTCTGGGGGAGGTGGGACCAGTACAAACTGGACGGTCTGCACTTGGGCAGAAACTGAACCAATGTCCTAGGGGAAGTGTTTGCTAGTGCTGTTGGTGAGGAGTTAAACTAATATGGCAGGGGGATGGGAACCAATGCAGGGAGACAGAGGGAAACAAAAAGGAGACAAAAACAAAAAACAGAAAAGAGATGAGTAAAAATGGAGGGCAGAGAAACCAAAGGCAAGAAACAAAAAGGGCCACTGAATATAAAAGGGCTGCAGGAGGGGTAAAAACTAAAAATCATGGTTTAAAAACTAGGATGAAAACACTCTACCTAAATGCACGCAGCATTCAAAATAAAGTAAATGAGTTGACAGCACAAATCATTACAAATGGGTATGATTTGATGGCCATTACAGAAACATGGTTGCAAGGTGGCCAAGACTGGGAATTAAACATACAGGGGTATCTGACGATTCAGAAAGATAGGCAAGAAGGGAAAGGAGGTGGGGTAGCTCTGTTAATAAAGGATGATTTCAGGGCAGTTGTGAGGGATGATATTGGCTCCAATGAACAAAATGTTGAATCATTGTGGGTGGAGATTAGAGATAGTAAGGGGAAAAAGTCACTGGTCGGCGTAGTTTATAGGCCCCCAAATAATAACTTCACGGTGGGGCGGGCAATAATCAAGGGAATAATGGAGGCATGTGAAAAAGGAATGGCAGTAATCATGGTGGATTTTAACCTACATATCGATTGGTCAAATCAAATCGCAGGGGGTAGCCTAGAGGAGGAATTCATAGAATGCATACGGGACTGTTTCTTAGAACAGTATGTAACAGAGCCGACAAGGGAACAAGCCATCTTGGATCTGGTCCTGCGTAATGAGACAGGAAAAATAAACAATCTCCTCGTAAAAGATCCTCTCGGAATGAGTGATCACAATATGGTTGAATTTGTAATACAGATTGAGGTTGAGGAAGTTGTATCAGAAACGAGGGTACTATGCTTAAACAAAGGGGACTACAGTGGGATGAGGGCAGAGTTGGCTAAAGTAGACTGGAAACAAGAACTAAACGGTGGCACAATTGAGGAACAGTGGAGGACTTTTAAGGAGCTCTTTCATAGTGCGCAAAAAAAAATTATTCCAGTGAAAAAGAAGGGCGGCAAGAGAAATGATAACCAGCCGTGGATAACCAAGGAAATAAAGGAGAGTATCAAATTAAAAACCAATGCATATAAGGTGGCCAAGGTTAGTGGGAAACTAGAAGATTGGGAAAATTTTAAACGACAGCAAAGAATGACTAAGAAAGCAATAAAGAAAGGAAAGATAGATTACGAAAGTAAACTGGCGCAAAACATAAAAACAGATAGTAAAAGCTTTTACCGATATATAAAACGGAAGAGAGTGACTAAAGTAAATGTTGGTCCCTTAGAAGATGAGAAGGGAGATTTAATAAGGGAAGGGAAATGTGGAAATGGCTGAGACCTTAAACAATTATTTTGCTTCCGTCTTCACAGAGGAAGACACAAAAACAATGCAAAAATTTGCAGGCCACAGGAATGTGGGAAGGGAGGACCTTGAGACAATCACTATCACTAGGGGAGTAGTGCTGGACAGGCTAATGGGACTGAAGGTAGACAAGTCCCCTGGTCCTGATGAAATACATCCCAGGGTATTAAAAGAGATGGCTGAAGTTATAGCAGATGCATTCGTTATAATCTACCAAAATTCTCTGGACTCTGGGGAGGTACCAGCGGATTGGAGAGCAGCTAATGTAACGCCTCTGTTTAAAAAAGGGGGCAGGCAAAAGGCAGGTAACTATAGGCCGGTTAGTTTAACATCTGTAGTGGGGAAAATGCTTGAAGCTATCATTAAGGAAGAAATAGCAGGACATCTGGATAGGAATAGTGCAATCAAGCAGACGCAACATGGATTCATGAAAGGGAAATCATGTTTAACTAATTTACTGGAATTCTTTGAGGATATAACGAGCATGGTGGATAGAGGTGTACCGATGGATGTGGTGTATTTAGATTTCCAAAAGACATTCGATAAGGTGCCACACAAAAGGTTACTACAGAAGATAAAGGTACGCGGAGTCAGAGGAAATGTATTAGCATGGATAGAGAATTGGCTGGCGAACAGAAAGCAGAGAGTTGGGATAAATGGGTCCTTTTCCGGTTGGAAATCAGTGGTTAGTGGTGTGCCACAGGGATCAGTGCTGGGACCACAAATGTTTACAATATACATAGATGACCTAGAAGAGGGGACAGAGTGTAGTGCAACAAAATTTGCAGATGACACTAAGATTAGTGGGAAAGCGGGTTGTGTAGAGGACTCAGAGAGACTGCAAGGAGATTTGGATAGGTTAAGCGAATGGGCTAAGGTTTGGCAGATGGAATACAATGTCGGAAAGTGTGAGGTCATTCACCTTGGGAAAAAAAAACAGTAAAAGGGAATATTATTTGAATGGGGAGAAATTACAACATGCTGTGGTGCAAAGGGACCTGGGGGTCCTTGTGTATGAAACTCTTTTAGAGTTTATCTGTAAAACATAAAACATTAAACCGTGCCACCCGCCCTGGATGACACAGCAGACATTTACAAGGCCCCTTTTTTTTCTTTTTTTTTTGGGGCGCTAAAATCAAAAAATTTTCCGGTGCCCCCTATAAAAGGGAAGGGGACACTAAAAGCACCGGCAATTAAAACAAATTAAACTTTAAAACGTAAAATCAAATTAAAATTTGGTTGCCGGGCGTGATGATGCACTCCAGTCCCTCCGGTGCCCACCTCTCGCGGAAGGCCGCGAGCGTACCGGTGGACATCGCGTGCTCCATCTCCAAGGACACCCTGGACCGGATGTAAGAGCGGAAGAGAGGCAGGCAGTCAGGTTGAACGACCCCCTCGACCGCCCGCTGCCTGGACCGGCTGATGGCACCCTTGGCCGTGCCCAGGAGCAGTCCTACGAGGAGGCCTTCGGACCTACCCGCTCCCCTCCGCACAGGGTGCCCAAAGATCAGGAGAGTGGGACTGAAGTGCAGCCAGAATTTCAGGAGCAGCCCCTTCAAATAATGGAACAGGGGCTGCAACCTTGTGCACTCAATAAAAACATGGAACACGGACTCCTCCAGACCGCAGAAATTGCAGGCGGCCTGGGAGTCCGTGAACCGGCTTAAAAATTTATTGCACGGCACTGCTCCGTGCACCACCCTCCAGGCCAAGTCCCCGATGAATAGTGGGAGGACCCCTGCGTAGAGTGCCCTCCATCGGGGACCCCCGCCTCCTCCGGACGGCAAGATGGTACGCCATGGCGTGTCCGGACGGCCGGCGAGGATGGCAAAGTTGAGAGTGTGCAGGAGCAGCCCGTACAGGAAACCCTTCCGCGCGGAACTGAAAGGCATGGAGGGGATTTCCCCGAGGCGGCTCAAGTTGTGAGGTGCCGGCCCCCGAGGGAGGTTCCGGGGTTTGGCGCTGATGAGGAATTCCGTCCGGACGGGGGTCAGTTCGGACGGGATCTCCCCACGTGCTTGAGCCTCCTCGATGCACCTAACGGAGTCAGGGCCCAGAGCTGTTTTTAGCGACTCGATGGCATCGGCCGCGTGGCGGACGTTGGCAGAATTTAGGCGCCGCGCCAGCGTGTCTGGCGCCATCCAGCCCGCTCCTCCGCCATCGAGCAGGTCCCTGACCCTGGTCACCTCACCAGCCACAGCCCTCTCTTCCGACCGCCACATAAAACCTCGGTCGTGGAGGTACGGATTCCCGAGCAGCGGCTCCTGCAGGACGGCCGCCACTCCAGCCGGCGGAGAGCTGCGCTTGGTGGAGACTTTGTTCCAGACCCTGATGAGTTCCCTGTAAAAGACAGGCAGCTCCCGGAGGGCGGTCCTGACACCCCCCAAGTTCACAAACAGGAGCTGCGTGTCATAATTGAGGTCGCGCTGCTGGCGGAAGAAATACCTCGCCAGAGCACACCACGTAGGGGGGGGCTCGACGTAAAGGTATCTCTGCAGGGTCTGAAGACGGAAAGTCGCGAGCTGGGCGCTGACGCACACCAACGACTGACCGCCCTCCTCAAGCGGGAGACACAAGACCGCAGCAGAGACCCAGTGCTTCCTGTTGTTCCAGAAGAAGTCCACCAGCTTCTTCTGTATCTTGGCGACAAACGCAGGGGGAGGGGTCAAAGTGACCAGCCGGTACCACAGCATTGCGGCCACCAGCTGGTTTATGACTAGCGCTCGACCCCTGTAGGACAGCACTCGGAGCAGTCCTGTCCAGCGCCCTAGGCGAGCGGCGACCTTGGCCTCCAGCTCCTGCCAGTTCGCCGGCCAGGCTCGCTCGTCGGGGCTAAGGTAGACTCCCAGATAGAGGAGATGGGTCGTGCTCCAGGCAAAAGGCCTGAGCTCCTCCGGCAGGGAGTCCACCCGCCACTGACCCACCAGGAGTCCGGAACATTTCTCCCAGTTGATCCTGGCGGAGGACGCGGCCAGTAAATCTCCTGGCACTCACGCATCCTCCGCAGGTCAGCGGGATCCTCTACCACGAGGAGCACGTCATCGGCGTAAGCCGAGAGGATGACCTCCACGCCCGGCCCTTGCAGAGCCAGTCCCGTCAACCTCGTCCGCAAGAGGCGCAGGAAAGGCTCCACGCAAACGGCGTATAACTGGCCGGACATGGGGCATCCCTGGCGCACCCCTCTCCTAAAGCGAAGGGGCGCCATCAAGAACCCGTTAACCTTAATCAGACACTCCGCGGCGGCGTACAAAAGTCGGATCCGGGCGACGAAATGCGTCCCGAACCCGAAAGCGCGCAGAGTTCCGAGCAGATAGTCGTGATCCACCCTGTCGAACGCCTTCTCTTGGTCGAGGGATAGGAAGGCGACTGACAGACCAGCCTCCTGGGAGCAATGGATGAGGTCCCGGACCAGATGGATGTTATCGTGCATTGTCCGGCCCGGGACCGTGTAGGACTGGTCGGGGTGGATCATGTGGTCCAGCACGGCACCAAGGTGAGCAGACATCGCCCTGGCGAAGATTTTGTAGTCCGTGCTGAGGAGGGAGACCGGGTGCCAGTTCTTAAGGAGGCGGAGATCGCCCTTCTTAGGCAGCAGGACGATGACTGCCCTGCGCCAAGAGAGGGGCATCTCCCCGGTCGCCAGACTTTCCCCCAGGACCCGCGCGTAGTCGCCCCCCAGGACGTCCCAGAACGCCCTGTGGAACTCCACGGTCAGCCCGTCCAGCCCCGGGGATTTTCCCCTCGAGAGCCGGTCGAGGGCACCGGTCAGCTCCGCCAGGCTTAGCGGAGCTTCCAGATTTTCGGCGCCCTCTGGGCTGACCTTCGGCAGGTCCTCCCACAAAACTCTACGCGCTTCCTCGCTGGATGGATCCGGAGAGAACAGAGCCCCGTAATATTCACGGGCCCTGTTGTTGACGCCCTCCGGATCCGAGACGAGAGAGCCGTCGTCGGCCAGCAGCGTCAAGAGCTGCTTACGGACACTCTGCCTTTTTTCCAGCGAGTAGAAGAAGGGGGAGCCGCGGTCCAGATCCCGCAGGAACCAGATCCGCGACCTCACGAACGCGCCTCGGGACCCGTCCTTGTGTATGAATCCCAAAAGGTTAGTTTGCAGGTGCAGCAGGTAATCAGGAAGGCAAATGGAATATTGGCCTTCATTGCGAAAGGGATGGAATACAAAAGCAGGGAGGTCTTGCTGCAACTGTATAAGGTATTGGTAAGGCCGCACCTGGAGTACTGCGTGCAGTTTTGGTCACCTTACTTAAGGAAGGATATACTAGCTTTGGAAGGGGCACAGAGACGATTCACTAGGCTGATTCCAGAAATGAGGGGGTTATCTTATGATGATAGATTGAGTAGACTGGGTCTTTACTCCTTGGAGTTCAGAAGGATGAGGGGTGATCTTATAGAAACATTTAAAATCATGAAAGGGATAGACAAGATAGAGGCAGAGAGGTTGTTTCCATTGGTGGGGGAGACTAGAACTAGGGGGCACAGCCTCAAAATACGGAGGAGCCAATTTAAAACCGAGTTGAGAAAAAATTTCTTCTGCCAGAGGGTTGTGAATCTGTGGAATTCTCTGCCCAAGGAAGCAGTTGAGGCTAGCTCATTGAATGTTTTCAAGTCAAAGATAGATCGATTTTTAATCAATAAGGGAATTAAGGCTTAAGGGGAGAGGGCGGGTAAGTGGAGCTGAGTCCACGACCAGATCAGCCATGATCTTATTGAATGGCGGGGCAGGCTCGAGGGGCTAGATGGCCTACTCCTGTTCCTAATTCTTATGTTCTTATGTTCTTTCCTCTCGTACCTGAATTTTTATATGCCTGAGTTTTGTAACAAGCCTCTTGTGAGGCGTCTTATTGAATGCCTTCTGAAAATTCATATGTACCACATTTATTGAATTCCCTTTATCTGTCTTGTGATTCATTAAGTAACCATGCATCTTCCTGCAATGTGTTAAAATGATTTTATGTGTGAAGTCCCCTGAAGATATCAGTGTGCCAAGGGTATCACGAGTAAGTTTCAGCTTGAAGGTACATCCTGCTGAAGTATGAAGATTCATGATAAGCAGTGAAAGAGCTGTATGGTTGTGTGAGGGCTTGGCATGGGCTAGCAGTAAATGTGAAATAGATTGGTAGGCAGCACTTTGTAATCAGCATATTTGTGTCATCTACTTGATAAATGGTAGTTAACTTGGCGGCTTCCATTTGGTGTGTCATCTTCCTCTGCAACTGTTCCCAGGTACAGGCCCCAACCACCACCTCCTGCCAGGCATGCCCTTCAGTGCCAAACAGGACAACTTTCTTCACATTCACCTCATGAGCAGCACCTCTACTTTTCCAGCCACCAAACAGGAGTTTTCACCCCTACATGTATGTAGCATCCCTTGGATTTTGTCAATCATTTCTTTTACCCCATACCAGTACTCTTACCTTGCTGGATTCCCTAAAGTGAGCTGTCTTCTCCTGCATCAACTACAGAGGAATCTCCCTGTTATTAGCCACTGGGAAGGTCAGCGCTAGAATCCTCCTCAACCGTCTTCTCCCTGTGGCTGAGGAGCTCCTCCCGGGGTCACTGTGTGGATTCTGTCCACTACGGAGTACAACGGACATGATCTTTATGGCGTGACAACTGCAAGAGAAATGCAGGGAACAACACCAATCCTTGTACATGGTCTTCTTTGACCTTACAAAGTCCTTTGACACTGTTAACCATGAGGGACTATGGAGAGTCCTCTCTGTTTCGGCTGCCCCCAAAAGTTTGTCACCATCCTCCGCCTGCTCCACGATGACATGCAAGCCGTGATCCTGACCAACGGATCCACCACAGATCCAATCCACGTCCGGACCGGGGTCAAGCAGGGCTGCGTCATCGCGCCAACCCTCTTCTCGATCTTCCTCGCTGCAATGCTCCACCTCACATTCAATAAGCTCCCCGCTGGAGTGGAACTAAACTACAGAACCAGTGGGAACCTGTTCAACCTCCGTCGTCTCCAGGCCAGATCCAAGACCGTCTCATCCTGCGTCATCGAGCTACAGTACGCGGATGACGCTTGCATCTGCGCACATTCAGAGGGTGAACTCCAAGTCATCATCAACATCTTCACTGAGGCGTACGAAAGCATTGGGCCTTACAGTAAACATCCGTCAGACAAAGGTCCTCCACCAAACTGACCCCACCACATAGCACTGCCCCCCCCCCCGTCATCAAGCTCCACTGCGCGGCCTTGGACAATGTAGACCACTTTCCATACCTCGGGAGCCTATTATCAGCAAGGGCATACATCATCGACGAGGTTCAACACCGCCTCCAGTGTGCCAGCGCAGCCTTCGGTCACCTGAGGAAGAGAGTGTTTGAAGAGCAGGACCTCAAATCTGGCACCAAGCTAATGGTTTACAGGGCTGTAGTGATACCCGCCCTCCTGTATGGCTCAGAGATGTGGACCATATACAGTAGACACCTCAAATCGCTAGAGAAATACCACCAACGATGTCTCTGCAAGATCCTGCAAATCCCCTGGGAAGACAGACGCACCAACGTTAGTGTTCTCGATCAGGCCAACATCCCCAGCATCGAAGCACAGACCACACTCGACCAGCTCCATTGGGCGGGCCACATTGTTCGCATGCCTGACACAAGACTCCCAAAGCAAGCGCTCTACTCGGAACTCCTACATGGCAAGCGAGCCACAGGTGGGCAGAGGAAACGTTTAAGGACACCCTCAAAGTCTCCTTGATAAAGTGCAACATCCCCACCGACACCTGGGAGTACCTGGCCAAAGACCACCCGAAGTGGAGGAAGAGCATCCGGGAGGGTGCTGAGCAGCTCGAGTCTTGTCGCCGAGAGCATGCAGAAAACAAGTGCAGGCAGCGGAAGGAGCGTGCGGAAAACCAGACTCCTCACCCACCCATTCCTGCAACGACTGTCCCACCTGAGACAGAGACTGTAATTCCTGTACTGGACTGTTCAGTCAACTAGGAACTCACTTTTAGAATGGAAGAAAGTTGTCCTCGATTTCGATAGACAGCCTATGATGATGTGAAGCCAAGTTCATTACTATAGACAGATTGAATTGGGTGTTGCCTCCGAGCATCCTCAGGAGACGGTGCCCTGAAGTTCTAAACAGGACAACCATCCTTGAATCTGCTTCATGTGGCATCTGCAAAACAGGAGCTGGAACAGCACTGCTCTACCACTTGTCCACAAATACCATTCATGTCTCCACATTAGATTTAGTATACTTTCATTCTCAGCCATCACTTTTTCCCCACATACAGCATAAATTGATGCATCTTTGAGCCTTTAAAAAGGCTACAATGGTTTATATTACGATATATGGCTACATACCTTTAAGTGGCCACAACGCTTTAGTTTTGAGGAGCAGTCCTTTAAAGGCTATATGCTTGCACGATTCTCCAGGCCTCCTTCATCTACTCCCTGAACAAGGCTCAAACTGTGCAGGAAATCTGTTTAGATAATATTCAAGATCATCATCGTCATCAGAGGTAGTCCCTCGAAATCGAGGGACAGGTGGGACATGGGTGGGACAGACAGTCGTTGAAGGAAAGGGTGAGTGGGGAGCCTGGTTTGCCGCACGCGCCTTCCGCTGTCTGTGCTTGATTTCTGCATGCTCTCGGTAACGAGACTCACTTTTAGAGTGGAAGCAAGTCTTCCTCGATTCCGAGAGACTGCCTATGATAATGATGAGGTTGATTATTCCAGCCTCATAGTCTAAATCATCATCTTCTGGTGCTCCAAGGAAGTTGACACCTGTGTTAAAATGCTGCAGTGAGAATTCTGTCATTGCATCTTTAAAATCTGAAACTCAGTAACAACTCGTTGTGCAATAACTCTAGCTTCAACACACGTTGAAAGAATTAACATTTCTAATAGATGCATAAAAGCACAGTTGACCGATGACAGCTTTAGGCAGACTTATCAATGATCAACGAAGGGAAAATCCACACATTCAAGGTGTGCAACCAAACGAACCTTGATGAAATGTTTAATTTAGATAAAGTAAGAGTTACACTGTACTTAATAAAATTTTTTGGCATTTTGTGTATATAAAAGCAAACCAAATGAACAAATGGTCTTTATTACTGAGAATTTATTTTTTTTAAATAGCACGAGTATATTATGGCAGCTGATACATTTAACATTTCTTGGGCTAGAACATCCACTTTTTTTGCCTGCTTAATGTCCACTTAATGTCCATTTTACCGCTGAAATGACATATAACGGCCATATATCACCCATTTTGGCACAGAATGGAAACTGGCGGGCATTTTTCAGAAACTTATCGCCGAGCGTTACCTTCCCCATGTGCTTAACACCGAGAAAAAATATTACTGCCCGCCCACTTTTTTGGGCGGAATCAGCAGAATGGGTGAATTCAACGCCCATAATATCGCCCAGCGTTACTTTCCACACAGAATTAACGCTGAGATTCAATATTAACGCCCACCCACTAATTTTTGTCGTAAAGAGCATATTTACCCAAACTAGCGGCCATGGAGATCACCCATCTTCAATTTCACCACCTCGCACACATATCGCCCACAATATCGCTCGCCCAAAAAACCGCCCACAGAAAGTGGAACTAGCCGGAACGAATCACAGCGTTATGGACGCCATGTTGTAGATCACATGTCGCGTCCTTTAAAAAGCTGCTGTGCTTCAACCTCGGTGGAGTTCGGATGTACTCTGCAGGTCGTTGGAGTTGAAGTGAACATCTCTAAAAACATCTTGACCACACTGTGACTGATTGGAATTGAAGAGGTGTGTTCATCGGGACATTCCTTGTTTGTGAGCAATCGGTGGAAAACAGAGAGCTACTGCAATGGGGCCTCTCCTTTCTCACCCTCTCTTGGTGACCAAACACATGCAGCAGACTTACATCGCTGAAGGAACGCTCCACTGCATTATGGGCCCAATGTACGAAGTGACAAACTGATGAGGAGGACCAGACGTTGTACCCCCCCCCCCCCCCCCGCAAGTACAAGGAGAAGCATTCTTATCTCGACTTGCCCAACACCACCTGCCTTCGGAGACTGCGCTTCCATAAAGAGGTTATCACTGAGGTATGCCAGCTGATAAGGGTAGATCTGCAGCCTGCCAGCACCATCAGAACTGCACTGTCCATCGAGGTCAAAGTCACTGCGGCACTGTCGTTCTACGCTTCGGGTTCTTTTCAGGTCACAGCTGGCGACATTTGCGGACTTTCTCAGCATGCCACACATCGCTGCATTAGACAGGTCACTGAAGCCCTGAACACACACAGGAGGGACTTGATCAGCTTCCCCATGACCAGGGAGGCACAGAGTGAGAGGAGCAATAGACTGCACGCATATCGCGATGCGGGCACCTTTTCAGGATGCTGAGGGTTTTCAGGAACCGCAAGGGATTCCACTTCCTGAATGTCCAGCTGGTTGTTGACCACCAGCAAATTATACTGGCAGTGAATGCTCAATTTCTGGGCAGCATCCATGATGTGCACATCCTGCGTGAGAGCACTGTATCTGACTTGTTTAACAATGAGCCACAGGGTCAATGCTGGATGCTTGGAGACAAAGGATATGGCCTCGCCACCTGGCTGATGACCCCCCCTGCATGACACCCATAGCGAGGCCAAGAGGCGATACAATGAGAGCCACAGAGCAACTCACAATATCATGGAGAAAACCATTGAAGTGCTTAAGCTGTGCTTTAGATGCCTGGACCACTCAGGAGGCGAGCTCCAATACCACCCCTGAGCAGGTAGCTCAATTTATGGTGGTATGCTGCATGCTACACAACTTGGCTATCAGGGGGGGACAAAAATTGCCTGAAGAGTCTGACAGTCCACCTCACCAGAGAGAGGAAGAGGAGGACGAGGAGGCGGACGCTGACATTGGCCCAGACAATCAGGCTGACACTGAAGCCATGCACCTTCCCCCCTGTAGACCGCAAGAAAGGGCCCATGGTGGCATGATAGCTGCAAGAGCCTTACGTCAGGAGCTCATCAATGATTGTTTTGTCTGAAAGAACATTGGTGTTATTTACAAGGCTGGCACGCTGCTGGGTATGCAGGTAATACATTAATGGTGGGCATCACCTTGGTGACAGTTAAAGTTTAAGTTGATTGAAGTTAAGTGTGATTATACCCTTATGATAAGGAATCACCAGCTTGTAATGGTGCAGCCATCTGAGCCAATGTGCTACAAGGTTTTGTTAAATAAAAAACATTTAAATCGAACATTAGTCTGAAATCATCAGTATTTCTGTACAAACCAACCCTTCCCTTCCCCCCTCCCCCACCCGCTTCTCCTCCCCACTTCTAGCCCTTCCCCTCACCCTCCTGATGCCAAGCCGCCTGGCCGAGGAGGTCCTCAGGTGATGCTTCATTGGGGGAGGGGGGGATGACGGCTGAATCGCTGCTTGAACGGATACGGGAGAGCGGGAGAGGACAGTCCCAAGGTGGGAGCGTGCTCCGAGCCATAAGCAAGATGTTGCTGCTGGCTCTCATGTGTGGTTGGCAATGGGGGTGTGGCACCTTGAGGTGCAGTGCGGCATTCCGGGACCAGTGGGAGCCCTCTGCCACCAGTGTTCCTGGCTACCAGCTCCAGGGCCTCCTCCATCCCTTCCATGTTATATCTTATTTGTTGGACAAAAACTTGGTGCCAACTATGTTCTTGGTGCTTAGTAGGCTTTTTGCTGCTGGTGAATCTCCATCATTCCTCCCACAACAGCCAAACAAGCACACACCACAACCACACACGCTTTCAGTGCCTCTGAGCTCTCTCTCTGTCTCCTCTTCTGCACATGTAATGATGACGCTTGACCTGAATCACGGGAATCGAGCGTTGCCATGCCTTTGCTAAGGACGGCCACACTTTATGGCAGAAGGTCAGAAAAATTTAACGCTACCACCCATTTGATATCGCTCGCGGTAACGCCCATTTTCAAAAATGTTATCTAGGTGTTTTGAGAATGGCCGAGAAACCGGCGATCTGAAAACCCTTTTTTAACGCCCACGCCGGAAATAACGCCAAAGGCGATAAGTACAAAAGAGGAGGTTCTAGCCCCTGATCTTTAAACTGACAAAACTAATATTGACTTACTTTTTTTTGCGCACACATTAAGCTTAATTTTCCAGATTTCTTTCACTCGAACAGTGTCTGGTAAACCACACAATAGTCAAAATTTGTCTTCAGAATTAACTAAACAATCACTTTGGAGCCAATGGTCTGATAATGAGGCCGAAAATGCACTGCTTAGTGTCTATAGTTCTGATATGCATCAGGCACAGGTAATCCATATTATCAAGTGCTGAGTGCCTCATGGATGCCCAATTCTGGGCTGCTTGATCTGTCCCTAGTCTGTGCCATTAGCATGGAGGGCGTGCCACAGTACACAATAGAAGGTGCCCCATGATAAAGAGGAGACTTTAAAGGTCCGGATTTTCCTCAGAAAAACAGTCTATATTTGGGCAGTGTAAAAGCATGCTGGTAAATAAAATGGGGTGGAAAGGCCTTCCACTGAAATTCAGCCCCTAAAATGGCTGTTGTGATTTCCCTCCTGTGACCTTGCTATGACCCTGAGTCATCTCCTATGTATAGATGAAAGAGGAAGATTGTGGCAAAGTTCTCCCTGGAGCATTTCTCCATTTCTGCCCGCAGATTACCACAGAAAATAACAGCTGTTATAATGTGATGGCACTAGCTTGTCTGGTGTCCCAAAGACGGGAAGCAATATGGAAGATGAGTCGTGACAAAGGAGTGTAATTCTGCAATTGTCTTGGCTGAGATTCATTTAAATTGATTATGCTGAGGCTGTGTGGTTCCCTACAGACAGGAAGCAATCTGGAAGTTGAAAGGTGACAAAGGAGTATACTTCTGCCACCTGGCTTGGCTGAAAATCACTTACAATACTTAGAAGCTACAGTATCTGAGCATTTAATTGTAAGTTGTGAAAGTTGAAGAGAAGTTAAAGGGAGTTGTACATATTAAATAACAGATTTCTCTTTGGAAATCCATTGTTCCTGTACTTTGAGAAGAAGGATAATAAGGATTTGGAGGAGGAAAGGATGGAAGCCAGGAGAATTCAGCATCAACTATACAGGCATAAGAACATAAGAAATAGGAGCAGGAGTAGGCTATTTGGCCCTTCGAGCCTACTCTGCCATTCAATAAGATCATGGCTGATCTGATCATGGACAGTTCCAGTTCCTTGCCCGCTCCCTATAACCCTTTACTCCCTTATCGCTCAAAAATCATTCTATCTCCGCCTTAAATATATTCAATGACCCAGCCTCCACAGCTCTATGGTGCAGAGAATTCCACAGATTTACAACCCTCTGAGAGAAGAAATTTTCCTCATCTCAGTTTTAAATGGGCGGTCCCTTATTCTAAGACTATGGGCTAGACTTTCCACTTTTTTTGCATCGATACCGCCCACTTAATGTCCATTTTAACGCTGAGATGAGGTATAACACCCAGATATCGCCCATTTAGCAACAAAATGGAAACTAACGCCCATGTATCGCTCACTTATCGGCCAGCATTACTTTCGGCATGTAGTTAACACCGAGAAATAATAATACCGCCCGCCCACTTTTTTTGCCGCGAAGATCAGAATGGGTGAAACTAACGGCCATAATATCGCTGTGCGTTACTTTCGGCACCTCACCCACATATCGCCGAAAATATCGCTCGCCAAAATACCCGTTGAGAAAAAGTTGCTCTTACCTGAACTGGACCCAGCGGTATAGACGCCATTTTGTAAATCAGAGAACGGTTCATATAAAAGGCTGCTTCACTTCTGGGGAGCTTTGATGTTCTCTAGATGTCTTTTAAGGTGATTTGAACATCTGAACAAACATCTTATCATACTGTGGACGTTTGGAATTTATTGTAGGTGTTTTAGTTTGTGAAGAATAGGTATAATACTTTATTGTAATGGGGCCTGTAATCTCTCAGCCTGTCTTGATGACTATGCACATGTTGCAGACTAGAGATGGCAGAAGGTATATTCAACAGCATTATGTGCCCAATCAAAGAGGTGGCAGACTGCTGAGGAAGACGAGACCTTACACCCCACGCACTTATAGGGAGAAGCGGTCTTATCTGAACTTGTCCGATAACACACGCCTTAGGAGACTGCGCTTCCGGAAAGGGGTTGTCAGTGAGATATGGCAGCTCATCAGGAGAGATCTGCAGCCTGCCAGCACCACTGTCCATCGAGGTCAAGGTCAATGCGGTCCTTGCCTTCTACGCATTGGGTTCCTTTCAGGCCTCAGCTGGCGACATTTGCGCTGTATCTCAGCATGTCACACATTGCTATATTTAACAGGTCACTGAAGTCCTTTACGCATGCAAGATGGACTTTATCAGCTTCCCTATGACCAGGGAGGCTCAGACTGAGAGGGCTCTAGGATTCTCCAGAAATGCAAACTTCCCCAAGATGCAGGGAGCAATAGTCTGTATGCACATCGCCATGCGGGCATCTTTTCAGGATGCGGAGGTTTTTTGGAACCGAAAGGGATTCCATTCCTTGAATGTGCAACTCACTGTCAACCATCAGCAAATTATAATGACAGTGAATGCAAAATTTCCGGGCAGCATCCATGATGCTCACATCCTGTGTGAGAACGCTGTATCTCACATGTTTACCAGTCAGCCACAAGGTCAATACTGGATGCTTGGTGACAAAGGATATGGCCTCGTCACCTAACTGATGACCCACCTGCGTAACACTCACACAGAAGCCGAGAAACGATACCAGAGTCACAGAACCACGCGCAATATCGTCGAGAATACCACTGGCGTGCTTAAGCAGCGCTTTAGATGCCTGGACCACTCAGGAGGTGAGTTGCAATACTACCCTGAGCAGGTAGCTTAATTCATGGTGGTGTGCTGCATGCTGCACAACTTGGCTATCAGGAGGGGACAAGATCATCATCATCTAAGGCAGTCCCTCGGAATCGAGGAAGACTTGCATCCACACTAAAAATAAGTCCTTAGGTGGCTGAACAGTCCAATATGAGAACCACAGTCCCTATCACAGGTGGGACAGATAGTCATTGAGGGAAATGATGGGTGGGACTGGTTTGCCGCACGCTCTTTCCGCTGCTTGTGCTTGATTTTTGCATGCTCTCGGCGATGAGAAGGGGACAAGAATTGCCAGAAGGGACTGCCAGTTCACCTCAGGAGAGAGAGGAAGTGGAGGACGAGGAGGTGGATGCAGACCTCGGGCCAGACAATTAGGCTGATGATGAAACCATGCCCCCACCCCCCTCTTGACCGCAGGAAAGGGCCCGTGGTGGCTACATAGCTGCAAGACTCTTACATCAGCAGATCATAACTGAGTGCTTTGCTTGAAATAACGTTGGTCGTATTTACAAAGCTGCAACACTGCTGTGTTTGCAGCTCATACATGAATAGTGTGCATTACCTTTGTGACAGTTAAAGTTTAAGTTGATTCAAGTGACGTTGAATTTCCCCTTTCATGTTAAGGAATCACCAGTGTGTATCGGTGCAGCTATCTGAGACAATGCGCAACAAGGTTATGTTAAATAAAAAACATTTAATGAGAACATTTATATAAAATCATAATTATAACTGTAAAAAACACTCCACCCCACCCCACAACAAATATATAACATTTATATCATTCATTAAATGTTTAACATTTCCAACAACACTTCATAAACATAGAACAAAAATGAAAAAAAACAAGGTACCCGCCTCCCCCAAACATCACAACAAAATAGCAGCAACAACATAAAAATTCTGTGACCAAGACAACACCTGCAGCCATGCACCTCACTTTCCTTTCCCCCCGCTTCTCCTCCCCACCTCTACCCCTTCCCCTTCCCCTGACTCCAAGCTGCCTGGAAGGCCTCTGCCACCAGTGTTCCTGGCTATCACCTCCAGAGCCTCCGTCATCCGCGGCATGTACTTGCTTATGGTGGCGGACATGCTGGCCAGCTGGTGGGATATGCCCCACATTGTCTGTAGGATCTGCTGACCTATGTCAACACTCCTGCTGGACAAATATACCATGTCCCCACTCAGATCTGCCGAGTGCTCCTGCTGCATCGAACCAACCTCCGCGTGGTCGGCGCCATCCTGGAGACACATCTGGTGGCCTGCAGCAAGGTGCTTGGGCCCGGTACCTCCACGGTGGAGGATGGAATGGCCGCAGGAGCACTAGATGTCATGGATGTTGACTGCATTATGGAGCTTGGCGATGCAGGCTCCTCGAAGTCTGCACTCTCATCCGTGGAGAAGGCACCCAGCAGCTTCACGGGCAAGAATCGGGGCTCCTCAGCACCAGATGCACGATCGTCTGGTGAGTCCGGCCCCGCACCCCCAGCTTCAGGACTCGGTGGTGTCACATGGGGCCGCGCTGCTGGCTGAGCTACAAAACATAAATTAGGTTATTAGAGAAGAAGGGGGTGCTAGGGTCACAAGGTGATTCCAACGCTACACACAGCTTATGCACGACAAAAGCACCACCGCTATCAAAATCATCACAGACATCACATTTCATGACCATGACCAAATTCTGCATTGCAATGATTCTCATGAGGCCATCATTATTTACATAACACTTTCATCAATCATCTATCATATATTATTGGTCGGATATGAGTGAGTGTGGCATCTATTGACTTTATATCACACAATGGTGTATACTTTACTCACGTGGCATCTCATCAGGTTCTGCAGCTGCATGCGTGGCCGACCGGGGGTGGCTCCCCAATAGTGCCAGCACCCGTTCCTCGATGTTGGTGAGCTCGATGATGACTGGTGACCAGCCACGTTCGCCTCTGCTCGGCCCTATTCTTCAAAAGCTTCTTCTGTAAAAGGTAACACCAGCACGACATGGTATGAGATCATTGCGTGAGATCATTGCTAGGTACTGTCACAGAGACTGATACAATACATAACCGACAGATGTAATCATGATTATGATGATAACTATCATTCTTTATCTAAAGACGTACACCGTAAACGGAGGCTTTGAGTAAAACATTCCCGGTATAAGTGCAAGACATCACATCTGATTTTAATCAATCATTACATTTACAATTCAAATTATGTAAATATATAAGTAGATGTAAAGAAATGTAATGCTTATTCTGGCGGATCCGACAAGATCGATCCAGCGCTTGCGGCACTGGTTGCCCTCACGCACCTCGTTGGTTGCCGATGAGACCACCTCGGATATGTCGGCCCATATCTTCTGGTAAACCTTTGGGGTGGGCTTCCCACGCCCACCCTGGGTCAATTGACCCTAGCGTGACTCCACCTCCTGCATGAGGGAGGCATTTGCCTCATCGGAGAATCTCCTCGCTCATTTGCGTCCTCCCAATTGTTCCTCTCCCACCTCACTGCTTTCGCCAGTATCCTCAGTCTCCACAGCGTGCCGTGTCGCCGCCTCCATCCCTTCCATTTTAATTTTTTTTTCACCAAAAACTCGGTGAGAACAACGTTCTTTGTGCTCAACAGTCTTTTTGCTGCTGGCAAATCTCCCTCCTACCTCCCACAACAGCCAAACAAGCACACAACACACCCATACACGCTTTCAATTCCTCTCTGCTCCCTCTCTCGCTCCTCTTCTGCGCATGTAATGATGACCCCTGACCTCCTGAAACGCGGAAAACGACCGTTGCCATGCCGTTGTTATGGATGCCGACACTTTATGGCAGAAAAAAAAATTTCAGATCGCTCGCGGTAAAGTCCATTTTATAAAATGGAAAGTTGGAATTTTGAAAATGGGCGACAATCCGCCGATCTCAAAACCCATATTTACTGCCAATGCAGGAAATAACACCCATTTTTGGGCGATCTGCACAAAAGTGGAAAGTCTAGCCCATAGTCCACTAGTTTTAGTTTCCCCTATGAGTGGAAATATCCTATCTGCATCCACCTTGTCGAGCCCCCTCATTATTTTATAAGTTTCAATAAGATCGTCTCTCATTCTTCTGAACTCCAATGTGTATAGGCCCAAACTACTCAACCTATCATAAGTCAAACCCCTCATCTCCAGAATCAACCTAGTGAACCTTCTCAGAACAGCCTCCAATGCAAGTATATCCTTCCTTAAATACGGTGACCAAAACTGTACGCAGTACTCCAGATGTGGCCTCACCACTACCCTGTACAGTTCTAGCAGGACTTCTCTGCTTTTATACTCTATCCCCCTTGCAATAAAGGCCAACATTCCATTTGCCTTCCTGGTTACTTGTTGTACCTGCACAAGGACCCCTAGGTCTCTCTATATAGTAGCACTTTGCAATTTTTCTCCATTTAAATTATAATTTGCTTTTCTATTTTTTTCTGCCAAAGTAGATAACCTCACATTTTCCCACATTATACTCCATCTGCTAAATTTTTGCCCACTCGCTTAGCCTGTCTATATCCCTTTTAGATTTTTTGTGTCCTCCTCACAATTTGCTTTCCCACCCATCTCTGTATCATCAGCAAACTTGGTTACATTACACTTGGTCGCTTCATCCAAGTCATTAATATAGGTTGTAAATAGTTGAGGACCCAGCACTGATCCCTGCGGCACCCCACTAGTCACTGTTTGGCAACCGGAAAATGACTCTCTGTTTTCTGTTAATAAGCCAATCCTCTACCCATGCTAATATATTACCCCCAACCCAGTGAGCTTTAATCTTGTGCAGTAACCTCTTATGTGCCACCTTATCGAATGCCTTCTGGAAATCCAAACACACCACATCCACTGGTTTCCCCTTATCCACCCTGCTCATTATATCCTCAAAGAACTCCAGCAAATTTGTCAAACATGATTTCCCTTTCATAAAACTATGCTGATTCTGCTTGATTGAATCATGCTTTTTCCAAATGTCCCGCTACTGCTTCCTTAATAATGGACTCCAGCATTTTCCCAACGACAGATGTTAGGCTAACTGGTCTATAATTTCCTGCTTTTTGTCTGCCTCCTTTTTTAAATAGGGCCGTTACATTTGTGGTTTTCCAATCCGCTGGGACCGCCCCAGAATCCAGGGAATTTTGGTAGATTACAACCAATGCATCCACTATCTCTGCAGCCACTTCTCTTAAGACCCTAGGATGTAAGCCATCAGGTCCAGCGGACTTGTCTGCCTTTAGTCCCATTATTTTACCTAGTACTACTTCATTAGTGATAGTATTAAGTTCCTCCCTCCCTATAGCCTCTTGATTATCCACTATTGGGATGTTTTTAGTGTCTTCTACCATGAAGACCAATACAAAATATTTGTTCAACGTCTCTGCCATTTCCCTGTTCTCTATTACTAATTCCCCAGTCTCATCCTCTAGGACACCAACATTTACTTTAGCCATTCTTTTCCCTTTTATGTACCTGTAGAAACTGTTACTATCTGTTTTTATATTTCGTGCTAGTTTACTTTCATAATCTATCTTCCCTCTTTTAATCATATTTTTAGTCGTTCTTTGCTGGCTTTTAAAAATTTCTCAATCCTCTGGCCTCCCACTTGTCTTGGCCACATCATATGCCCTTGTTTTCAATTTGATACCATATTTTACTTCCTTAGTTAGCCACGGATGGTTATCCCTTCTCTTACAGTCTTTCCTTCTCATTGGGATATATTTTTGTTGCGAGTTATGAAATATTTCCTTAAATGTCTGCCACTGCTCATCAACCGTCCCATACTTTAGTCTATTTTCCCAGTCTACTTTAGCCAACTCTGCCCTCATACCTCTGTAGTCCCCTTTATTTAAGCTTAGGACACTGGTTTGAGAACCACCTTTCTCTCCCTCCAATTGAATTTGAAATTCAACCATATTATGGTCACTCATTTCTCGAGGATCTTTTACTATGAGATCATTTATTAATCCTGCCTCATTACACAGTACTAGATCTAAGATAGCCTGCTTCCTGGTTGGTTCCACAACGTACTGTTCAAGGAAACTATCCTGAATACACTCTATGAACTCCTCCTCAAGGCTACCTTGGTCAATTTGCTTTGTCCAATCAATATGAAGTTTAAAATCACCCATGACTATTGCCGATCCTTTTTTACAAGCCTCCATAATTTCTTGATTTATACTCAGTCCAACCATGTAGCTACTGCCAGGAGGCCTATGGACTTTTTCCCTTTATTATTCCTTATCTCCACCCAAACTGATTCAACCTCTTGATCCTCTGAGGCAATATCGTTTCTCACTAACGCACTGATCCCATCCTTTATTAACAGTGCTACCCCACCTCCTTTTCCTTTTTGTCTGTCCTTCCGAATTGTCAAATACCCCTGAATATTTAGTACCCAGACCTGGTCACCTTGCAAACACGTCTCTGTAATGGCCATACCCATTTGTATCTATTTGTGCCGTCAACTCATCTATTTTGTTACGTGCATTTAGATAAAGAGCTTTTAAATTTGTATTTTTTACCCTTTTTTCCTGCTTGTTTCCTCTGTCCTTCAAACTCACTTTCTACATTTTTGCTTTCTAATTCCAGCTTTATTCCTCTCCCTACTGAATCTATTCTCAGGTTCCCATCCCCCTGCCAAGCTAGTTTAAACCCTCCCCAACAACACTAGCAACCCCTCCCAGGTGCAACCCGTCCGGCTTGTACAGGTCACACTTCCCCCAGAAGTGGTCCCAATGCCTCACGAAACTAAAGCCCTCCCTCCTGCACCATCTCTTCAGCCACGCATTCATCTGCTCTTTCCTCCTATTTCTGTACTCACTCGCTCGTGGCACCAAGAGTAATCCGGAGATTACTACCTTTGAGGCAACACCCAACTAGCACCAGACATACAACAACTTGCATTATACAATGTCTGTAATGCAAAAAATGTCCAAAGGTGCTTAATGGACTCTGAGCCAAATAAGGACTTATCAGGAGGGATGACCAATAACTTGATCAAAGAGGTGAGCTTTAAGGAGGCAAGGGAGGTGGATTGCAGAAGGATTATGGAAGGAATGCCAGATCATGGGCCTAAATGACTGAAGTCATGGTCACCAATGGTGGAGTAAAGAAAGGGGAGGAGTGTGTGGGAGCACAAGCCTGCATTTCTGAAACTCTTTGCTTCGGCGCAGTCTGGAGAAATCAAAAGGGTTCAAAGTTGAAGATTGAAGTTTGAATTAAAAACAGGATGTTTCGATCAAACCAGGCTGGTAGACGATGGAGCCATGTAGCCAATCAAATGTGTCTATCTGATCACCTGTGTGTTTACAGTACTTCATGGTGGGAATCGATTTATGGCACTGAGACTTGACTTCAGGATAATAAGTGGCTGGTTATTTGTCTGTATGTTGCGTGTTTGAGTGTAACTTGTTACTTACTATGCGAATAATAATCTGAGTTGTGTTTAGTAATTCATGACATTGTCTGTATTTGAGTGTACCTTGTTACTATGTGAATAATAATTTGATGACATCGTCTGTATGTTAAACAATTCAGAAAGCAGTGAGCCGTGATTTCAGGACAATGCCATTTGATTCTACAACGTCTGCATGTTAATTATCTAAATGTACTATGCAAAGAAATAAGAGTGCAAAGGCTTTTTCGGTATAAAGATGAGAGTTTGACACTAGACACTAGACACTGGAATCTCGGAAGGTGTGTGTCACAAGCAGCCATGGAAATTGGAAGAGCTGCCTTTGTGACGTGTCTCAGTAACTTTCATACTTGGTTGGTATAGTATGAATGTCTGAATAAAAGCCCTGATCCTGCATTTACTACAACTGTGTGTTTGTGTAATTCAACATTTATAGCAACAGAGCGAAACGAGCAAGACAGTACAACATATTGGTGACCCTGATGTGATTTTCAAAAGTTCGTTGGCTGAGTTGTTCGAAGAAGTGTTTCCGACATATCAGTTCGAGGGATGAGCATTAGTGACTTTGTTGTCGTGACTTAAAGGGATCTCCAGTTAGTAATCGGAGGATCAGGGAATATTCCAGATGAGGTCGGGTCATTTCTTAATGAATGGATTGAGTCGAAAGGGGGACCTTATGGGATAAGGCAGGAAACAATGACAGGAGGATGGAGAGAGACACGGCAGTCCTTAGTGGAAAGTGTCCAGTTAAAAAAGATTAAAGTGTTTAGGTTAAAAAATGATAAAAAGAGAAAAGCATTAGTGTTGCAGTGTCTAATGCTGGGGTTTCAAAAGTTAGGAGAAGAGGCTGAGGCTTGAGATAGGGAAGTCTCAGAACTCAGAGAGCAGCTAACATTGTAACGTTGAGTAAATATTGTGTATGTAGGCACTCTGTAAATGACTCAACGAGGCAGGGGTGTGGCACTTGAATTGTACAGACTGTAGTCCTTTATTGCTGCTCCTAGAGTGAGGACACTAAGAGGTGAGCTCCCTTTTATACTGGGTTACTTGCAATGTACAGGTGATCCTTAGGTCTCCAGCAGCAGCACCCTCTGGTGTACAGGTAAAGTATATACAGGGTGAAGGTACATTCAGGTCTAGTATTACAATACATCATTACATCATTGGCATGCATACATAACAACACTCCCCCCTAAGCCTTTTCCAAGTCCTTATTGCTATGACCTGGGGAGGTGATCAGTAGTGAGCTGTGGGAGGTTGTGGTGAGGGTTGTGAGGGTGCCAGGTGTGATCCCTGTTCTTGAGGCTGGCCTCATACATTCCCCCCCCCCCCACCCCCCTCACACACAGACCATGCGGGTGTCTCTGTTGGAGGATTCCTCAGTGGTGGAGACAATGCAATGGGTAAGGTACATACACTATAGACTGGGTAAGTGGTGGTGTTTGGTGGTGGGCAGGGCCACAGGACTGTGTGGGCCTTGTCCTCCACTGGTGGTGGAAGTCTGGTCATCCCGGGGTCCGCCAGGAAAGCTGGAGGGTACTGGCCTCTCGCTCCCGGTGCTGGCCCTGGTGGCCAGGGAGTGTAGGGCCGATCTGGGGCAGGTTGCCAGTGGTGGTGGCTGTGCCTGCTGTCCCTGCAGTGGGTCTGCTCCCACTGGGTGTGTGTGAGACCTTCCTGGGGCATCACATTTGTCCCAAAAACCCAGGCTACATGGTCAGGTAGCCCGCTGGACCTGGGGGTCTCCCACGGGGGTTTCCTCTGGCATTTACATTGCACCTGTAGAACCCGGTGTCCTTTAACAGTCTACTTTCTGCATACATGACACCTTGGCTCCAATCACAAATAGTTGATTCTACACTGTTATCTCTTTTTACATTATTACTTTTAGCACTTACAACACTTTCTTGTGTATCGGTGTCTCCATACAGGATTACATGTGTCATATTAAAATTTCTATCATCATCATTTAACAGTACAAACTTGTTGCTAACATCACTTTCACAAGCATTCATTACATTTTTTTCATCAGTTACTCTGGCATCACAATTCAATGTTACATTTGCATACCTGCATTCGCTTACTGCACTTTTAACTTTAAAGTCCTTGGCATCGCTATGCCTAGAGTGAAACTGTCCCTTTAATTTCTTTGGGTTACCGTTCTCCTTTAAGGGGGCCTTCCAATCCGGTTCGTCGCTCGGTGCCACGTGTCGCTCCTCCAACGCTGCACCTCGTGGTCTGGTCACGGCCATTTTGATTCTGTGTTCTTCGACTCTCAGGTTCGGCCACAGACGTCGGGAATCCACCTTTTTTGTCGATCTTCTTCCCTCGGAGTCCTGCCATGGCCTGGAAGGTGACGCCTGGACGTTCGGTTTGGGTGATCTCGCCACGATGTTGTGCAGTCGTCACCGCGCAGTCGAGCTGGACAGTAGGATTTCTAGGTGCAGCGATGGATCCAAGTTCGGGGCTGCATGGGATGTCGATCACTCGGGCCCAGAGGCTGTCGTTGCTTCGATCAATTTGGACCTGCTTCTTCCCAGCAGCGTTGGACCATCGCCGGCAACAATCCACAGGGGGAGCTTCTTCGTCACGCTGCCCTGGGAGACCTGGACGTCCACGCTGCCAACGACTGGGATGGTGCCTTTGGTGTAGGTGAGCAGCTTTGCCTGGATAGGAGACAGTTTTGGTCGTTCGGCGGGATTGATCCAAAGTTTTTCAAAGGTCATCTGGCTCATCAAAGACTGGCTCGCCCCTGTGTCGATCTCCATCGAAATTGAAACTCTGTTGATGTCCACTTCCATCTTCCACAGGGAACTCTCGGTGGAGCAGGTATAAATTCCATACTTTTCTTCCAGGCGTTGAGCAGCTTAGTCTTCATCTGTGTCGGAGCCCAGGTGATCAGCCAACTCTTCAACAACGCGGTAAGTAAAGCTTTTTCTGCACATTCTCTGAAGGTGACCTTTTGCGTTGCAGCCTTTGCAGGTATAGTCTTTGTAGCGGCACTGGTGGGCCGTGTGGTTTCCTCCACAGCGCCAGCATGGGGCTAGCCAGTTGGCCCCATGTGGCGGACTCAGGGGCTCGGGGCAGCATTTCTTTGAAAGTCGCCATTCTGTTCATTGCGTTCGTCGGTTTAGAGTCCTGGGTGTGGGTCATCATTCGTTTGGAGTTGCCGACCGAAATCATGTAGGCCTGGCTCACTTTAATTGCCTTCTGCAGGGTAACTGTGATGTCCGCAGAGAGCAGTTTGTGTAGAAGGCCCTCGTGGCCGATTCCGATAACAAATATGTCCCTTAGTGCTTCGGTGAGGTGGTCGCCTAAATCACACGGTGCAGCCAACCTTCTTAAATCTGCAGCATACGTAGCAATTTCTTGGCCTTTGGATCACCGGTGAGTGTAAAACCGGTGCCTGGCTGTGCGGATGCTCTCTTTGGGTTTCAGTTGCTCTTGTATTAGGGTTATGAGTTCCCCATAGCTCTTGGTTGTTGTCTTCGCTGGGGTTAGCAGGTTCCCGACGAGGCCATGGATAGTGGGCTCACAACTGCTAAGCAGGATGGCCCTGCGCTTGTTCGTCAGTGTGGCCGGTGAGTCCCCATCCAGGTCGTTGGCAATGAAGAAGTGTTCTAACCTTTCCACAAAGGCGTCCCAATCTTTCCCATCAGTGAATTGTTGGAAGTTGCTGAGATTAGACATGTTGTCCGTGGGATTCGTGACCTAGTCGTCAGTTATTGTGGATGTAGGCATTCTGTAAATGACTCCACGAGGCAGGGGTATGGCACTAGTCCTTTATTGCAGTTCCTAGAGTGAGGATACCAAGAGGTGAGCTCCCTTTTATACTGTCCGCAGAGAGCAGTTTGTGTAGAAGGCCCTCGTGGCCGATTCCGATAACAAATATGTCCCTTAGTGCTTCGGTGAGGTGGTCGCCTAAATCACACGGTCCCCGACGAGGCCATGGATAGTGGGCTCACAACTGCTAAGCAGTGTACAGGTGACCCTTAGATCTCCAGCAGCAGCACCCTCTGGTGTACAGGTAAGGTATATACAGGCTGAAGGTACATTCAGGACTAGTGTTACAGTACATCATTACATCATTGGCATGCATACATAACAGTAAAGAAGTAGAGAATTGGTGATTTCAGGCATTCTGGGCAACCAGGACTGTTCTGACGTTGGATCAGCATCTTGCTGATGAACAGAACTGCAATCAAGATCCAGAGAAAGGAATATCTAAGCTGCAGCAGATGGTAGTATTAGGTTGCTCAGCAATTGATAAAGCCGGGTGGTATGCGGAGGATTCCCCAGGTATGAGAGTTGAAAAGGGGATTAAGGGACAGGGAGTGTAGCGTGTGTAGGCACCTTTAGTAATGATTCCACGAGGCAGGATATGATACTTAAATTGTGTAGACCTGTAGTCCTTTATTTGCAGCTCCTGAGTGCAGACAACAAGCTGTGTGTTCCTTTTTATACTGGGTTACCTGCAGTGTGCAGGTAATCCTTAGGTCTCCAGCAGCAGCACCCTCTGGTGTACAGGCAAGGTGTGTACAGTGTAAGGGTACATTCAGTGTTGCATAACAGTGTTACAGACATCACACAGTAAACAGGCATGCATACACAACAACACTTCCCCCCCTAAGCATTTTTCATATCCTTATTGTCATGCCCAGGGGAGGTGATCAGTGGTGGGCTATGGGAGATTGTGGTGAGGGTTGTGTGGTTACCAGGTGTGACCCCTGTGCTTGAGGCTGGCCTCGTACGTTTCCCCTCCCTCACACACAAACCAAGTGGGTGTCACTGTTGTGGGGTGGTGGGCAGGGCCACAAGACTGGGTGGGCTCTTTGTCCACCAATTGGGATGAGGGTCAGGTCATCCCAGGGTTTGCCAGGGAAGCTGGAGGGTATTGGCCTCATGCTCCTGGTGTTGGCCCTGGTGGCCAGGGGTTGTAGGGCTGGTCTGGTGCAGGTTGCCATTGGTGATGGCTGGGCTGCCCTTTGACCACTGTCCCTGTAGTGGGTCTGCTCCCACTGCCTGTGTGTGTTTCCTGCAAGGGGCATCACATTCGTTCCAAAGGTCCAGGCTACATGGTCAGACAGCCTGCAGGACCTGGGGGTCTCCCACAGGGGGATTCCATTGGCATCAGCATGGTCCCTGTAGGACCCAATGTCCTTTGGCAGTGTCCTACCGGTATATATGACACCTTGGCTCTGATCACACATATTCGAGCCTGCATTATACATTCTAGTATTTGCATTACTTTTGGGTGTCCTGGTTTCAACAGACATGGTTACATTAGGCATTTCACATTCTTTATCATTATTGTTAAACATAATAAACTTGTTCTTAACCTTACTGACACCTGCATTCATCGCATTAGTCACATTAGTTAAACCAGCATCACAATTCATGGTTACATTGCATACATTTTCATACTTGCACCCTTTAATTGCATCTTTAGCTTTAAAGTCCGTGTACTCAAATAGTTGAAACTTCCCTTTAAATTTTTTTGGTTACCGTTCTCCTTTAAGGGAGTCTTAAAATCCGATTGGCCGCTCGATGTCACATGATGCTCCTCCATGTTCACTCGTGGCACGGCAGAGGCCATTTTGATTACAGGATCTGCTACTTGTGGTGCTGCAGCCATTTTCTGGTCTTGCTGCAGGTAGGTTGTGGTGTTCTTTTCTTCCACAGGTTCGATCCTGGATGTTGGGAATCCATTTCTTTCGTTGATGTTCACCTCTTGGAGTGCTGCCCCGGCCCGGAAAGTGGAGTTTGGATCCTCGGTCGCGGAGATTTTGCCGGGGAGTTATGGGCAGTCAAGCTGGACAGTGGGTCTCTGGATGGTGCGATGGATCCATGTTCGAGGTTGATTGCCGGAGCCCGGAGGCCTGGGAGCAGCTTCGCTTGGACAGGCTGCCGTTGTGGTTGATTGGCGGGATTCATCCAAAGTTCTTCAAAGGTCGCTTGGCTCATCACAGACTGGCTCGCCCCTGTGTCGCGCTCCATAGAAACTGGGACTCCGTCGACGTCTACTTTCATCGCCCACGGAGAACTTTCGGTGGAGCAGGTATGAGTTCCATACTCTTCTTCCAGGGGTTGAGCAACTTCACCTTCCTCTGTGTCGGAGCCCCGGTGATCATCCAACTCATCAGAGACACGGTGAGTAAAGCTTTTTCTGCACATCCTTTGAAGGTGTCTTTTCTCTTTGCATGCATAGTCTTTGTAGCGGCACTGGTGGATCCTGTGGTTTCCTCCACAGTGCCAGCACGGGGCTAGCCGGTTTGCCCCATGTGGCGGACTCAGGGTTGCGGGACTCGGGGCAGTGTTTCTGCCCTTAGAAGTATCAATGCGGTGCACTGCTCTCGTTGGTTTGGAGTCCCTTAGTGCTTCATTTAGGTGGTCGCCAAAGTCGCACGGTGCAGCCAGTCTCCTTAAGTGTTCCAATCTTTCTACAAAAGCGTCCCAATCTTCCCCATCGGTAAATTGCTGAAAGATGCTGAGATTCGACATGCTGAGCTTGTGATTCGTGACCTCGTATCCCTGTCGCCAGTTGTAGCGTATGTAGGCACCTTTAGTAATGACTCCATGAGGCAGGGTATGATACTTAAACTGTGTAGACCTGTAGTCCTTTATTTGCAGCTCCTGAGTGCCGACAACAAGCTCTGTGTTCCTTTTTATACTAAGTTATAACCCTTAGGTCTCCAGCAGCAGCACCCTCTGGTGTACAGGCAAGGTGTGTACAGTGTAAGGGTACATTTAGTGTTGCATAACAGTGTTACAGACATCACACAGTAAACAGGCATGCATACACAACAGGGAGAATGCCCACCATTCTCATCCGCAACTCCTTTGTCTTCTCTGACTTCGGAGCCTCGAACCCATGTGGTTTGCGTGGCAACGTTAGGTACGGAGGTGGAGCAGTTAGTTGCTTCTTCTGTTCCTCAGACGCTTCACACTCCACAACATTACACATGACCTTCCGGTAATGCAGAGAGTGGGGGAAGCACGTTCAGGTGGATGACGCGTGAGCAGTATCATAATTCCTCTGCTCCCTGTGGAGCTCGTGAAGGGAACACTACCTTAAGTGGTTTTGGGGATTCCTGGTATGAGCGAGGAGGGGTGAAGTTACAGGACATGAGAGCTATCCTTGGTGAAGTGGGACCTGCACCATTTCAGGATGTTAATAAGTTTGCCCAATGGTGGTGTAATATTCTGGGATGGTGGCAGTCTGGGGACATATTGGAAAAACAGAGGGTTCACACAATTCTGCGAGCTTTAGGGTATCACCGAGGAAAGGTAATAGGTTTTGAAACAACTTCCAGGTCCCCACTTGGTAGAATAATAGCTGCAATCAAAGCGCCTTGCCTTATTACCAGGGGAAGGACCTAGGGAAGCGGGGGAACGTATATTCCAGTTGTTTAATAGTTTGTGAAGTAATTGGATTGATATCAGTCATTACAGGGATGATACACAGAGAAATCATTTTGACTTTCCTACCCCCTTCAGTGGTTCTGAAAGTAGATGCCTGGGGCGGGGCGATAGTTTTGATAAATGGTTGGAAAGGGTAAAAAGCTTGTATCAGAGAGCTGCAGGAATTTCAGTCATGGAAGTGAGACAGGGGTTACAGCAATGGAAGGCAATAGGGCCTGAGTGGATGAATCCCACGAGGAGTTGCATAAGAGGAGCAGGACCAGGTGGTGCCTGGATCCTGACCCATCAGTTGATAGAGGACAGGGATAGACTGGCTAAAGAATTAGAAAAATTAAAAGAAAAGTTGAAGAATCAGGAAAGAGAAGCTCGAGTCACAGACAGGAATGATACCTCGGTTCAGTTGCTGAGATCGGGGGTAGATTCCGCAGGTGAGGGAGGATTCCTATAGGGATGCCGCGCCTCAACTACACATGTCGTTTCTTTCGGATTCTTACTTCAGGATAGGGGTGGCCATAGCCTTATCGAGGCATGTGTGGAAGGGCAGCGGGTAATTAACACAGGGTCTGCTGGACAAATGAAGGTTGAGGTGCTCCTGGAGGAAGGGAATCCCCCTCTTCAGAGACAGTACCCCATCACCCCAGATGCAAGAGGAGCAGTTACTGAACAGTCAGAGATGAAAGCAATGGGAGAAGCTTGTTCAGAAGCATTTAAAGTTTCTGTAGGAATGGGCTGTCTTAGAGCTGATGAGATGTTCAGTGAAAAGCTCAAATGTGGGAGTTACAAACACGATCTTAAAATGCGAAATAGAAATTGGAGCGTTGCAAATTACAGCAGTTCCGCAGGGTGAACTGAGAGAAGGACTGGAACTCTCGACTGACTATTCAGCATTTCCATCATCCTTTACTCTATGTTGTTACACTTCTCCCACAAAGCAGAGGAAATTGTTAAAACCTGTGCCGAGGCAACAGACTTGGTCGAAGACACCGATTGCGAGTTTACATTTCTGAATGTAAACAGCATGGAATTCAGTCGAAAACATCAAAAATTGAAAGTTGACTTAAGTAAAAATGGACAAGTTGATCACAGACCAACGGACTTTAAAATGGCATCCTGAGAATCTGAATCTGCAGCAACCCTATTTTGACCCTAATCATCAGCAACAAATGCCAAGTGGGTGATGCTGTTGGCCTCCTCCAGAAGTCCCCAACATCATAGAACACGATATCTAGCCAATTCTGTTTGCACCATCCGACATTAAGAAATGGTTGAGCGCACATTGCACAGAAAGGATCTAGGCCCTGACAACATCCCACTGTAGTACTGAAGATCTGTACATCCAAAACTAGCTCTCCCTCCAACAAATCTTTTCCAGTGTAACTATGACACTGGCATCTATATGACAGGCTCAATATTTTTTTTACTGTCCATTATTTTCATATGTTCATATAAAATTGTGCGGTTATTTGCTATGCACAAACAGCAGGATATATCTAACCTGCCGATTTACTGCCCTATCAGCCTCCTCCCAATTTTTTCATGTACTGTCTGACCTTTGAAGTAATCTGTTACACCCTAAGTTGGGTATTAATTCTCTGTATTACTGTCTTATAACTATCCACCATTCATGGTTCCTCACTCAGAAAAACAAAATGTGTCCATTCTACTGTCTTTGTCAGTCTCCATACATTAATATTCCACTTAAGCTGCTCCAGCCACCTAACAACTCTGATTTTGATTTAACTTCTGAACATAGGGATAGACAGTAATCTCTCATTGAATACATTGGTATAGTCAATTATGCAGACAGGCTGCAGACATGCAGTCAGACATTGAATTTTAAAAGAGCTAACTTCAAAGAAATGAAGGAACAGCTGAAGCAAATTGCTTGTGGCTGGGGTTGTTCAATAACACTTCAGCAGAGGGCAAATAAAACATCTTTAAAGACCTAGGGCTGGACTTTCGGGTGTCTTTGGCCTCAGTTAGTGCCCAGAGGGGTGGTAATGCGAGCATTAGAATTTAGCGACTGGGCACGCAGTTTTTAGCGTCCCGCCGGAAAATTCGTTAGCGGTTTAGCGGGAGCTCAAACCACTAGCGCCTAGCTGCTGACAATCACTCTGATTATGATGTCAGTCCTGGTGCAATGCCCAACGCTTGTGCCCCGGTCGGTAAATTAGGTGCGTGCGTCTCATTTAGTACCCGCCAATAACAACGTTTGGAAAAACAGTCGGTACAGGTTTGCAGAATCGTTAACTAGTGGCTACTTAAAGGGATGAAGAAACGCTTCTCTCGGAGGTCACAGTCAGTGCAATGATTACACACAGCACGGTGCGTGAGCCTCCGAGTTTTCAGCGACAGACAGACATAACAATACAGTTTGAAAACAAATGATTTTGAAAACTTTAATGGATACATTACTATGCCATGCCTTTAAGACTTAGCTTTTCCTGGGATCTGAGTCGGAGTGCGGTGCATGCGCAAAATTTAACGACCAAACTTTTGTTACCGCCCCCCCCCCCCCCCCCAGGACTGGTGTGTAACAGCTGATTTAGCACCAACTTCATCTCTTCGCTTAATCCGATACATTTCTCGCCGGGAGGCACAAACGTTTTCGAGGTGCTAAAATTACCGCTCCGCCTGGGTTACCGTCCCAACTGAGGCACAACCGAATTTCTACCCCCCAGGTCCCAAAAGTCCATGCCTGTTCTTGTGGACTCCCACTGTCACTTTGGCAAGAAAATGGGCTAGCACTTAGTTATGCCATGTCCTGGCTTTACACCCAATTATCCATGTGGCCTGGTGGGGCAGAACCTCCACCCACTCCTAACAAAATAATTGTCATAAGATGAAGGAGCAGAACCAGGAAAGGGGATTTAATACATCGGGAATTCCTGTGCTCCAGAGGGGCCTGCTTTATGGTCAGTGGAGGTATGACTAGTTAAAGCAGGTAGACCTCCCCAACCACCATGGGTTAGGGGGCCCATCTGGACGACATATTCTTTCCAGCCAAACCAGCTCCACTGAACTTTCTGGCCTCATTGCTATAGAGAGCACCACAGATGTCCATAATATTCTCCCTACCAGACAACAGCCTATGCTTGGGCTATATTTAAAAACAATTGGATTCCACAAAAGGGGACTGTAGAGTTTTTCTGACTGGCTTTTGCCATGCATATTTATTTTGTGACCTTTTAAGTGGGTAATGTTTTGGATGTGAAATAAGTCATATAAATGTTTAAATGACAGCAGCTTGCATTTAATTAGCGCTCCTCATGTAAAATAACTTTTTCAATTATGCCCCTGTGAAGCGCCTTGGACGTTTTTCAATGTTAATACTGCTGTAGAAATGCAAGGTATATGTATTGTAGATTGGTTTATAAGGCGATAAATGAACATAGCGTATGAAATAAAAACATTTGGAGAGAAGACCAACAGGAAGTTTGAAAAGACAACTGCCCCGAAAGCCATTGGGCAACATCCTAGCATCAGTGCTGGGATGCACTTGCTGGGAACCTCTGGCACTACTTGCCAGAGTATATGGAATTAGGGGTAGGTTCTGTAATTTTAATAATCCCGGTGCATGTCTGTGCCAGTAGGGTTGCATTTTAGACACCTGCCAGTGGGGGGAGACCACACAATGTGGTAATGGCTGCCTGTTCCAGGGAAGTACTTTCCCATGCCCGAGAACATGACCATTGTACTCCATCAGCTCTCTTTATAAGGGGACCTTACAGTACTTTGGAAATTCTGACTGTAACTCAGGCTTAGACCTTCAGGGTGGGCACCATATATACAAGCTGACAAGTCAATACATCTGTCTTCATTGGGCTGACCATGGATGAGGAACCTCCCAGTCTGGAAGTCCGTTCCTACTGACCCCCCAACATGGGTAGGTGTGTTTGGAGTGGGCGGAGACTCCACCTCAAGTAAGGCTCCGCAGAAACTGGCAGAGAAGGCCAAACCCAAACACGCCAAGTTCCAGACTAATTTCTTGTCCTTCCACCACATTCCCGTTAGACTTACAGTGGGAGTGCGCTGGAAGAGTGATTGATTTCCGGACCCTGTTTTTTTCAAAAAGCTTACATAAGCAGGGAGAGTTTTGGCAAAATAAAATGGTTTCGGAAGAGTTCTAAAGGACAGAGGCATAATGTCTGAAAGACCAAACTCTAATGGTGGAATTGAAGGGTGGGGGCAGGTAGCAACCCAGATCAGATATGGGGTAGGAAGATCACCTCAGATTTGAACAGAACACTGACCATGTACTACCCAACTCAGCCTGAGTAAGCAGTCAGGGAGGTCAGCTACTCACTACTTCTTGCTATCTTTTGTCTTCTGTGCTCTTTTCAATCTTGGTGTCTTACTGCACTGTAGGACCTAGTCATTCACCTAGGTTTCACAATTTTACCGTAATCTTTGGAGCTCTGCAAATATCTATTTCGGGCAGTAGCTATGGTGCGGTTTTGCTGAAATGACATCAGGCAGGGGATTCCCTTCAGTATGCCTGCTCCGTAGAAAGGAGGACTCTATTTCCAGTCAAGTAAAGACCAATGAGGAATGAACCTTGCATTTTTTTTCCAAATTTTTGCCGAGTATTAGCTAATACTTGGCAAAGGCTTGGAGAAATCTGTTATGGCGGGTTTCCAGAAGGCTACTGATGAGGAGAAAAGCAAAGATTTTTCCTAACAGGTAGGAAAAATATTTCATGATTCCCCTGCCTAAAGAAGAACATCTGGGAGAATATTTTACATGGAAATTGTTCTCCTAACAATGAAGTTCTTTCTTTCAAAAACAAAACTTTAAAAAGTGAGTACCTGTAGATTTCTTTCTTTTAATTAAATTGTTTTCAGAAACAGGAAAGTAATTCACCAAATGTCGCAGTGATATGGATGGCTTAAACAGCATTATAAATGTAAGTACCAATTTTTGTACTGTGATTTCTGCATTCTTTTTCAGTCATCCCTAAGTAGGACATTTGAGGGGACATGTGTAATGGCTGGCTGCTTGGTAAATTATACCCCTTGCAGTGATATATGTTTTATGTTTGTTTTGGGCACTGGTGCATTACTTACTTATGGCATAAGATTATTTTTGCTAAATTCACAAACTTCAGCCCAAAAGCAATATTATTTTTTCTGTTAACTTTTGTAAATTAGTGGTATACCCATTCTTGGATAGCAGTAATCTTCAGAGCAGCGCAAAACACCGATGAATAGTCCATTAGCACTTTTTTTATCATAAGTATAGTATTATTCACATAAATTAAATTTTTCACTAACATATGGCCCACTCTATCTGTGCTCACTGTATAATAGTAGGAAAGCAAAACTCATTGACAGCTTTATATATCGTGGCTCATTGCATATTATAGTGTGTATGCTGTGGAAGTAGGCATTTTTCATATCACTTCTGATAAAATCTAGCTAGCTATTTTCTTCAGTTTTAGAGGGTTTTGTTTAATGTCACTCAGCGTGTACACCCCAACATTGGAAGCTACAGACGAGACCAAAGAGGAATTCTACTCCAGCCTCGAACAATCCCTGTCCCGAGTCCCAACGAGCGACAAGCTGATCTTCCTTGACGACTTCAATGCCAGAGTTGGAAAGGACACTGACCTCTTGGGAGGTGTGATCGGCAGAGAGGGGGTAGGGAAAACCAACTTCAATGGTACCCTCCTCCTGACAAAATGCTCAGAACACGGCCTCATCATAACCAATACCTTGTTCCATCAGAAGGACAAATATAAAGCCTCATGGCAACACCCTCGCTCTAAGCATTGGCATCTGCTAGACTACATCATCGTCCAAGCGAGGGACTGCAAAGACGTGCGCATCATCCACGCCATGACAGGAGCTGATGACTGCTGGATGGACCACCGCCTAATTCACTCTGTCATCATCATCAATATTGCCCCAAAACAGCGACAGCAACCGAAACAATGCCGCAGTAAAATCAACAGCGTAGCACTCAAAGATCCTGCTAAGAAAGCCTTATTCAGCCAGCGCCTCGCTACCAACCTAATGACTCCCAGTGACCCAGAGACGCAGAGTGCCCACAGCGCCTGCCGTCGAGGCTTCCATAATTAGCACCTGTGAAGAGACGCTCAGTCACTTGACCAGGAAACACCAAGAGACTGCTTCGACGCGAATGACCAAGCGCAAGACATTCTTAGACTGGAATCAGCATCACAACTCGAGGGCAAGAAAGCAACTGTACAGACTCCTGAAGGCTGAGGTCCAACAGAAAATCTGCGACCGAAAGAACAGATGGTGGGTGGAGAAAGCTCAAGAAATCCAGCAGCTAGTCGACTACCATGATATGCGAGGATTCTTTCGTGCGGTCAAGGCAACCTACGGGCCAAGCACCCAAGGCCCTACCCCACTGCTGTCCAAGAACGGAGAGGTGCTCAACAGGAACAGAGAAGCAGTCAGTGCCCACTGGAAGGAGCACTTCGAGGATCTCCTTAACTGAGACTCTGTCTTCAATGTGAGTGTCCTCAACTCCATCCCACAGCATGCCACCCACCACCATCTTAGCACAACCCCCTGCCCGGTATAAGGTTGAAAAGGCCACCCGGCAACTGAAGAACAACAAGGCATCAGGAGCAAATGAAATCCCCCCCGAAGCACTTAAATATGGCAGAGAAGCACTACCAGCACGGATTCATGACCTCATCTCTCTTATCTGGAAGGATGAGATTATGCCAGGAGATCTCAAATGCTGTAATTGTGACCATCTTCAAGAAAGGTGACAAGTCCGACTGCGGTAACTACAGAGGAATCTCCCTGCTGTCGACCACCGGGAAAGTCATCGCACAAATCCTCCTCAATCATCTTCGCCCTGTGGCTGAAGAGCTCCTTCCAAGGTTGCAATCCAGATTCCGCCCACTCAGGGGTACAATGGAAATGATCTTCACCACGCAGCAGAACAAGAGAAATACAGGGAACAGCACCAATCCTTGTACATGGCCTTCTTTGAGCTCACAAATGAATTCGATACTGTCAACCATGAGGGATTATGGAGCGTCCTCCTCAGATTCGGCTGCCCTCAAAAGTTTGGTATCATCCTCTGCCTGCATGACGTGCAAGCCATGATCCTGACCAACGAATCCACCACAGACCCATTCCATGTTCGGACCGGGGTCAAGCAAGACTGTGTTATTGCACCAGTGCTCGTCTCGATCTTCCTTGCTGCAATGCTCCATCTCACCCTCCGCAAGCTCCCCACTGGAGTGGGGCTAAATTACAGGATAAATAGGAATTTGTTCAACATCCGCCGCCTCCAGGCCAGATCCAAGGTCGTCCCATCCTCCGTCAGCGAATTACAGTACGCAGACGATGCTTGCATCTGCGCACACTCGGAGGCTGAACTCCAAGCCATCGTCAACACCTTCACCGAGGCATACGAGAGCATGGGCCATACACTAAACATCCGGAAGACAAAGGTCCTCTGCCAACCTGCCCCCACCACACTGCACTGCCCCCTGGTTATCAAAATCCACGACGAGACATTTGACAACGTGGATCATTTTCCATACGTTGGGAACCTACTGTCAACAAGGGCAGACATCGATGACGAGGCCCACACCGCCTTCGGTCGCTTGAGGAAGAGAGTGTTTGAAGACCAGGACCTCAAACTCGGCACCAAGCTCATGATCTATATAGCAGTAGTGCTACCCGTCCTCCTATATGCTCAGAGACATGGACTATGTACAGCAGGCACCTCAAAACACTGGAGATGTACCACCAACGCTACCTCCGCAAGATCCTGCAAGTCCATTGGCAGGATAGGTGACGACATCAGTGTTCTCACTCAGGCCAACCTCCCCAGATTCGAAGTATTGACCACGCTCAATTAGCTCTGCTGGACAGGCCACATCGTCCGCATGCCTGACATGAGGCTCCCAAAACAAGCGCTCTGCTCATAGTTCCGACACGCCAAGCGAGCCCCAGGTGGGCAGAGGAAACGCTTCAAGGACACCCTCAAAGCTTCCTTGAAAAAGTGCAACATCCCCGTCGACACCTGAGAATCACTGGCCCACCCAAAATGCAGGAAAAGCATCCGGGAAGGCACTGAACACTTTGAGTCACTTCGCCGAGAGCAAGCTAAAGCCAAGCGGAAGGAGCGTGTGGCAACCCAGGCACCCCACCCATTTGTTCCTTCAACCATCGTCTGCTCCACCTGTGACAGAGACTGTAGGTCCCGCATTGGACTCTTCATAGAAACATAAAAACATAGAAAATAGTGCTGAAGTAGGCAATTCAGCCCTTCGAGCCTGCACCACCATTCAATAAGATCATGGCTGATCATTACCCCTTTCCTGCTTTCTCTCGATACCCCTTGATCCCTTTAGCCATAAGGGCCATATCTAACTCTCTCTTGAATATATCTAATTAACTGTCATCAACAACTCTCTGCGGTAGCGAATTCCACAGGTTAACAACTCTCTGAGTCCTAAATGGCTTACCACTTATCCTAAGACTGTGTCCTCTGGTTCTGGACTTCCCCAACATCGGGAACATTCTTCCTGCATCGAACCTGTCCAGTCCCATCAGAATTTTGTATGTTTCTATGAGATCCCTTCTCACCCTTCTAAACTCTAGTGAATACAGACCCAGTCGATCCAGTCTCTCCTCATATGCCATCCCGGGAATCAGTCTGGTGAACATTTGCCGCAGTCCCTCAATAGCAAGGACGTCCTTCCTCAGATTAGGAGACCAAAACTGAACACAATATTCCAGGTGAGGCCTCACCAAGGCCCTGTACAACTGCAGTAAGACCACCCTGCACTTATACTCAAATCCCCTAGCTATGAAGGCCAACATACCATTTGCCTTCTTCATCGTCTGCTGTACCTGCATGCCAACTTTCAATGACTGATGTACCATGACACCTAGGTCTCGTTGCACCTCCCCTTTTCCTAATCTGCCGCCATTCAGATAATATTCTGCCTTCGTGTTTTTGCCCCCAAAATGGATAACCTCACATTTATCCACATTATACTGCATCTGCCATGCATTTGCCCACTCACCTAACCTGTCCAAGTCACCCTGCAGCCTCTTAGAATCCTCCTCACAGCTCACACCGCCACCAGCTTAGTGTCATTTGCAAACTTGGAGATATTACACTCAATTCCTTCATCTAAATCATTAATGGATATTGTAAATAGCTGGGGTTCCGGCACTGAGCCCTGCGGCACCCCACTAGTCACTGCCTGCCATTCTGAAAAGGACCCGTTTATCCCGACTCTCTGCTTCCTGTTTGCCAACCAGTTCTCTATCCATGTCAGTACATTACTCCCAATACCATGTGCTTTGATTTTGCACACTAATCTCTTGTGTGGGACCTTGTCAAAAGCCTTTTGAAAGTCCAAATACGCCACATCCACTGGTTCTCCCTTGTCCACTCTACTAGTTACATCCTCAAAAATTCCAGAAGATTTGTCAAGCATGATTTCCCTTTCATAAATCCATACTGACTTGGACTGATCCTGTCACTGCTTTCCAAATGCGCCACTATTTCATCTTTAATAATTGATTCCAACATTTTCCCCACTACTGATGTCAGGCTAACTGGTCTATAATTACCCGTTTTCTCTCTCCCTCCTTTTTTAAAAAGTGGTGTTACAATAACTACCCTCCAGTCCATAGGAACTGATCCAGGGTCGATAGATTGTTGGAAAATGATCACCAATGCATCCACTATTTCTAGGGCCATTTCCTTAAGTACTCTGGGATGTAGCCTATCAGGCCCTGAGGATTTATTGGCCTTCAATCCCATCAATTTCCCTAACACAATTTCCCGCCTAATAATAATTTCCTTCAGTTCCTCCTTCCCACTAGACTCTCGGTCCCCAAGTATTTCCAGAAGATTATTTGTGTCTTCCTTCGTGAAGACAGAACCAAAGTATTTGTTCAACTGGTCTGCCATTTCTTTGTTCCTCATTATAAATTCACCTGAATCTGACTGCAAGGGACCTATGTTTGTCTTCACTAATCTTTTTCTCTTCACACATCTATAGAAGCTTTTGCAGTCAGTTTTTATGTTCCCAGCAAGCTTACTCTCATACTCTATTTTCCCCCTCCTAATTAAACCCTTTGTCCTCCTCTGCTGAATTCTAAATTTCTCCCAGTCCTCAGGTTTGCTGCTTTTTCTGGCCAATTTATATGCCTCTTCCTTGGATTTAACACTATCCTTAATTTCCCTTGTTAGTCACGGTTGAGCCACCTTCCCCGTTTTATTTTTACTCCAGACAGGGATGTACAAGTGTTGAAGTTCATCCATGTGCTCTTTAAATGTTTGCTATTGCCTATCCATCGTCAACCCTTTAAGTATCATTTGCCAGTCTGTTCTAGCCAATTTCCGTCTCATACCATCGAAGTTACCTTTTCTTAAGTTCAGGACCCTAGTCTCTGAATTAACTGTGTCACTCTCCATCTTAATAAAGAATTCTACCATATTATGGTCACTCTTCCCCACGGGGTTTTGCACAACAAGATTGCTAATTGGTCCTTTCTCATGACACATCAGCCAGTCTAGGATGGCCACCCGTCTAGTTGGTTCCTCGACATATTGGTCTTGAAAACCATCCTTAATACACTCCAGGAAATCCTCCTCCACCATATTGCTACCAGTTTGGTTAGCTCAATCTATATGTAGATTAAAGTCGCCCATGATAACTGGTGTACCTTTATTGCACGCATCCCTAATTCCTTGTTTGATGCTGTCCCCAACCTCACTACTACTGTTTGGTGGTCTGTACACAACTCTCACTAGCGTTTTCTGCCCTTTGGTATTCCGCAGCTCCACCCATACAGATTTCACATCATCCAAGCTAATGTCCTTCCTTACTATTGCGTTAATTTCCCCTTTAACCAGTAACGTTACCCCACCTCCTTTTCCTTTCTGTCTATCCTTCTTGAATGTTGAATATCCCTGGATGTTGAGTTCCCAGCCTTGGTCACCCTGGAGCCATGTCTCCGTGATGCCAATTATATCATATTCATTAATTGCTGCCTGTGCAGTTAATTCGTCCACCTTATTATGAATACTCCTCGCATTGAGGCACAGAGCCTTCAGGCTTGTCTTTTGAACACACTTTGCCCCTTTAGAAATTTGCTGTAATGTGGCCCTTTTTGATTTTTGCTTTGGGTTTCTCTGCCCTCCACTTTTACTTTTCTTCTTTCTATCTTTTGCTTCTGCCACCATTCTACTTCCCTCTGTCTCCCTGCATAGGTTCCCATCCCCCTCCCATATTAGTTTAACCCCTCCCCAACAGCACTAGCAAACACTCTCCCTAGGATATTGGTTCCGGTCCTGCCCAGGTGCAGACCGTCCGGTTTGTACTGGTCCCACCTCCCCCAGAACCGGTTCCAATGCCCCAGGAATTTGAATCCCTCCCTTCTGCACCATTCCTCAAGCCACGTATGCATCTGAGCTATCCTGCGATTCCTACTCTGACTAGCACGTGGCACCAGAGAACTCATTTTTTGAGTGGAAGCAAGTCATCCTCAACTCCGAGGGACTGCCTAAGAAGAAGAAGAAGAGGGTTTTGTTTAATGTCGTTCTGAATTCAATATTCCATAAGTTAATAAGTGGTGTAATTGTTTTGTATGATAGAATATTTTTCCTGGTTCTCTATGCAATGATTTACATGATTAATTATTTAAGAGAGTCATGTGTTACTCACATAACTGTAACTAAGTACAAGGTTTTCGAGTGTAATCTGTTCAATGAGTTCAGCTGAGTAAAATAACAGTGAAAGTCACTAAATATTTTGAACATGTACTTTTTGCGGTTCTATCATATGCATTTTTTAAAAAACCTTTATCGGTATATTGGTGTAAGAATAAGAACTCAAAATGCAGGTCTGTGTGCAAAAATAAAATGTTAAATACTTGCCATTTTTTTTTGTTTTGTTATTGAGTTGTACAGCAATTTTTACACCATTTCTCAGGTTGGAGTGGAATACAGATTAGAGGGTGTGACTGCATGAGGGAAGGACATACCTCCTGGTTCCAGGTACAGTCAGTCCATTCTTTTTTCTGCTTGACAGATATCCCCCAGATTCTTTATCCACATTTTTGTGGAGGAGTGGTGCGTTGTACCGGAGTTGAGGAATGTACCTTCCTGCATTTCTTGCTTGAAATGCAATCTGAGCTACCCTGCAAATGAGGAGGAGATTTCTTATCCTGCTGGGTCTAGGCCAAGCAGCCGCATTGCTGTGTCTATGTGGGATTCTTTAAAGCCGATCATAGTTTGGGTGGTCTACAGAACCGCTGCCCGGGCCAGGATTTGTGTTTGAAAATATCCTTATGAAGCTAGCACTTGCCTGATGGAATTTCTGGAGTTTGTGTGCGGTGGGTTATTTTGGTTGAGGATTTTGAGCTTTCCACTGCAGATGGAGGTTGTTAGTGTCAGCCTCAGTGCCTCGCTCTATTGTTTCCTTCGGAGTCAGGGCACAGGCTCTATTCCTTCGATTAAATGTATGGTATAAATAAAACTTTTAAAGTGAAATATAAATGTTATCCCACTCAAAAATGAGTTATGAGATTTTGCTCTCTATTTTTGCAGTAGTTATTTATTGCCTGATGAGGCAATAAAAACTGTATACAAATAATTATTTTACCAACAGTTTTTGAGCAGTACTTTCTTTATCCTTCAGATCTATGTGACAATTCAAAAAAATTCCTGATTGAATAAATTGATGGTAGAACTTGTGCTGCTAGTGCAAAACCTCCTGCAGGAAATGCAAATTTAAAACATCTACCTTAATATTTCCTGTACTGTAATCAGATTGGATCTCTTCCTGTATATGCCATGTTCTAATGTTTAAAATCCTTTTTCCCACAAGGGAACTGTACATTTGCAATAAGTAAATAAAATGAATTGGTTAATTTTCCAACTGAATATAATTGATTGCTTAGAGACTTTGCTCTCCATTTGTTAATATCCTTCCCAACTCACTTCCTTAATCTTTTCCCCTGGGGCTACACTTGCCAAGTAGTTGCATGACGCACTCATGGGCCAATTTTTCTCCTCACCCTCAATGGCATGCATCTTCATCAGAACAGGACTTCCACTTGCTTACGCCACTATCTTTGCCTATTTCCTGGGATCAGGATAATTTACCTACAGCGAGCAGGCATTGGATTAATTTACAGGACTGCTGGGGTGCCCCTTAGGTACAAGGGAAGCAATTGCAGGTGCAGCAGTGCTGGTTTAAGATGAAGACTTTTTTTTGGTAAGTTTTGGTAAGACTTTTAGGGGCTGAAATTGCCCCTTTTTTGCACCCCATTAGTGCTGCCGGTAGGTGCTAATGGGGCACAATTGCCTTTTCGTCCAGCGATGGGCGGCGGTGGCGCCTTGGGTGGAATTTCCTCTGAGATTTTGGGAGTGATTTGGAGTTTCACTGTGCCCTGCGGCGAGTACCCCGAGCCGGCGCACAACAGGTGATGACGTCATCACCATGTGCGCCGACCCCTCTTGTGTCCCGTGGGGGAAATTGCCCCGTGGTCTGCGAGGCCAGCGTGGGCCGATGTCTGCGCCCGCTATGTGAGGTGCTGACATCCACCCGGGGCACCTATTAATGAGGAGGCCGCGCGTGCCTCAGGCCGCCATTTATTTTGTCGGACGACTTTTCCGTCGGCCCGACAATGGCGGCCCTTGTCTTGACCAGGCCACCATCATGCAGCTTGGCACTCTTCTTTGTGTGCTGGGTCACTGGCCCTGTCAAGATTGTCCCTGGTGGCAGAGTCTGCAGCGGCCCTCCCCTTTAAGTGAAGGGGAGGGGTGATGTGGCGCATCAGCAAAACGCAAAGCAGCCACGTAGCGCTGATCTGTTAAGCTCCGCACTGACCTCAGCCCAATGCTGATGCCTCGGGCGCGCCCCCCACCCCCACCCGCCCTCGCCCAACGAGGTGGAGCACCTGAGACAGCGCTCTGCCTCGGTGGAGGGGCGCAAAGGGCAATTCCACATCGGGCGACTTCCACCCCAGGGCCGGAAGGTTACCGCCCCCCGGACGGACCGCAGAGCAATTCGGCCCCTTAAAATTGCTGCTTTGACTAAGGCAATCAATTGTTCTGTGATTGATTTCATTTTCAAAGCAACCCGTTAATGTTTAAATAAAACCTGCAGCCCATTGCGGCGTTGGACACTGCACTAGCATTCCTTGCACCCAGCATTGCTAAAGAGCAAATGAAGGAAATATGCCATCCTGTCATTTGCTTCCTATTATAATAGGCCTGCTCAAATTTCATTGAACGTATTGTATGCCCAATGTAATATCGGGTAGGAAGTAATGGAAGTGGCATTGGGTGGCAGGGAGATGGCGGCGTGGCTCCCCATCCTTTTATAAGAACATAAGAAATAGGAGCAGGAGTAGGCCATACAGCCCCTTGAGCCTGCTCCGCCATTCAATAAATTCATGGCTGATCCGATCATGGGCTCGGCTTCACTTCCCTGCCCAATCCCCATAACCCCTTATTCCCTTATCGGTTAAGAAACTATTTCTGTTTTAAATTTATTCAATGTCCCAGCTTCCACAGTTCTCTGAGGCAGCAAATTCCACAGATTTACAACCCCCTGAGAGAAGAAATTTCTCCTCTGTTTTAAATGGATGGCCCCTTATTCTAAGATCGTGCCCTCTAGTTCTAGTCTCCCCCATCAGTGGAAACATTCTCTCTGCATCCCCCTTGTCAAGCCCCCTCATAATCTTATACATTTCGATAAGATCACCTCTCGATCTTCTGAATTCCAATGAGTAGAAGCCCAACCTACTCAACCTTTCCTCACAAGTCAACCCCCTCATCTCCGGAATCAACCTAGTGAACCTTCTCTGAACTACCTCCTTTCGTAAATATGGAAACCAAAACTGCACGCAGTATTCCAGATTCAGGTAATATAACAAGTAAGGAAACTGGGCTCTGAAATGTCTTATGATCTTACCTCCATTTGAAGGTTTGAGCTCATTGTAAATCTTTTTCCTCTTCTTCAGCTTCGTTCTATGGACTGCAACCCCACCTGATTCTTTGTCATCTTGTTCACTGCTCACTCCTCTTTGGATGGCAAAATTGTGCAGGGTACAGCAGTGATGATTTTGGAGATTTTGGCTAGATTGCCAGAGTAGTCCAAGCAATGCATCTTATGCTTTAACATTCCTATATTGTGGTCCATACCACTTCAGGCAGTGGCATTGTATATGTGTTATGTTGCTGCCTAATGGAGTCATCAGCCATGGCTGCAAAAAGTAGTCCTGGTCTCTCAATAGCCATCTGTTTATTCTCTCAGGACTTCAAATAATGCAAGCAACATGGACTGTTTCATACAATGCCCATTGAGAAATATAAATTAACTTATGAAATCATGGTCCTGTTGTATGAAATCACCTGAAGATTTATGGAATTGTACCCCTTTCCTTTTATGCATTCAGTTTGGTATGTGGAACCTTGCAGACCACAATGTTTAATCTGTAATGTCTTGGCTTTTCAGCAACCCTGTCTGGCGGTAAAGATTCTCTGTTCTCTGAACTGATGACTCCATTCCACTGGGAAAGTGATAATTGGTGTTTTCACTGGCAAACATGATTCTAGTTACTTGCTTTATACGGATATGAATTGCACACTAAATTATCTGGCATATGTTCCATACAGTGGCCTGGAAGAATCCTGTTGCGTAGAAGAGAAGGCTTCAGAAAAATGGCAGAAATATAGAAGGAAATTAAAATGTGCAAGGTATTCAGTGCAAAGGTAGAACAATTGTCACTGCCAAAAACCTAAACTAAGCACTTGAAACGACAATTACCTTGCTTTAAGGAGACCTCCAAAGCATTCCAGTCCCATTTAGCAGTCGTGCAACCTGGAAATGGAACCTCAGTTGAACTCGGGAAAATCAGTCCAACCTCATTTAATAATAAATATTCGATTGAAATGAGGCTATGCATGACTTTAGTGCAATCCGATTTATCTGGTCAAAATTGCAACTTGGAAAATTGGGTGCATCACAAATTAGATGTGCGAGTTTGAGTGACCGATTTTCCAATCCATCTGGCGTGGATGCTGATTTTGTGAAAGTAATGTGGATTTTTTTTGAGATATTAATATTAATAGTATTAATATTTTAAATTCTAAATTTAATCTTGTCTCAATTTCAAACATTGCAGCTTCAATTTAACAATCAAATGTTTTGAAGCTCAGACAAGTGATGAATTTATTATATATTAACATGTATTTCAACAATATAATTTAGTATGTATTGTGTGTTCATGCAGGTATTTTGTCTGCTCTACAATGTGTGCAATTGAAGCTTGGAGCTGCACTACAGGCAAAAATGTTGACAGTTGCTGTGATAGGAATAGCAGAGGCATTAAAGCCATAGTTCAATCGTGATCTGCATTTCTAGTTGCATGTTTTTTTACTTTCCCAGTTTCATTGCACCATAATCCATTCGACAGCAGTAAATCTGTGCAAGGATGATTCAAACAAACAATACAGGAAACAGATCTTACCCGAAGATTTTGCACCAGCCAAACTGAAAGAAGCACAAATCACACAGGGGGAAAGGAGAGCAGATGGAATTTTTTTTCATGCCTAGGAAACTCTGCCAGCGTGAAACTAAACAGAACAAAGATTAGAGGCAGGCTGAAAACACCAGAAGCCACAAAAACTATAGGGAAACACATCAAAACATGCAGAAAGTCTCAGAAGCCTGTGAAGGGCTCTGAAGGAAGAAAGTAGAAGCCTTTGGATTGCCTTTCCATCTCCAATGCTCCTGAAGCTTTAACATGCAAAAAATTGAGATTTCTTGTTCCAAATTTGATTGTTGGTCAATCAGGCAAAAGCAAAAGACAGAAAGGAGATAAGGAAAAGTGGAGGGCAGAGAAACCCAAGGCAAAGAACAAAAAGGGCCATTGTACAGCAAAATTCTAAAAGGACAAAGGGTGTTAAAAAAACAAGCCTGAAGGCTTTGTGTCTTAATGCAAGGAGTATCCGCAATAAGGTGGATGAATTAACTGTGCAAATAGATGTTAACAAATATGATGTGATTGGGATTACAAAGACGTGGCTCCAGGATGATCAGGGCTGGGAACTCAACATCCAGGGGTATTCAACATTCAGGAAAGATAGAATAAAAGGAAAAGGAGGTGGGGTAGCATTGCTGGTTAAGGAGGAAATTAAGGCAATAGTTCGGAAGGACATTAGCTTGGATGATGTGGAATCTATATGGGTAGAGCTGCAGAACACCAAAGGGCAAAAAACGTTAGTGGGAGTTGTGTACAGACCTCCAAACAGTAGTAGTGATGTTGGGGAGGGCATGAAACATGAAATTAGGAGTGCATGCAATAAAGGTGCAGCAGTTATAATGAGTGACTTTAATATGCACATAGATTGGGTTAACCAAACTGGAAGCAATACGGTGGAGGAGGATTTCCTGGAGTGCATAAGGGATGGTTTTTTAGACCAATATGTCGAGGAACCAACTAGGGGGGAGGCCATCGTAGACTGGGTGTTGTGTAATGAGAGAGGATTAATTAGCAATCTCGTTGTGCGAGGCCCCTTGGGGAAGAGTGACCATAATATGGTGGAATTCTGCATTAGGATGGAGAATGAAACCGTTAATTCAGAGACCATGGTGCAGAACTTAAAGAAGGCTAACTTTGAAGGTATGAGGCGTGAATTGGCTAGGATAGATTGGCGAATGATACTTAAGGGGTTGACTGTGGATGGGCAATGGCAGACATTTAGAGACCGCATGGATGAACTACAACAATTGTACATTCCTGTCTGGCGTAAAAATAAAAAAGGGAAGGTGGCTCAACCGTGGCTATCGAGGGAAATCAGGGATAGTATTAAAGCCAAGGAAGTGGCATACAAATTGGCCAGAAATAGCAGCGAACCTGGAGACTGGGAGAAATTTAGAACTCAGCAGAGAAGGACACAGGCTTTGATTAGGGCAGGGAAAATGGAGTACGAGAAGAAGCTTGCAGGGAACATTAAGGCGGATTGCAAAAGTTTCTATAGGTATGTAAAGAGAAAAAGGTTAGTAAAGACAAACGTAGGTCCCCTGCAGTCAGAATCAGGGGAAGTCATAACGTGGAACAAAGAAATGGCGGACCAATTGAACAAGTACTTTGGTTCAGTATTCACTAAGGAGGACACAAACAACCTTCCGGATATAAAAGGGGTCGGAAGGTCTAGTAAGGAGGAGGAACTGAGGGAAATCCTTATTAATCGGGAAATTGTGTTGGGGAAATTGATGGGATTGAAGGCCGATAAATCCCCAGGGCCTGATGGACTGCATCCCAGAGTACTTAAGGAGGTGGCCTTGGAAATAGTGGATGCATTGACAGTCATTTTCCAACATTTCATTGACTCTGGATCAGTTCCTATGGAGTGGAGGGTAGCCAATGTAACCCCACTTTTTAAAAAAGGAGGGAGAGAGATAACAGCCTGACATCGGTAGTGGGTAAAATGATGGAATCAATTATTAAGGATGTCATAGCAGCACATTTGGAAAGAGGTGACATGATAGGTCCAAGTCAGCATGGATTTGTGAAAGGGAAATCATGCTTGACAAATCTTCTGGAATTTTTTGAGGATGTTTCCAGTAGAGTGGACAAGGGAGAACAAGTTGATGTGGTATATTTGGACTTTCAGAAGGCTTTCGACAAGATCCCACACAAGAGATTAATGTGCAAAGTTAAAGTACATGGGATTGGGGGTAGTGTGCTGACGTGGATTGAGAACTGGTTGTCAGACAGGAAGCAAAGAGTAGGAGTAAATGGGGACTTTTCAGAATGGCAGGCAGTGACTAGTGGGGTACCGCAAGGTTCTGTGCTGGGGCCCCAGCTGTTTACACTGTACATTAATGATTTAGACGAGGGGATTAAATGTAGTATCTCCAAATTTGCGGATGACACTAAGTTGGGTGGCAGTGTGAGCTGCAAGGAGGATGCTATGAGGCTGCAGAACGAATTGGATAGGTTAGGTGAGTGGGCAAATGCATGGCAGATGAAGTATAATGTGGATAAATGTGAGGTTATCTACTTTGGTGGTAAAAACAGAGAGACAGACTATTATCTGAATGGTGACAGATTAGGAAAAGGGGAGGTGCAACGAGATCTGGGTGTCATGGTACATCAATCATTGAAGGTTGGCATGCAGGTACAGCAGGCGGTTAAGAAAGCAAATGGCATGTTGGCCTTCATAGCGAGGGGATTTGAGTACAGGGGCAGGGAGGTGTTGCTACAGTTGTACAGGGCCTTGGTGAGGCCACACCTGGAGTATTGTGTACAGTTTTGGTCTCCTAACCTGAGGAAGGACATTCTTGCTATTGAGGGAGTGCAGCGAATGTTCACCAGACTGATTCCTGGGATGGCTGGACTGACCTATCAAGAAAGACTGGATCAACTGGGCTTGTATTCACTGGAGTTCAGAAGAATGAGAGGGGACCTCATAGAAACGTTTAAAATTCTGACGGGGTTAGACAGGTTAGATGCAGGAAGAATGTTCCCAATGTTGGGGAAGTCCAGAACCAGGGGACACAGTCTAAGGATAAGGGGTAAGCCATTTAGGACCGAGATGAGGAGGAATTTCTTCACCCAGAGAGTGGTGAACCTGTGGAATTCTCTACCACAGAAAGTTGTTGAGGCCAATTCACTAAATATATTCAAAAAGGAGTTAGATGAAGTCCTTACTACTAGGAGGATCAAGGGGTATGGCGAGAAAGCAGGAATGGGGTACTGAAGTTGCATGTTCAGCCATGAACTCATTGAATGGCGGTGCAGGCTCGAAAGGCCGAATGGCCTACTCCTGCACCTATTTTCTATGTTTCTATGTTTCTATCTTGATAATTCCAGAGACTTGGCATCAAGCCTGAAGCTCCAGTGACATCACACATTGATTAAGTGACTCTTAATGTCTGCAGAAACGTAGTTATACAATCAATGCCTTAAGGTAGGCTGATGTTACACTATTTAAATCAGAGGAAATGTTTCAGTGTTCCTATTGATGTACATTTTTGCCGAACTGTTCCAGATATATGTGAATTAAAAAGTATTTTGCATTCTATTTACAACAGGTCCATATATCATTTTTTTCAACTTTGAGAAGAGACAAAAATAGATCACAATTTTCCCTTCCTTTTATACTATCCATGCCTTACTTACAAATGGTGTTGATTCTGCTTTTGATCTCTATGGCTAAAGGATATGTTGAGGGAAAGAGCCTATTATTGAGTTAGAAAAGCCAGCTCTTGTACAAATCAACTAGAGAGTCACCAGCACCAGGAACCTTGCAGATATGCGGAGATGCAACAGTTTCTCTTACCTTTTCCATGGTAATTAATAGCTGACTTTAATATCTCCGTATCAACTTCAGAGGAAAATGAAAATCTCTCAAACAGATGTCCAAAGTCTCCTCTATATCTGATGGCCAGGGTGTATGTAGCCCCATAAAAAAGATGACAAATTGATCATTAATGGCTTAGTGCCTTGACAACATTAAGCTTGCTCACTCCCAGGGAATTGAAAATATATAGGAATGTGTGGGAGTGACCACAACGCCTCCCACCTCATTTTTCTGTGTTTCTGCTTGACATCCAGAGATATTGGGTCTTACTGCTTGTACCCAGCCATCTCAAATCAGAGGATCTAAGAAGGAGATGGCAGCAAAGTCCAGGTAGCTTTATTTTTTCCTCCTTTTTGACTAGCTGGAGAGCTCATAGGCCTGCAGCAATGATTTCCTTTCCTCTCTTGCTTACAGACACAGTAGTGTTTCTGTGCTGGTGAAATGTGCCTATTGCAATGACCTGAACTCGGAAATACAGGTGAGTTCATCATTTAACAACCTTTACCAACAAGTCAAAGATTGACCTGCAACATGCCAATTTTCCAAGTATAGGCTTATAATTGGCTGGACAAACAACCCGAAGAGCCAATGAATGGCTACCGCCAGAATTAATGGCATGAGGTTGAACAAAAGAAAAAACAGGTAAGGAGAAGTTGTTAAACTGATTTGTTTCAGGGAGGAATTGAGAGGTGGAGCAGGTTATATTTGGTACAAAAAAAGCAAAATTAAGGTTAAAAAAAACTAGGACAGATAGAGAACATGATAAAAGAGAGAATGGGAAAATTGGACCAATAACATGAAAAAAGTATGATGTTTAAATTGTTTATAATTTTCAAATCAAAATGTGTTTTAGTCTTTGTTTTAGCAATTGATATTTAATATTATAATAAGCTACTGACATTTGAGTCATTTTTTTACTGTAATTGTTTTATTTTCAGCATCACAGAGCATAAGACGAAGAGAAACAAAACTGGTTGAGATCAGAGTTAACAACTGATCATCTGTCTGAAGGTTAATAGCACAGAGACATGTGATGAGATTATTATACTTACATTTGAACATGTTATATTTTGTCTAATCTTGCAGGCAGTTTGAAAAAACAATCAACTCCAGCAATGACTCAAGTGTTGCCAAGAAAAAGTGAAGTCTTGCCCTAGGTCTACGTGTTGTGCCAAATTTCACACTTGAAGCTGAATATGTGCTTGATGGAAAACACACTGCATTACAAGGAATGGAGTGCTTTTGATTTATCCCTCTGAAGATTCAACACACAATAAACATTTCTTCAATTGTCATTGTGTACTGTTCACACTTTGTCAGGTTGGGGAGCAACTCCACAAAACATAATCTGAAATCTTAAGCAAAATACAGTAAGAATGTTTTGATGCTCACCGGGTGATCATTGACTTTCTAGATCACCGATTGGATTTTCAGATGTGAAGGGTATTAGCTGGTGAGGTACTATCTCTACTTTTACAGAATATGAAGAAAAGAATGCTTGACCTACTTTGTCTTGTTGAAAATGAAGTGTAATTAAGGTTACAGTGGAACTTCGATTATTTGCCATAACGGAGGGGACCCTGCCTCACACTCTCGCCCTTGGCCCCCACCAGAAGATAGTGGAAATTAGCTGCTCATCATCATCATCATAGGCAGTCCCTTGAAATCGAGGAAGACTTGCTTCTACTCTAAAAGTGAGTTCTTCGGTGGCAACGGGAATTACAGTCTCTGTCACAGGTGGGACAGACAGTCATTGAAGGAAAGGGTGGTGGGAAGACTGGTTTGCTGCATGCTCCTTCCACAGCCTGCGCTTGATTTCTGCATGCTCTCGGTGACGAGACTCGACGTGCTCAGCGCTCTCCTGGATGTTCCTTCACTTAGGGCAGTCTTTGGCCAGGGACTCCCAGGTGTCGGTGGGGATGTTGCATTTTATCAAGCTGATCATCAAGTAACCAGCGGCATTCCGTTCCTGCTCATAAGGTCAGGTCGTGCTGGAACAGTTGATCTACGAGCTGTATTTCTCTGTTCAAAGCTCAACCATGTACCTACTGATGAGCTGAACATCTGGACACAGCTAAAAATGTTCCCTTCAATATTGAATTAATTAGCAAAGATTTGGGGATGGATAGTTATTCTGGAATTTTACTCGATTATCTTTTGGGATCAGGAGGAAGTACTTAGAACGATTGAAGTTTATAGCATAGCAAGAAATTAATTCAGCCCATCATGTGTGCTAGCTCTTTGCAATCCAAAACATAATCCCTCTGCCCTACTTAATACGGAACATTCCGTCAGGAGATTAACTCTGTCAGGACCAACATGTATCTGTTCTGGACTAAAATAATCATAATAATCTGTGACAGGAGGGAGGAATCTGGAGCGTGACCCAACTATTCTGGATCTCTATCACTTCCTTTGTGTATTTTTAAATTCTGGCGGATGTAGAGCAGGACATATCTTGTACTCACCACCTCCATGTGGACGTCACGGAAACAGACAAGGCAGGTGAAATGGCCCATCTGTCAAAATTCCCTACAGTTCTGCTTCAGTTATCCACAACAGATTGTGTCCTGCATGAAGCAGGCATGCATGTATGCCAGGACCTGATCCTGGTACATGTGGGGACATGGACATTTTAAAATAAAAACAGAAAATGCTGGAAATCGCAGCAGGTCAGGCAGCATCTGTGGAGAGAAACAAAGTTAACATTTCAGGTCGATGACCAGAAACGTTAACTCTGTTTCTTTCCACAGATGCTGCCTGACCCGCTGAGATTTCCAGCATTCTCTGTTTTTATTTCAGATTCCAGCGTCCGCAGTATTTTGCTTTTGCATTTTAATAGTTGGGTTTCTTACAGAAAATTCAAATTTAATAAACAAATCTTTGGTTGCAGAGTCGATCCACTTACACTGTGGCAAGGTGCTCCAATGAAATCCTTTTCTACCTCACTGGAGCAGGTGTCCAAGGTGTGCCATAAATGCGGTACTATACATTAATACCCCAATCTGGGACTTGGGAAGGGAACAAGGGCTCATTCATGGAATGGGCTGGAGTTCTACCCCACCCTAGATCAGCCACCAAGTGGCCAGTGCAGGATTTTCTAGCCTGTGCTGTGGAGTCCATTATATATGTTCTGTGGCAGGATGAATTTTGATGGGCTGAGTAGTCTTTTCTCAATCCATAGAGCTGGATATTAGGTATCGTCCATTTGGAAACATAGAAACATAGAAAATAGGTGCAGGAGTAGGCCATTCGGCCCTTCGAGCCTGCACCACCATTCAATAAGATCATGGCTGATCATTCACCTCAGTATACCTTTTCTGCTTTCTCTCTGTACACCTTGATCCCTTTAGCTGTAAGGGCCATATCCAACTCCCTCTTGAATATCTCTAACGAACTGGCATCAACGACTTTCTGCGGAAAAGAATTCCACAGGTTAACAACTCTCTGGGTGAAAAACTTTCTCCTCATCTCGGTCCTAAATGGCTTACCCTTATCCTTAGACTGTGTCCCCTGGTTCTGGATTTCCCCAACATCGGGAACATTCTTCCTGTATCTAATCTGTACAGTCCTGTCAGAATTTTATATGTTTCTATGAGATCCCCTCTCATTCTTCTAAACTCCAGTGAATGCAGGTCCAGTCGATCCAGTCTCTCCTCATATGTCAGTCCTGCCATCCCAGGAATCAGTCTGCTGAACCTTCGCTGCACTCCCTCAATAGCAAGAACGTCCTTCCTCAGATTAGGAGACCAAAACTGAACACAATATTCGAGGTGAGGCCTCACCAAGGCCCTGTACAGCTGCAACAAGACCTCCATGCTCCTATTCTCAAATCCCCTCGCTATGAAGGCCAACATACCATTTTCCTTTTTCACCGCCTGCTGCACCTGCATGCCAACCTTCAATGACTGATGCACCATGGTCTCATTGCACCTCCCCTTTTCCTAATCTGCCGCCATTCAGATAATATTCTGCCTTCATGTTTTTGCCACCAAAGTGAATAACCTCACATCTATCCACATTATACTGCATCTGCCATGCATTTGCCCACTCACCTAACCTGTCCAAGTCACCCTGCAGCCCCTTAGCATTCTCCTCACAGCTCACACCGCCACCCAGCTTAGTGTCATCTGCAAACTTGGAGATATTACTCTCAATTCCTTCATCTAAATCATTGATGTATATTGTAAAAAAGCTGGGGTCCCAGCACTGAGCCCTGCGGCACCCCACTAGTCACTGCCTGCCATTCTGAAAAGGACCCGTTTATCCCGACTCTCTGCTTCCTGTCTGCCAACCCGTTCTCTATCCACGTCAATACATTACCCCCAATACCATGTGCTTTAATTTTGCACACCAATCTCTTGTGTGGGACCTTGTCAAAAGCCTTGTGAAAGTCCAAATACATCACATCCACTGGTTCTCCCTTATCCACTCTACTAGTTACATCCTCAAAAAATTCTAGAAGATTTGTCAAGCATGAAATCCATGCTGACTTGGACCGATCCTGTCAGTACTTTCCAAATGTGCTGCTATTTCATCTTTAATAATTGATTCCAACATTTTCCCCACTACTGATGTCAGGCTAACCAATCTATAATTCCCCATTTTATCTCTCCCTCATTTTTTAAAAAGTGGTGTTACATTAGCTACCTTCCAGTCCATAGGAACTGATCCAGAATCGATAGACTGTTGGAAAATGATCACCAATGCATCTACTATTTCTAAGGCCACATCCTTAAGTATTCTGGGATGCTGCCTATCAGGCCCTGGGGATTTATCGGCCTTCAATCCCATCAATTTCTCTAACACAATTTCCTGACTAATAAGGATTTCCTTCAGTTCCTCCTTCTCGCTAGACCCTCGGTCCTCTATTATTTCCGGAAGGTTATTTGTGTCTTCCTTCGTGAAGACAGAACCAAAGTATTTGTTCAATTGGTCTGCCATTTCTTTGTTCCCCATTATAAATTTATCTGATTCTGACTGCAAGGGACCTATGTTTGTCTTCACTAATCTTTTTCTCTTCACATATCTATAGAAGCTTTTGCAGTCAGTTTTTATGTTCCCGGCAAGCTTCCTCTCATACTCTATTATCCACCTCCTAATTAAACCCTTTGTCCTCCTCTGCTGAATTCTAAATTTCTCCTAGCCCTCAGGTTTACTGCTTTTTCTGGCCAATTTATATGCCTCGTCCTTAGATTTAACTCTATTCCTAATTTCCCTTGTTAGCCACAGTTGAGCCACCTTCCCCATTTTATTTTTACTCCAGATAGGGATGTACAATTGTTGAATTTCATCCATGTGATCTTTAAATGTTTGCCATTGCCTATCCACCGTCAACCCTTTAAGTATCATTTGCCAGTCTATTCTAGCCAATTCACGTCTCATACCATCAAAGTAACCTTTCCTTAAGTTCAGCACCCTAGTCTCTGAATTAACTATGTCACTCTCCATCTTAATAAAGAATTCTACCGTATTATGGTCACTCTTCCCCAAGATTGCTAATTAGTCCTTTCTCGTTACACATCACCAAGATTGCTAATTAGTCCTTTCTCATTACAATCACCCAGTCTAGGATGGCCAGCCCTCTAGTTGGTTTTTCGACATATTGGTCTAGAAAACCATCCCTAATACACTCCAGAAAATCCTCCTCCACCGCATTGCTACCAGTTTGGTTAGCTCAATCTATATGTCGATTAAAGTCGCCCATGATAACTGCTGTACCTTTGTTTGATGCTGTCCCCAACCTCACTACTACTGTTTGGTGGTCTGTACACAACTCCCACTAATGTTTTTTGCCCTTTGGTATTCTGCAGCTCTACCCATACAGATTCGACATCATCTAAGCTAATGTCCTTCCTTACTATTGCGTTAATTTCTTCTCTAACCAGCAATGCTACCCCACCTCCTTTTCCTTTCTGTCTATCCTTCCTGAATGTTGAATACCCCTGGATGTTGAGTTTCCAGCCTTGGTCACCCTGGAGTCATGTCTCCGTAATCCCAATTATATCATATTCGTTAAAAGCTGCCTGCGCAGTTAGTTCATCCACCTTATTACAAATACTCCTCGCATTGAGGCACAGAGCCTTCAGGCTTGTCTTTTTAACACATTTTGTCCCTTTAGACTTTTGCTGTAATGTGGCCCTTTTTGATTTTTGCCTTGGGTTTTTCTGCCCTCTACTTTTACTTTTCTTCTTTCTATCTTTTGCTTCTGCCCCCATTTTACTTCCCTCTGTCTCCCTGCATAGGTTCCCATCCCCTTGCCATATTAGTTTAACTCCTTCCCAACAGCACTAGCAAATACTTCCCCATGGACATTGGTTCTGGTCCTGCCCAGGTGCAGACTGTCCCGTTTGTACTGGTCCCACCTCCCCCAGAACCAGTTCCAATGTCCCAGGAGTTTGAATTCCTCCTGCACCACTCCTGAAGCCACATATTCATCTTAGCTATCCGGCAATTCCTACTCTGACTAGCATGTGGCACTGGTAGCAATCCTGAGATTACTACCTTTGAGGTCCTGCTTTTTAATTTAACTCGTAGCTCCCTAAATTCAGCTTGTAGGACCTCATCCCGTTTTTTACCTATATCGTTGGTACCTATATGCACCACGACAACTGGCTGTTCACCCTCCCTCTCCAGAATGTCCTGCAGCCGCTCTGAGACATCCTTGACATTTTGAGGTGTTAATCCTGTTGGGGCAGCAACTGTAACGCCCTCGAAAAGTTTGCGCCGCCTACTGTGAAATTCGGTGTAATCGCACCAAGAGGAAAAGGGAGCGCTAAATCAGTCATTGCACAATTCTCCCAGGGTGGTGGAACGGAAAATCTCAGTGATAAATTTGAAAAGCAATGCACATCCTCCGAAGGCCGCTAGAGATCCTCAGGACAGACGAATCTTAAAGGCATGGCAAGATAAGCATGCGCATGCGCAGTTTCATCTTTTCACTCTGCTCAGTGCGGGAAAATGGAGGAGCAAGAAGGTCGCCAGCATGCTCACCGCTTCTCGCTCACGGCCGTTGACGCCTTCATCGAGGCTGTGGCGAGGCGGTGGAACGTGCTGCAACCTCCAGGTGGAAGGAGGCCAGTGCCTAGAGTCTTTAGAAGGCTTTGGAGGGAGGTGGCCCAGCACGTTTCTGCAAGAAACACAATGGCGAGAACTGCGACACAAAGTCGCAAGAAGTTCAATGACCTCACTAGAGTCAGGAAGATGAGTAGCCTTTCTATTCATGTTGCAATGCGATCATGTGAATCTCATTGTCACACACAATGTAAAGTTTTTGCAATACCTGCTCCTTCTCTATGTGTACCAGGTCACGGTCTTCGTTGCTGAAGCCACCATAAAAGTTCAGTCTCGGCTCAGCAGCCATCCAAGCATCGCTCACCTTCTTGATCCCTACTCAGCCTGAGCCCTCCTAGCACTATTGGTTCACTGTTGATATGTCACAAAACTTCAGCCTCATCCTTAATATTAGCGGTTTGTCCCCTAATCACATCGTACACATATCCACTCTGCGCAGCCACACAGGTTGAAATGGAGATATACACACTTCCAGACAGTAGCGGCTATTCAACTATTGAAGGGCACACGATGAGCTGCAGACTCACTCACACCTTCTTCAGTTTGTTGTTGCAGCCGAAATTGGCACACAACAGGCGAGAGCAGCAGCGCACCAGAGGAGGGGAGTCTGACATTTAGAAGCTCATGGCGATGGAGGAGCGAGTGTCCACCCTCATGGACCTACCAGTTGGCACGGTTGCGGTCAGTGAAGCCGGGCCCCCTGTGGGCAGTGGCGGTATGTTAATGGCCTTTGTGTTTTCTGGGAGACCCTTTACCCTTGATACCACATGCCTTACACCCTTTACATATAAATGTCCAATGCCCCGTCCTGCCCCCTCCCCTGCTGCTAACCACAGTTCTGTTGCTTTGTGCTTACAGATGATGAGCCAGAAGTGTGGCCGCCTGCCCGTGAGCCCTCCACATCGAACGACGGGGGAGAAGAGGAGGAAGGTGACGAAAGTGTGGGGATAGAGTGAGACCCTCCATTAGTTGCACCGAATGGAGACACCACCTCAGTGGAAGAGCCAGTATTCCTGGGTTTTGAGGATCCTGAGGCTCCTGGCCCCAGCAATGCCCAACAAGAGGGGAAGCTCAGGGGCCAGCTCCCCGGAGGGTGAGTCAGTCCATGAATCCTGCTCAGAGACAGTGAGATGTGGACCTGGACTTGGAGGCTATATCCAGAGAGTCCATGCAAATGCACCACAAACTAACAGGTGCATTGGAAAAGGTCCCACAGAGCATGGATGCACTTGCTCTGAGGTTGGGGAAGGCGGCCTGAAGCATTGCTCGTTGCCTCTCAGCAGTCTAACGAGCCCTTCCTTGCTCACTTACAGAGGGAGGTGGACTCAACGAGCCACAGTGGAGTCCCAGAGGTGATGGCGTGTGCCATAGTTGATGTGGCAGCAGCTATCATATCATAAGCCCAAGCCACGCAAGGTCTTTGTGATGTGATGCAGTCACTGATTGCTGGGATCAACTCTCAGACTGCTGCATTTCAGACTCAGTCTACTCTGAGTCAGTCTCAGAATGATGCCATGCAAACACTGACTGCTGCCATCATCTCTGTGTTCCCCACAGTCCAACAGGGAAGTGACAGAGCCGAAGTTGGCTAGAAATCTGTGCTCCCACATATTGGCCGGAATCTTCCCAGCCCCACGAGTGTGGATTTGGAGACGGGCCCGCTGTTGAAATGGCTTTGATTGACAGCGAGTCAGGATCCCGTTCTGAACCCGCCTCTGTGTCAGTTTCTCAGCTGTCAGGTCGGCGTTTGAATAGCAGACCCGACAGCAAGCGGCGGTACAGATAATTAACATCATTAAAAGGAACTTAAATGCTTGTTAAAAGGCTTAAAAGCAGGCACTTACAATTGTACCAAACTTTTGATGGCTTGCCGTCCCTCGGGTTTCACATCAGGTAAGTGAAGTCGGGTTCTCAGTGATTCTCCATTGCTTTTGCTAGTTGACAGTTGCAGAAATGGTATAAAAGCTACCATTTCACAACTGTTCACTTTCCAATGTCAGAAGCTCAAGCGTTAAGGTTTTGAAAGAGATTTTTGAGCCGTATGCACTTTGGAAGTGTTTGCAGTGAACTCTCTATTCACTGTCACCTCCTTGGAGCAACCTCTCTCACCATTGACAGAGCACTTCAGCCATCTCAACCTCATCTGCCATCTATTCCAGCAGCATCAGTGCCCTTAAAAAATCTCACCTTGGTCCTTAGAATCCCACCACGATCAGCCCCAACACCAACATCATTAAACACACCAGCTTCACTACCAACAACACACCAACATTCTCCTCAATCTCCTGATGTTGCACAGGACGCATGGCATCAGCACTCGACCACGTTGCTGCCAGGGAGGCCAGTGATGGACTCACCATGATCACATTTACTTCACTTCACGCTGTACACCCTGACTGCAACATGAAGCACCAGGTTGGCACCACCCCCTACCAGTCCCATAAAGCATCCCTGCAATGTCCAACCCATTCCTTTCATACTCAACACCATTGCAGGGCACCTTTATGTCTCACCATTCACTACAACTCACTAAGCCACCTCCAAAGGTGCTCACAAATCTGTCCAAGAATGCAAAGTCCTGAAAGTAAAGATTTCAATGTTTGACAACACATCAACATTAACTATACTTGAACATTAAAGGACCAAAGATCCTTGCGTGTTGTTAGTTGGTATGATTGGACAAGGATGAGGGTGAGTGTGAGGGGTGGCTAGTGAAATGGGGAATTGATAATGTAGATAGAGAGAAAGAGAGAGAGGGATGGGTGGAGGTGCAAGGTAAGTTGGTGTAAGTAAGGATGTGCAGGAGTAGGGTCGGGAAGGTAGAGTGATGGGGATATGATGAGTGACACAGCAGGATGAGGTTGAGTGTGGCTTTGCAGTAATGTTTTGTGATCCACTGAGATCATTGAAAGGTTTGTGCCACTGCAGCCAGCTCCTCCAAACAACGTCCCGACCGTACCCTCATTTGTAATGTGCAACCAGGCTGCATTGATCTCCTGGGGAGATCTCTTCCGTCCATTGGAATGGAAGAGAACCTTCCTGCTTGCTGTGACTCCCTCCATAAGCATCTGGAGGGAGTCATGGGAGAGCCTGGGTGCAGCTGTGCACCTTTGTGCAGTGTTTGTCAGTGTTTGCTGTAACTCAATGCTGCAAAAGACTGACAGAACAAGTGTAAAAAAAAGTTGGGAATGGTCCCTTTAAGGAAACCGGCTGATGACACGTCTTCAGATGACGTCATCAGACCCACTTCCAGTAAATTGGCCTGGAAACCCGCAAGGCGGGTTTAATAAGCTCCAGCCACGGAAGATTGAAGGGAGAGGGCAAACTGCAGTTCGGAGTGGGTCTCCAACACTGCACCAATGCCGCCCACATCGAACTCGCCTCTGTTGACGAAATCCCAGCCATTGCTCCGGATGCTGAGGCTCCGCCCCGGGGGAGTGGCAGTGTGTTATGTCTGTAATGTACTTATGAATGACTCCACGAGGCAATGTGTTGTGCTCAAGCTGTAGTGACCTTGATCCTTTATTCGTAACTCCAAAGTGAGCAGCCGCATGGTGGCTACCCTTTTATACAGCCCCTGCCACCAGGGCAGGAAACTCTGGTCTCCACCAGTTGCACCCTCTAGTGGTGCCAGCATAGTATATACACAGTGTAAACCTTATTGATAGTACATCAGGTAAACAAGTCTCCATCTTATGCAACTATACAGTGACTACACAGAGAGTAATAATATTGTCTGCATATATAACATCACTTTCCCCCAAGTCCTTTGTGCCAATTACCTTGGCACTATGTGCTCTGGCTTAGCTCTCAACAGACCTATAGCCCTTGCACCTTGGCTGTGCTTTGGCTTGGCTCGCTCCATGTTAACCCCCAAGTTGTTTTGCCACAACGTTGGGTAGTGGATACCAGTTTGGATGGTTCGATGATGCAGTGGAAGTTCCAATGGGTTCTGGGTGTGATCCATGTGTGTGTCCATGGCTACATACATCCACTTCCCCCCGCCCCCACACCCCCCACCCACAGCGAGATCATGCAGCTGGCCCATTACATTAACATACAGGATCAGACACAGTGCAAGTAGAAAGAAAGTACAGTTTGTATTGTTACACCTTGGTTCAGTGACTTACATTCGTTGCGTTTTATGGTCGTGCGCCAGGATTGGGTAGATTGCATTCATGGTTCAGTCATGGTCAGTACTGAGGTAGCAGTACAGGTATGCGAGGACGCTAGTTCCAGAGCAACCGGATGGGGTCCTAGTCATCTGATGGCGGCGCTACGCCCCTTGCTAGCGGGGTGGGCTTGGTTCGCTCACCTAGCCAGGACTCAGGGCCTTTGCTGTTGCCTAGTGGTGGGCAGAGCCACAGATGTGTGTGGCCTCCCTGTCCTCTTTTTGAGGGCTGCCGAATCGTCTGCCTGCTCTCTAACGGTGTTGGGAACCTGGCTGTTCCAGGTCCCATTTGGGGAACTCGTTGGTTCTGACCTTTCACTCCCGGACACGGCCGAGGTAGTGACTGGGTCTGGGGGCTGCACCGTCTCCACCCGGGTGGTGGGCAACGGCGGCCGACTGCATGTGTGGGCGCCATTTTCGTTTCTGGGTCCGTGGCGATTAGTGCCATCGGGTACCTGCAGCGTGGGATCGACCTGGGGCAGGGTATCAGGATCAGTGCCTTCACCCTCCTGAGGTCGCTGGCCTATAACTTGTGGGGACACCTGGGGCATGGCATCAGGATCAGCGCCTTTACTCTCCTGAATTCGCTCATTTGCTACTTTTGGGGACATCTATTCCCGACATCTCGCAACAACATTTTGTTCTTTACATTAGGAATAGTACCGACATCTCGCAACAACATTTTGTTCACAATCTTAATCGATTCATTACATTGATTGCCATGCATACAATGTCTCTTTAAGTTCAGTTGGTTGCAGGTCTCCTTTAAGAGAACCCTGCTGGCTTTACCCCAGTCAAATCCTTTGTTAGACACCACATGTTGGTCCCTCAGCGTTGCATCTCGTGGTATGGCCGCGGCCATTTTTTTTTCCAGCCACGCTGTACCTTGCTGCAGCAGGGACGCCATCTTGCCTCTGTCCTCGAGGTCGACTGCCTTGATCCTCCTCTCCCATGATTCTGCCACAAAAGCTGGAAGAGTGCCTGTGAATTCGATCTTCCTCCCCAGGAGTCCTGCCACTGGAGCCGGGAAGGTACTTTCAGGTCGTTCCAGTCGGATCATTGCCTCGCAGTCATGATGGACAGTCTGTGCCTCAGGTGCTGAGCTGATCTGTTCTCTGGTGCCTGGCCCAAGCGAAGGTGAGGTTTTCCTCTGCCTCTGATTGCTGGAGTGAAGAGGTCTTCCCATTTCCACTGGATCTTTCCCATCCACCTTCTTCTGAGTAGCGTTGGACCATCACCTGCAACAATCCACAAAGGTAACTTGTGCACCACGCCATTATGGATTACACTTACATCCGCACTACCAAGGACTGGGATCAGCTCCTTGGTGTAGGTGCGCAACTTTTCCTGCACTGGAACCAGCTCGGGTTGTTTTTTGTTCCAAAGCCTCTCAAAGGCATCATGGCTCATCACTGATTGGCTCGCTCCCATGTCCACTTCACTGGAGGAAAATCGGTGGTGCAGATATATACTCCATATACTTCTTCTTGGGGCTGAGCTGCCTCTCTGGCCAAATCATCATACTCCCCGCTGGATTCAAAGTCATCTACCGACTCCTCTGCTAGACGGTGAGTCGTATTTCTTTTACACCTACTCTGGAGGTGGCCCTTCATGTTACAGGCTTTGCAGACGTACTCAGCAAACCGACAATGGTGAGCCCTATGGTTTCCTCCGCAACGCCAATATGGTGCTACTCGATTAGCACCCCTTGGTGGACTCTGAGTTCTGGAATCCTGAGGTCTGTGCTCTCTGTCCTGGGCAGAGCCACATTCTACAGTCTTGCCTGTGAAAGGCACTATTCTGTGTACAGTACTTGCCGGGTTTGATTCCACAGGAAGAATAATTTGCTTGGTGCTGCAGGTCGAGGTCATGAACGCCTGACTGATGCTGATGGCCTTCTGCAGGTTTTCTGTGGTGTCGGCAGATAATAGCTTGTGAAGGAGGCCCTCGTGGCCAATTCCCATAACGAAAATGTCTCGCAATGCTTCGTTGAGGTGCATGCCAAAATCACACGGTGCCGCAAGTCTCCTGAGGTCGTCAGTATATTTTACAATCTCCTGGCCCTCAGATCTGCAAGTGTAGAATCTGTGCCTGGCCGTGAGGATGCTCTCCTTTGGTTTTATTTGGTCGCAAATTAGTTCAGTCAGCTCATCGTATGTCTTGTCCTTGGCCTTCATGGGTACCGGCAAGTCCCTGACGAGGTGGTAGAACTCGGGCCCACAACTGTTCAGAAGTATAGCCTTGCGTCCGTCTCCCCTGTCAGGTCGTTTGCCATGAAATATTGCTCAAGCCTCTCAGCAAAGGCATCCCAATCATCACCCTCTGCGAAGTCTTTTAGTATGCCAAAGGTAGCCATAATCGCGTGAAAGCCCGTATACTCATCGCTAGTTGTTATGTCTCTAATGTACTTATGAATGACTCCACTAGGCAATGTGTTGTACTCAAACTGTAGTGACCTTGGTCCTTTATTTGTAACTCCAGAGTGAGGCAGCTGCATGGTGGCTACCCTTTTATACAGCCCCTGCCACCAAGGCAGGAAACCCCAGTATCCACCAGTTGCACCCTCTAGTGGTGCCAACATAGTTTATACACAGTGAAAATCTTATTGATAGTACATCAAGTAAACAAGTCTCCATCTTATGCAATTATACAGTGACTATACAGAGAGAATATCTATAGTCTGCATAGATAACACAGTGGACCGCTGGAAATGGAAGATGCTGTCCTTGCTCAAGATGACAACATTCCGGCTACCACCACTGCCACTCTGCCTTTGCATCTGCCGAGGTTTAAACCCAAGCTATCTGAGACTGCTGCCGCCGATGCTGAGGCCCAGAGTTGGTCCAGTGTGTCCTGCTAGACCATCTGTACTGTCTCCCTTACACACACAGCAGTCGGCAAGCAGCCTTGCTGCAGGCACTGAGGCAATATTAAGGAGGAGCAGTATGCGTGGGAGGGGGGTTAAGGTCAGGGGTTGCAAATCCATGAGCAAGTCTGAATAAAGAATTTGCCCACCATGGACAGATGTCCTCGCCAAGTAAAAATGTTTGTCAAGATCTCATTGCTGTTGTTTGACACCTGCTATTGTTGTAAGGATATGTGCCTAATATGGCACATGGATGCTGATGTAGAATGACAAATGGCAGATGTTGTGTATCTGTAAAGCATGCGCTCCCATGTTCGGCCACCAGGGAGTGCATCCCCTGTAGTCCCAAGGGATCCCAGCATCCCTTGAGAGCACTGTATATAAGCCTGTTCCTCACTCTGAAGTGTCTTAATAAAGACTGAGGTCACTGTTACTTTAACCTCTCTGTGTGCAGTCTCATCTGTGTTAGGAACACAATAACTGGCGACGAGTATACGAATCCAATGCAAAGATGCAGCAAACTGTGGGCATCCTGGAGAAGTTCTCGGAGGGTGAGGGCTGGGAAGCCCATGTCCAATGGCTAGACCAGTACGTTGTAGCCAACGAGCTGGACGAAGAAGGAAGCACTGCAAAGAGAGTGGTCCTCCTCATGGTCTGCGGGGCTCCGACCTACAGTCTCATGAAGAATCTTCTGGCTCCGGTGAAGCCCACAGATAAGTTGTATGAGGAGCTGTGAACACTGGTTCGGGAGCATCTTAACCTGAGGGAGAGCGTGCTGATGGCGAGGTATCAGTTCTACACGTGCCAGCGATCTTAAGGTCAGGAAGTGGCGAGCTACGTCGCCGAGCTAAGGCGACTTCCAGGACAATGTGAGTTTGATGGCTACCTGGAGCAGTTGCTCAGAGACTTTTTTGTACTGGGCATTGGCCACGAGACCATCCTACGAAAACTTTTGACTGTAGCGACACGCCCATCAGTAAAGCCATTGCAATAGCACAGGTGTTTATGTCCACCAGTGATAACACCAAACAAATCTCTCAGCACACAAGTGCTAGCAATGGTCATAAAATAACTGGAACTGTGTTTGCGAGCAGAAATGCACAGGGCAGAAACCACGAGTCTGCAACTGCCAGCAGGCCTCAGGTGACTGAGATGACTCAGAGTCCGCAACAAAGGATGGATGCAAAGCAATTCACACCTTGTTGGCGTTGTGGAGGCTCCCATTCAGCCTATTCATGCTGCTTCAAAGGATATGTTTGCAAGAGCTGTGGAACAGTGGGGCACCTCCAACGAGTTTGCAGATGAGCTGCAAGCTCTGCAAAACCTGCTAATCACCATGTGGCAGAGGAAGATCGGTCCATGGTGGATCAAAGCAATTTTGAGCCCCAGAGAGAGAAGGCAGATGCTGAAGTACATGGGATGCACACATTTTTGACGAAATGTCCACCTATAAGGATAAATGTAAAATTGAATGACTTACCCGTAGCCATGGAACTGGACACTGGCGCTAGCCAATCCATCATGAGTAAAAAGATGTTTGAGAGACTGTGGTGCAACAAGGCACTCAAACCAGCCCTGAGCCCTATCCACACAAAACTGAGAACGTACACCAAAGAGCTCATCACTGTCCTGGGCAGCGCCATGATCAAGGTCACCTACGAGGGCACGGTGCATGAACTGCCACTCTGGATTGTCCCGGGCGATGGCCCCACACTGCTCGGAATGAGCTGGCTGGGCAAAATCTGCTAGAACTGGGATGACATCCGAGCACTATCACATGTCGATAAGGCCTCATGTACCCAGGTTCTTAACAAATTTCCTTCCCTTTTTGAGCCTGGCATTGGAAACTTTTCCGGGTAGAAGGTGTGGATCCACTTGGTCCCAGAGACACGACCCATTCACCACAAGGTGCGAGCGGTACCTCACATGATAAGGGAGAGAGTGGAAATCGAGCTGGACAGGCTTCAACGTGAAGGTATCATCTCCCCAGTGGAATTCAGCGAGTGGGCCAGCCCAATTGTTCCAGTACTCAAAAGTGATTTGCAGCGATTATAAAGTAATTATTAATCGTTTCACACTACAGCACCAATACCCGCTACCTAAGGCAGACGACCTATTTGCGATGCTGGCAGGAGGCAAAACCTGACTTCGGCCTACATGACGTATGAGCTGCAGGTGTCTTCGAAGGGCCTCACCTGCATCAACACGCACAAGGGACTGTTCATCTACAACAGGTGCCCGTTTGGAATTCGGTCGGCTGCAGCGATCATCCAGAGAAACATGGAGAGCCTATTCAAGTCGGTACCACGCACGGTGGTTTTTCAGGACGACATATTGGTCACAGGTCGGGACACCATCGAGCACCTACAAAACCTGGAGGAGGTCCTCCAGCGACTGGACCGCGTAGGGCTACGGCTGAAGAGGTCGAAATGCGTCTTCATGGCAACAGAAGTGGAGTTTTTGGGGAGAAAGATCGCGGCAGACAGCAAGACAGAGGCTATCAGGAACGCGCCCAGGCCACAGAAGTTCATGGAGCTGCGGTCGTTCCTGGGACTCCTCAACTATTTTGGTAACTTCCTACCAGGGTAAGCACCCTCTTTGAGCCCCTACATGTGTTATTGCATAAAGGTGAGAATTGGGTAGGGGGGAAAAAAATCAAGCAATTGCTTTTGAGAAAGCCAGAAACATTTTATGCTCCAACAAGCTGCTTGTATTGCATAAGCTGTGTAAAAGACTTGTGCTAGTATGTGATGCGTCGTCGTACGGAGTTGGGTGTGTATTACAACAAGCTAACATTGCGGGGAAGTTGCAACCTGTCGCCTATGCTTCCAGGAGCTTGTCTAAGGCCGAGAGGGCCTACAGCATGATTGAGAAAGAAGCATTCGCGTGTGTGTTCGGGGTAAAGAAAATGCATCAGTACCTGTTTGGCCTCAAATTTGAACTGGAAACCGATCACAAGCCCCTCATATCCCTGTTCGCTGAAAACAAGGGGATAAATACTAATGCCTCAGCCCGCATACAAAGGAGGGCACTCGTGCTATCAGCCTATAACTATACCATCCACCACAGGCCAGGTACCAAGAACTGTGCAGATGCTCTCAGTCGGCTACCATTGCCTACCACTTGGGTTGGAAATGGCACAGCCTGCAAACTTGTTGATGGTGGCGCAGCCCGCAGACTTGTTGATGGTCATGGAAGCGTTTGAAAATGATAAATCACCTGTCACTGCCCGCCAGATTAGGACTTGGACCAGCCAAGATCCTTTGCTGTCCCTAGTAAAAAACTGTGTATTGCAAGGGAGCTGGAGCATCCCTGTTGAAATGCAAGAGCTAATCAAGCCGTTCCAGCAGTGAAAGAATGAGCTATCCATTCAGGCAGACTGCCTATTGTGGGGTAACCGCGTAGTGCTACCCAAAAAGGGCAGGGAGACGTTCATCTCGGATCTCCACAGCACATACCCGGGAATAGTAATGATGAAAGCGATAGCCAGATCCCACGTGTGGTGGCCCGGTATCGACTCTGACTTAGAGTCCTAGGTACAGCAATGCAGCGTGTATGCTCAACTGAGCAACGCGCCCAGAGAGGCACCACTAAGTTTGTGGTCCTGGCCCTCCAGACCATGGTCGAGGATCCATGTCGACTATGCGGGCCCGTTTCTCGGTAAAATGTTCCTGGTGGTGGTAGATGCTTTTTCAAAATGGATTGAATGTGAAATAATGTCGGGAAGCACCGCCACCACCACCATTGAAAGCCTGAGGGCCATGTTTGCCACCCATGGCCTGCCTGACATACTGGTCAGTGACAACGGGCCATGTTTCACCAGTGCCGAATTTAAAGAATTCATGACCCGCAATGGGATCAAATATGTCACCTTGGCGCCGTTTAAACCAGCCTCCAATAGGCAGGCAAAGCGGGCAGTTCAAACAATCAAACAGAGCCTTAAACGAGTCACAGAAGGCTCACTCCAAACCCGCCTGTCCTGAGTACTGCTCAGCTACTGCACAAGACCCCACTCGCTCACAGGTGTGCCCCCGGCTAAGCTACTCATCAAAAGGACACTTAAAACCAGACTCTCGCTGGTTCACCCCAACCTGCATGATCAGGTAGAGAGCAGGCAGCAGCAACAAAATGGTCGCGCCACTGTGTCACGGGAAATTGATCTGAATGACCCTGTTTATGTGCTAAACTATGGACATGGTCCCAAGTGGATCATGGGCACTGTGATAGCTAAAGAAGGGAATAAGGTGTTTATAGTCAAACTAGACAATGTACAAATTTGCAGAAAGCACCTGGACCAAACGAGGCTGCGGTTCACAGACTGCCCTGCACAACCCACAGCAGACACCAACTTTTTCGAGCACACAACACACACCCAAAGGATCAACGACACCACGCCAAACCAGGAAATCGAACCCATCATGCCCAACAGCCCAGCAAGGCAAGGCTCACCTAGCAGCTCTGCAGGGCCAACAACATGCCAGCCGAGCGAGGAAACAGCCAACACACCAGAGCAGACATTTGTATCGAGGCGGTCCACCAGGGAAAGAAAGGCTCCCGACCGCCTCACCTTGTAAATAGTTTTCACTTTGACTTTGCGGGGGAGTGATGTTGTGTATCAGTAAAGCATGCACTCCCATGTTCCACAGCCAGCGAGTGCATCCCCTGAAGTCCCAAGGGATCCCAGCATCCCTTGGGAGCACTGTATATAAGCCTGCTCCTCACTTTGGAGTGTCTGAATAAGGACTGAGGTCACTGTTACTTTAACCTCCCTGTGTGCAGTCTCATCTGTGTTAGGAACACAATATCCGCAGCACGTACTCGCTCATGGTGGCAGACATGCTGGCCAGCTGTTAGGATATGCCCCCCACCTATGTCAACACTCCTCCTGGACAAGTGTACCATGTCCCCGCTCAGATCTGCCGCTCGTGGAGCAGACTTGCTGCGTTAAACCAACCTCCGCGTGATCGGCGCGTCCTGGAGACACATCTGGTGGCCTGCGGCAAGGCGCTTGGGCCCGGTACCTCCACGGTGGAGGAGGGAATGGCTGCAGGAGCACTAGATGTCATGGGTGTCGACTGCATTATGGAGCTTGGCGATGCAGGCTCCACGAAGTCCGCACTCTCATCCGTGGAGAAGGCACCCTGCAGCTCCATGGGCGAGAATCCGTGCTCCGCAGCACCAGATGTTGTCCAATTGTCTGGCGAGTCCAGCCCCGTGCCCCCAGCTTCTGGCCTCTGTGGTCTTGCATGGGGCCACGCTGCTGGCTGAGCTACAAAACATAAATTAAGATATTAGAGGAGAAGGGGGTGCGAGGCTCACAAGTACACACAGTATATGCAAGACAAAAACACCACCGCTATCAAAATCATCACAGACATCACATTTCATGACCATGACCAAATTCTGCATTGCAATGATTCTCATGAAGCCATCATTATTTATCTAACACTTTTATCAATTATCTATCATATATTATTGGTCGGATATGAGTGAGTGCGGCATCTATTGACTTTATATCACACAATGGTGTATAATTTACTCACGTGACATCTCATCAGGTTCTGCAGCTGCATGTGTGGCCGACCGGGGGTGGCTCCCCAATAGTGCCAGCACCCGCTCCTCGATGTGGGTGAGCTCGATGGTGACTGGTGACCCACCACCCGTTCGCCTCTGCTCGGCCCTGTTCTTCGAAAACTTCTTCTGTAAAAGGTAACACCAGCACGTCAAGATATGAGAGCATTGCGTGAGATCATTGCTAGGTACTGTCACAGAGACTGATACAACACATAACTGACAGATGTACTCATGATTATGATGATAATTATCATTCTTTACTTAAAGACGTACACCATAAACGCAGGCTTTGAGTAAAACATTCCCGGTATAAGTGCAAGATTGATTTTAATCAATCATTGCACTTACAAATCAAATTATATAAATATATAAGTACATGTAAATAAATATAATACTTACTCTGGTGGATCCGGTTGCCCTCATGCACCTCGTTGGTCGCTGACGAGACCACCTCAGCTATCTCAGTCCATATCCTCTTATAGACCTTTGGGGTGGGCTTCCCACATCCTCCCTGGGTCAATTCACTCCAGCGTAACTCCACCTCCTGTAGGAGGGAGACATTTGCCTCGTCGGAGAATCTCCTCACTCGTTTGCGTCCTCCCAATTGTTCCTCTCCCACCTCACTGCTTTCGCCAGCGTCCTTAGTCTCCACAGTGTGCTGCATCGCCTCCTCCATCCCTTCCATTTTAAATATTATTTTTTCAGCAAAAACTTGGTGGCAACAATGTTCTTTGTGCTCAACAGTCTTTTTGTTGCTGGTAAATCTCCCTTCTGCCTCCCACAACAGCCAAACAAGCACACAACACACCCACACACGCTTTCAGTTCCTCTCTGCTCCCTCTCGCTCTCCTCTTCTGCACATGTAATGGTGACCCCTGACCTGCTGAAACATGAGAAACGACCGTTGCCATGCCGTTGCTATGGACACCGACACTTTACAGCACAAACTCAAAAAAAAATTACCGCCCAATGCCCATTTCAGATTGCTCGCGGTAATGCATATTTTATAAAATGAAAATTTGGGGTTTTGAAAATGGGTGATAATCCGGCGATCTCAAAATCCTTATTTACTGCCAACGCTGGAAATAACGCCTATTTTTTGGTGATCTTAACAAAAGTGGAAAGTCTAGCCTATGAGCTAGCAAAAGCAGACCTGCAACCTAGAAGCGTCAGGAGGACTACTTTGTCAGTTGAAGTAAAGGTTGCAGCTGCACTTTCATTCTATGCATCTGGAACATTCCAGGCCACAACTGGGGATGTGTGCACCATTTCTCAACATGCAACACATATCTGCATTCAGCAGGTGGCTGATGTTATATATGCCTGGAGGAATGACTAGATAAAAGTCCCCATGACCGCCCGGGCAATGCGTGAAAGGTCTGTGGGCTTCTCCAGGATCGCTGGCTTCCCAAAGGTACAGGGCTGCATTGATTGGACCCACATCGCCTTGCGAGCACCTTTGGAGGATTCTGAGATGTACAGGAACAGAAAAGGCTTCCACTCCATTAATGTGCAGCTCGTGTGTGACAACATGCATCGCATCATGTCAGTTGATGCAAGATACCCTAGGAGCACCCATGATGCGTTCATCCTCTGCGAGAGCGCTATATCTGCCATGTTTTAGCAGCAGTCAGAAGGGCAGGGCTGGCTGTTGTTAGACAAAGGGTATGGCCTCGCCACCTGGCTCATGACACCCCTGCGCGTAACTCGGATGGAAGCTGACTGGGAATATAACATGTTGCACCTTGCGACGCACTGTTTATTAGAGAGGACCATTGGCATCTTGAAACAGCGTTTCTGATGCCTGGACCATTCCGGAGGCTACTTGCAATACTCCCCTGAGATTGTCGGTCAGTTCACTGTTGTGTGCTTTATGCTGCATAATTTAGCCATCATGAGGCAGCAGCAGCTGGTTTGAGAAGGCCCACCTGAGGTGAGAGTGGCTGATGATGAGGGGGAAGAAGCAGTTGACGAGGAGGAGGAGGAGGACGAGGAAGCCATGCAACTATCTGAACCCAGAGCACGACGGTGGAGGACAGTGGGCTGTCTGAAGGTTCAGCGGCAACGATTCCAAATGGACCACGTTTACTGTTTGGAGCTGTTCCGTAATGTTGTGTTGTGTTATGTTAATGGAACAAATAATGGAAATGATTCTTCTTTAGTTCAAAAAGTTGTGTTAATAATGGAACAAATACTGGAAATGATTCAGTTATAATTTAAAATATATTTTATTCAAAAGTTTACAAACACTTGTTTGTACTTAACTTTGATAAAAATATTCTTGTATCAAACTTAAAAGTTTTCAATTAAGATCACTTACAAACTTTAAGATCACTTACAAACTTTTAAACTTGTAACTTTACATAACTTACAAAAAACATTTAATTTGAGAACAGTTACAAAAGTAACAACAATAATAATAACAACAAGAACAACAACAGCAGCAAAGAAAGGCTGCACTCATCTCCCCTCCACCTTATTCTAAGACCGCCCGCTGCGCTTGGTCGTGCTGACTTCACCCCTGCCTGCAGGCGGTGGTGCAGCGTTTCTCGAGTTGGTACCAAGCTTATTCTTTTGAACATCTTGGGTAATGCTGTGTGGCGCAAATTAAAAAAAATAGAACGGGGAAACTTGCGAGTTATTTTTTTGGAGTAGTCTTGGCCAAAAATCCGGGCGTAACTCTTGCAAAACGTCAAAAAACGGCATTGGGGAAAATTGAGCCCATATATACCTGGGATCTGTATGAAATGTGCTTACTTTACATCTGTTGCAAAGTCAGCCACTGGATGGATATGCACTGCCATTAGCCTTCTTCGATTTAATGCAAGTGTATTTTTTAGATATAATTAGATAGTAATTACAACATGGATACAGGTTATTCGGCCCAATCAGCCCATGTTGGTATTTATCCTCTGTTCCCTTTTTATTCAATCACCTTTCTAACCTATTGTTAAATGTTGACATAATAATGGTGAGGCTGTCAGCGCTCACAATTATTTCAGCAACATCGGGCATCCGCACATGTGTAGTTGAACACGGAAATCCAGAAGTTGCTGTCAGCGATACCCTACTCCTCCACAGGGGATGCTGTTGCAGTCTTTGCCCTTGGAATCTGCACAGAAATCACTGTCATCAGCATCATAGACAGTCCTTCGGAATTGAGGAAGACTTGCTTCCACTCTTAACATGAGTCCTTAGGTGGCTGTACAGTCCAATACGAGAACCACAGTCTCTGTCACAGGTGGGTCAGATAGTCGTTGAGGGAAGGGGAGGGTGGGACTGATTTGCTGCATGCTCTTCCCGCTGCCTGCGCTTGATTTCTGCACACTCTTGGTGACGAGAGTCGAGGTGCTCAGCGCCTGGAGGCGCTTTCTCCACTTAGGGCGGTCTTTGGCCAGGGTCTCCTAGGTGTCAGTGGGGATGTTGCACTTTATCAGGGAGCCTTTGAGGGTGTCCTTGTAACATTTCCGCTGCCTACTTTTGGCTCGTTTGCCATGAAGGAGTTCCTAGTAGAGCACTTGCTTTGGGAGTCTCATCTCTGGCATGCGAGCTATGTGGCCTGCCCAGCAGAGCTGATCAAGTGCGGTCTGTGCTTCGATGCTGGGGATGTTGGCCTGGTCGAGGACGCTAACGTTGGTGCGTCTGTCCTCCCAGGGGATTTGTAGGATCTTATGGAGACATCGGTGATGGTATTTCTCCAGCGACGTGAGGTGTCTACTGTACATGGTCCATGTTTCTAATCCACACAGGAGCGCGGGTATTACTACCCTGTAGACCATGAGCTTGGTGGCAGTTTTGAGGGCCTGGTCTTCAAACACTCTGAGACACATAGAAAATAGGTGCAGGAGTAGGCCATTCGGACCTTCAAGCCTGCACCACCATTCAATATGATCATGGCTGATCATGCACTTCACTACCCCATTCCTGCTTTCTCTCCATACCCCTTGACCCTTCAGCTGTAAGGGCCACATCTAACTCCCTTTTGAATATATCTAATGAACTGACCTCAACAACTTTCTGTGCTGGAGAATTTCACATGCTCATAACTCTCTGAGTGAAGAAGTTTCTCCTCATCTCGGTCCTAAATGGCTTACCTCTTATCCTTAGACTGTGACCTCTGGTTCTGAACTTCCCCAACATCGGGATCATTCTTCCTGCGTCTAACCTGTCCAATCCCATCAGAATTTTATATGTTTCGATGCGATCCCCTCTCATTCTTCTAAATTCCATTGAATATAAGCCTAGTTAATCCAGTCTTTCTTCAAATGTCAGTCCTGCCATCCCAGGCATCAGTCTGGTGAATCTTTGCTGCACTCCCTCAATAGCAAGAATGTCCTTCCTCAGATTAGGAAACCGAAACTGTATACAATATTCAAGGTGTGGCCTCACCAAGGCCCTGTACAACTGCAGTAAGACCGCCCTGCTCCTATACTCAAATCCTCTCGCTATGAAGACCAACATGCTATTTGCTTTCTTCACCGCCTGTTGTACCTGTATGCCAACTTTTAATGACTGATGTAACATGACATCCAGGTCTCGTTGCACTTCCCCTTTTACTAATCTGTCACCATTCAGATAATAATCTGCCTTCCTGTTTTTACCAGCAAAGTGGATAATCTCACATTTATCTACATTATATCTCATCTGCCATGTATTTGCCCACACACCTAACCTGTTCAAATCACCCTGCAGCCTCTTAGCATCCTCCTCACAGCTCACACTGCCACCCAGCTTAGTGTCATCTGCAAACTTGGAGATATTACATTCAATTCCTTCGTCTAAATCATTGATGTATATTGTAAATAGCTGGGGTCCCAGCACTGAACCTTGCGGTACCCCACTAGTCACTGCCTGCCATTCTGAAAAGGACCTGTTTATTCCTACTCTTTGCTTCCTGTCTGTCAACGAGTTCTCTATCCACGTCAATACATTACCCCCAATACCATGTGCTTTAATTTTGCACACCAATCTCTTGTGTGGGACCTTGTCAAAAGCCTTTTGAAAGTCTAAATACACCACATCCACTGGCTCCCCCTTGTCCATTCTACGAGTTACATCCTCAAAAAATTCTAGAAGATTTGTCAAGCATGATTTCCCTTTCATAAATCCATGCTGACTTGGACTGATCCTGTCACTGTTTTCCAAATGTGCTGCTATTACATCTTTAATAATTGATTCCAACATTTTCCCCACCACCAATGTCAGGCTAACTGGTCTATAATTACCTGTTTTCTCTCTCCCTCCTTTTTTAAAAAGTGGTATTACATTAGCTACCCTCCAGTCCATAGGAACTGATCCAGAGTCAATAAAATGTTGGAAAATGACCACCAATGCATCCACTATTTCTAGGGCCATTTCCTTAAGGACTCTGGGATGCAGACTATCAGGCCCTGGGGATTTATCTGTCTTCAATCCCATTAATTTTCCTAACAATTTGCTGACTAATAAGGATTTACTTCAGTTCCTCCTTCTCACTAGACACTCGGTCCCCTAGTATTTCCAGAAGATTATTTGTGTCTTCTTTAGTGAAGACAGAACCAAAGCATTTGTTCAATTGGTCTGCCATTTCTTTGTTCCCCATTATAAATTCACCTGATTCTGACTGTAAGGGACCTACATTTGTCTTCACTAATCTTTTTCTCAGGCGGCCGAAGGCTGCACTAGTGCACTGGAGGCAGTGTTGGATCTCATCGTCAATGCCTGCTCTTTTCTCAGAAGAAAATTAATATTGCAGATTTTTAAAAAATTATATAATTTTTCTATTTTCTCTTTTATGTCTCTCCCTTAATCCCAAAGTATGTCCCAATCTTTACAGTCTATTAAAGTAATTCAATGTTATTTATATTTCTTGCTGTTTACTTCCTGCTTTGCAGCCTGCGTGTCTCAGTGAGGATTCTTCAATCTTATTAGTTGGAGAGCCTCCCTACTGCTTGACCTACTCATAGAAGCCACAAATCTCTTGTACATGACGTCACATTGAATTAAATGACAGAAAATGAGAAATCTCCACTGACAAGCCCATATAAAGTCTCTGGGCAACTGTACGCGAGGTGAATGACGGTTCCATTGCCGCTTGCAGCAAAATCCAAGCCAATATCTTGTACAAATTGAACAATACTCTGCTTTTATATTCACTGCCTCATATATAAAACCCAGAATTCGATTTTGCTTTTTATGGCATTTTCTATGTACATTCCCATACTTTAAAAATCTAATGGGTAAAATTGATCTTAGGCAGGAGCACAAAGCAGCTAATAGAGAATCGGCAGTCCATTTCTCGATTTTCCTTTCTATCGACTTATATGGAAAAAAATCGAGCGGGGTGTAAAACAAGCTGCTAAATCACTATCACCCATTTCGTTCAAATGCCCAAGACCAATTTCATCTCCTTTGTATCTGCACCACTAGATCTTGTTATTACTCCACTCTGTTAAGGATCTTACTAGTTAAGATGTACATTATTTTACTATTCTTTTTCCCAAATTATATTAAATCCAAGTTCGCTGCATATGATAGCTTTCTGACACTACACTAACTTATGTCTCCCTGCAATCTCCTGCATTGTTCCTCACAGTTTGTTATATTCCTTAATTTTGAATCATCAGCAAAATTCTATCTAATTCTTTCTTTGCCTATGTCCAAATCATTTCTATAAATAGAAAACAAAAGAGCTTTCAGCACAAATCTCTGGGACAAGCCACTATTTACATCCAGCCAATCTGAAAACATCCATTTACTCCTAATCTTTGGTCTCTGTGTCTTGGCCATCCCTCTATCCAAGTGGCTTCATTCCTGTTGGTATCGTATGGCATAATTTTCATAACAAACAAATTAAGATAATAATTGAGAAGGACATAAGCATGACCAAGACCAAGGTAATAGATTTGAGAAAAGCTGATTTTGAGGGGCTGAGAATAAAACTTGGGCAAACAATGATGTAGAACCGCAATGAGAAACATTTAAAACGGTGTTCAACATAGTCCAGAAAAAATATATTCCGCAAAAAAACAAAACAAACTAATGAGACACCATGGATGAATAAAGACACAAGGGAAAAACTGAGGGGAAGGAAAGAGGCATACACTAAATACATGGACAGCAGGGGAGAGCATGACAAGGGAGGATATGAAGAGATTAGGGGGAGAAATTCAGCTGCTTCGCGCCTCCCGTTAGCCCCTGGGGGGGGGGGGGCGCTAATGGGGCACTCAGGCAGTTGGGCCGTAGCGGGGTGAATCCTGCGCCGCACGTCACATTCACCGGCCCCGTAGCACCGGCGATAAGAGTTAACGCTTCAGCACCTTTCACCATGCAGATCGTGATGTCAGCGAGCGTGCAACGCTCGATGGCGCCCGATCTGCAAACTTCAGTATCGCCCCCCCGCCTTACCGCCTCGTGCTGACAGCGCAAGACACGGAGGTGTGAGCCAGCCGGCTGGCGGGGCGCTACTTAAAGGGATGCGGTCTAGTACTTCCGTTCCAAAGGTCATTTATGTGTGCCAGAGAGCGCAGGATGTATTTGTAGTCAGATAAATGCTGCTTAGTCCCCGTAATGTTGCGGGCCGTCAAAGGCCTTTGCATTTTATCTCACAGCATATCTCCAGTCTGCACTCCCCAAATCATTGGGGGCAGGTGTGTAGACTCCAGTGACCCTCACCTTTAACGGCTGGAAGGCAACTTTGCCAATGCTCAGCCCGATTACACATTACCGCTTGGAGTCTAACATCACTCACCAATGCCATTAGCACCTGATTTATCGCTCCCCGCATTCTTTGATCACAGCGACTCAATTTTGTGGGCTTGGAGATTGATTAGCGCCTGGTGCTAAACTTACAACATTTTGCCCAACTAGGGTGATACGGAATTTCAGGTCCTAGGAGAGAAGCCAACAAAAATTATGAAGGCAAGGAGGAAATTAAATTATCACGGAACATAAAACAAAATAGTAAAATATTCTACAGGTATATAAATAAAAAAAGGGAAGTTGGGATGGGAATAGGACCACTAAGAGATGGATAGGATAAAATTACAGGCAGCAATAGCGAAATGGCAGAAATATTAAATAATTATTTTGCTTCAGTATTTACCAAGGAGACGGATCAAGTGGACAGGACATTAGAAGATTGGATTAGAAATGATATATAGTTGTACCTCTCCAGTCCGGCACCCTCGGGACCTGTCTGGTGCCGGAACAGAGAATTTCCCGAACAACGGGAGGTCTTGCCGACCGGTACTGGTGGACAGCCCCTGGGCTCCTGTATGTGTGAGTATGGACAGCTCCCTCAGCACCTGCACACACACTTACTGACTGATAGACTCTCCCAACCGATTGCTGAACACATTGACTGATCAGCCATTGCAGCCAATCGAAACTCAAAAAAAAAATAAACGGTCCTCTCCCGCAGGCCTCTAATGCCGAACCACGGATGTTTCCGGATGGAAGAGTCCCGGACTAGAGAGGTACAACTTGTAAATGCATTTTAAATAAAAAGAGCAGAAATATTAAATAAACTAATCAAACTGAAAGAGAATAAACCCCCCGATCTGGATGGATTACATCCACGCATTTTAAAAGAACCTAGGGAAGAGATAGTAGAGACACTATTACACATATTTAACAATTCATTGGAAAAAGGTGTAATGCCAGAGGACAAATAGATATCTAACATTATACCTAGATTTAAGAACAGAGATAGAACATGTCCATGGAACTATAGACTAGTCAGCTTTATCGTAGGAAAGATAAAGGAATCCCTGCTAAAGGAGAAAATAGAAAAACACCTAGAAACCAAAAATATAATAATGATTAGTCAGCATGGATTTCAAAAGGGAAAGTCTTGATTGAACAACCTCAATGAATTCTTTGAAGCGGTAACAGAGGGAGTAGACAAGGGTAATACAATAGATGTAATATATCTAGACTTCCAAAAGGCCTTTGATAAGGTACCAAAGATCAGAGCACGTGGAATCAGGGGACAAGTAGCAGAATGGAGAGCTAATTGGCTACAAGACAGAAAAGAGGGGTAAAGGGCAGCTAATCAGGGTGGCAGAAGGTGGGATGTGGGGTCCCACAAGAATCAGTGCTGGGACCACTGTTGTTCCCAATTGTACACATTTACCTACAACCAAGGTAAAATTTGCTCATAGTCCTAGAATGTGGTTTCTTCTGTTGTTGGGAGCTGAAAAGGAGTCTAATTTAAAAGGGGAAACATCACCATAGGAAACATCATTCCTGGGCCTTCACACGATGTTTACTCAGAGGTTTGCATGTTCAAGTGAGAGTTATTAAAGACAGTCTTCAAAGGGTTTTTTTTAATATCAAAGGAGTCCAATTTATAACCGTCAGGTCAAGTAACCATTGTTATCTCTTTATTTTCAGGTCTGGATTAGATATTCTCTTGGTTATATCAATATTAGCCACTCCCGAAACTGGTTGGAGCATCTTAGATTCAGGAGAGTGCCTGTAATGTTCAGTATCTGATTATCTGATAGCATAGTTGTTATATATGTAAACTTGTATTTACTCTGTATAGCCACCAGAGGGCTCATCCCCTGGAGTCCCAAGGGATCCCATAATCCCTTGGGAGCACAGGTATTTAAGGAGGCCTCACAGGTTAGAGAGGCACTCTGGAGACCTGCAATAAAAGACTAGGGTCACACTCTACTTTAAGCTCACAGTGTTCAGTCTGACTCTTTCTCCATACATAACAACTGGCGACGAGATACAGATAAGCGAACCCAAAGATGCAGAGAACAGTGGGCATCCTGGAGAAATTCTCGGAGGGAGGTGATTGGGAAACTTTGTGGAGCGACTCGAACAATACTTCGTGGCCAACGAGCTAGATAGAGAAGAGTGTAAGAAAGAATGCAAAAGGCAGAAGGCAACAGAGCAGAGTAGCACTGGGGTAAGTGTAAACCACAAGGTGATTGGAAGGGACAATATGTATGAATATAAAGGGGCTGCAGGAGGGGTCAAAACTAAAAATCATGGTTTAAAAACTAGTATTAAAACACTCTACCTCAACGCATGCAGCATTCGAAATAAAGTAAATGAGTTGACGGCACAAATCATTACAAATGGGTATGATTTGGTGGCCATTACAGAAATGTGGTTGCAGGGTGGCCAAGACTGGGAATTAAACATACAGGGGTATCTGAAAATTCGGAAAGATAGACAAGAAGGGAAAGGAGGTGGGGTAGCTCTGTGAATAAAGGATGATATCAGGGCAGTTGTGAGAGACGATATTGGCTCTAATGAACAAAATGTTGAATCATTGTGGGTGGAGATTAGAGATAGTAAGGGGAAAAAGTCACTGGTGGGCATAGTTTATAGGCCCCCAAATAATAACTTCACGGTGGGGCGGACAATAATCAAGGGAATAATGGAGGCATGTGAAAAAGGAACGGCAGTAATCATGGGGGATTTTATCCTACATATCGATTGGTCAAATCAAATCGCACGGGGTAGCCTTGAGGAGGAATTCATAGAATGCATACGGGATTGTTTCTTAGAACAGTATGTTACAGAACCTACAAGAGAGCAAGCTATCTTAGATCTGGTCCTGTGTAATGAGACAGGAATAATAAACGATCTCCTAGTAAAAGATCCTCTCGGAATGAGTGATCACAGTATGGTTGAATTTGTAATATAGATTGAGGGTGAGGAAGTAGTGTCTCAAACGAGCGTACTATGCTTAAACAAAGGGGACTACAGTGGGATGAGGGCAGAGTTGGCTAAAGTAGACTGGGAACACAGACTAAACGGTTGCACAATTGAGGAACAGTGGAGGACTTTTAAGGAGCTCTTTCATAGTGCTCAACAAAAATATATTCCAGTGAAAAAGAAGGGTGGTAAGAGAAGGGATAACCAGCCGTGGATAACCAAGGAAATAAAGGAGAGTATCAAATTAAAAACCAATGCATATAAGGTGGCCAAGGTTAGTGGGAAAGTAGAAGATTGGGAAAATTTTAAACGACAGCAAAGAATGACTAAGAAAGCAATAAAGAAAGGAAAGATAGATTACGAAAGTAAACTTGCTCAAAACATAAAAACAGGTAGTACAAGCTTTTACCGATATATAAAACAGAAAAGAGTGACTAAAGTAAATGTTGGTCCCTTAGAAGATGAGAAGGGGGATTTAATAATGGGAAATGTGGAAATGGCTGAGACCTTAAACAATTATTTTGCTTCGGTCTTCACAGTGGAAGACACAAAAACCATGCCAAAAATTGATGGTCACAGGAATGTGAGAAGGGAGGACCTTGAGATAATCACTACCACTAGGGGGGGTAGTTCTGGACAGGCTAATGGGACTCAAGGTAGACAAGTCCCCTGGTCCTGATGAAATGCATCCCAGGGTATTAAAAGAGATGGCGGAAGTTATAGCAGATGCATTCGTTATAATCTACCAAAATTCTCTGGACTCTGGGGAGGTACCAGCGGATTGGAAAGCAGCTAATGTAACACCTCTGTTTAAAAAAGGGGGCAGACAAAAGGCAGGTAACTGTAGGCCGGTTAGTTTAACATCTGTAGTGGGGAAAATGCTTGAAGCTATCGTTAAGGAAGAAATAGCAGGACATCTAGATAGGAGTAGTGCAATCAAGCAGATTCATGAAGGGGAAATCATGTTTAACTAATTTACTGGAATTCTTTGAGGATATAATGAGCATGGTAGATAGAGGTGTACTGATGGATGTGGTATATTTAGATTTCCAAAAGGCATTCGATAAGGTGCCACACAAACGGTTACTGCAGAAGATAAAGGTACGCAGAGTCAGAGGAAATGTATTAGCATGGATCGAGAATTGGTTGGCTAACAGAAAGCAGAGAGTCGGGATAAATGAGTCCTTTTCGGGTTGGAAATCGGTGGTTAGTGGTGTGCCACAGAGATCGGTGCTGGGACCACAACTGTTTACAATATACATAGATGACCTGGAAGAGGGGACAGAGTGTAGTGTAACAAAATTTGCAGATGACACAAAGATTAGTGGGAAAATGGGTTGTGTTGAGGACACAGAGAGGCTGCAAAGAGATTTAGATAGGTTAAGTGAATGGGCTAAGGTTTGGCAGATGGAATACAATGTCGAAAAGTGTGAGGTCATCCACCTTGGGGAAAAAAAACAGTAAAGGGAATATTATTTGAATAGAGAGAAATTACAACATGCTGTGGTGCAGAGGGACCTGGGGGTCCTTGTGCATGAATCCCAAAAAGTTAGTTTACAGGTGCAGCAGGTAATCAGGAAGGCGAATGGAATGTTGGCCTTCATTGTGAGAGGGATGGAGTACAAAAGCAGGGAGGTCCTGCTGCAACTGTACAAGATATTGGTGAGGCTGCACCTGGAGTACTGTGGCAGTTTTTGTCACCTTACTTAAGGAAGGATATACTAGCTTTGGAGGGGGTACAGAGACAATTCACTAGGCTGATTCCGGAGATGAGGGGGTTACCTTATGATGATAGATTCAGTAGACTGGGTCTTTATTCGTTGGAGTTCAGAAGGATGAGGGGTGATCTTATAGAAACATTTAAAATAATGAAAGGGATAGACAAGATAGAGGCAGAGAGGTTGTTTGCACTGGTCGGGGAGACTAGAACTCGGGGGCACAGCCTCAAAATACGGGGGAGCCAATTTAAAACCGAGTTGAGAAGGAATTTCTTCTCCCAGAAGGTTGTGAATCTGTGGAATTCTTTGCCCAAGGAAACAGTTGAGGCTAGCTCATTGAATGTATTCAAGTCACAGATAGATAGATTTTTAACCAATAAGGGAATTAAGGGTTACGGGGAGCGGGCGGGTAAGTGGAGCTGAGTCCACGGCCAGATCAGCCATGATCTTGTTGAATGGCGGGGCAGGCTCGAGGGGCTAGATGGCCTACTCCTGTTCCTAATTCTTATGTTCTTATGTTCTTATGTGGAATGCTGCCAAACAAAGGGCGATCCTCCTCACCGTCTGTGGGGCACCAACGTATGGCCTCATAAAGAATCTGCTCACTCCAGCGAAACCCGCGGAGAAATCGTACGATGATTTGTGCACACTGGTCCGAGAGCATTTGAACCCGAAGGAAAGCGTCCTGATGGTGAGGTACCGGTTCTACACCTACAAAATGTATGAAGGCCAGGAAGTGGCAAGTTATGTTGCCGAGCTTAGAGGCCTTGCAGGACATTGTGAATTTGAAGAACATTTGGAGCACATGCTCAGAGACTTTTTCGTACTTGGCATGGGTCACGAAACCATACTTCGCAAACTTTTGACCAAAGAGACCTCAACCTTGAGTAAGGCCAGAGTGATAGCCCAGGTGTTCATTGCCACCAGTGACAATACTGAGCAAATTTCTCAGCACATAAGTGCTGCTATAAGTACTCTGAACAAAGTGATGTTGTTTTCAAATCGCAACGTACAGGGCAGGTCACACATTCATGCAGCTGCATGTCCGCCATCAAGGATGATAAATGCAAGGCCATTAACACCTTGTTGGTGCTGCGGGAGTGATCATCGTTTCCATTCATGCCGATTCAAAGGGTATGTTTGCAATGGCTGTGAAACAATGGGTCACCTCCAACGTATGTGCAGACGAGCTTCTAATCCTGTTAATCCTGCAAACCACCATGTTGCAGAGGAGGACAGATCCACGGAGGATCACGACGAACCAGAGCCTCAGACCGAGCAGGCAGAGATTTATGGCATGCACACATTCACCACGAATTGTCCCCCGATAATGCTGAATGTTGAACTAAATGGACTCCCGGTGTCAATCAGACTGGACATGGGCACGAGCCAATCCATCATGGGCAAAAAGACTTTCGAAAGACTGGTGCAACAAGGCCTCAAGGCCAGTCTTAACTCCAATTCGTACGAAACTAAGAACTTACATGAAAGAACTGATTCCCATAATTGGCAGTACTACCGTAAAGGTCTCCTATGATGGAGCGGTGCACAAGCTACCACTCTGGGTGGTACCGGGCGATGGCCCCGCACTGCTCGGCAGGAGCTGGCTGGAAAAGATACGCTGGGACTAGGACGACGTCCAAGTGCTATCGCTTGCTGACAACACTTCATGCACCCAGGTCTTAAACAAGTTCCCTTCGTTGTTCGAACCAGGCATTGGGAAATTCCAAGGAGCAAAAAGAAGATCCACCTAATTCCGGGGGCGTGACCCATCCATCAAAAGGCGAGAGCAGTACCGTACATGATGAGAAAAAGGGTAGATCGAGCTAGACCGGCTGCAACGAGAGGGCATCATTTCACCGATCGAGTTCAACAAGTGGGCCAGCCTGATCGTTCCTGTCCTCAAGGGAGACGGCACCGTCAGAATCTGTGGTGATTACAAGTAACTATCAATCGTTTCTCTTTGCAGGACCAATACCCACTACCAAAGGCCGACGACCTCTTTCCAACGCTGGCAGGAGGAAAGACGTTCACGAAGCTGGATCTGACTTCAGCCTACATGATGCAGGAACTGGAGGAATCATCGAAGGGCCTTACCTGCATCAACACGCACAAAGGTCTTTTTATTTATAACAGATGCCCGTTTGGAATTCGATCAGCGGCTGCGATATTCCAGAGAAACATGGAAAGCTTACTGAAGTTGGTCCTGCACACCGTGGTCTTTCAGGACAACATCTTGGTCACAGGTCGGAACATAGCCGAGCATCTGCAGAACCTGGAGGAGGTTCTTAGTCGACTCAACCGCGTGGGGCTCAGGTTAAAACGCTCGAAGTGCATTTTCCTGGGGCCTTAAGTGGAGTTCTTGGAAAGGAGGATTGCGACGGACGGCATCAGGCCCACCAACGCGAAGACGGAGGCAATCGAGAAGGCACCGAGGTCACAGAATGTGACGGAGCTGCGGTCGTTTCTGGAACTCCTGAACTACTTTGGTAACTTCTTACCGGGTCTCAGCACACTGTTAGAACCACTGCATGTCTTACTACGAAAAGGGGATGAATGGGTTTGGGGCAAAAGCCAAGAAAATGCCTTTGTAAAAGCGAGAAAATTATTATGCTGAAACAAATTGCTTGTGTTGTATGATCCACGTAAGTGTTTGGTACTAGCATGTGATGCGTCGTCATATGGCGTCGGTCTGTGTTGCAACAAGCTAATGATTTCGGGAAACTGCAACCGGTTGCTTATGTATCCAGGAGTTTGTCTCAGGCTGAGAGCCTACAGCATGATTGAGAAAGAAGCGTTAGCGTGTGTCTATTGGGTAAAGAAAATGCATCAATACCTATTTGGGCTAAAATTCGAATTGGAAATTGACCATAAGCCACTCATATCCCTGTTTTCCAAGAATAGGGATAAATACAAACGCATCAGCCCGCATCCAGAGATGGGCACTCACATTGTCCGCATACAACTACGCCATCCGCCACAGGCCTGGCACAGAAAACTGCGTCGATGCTCTCAGTAGGCTGCCATTGCCCACCACGGGGGTGGAAATGGCACAGCCCACAGATTTAGCTATGGTTATGGAAGCATTTGAGAGGGAGCAATCATCCGTCACTGCCTGGCAGATCAAAACCTGGATGAGCCAGGACCCCTTATTATCTCTAGTCAAAAGCTGTGTGCTTCACGAGAGCTGGTCCAGTGTCCCAGTGGAAATGCAGGAAGAGATAAAGCCGTTCCAGCGCGCAAAGATTAAATGTCTATACAGGCAGACTGCCTTCTGTGGGACAATCGTGTAGTGGATCCCAAGAAGGGCAGAGCCACTTTCATCAATGACCTCCACAGTACCCACCTTGGCATCGTAACGATGAAAGCGATAGCCAGATCCCACGTGTGGTGGACTGTTATCGATGCGCTCTTAGAGTACTGTGTTCACAGATGTAATACATGCTCACAGTTAAGCAATGTACCCAGGGAAGCGACGCTAAGTTTATGGTCTTGGCCCTCCTAACTGTGGTCTAGTGTACACGTCGATTATGCAGGCCCATTCTTGGGTAAAATGTTCCTTGTGGTTGTAGATGCTTACTTCAAGTGGATTGAATGTGAGATAATGTCGGCTCGCACAGCTGCTGCCACAACTGAAAACCTGCGGGCCATGTTTGCCACACACGGCCTTCCCGATGTCCTTGTGAGCGATAACGGGCCATGTTTTACCAGTGTTGAGTTCAAAGAATTCATGACCCGTAACGGGATCAAACATGTCACATCTGCTCCGTTTAAACCAGCGTCCAATGGTCAGGCTGAGAGAGCAGTGCAAACCATCAAGCAAAGCTTGAAGAGGGTAACTGAAGGCTCACTGCAGACTCGCCTATCCCGAGTCCTGCTTAGCTACCACACGAGACCCCACTTGCTCACTGTGATCCCACCTGCTGAACTGCTCATGAAAATAGTACTTAAGATAAGGCTCTCGTTCGTTCACCCTGATCTACATGAACAGGTAGAGAGCAGGCGGCTTCAACAAAGTACATATCATGATAGCGCAAAGGTGTCACGCGAGATTGAAATCAATGATCCTGTATTTGTATTGAATTATGGACAAGGTCCCAAGTGGCTTCCCGGCACTGTCGTGGCCAAAGAGGGGAGCAGGGTGTTTCGGGTCAAACTTTCAAATGGACTCATTCACCGGAAACACTTGGACCAAATCAAACTCAGATTCACAGACTATCCTGAGCAACCCACCTTGGACCCTACCTTTTTTGATACCCCAACATACACACCAGTGGCAACCAGCACCACGGTTGACCGCGAAGCAGAACCCATCATCCACAGCAGCCCAGCAGGACCCAACACACCAGGCAGCCCTGCAAGGCCAGCTGCACAGCAGCCCAGCGAGGGCCCAACAAATGATTCAACAACACCAGCTTTCACACCGAGATGATCAACCAGGGCAAGAAGGGCCCCAGATCGACTCACATTGTAAATAGTTACACTATTGACTTTGGCGGCGGAGGGGGGAGGGGGATTGTTGTTATATAGTATACTTGTATTTACTCTGTACAGCCACCAGAGGGCCCATCCCCTGGAGTCCCAAGGGATCCCATAATACCTTGGGAGCACAGGTATTTAAGGAGGGCTCACAGGCTGGAGACCTGCAATAAATGACTAACGTCACACTTTACTTTGAGCTCACAGTATTCAGTCTGACTCTTTCTCCCTACATAATAGTAACCCAAGGTTATAACAATAGGACTCCCTTGTGATCTGAACTGGATATTGTATTCTTTGCACATGCCCTCCTGTGCACTTCTCCAATCCTTCTGAAGACAGGTTCAAACCCTCTAGTACAATGTGGCCAGATACAAATTGTTAAGTTACTTTATTTTACAGACAGCAAGTGATTGTACAGTGCAATCGAAGTAATCAAATTGATTCAATGAACTAGAGAAGCTTCCCTAAGATCAAGAAAAGTACTAAAGTGATGTCACATTATCCCTATTAGTAGCGTTGCTTAACCTTTCCTGGTCAGCCTTTGATCGTGACTGGATCTGGGCTAAGAAGAAAGAGTTTCTCCTCGTTAGGCCAGGCTTCCTCCCCCGATCTAGTTGGTTGACTGCCCATTTTTGTCTTTGCAATCCATTTGATCTTTTCCCCAACTGGTGAGTCACCAATAGGCCTGTGAATGAACCAATTTCCTCTCCTCCTGCCTTGGGTTATGGGTCTCAAGAAATCATCTCCTGTTAATCTCAAAATAAATCTGGACAAATGTGGCTGAATGGGTCCAGGATGAAACAAATGACTGTCACTATCTTCATCTGGCATAGGTGGTGAGCTGCAACATTCCACAAACTGGTTCTTCTAGCTTTAATACACACCTTCAATGTCTGCAGCCTGTGACTGATTTTAAACCTGTTAATGAAAATAAATTCACATAGACTCTAGTAAAGTAAGAGAGACAACTTTATTGCTAACAGAGCTCTGGGAGAAGAGTTGAGGTCCCGCAACCTGCGAACACCTTCTCCCCGAGTGCCTTGTGCCGCGGGGTTATAAGCAGTTTACAGGGGGCGGAATACAATCATTTAAATTCATTTAAATCAATCCATATGGCAACGCAATTCATTTACATACAACTTTTTAATCCTAGTGAAACCTGATAGCATGGCGTGAGTTTGGGGGCCCTTCCTCTGTATCTTCTTTTTTGATTAGTTATTCTGTGGCAAAGCTTTCTATGAAACAGTGGCCTGCACCTGGCCAGGAGTCACTTGTTGCTGCAGAGTTCATATCAAGGACAGCAGATAGGTTTCTTGGTACAAAGTTCATTTAGTGGTGGCTTACCCCATCCTGCTTTGCTATGTCCGAAAATCCACTCCAACAGTTCCCCCTGTTGGTCCTGGAGGATGTTCATGAAATCCATATGACCACAATGAAGGTGGCTCAGTGCCTACCTTCGAGGCAAGTTACTTCCCTGCTTTGCCTGTACCTCTAGCCTACCCTTCATAGGTAGTGGTCTGTGCCTGCGTCATCCGCTCCATCTTCCTCGGTGTCTCCGGGTGTTCCCATCAGATGTTCTTTTCCGGTGATCACGCTGGCAACTGGCACTATTCGGGCCATCATGACTTTACAGCAGATATTAAAACATCCGATAATCAAGCAACAAGTAATTATTATTACAACAAGAATAACTACTCCATGCGTTAAATAGGACCCCCAGGATCCCCCTAATAGCCAGTCAAGCCAGCTATTCCCCCTTTTTGGGCCTTGTCTGAACTCGTCAAGCTGCTTTCTTATGGCATCAATGGCTTGGGTGATATTGTATGATTCATCCGTAACATGCGTTATACATTTGTCTCCTATTATTGTGCATACTCCCCCCGTTGGGCTAACTGATAATCTACGGCATAACGGGTCTGCTGCGTATACAATCTTAATTCAGACAGCTCCCGGTTGATGGCATCCAATCCCTTAGATGTGCTGTTTCCCAAAATGGTTAATCCACAAATAAGATAGTTCCTATTTTTGGCACTGATTACCCCCGCTGATCCCCCCACGGACAGAGCCCCGAGGAACCCGTGGCCGAAGTCACAGGGGGTCCACTCAGGGGTGGCCACGAACAGGGCCTCTACTGATTGGGCTAATGGGTAACACACGGTTCGATTGCCGTGTAAATGTATATGGGTCTTGAAAAACAAGTTGTCTTCTAATCCTATTAGCTTTACAACCGTGACAACATAGAGTAACGCGATTATATACGCTATCTTAGACATGTTTGTTACGCTCAAACAATACAATATTTACACATTAGCAGTAGCCGTAATTTGGACTTGCTTGCAGTCGTCACCTGTTCGGGGTGCATAAACAAGTATCCTGGTTACATTATCGTGAATCACATGTCTTATGTTTACTCATTAGTTTCTTTGTACAATTTCAACTGGGTCCAATGTTTCCATACACTCTTCCCTCTTATGTCCAGACAGGCACAGGTGTCTCCACTGATTATGACCTCATATGCGCCATTCCATTTTGGTGCAAACCCTGGTTTTTCAGGTAATGTTTTTACTATGACGCGACGTCCCGCCATCGGGACGTCAGGGAGCCTTTCAAGCTCTTTCTGAGCGTCTCTCTCTTCCTGATTGTTTCTTACTAATTTACGCATCCCTTTGAGTTGAGTGCTTAGTTCCAAAACATACTGTTTAATTTTGTCTTTTAATGGGCCTATGTCAGCCCCACCTGTTATGATGCTTTCTGGTAATTGCATCGCCCTTCCTGTCATTTGTTCATAAGGGGTTAATCCGGTTGTCCGGTTTACCGTGGCTCTTAACTTCATTAATATAAAAGGTAATACTTCTGTCCACGTTCTTCCTGACGTTTGCATGGCCTTGGCCAGGGCGTTCTTAAGGGTACGCTTCATGCGTTCTACCATTACAGAACTCTGCGGGTGGTAGGGGATGTGGAATTTTTGTTTTATGCCCATTAGCTGGCATACTGTTTTTACAATCTTCCCGGTGAAGTGGGTGCCTTGGTCAGAATCTATCCGAAGAGGCACTCCCCATTGGGGAATCACCTGCGCGGTCAATATCCTTGCCACTGTTGAGGCAATGCAATCACGTGTGGGGAAAGCTTCCACCCACCGGGTAAATTGATCTATAATCACTAGGCAATATCTTTTTCCATGGGATTTGGGCAAAGGACCTGTGAAATCAATTTGTAAATGTTCCCATGGCCCCCGTGGACGGGGCTGGTGTCCTATTTTAATTTTAATGGTCCTGCCTGGATTATATTGTGCACACGTAACGCATCGATGGCAATGTTTGGCAATATTTCTCCCCATCCCCTTCCACCACCAATCTCTTCCAAGACTCCCGGTCATGGCCTCTCGTCCCGAATGGGACAGGCCATGGTGCAACTCCAATAAGGTATTCTGTATGCATTCAGGCGCCATTACCTTGTCATTTTGTCTCCAAATGTTATCCTTTCCTTGCGTTGCGCCCTGCTTTGTCCACATACCCCTTTCTTCCTCAGAAGTGTCCTGGTGTAGGTTCTCGATACTTATCTGTTCATCTCGGACCCCAGCGGCGCTGACTGAGGCTTCCTCACACTCCTCTTGTTCTAATGCCTCTTGTGCAGCTAAGTCCACAGCTTGATTTCCCTGGTGACTCAGCCAATCTGGACTGGTTCGGTCCGGTTCCCTTTGGTGGGCTTTAATTTTAATGACCGCTATCTGTTTTGGTTTATTACTGGCTGCTAAGAGAGCTTCTATTCTCAGCTGCCGTTTTATGGGATGTCCGCTGGTTGTGATAAAACCCCTCTTCCCCCAAGCTGTCATATAATCGTGTACTACCCCAAATGCATATCTACTGTCCGTATAGATATTAATGATCTTACCCTCTGATAGTTCCAGTGTCCGGGTGAGGGCTACCAATTCTGCCACCTGAGCTGATGACCCCCCATTAATTCACCCTGATTCGACTGTCTCTAGATCCTGGTTAACTACGGCCCATCCGGTACGAGGTAGTCCCTCTATGTATTTTCGCGAGCAGTCCACAAACAAGGTTTGTTCTGCGGTTTGAAGGGGCGTGTCTTTTATTCTATCCTCTTCCATGTCCATATCCACGTCCCCGCAATCGTGGGGCTCTTCCTCTTGCACTCTGCCCTCCGCGGGGTTTTCCCCTACATCTCTAATTATAGTTACTGCTTTGTTGGGTGGCAAGAGGACTGCTTCCCACTTTGCCCGTCTCATATTAGAAACGGTTCTCAGTTTTCCTGTGTTTAACATTTCTACCAACGTGTGTTTGGTGTGGAGAATGATATTTCCGGTCATTACCACGGGCTCGCTTATTTCTACTGCCCAAGCTGCTCAGTCTAGTGCAGCTAGATAATCCGGTCACCACCGGACCTTCGGCGGTGGAGTAATAGGCTATAGGTCTCCTTTTATCCCCGTGATCTTGGGTGACCACGGCCGTATAAAAACCATCTTCATTGGTACAGTGGATGTGGAAATCTTTACCCATGTCAGGCAGTCCCAATCCAGGTGCGGAGACTAGTTCTGACTTGAGTTTACTATACGCCTGTTCTTGTTCAGGGCCCGACTCTATAAGGTCTAGAGCCGGTTTTCCTCCCTTTACTAGTCTTTGTATAGGCTCGGCAATCTTTGCAAACTCGGGGATAAAGTTCCGGCTGTAATTAAAGAGACCCAGTACCTTCCTCATCCCCCTTACCGTTACTGGTCTAGGCATGTCCTTGACAGCCTTTTTCCTATCCGAGGGCATTTCTTTCAACCCCTTTGAAAGGCAGTACCCTAGGTACAGGACTTGGGTTTTTCCTGCCTGGGCTTTCATGGGGTTGACCTTAAGGCCTGCCGTCTCCAAAGCTCGTAACACCAGGTATAGGGTTGCCTGATGTCCCTCCTTGGTTTCTGAAGCTATTAATATGTCGTCGACATATTGTAAAATATTATTTCCTGCCGGTACTTCTATTTGTTTTAGTATATCGCTCATGACTCGGTGGAATATGGCAGGACTATTATGGAACCCTTGTGGTAATCGGGTCCAAGTATATTGTTTATCCTCCACCGTGAAGGTGAATTTCTCTTGTGATTCTGGGTCGAGGGGAAGTGCCCAGAAGCCATTGGCTATGTCCAGGACTGTAAAGATTTTATGTTCAGGGGATAATCCATTAAGGATTGTGGAGGGACTGGCCACTATCGGGTATAGTTTGGGGGTGACCTTATTAAGGGCGGTTTAGTCAATGGTTAGTCTATAACTCCCATCTGACTTCCCTACTGGCCATGTTGGGGAGTTAGTGGTGCTAACAGTTTCTCTTAAACCTTTTTCCACTAGTCCCTTTACTATTTCTACAACTGCTGTTCTGGCTTTGGGTCTTATAGGGTATTGCCGGTGTGGTTTATGAGATGGTCCAGGGACCTTAATAGGGTCCATGTCCACCTTTCCGGTATCCAATTTTGTCTGTGCCCAAACCCCGGGCACAGAGGCACAAATGCTGCCATATCCTCCAGTATCGGTATGCCAGTTGGTTTTTGTGGCTGTTGCTACACCTAAACTTTGCATATGGTGAGCTATCTGTCCCAAATCTCCCTTGCTGCCATCTGCCTTTGGCCATGTTAATTTCCCCTTGCCACAATCAATCAGGGCCTGAAATTCCTTCATTACGTCATTCCCCAATATTGTTCCATCACGATTCTTGCATGCGTAAAATCTCATGGGTATACATAAATTATCAATTTCCACCACTTGGGTGGTGCTCAGGTAGGCCGGTGTTGGCCGTCCATCTATTCCGTTTATTAAAGCCTTTTTGTCAGTTACGGGAAGGGGTAGATTGGTAATGGATATTGAGGCTCCAGTGTCCACAAGCATCCCACACTGTCGGCCCCCTACTAGTGCAGACACATATGTCCTTCCCTCCTTTTTACTTTGTACAGGGGCCGCCGGGCATCACAGTGTGGCTTTGTACTCCTACTACTGCTGGTATTCCTGTTTTGACAGGGTCCTTGCCTTATTAAGATAACCACTTTTACTATAGCAGGTCGCATCTAACTGTCCCTTTTTGCCGCAATATGTGCATTGTTTTTCCATGCGTTTCCCCTTACATTCTTTGGCAAAGTGACCCACCTTCCCGCAGTTATGGCATGTCCCCTTTTTCTGATCTCCCCCCGTCCCTGCTGCAAAAACCCTTTCTTGTTTTATCTTTGTTTGGGATTTTTCATCGCCCCCTCCCTGGACACCACTAGCCCACTCGACCAGTTCATCATAATCCTGGGTTACAATTACTCCCATTTTATAATGGTCTGGTGTGCAGCGGATAGTCCGTCCTTAAATGCCTGGATAAATGCTCGGTCGCCGCGGCCCGGGTTTCCCTCTCCAGAGCATTCTTGATATATCTGGAATAATCGTTCCCCATATTCTGAGGCTCCTTCTCCCTTTTGTTGTTTGGTTGTAGTAATTTTACTCCAATTAGTAGGGGCATTACCTAAAACTCGTTGGATCTCGGTTTTAAAAGGGCCAAAGGCCGCCTGTTGACCATCTACTTCGGTGGTTAAAGGTACTGCGTGTGTCCAACGTCCCCCTGAAAAGTCGGTATTGGCTGCTACCGCGGCTCCTCCGGCCACTACTCTCCACCGATCTGCCGGGCAAGCCGCTCGGACTAGTTGGTGGATATCTCTGAGGTGTGGTTGGTGGCCCACCCAAACTGTATCCAGCTCTGCCCAAAATTTGGTATTCGCACACCGGGGTTGTAATTTACCCAGGGATGCCATTATCTGCTGTCTCTTGCCGGGGGTAAATGGTTTATAGGTTGCAGTGGGATTTCGCTGCAGTTCCTCCCCTGGTGACTGGCGCCGCCGGGAAGGTTTCTAGATCTTCCTGACCCGGGGCTGTTGCCTCACCTTGGTAATCTTCGTAAGGGGGCAGTGAGGCTGTTTCTCCCCCCCATTGGGAACGGTTCTGAATCTGTTGTTCTAACGCCAGGCATTTCTTTTCCCATTCCCTACATTTTCCTTGTGCCTGACTTAATTGTTTACTTTTCTCTTCCCTTTTCTCTCTAACGTCCTTTACTTGCTCAATTAGTCCTGCTAACTGATGTACTAGTAATAATCCGGCCTTTTTGGTTTTATCTTTCTTTTGTTTTGCCATCCAATTTCGTTGTTGTTCTAATGTCTGGGATACATCCCATCCGTCTTTCTGCATTTTTTTCATTAAGACTTGTCGATCGGTCATGTGAGAGTTAATTAGGGACCTGGGCGGTCCACATTTTACATCCATTTTCTTACCTGCCATTAAGATGTTTATTCTATGTTCCTGTATTCCCCTTTAGTTTACGGAATTTCCGAACTTAAACACTCACGGCCACGATTCACCTCGCAGAGACCTCTTGTCTTGCTCGCGAGGATTAATGTGTTTCCTTACCACTGGAGTCCGGCTCTTGGTTGGAGTGATCAGCTCCCTTCCGCACCAATTTCTATATCACCTTCTATGAACATTGGACTAAAGTCATCAACCCCCGCATCACTAATTACTTTACTTTCAGTCTGCGTTGTACGCCACTACAGTCTGAATTTCTTAACTCTTATCACATACTATCAAGTTATGTCTCTTTCCTCACTTAATCTATTTTATTCGTTTGATACCACTTCGCCGGCCAGCCGTTTCCCCCAGTATAATTTCTGGGTGGTCAGAAATTGACTACTATCCCGTTCTACTGGGTCATACGACTATCCAGCTCTGCGGTATCCTGTTCGTGACGCCAATTTGTTAATGAAAATAAATTCACATAGACTCTAGTAAAGTAAGAGAGACAACTTTATTGCTAACAGAGCTCTGGGAGAAGAGTTGAGGTCCCGGGACCTGCAAACACCTTCTCCCCGAGTGCCTTGTGCCGCGGGGTTATAAGCAGTTTGCAGGGGGCGGAATACAATCATTTAAATTTATTTACATACAACTAATCAATCCATATGGCAACGCAATTCATTTACATACAACTTTTTAATCCTAGTGAAACCTGATAGCATGGCGCGAGTTTGGGGGCCCTTCCTCTATATCTTCTTTTGTGGTTAGTTATTCTGTTGCAAAGCATTCTATGAAACAGTGGCCTGCACCTGGCCAGGAGTCACTTGTTGCTGCAGAGTTCATATCAGGGACAGCAGATAGGCTTCTTGGTACAAAGTTCATTTAGTGGTGGCTTACCCCATCCTGCTTTGCTATGTCCGAAAATCCACTCCAACAAACCTATGGAAAATCACGTTGTAATAAAAGACGCCATTTATAAGTGTGAAGAAAAAATTATTAAAATGTCAAACATGTCAAGTTTACAGAACTCTGTTACAGAGTGATTCTTGCACTGGAATCAGTAGGCCTTGACACACCCAATATTGAGCCTTGAACCTCATTTAAATGAGACTGGCAAGCTGTGGACACATCCTGGGCATCTCCAGGCAGCTTGCTGGTGAATCAGCATTGTAATTCAGGTTACTGTGTTGCCAGCAGCAGCCCTCAAGTAAAGCTTGGGAGGGGGCAAGGCGACCGGGAGGGAGGTGTGGTGATCAGAACGGGGGGGGTTAATTGGGAGCGGGCAATGGTCTTCAGCAGTGCAAACGACATGCAGGCTGTGATCCTTACCAACGGGTCCATTACAGACCCAATCCACATCTGGACCGGGGTCAAACAGGGCTGCGTCATTGCCCCAACCTTCTTCTCAATCTTCCTCACTGCCATAGAAACATAGAAAATAGGTGCAGGAGTAGGCCATTCAGCCCTTCTAGCCTGCACCGCCATTCAATGAGTTCATGGCTGAACATGCAACTTCAGTACCCCCTTCCTGCTTTCTCGCCATACCCCTTGATCCCCCTAGTAGCAAGGACTTCATCTAACTCCCTTTTGAATATATTTAGTGAATTGGCCTCAACTACTTTCTGTGGTAGAGAATTCCACAGGTTCACCACTCTCTGGGTGAAGAAGTTTCTCCTCATCTCGGTCCTAAATGGCTTATCCTTTATCCTTAGACTGTGACCCCTGGTTCTGGACTTCCCCAACATTGGGAACATTCTTCCTGCATCTAACCTGTCTAAACCTGTCAAAATTTTAAACGTTTCTATGAGGTCCCCTCTCATTCTTCTGAACTCCAGTGAATACAAGCCCAGTTGATCCAGTCTTTCTTGATAGGTCAGTCCCACCATCCCAGGAATCAGCCTGGTGAATCTTCGCTGCACTCCCTCAATAGCAAGAATGTCCTTCCTCAAGTTAGGAGACCAAAACTGTACACAATACTCCAGGTGTGGTCTCACCAAGGCCCTATACAACTGTAGCAACACCTCCCTGCCCCTGTACTCAAATCTCCTCGCTATGAAGGCCAACATGCCATTTGCTTTCTTAACCGCCTGCTGTACCTGCATGCCAACCTTCAATGACTGATGTACCATGACACCCAGGTCTCGTTGCACCTCCCCTTTTCCTAATCTGTCACCATTCAGATAATAGTCTGTCTCTCTGTTTTTACCACCAAAGTGGATAACCTCACATTTATCCACATTATACTTCATCTGCCATGCATTTGCTCACTCCACTCACCTAACCTATCTAAGTCACTCTGCAGCCTCATAGCATCCTCCTCGCAGCTCACACTGCCACCCAACTTAGTGTCATCCGCAAATTTGGAGATACTACATTTAATCCCCTCGTCTAAATCATTAATGTACAATGTCAACAGCTGGGGCCCCAGCACAGAACCTTGCGGTACCCCACTAGTCACTGCCTGCCATTCTGAAAAGTACCCATTTACTCCTACTCTTTGCTTCCTGTCTGACAACCAGTTCTCAATCCATGTCAGCACACTACCCCCAATCCCATGTGCTTTAACTTTGCACATTAATCTCTTGTGTGGGACCTTGTCGAAAGCCTTCTGAAAGTCCAAATATACCACATCAACTGGTTCTCCCTTGTCCACTCTACTGGAAACATCCTCAAAAAATTCCAGAAGATTTGTCAAGCATGATTTCCCTTTCACAAATCCATGCTGACTTGGACCTATCATGTCACCTTTTTCCAAATGCGCTGCTATGACATCCTTAATAATTGATTCCATCATTTTACCCACTACTGAGGTCAGGCTGACCGGTCTATAATTCCCTGTTTTCTCTCTCCCTCCTTTTTTAAAAAGTGGGGTTACATTGGCTACCCTCCACTCGATAGGAACTGATCTAAAGTCAATGGAATGTTGGAAAATGACTGTCAATGCATCCGCTATTTCCAAGGCCACCTCCTTAAGTACTCTGGGATGCAGTCCATCAGGCCCTGGGAATTTATCGGCCTTCAATCCCATCAATTTCCCCAACACAATTTCCCGACTAATAAGGATTTCCCTCAGTTCCTCCTCCTTACTAGACCCTCTGACCCCTTTTATATCCGGAAGGTTGTTTGTGTTCTCCTTAGTGAATACCGAACCAAAGTACTTGTTCAGTTGGTCTGCCATTTCTTTGTTCCCCGTTATGACTTCCCCTGATTCTGACTGCAGGAGACCTACTAACCTTTTTCTCTTTACATATCTATAGAAACTTTTGCAATCCGCCTTAATGTTCCCTGCAAGCTTCTTCTCGTACTCCATTTTCCCTGCCCTAATCAAACCCTTTGTCCTCCTCTGCTGAGTTCTAAATTTCTCCCAGTCCCCGGGTTCGCTGCTATTTCTGGCCAATTTGTATGCCACTTCCTTGGCTTTAATACTATCCCTGATTTCCCTTGATAGCCACGGTTGAGCCACCTTCCCTTTTTATTTTTTTCCACCTCACAGTCAACAAACTCCCCGCTGAAGTGGAACTAAACTACAGAACCAGTGGGAACCTGTTCAACCTTCGCCGTCTCCAGGCCAGGTCCAAGACCAGCCCAACCTCTGTAATCGAGCTACAGTATGTCGACAACGCCTGCGTTTGCGCACATACAGAGGCTGAACTTCAGGACATAGTCGACGTATTTACTGAGGCATACGAAAGCATGGGCCTTACGCTAAACATTCGTAAGACAAAGGTCCTCCACCAGCCTGTCCTCGCCGCACAGCACTGCCCCCCAGTCATCAAGATCCACGGTACGGCCTTGGACAACGTGGACCATTTCCCATAGCTCAGGAGCCCCTTATCAACAAGAGCAGACATCGATGACGAGATTCAACATCGCCTTAAGTGCGCCAGTGCAGCCTTCGGCCGCCTGAGGAAAAGAGTGTTCAAAGACCAGGCCCTCAAATCTGCCACCAAGCTCATGATCTACAGGGCTATAGTAATACCCGCCCTCCTGTATGGCTCAGAGACATGGACCATGTACGATAGACACCTCAAGTCGCTGGAGAAGTACCACCAACGATGTCTCCGGAAGATCTTACAAATCCCCTGGGACGACAGACGCACCAACATTAGCGTCCTCGACCAGGCCAACATCCCCAGCATTGAAGCACTGACCACACTTGATCAGCTCCGCTGGGCAGGCCACATTGTCGTATGTCAGACACGAGACTCCCAAAGCAAGCACTCTACTTGTAACTCCTTCGCAGCAAACGAGCCAAAGGTGGGCAGAGGAAACTTTACCAGGACATCCTCAAAGCCTCCGTGATAAAGTGCAACATCCCCACTGACACCTGGGAATCCCTGGCCATAGACCGCCCTAAGTGGAGGAAGTGCATCCGGGAGGGCGCTGAGCACCTCGAGTCTCATCACTGAGAGCATGCAGAAATCAAGCACAGGCAGCGGAAAGAGCGTGCGGCAAACCAGTCCCACCTACCCCTTCCCTCAATGACTATCTGTCTCACCTGTGACAGGGACTGTGGCTCTCGTATTGGACTGTTCAGCCACCTAAGGACTCATTTTAAGAGTGGAAGCAAGTCTTCCTCGATTCTGAGGGATTGCCTATAATGATGATGGGGGCTGGAAAGAGCACTCCTGCTCCTTCTGACTCCAGATTCAGGTAAGCTTTTTTTTTAAATTTAGGGGCTGAAATTGGACTCCTGTGTGCCTGTTGTTAGTGCCTCTGGGGGGGCGCTAACGGGCGCAAATGGGTTTCCGCCTGGGTGCGGTAAGAACAGTGGCCACCACAAAATTGCACAGCGGTTTTGCAAAGGCGCTAAGAGGTAGCACCCCACTCATGCCGGTAGCGGCCCCCTCGGCTGCGCCCGGCAACGATGACGACAGCGCAGTGCACTGTGACCACCCCGAAAGTGAAATCCAGCCGTGTCCCCTCACTTACCGCCTGTCGCTGACAACGACTGCATCAGCTGTCGAGTTGCAGTCAGGAGTCGGCTGGAGGAGCGCTATTTAAAAGCGCCATCTTTACAAACAATTTTTGTCGGCCATTACTCTTTGCAGCTCAGTAACACATAGGCAGACTGGCTGGTGGGCATGAGAGCAGCCTGAGCTTACATGCCGCCAACCATTGTCTGTGTTACAGCGCCAAGATGTTGCGTTGCTTCCATCTATGCTACAATGGAGGCTGCTACTTCACCCATGACACACGGTCTCTCTGGGGGTCCATCATTGTCTGCACACTGGCAATGATGGGCTCCATGGTGTGCGCAGAGCTCTGTGCAAAGCTGAAGGCGGACTCCTCCATGCTCCTTACCACTGCCGAGAGACTCTCGGGAACCCTTGCTATTGCACCCATCATGTTAGAGTGCATGGCCATCACCCTTTGTGTGAACGCCTCCCCATCGAGGTCCTCATCTGAGTCCTGTGTAGCAGAACTCATGCATAAATTTGCCCTCCGGGGAGATGGCTCCCGAGATTCCCTTTCCCCTTGGCCTTTGCTGCAGCCTGCTAGGCCTTGGCGCATCACCCAGTGTAGACCCCTCTGCTAACCTAACCTCTAACAACTGCGTAGTTCCAGTATCTGAGCTGCTGCCTGCAGGTGAGAAAAGCAATGATGCAGTGCTTGGCTCCTCCTCCTTCTCAGCTTCCTCTTCCTCTCCCTTCTGACTGCTGGCGGTCTCAGGTGCTGGCTACACATTTGGTGGCTGCTTATCTGAAAGCATAAATGGCACAAGACTCATGTTACGGTGAGGGCAGGGGAGCAGAAATGGAGCAAGGAAGGCAGACAATATCAGGAGCTGGAACATAATAAAACCTTCTGTTTTGATGGTGATGTGTGATGAGAAAAGGAGGGGGGATAAAGATACTGTTGTTGCCCACAACCTGCTGGCAATGAGCCACAGCACTCAAGGTCAGTGAGCTCATGCAGTTCAGCTTCCTCTCCTCCACTCCACTGCTGCTCCCTCATGTTATGTGCCATCTTGGCCTGCAAAAGAAAGGAACTTGTGTGAGTAAGAGTCCAGCTATGTATTTGGAAGATATGCCTGTCGTGGTTGAAGAGCTGTGAAGGCGTGTGATGAAGATGTGAGTGTGAATAGCTGCAGATGCTTGTTGGTTGAGTGGTGGCGAAGTGGTGGTTTGCACAGACAGAGGTTCAGGTAGAAATATATACTCACCTTCACCACCCAACTGAGGTCGTTGAATTTCTTACAGCTCTGTGTGAGGGTTCTGTCAACCACAGTGGTGGCTGATACCTCCTTGACCCACTTCTCGCCACATGGCCCTGAATACCTGTGACGATGGCCTCCTTACAGATGGAGGGAACAGTGACTTCCTCCTTCTCTCCACTGCCCCCACCAATGTCTCCAATGCCACATTGTTAAAGCGCATGGCCCTTTCCCTTGAAGCAAGATTCGCATCAGCCATCGCACAAAGGTGTCTCAGTTGCTAAGATGTCTGACTCAAGTGCAGTGATGCTGAAAAAGAGCAGCAGCAGTTTGAAATTACCTCATCTTTAAGGCCTGGAATGAGTTTAAGGTAAGGATTGAAGGCTGAATGCTGAATGCAATAGCACCTCTGCAGCACTCCACTGAGGCCATTCACGCATCATTTACTGCCCCCCTGCTCTCTTGGGGCAAAAACGCCCAATTTCCCACAATTTTGCAAGCCATTTCGCCGGGCGCTAACTTTTCAAAAAGTTAAAAGTTAATGCCCCAAACAGGGCGCTTCTGAATTTCGGCGCCTTACTTTTTTGGTGTCAGCCTCTTGCGGTCCCTTTAAGGAATGCTGGTTAGGTTGAATGTAGTTCATGTTTGCCTGAACGTAGCCAGCCCGGTAAGCAGATGTTAGAATCTTAGGGGCCGAAGTTTTTTGGTGGCTTTACCGTCCACTACCGCCGGCTGCCGCCGAGTTTTTTTCGCCGCTCGCCCCTGGGTGACAGATTCCTCCAGGTCTACATCCGGCGGGAGGGGAGTACCGGCGACTCCTGCCCACAGTGCTGGCATATTGGTGTGAGCGGGATTCGGAGGCAGCAGGGGGAAGGACCGCTGCGTAGAGGCAGGTCTAACCCCGATGGTAAGTAAGAAGACCTGCAAAAAAAGGTTAGTGATCATTTTTTATTTTATTTCTTTCAGCATTTTACCTGTATGGGGTGTCCTGAAGGTGTTATGGTGTTTTTATATTGTGAATATTTTTATTTTTCAGTGTTTCCTCCTCCCTGGGCCCGACGCAATCCTCGGTGGCACTTTGGCGAAGATCGTATTTGCCACCGAGATTGAGAGCTCCCGCCCGCTGCCGCCCAGATTGATGGCGTAAGCCATTATTTGGCCGCCGGGCGGTATTGCCATCACTTTTAGAGGAATCTTCCTGGCAAAGTACCGCCAGGTCTCTCGGCGGCCATCGGCTGTCGTTTGGGTGGCACTTGGGCGGGCCTTGGCTTCCACCAAGTTCGGGCCCATAGAATCTTACAGCACAGAGAGATGCAATTTGGCCCATCGTAACTGTGCCATCTCTTTGGCATAGCTATCCAATTAGACCTACTTCCCTGCTCTTTCCCAAAGCCCTGCAAATGTTTCCTTTTCAAGTATAAATCCAAATCCCTTCTGAAGGCTACAACTGAATCTGCTTCCACCACTGTTTATGGCAGTGCAGTCTAGACCATAACAACTCACTGCATAAAGGAATTTCTCCTCATCTCCTAACTCCTACGGCAAGAACATGCACACATTGCCCGCTGTATTGAATGCTTTGGCACCCATTTTATACCTGTTAAAAGGGCATGGCATCAACCAATTTATAGGTCTTTGTGTTTATACCACTTGAGACAATTACCGGGAATTTCCATAAAAGGATCAGTGCTGCCTTTTTTCCCACAAGATACTGGGGGAGGTCTCCTGACGGCTGGCATAACTCGGCAGAAGATCATCAGAAACCGTGGCTACAATACATAAACGGACTTGATGACTTTCCGCTAACATTATGGTGGCTGATCAGGCGAACTCCTGAGGAAATTCTCAGCAGATGTCAATTTTAAGAGCTTGCAGACAGAAGTTTATGTTACCGATTGGATAATATACCCTAAGGTGTTGGAGACTACTTCATTCTGGTCTGAGTAGCACAAAGCTGTTCTTTTATAGTTATTATTGTTTATGAAAAAGCAGAACAGATGGTGTCCATATGCATACTTAGGCTTGTAACATAACATCTTAGAACTCTAATTAAAGTTAGTTCAAACATTTGCTTTGTAATGCTGTGGCTCTGATCTGTAACTTCTGAGTATTTCATTTTTTTCAGTGCGGTAGTTGTCTGCACTTCATCTGATACACCCTGGCCTCATTTACTTGTATATCACCTGTTGTTTCTCTTACGCACTAAAACATTTGACGTTCACATCAATGAAACCAAATCATATGAACTCCTTTAGTGGGAAAAATTAGTAAAGATGATCAGCTTGCCTTTGATTCAGAGAAATAAAAACGGTGTTTCATTTTGAGCTCATCTTAAAACAGTTGCTGACTGTGAATATTAGATTGTGGAAGTTACTGAGTGACTGGGCTGAACTTCCTGTCCAATGTGCCTGGGGAATGCTCAGTTCCAATGTACAAAGGAGTAATAGAGTTTGGTGACCCAGGACGCCCAGGATTACTGAAGCTCCCTCAAGAGGGAGGGGGGTGGGGGTGGGGATGCTGCTTAAGGGGCAGTCATGGAAACAAGGTAGAGGACCCAAACAAGGATTGCCACCTCAGGCGCCTCCAAGAACATTGGAAAGGCACCCAAGCATAGGGGCACCAAAAGATGTTGGTTAGAAACTTGCCATCACCACTTCCAACCCCCCACCATTGTTTCTTAAATTATTTCAGAATTTTCACTGAAGCCAATACACTTCTTCTCACTGGGACTCTGGTAAGCATTCACACTCGGCTCCGTCCTTGGCATCACCTCCTGACGTCATTGCAAGGCTGACCGAAAATCATAAGAACATAAGAAATAGGAGCAGGAGTAGGCCATTTGGCCCCTTGACCCTGCTCCGCCATTCAATAAGATCATGGCTGATCTGATCATGAACTCAGGTCCACCTCCCTGCCCACTCCCCATAACCCTTTACTCCCTTATCACTCAAAAATCTGTCTATCTCTGCAAATATATTTATCTTATAAGTTTCAATAAGATCACCCCTCATTCTTCTGAACTCCAATGAGTATAGGCCCAACCTACTCAACCTATCCTCATAAGTCAGCCCCCTCATCTCCAGAATCAACCTAGTGAATCTTCTTTGAGTGACCTCCAATGCAAGTATATCCGTCCTTAAATACGGAGACCAAAACTGTACGCAGTACTCCAGGTGTGGCCTCACCAACACCCTGTATAGTTGTAGCAGGACTTCTCTGCTTTTATACTCTATCCCCCTTGCAATAATTTGCCTTCCTGATTACTTGTACCTGCATACTAACTTTTTGTGTTTCATGCACGAGGACCCCCAGGTCTCTCTGTACTGCAGCACTTTGCAATTTTTCTCCATTTAAATTATAATTTGCTTTTTTATTTTTCCTACCAAAGTGGATAACCTCACATTTTCCCACATTAAACTCCATCTGCCAAATATTTGCCCACTCACTTAGCCTATCTATATCCTTTTGCAGATTCTTTGCATCCTCCACACAACTTCACCGATTTTCGTATCATCAGCACATTTGGTTACATTACACTTGGTCCCTTCATCCAAGTCATTAATATAGATTGTAAATAGTTGAGGCCCCAGCACTGATCCCTGTGACACCCCATTAGTTACAGTTTGCCGATCTGAAAATGTCCCATTTATGCCAACTCTCTGATTTCTGTTAGTTAACCAATCCTCTATCCAAGCTAATATATTATCCTCAACCTTGTGAACTCTTATCTTATGCAGTAACCTTTTATGTGGCACCTTATCGAATGCCTCTGGAAATCCAAATATATGACATCTACTGGTTCCCCTTTATTCACCCTGCTCATTACATCCTCAAAGAACTGCAGCAAATTTGTCAAGCATGACATCCCTTTCATAAAACCATGCTGACTCTGCCTGATTGTATTATGATTTCCTACTACTTCCTTAATAATGGACTCCAGCATTTTCCCAGACATTAGGCTAACTGGTCTATAGTTTCCTGCTTTCTGTCTCCCTCCTTTCTTAAATATGGGTGTTATATTTGCAGTTTTCCAATCTGCTGGGACCGCTTCAGAATCCAGGGAATTTTGGTAGATTACAGCCAATGCATCCACTATCTCTGCAGTCACTTCTTTTAAGACCCTCGGTTGCAGGCCATCAGATCCAGGGGACCTGTTCACCTTTAATCCCATTAGTTTGCCTCATGATAGTGATTGTTTTAAGTTCCCGCCTCCCAATAGCCCCTTGATTATTGGGGTGCTTTTAGTGTCTTCTATTGTGAAGATCGATACAAAATATTTGTTCAATGTCTATGCCATTTCCCTGTTTCCCATTATTACTTCCCCAGTCTCATTCTCTGAGAGACCAACGTTTACTTTAGCTACTCTCTTCCTTTTTGTATACCTGTAGAAGCTCTTACTGTCTGTTTTTATATTTCTTGCTAGTTTACTCTCATAAACTATCTTCTCTCTATTATCTGAGAATCGGTGCAGCCTGGTTCCTGCTGTTTTGGGTAGAATTAGAGCCATTTTGTTTAAATCATTCTGCCATTTCTGATCAGCTTTCTTCAATTCTATTGCCGTTCCTTGCCTGGGATTGCTTGCAAATTTGACTGATTTGCAATACTTGTGATTTTTTTGAGATGCAGTCATAGGGAGGGAAATTGGAGCCTGTATCTAAATGACAGATGTTCAATGATGTGGACCACTCAAACTAAAAATACTTTTTTTGAACCTGCTAAAACTGTGGAAAAGTTATGAATGGGAATACAACTAGAGTTTCTCAGAGGCTGGCTGACAATCATGTCACTGTAAGCATTACCAAAATCAAATCACATTTATTTAGCTTATTCCAATGACTTTCTGGGAAAGATCACTTGGCGAACAACAGAAATATCTTCATCCTGAAGAAAGCTAACTGTTGGATGCTTAAATAAAGTTAGACAACACACTGAGCGTCACGGATCACATGGACCGTCATGGACCGTCATGGACCGTCATGGACCAAACTGACGGACCTGATAGCAGCAAAGTTTGCATTTCTGTAAACAAATCAGATCCTTCTTTACACAGAAGGCAATAATGATAGTATAAAATGCACCATTTATGCTTCACTTTGATTATGTAGTATTATCTGTAGATAATCTTAACATAGTCAGCTGCTGCAAATACTGTAAATCTAAACAAGTAGATTATATTAATTTACAATCCTGGAACCTCAAAGCAAATAATATTTGCCAACCTCAAAAATCTTCCACTGTAGTATCTACTGCCATTATAACGTAGAGATTTCCAACTCGATTGAGCTCCACATTTCCAAATAGAAAATGTCAGTCAGGAGAAGTAATCTGTACATCCTTAAAGTGAGAACAAATAATATATGATTTGCTTCACATTCTTGTGCAATTAGCAATCAGATTCCTGAATTAGAAACAGAAGATTAAATATTATAAAATGCCAGCCACTAAGCTGAAAAATTCAAAATGTTATATTGTTAAAATGTTGATGGCTGTTGATTATATTTTGTCCCTTGTACTGCATGAGTCATCTGTCCTTGGGCAACAACCCAGTGTAAACAAAATTTCAAGCTAAACTAGAATATCCTGTGTAAGCATATATTTACTGAGTATATCAGAACAGAACAGTTGATCGTTCCACCTCGTAATCTGTGTTTGTGCACAAAAGGGATAGAGTAAGGAAACTTCAATTTTCCTCATTTTTAACATTATCAGCGCTGCAGTAGCAGATCTATTCATTTATCTCTTCTGCAACCCACCTCAAAAATGAAGGGCTAAAAATTAATTTAAGCCAATTTATAAGTGAATGATCCCTGCGCCTGAGGACGGAGACCCAAAGATTGCGAAAAATTGTCCTTATCTAAATAATGGCAGCAAGCTACTGGTGCCTGCATGCCTCTACAGCCAACTGGACCGACTGAAAAATCGAATATTAGACCACCTGCCTCGTCGGCAGAGGCCCACAGATAAGTCTTGTGGGGTGGGGGTGAGGACCCTCTTGGCTCCAAATCAATTTAAAAATAGATGATTAAACTTACATTTTCAGTGGTGGCCGCTTGCTAGGCTGTATCAACATGTAGAAAACCTGAGCATACCAGTTCAAATTCCCAGAGGGATTCGAACATCATTGTTAGGCCATCCATTATCACATGCAAGGGACCCAAGGCCTGCTTTAGGTGGCCACACCAGATGTCCTTGGGGCACAGGATGTTTGTCGGCATAATTGGACCTTGTTCAACCCATTTTATGCACATGGAATGGTGCAATGAGGTCCAGTTTCTATTCCTATATGTTTTTAAAATGATATGGGGAATTTTGCAAATGAAAAATGGTTTCTTACATTTCTCCAATTATATTTTCTAAAATGCTGCATTTGCAAATTCACAAAAATTGCAGAGTAGGAAATGTGCTCGCTTGGCAAGGAGCAAGAGCAGTTCAGTACTCACTGGGTTAGCATCTTGTACCAGATTTCTGCTATCTTACCTGGCTGCACAGCATACTGTGAAACTGTTTAAACATTTAATGGCCGGCTTTATTCATGTCATGTCATGAACTAGTCTGAAAGAATTTAACACCACACCTGGCATTTTGATCCCACATTCCTGTTGTGACCCTTTTTTTGTTAATCTTTGACATTCTTTTGTGTACAGTTAATTAGTTTTTTTCCCCAAAAATATCAGTCTGCATTCTTTGGTTTGAATTGTTCATTGTTCTTCCAACATAGATTAATTCCCCAGTGCTTTACATAAGAGAAGACAGGAAATGAGTGGATAGTCTGAGAAGGATTTTCTTCGTCATTCTCCTTTCCAGATCAGAATTCCTTTTCATGGGAATTCACTGAACTTGACTTTTTTTCCACTTCTTTTGGCATTCCAGAATAGAGTTTCAGTTTCCATTCGAAACATTGCAGCCACTGTGGCTTGAGATTACTTGCCATTTGAGAAAAAAATATAGTGAACCTTCGTTATGTTATTTTTCATGACAATTTGTTAAAGAAATGTACAATTGCTTCAATATATGCAAACATTGGTGTAATTTACTCATTCAACCAATTATTGTATTGGATTTGATCCGTGAGGTTGGATAAGTTGGAACATGGTGGGTGGCTAGAAGCCAGGTGATGGATGGGATTATTTGAACCAACCTAATATGTGGGAAGATTGTCTGCTTCTGGAGATTACATGCACATGCAACATAAAAGCAAGAATCTTCATATTATACAAAACAACATTTTTTTAAAGTTACCCACCAGGATTCTAAGATTTGAAATTTAGTAGTTTGAGTAAAATGTTGATAACTTGAGGCTAACAGGGTAGTGCTAATTTAATTTTCTAGTTTAGGGCACTTGCATTTTCCAATTAGATGCATGTAGCATAAAAGGTATGACCAAACTGACATGTCATCAATAGCAAAAATCACTTTGATTGTAAAATTTTCCTAATATGGATATTTTGCCAATCTTATTTATTTACCATTGTATTATAGATTAAAGACTTCTCCACCCACTTACTGGCAAAATTGACGCAATGTTGTGGAACCGGACCATATAGACAAGGATAATCCCTGGTTTGATTCCTAGACTGTGCTCAGTTAGGTGGTCTCAATTGAAGCAGCAGTTGAGATGTCCTATTTGGTTTCAATGGAGGTAATTGTAATTTGTGGTGATGGTGTGAAATGACCGATATCGGATCAGTCGCCGATTATGCACGATGCCCAATTTTATTTACGATTAAAGTCAATGGAAAGGAAAATCGGCCGGGGTCGACCGATCCAATATCACCCGTTTTACACCATCACCAAAAGTTACAATTACCCCCAAATGTGTCTGGGTTAGGGATGGTAAAAGTTATCTTGGCTTTTCACTTTTGATTGCTATCCAGTGACACTACTTGGAAAGTGAGTACACATGGACGTAGGGCAAAAAGGATCGAGTTTGCTATGATATTTCCAATGATGGAATTGCCTGCTGACACTCAGAGATGGATAATGTGGCCCGAGCTCTGTGTTACTGGTTCCACCGCTCCACAGGCGCTACATGTACACGCGCTCGAATGGGCAAGATCAGCTCATTTGCATAATTGATACGTGCTCTGGACACTTTTCTCATGATGAACTGGGGCTGTAGCCAGTAACTACTGACTCTCCTTTGTGTACCAATGTTTCCTGTAGTGGGGGGTTGGAGAGGCATGGGGCACTGGGCAGGGAGCAAAGGCCTTTGCTCACATTGATTTGGACATGACAGAGTTAATTTGAAAGAAACATTGTAATACAAGAATGTGTAGGGAAACTGAAGATATCATATGATACTACTATTGACTCAGGTCTGCTCAGAAATGATTTGTTTTTGATCTGAAAAAAGCCACCACTCCCAAAATATTTTTTGTTTCTCTGTTTACCACATTATGCAGCACATGAGCAGACATGCAGCCCTTACATACCCAGCATCTGCTACCACCACATTGCACCGGATTTATTCTCACAATCGCATTCTTTCTGATCTCACATTTAAATAGTGAATGCTTAGATGTCTGTATTAAGGAACATGTGTGGAAACCCAAATGGTTACTAGTACTATTGTATCTTAGGGTAGGTAAAATTGTTCTATAAGCCTCTTGGAGTGTTTTCAACTATTTGGATTTATGTATATTGTAGAAACAAATTGATTCACTGAAAACGTATTGCTTTTCAACTATGTAAAGCTTCAAATCCACCTGGTGATAAAGGGCATCCTGTTAATGAGAATGTTCATTTGGTGAGAACAGGAGCTGGGCAATCTATCAGTTCACACCCTGCACAGTCTATACTGTTCATTCTTAATGGGAACAATTAGATGTGGGGAAGGTTTTGCTTAAGGGAGGAAGCAGTTTTCTTGGGGTATCTTAATACTAATCTGTTGGATTTATACTGGACTTCCATGAGATAAATGTTTGCTGTAGTTGATTCTGTTTAAAATTCCAAACAGGGGAACTTTGAATGTATTTGTTGTATTTTCACAGATTTCTTTGATAGGAATGTACAAGACTGATAAAGACCATTGTAGTCCATCTGATCCAGTGATGTCATGATTCTTCCCCATAAATACAGTGTGTGAATGTGTACTACTAATTATAATTAATTAAAATGACAAACTGAATTAGTGCTTAGAGTTAACTGCTGTCAGAGAACCCAATTATGATTCATTACCATTTTCTATACACAAGTACAACAATTATCTTTCAGCCAACAAACTCCCTATTTTGAACGCCCACTCCTTCCATGATGCCTCTCTGTTTGCTCTGGTGTTGCTTTGCTGCCATCTTATGGCAGGTGACTCCACAGCCACATCACAACACTGATTATCCCATGTCTGTCTCAGGATACATTTTAAAGAAGACTGAATGAACTATGATAATACAGATGCAATGTCCTGAATCCGGAACTCAGAAAGCCGGAATTGTCTGAAAACCGGACATTTTGGCGCGCGGCGAGGAGTGGAGGATCGGTGGGCAGCGAGGTCCGAAATCCAGCAAAACCCAAAATCTGCTACGGATTTGGGCTGCGGTGAGGTCCGAAATGCATCAAAACTCTAAATCTGGCACAGATTCGGTACCGAGGATTCCAGATTTCAGACTATTGTTTTTATTGTTTGAAATCTGGGAGAACTCAAAAACCGGCATGGACTCGGTCCCAAGAATTCCGAAGTTGTACCTGTACTTATTTTACATAAGGCAGCATTTTATAAATGAACACAACATCAAGGGCCAGAATTTACTGTAAAAATAATGGTAAGGCTAACGCCACAGACCGTTATTTGCGTGCAAATCATACAGCAACTTCAGGCGAGCACAGAGGCGCAGTTATATGTGAAATTCTGGAAGTTGCTATCTGAATTGCGCAAAAAGGGTAGCTCGGTATCTGGCTCCTTATTCAAATGTATTGAACAGTGTGACGTTCCTGTACTTGGATGGTAGATATAGACTAAACTCACCACAACAAGTTAGGGCTTGTCCATTTCAGTCTGTGTACTTTTTTAAATGTCATAATAAGTCTTAATTACAACCAACCTCTCTGACACTGACAATTAACTATTATAAGTGTGGAATCTCATACCTTCAGATTTTAATTATTGTTGGAGATTTTTTTTAAAGTAATTACATTTTTTTTAAACTTTTTATTTCTGCCTCTTTTTCCCTATTTCTTGATCCAATCTTTCTTTCCTTCTCTTTATTTCTCTTTCTGCATTTGATTTGACATTGAATTTACTATTCCAACTTACACTTCTTGGTTCAGATTCTGGGCTGTTCATTAACAATACTTCAATTTGATTGGTTAAGGAGACACACAGTTGCTTTATCTATTCACACAGGTCTCAGTTGCCCTGGAGAAGACACCACGCCATTTGGATCTCTAACTTATAGCAACGTCTAGTACAAAAGATCATAGAAATTAATTGGGCAACGGCAAGTTCAATGAATGGTAGGCACCATTTGCTTGCCAGCTACAGAAAATTCTGGTCCAATGTATATTGGATAACGTGCATAAAACGTCTTGAGTTCTGCAATGCAGAATAATAATGGATGCCGCAATTGCTTTATTGACAATACTTTTAGAACAATATTGTCTTTGTCAATACCCTGTAACATGCAACTTTGCAGTTTAAAAAAAAAATAATTTCTTTAAAAATAATTTGTATTAAACTGATCTGGAAGTGCGACATGGAAACTACCCATCAATTGAGCAATGAAAGGCAATTTAGAAGAAGTGAATTACAGTGTTATCCACATAACTCATTGGACTCTGTTGCAGCTAAATGGACTAGCCTTGCAAGAGATGTTTATGAAACTGTAGAATGAAAAATAGCACACTTCTTTGGCACTTTCCCAAGCTCAAAAGATAATTGAATTAATGTCTATATCATATTGTTAAGATGTGGAAGAGCCAGTTCTGATAATTGCATCATAAGAATGCAGCTGTGTCACATTTTCTTAGAACTGTCGACTGGGCTTTAGCATAGAATCATTCTCCAACACTGGAAGGAGGAAGTCCATTCATTTTCTCGTAGTGAATAGCTCGAATCTGGGAGGTGAATAATTGCGAACAAGAGTTGACAGTGACCTGAGGAGACACAGGGCTCAATTTTCCCCAGTTATCTGCGCCATTTTTTTGGCATGCGCCGTTTTTTTGGCATAAATTAAAAATCCATGTTTCCCCTTTGCGTAACCTGATATCTGCGCCAGTTTTACACAATTATGCAAGTTTGACCAATTCACATTTCTCCTAGAACGGCATATGTGACCACTCCCAAAAAGCTTTCTGGGCACTTAAGAAAAACCAGCGCACATCAAAAAATTGCCGCAGAAAGATGCCATTGTTTTTATGAGAAGTTTTGGAGGGAGTCAAGAACACATTAAATATGCATCATGAAGCTTAATTTTTTTCAAACTTTTCAAGCTTAAAATGCAGAAAATGGAAGTTGAATGCAATTCTTTAATTTTGGATTTTTTTCAAAGTGCCACACCACCACCGAACGTCTCCAAACCGGGCTCCAGGGTTGGAGCATCGGCCAGCAGAATCAATCCCTCATCCGGATACAGGGGCTCAGGGCTCAGCTTCAAAAGAAGCCCAGGGGTGGGGTGAGGGTGGGGGTGGGGGTGGAAGCCGAACTGAAGGGATGAGAACCCTTACACTATGCAGCAGGGGGTGGAGGATGTTTCCCGATCTAAGCAAGCCTATTGCGCATGCCCAGACCTGGGTGTGGTCCATACTAGGGCATCGACCTTGGGGAGAGAGACAACAAAGAAGCTTATCCTGCTGTTTTGAGCTTCTTGCAAAGGTAAACTTTAATCATGGGAGCAATACTGGCAATGCCATACCTTGTGCAAGCCTTCTGCATGATAGTGCTGTGGAGGAGACAATTGATTTGATGTCATCGCATGAGGAACCTCAAAGCATGTAGGATGATGGGCAGAAGGCCTTACCCACGTCGGGTATATCGAGACAGGCGTACATACCTGCATCTGAGTGATGCAGATTGTGTGAGAAGGCTGTATTTCCGCAAAGAAGTTGTAACTGAGATCTGTGAGTTGGTAAAAACAGACCTGCAACCTAGAAGCGTCAGGAGGACTGCTTTGTCAGTTGAAGTGAAGGTTACAGCTGCACTTTCATTCTATGCATCTGGATCTCTCCAGGCCACAACTGGTGATCTGTGCGCTATTTCTCAACATGCAACACATATTTGCATTCGGCAGGTGACTGCTACACTATATGCCTGGAGGAATGACTACATAAAGTTCTCCATGATCACCCAGGCAATGCATGAAAGGGCTGTGGGCTTCTCCAGGATTGCTGGCTTCCCAAAGGTACAGGGCTGCATTGATTGTACCCACATCGCCTTGCGAGCACCTTTGGAGGATTCCAAGATGTACAGGAAGAGAAAAGGCTTGCACTCTGTTAATGTGCAGCTCGTGTGTGACGACATGCGTCGCATCATGTCAGTTATCCTGGGAGCACCCATGATGTGTTCATCCTACATGGGAGCGCTATATCTGCCATGTTTCAGCAGCAGCCAGAAGGGCAGAGCTGGCTACTAGGAGATAAAGGGTACAGCCTCACAACCTGGCTCATGACTCCCCTACGCGTAACCCAGAAGCTGACTGGGAATACAACATGTCGCACATTATAATGCACAGCATAATAGAGGACCATTGGCATCTTGAAACAGTGTTTCCGATGCCTGGACCATTCCAAAGGCTACTTGCAATACTCCCCTGAGATTGTCGGTCAGTTCACTGTTGTGTGCTGCATGTTGCATAACTTAGCCATCATGAGGCAGCAGCAGCTGGTAGTAGAAGACCCACCGGAGGTGAGAGTGGCTGATGATGAGGAGGAAGATGCAGATGACGATAAGGAGGTGGAGGAGGATGAGGAAACCATGCAACTACCTGAACCCGGAGCATGACGGCGGAGGAGGGCGGGCCGTCATGTCCCTTTAACAATTGCTCGAGCCTTGCGCCAGCAGCTCATCCGTGAACGCTTTGCTGCCTGAAAGTTCAGCGGCAACTATTCCAAATGGACCATGTTTACTGTTTGGAGCTGTTCCGTAATGTTGTGTTGTGTTAATGGAACAAATAATGGAAATGATTCAGTTATCATTTAAAATATATTTTATTTAAAAGTTTAACAAACACTTGTTTGCATTTAACTTAACTTTAATAAAAAATATTCCTGTATCAAACTTTAAAGTTTTCAGTTAAGATAACTTACAAACTTTAAGATCACTTACAAACTTTTAAACTTATAAATGTAATCATCACCATAGGCAGTCCTTCGAATGGAGGATGACTTGCTTCCATGTCAAAAAGTTCACAGGTGTTTCAATGAAGGACCTACAATTCCAGATCCCGAACTACATCCTGAAGGGTGGAAGATGCCTGTGCGTGGTTTTTTTTAAACGTGTGGTGGCCGTTACACACCAGCCACCACATGGGCTCGACAGAGCTAGATCTTGGTCCAGTGGCAAGGATTACCCAAGACAACTGGAGACCAGCTCTGCTGCACGGACCTAGTGCGAACACATATCACAGTGTGGGCTGGCCCGTGCTGCCCCTGGGCCCTCGCCTCTCCTGGGCCCTGATCACGTCCCTCTACAATCTCTCGCCACTCCTTCGCCCCGGCCTCGCTGCTCCTGCAGTACCTGCCCACGCTCCAATCACCAACCTGGATCTTGGTGATGTCACTCTTCACTGCCGTCACCCTCCTGCTCCAGCACGTGCTGCTCCCTGGAGTGGCATGCCGCCACGCTGCTCCTTCTACTCCTCGGCCTGCTCCGATGGTGCTGCATGCATGTACACATGTCCCAATTCCCCACTCCTGAAGTGAGTTCTTTGGTGGCTGAACATTCCAATACGAGAGCCACAGACTCTGTCACAGGTGGGACAGACAATCGTTGAGGGAAGTGGGGTGTGAGACTGGATGCAAGGAGTATGGAAACACGGTGATGTGTCCACATCCAGTAGGGACTGGTACTCAGGCACTATGCGGGTTTAATATTACCTCCAATTGCACTGTGGAAGTGACACAGGCCCTATATGAGGCAACTCATGCTGCCTACCAGGGTAAGGGGAAATACTGTGTGACTACGTGTAAAAAACAGTATACCCACGGACGCCTTGTGTGCCCGACCAACACTGCGAGCATGTTTCCGCCCACAATCCCCAACGAGCATCGGACATCAACATCTGATAGCAATATATAAAGACAACAGATCGTTCTCAATGCCGCGGAGAGGATAAAAGGGAATCTGCAGGAATACCTCATTCCCAAGGGACTCGAAATCCCCAAATTCCCCGAACACTTAACCCAGTTGGAACATGTATGGGATTGGGGAATGATTGTTAATATCCATCCGTGGATTTGTATATTCTCTCGTGTGTTGGTGGTTATACAGCTAGGGTTAGCTGTTGTTTTATAAATTTACATAACTTACAAAAAACGTTTAATTTGAGAACAGTTGCAACAGTAACAACAATAATAACAACAAAAAGAGCAGCAAAGAAAGGCTGCACCCATCTCTCCTCCACTTTATTCTAAGACCTCCCGCTGCGCTTGGTCTTGGAGACTCCACTAACGCTGCCCGCAGGCTGTGGCGCAGGTTTCTTGGGTTGGTACCAAGCTTATTCTTTCGAACAACTCGGGCAATGTGCACTTTTTGATGGGGGGTGGGGGGGGGGTGCAGATGTGGAAGGCCCAGCTTGGGCCTCTTCAGAGGCTGGTCTGGGGATTGGAGTGGGAGTGGCAGTTGATTCTGTCAATGGGTGTGGGGTCTGGGCATGTTCCCTTATTGCAGCAGCTCACTCTGACATTCTCTCCCTCATGTTCCCTGACAGTGTCTCAGTTACCTGTGACATTCCCTCCCTCATGTTCCCGGACAGTGTTCGCATTTCTGGTGAGCATGTTGTTACTCATCCCGACAGTCCCGATACCTCATCACCCACCCCACTGATGGTGTCCAGGATTGATTGCATAAGATCAATGGTTTCTGCACTCATTGCCATCATCTGAATCACATCTGTTAGATCCTGCACCTCAGGAGAGTGCTGTCGAGCTCTCCTTCCCCTCCTTACCCTGGGTGTGGCTTGCTGTATCCCACTGGGACCCGCAGCCTCGGACAGTGGGGCGCTGGGTGTGCCTTGTTGCATCCCACTGAAATCCCCTGCCTTGGACCGTGGGAAATCATGGGATGTCCCCCCAACACTCGTACCACTCAGGAAAAGTGCCTCAATGGGCGGCACCTGCACCTCCTCCAGAGTGAGTACAACAGTGGGGGCTTCATCCATCACAACCCCCTCCAGCTCCTCCTCACCAACATGTTCTTGGTCTGGAAGGTGGGATCGTCCACATCTGAATCTTCTTCTGCATCGGTTTCAGCTCATAAGGGTTAGCTTCAAGTTCTGCAAAATATAACAGAACTGACAAATGGTGAGCAGCAGAGGAGGGGCAGGGTGGCATGAGTAGGCTCACACAGCGCAGGCAGCAGGCTCATTTGAAGGACCATGATAAATGATAGAACATTGCATCAACCGAAGCGTAGCTAACGGAGACATCCCCAGGAACCGAAGCATGGCTAGCCCGCACAGTACTTAACATTTTGCAAAGCCAGACTGTGGAATTTGCAGGCCTTACCCTCTCCCTCGAGTGTGGGCCCAGCTTGTGCAGTGGTGGTTGCTTTTCTCCAGGCAGGACTCATCAAACAGCGACCCTATCTTCCAAGGGTGTCGCTGAATGCAGTTTGCCGGGCCTTCTCCTGTTCGAGTTCTTTCCCTTTTGTTGTGTGCCACCTTCCTCTGCAAAGATGAAAATATAACTTTTTAGAGAGGGTGCCTTTCTGCTGGGTGGGACATATACAGATGGTCACATTTACAATTACAATTCCAATAAATGAAAATATTACTTTCACTAAATACTTGATCAAGGTCCTGACACTTCTTTTTGCACTGGCCTCCAGACCTCGGGGTGGTCACCATTGCACAGTAATCTTCTGCAAGTTGGTTTCATCGTTTCTTCATTTCTATTGGTGAAACTTTTATGTGACCTCTGCTGGTGTCCATCTCGTGCCATCTGGCCTCAATTACAGTAACTAGTTGCTCCACTTCATCCTGTGAGAAATTCTTTGTCCTTGAGCCTCGTTGCATATTGTATTGCAGCTCTGATTTTTCCAATGAGAATTAAAGTTTGCACACACAACTGGATCTTTAAAAATGGCCAAATGCAGACTGGGAGCTGTACTGGGCATGCACGCCTATAGCAGTCAGGTAAAAAAACATCCTTTTTATTCGCGCATACACAGAACGGGTTCGGGCATCGTTTTTTCGGTGCAAACATTAGGCTCCACTCCCCGAAGCTAAAGGACAGGCTGTGCGGTGCCAGTTTGAAAAAGTAGAACGCGGAAATTTGCTAGTTATTTTTTTGGAGTAGTCGCGGCCAAAAAAACGTGCGTAACTCTTGCATATGCCAAAAAACCGGCATTGAGGAAAATTGAGCCCTTAATTGTTTAATCAACCACTTTATAAACTATGCACCAGTGCTTCTGAAGTGGAGATGGTGGTTACAGAGGGGAAAGGAGTGGATGAATTAATTACTTTATGCTTGTGAAATCAAGGCACAGAAGTTGTTAAGCTTTGTGCCTAGATGGGTGAGAATATCACCAATTACTGTGTGTTCCTAACTTTGTCACCTACATATAACATGCCGATGGAACCTGATGCCTTTATGTTATTATCTGAGGAAATATTTTTTTGGCTGTGTGCTAACTGAATGGATCTTTGTAACTTTTACATCAGATAAAACAATGGTATTTTGAATTATTAAACATCATAACGGATATCATAGGAAATTCTTGGATCAGAATATTGCAGTGAAAGATAAAGGTTTGATGCTTGACATGCAGCACCAACAACCAGCATAACTTTTTAAAATCAGGAATATAGAATAATGTGTAATGTATTGAGACCTGCCCCTGAATTACTACCTACTTAGGCACAGATTTAGATGGTAAATGGAGTAAAATGGATTCTTAGAGTTTACCGCTTCAAATCTACCACACAAAAGTCTGTACCTGAATTATCCTTCCAAAAAAGTGCCAGTCCCCTTTAAGGCCCATTGGATGCTCAATCATGTAAATAGAATTAATGGGGTGTGGCTAGCCCCTCTGATACTTTTCTCCTCACTTCCACCACAAACCCACCCCAATTAATTAATACCACCACATAAGTCACATTCAAAGTAGCAGGAAGGTATCGCTGAGATGGATATCACATTTAAGACACCACTTTGTGTGCTGTTACTAAAGGTTGGCGATACTTTGCCAGCGTATCGATCTCTTTAGTAATTTGGAGGTTCAGACAGGGCCTTTGCTGTTAGTTTCGCTCAGCTCTGCTCAATGTACTGCTTTGCATTGGGAACGTGAATTTCCCAATGGGAATCTCTCTATTCTTAAGATTTAATGAAGAAGAGGACGAGGACATGGAAGAGGCTAGATTGCAGGATCCTAGAGGCAGTTTCCCCTCTGTGTGCACCAGGACCTTCAGACAAGATGATCATGCATCAATTCTTCTGACCAGCACTGCCTCAGAAGGCTGTACTCCCCTCAGAGATTATTGGGGAAATATGTCAACTGCTGGCTGAAGATCTGCAGCCCACTTCCACCAGGAAAGCAGTAATGTCTGTACCAGTCAAGGTCATCACTGGCTGGAGTTTTTTTTGCATCCGAGTCTTTGCAGACAACAGCAGGCGATCATTGCCAAATTAATCAAATAGCTGCTCATTATTGCATCATGAAGAACACTGATGGCCTATTCAGGAGGACCGAGCAACTCATAACCATTCCAATGGAAACAGACAAACAACAAGAGCTGTTTAGCTCTGCAGGGTTCTCACAGATGCAAAGACCAATTGATGTAATGCATGTGGCACTTGAAGTCCCATCTGAAAATCTGACTCAATTGTATGAATAGGAAAGACTTTCGGTCTACTAATGTGCAGCTAGTGTATGATGTCAATCACCTTACCATGTGGATGCCAGATAGCCAGGAAACTACACAGATGCTTTCATCATGTGTCAATCTATCAAACATCCCTCATAGAAACATAGAAACATAGAAAATAGGTGCAGGAGCAGGCCATTCAACCCTTCTAGCCTGCACCGCCATTCAATGAGTTCATGGCTGAACATGAAACTTCAGTACCCACTTCCTGCTTTCACGCCATACCCCTTGATCCCCCGAGTAGTAAGGACTTCATCTAACTCCCTTTTGAATATATTTAGTGAATTGGCCTCAACTACTTCCTGTGGTAGAGAATTCCACAGGTTCACCATTCTCTGGGTGAAGAAGTTTCTCCTTATCTCGGTCCTAAATGGCTTACCCCTTATCCTTAGACTGTGACCCCTGGTTCTGGACTTCCCCAACATTGGGAACATTCTTCCTGCATCCAACCTGTCCAAACCCGTCAGAATTTTAAACGTTTCTATGAGGTCCCCTCTCACTCTTCTGAACTCCAGTGAATACAAGCCCAGTTGATCCAGTCTTTCTTGATAGGTCAGTCCCACCATCCCGGGAATCAGTCTGGTGAATCTTCGCTGCACTCCCTCAATAGCAAGTATGTCCTTCCTCAAGTTAGGAGAGCAAAACTGTACACAATACTCCAGGTGTGGCCTCACCAAGGCCCTGTACAACTGTAGCAACACCTCCCTGCCCCTGTACTCAAATCCCCTCGCTATGAAGGCCAACATGCCATTTGCTTTCTTAACCGCCTGCTGTACCTGCATGCCAACCTTCAATGACTGATGTACCATGACACCCAGGTCTCGTTGCACCTTCCCTTTTCCTAATCTGTCACCATTCAGATAATAGTCTGTCTCTCTGTTTTTACCACCAAAGTGGATAACCTCACATTTATCCACATTATACTTCATCTGCCACGCATTTGCCCACTCACCTAACCTATCCAAGTCACTCTGTAGCCTCATAGCATCCTCCTCGCAGCTCACACTGCCACCCAACTTAGTGTCATCCGCAAATTTGGAGATACTACATTTAATCCCCTCGTCTAAATCATTAATGTACAATGTAAACAGCTGGGGCCCCAGCACAGAACCCTGCGGTACCCCACTAGTCACTGCCTGCCATTCCGAAAAGTACCCATTTACTCCTACTCTTTGCTTCCTGTCTGACAACCAGTTCTCAATCCATGTCAGCACACTACCCCCAATCCCATGTGCTTTAACTTTGCACATTAATCTCCTGTGTGGGACCTTGTCGAAAGCCTTCTGAAAGTCCAAATATACCACATCAACTGGTACTCCTTTGTCCACTTTATTGCAAACATCCTCAAAAAATTCCAGAAGATTTGTCAAGCATGATCTCCCTTTCACAAATCCATGCTGACTTGGACCTATCATGTCACCATTTTCCAAATGCGCTGCTATGACATCCTTAATAATTGATTCCATCATTTTACCCACTACTGAGGTCAGGCTGACCGGTCTATAATTCCCTGCTTTCTCTCTCCCTCCTTTTTTAAAAAGTGGGGTTACATTGGCTACCCTCCACTCGATAGGAACTGATCCAGAGTCAATGGAATGTTGGAAAATGACTGTCAATGCATCCGCTATTTCCAAGGCCACCTCCTTAAGTACTCTGGGATGCAGTCCATCAGGCCCTGGGGATTTATCGGCCTTCAATCCCATCAATTTCCCCAACACAATTTCCCGACTAATAAAGATTTCCCTCAGTTCCTTCTCCTTAATAGACCCTCTGACCACTTTTATATCCGGAAGGTTGTTTGTGTCCTCCTTAGTGAATACTGAACCAAAGTACTCGTTCAATTGGTCTTCCATTTCTTTGTTCCCCGTTATGACTTCCCCTGATTCTGACTGCAGGGGACCTACGTTTGTCTTTACTAACCTTTTTCTCTTTACAAACCTATAGAAACTTTTGCAATCCGCCTTAATGTTCCCTGCAAGCTTCTTCTCGTACTCCATTTTCCCTGCCCTAATCAAACCCTTTGTCCTCCTCTGCTGAGTTCTAAATTTCTCCCAGTCCCCAGGTTCGCTGCTATTTCTGGCCAATTTGTATGCCATTTCCTTGGCTTTAATACTATCCCTGATTTCCCTAGATAGCCACGGTTGAGCCATCTTCCCTTTTTTATTTTTACGCCAGACAGGAATGTACAATTGTTGTAATTCATCCATGCAGTCTCTAAATGTCTGCCATTGCCCATCCACAGTCAACCCCTTAAGTATCAATAGCTAATCTATCTTAGCCAATTCATGCCTCATACCTTCAAAGTTACCCTTCTTTAAGTTCTGGACCATGGTCTCTGAATTAACTGTTTCATTCTCCATCCTAATGCAGAATTCCACCATATTATGGTCACTCTTCCCCAAGGGGCCTCGCACAATGAGATTGCTAATTAATCCTCTCTCATTACACAACACCCAGTCTAAGATGGCCTCCCCCCTAGTTGGTTCGTCGACATATTGGTCTAGAAAACCATCCCTTATGCATTCCAGGAAATCCTCCTCCACCGTATTGCTTCCAGTTTGGCTAGCCCAATCTATGTGCATATTAAAGTCACCCATTATAACTGCTGCACCTTTATTGCATGCACTCCTAACTTCCTGTTTGATGCCCTCCCCAGCATCACTTCTACTGTTTGGAGGTCTGTACACAACTCCCACTAACGATTTTTGCCCTTTAGTGTTCTGCAGCTCTACCCATATAGATTCCACATCATCCAAGCTAATGTCTTTCCTAACTATTGCATTAATCTCCTCTTTAACCAGCAATGCTACCCCACCTCCTTTTCCTTTTATTCTATCCTTCCTGAATGTTGAATACCCCTGGATGTTGAGTTCCCAGCCCTGATCATCCTGGAGCCACGTCTCCGTAATCCCAATCACATCATATTTGTTAACATCTATTTGCACAGTTAATTCATCCACCTTATTGCGGATATTCCTTGCATTAAGACACAAAGCCTTCAGGCTTGCTTTTTTAACACCCTTTGTCCTTTTAGAATTTTGCTGTACAGTGGCCCTTTTTGTTCTTTGCCTTGGGTTTCTCTGCCCTCCACTTTTCCTCATCTCCTTTCTGTCTTTTGCTTTTGCCTCATTTTTGTCTCCCTCTGTCTCCCTGTATAGGTTCCCATCCCCCTGCAATATTAGTTTAACTCCTCCCCAACAGCACTAGCAAACACTCCCCCTAGGACATTGGTTCCGGACCTGCCCAGGTGCAGACCGTCCGGTTTGTACTGGTCCCACCTCCCCCAGAACCGGTTCCAATGCCCCAAGAATTTGAATCCCTCCCTGCTGCACCACTGCTCAAGCCATGTATTCATCTGCGCTATCCTGCGATTCCTACTCTGACTAGCACGTGGCACTGGTAGCAATCCCGAGATTACTACTTTTGAGGTCCTACTTTTTAATTTAGCTCCTAGCTCCTTAATTTCTTTTCGTAGGACCTCATCCCTTTTTTTACCTATGTCGTTGGTACCAATGTGCACCACGACAACTGGCTGTTCTCCCTCCCATTTCAGAATGTCCTGCACCCGCTCCGAGACATCCTTGACCCTTGCACCAGGGAGGCAACATACCATCCTGGAGTCTCGGTTGCGTCCGCAGAAACGCCTATCTATTCCCCTCACCATCGAATCCCCTATCACTATCGCGCTCCCACTCTTTTTCCTGCTCTCCTTTGCAGCAGAGCCACCTACGGTGCCATGAACTTGGCTGCTGCTGCCCTCCCCTGATGAGTCATCCTCCCCAACAGTACTCAAAGCAGTGTATCTGTTTTGCAGGGGGATGACCACAGGGGACCCCTGCACTATCTTTCTTGCACTGCTCTTCCTGCTGGTCTTCCATTCCCTATCTGGCTGTGGACCCTTCTCCTGCGGTAAGACTAACTCACTACACGTGATACTCACGTCATTCTCAGCATCGTGGATGCTCCAGAGTGAATCCACCCTCAGCTCCAATTCTGCAACGCGGACCGTCAAGAGCTCGAGGCGGATACACTTCCTACACACGTAGCGCCCAGGGACACCGGAAGTGTCCCCGAGTTCCCACATGGTACAGGAGGAGCATATCACATGGCCGAGCTCTCCTGCCATGTCTTAACCTTAGATACCCTTAAATTGGTAATAACAATGTTGCAGTTCACTTACTGATATAAAAAAGAAAAGAAAAGCTACTCACCAATCACCAGCCAATCACTTACCCCATTGGCTGTGACGTCACTTTTTGATTACTTTCTACTTCTATTTTGCTTTCTCTCCCGCTGTAGCTGCACCGGTATGCTTTTGACAGGTCGCTCCCCTCTCACCAACTGCCGCTGGCTCTCGATCTCCCGCTGGGCTTTTGATAGGTCGCTCCCCTCTCACCAACTGCCGCTGGCTCTCGATCTCCCGCTGGGCCTTTGATAGGTCGCTCCCCTCTCACCAACTGCCGCTGGCTCTCGATCTCCCGCTGGGCTTTTGACAGGTCGCTCCCCTCTCACCAACTGCCGCTGGCTCTCGATCTCCCGCTGGGCTTTTGACAGGTCGCTCCCCTCTCACCAACTGCTGCTGGCTCTTGATCTCCCGCTGGGCTTTTGACAGGTCGCTCCCCTCTCACCAACTGCCGCTGGCTCTCGATCTCCCGCTGGGCTTTTGATAGGTCGCTCCCCTCTCACCAACTGCCGCTGGCTCTCGATCTCCCGCTGGGCTTTTGATAGGTCGCTCCCCTCTCACCAACTGCTGCTGGCTCTCGATCTCCCGCTGGGCTTTTGATAGGTCGCTCCCCTCTCACCAACTGCCGCTGGCTCTCGATCTCCCGCTGGGCCTTTGATAGGTCGCTCCCCTCTCACCAACTGCCGCTGGCTCTCGATCTCCCGCTGGGCTTTTGACAGGTCGCTCCCCTCTCACCAACTGCCGCTGGCTCTCGATCTCCCGCTGGGCTTTTGACAGGTCGCTCCCCTCTCACCAACTGCCGCTGGCTCTCGATCTCCCGCTGGGCTTTTGACAGGTCGCTCCCCTCTCACCAACTCATGATTCAGAACCATGTATCCTCGACAGTCAGGCTGATGATGTTATGTCTTTAATACTCTTATGAATGACTCCACGAGGTCTAGTATTGTACTTGAGCTGTTGTGACCTTAGTCCCATTTATTGTAACTCCAGAGTGAGGCACAAGCATGGTGGGTAGCCTTTTATACTGGGCTCTGCAAACTTATGCAGGTGACCCTCAGGTCTCCCACCACAGTGCCCTCTGGTGGCACACCTTATGTGACTATACAGTCAGTATACATGGTCTACATACATGACATCACTTCCCCCCAAGTCTTTAATGCAAATTGACTCATACATTGACGGTGACCTGGGCTTTGCTCTTCCTGGTTGACCATTGGAGGGTCGTTTCTAGCTTGGGTGGGTTGGTAGTGAGATTTGTTGCTAGTGGAGGTTCCACTGGTTTCTGGTTGTGAGTCCCTGACTACTCCATTCTCCCCCCTCCCCCCCGACACAGAGATCAGGCTAATGGCCCGTTACATGCAAGTTGCATTCAAGTTCATCACATGGGTTTTACATTTACATCTTGGTACATTTGTTGGGTGGATTACAGTTGCGTTTCTTTTTGTGTGGTACATTTACATGATCAGTACAGGTATATCAGTACAGGTACACAAGGGCCGTCTAGTTCCAGCACGGCCGGATGAGATCCGGGTCATCTGCTGACGGTGTAGCGCCCCATGCTAGTGGGTCCGTGGGCGAGGTGAGCTCATTTTGCTCGAGTTGCCAGAGCTCAGGGCTCTTGCCATTACTCCCAGTGTTGGGCAGGCCCAAAGACAGCTGATGTGTTTGTGACCTCCCTGTCCTTTTCATTTGCACAGTGCTGCTCCCTGGGAAGCGGTCTGAGCGAGTGAACATTTCGTCTAAGCGACGGTGGGGCTGCCTCGTCTTGTCTAGCAGTTCGCAGGGGACTGCTGACTCACTTTCCTTGAGCGCACCATTGTGAGCACTCTCTAGTTTGGGATCCTGGCTGGTCCAGGTTCCGTTCGGAGGAGCCGTTGCGGATGACCCTTCGCTCTTGGGCATTGCCGTGGTGGTGAGTGGGTTTGTGGGCTGCGCCTTTTCCACCCGGGTGGTGGGCGACGGTAGCTGACTGCGAGCATAGGCGCAGTTTACTGTTTCTGGCCCTTGGCGGTTCATGCCATCGGGTGCCTGCAATGTTACACCGATCTGAGGCAGGGTATCGCTACCGGTGCCTCTGCTCTCCGGGGATCGTTTACTCTGCGGCTTCTGTCAGCTGTGGGGACACTTTATGATACATCGTTCTGGTCCCGGGGACGCAGGCTACGGCATTGGGTAGCCCACTGGACCTGTATATGACCGTTAGCTGTTCGCCCGCTACAATGGCTGATTGCAGTTTGCACCCGACATCGCTCAATAACATTTTGCTCATTACAACTGGACTTTTACATTGGTTACCAATTTAAAGCAGTTGATTCAAAAATGGCAGGTTGCTGGCCTCCTTTAAAATGGCCTTACTACTTTTACCCCAATCGTCTTCCTTGCGTGGAACCACGTGTCGTTGCTCCATTAGCGCTGCACCTCGTGGTTTGGACGTCATCTTTTCCCTGTCCATAATGTCGACTGCCGCGATCTTCTTTCCCAGGGATTCTGCTACGAAGCTGGGAAGGCGCCCTTGGATCCAATCTTCCTCCCCAGGAGTCCTGCCACTGAAACCGGGAAGGTGTGTTCGGGTTGTCTCGGCCAGATCATCGCCAAGCAGTCGTGATGAGTGGTCTGTGCCTCAGGGGCTGCGCGGATCTGCTCTCCGGTGCCTGGTCCAACTGAAGGTTGGCCTTCATAGCAAGGGGATTTGAGTACAGGGGCAGGGAGGTGTTGCTACAGTTGTACAGGGCATTGGTGAGGCCACACCTGGAGTATTGTGTACAGTTTTGGTCTCCTAACCTGAGGAAGGACATTCTTGCTATTGAGGGAGTGCAGCGAAGGTTCACCAGACTGATTCCCGGGATGGCAGGACTGACCTATCAAGAAAGACTGGATCAACTGGGCTTGTATTCACTGGAGTTCAGAAGAATGAGAGGGGACCTCATAGAAACATTTAAAATTCTGACGGGGTTAGACAGGTTAGATGCAGGAAGAATGTTCCCAATGTTGGGGAAGTCCAGAACCAGAGATCACAGTCTAAGGATAAGGGGTAAGCCATTTAGGACCGAGATGCGGAGGAACTTCTTCACCCAGAGAGTGGTGAACCTGTGGAATTCTCTACCACAGAAAGTTGTTGAGGCCAATTCACTAAATATATTCAAAAAGGAGTTAGATGAGGTCCTTACTACTAGGGGGATCAAGGGGTATGGCGAGAAAGCAGGAATGGGGTACTGAAGTTGAATGTTCAGCCATGAACTCATTGAATGGTGGTGCAGGCTAGAAGGGCCGAATGGCCTACTCCTGCACCTATTTTCTATGTTTCTATGTTTCTATGTTTGCTCTGCTTCTGAGCACGGGGGACGTCGATCGCTGGAGGGATGAAGTCTTCCCAGTTCCAATGAGTCTTCCCCATCCATCTTCTTCCAAGTAGCGTTGGTCCATCACCTAAAACAATTCACAATGGTAAATTGTGCACCGTGCCATCATGGGATACACTTATATCCGCACTACCAACAACTGATATAAGTTCCTTGGTGTAGGTGTGCAGCTTTGCCTGAACCGGGACCTGTTTGGGTCGTTCAGCTTGATCGTTCCATAGTCTCTCAAAGGCTTCCTGGCTCATTACTGACTGACTCGCCCCCATGTCCACTTCCATGAAGACTGGAATGCCATTCATCTCGACTTCCATTATCACTGGAGGACAATCTGTGGTGCAGGTATACACTTCGTCCTGGAACTGAGCTGCCTCTCTATCCATCTCCTCGTAATCCTCGCTGGATTCACAGCCATCTGCTGACTCCTCTTCCACGTGGTGAGTCACAGCTCTTTTGCACATTCGCTGGAGGTGGCCCTTTGTGCTGCAGCCTTTGCACACATAGTCTCTAAACCGACACTGATGAGCCCTGTGATTACCTCCGCAACGTCAGCATGGTGCTACTCGACTTGCGTTTGCACCCCTCGGTGGACTCCGAGTTGAAGGACTCGGGGGCCTGTATGGTCTTTCACGTTCAACATTTCTGCCTGCGAAAGGTGCCATTCTATTTACAATACTTGCCGGGTTTGAGTCCTGAGAGTGAGTCATCATCTGCTTGGAGCTGCAGCTTGAGGTCATGAATGCCTGGCTGTTGCTGATGGCCTTCTGCAGAGTGACGGTGGTTTCGGCAGACAGTAGTCTGTGAAGAAGGGCTCCATGACCGATGCCAATTATGAAGATGTCCCGCAACGCATCGGCGAGGGATGCGTCGAATTCACACGGTCCTGCCAGCCTCCTGAGGCCGGCAGCGCACTTCGCAATTTCCTAGACCTCAGGACGGTGGTGTGTATAAAATCGATGCCTGGCCATGAGGATGCTCTCCTTCGGTCTGAGTTGGTCCCGAATTAGCACTTTCAGCTCCTCGTATGACTTGGTCGTTGTTTTCTCTGGTGCAAGCAAGTCCCTGATGAGGCCATAGACCGCGGGCCCACAACTGGTCAACAGAATAGCTCTGCGTTTACCTGCCAGCGTGGTCAGATCATCACCTAGCAGGTCGTTTGCTACGAAATATTGGTTGAGCCACTCCGTAAAGGCTTCCCAATCTTCACCTACTGAGAACTTTTCTCATGCACCAACGTTAGTCATTTTTGCATGAAAGTTCGTAATCTCGCCGCCTGTTGTTATGTATTTAATACTCTTATGAATGACTCCGCGAGGTCTAGTATTGTACTTGCGCTGTTATGACCTTAGTCCCATTTATTGTAACTCCAGAGTGAGGCACAAGCATGGTGGGCAGCCTTTTATACTGGGCCCTGCACATCTATGCAGGTGACCCTCAGGTCTCCCACCGCAGTGCCCTCCCAGGGGATTTGTAGGATCTTGCGGATCTTGAGTAGGGTGCATAGGAAGTACAAGGCATGGGACAGGTCAACCAGCAGCCAGAGAAAAGAGGGTGAAACCAACAGTCCAGTGCTTTCAATAAATAAAGGTTCATTCACCAAATCATATCACTGTACACCTGCCTGTTCTTCCCCCATATCTTTACAAATGTCATGTTTGTAACCTTCACATAACTGTAACCTTTATGTAACAACACTGTACACTGTATATACCTGAGAAATGCACACCTTGACCACAGGGGCAAACTTGTGGGAGACACTCCTCACCTGGTCATCCAGGTATATAAAGGGAGGTCCCATGCAGGATCATCACTTCTTGGTCCTGTGACTAAAGGTACAGGTCACAGAGTGACCTTTTCTCCAGTATGTGCCTCGTGTTGATTTGCTGTAGTGTGTAAGAACACAATATTTGACGACGAGAAATGGGAATCAACGACTCAAGAGAATGGCCACCGGTAGCACGGAGGAACGGTACTGTGTTGGTGAGGACTGAGACGATTTCGTTGAGAGGCCCCAGCAGAGCTTTGTCACGAAGGACTGGCTGGGAGCGGCAGCAGCTGACAAGCGAAGGGCGCATCGACTGACCAGCTGTGGACCTAAGACATACGCGCTGATGAAAGACCTGCTCACACCCGAGAAGCCGGCGGACAAGACCTTCGAGGAGTTCAGCAAATTGATCGGTGAGCACCTCAAACCGGCGAATAGTATACACAGGGCCTGACACCGATTCTATACGCACCAACTTCGGGAAGGGCAGAGCATACCGGATTTCGTTGCGGACCTTTGGTGCTTGTCCAGCCTATGTAAGTTCACAGACGCCTGCAGGGGGTAGATGTTACGGGATTTCTTCATTGTGGGCATTGGTCATGCCGGGATTTTTAGGAAGCTAATTGAGACCAAGGACTTGACCTTGGAAGCAGCGGCATTGATGGCTCAACCCTTCATGGCGGGGGAGGAGAAAACCAAGATCATATACGCGCGCAACTCTGCTCCAAATGTGGCAATGGAGCAGGGAGTTAACATGATAAACGTGACTCAGAACCCTGCAGGCAGGCAAGGGCAATTCGACACCAACCAGGCAGTAACAGACTCTAGGGTGGGTCCACAACAGAGACAATGGCAGGTTGAACGAACATTTACACCATCACAAGGGACAATACGTCCCGGGATGGGACCATTGACACTCACAAACAGAGTGCTCAAGAGTAATCAAAGAGACAATCAGAGAGGAATGCCTGGTCATAGCTTTTTGTTCACAACAATCTCAGCTCATGCTGGAAGTGCGGGGGCAAACATGCTGCGAAAACCTGCCGGTTTCAACAATTCATCTGCAGAAATTATAACTTGAGTGGAAATTTAGCCAAGATGTGCAGGAAGCTCGCAGCGAGGCTGGTTTACGAAGTGGATGAACCACAAGAGGGGTCTGCAAGGCAGGGGTATGCCTGGGACACAGCAATGGACGCTGAAGTTCAGCAGATCCAGGTGGCAAACATCCACAGCTCATACACAAAAACGCCACCTATGATGATGAGAGTACGGTTAAACGGCATCCCGGTACACATGGAGCTGGACACAGGGGCCAGCCAGTCACTTATGAGTGTCCAACAATTCGAGAAACTGTGGCCACTCAGAGTTAGCAGACCCAAACTAGAACGCATTGACACGCAATTACGGACGTACTCCAAAGAGATCATCCCAGTGCTAGGCAGTGCAATGTTGGTCGTCACATATAATGGATCTCAGAACCGGCTGCCACTCTGGATTGTCCCGGGGCATGGTCCCGCGCTTTTGGGGAGGAGCTGGCTAGCCGAGATAAACTGGAAATGGGGGGATGTGCACGCCATTTCATCTGTGGAGCAAAGTTCATGCTCACAGGTCCTACAAAAGTTCGAGTCATTATTTTAACCTGGTGTCGGGACTTTCAAAGGCACCAAAGTAAGGATACGCATCACCCCGGACGCCACACCAGTGCACCTCAAAGCCAGAGCTGTGCCGTATGTGATGCGGGAGAAAACTGAGAGTGAGTTGGACAGGTTGCTAAGAGAGGGCATAATTTTGCCCGTTGAATTCAGCGACTGGGCAAGCCCCATCGTCACTGTTCTAAAAATGGATGGCTCGGTCAGGATCTGTGGCGACTACAAGACCACCATCAACCGAGTGTCCCATCAGGACCAATACCCACTTCCGAGAGCAGAGGATCTTTTTGCCACACTGGTAGGCAGCAAGCTGTTCACCAAGTTGGACCTCACTTCGGCCTACATGACCCAGGAACTGGCAGAAGAATCCAAACTACTGACCACCATCACCACGCGCAAGGGGCTGTTTGTCTACAACAGGTGTCCGTTTGGCATTCGTTCAGCAGCCGCTATCTTTCAGAGGAACATGGAAAGCCTGCTCAAATCCATCCCCGGAACAATCATATTTCAGGACAACATCCTTATCACGTGTCGAGACACCGAGGAACACCTCCACAACCTGGAGGAGGTGCTACGCCGACTGGACCGGGTAGGCCTGCGACTAAAAAAGTCCAAGTGTGTGTTTTTGGCCCCAGAGGTCGAGTTTTTGGGGAGGAGGGTTGCCGCAGAGGGGATCCGGCCTACCGAATCCAAAACGGAGATGATCTGTCGGGCGCCCAGGCCCGGCAACACATCGGAGTTGCGTTCATTTCTGGGACTATTGAACTATTTCGGGAACTTTCTGCCGAACTTAAGTACATTGTTGGAGCCGTTACACGTGCTCCTGCGTAAGAGTTGCGATTGATTTTGGGGGGGACTGTCAGGAACGGTCTTTCAATCGGGCGCGGAACCTGCTTTGTTCTAATAAGTTATTGACCCTGTATTAGCCCTGTAAGAAATTGGTTTTGACATGCGATGCATCATCTTATGAGGTTGGGTGCGTGTTGCAGCAGAGAAATGATGAGGGCCAACTCCAACCTCTGGCTTATGCCTCCAGGTCGCTCTCCCAAGCAGAAAGTGGGTATGGGATGGTTGAAAAGGAAGCACTCGCATGTGTCTACGGGGTGAAAAAGATGCACCAGTACCTTTTTGGCAGAAGGTTCGAGTTAGAAACGGACCACAAGCCGTTAACATCCCTGTTGTCCGACAGCAAAGCTGTCAATGCCAATGCGTCAGCTCGCATACAGCGATGTGCTCTCACGCTGGCTGCGTATGACTATACCATACGGCACCGGCCAGGCACCGAAAATTGCGCTGACGCGCTCAGCAGGCTTCCAATGGCCACCACCGAGGGGGCAACAGAGCAAAGCGCGGAGGTAGTCATGGCTGTCGATGCCTTTGAAGCGCAGGCTCCCCCATCACAGCCCACCAGATCAAAACCTGGACAAACAGAGATCCCCTCTGATCTCTGATTAAGAAATGTGTCCTGACTGGGGATTGGGCGCCCGCACACGGAGCAGGTCCTGAGAAGCTCAGACCGTTTCACAGACGGATGGATGAACTCTCCATGCAAGCCGACTGCCTACTATGGGGCAGCCGGGTAGTCATGCCCCAGAGGGGTAGGGAAGCATTCATCAGGGAACTCCACAGCGAGCACCCAGGCATCGTGTTTATGAAGGCCATTGCCCGGTCAAATGTATGGTGGCCGGGAATTGATGCAGACCTGGAACACTGTGTTCGCAGGTGCACGACGTATGCCTGGCTGGGCAATGCCCCCAGGGAGCCCCCACTCAGTCCGTGGCCCTGGCCCACAAGGCAATGGTCACGTATTCACGTAGACTACGCGGGCCCGTTCATGGGAAAAATGTTCCTCATTGTTATTGATGCGTACTTGAAATGGATCGAGTGCATCATATTGAATTCGTGCACGACATCCACCACAGTTTCAACGACCCTCCCTTCAATGCCGTCTATCGTGCCTCCTGCTGGCCTACAGGTCCCGACCGCACTTGCTCACGGGAGCCCCGCCCGCGGAACTACTCATGAAATGTACACTAAAAGCTCGGCTGTCCCTCATTCATCTAGTCTTGTCAGACATTGTTGAGGGCAAGCGCCAGTCCCAAAATGAGTGCCACGACCGCAACTCAAAGGGGAGATGGATAGAAATCAATGACCCTGTATTTGTTCTTAATCATGCTTTGGGGCCCAAGTGGCTTGAGGATACTGTAATTGGTAAAGAGGGGAATAGGTCATAGTGGTCAGCCTCAACAATGGGCAGATATGCCACAAGCATCTGGACCAAGTAAAAAAAATAGTTCAGACTAGACACTGAGGAACCTGAGGAAAGTTATGAGATGCTGCCCACACCACAGCCAGTGAACGAGTAACAAGAACCTTCAGCAGCAAGCACAGTCCCTGCGGCCAGCCTGGACGAGCCGGAATCACCACAGGTGACAGAGACGCATGCCAAGGCTCAACAACCAGAGCCCCAACTGCGGCGCTCCACGAGAGAGCGTAGACCGCCTGAAAGACTCAATCTTTGATCCAAAGACCTTGGGGGGAGGTGATGTCATGTTTGTAACCTTCACATAACTGTAACCTTTATGTAACAACACTGTACACTGTATACACCTGAAAAATGCACACCTTGACCACAGGGGGTGAACTTGTGGGAGACACGCCTCACCTGGTCATATGAAGGGAGGTCCCGTGCAGGGTCATCACTTCTTGGTCCTGTGAATAAAGGTACAGGTCACAGAGTGACCTTGTCTCCAGTATGTGCCTCGTGTTGATTTGCTGTAGTGTGTAAGGACACAATAACAAAGCCCCTGTCAAAGACTGCATAAAACAAAGTCTACATTTCCCCTGCCATAATCAAACTCCAGAAGCTGAAAATATACACGGAAATTAACTCAGAATTCTATGGCCTAGAAATTCGATTAGGCCGGAAACCGGCTGGTGCCACTGTGGGCCAAAGTTAACGGCCGCCCGCAAAAAGAGCGCAGGCAGCGCCGGCATTTTGGTGCTGTTTGCTGATTTATATTAGCACAGTGCAAGACCTGTAATGTAAAGCGCTGCTTCAGGTTGTAGTCTCAGCAGGAGGCCCAATGTAACGAGGCCGGAGCATCTCTGGAGCGAGGCTGCATTCTCTTAAAGCCAGCCAGTCATTTTAGAAAGCAGTGTTGATCCTTTAGAAGGGAATTGCCTTCTAAATTGAAAGAAGTAAAAATTATTTTAAAATAAACATTATTTCGCCCTTAGAATTCAACCGCCTTTTGAAAAAAAAACATTAAAAAGAATTGAGAAATGGTAGTCTTCAGCTCTGAAAGCTGAACTACCTTCCTCACATTAAGAAATGGTAAAAATGCTGCAGCTCAACAAGCCAGGGAAGGGGCACCCAGGGTCTCGTGCACAGCACTCCAACCTTGAACAAGGGGCCAATACTGCAAGACTGGTCCTCTACCCATAAGGGCCAGGAAAACCTCCAGAAAGTATGATGTGGGACCAGATCACCGAGGCTGTCACTGCCAGCAGTGTTGTTCCCACGACCTGGCTCCAGTGCCCAAAGAAGCTTCATGACCTCAGACAAGTCGTCTGTCAGTGAAAGCAGCTTCAAAAGCCATCTCCTCCAAACTGCAGCACTGGCCTCAAAAACTGCTCAATGCATGCTCCCCTCCACTCCCACATCACTCACCTACGAATAATCTGTAACAAGGAGGATGAGGAAGAGGAGGAGGAAGAGAAGAAGAAGAAGATACACATTCATTCTATTTCACACTCTCAGCCACCAGCTCTTACAGGTCATCCTGCAAGGCCATTTGCAGTGTCCCACACTGAAAGTCAGCAGCCTTCCACCAGCCATGCTGCAGCCACTGGGGTATTATTGTGTGACATCAGTAGGATAGGCAAAGGCAGACACAAGACAGTCACTAAGGGAATGCACAAGGGCGATTGGCAATTGGTTGATTGCTTTATGTCATATTGCATGGATAGATAGATAAAGTTGGATTGGAAAGTTCGCTTTGTGGTGGCTCTTATTTCAGCAATGTGGCCAAGAAGACTCTGTGACGGTCAGTAACAGAGGGAAGGTAAGGTGTGGGACAAATGTTAAAAGGAGAATTCTTGTTGTGGTCACTGCTATTGCAGGCAAATGATTCCATCCCAGATATCCTGGCCAGAAAGGGGCTGTCTCGGTTGTCTCCATCATCTGCTTCCTCCTCTTCTGCGTCTTCTGCTTCTGCATCTTCCTTCTCATGCGTCTTCCTCTTCTGACACTTCCTCTTGCATAAGAACATAAGGAATAGGAGCAGGAGTAGGCCATTTGGCCCCTTGAGCTTGCTCCGCCATTCAATAAGATCATGGCTGATCTGATCCTGGCCTCAACTTCACTTCCCTGCCCGCTCCCCCTAACCCTTGACACCCCTATTGTTTAAAATATCTCCACCGTAAATATATTCAAAGACCCAACTTCCACAGCTCACTGGGGTAGAGAATTCCAAAGATTCATGACCCTCAGAGAAGAAATTCCTCCTCATTTCTGTTTTAAATGGGCGACTCCTTATTTTGAAACTATGCCCCCTAGTTCTAGATTTCCCCACTAGGGGAAACATCCTCTCTGCAACTTCCCTGTCAAGCCCCCTCAGAATCTTATATGTTTCAATAAGATCACCTCTCATTCTTCTAAACTCCAAGGAGTATAGGCCCAACCTGCTCAACCTTTCTTCATATGACAACCCCTTCATCTCAGGAATCAACCTCGTGAACCTTCTCTGAACTGCCTCCAATGCAAGTATATCCTTCACCAAATAAGGAGACCAAAACTGTATGCAGTACTCCAGGTGTGGTCTTACCAATGCCCTGTACAGTTGTAGCAGGACTTCCTTCCTATACTCCATCCCCCTTGCAATAAAGGCCAACATTACACTTGCCTTCCTGATTACTTGCTGTACCTGCATGCTAACTTTTTGTGTTCCATGTACAAGAACTCCCAGATCCCTCGGCACTGCAGCATTTTGTAATTGCTCCTCATTTAAATAATAATTTGCTTTTTTATTTATCCTACTAAAGTGGATAACCACACATTTTCACACATTATAATCCATCTGCCAAATTTTTGCCTACTCACTGAGCCTATCTATATCCCTTTGTAGATTCTTTGGGCTCTATTTTCCACATGGACGATTTTTGGCGCAGTTGAAGAAGTACGTCTGATTTTTTAGTGGCCCGACTGCGGCAAAAAAAAAGTTCCAAGTTTCGCCGAATTAACTTTGAATTTGGAGCAACGTACATTGGCCTTAAGCTCTGTGGGTGGAGCTTAAGGTCTGTGCCAAAAACTGATTCTACTTATCTCTGTAAGCTTGGCTAAATGTTAAGTCCTGCATGGGCTAGCCACGCTTCGGTTTATGGGATGTAATCTCCGTCAGCTCTGCTTCGGTTTATGCAATGTGCTATCATTCATCATGGTCCTTCAAATGAGCCTGCTGCCTGTGTGAGCCTACTCATGCCACCCTGCCCCCTCCCCTGCTGCTAACCGATTGTCTGTTCTGTTATATTTTGCAGAAATTGCGCCCATCCCAGAGGAAGCACAAACCCCTGCCACAGAAGAACGATCATTCGCGGAGGAGCCTGACCAGAATGAAGTCTTTATGCAGAACTCCCGCAGGAAGATCAGGATGAGAATGAGCAGGAGGATCAGGGGGAACGGGAAGGCCCCAATGTTGAGATTGTGACATTAAATCTGGAAGAAGAGGTGCACACGGATGTGCCAAGCCCTTTCTGGACTGTTACGAGCGAGGGGGCATTTCATGGTGTCCCACCATCCGAGGTTGCGGATCCCAGTGGGTTGCACGGGTTGAGGAGGGGAAGGAGAGCTCGAGAGCATTCTCCTGAAATGCAGGATCCAACAGATGTGGTTCAGCTCATGGCAATGAGTGGGGAGAGCATTGAGCTTACCCAATCACTCCTGGACACCATGGGTGGGGTGGGTCATGAGATAGCGAGATTGTCATCAGAAGTAATAACACTCTCGGGAGAAATGGGAACACTATTACAACACATTAGGGAGGGAATGTCGGAGGTCGCAGATACGCTGTCGGGGCAGATTAGGGAGGGAATGTCGGAGTTAGCTTCTGCAATAAGGGAACATTCCCAGGCTCTCATTGGCCAGCGGCAAATGATGGAATCAACTGGTAGCACTCACACTCCAATCCCCAGACCAACCTCAGGTGGTGTGCCGGTGTATCCACAGTCCAAGGTAGAGGCTGAGGAGGCCTGAGGTGGGCCTTCCACAATGCCGTCTCTTAGGGCCCACACCCGCCAACAAGAACACCGCTGTCCACGAGATGCTCGGAAATGGTTCCAGCGGGAGAAGGTCTGTGTCACCGGCCAAGGGTAGAGGCAGCAAGGGCAAGTATGGTGGGCGGTGTTAAGTCCTGACTCTAATGTACTGACTTACACGAGACACATGCTGAAGTCAAGGTCACTCAGAACCTACAACTTTAATTCCAGCTCTCCTGTGCTGCACTTGCCCGAGATCTCCCTTTATATACCTCAGTGGGACAGGTATGGAGTGTCTCCTGCAAGTGCACCCCTGGTGGTAAGGTATGCATATTGTTACAGGTCATATTCAGTTACAGTCATGTATAGCATGGTAAGATACAGTTATATACAGTAATGTGAGATACATGACAGGCGGTCTTAGAATAAGGGGGAGGAGAGATGGCTGCAGCTAAAGTTTGTTACTGTTGTTCTTATATTATTGTTATTTAACTGATCTTAATTTAAAAGTTTAAAGTTTTTAAGTCATCTAACTTGAAAAGCTTAAAGTTTTTAAGTGATCTTAATGAAAAAGTTTAAAGTTTGCAACAAAAATATTTTTATTAAAGTTAAGTGCAAGTGTACAAATGTTTAATAAACGTAATTCTTTTTTCAATTATACCAGAATCATGAACATTATGCTTTAAATTAACGCAACAAAGTCAACATGGTGACATTATACTTTAAATTAATGCAACAGTCAACATGGTGAATGATCAAATGTGCCGCTCATGCAGCAAAGCATTCAAGGATTAGCCGCTGACGCAAGGCTCTTGCCATGGCTATAAGTGCACGAGGGTCCCCCCTCCACTGCCGTCGTCCTGTGGGTTGAGGTGGTGGCATAGCTTCCTCCTGCTGCTGCTGCTCCTCCTCCTCCTCAGCCTGCTTGTCGTCCTCCTCATCCCCTCTCGCCTGAGGTTGCTCTTCAACTTCCAGTGCCTGGTGCCTCATGATGGCTAAGTTGTGCAGCATGCAGCACACGATAGTGAACTGACTGGCAATCTCAGGGGCATACTGCAGATTGCCTCCAGAGTGGTCCAAGTATTGGAAACACTGCTTTAGTATTCCAATTGTCCTCTCAATGATGCTGTGTGTGGTTATGTGGGACACGTTGTACTGACGCTCGGCTTCTGTCCGGGTATTGCGTGGGGGTGGGAGCAGGGGGGATCATGAGCAAGGTGGCGAGCCCGTAACCCTTGTCCCCCAGCAGCCAGCTCTGCCCTTCTGGCTGCTGCTGAAAAATGGAAGATATAGCGCTCTCGCGTAAGATGAACGCATCATGGGTGTTCCCTGGGTATCTGGCATCAACTGTCATGGTGCGATGCATGTCAGCGCAGACCAGCTGGACATTTAGTGAATGGAACCCTTTCCTGTTACTGTAAACTGCGAATCATTCAAAGCTGCTCGCAAGGCGATGTGGGTACAATCAATCGCACCCTGTACCTTGGGGAAGCCAGCAATCCTCGAGAAGCTCACAGCCCTGTCACACATTGCCTGGGCAGTCATGGGGAACTTGATGTAATTGTCCCTGTGGGCATACAGTGCAGTAGTCACTTGGCGAATGCAGCTATGTGTTGCATGCTGCGAGATGCAGCATACGTACCCAGTTGAGGCCTGGAACGAGCCGGAGGCATAGAAGGCAAGTGCTGCAGTCACCGTGATCTCTATGGGTAGTCCAGTCCTCCTCCCGCTTCTAGGCTGCAGGTCTGCCCTGATTAGTTGGCAGTGATCACTTCCTTCCAAAAGAGCAGCCTGCATGCAGTCTGCCTCACTCAGGTGCAGGTATGAGTGCCTCTCCCTGTACACCCGATGCGAGTAAGGCCTCCTTGCCATCATTCTTTGAGCTCTCTGGTTCCTGAGATACTGTTGTCTTATTAATCTTCTCCTTTGCATAGCCATGAAGCAAAACGCGTTTACTAATTGAGACATTGTTAGGATCGCCCCCCATTGTTTTTTCTTACTCACAGCAAGCACTCACACCTTTTCCATCTCAAAAGGTTGATGCCCTAGTCTATGGACCATACCCTGGTCTGCGCATGCATATCACTAGGCTCCATTTCTATGGTGACATGATGCTCAAGGCAGAGATTTGGGCCACCAAATACACGGGATAAAATGAAGACTGGAGGCAATATTCATGGTGCAGAATGGTGCCGTAAATTCAGCCCTTTGTGTCCTCCTCACAACTTGCTTTCCCACCTATCTTTGTATCATCAGCAAATCTGACTAGATTACACTCGGTCCCTTCATCCAAGTCATTAACATAAATTGTAAATAGTTGAGGCCCCAGCACTGATCCCTGTGGCATTCCGCTAGTTACAGTTTGCCAACTTGAAAATGACCCATTTATCCCGACTCTCTGTTTTCTGTTAGTTAGCCAATCCTCTATCCATGCTAATATATTACCCCTAACCTCGTGAGCTCTAATCTTGTGCAGTAACCTTTTATGTGGCACCTTATCGAATGCTTTCTGGAAATCCAAATACACGACATATACTGGTTCCCTTTTATCCACTCTGCTCATTACATCCTCAAAGAGCTCCAGCAAATTTGTCAAACATGATTTCCCTTTCATAAAACCATGCTGACTCTGCTTGGCTGCATTATGATTATCTAAATGTCCTGCTACTACTTCCTTAATGATGGACTCCAGCATTTTCCCAATGACGGATGTTAGGCTAACTGATCAATAGTTTCCTGCTTTCTGTTTCCAGTCCGCTGGGATCTCTCTAGAATTCAGGGAATTTTGGTAGATTACAACCAATGCATCCACTATCTCTGCAGCCATTTCTTTTAAGACCCTAGGATGCAGGCCATCAGGTCCAGGGGACTTGTCCACCTTCCGTTCGATTAGTTTGCCGAGTACTTTATCTCTAGTGATTGTTTAAATTCCCTCCCCCCCATAGCTCTTTGATTATCAATTATTGGGATGTTTTTGGTGTCCTCTACCGTGAAGACCGGTACAAAATATTTGTTCAAAGTCTCTGCCATTTCCCTGCTTCCTATTATTAATCCCCTAGTTTCATCCTCTGAGAGCCAATGTTTACTTTATATATCTGGTAGAAGCTCTTGTTTTTATATTTCTTGCTAATTTACTCTCATATGCTATCTTCTCTGTCTTTATCATTTTTTTTATCCTTTGCTGATTTCTAAACATTTCCCAATCCTCTGGCCTTCCATGGTGCTTCGCAATATTGTATGCCTTTGTTTTCAATTTGATACCATCCTTTACTTCCTTAGTTAACCAGGGATGTTTCATCCTTCTCTCAGGGTCTTTTTTTCTCAGTCGAATAAATCTTTGCTGAGAGTTATGAAATATCTCCTTAAATGCGTGCCACTACTTTCCTACTAAGAAGAAGAGGAGTCTTACCTTGTATTATATTTTCCCAGTCCACTTTAACCAACTCTGCCTTCATACCTTTGTAGTTATCTTTATTTAAGTTCAGGACACTAGTTTGAGACCTAGCTTTCTCACCCTCAAACTGAATTTGAAATTCTACCATGCTATGATCACTCTTCCCAAGAGGATCCTTCACTACCAGATCATTGACTAATCCAGACTTGTTACACACTACCAGATCTAAAATAGTCTGCTACCCTGGTTGGTTCCACAATGTATTGTTCCAAGAAATCATCCTGCATATACTCTATGAACTCTTCCTCAAGGCTACCTTTGCCAATTTGATTTGTCCAATTAATATGAAGATTAAAATTGTCCATGATTATTGCTGTACCTTTCTTACAAGCCTCCATTATTTCTTAATTTATACACTGCGCTACAGTGTAGCTACTGTTTGGGGGCCTGGAGACCACTCCCACCAATGACTTCTTTCCTTTATTATTTCTTATCGCCACCCAAACTGATTTTACATCTTGATCTTCTGAGCCAATATCATTTCTCACTACTGCACTGATCTCATCCTTTATTAAAAGAGCTACCCCACCTCCTTTTCCTTTCTGCCTATCCTTACGAAATGGCAAATACCCCTGAATTCTGTTCCCAGTCTTGGTCACCTTGCAACCACGTCTCTGTAATGACCATCAGATCATACCCATTACATCAATCAAGTCATGCCCATTTATTTTTATTTGTGCCGTCAACTCATCGATAGTGCTTTTCTGTCTTCTGCCTCTGTGAGCGCATTTTGGCAACCTGAAATTAAAGCAGAAAATGCTGGAAATACTTACCAGTTCAGGCAGCAACTCGGCATGAGACATTAATTCTGTTTCTCTCTCCACAGATGCTGCCTGACTTGTTGAGTATTTCCATCATTTTCTGTCTTTGCAGAGGCCTTCTGTTACCATCCAAAGACTTTCAAGCGTCCAAATGCATTCCCTGCACACTTTAAAACTTTTAACATCTGGTCCGCCAAGCCATTACTTCTATGAAATATTTAAAAAACAGTCCAAAAGCTTAAATGCAAATTTACCTGTAAGATGTGTGTATCCCTTTAAGAAGCGCTGGCAGTATCTCTGCAGGCTGGGTCTGTGCATACTTAGGACGCAGTGTAATGATGAGCGAAAACGTCCGCGTCAATGGCAGCGCTATGGCCCTTACCATAATGGCGGCCACCGTGTCCCGTGCTGGAAGTAGCTGGAAGTGAGGCGGCCACCAGTTACTTCAAGAAAACCAGCATTAACAGCAGTAGACAATTTCTAGGCCTATGAGTTCAAGCCATGTTTAATTCACAGAAGAACATATTCCCCAAATCTTCAACAAGTGCCAAAAAGTCTATTCACCCTATCCAGAACTTCTTCAAGCTGTGCCTACCCTTTGTGGCAGCAAACTGACTTGCTCCTGTTCCTAATCCATTACTTCTACTCGGTCCTCCCATAATGAGATGAGGTTGCGTGGGCAGGGATGGTTCAGCTGGAATCTTTGAGGCCTATGGTGGCTCTCATCTCAGAGAGGAGCTGACGAGTACTAATTGTTTTAATTAACTGGGAATTGCAATTAGGAGCCAGCTATTCATCTAAAATAGTTCTGGAAGGGAAAGTCAGATGTTTGCTCAGAAAAACTGTCACATAATTGGGAATCATATATTAAATAATCTCAGCTGTTGCAAGCCCTACTGCAAAGATTCAGTGAGATGAGGCAAGCAATGTATAATAATAATGTTAACCTCCCTCCAGCCCCAGCAATGTATGATGCACAAGGCATTAGAGAAGGTGGCTGAAAGCAGGCAGTATCAATCAGCTGCCACAGGATGTGACTGTCTTCCAACTGGATAGTCCAGAGCAGTCAAGGAGTCACCAGAATCTGAGCAGACTGTCAGTGAAATTTTTCAGCCAGGCAGCGCACTTACTCCTTCCACAAGGTTTTTTACATCTTGATTAGGTTTTTATTTTAGGTGTCACTCCTCTGAAACAAAGCTCAAGCACCACACTGCAGCAGCACAAGCTGCAAACAATTAACAACAATTCTAGTTTTGGCACAAGCATTGTTGCATCTGTGCCAGGCTCCTTTCAATTGCCCCCTCCCCAACCCTAGCATGGGTATTCTTAGTGAAGCCCAGAGGTAAACTTCCTTGGAAAATGTCTGAATTTTATTTAAGTATTTTCCAAGAAAGCTTCCCACTGGACGCTCCCAGGAATTTTAGAACACCTTTTTTGATTCATAGGTGATAGATTTTTAATGTGGGGAAAAAAACCTTTTCTTATTTGAGGTTGGTCACTGCAATGCCTAAACTCAGAAATTCAGGCTTGTAAGTTCAGAGGGAACATATAATGCAAGAATGTGTCACTGTTTACTGTGACAGTTTGAAAAGTAAGAGTAGAGGACCTCGAAATTCAGGGATTTAGCACCAACCATTACCTCCAGGTTCGGAGAAAAAAGTGTTGTACGCCACTCTTCCGTCCGCTGCCAGCAGGTCCCGCGGCGGCCGCTATTTTTGGATGGCCAGCAGCACTGCTGATGTTGGCGCTCACCAAAATGATGTAGATGATGCAGATTGTGACGTCAGTGAGTTTGCAATACTCATTTGTTGCCTGATCCACGAGTTTCGACTTCGCAGCTCCACTTACCGCCATGCCTTAAGTGCGGCGATCTGAGCAAGCATTGAGAAGCAGGAAGGAGGCTCCAGCAGCGCTAATTGAAGGGATCATCAGCAATAACTTGCACCTGACATGTTTCTCCAGTTTGCCTGGCTCTGTGCAACTTTCTGCAACTCCAGCAGCTTTATTAACTTGTTTCCAGGTTCTAAGGTAACAGGGAGTGTTGTTGCAAGTGAAGCATGCCATCATTATTATTTAAAGGCTTCTGCTCACAACATTTGCTCACAGTCAAGGGGGCTCTACTGGCAGTCTCCCTTCTGTTATGTGCGACCTTGGCCTGCAAAAGAAAGGGAAGTGTGTGAGTGAGTGTGCTACAATGTGTTTGGGTGATTTTCCTGCCAAAATTGAATAGCTGTCAGCGTGTGCAACTTGTGAGATGTGGTTGTGAGTGTTGCAAGAGTGGTAAGATTGTGAGGGTGAAGTAAAGCTATCATTGTGAGGTCTGAGTGGTGATGGGTTGAGATTGTTAGTAGGTGAGTGATGGGGGTGTGGTGCATTGAGCAGTGTGTGAGGCTTGTGGTGCAGATGGTGGGATGGGCATTTGCTGAAACCTTCATTCACCTGGACTTGCCGTGTGAGGTCATGAAACTTCTTGTGGCAAGGAATCGCTGACCTGGGGATCACAATGCTGGCCGTCACATAGGCGACTATTTCCTGCCAGAGCCTTCAAGATGTATGCTGCAAGGGCTTCTGTGGTGTATGAAATGATACAATGAACTCCGTACTGTGAACCAGTGACCAGGTGTAACCTGGTCAGTCTTTAATGGCTTCCAGAAGTGAAGATACAAAGGTGAAGTTCAGGTTATATACCGGGCCCAGCACGAGTGTACTTATGATGCTAGGACCTCTGACGTTAGTGCCTCCTGTTGGTGGGCAGACCTTATGTACATACATTACATCATTCCCCCCCCAGTTATTGGCACAAGTCCATATTACAAGTTCAGATGGTCCAGAGCCCTTCGCTCCCTGGTTGACCATCTCAGTACAATCCCAGTGCTTTCTGAGTCTCTCACGACTTGGCGTTGACGACAGTGGGTTGTTCTGATGGCTGGACGTGAGTTGGTTGGTTGTCTAAGCTCGCGGTGTCTTCTTCCAACTGTTTGTCAGTGTGTCTTAGCTTGATTTGATCAATGTGTTTCCTGCACATCTGCCCATTCTTGAGCTTAAACATATACACCCGATTACCCTTCTTATCCATAACATTGCCCGGGAACCACTTTGGGTGGATTCACTCTGGAGCATCCGCGATGCTGAGGATGCCGTGAATAGCACGTTTAGTGAGTTCGTCTCACCGCAGGTAAAAGCTACACAGATAGACAGGGAATGGGAGACCAACAGGAAGAGCAGTGGAAGGAAGGTAGTGCAAAGGTCCCCTGCGGTCATCCCCCTCCAAAACAGATACACCATTTTGGGTACTGCTGAGGGGGATGACTCATCAGGGGAGGGCAGCACCAGCCAAGTCCATGGCACCGTGGATGGCTCTGCTGCACAGGAGGGCAGGAAAAAGAGTGGGAGAGCTATAGTGGTAGGGGATTCTATTGTAAGGGGAATAGATAGATATTTCTGCGGCTGCAATCGAGTCTCCAGGATGGCATGTTGCCTCCTTGGTCAAAGATGTCTCGGAGCGGTTGCAGGATATTTTGGAAGGGGAGGGTGAACAGCCAGTTGTCGTGGTGCCTATAGGTACCAACGTTAAAGGGAAAAAAACGGGATGAGGTCCTACAAGGTGAATTTAGGGAGCTAGGAGTTAAATTAAAAAGTAGGACCTCAAAGGTAGTAATCTCAGGATTGCTACCAGTGCCACGTGCTAGTCAGAGTAGGAATCGCAGGATAGCTCAGATGAATACGTGGCTTGAGGAATGGTTCAGAAGGGAGGGATTCAAATTCCTGGGGCATTGGAACTGGTTCTGGGGGAGGTGGGACCAGTACAAACCAGACGGTCTGCACCTGGGCAGGACCGGGACCAATATCCTAGGGGGAGAGTTTGCTAGTGCTGTTGGGGAGGGGTTAAACTAATATGGCAGGGGGATGGGAACCTATGCAGGGAGACAGAGGGAAGTAGAATGGGGGCAGAAGCAAAAGATAGAAGAAAAGTAAAAGTGGAGGGCAGAGAAACCCAAGGCAAAGATCAAAAAGGGCCACATTACAGCAAAATTCTAAAGGGGCAAAGCGTGTTCAAAAGACAAGCCTGAAGGCTCTGTGCCTCAATGCGAGGAGTATTCATAATAAGATGGACGAATTAACTGCATAGGCAACAATTAATGAATATGATATAATTGGCATCACGGAGACATGGCTCCAGGGTGACCAAGGCTGGGAGCTCAACATCCAGGGGTATTCAACATTCAGGAAGGATAGACAGAAAGGAAAAGGAGGTAGGGTAGCATTGCTGGTTAAAGAGGAAATTAATGCAATAGTAAGGAAGGACATTAGCTTGGATGATGTGGAATTGGTATGGGTGGAGCTGCGGAATACCAAACGGCAGAAAACGCTAGTAGGAGTTTTGTACAGACCACCAAACAGTAGTAGTGAGGTTGGGGACAGCATCAAACAAGAAATTAGGGATGCGTGCAATAAAGGTACAGCAGTTATCATGGGCGACTTTAATCTACATATAGATTGAGCTAACCAAACTGGTAGCAATGCGGTGGAGGAGGATTTTCTGGAGTGTATTAGGGATGGTTTTCGAGACCAATATGTCGAAAAACCAACTAGAGGGCTGGCTATCCTAGACTGGGTGATTGTAATGAGAAAGGACTAATTAGCAATCTTGGTGATGTGTAACGAGAAAGGACTAATTAGCAATCTTGGGGAAGAGTGACCATAATACGGTAGAATTCTTTATTAAGATGGAGAGTGACATAGTTAATTCAGAGACTAGGGTCCTGAACTTAAGGAAAGGTTACTTTGATGGTATGAGACGTGAATTGGCTAGAATAGACTGGCAAATGATACTTAAAGGGTTGACGGTGGATAGGCAATGGCAAACATTTAAAGATCACATGGATGAAATTCAACAATTGTACATCCCTATCTGGAGTAAAAATAAAATGGGGAAGGTGGCTCAACCGTGGGAAATTAGGGAAAGTGTTAAATCCAAGGAAGAGGCATATAAATTGGCCAGAAAAAGCAGCAAACCTGAGGACTGGGAGAAATTTAGAATTCAGCAGAGGAGGACAAAGGGTTTAATTAGGAGGGGGAAAATAGAGTATGACAGGAAGCTTGCCAGGAACATAAAAACTGACTGCAAAAGCTTCTATAGATATGTGAAGAGAAAAACATTAGTGAAGACAAACGTAGGTCCCTTGTGTCATGTATCTCACACTACTGTACATAACTGTATCTTACCATGCTATACATGACTGTAACTAGATATGACCTGTAACCACAAGCATACCTTACCACCAGGAGTGCATTTGTAGGAGACACTGCATACCTGTTCCACACAAGTATATAAAGGCAGGTCTCAGGCAAGTGTGGCATTTGAGAGCTGTGAAATTAAGGTGCAGGTCCTGAGTGACCTTGACTTCAGCATGTGCCTCATGTAAGTCTGTACTGCAGGGTCAGGACTTTACACCTTGCAGTCAGATTCAGGTGAATTTATAATGGGGAGCAAAGAAATGGCAGACCAGTCGAACAAATACTTTGGTTCTGTCTTCATGACGGAAGACACAAGTAACCTTCCAGAAATACTAGGGGACCGAGGGTCGAGTGAGTAAGAGGAACTGAAGGATATCCTTATTAGTCAGGAAATTGTGTTAAGGAAATTGATGGGATTGAAGGCCGATAAATCCACGGGGCTTGATAGTCTGCATCCCAGAGTACTTAAGGAAGTGGCCCTAGAAATAGTGGATGCATTGGTGATCATTTTCCAACAGTCTATCGACTCTGGATCAGTTTCTATGGACTGGAGGGTAGATAATGTAACACCACTTTTTAAAACAGGAGGGAGAGAGAAAATGGGTAATTATAGACCGGTTAGCCTGACATCAGTAGTGGGGAAAATGTTGCAATCAATTATTAAAAATGAAATAGCAGCGCATTTGGAAAGCAGTGACAGGATCGGTCCAAGTCAGCATGGATTTATGAAAGGGAAATCATGCTTGACAAATCTCTGGAATTTTTTGAGGACATAACTAGTAGAGTGGACAAGGGAGAACCAGTGGATGTGGTGTATTTGGATTTTCAAAAGGCTTTTGACAAGGTCCCACACAAGAGATTGGTGAGCAAAATTAAAGCACATGGTATTGAGGGTAATGTACTAACGTGGATAGAAAACTGGTTGGCAGAAAGGAAGCAGAGAGTCGGGATAAATGGGTCCTTTTCAGAATGGCAGGCAGTGACTAGTGGGGTGCCGCAGGGCTCAGTGCTAGGATCCCAGCTATTTACAATATACATTAATGATTTAGATGAAGGAATTGAGTGTAATATCTCCAAGTTTGCAGATGACACTAAGCTGGGTGGTGGTGTGAGCTGTGAGGAGGACACTAACAGGCTGCAGGGTGACTTGGACGGGTTAGCTGAGTGGGCAAATGCATGGCAGATGCAGTATAATGTGGATAAATGTGAGGTTATCCACTTTGGGGGCAAAAACACAAAGGCAGAATATTATCTGAATGGCGACTGATTAGGAAAAGTGGAGGTGCAACGAGAGCTGGGTGTAATGGTACACCAGGCATTGAAAGTTGGCATGCAGGTACAGCAGGCGGTAAAGAAGGCAAATGGTATGTTGGCCTTCATAGCTAGGGGATTTGAGTATAAGAGCAGGGAGGTCTTACTGCAGTTGTACAGGGCCTTGGTGAGGCCTCAGCTGGAATATTGTGATCAGTTTTGGTCTCCTAATCTGAGGAAGGATGTTATTGCTATTGAGGGAGTGCAGCGAAGGTTCACCAGACTGATTCCCGGGATGGCAGGACTGACATATGAGGAGAGACTGGATCGACTGGACCTTTATTCACTGGAGTTTAGAAGGACAAGAGGGGATCTCAAAGAAACATATAAAATGCTGACGGGACTGAACAGGTTAGATGCTGGAACAATGTTCCCGATGTTGGGGAAGTCCAGAACCAGAGGACACAGTCTAAGGATAAGGGGTAAGCCATTTAGGGCTGAGAGGAGGAGAAACTTCTTCACTCAGAGAGTTGTTAACCTGTGGAATTTCCTGCTGCATAGAGTTGTTGACGCCAGTTCATTGGATATATTCAAGAGGGAGTTAGATATGGCCCTTATGGCTAAAGGGATCAAGGGGTATGGAGAGAAAGCAGGAAAGGGGTACTGAGGTGAATGATCAGCCATGATCTTATTGAATGGTGGTGCAGGCTCGAAGGGCCGAATGGCCTACTCCTGCACCTATTTTCTATGTTTCTATGTTTCTATGTTTCTTGGCCCTTGACCATGGCTAAATACATACACTGGGTAATTTACAGATATGTCGTGTGACACTGCGGCGCAGTCGTGATACCACTGCTGGCGTTGACGTCGGGTTTCGACATGATCGTTAATGTCAGGATGGACGAGAGAAAACTTGGTTTTGTGGCCTCTCTTCATCAATAGTTTCACAGGCGGGACCCCTGTCCTGTAACTGAGCAGTATGCGTGACAGGCGTGTCTGCAAGGAACCGTGAGTTACGCGTGTCAGGCTCTGCTTGATGGTTTGAACTGCCCGCTCCGCTTGACCATTGGACGCGGGTTTGAACAGGGCTGACCTTATGTGTTTTATGCCATTGCGTTTCATGAACTCTTGAAACTCCAGGCTCGTGAAACACGGTCCGTTGTCGCTGACAACGATGTCTGGCAGACCATGTGTGGCAAACATGGCTCTCAGATTCTCAATGGTGGCAGTGAACGTGCTGGATGACATGATCACACATTCTATCCATTTGGAGTATGCATCCACCACCACAAAAAACATTTTACCGAGGAAGGGGCCCGCAAAGTCGATGTGGATTTTAGACCACGGTTTGGATGGCCATGACCACAGACTGAGCGGAGCTTCCTTTGGGGCATTGCTTAACTGCATGCAAGTGCTGCACTGATGCACGCATGACTCTAAGTCCAAGTCAATGCCAGGCCACCAAACATGGGACCTGGCGATGGCCTTCATCATGACAATACCGGGAAGCGTACTATGTAACTTCCGTATAAATCTCGCCCTGCCTTTCTTGGGCATTACAACACGATTACCCCACAGTAAACAGTCGGACTGGATGGAAAGCTCAGCTTTGCGACGGCTGTATGCTTTGGTTTCATCACCCATTTTCTTGAGGATGGTCAACCAGTCCCCGTTAAGAACAGAATGTTTTACAACCGATAGGGTCAGATCCTGGTTGGTTAAGCAGTGACAGGCGACCCTTCACTCTCAAAGGCATCCATGACCATGAGTAGCTCTGCGGGCAATGGCGTTTCCACCACGGTAACCGGCTCAATGCATCAGCGCAGTTGTTGGTGCCTGGTCTATGGCGAATGACATAATCATAGGCAGAAAATGTCAGCGCCCACCTCTGGATGTGGGACGACGCGTTGGTGTTGATATCTTTATGTTCCGAGAATAACGATGTAAGCGGCTTGTGATCGGTTTCTAGCTCGAAACAAAGCCCAAACAGGTACTGGTGCATTTTTTTTAACCCCATAAACACATGCTAAAGCATCTTTCTCTACCATGCCGTAGGCTCTTTCTGCCTTGGACAGGCTTCGAGATGCGTATGGAACTGGTTGTAATTTGCTTGCTGGAGTACGCAGCCGACCCCATAGGATGACGCATCACAGGTCAAAACTAGATGCTTGCATGGGTCATACAGTATCATTAGCTTGTGGGAACACAACAGATTTCTAGCCTTCTCAGAGGCTCTGTTTTGAAGTTCACTCCACACCCAGTCATCTCCGTTCCTGAGCAGCTTGTGCAAAGGCTCTAATACTGTGCTCACTTTGGGTAAGAGGTTACCGAAGTAGTTGAGAAGACCCAGGAACGAACGCAGTTACGTCACATTCTGGGGCCGGGGCGCATTATTGATGGCCTCTGTTTTCGCGTCTGTAGGCCTGATTCCGTCTGCAAATATCTTTTGTCCAAAGAATTCGACCTCTGGTGCCATGAAAATGCACTTCGAACATTTCAGCCTGAGTCCCACTTTGTCCAGTCGATAATCCATAATGGTAGATCATGAACCGCTCCCTCATACGACACTCTTACTGCTGCACTACCAATCACAGGTATGAGCTCTTTGGTGTAGGTACGCAATTTCACATTTATCAGACTCAGCTTGGGTCTCTCTGCCTTGGTCTCCCACAACTTTTTGAAAGTCCTCTGTCTCATTATCGATTGACTCACACCCGTGTCTAATTCCATGGATATCGGCATGCCGTTTATTTTTACCTCCATCATTATCGGTTGGCTCTTTGTTAGGAATGCACGTACACTATACACTTCCTCCTCAGAGCTCTTAAATACCTCAGGCTGCATCGCCAGATCCATGCTGGATTGATCATCATCCACGTGGTGTGTCGCAGCTCGCTTGCTCCGCTGTGGATACGTCCGCTGAAGATGCCCCGTCTTCGCACACCCTCTACATACATACTGCCTGAAGTGGCACTGATGGGGTCGGTGATTGCCCCCGCAATGCCAACACATTGAGCTCGGATTTGCACCCGATGGCGGGCTTTGAGCGGCTCCCGTTCTCGCATACGCAGTCGAGTAGGCCCTCGATGGCAAACTTTGAGCGGCTCCCGGTCTTGCAGACGCAGTCAAGTAGGCCCTGCCATGGGCAGCTCTGCTGGCCATCGATACAATTTTGTGCACAGTACCTGCCGTGGAGTTCCTGTTTTGTTGCGATATCTGCTTCGTGCTTTTCTGCGTGGACATGCAAGCCTGGGCGATGGTGATGACCTTGCTGAGGTCCAGTGTCTCTGCAGCCAGCAGCTTACTTAAGATGGCCTCGTAGTTGACCCCGATCACGAAAAAGTCATGCAGCATGTCTTCCAATGCAGGCCCAAATTTGCAAGGCCCTGCAAGATGTCTCAGGTCGGCAACAAATGCCGCTACGTCTTGGCCTTCTGGACGAACGTGGTATAGAAGCGATATCTGGATATGAGGATTCCTTCCGTGGTTTTAAGGTGTTCCCAAACTAGAGCACACATTTCTTTGTAATCCTTTTCTGTAGGAAGAGTGGGTGAGAGCAGATTCTTAATGAGTGCATAGATCGTGGGGCCACAGACGGTGAGAAGAACTGCCCTGAGCTTCTCTGCATCCTCGTCTTTGTTTAGGTCATTTGCCACGAAATACTGGTCAAGATGATCGGTGAAATCTCCACAATCCTCGCCCTCATTGAATCTCTCGAGATCGATTGTGCTGTGCTTGTCATACTTTTGCGTGGGTTTGTATTTGCCTCGTCGCCAGTTGTGGTGTTTGAAATGATATAATGAACTCCGTACTGTGAGCCAGTGACTAGGTGTAACCTGGTCAGTCTTTAATGACTTCCGGAAGTGAAGATACAAAGATGAAGTTCAGGTTATATACCGGGCCCAGCACACGTGTACCTATGACCCTAGGACCTCCGACGGTAGTGCCCCCCGTTGTTGGGCAGATCTTATGTACATACATTACAGCTTCCTGCCAGTCTGCGGGACGCGGACAGCCCGCCTCCTCTCCATGGCCACCAGCAGTGCCTCAAAAGCCATGTCTGAGAATCTGTGGGCTCTCTCCCGGTGCTGAGGCTCAGCCATTGCCATCTGCTTCCAGGTGGAGTTCGAACTGGATTGACAATGAGGTGCTGTAGCAATGAGGGAGAGGATTGGGGAGATTTCACGATCGTCTTGACCAGTATTTCGTGGCAAACGACTGAAACAAAGACAAGGATGCAGAGAAGCGCAGGGCAGTTCTTCTCACCTTTAACTACTGAATATAGCCTGTGCCACAAATGACTGGGAATTAGACTGGACCCGATATTGGCCCACCTGTTGAGCGATAAGCCAATGAGCAGCAGTATTAAAGCTAAAATCAAGATACCATGTTACTGAGGACTGAGCACGAATTTTGCATGTCACCAAGATCATTTTGACATGGCGCAGCTTAATATTGTTGGCCGTTTTGGGGCCATATCCAATTTTTACAAACTTTTTAATAAACAGTTTGATCAATATTTTACTGAGAAGTTCTCAATGTTATTGTTCAACTTGTACATTTCTGACTAATTTCAGCGACCCTTATACATAAAAACACACTCCATGAAATTTAAAGCATATGTAAAGTTGGCAAATTAAATCCCAGCCTCTTCCAGAAGTTGTTCCCCACTCCCCATTAAAGTATCCTTGCTGCAGTTTTCTTCATGTGGGCAAGTATAAAAAATGAATGTGTTTGGCAGCCAGTGTCATGTTATGAAATTGTCTCATAATAAAACCATCCCCAGACAAATCTGTCGCAGTATGGAATCTTTTGCCCACAAAAGAAATTCTCTGCTTCAAGAAAGTAAAGCTTCTGCTCCAAATAAAGTAACCCCACCTCTAACCCGAACCCTGACCCTAATCATTTTGCTAGCAAACGAGGAAAAACTGAGCAACAGCTCCAAAAAAGCTGATACTGTCCCTGAAAAGCTGACAAATTCCAAAAAAAACAGGACCTGACATGTGAAAACAAATAGTTCTGTGAGCTTTGTACCTCACACTTTAGGTATACAACATTCCTTTGCTTGTATTGGAGGAAAATAACATAAAAGGCTGAAGGGGTAATCTGAATGGGTGATGTATTTGTAGGATCATGCAGGGGCATGCTCCCCAGAAGAATTTTTTCCCCTATTTCATTGACCCACAAACAGCAATGTGATAATGACCGGATAATCTGTTTTTAGTGATGTTGGTTGAGGGATAAATATTGGCCAGGTGGAATTACCTTGCTCTTCTTCGAAATAGTGCCACGGGATCCATGAGATCCATGGAATCATACATCTGAGAGAGCAGACGGGGCCTCGGATTAATGTCTCTGATTTTGCAGAGCTTCCTTCATACTGCACTGGGATTTCAGCCTAGATTTTGTGCTCAAGTCTCTGGAGTAAGACTTGAACTCACAACCTTCTGATTCAGAGATGAGAGTGCTATCACTGAGCCACACCTTCCCATTTTTCTGCCCCCTTGCTATCATTTTTCCCCAACCTTCTCCTACCTGAATCCAGTGGCTAACAGACTGTACAGATTCTGCTTTTCTTCTCCATATTCTCCCAGCATTAATGATAGTGATCATCGCCTCGGTGTACTATAAGTAAACACTAACTGTGTTCCACTGGCATGTATCCTAATCCTAACCCTAACACTATCCCTAAATCTTAACCTAACTTTAGCCTAAACCTAACCTTCAAACTAACATAAGAAGATTGGGTCCAAAGTTCCATGGCACTTTACAGGCACTCCTGCAGGTGGGAGTGTGGCAATAGGGGCGGATGATATTCCAGGACTTGGACATGCTGGCTCTTGGCCTGTGCTGCCAGTCCATGGGGCCTTGTAAGAGGAGGAACCTCTATCTACCCTTACAAGACACTTGTATTATAGAGAAGGGAGTCAGGCTTGGGTACTCTTTATTCATCCTTGGGCGTCACAGAGACCTGACATAACTGGAGGTCTATTGATAAAGGATGGAATCACTGCAATAGTGAGAAACGATATTGGCTCAAATGATCGGGATGTTGAAACAGTTTGGGTGGAGATAAAGAATAATAAGGGGAAAAAGTCACTGGTGGGCATAGTCTATAGGCCCCCTAACAGTAGCAACTCTGTTGGTCGGAGTATAAACTAGGAAATAGTGGGGGCTTGTAAAAAGGGAACAGCAATAATCATGGATGATTTTAACCTCCATATTGATTGGACAAATCAAATTGGTCCAGGTAGCCTTGAGGAAGAGTTCATAGAGTGCATAAGGGATGGGTTCCTTGAGCAGTATGTAACGGAACCAACCAAGGGGCAGGCTATCTTAGATCTGGTCCTGTGTAATGAGACAGGATTAATAAACAATCTCCTCCTAGTAAAGGATCCCCTTGGAATGAGTGATCATAGCATGATTGAATTTCAAATTCAGGTGGAGGGTGAGAAAGTTGGATCTCTAACTAAGTACTAAGCTTAAATAAAGGAGATTATGAAGGTATGGGGGCAGAGTTGGCTAAAGTGGACTGGGAAAATAGATTAAAATGTAAGATGGTTGATGAACAGTGGCGTACATTTAAGGAGATATTTCACAACTCTCAATAAAAATATATTCCAGTGAGGAGAAAACGGTGTAAAAGAAAAGATAGCCATCCATAGCTAACTAAAGAAATAAATGACGGTTTCCAATTAAAAACAAGGGCATACAAAGTGGCCAAAACTAGTGGAAGGACACAAGATTGAGAAGCTTTTAAAAGCCAGCAAAGAATGACTAAAAAAATGATTAAGAAAGGGAAGATAGACTATGAAAGTAAACTAGCACGAAATATAAAAACAGATAGCAAGAGTTTCTATAAGTATATAAAAAGGAAAAGAGTGTCTAAAGTAAATATTAGTCCCTTAGACGACGAGACCGGGGAATTAGTAATGGGGAACATGGAGATGGCAGAAACTCTGAACAAATATTTTGTATCAGTTTTTAACATAGAGGACACAAACAATATCCCAACAATGGATGGTCAAGGGGCTAATGGGGGGTGGGGGCGAGGAACTTAACAGAAACACAATCACTAAGGAGGTGGTACTCAGGAAGATAATGGGACTAAAGGCGGATAAATCCCCTGGACCTGATGGCTTGCATCCTAGGGTCTTGAGAAGTAGCGGCAGGGATAGTGGCTGCATTGGTTGTAATTTACCAAAATTCCCTGGATTCTGGGAAGGTCCCAGCAGATTGGAAAACTGCAAATGTAACGCCCCTATTTAAAAAAGGAGGCAGACAAAAAGCAGGAAACTATAGACCAGTTAGCCTAACATCTGTGGTTGGGAAAATGTTGGAGTCCATTATTAAAGAAGCAGTAGCAGGACATTTTGAAAAGCAAAATTTGGTCAGTCAGAGTCAGCATGGATTTATGAAGGGGAAGTCATGTTTGACAAATTTATTGGAATTCTTTGAGGATGTAACGAACAGGGTGGATAAAGGGGAACCAGTGGATGTGTTGTAGTTGGACTTCCAAAAGGCATTTGACAAAGTGCCACATAAAAGGTTACTGCACAAGATAAAAGTTCACGGGGTTGGGGGTAATATATTAACATGGATAGAGGATTGGCTAACTAACAGAAAACAGAGAGTCGGGATAAATGATTCATTCTCGGGTTGGCAATCAATAACTAATGTGGTGCCGCAGGAATCATTGCTGGGACCCCAACTATTTACAATCTGTATTAACGACTTGGAAGAAAGGACTGAATGTAACGTAGCCAAATTTGTTGACGATACGAAGATGGGAGGAAAAGCAATGTGTGAGGAGGACACAAAAAATCTGCAAAAGGACATAGACAAGCTAAGTGAGTGGGCTAAATTTGGCAGATGGAGTATAATGTTGGAAAGTGCGAGGTCATGCACTTTGGCAGAAAAAAATCAAAGAGCAAGTTATTATTTAAATGGAGAAAAATTGCAAAGTGCTGCAGTACAGCGGGACCTGGGGGTACTTATGCATGAAACACAAAAGGTTAGTATGCAGGTACAGCAAAAGATCAGGAAGGCCAATAGAATCTTGGCCTTTATTGCAAAGGGGATGTAGTATAAAAGCAGGGAAATCTTGCTACAGTCATACATGGTATTGGTGAGGCCACACCTGGAGTATTGCGTACAGTTTTGGTTTCCATATTTACGAAAGAATATACTTGCTTTGGAGGCAGTTCAGAGAAGGTTCACTAGATTGATTCCGGAGATGAAGGGGTTGACTTATAAGGAAATATTGAGGAGGTTGGGCGTCTACTCATTGGATTTCAGAAGAATGAGAGGTGATCTTATCGAAATGTATAAGATTATGAGGGGGCTTGACAAGGTGGATGCAGAGAAGATATTTCCACTGAAAGGGGAGACTAGAGCTAGGGGGCATAAACTTAGAATAAGGGGCTGCCCATTTAAAACTGAGATGAGGAGAAATTTCTTCTCTCAGAGGGTTGTAAATCTGTGGAATTTGCTGCCTCAGTGAGCTGTGGAAACTGAGACATTGAATACATTTCAGAGAGAGATAGACAGCTTCTTAACCAATAAGGAATTAAGGGGTTACGGGGAGCGGGCAGGGAAGTGGTCCGGAATCCATAATCGGATCAGCCATGATCGTATTAAATGGCGGAGCAGGCTCGAGGGGCCATATGGCCTACTCCTATTTCTTATGTTCTTATGAGGTTGGTATGCTGAGTGAAAGGGAGCATAGTGACCTGTTCAACAACACAAGTGGGGACTACCATGGGGATGTGGAGAAGGAAAGTGTCTTAGAGCCTCAAATACTTTCATGTTGGCAGTTGTGTTTTGTTGCTTAGGGTAGCTCCATTAGAAATGGATCGCTTGTGTCTGATTCAAAGTGTTTGTGGGAAGTGCTCACCACCCTGACCACATTTAGCTATCTTACTTTTTGTCCATGTATAAATGGCTTCTTCCTACCAGAGATAATTTATTGCGAAATATAAATGTCTTTTAGGTTAGGTCTGCAGGTAGGGGCTATGGAGCTGGAGTGCCGGGCCTGGGTCATCGTAGGCCACCCCGACCTGCGAGAGAACATCTCCGCAGGTAGGGGCTATGGAGCTGGAGCGCCGGGCCTGGGTCATCGTGGGCCACCCCGACCTGCGAGAGAACATCTCTGCAGGTAGGGGCTATGGAGTTGGAGTGCCGGGCCTGGATCATCGTGGGCCACCCCGACCTGCGAGAGAACATCTCCGCAGGTAGGGGCTATGGAGCTGGAGCGCCGGGCCTGGGTCATCGTGGGCTACCCCGACCTGCGAGAGAACATCTCCGTAGGTAGGGGCTATGGAGCTGGAGCGCCGGGCCTGGGTCATCGTGGGCCACCCCGACCTGCGAGAGAACATCTCCGTAGGTAGGGGCTATGGAGCTGGAGTGCCAGGCCTGGGTCATCGTGGGCCACCCCGACCTGCGAGAGAACATCTCCGTAGGTAGGGGCTATGGAGCTGGAGTGCCGGGCCTGGGTCATCGTGGGCCACCCCGACCTGCGAGAGAACATCTCCGCAGGTAGGGGCTATGGAGCTGGAGTGCCAGGCCCTGGGATAGCATGGGCCACCCCGCCCTGCGAGAAAACATCTCCGCAGGTAGGGGCTATGGAGCTGGAGCGCCGGGACTGGGTCATCGTGGGCCACCCCGACCTGCGAGAGAACATCTCCGCAGGTAGGGGCTATGGAGCTGGAGTGCCAGGCCCTGGGATAGCATAGGCCACCCCGACCTGCGAGAGAACATCTCCGCAGGTAGGGGCTATGGAGCTGGAGTGCCAGGCCCTGGGATAGCATGGGCCACCCCGACCTGCGAGCGAACATCTCCGCAGGTTGGGGCTATAGAGCTGGAGCATGCCACTGCAGCTTCCTGTGCGAGTTGACACAAATGTGCAATGACTTCGAGGTGGCTGACGTCATCAGGACCCAGGTCGCCGTTTGGAGCGTGGGAAAGAGCATCGGCAGAGCCCTGGTACAGCAGAGGAGCGGGAAGGTCGGGGCAGACTTGTGACGAGTGATTGGGGCAGAGGAGTGATGAGGGATTGTGGCTGAGATTTGGTGGGTGATTGTGAGGGAGGTTCAGTGAATGTTTGATGTGGAGGGAGATCGTGGCGGAGGTGCGGCGAGTGTTTTTGTGACGGAATAGCGGTGAGGGATTGTGGCAGAGGTGCGGCGAATGTTTGTGGCGGAGGAGCGGCAAGAGATTGTGGTGCAAGTGCGGTGAATGAGGGTACGGGGCCCAGAAGAACCAAGGTCCCAGGGGCAGCACGGACCTGCCTGCCCACACTGCAATATGTGTGCGCACTAGGTCTGTGCAGCAGAGCAGGTCTCCAGCCATCCTGGTTAACCCTTGCCACTGGATAAAGGCCTAGTTTTGTCAAGCCCGTGTGGTGGCTGATGTGCCATGGTCACCACACATTAAAAAAAATCCACGCACAGGCATCTTCCACCCCCTCAATTGGAGTTCAGGACTGCAAAATCGTGTCCTTCATTGAAACATCTGTGAACTCATGTGGAAGCAAGTCGTCCTCGTTTGAGGGACCGCTTATGATGATGGTGATGCCCTGGACCTTACAGCGAGGCCAGATTTCCCAGCAGCTTGGGACAGATGAGTGCCTGAGATGCTGAATAATTCATTTGTGACCTCCTTGATACATCTGTGCGCAGTAAACCATCAGACACCATATCCCCAGTGCTAGCCTAGCAGGAACCTGTGCTTAAAATCGGAGTGTTACACTAACTTTGACAACCACTGGCTGTGTCATGTGGATAATGCATGTTGTGTGGAGGTATTCTTGAAGAAAATTGCACAACCCTGCCAATGCTTCCTTGCTCATTAAACCTCAGCCTCATTAAACACATCTCTATTGTCATTAGAGGTAGTTATGCCTTGTATGGAAGTTTTGCTTTGATGTGGAGAGGATGGACTTGAAATGTGCCTCCTGACATCATGGATAGCCCATTCCTACTCTTGCAGATCTCCCTCTTCTAAGTCCAGTGCTAGTGAATCACTTAATGCTATTGCAATAACTGCACAAAAACTTGGGATGTGGAAGGTAAATTTGAAGGAATTTAGCTTTAAATGAAGGCACCAACATTTCCACTGCAACCTCTTCAGTAATGCCTGTTCCATTGGAACAAAGTGACTACACTGACACAGCATTGCTGCAGCAATACAAGGTACTTCTCCTTTAAGAGCCCCTTCTCCTTGCTTAACTGAACAAGCATATGGGCTGAACGCATTAGTGCTTGCACATCAGATTGTATTTACAGCAATTTTGTTAATATTGGAAGCAGGTAAGCAAGCACTATACTGCACTCCATATTTACGGTTACTATTGCACAGTTGTCACTCTAAAACTTTATGCTGACAGCAGTTTTTAGGCTGTTGTGAAAAAAGTACTGCTGTTTTTTGGTAACTTTGTGCTCATCAAGCTCAGTCCTTTACCATAATGTACGCATATGTCAAAGAATGTAACAGGAAGAGTTTATTTTTTGTCTCATTTTGACATCATATTTAAGTTTACTGTCAGATGGATTCAATTTCAAACATTGCTGCAAAATATTTCCAGCTTGTTTTTGTGAAAGATTATTCTGAAATTCTAGCTTTTAAAAGCAAATGGAATTCAGAAAAGCAAACAACTCAAACTATTGTGCTGAGGTGAAGTAGTTGGGTCACAGGAGGAGTCATTTATGCTTTGCGTTTGCTTTACAGCAGAATAGTGTCACTTTAAAAAAATAATTTTGTCTTAAATAACATGGTTATTCATTCAAATGTACAAATGAAAATAACCAGCAGACAATTCCCAGCCAAACCAATACAAACTAATGCACATTGTTATTCAAACTCTATAGAATTAGGGACTAGTAATTTATTAAAACAAAAATAAGTCTGCATTAAAAGCCTTACAAAAATTTTATTTCTGTTCTGTGTCATTTTGAAATGCAGAGTAGAAAGTTATGAATAAATGAACTACTGAATATTGTTAAGTGATATGTTTAATACAAATTCCAAATGTTTAATTAGTACAGAATGTTTCAGAAACACAAGTATTTTTGGGGGTCACGGTAATTACTAATTAAGAACTGGCTAGCACAAGGTTTATCATTTCACTTCTTGGTCCTGGGTTTAAGTCCAGTTCAAATTAATAAGTTAAAGTCGACACAGTATAAAGCTTCCTCTACTCTGCCCCAACAATGTACCCTAAGAGATTCAGTGTACTATTTCCTTTTTCCACAGCTGCCTTCTTTGTGACTTTTCTGACTGAGACTGCTAGCTTAGTGCCAAACTGTGAGCTGCTATGTGCCTTAGAGAGTGAAAGAAACTGTAATTATAATGTCCAAACCCATTTTATTTAGAACCTTTACAGTTGACAAAGAGAGGAATTTGGGGACAGACTGCTAATCTGCAACAGTTCAGTGCTGATATAGTGCAGAAAATGGAAAATGCTTCATTTTCCAGTCAAAAGTTTGTTAACCGTGATGGGCATAACATTCACATATATCTTCAATAAAAACAGCACATATATATTTAAAAGTGATCACTTTAGAAACTTTCAGATTTTGCATGTAAGTAGTAATTACCTATTGCAGTTCAGAAATTACACTATTACAACATATTGTCAATATTGCACCTTGGCTGCATTTCCTTGGACACGGCAAAGTGGTGTAATGTTGGCATTGGTCCATTCTATAATCACTAAAACATAGGATAATGTTACATGGAAATTCGACGATCGATAATAGTTTTGCTTCAAAGGGGATGCACCAGCTGAGTGAACTGGACTGATGCATCTTTAATTATGTTTCAACCACTTTACCATTTAGTGCAGTGAATTAACAATCTTGGATCTACAGAAGTCCACATATGTGGTATACGGTGCTAGTTCCTATCCCACCAAACATCTTTATCTTTATTAAACTCTTTTGGTCCCCTTTATACAGGAGCCCAAATTTCAATTAAAAAAATCTTTGGTATTTGGGATTCTTTGTCAGGACTTGGGCTCAGTGAGTATCTCCACAGCAGGTGGAAATCTCAGCACGTTGGAGATGTGCTCCCATTAGAAAGTCCGATTCTCGATTTAGCTAATGTTATAAAATCAAAAACAACTTGAATGTCTATATTGCATCATAAATGAGGAGAGATGACAAAAGGCTTTTGAGAAGTTTTGTATAGGATTTTGAAAATTGGGTTTTGAAAAATTGAGAGAACTGGATAGATGGAAAAGTCTAGGAGGAGCATTCCAGAGAGTAGGACAAAAACAGCTAAAGGCTCTGCCACAATGGTGGAAATTTTAAATTGCAGGCAGCAAGGACACCCACCCCAATGCAATTACATGGCCTAATGCCTATTTGAGACCCCTGCTGCAAGATTGCTTTGCTCTAAAGCAGCCGGCACCACCTTTGGTTGCACTTAGGAAAACCATGCAGCCTAGCAGGCCATCCTTAAAGGGACCTGGTGTAAATAACATCTCTCACTGGGAGTTTGCTTATTAGTGGATGGGAAATTGTGAGCTGTTGTAGGCATTGAAAGCCTGCAGTAATTTCTGACACCAAATAACATTCATTAAGATCTAATATGTTGCAGAGATCCCTTCATCAATTCATTGCAGCCATGGGACACCCCGATTTTTGGGTGCAACAATGGAGATCTTATTGGAGATGCACCAAAGGAGGGAGGACAAAAGGGCGAGGCAAAAAGTGGTATAGCTGGTTGAAAGAAAAAGAAGGAGATAGAACAGTGGAAGGCTGGAAGCAGGAACAGTAGTGGGAAAGTATATGGGAGCTCTACTCTGTAAAAAAATCACACATGTTCGCTTGTGTGTCAGAAGAGTGTGTAGATTTGCTATTTTCTTATATCTATATATGTGATATGCAATGTTCATATTAGTTAGAATTGCAATATATTTTTTCCTCTCCAGTTTTCTTTTCACCTCTCCTGAAGGTAGTGACTCAAACTGGGGTAGAGTTTGATGGGTGCCAATAGCCCTTGGTACCTCACCCAACTGCCCATTCTTCATATGTGAGCCCAGTTGGTGAGGGGCCAAAATCTCAGGGTCCCATCTGTGCTGGTGAAAGAGGGGTAGAATGGGGTTTCTGCATGCCCATAGTGAAGGGCACAGATCCTATTGCAGATCCCAGGAACAGAGACATCATCAGGGTCATCATCATCAGGGAACACAGGAGATCCTCACCCATTCCGCTGCTGGAGGCTCGGACGTCCCACAGCCACTCCACTAGGAATACTCCCGAGGCCCTTACTGAGCCAAAGAAAAAATATAGAAGTAAATTCATCTTAAGCTCCTAAAGGAGCCATAAAACATTTAAGTAAAGGTATCAATTACCTCTACCATTAAAAACTTTTTGGGTCTTTCCAAGGGTCTCAATGGAAGTCACTTGAGGCTTTACAAAAGAGTTAAAGCCTGGAGTAGTCCAGGAACTCCACAGTAAGCCTCCCTTGACATAGAAGGGACAGATGAAAGAATCGCCTGGTACCTCTGCCAGGAATTTAGAGTGGAAATTAAATAAGTTGGAATCTCAACGGGAGCAAGTTCCAGTCCAAGTTTCAGACCCTTAGCAGGCGATGCTCCCATCCTCTGCCCTCTCTGGCCCAGGAATCTCAAGCCCTGAGTGTTGGTGGCTAAATTCTTCCTAATTAAAAGTATTAACTTCAGCAGGTAAAGGGAACAAAATGGCCATTGATGTTGACATTCGTGTTTGTCTGACACATTTTATGACTAAGAGCAATATTGATTCAGAAAACTTAGAATAAATGACAAAGAAACAATGATAACTTCTTTGAGGTTAACAGACATTCTGAAATGTTGCTGAAATTTGTAAAATACAAATTCCTGATACATCATAACAAATTATCCTTTTCCTTCAGGAATTAAAATTGACCAATATGACATGATTAGAGTGCCCTCTGGTGGAAAATACCTGATCTCAATTGTGAGTGGTCTGAGGCGATCTGAGGAGTGCTGAACTGCAGCCTTCTAGCAGGCACAGTCATGCAATGGGAATAGAATATGATGCCATCTCTCATGATCACGACATTTCTGTATCTTTGTGACCCCTTGAACCAGTGCCCGCTTTGGCGCCAGAAAGCATGCTGGGCCAGACTGCCTCTGCGAACCCTCTTGGCTGAGCTCCTAGAGGTTCCTAACCTCGAGCATCTCATTAATCTTTGAATGAGCCACAGCAACCTCCTTCCTCCTATGTTATCGCCATGGGGAAGAACTTGTAGAAGCACTGGTGTAAATAAAAGAGCACTTCAGGCAGGCAATAGGGGTTTTTTGGGGTGTCAAGTAATGTAAGTTTTTGTAAGTTAGTAAAACCACAATGCTGATCTCACAGAACCTATTTATAAAGAGAGATTACTGTCTTAAAAGGATCAACCAGAAGAAACATCTGTGTCTATGCAATATACACTGCAAAGTCCAGCGAGGACTGTGGAGGAGCTCACTACCTGATCTGTACAGTCATGGGTGAATGGTTGACTGCACTGCAGTTGGCCATTAAACGCTTGGCAACTCTTGGTATCTGCAACTATGCACAGCTCATAGGCACAGTGGGACCATAACTCATGAATAGAGATCACTGGGTTCAAAATTTAAAGATGTTCCCTTGGCCGCCTATAACATGCTGGGAGATTGCATAGATACAACCTCGAGGCAGGGGTTCACAAGCCTCATAGCTGCCCAAAATTCTGCCTTCCCCCAGCTTTGTGTAAGTGCTCAACAACTCCTCCTGCCTCTAGTAGTGATGGATGAGGTGGCTATCTGGCAACATGATGCCACAACCCCTTCAAGCATCTCTACACAAGTAACAGTAGATGTGGCAAAAAGCAAGCAGGACCATCCTAGCATCAAAAGCCACAACAGCGTTTGATGTGACTCATGCTACGCTACCCATTGGGTCAACTGCTCCAGCTCCAGCTGCCCAGGAAGGACAATAATGTTGCCTTCCCTTTGTCTTGCTACAGCTCTCTCTATTTTCAAATACTTCCTTGAAACCTACTTCTTCGACCATGTTTTTGCTCACCATGCCTAATTCATCTATTACCATTCGGTGTCCATTTGCATCTCCAAGTGCATTGTTAAAGATGCTGTACCAATGCAAGAGATGTGAGCACATAATCTAGTCTGACATTTGAGTGCAGTACTGAGGGAGTGCTGCACTATTGGAGGTGTTGTCTTTCAGATGTAATCTTAAACTAAGGCCCCACCTGCTCACTCAGGCAGATGTAAAAGATCTTGTTTCATTACTTGAAGAAGAAATGGGAGTTGTCCTGGACAATATTTATCCCTCAACCAATATTCCAAAACAGATTGTCTGATCACTTAACTTATTTCTTTGTGTGGGAGCTTGCTGTGTGCAAACTGGCTGTCACGTTCCCTATGTTGCAACAGTGATTGCACTTCCAAAGTATTTCATTGACTGTGAAGCATTTTGGGAAGTCCTGAAGTCCTGAAGAATGCTATATAAATGCAAATTCTTTCTTCTATGGATTAGATTAGAGTTCTGAAAATAAGTTTATTTAATGGACAAAGGAATTTACTTTTGTATTTCCCCCACATGCTCAGTGAGTTTTTTACCTTCTCTACTCTGAACCCTCCAGTGGATAATAGATTCCATACTGTTTGCTGAAAAATTGGGGAGGTCAGAGACCAACTGAGTCATCAGGCTGATCACCGAGGGAAACTAACTTGACCCATTGCTCCCTGCCGGTTTTCTGACATATGGGTTGTAATTGATCGATGTGAAGCCAGTGGCCCAGCACATGGCTGATCCAATATATCATTCCACAGAGTGGTAAAAAACAGATTGCTACAGCGATGACCTAAATGGTGAGTTTTGCTTTCAACTGTAGTATCAGGTGGCAATACCGAGCAGAGTTCAGGCACTTTTCCTGAGGGAAAAATCACAGAGAATGCTTCCCTTCTGAGCTACCCTCATGCACTGGCTAGTTGCTGTCACATTAGTGGTGGCCTTGGTACAGATCGACTGTCTGCCTTCTCTATTGCTGGAATAGCAAAGAAAATTCATTAAAATAGAATAAAAACATTTTGATGAAAGACAAATAGAGCCAATTAATTCATCCATTGCCAGAGACCAATAGCAAAAAGTTAAATAATATAATACCGATTAAGGTGACAGGCCATACCTCTCACCCACAGTGTGGAATACGTTGAGACGCCCACAGCAACAATTAGCATCAAAACTACCTTGCATGTTTCCTATAATAAGTAATTTAAATATGGCACGAACCTGGAGACTGTTCCCTTTAATAGTACTGCAAAACAGTAGCAGAGAATAGGAGAGGCAGAAGGAAAAGGGAAGTGGAGAGAGAACAGAAAGAGCGAGGTGTATTGCCTGGGTAGTCTGATACCATTAAAAACATTTACTTTGAATAAAGTTTGGATGCAACTATTCGACTTTGTTTCGCATCTTCCAGAGGCCTCCAAAACTTGGAGCAATTTCTTTGTTTTGGCCAGGATGGGAGTTGCTTTCTGCTCTTGTTTAATGGAAATGGTAGAGATTAGTCAAAACATGGAAGATCAGCTGAAACTATCAGTTTACCCCTTTGCCCTGATACGCTCTGTTACCTATCCTAAAAAAGAGCGAAACTGGTAACATATTTTTGAAAAAAATCTGTGGTTGATTGTTAAGTCTGTTAGTATCTTGTTAATGAGCTTTCAGAGAAAGAAGTGGCAGCTTTTCCACTGGGCAGGGTGGGGGAGTTAAAATCACTGGGTAGCAATTAGTTTAATCCATTCAGCTGCAGTTAATTAGACAATAAAGTGGCTAAACAGTTGGCAGATTATTTCTCCAACATGGATTTTACTGCAGTTTCAAACATTTAACCAGTTCCGTGTTCTTGTTGTTGGTTGTAGAAGGCTGCCCGAGAGTGCAGGCTCCAGAGGAGACTGAGCACTTATCTCACTAGCTACCATTTGAATTTCTAAACTGCGCTGCTCACGGCACATTAAACACTCGAACAACACTCAGCTCAGCAGCTTTTTAGATGAATTTTAGATGAAAAGTAATTACTGCGAACTCAACAAATGAGCAGTTGATTATTGAATACCTTAAAACGAGTATGACTGTGACTTCACTGCCCCGATATTAATGGAAAGGTGGAGGGTGCAGGGGAACACGGTAACACAGGAAAAAACAGGAAAGGCGAGCAATGTAGAGGCCCTACTGATCTTAATGGCAGAGCCTCATTGAAATAATCCATTGCAGACTCTCGCCAGGTTGCCAGGCCAGAGCACAAGCTAGTGGCAGGAGGCTGCAGCCATGGGGATGGAGGGGAAAGCCCAGGGACACCATCGAGAAGGGGGAGGGGGGGGAAGTGTTTCAGAGATCGGAGTTGTGATTGGGAGCGGATGGAGGAAGGCTGAGATGTTAGTGCCGTGATCGGGTGGGTTGGCGGAAGGTGTATCCCAGTCCAAGAGAGGCCCAAGGTTTTCATGTCAGGTCCAGAACAGCACATCTTCCTCTCCTTGCCCACAAGAAAACCCGGAAAATAAATTTTAAACTTACCTTCAAACTCTTCTGGCCCACGGTTGGCTCTCGACGGGCTTTACCTGATGGGGGAGCTGACCCCACCCAGTCCTCTAATTGAAATTGTAGAGGAGGTTTTGGTGACATCGTTGGATATGATCTGCATATTTAAAATAGGACCCCCTTTCCTTCCTACGGGTGCCCTGCTGAAAACAGCAGGTTAATTGGGGACACGGCGGGACTGAAGTGGGATCAGTGGGAGCAAGTGACTCACGTTGCTTTAACGGCCCTTCCCATCCAGTTTTCGGCAGGTGTGGGCAATTAAAATTGGGGCCACATCTTTAACTGTTTTGAAAGATAAGTTCAAAAATTTCAGAGCGTAACTGCTGTCACTCTTTGGCTCCCTTTCCCCCCTCAGAGCCTGTTTCTTTCTTTTTTCTCCTTGTCTCTAATGGCAGTTGGTCATTATCCCACCATTCACACCCGATCTTGACTAATGTTTTTCTAACTCCTGGCATTACCATTTGAATTTGGGCCATCATCCCTTTTATCTCTCTAATCTCTCCGGTCTTCCACCCTATCACAGACCTTCCCTTTTGTTCTTTCTTCCCCTCCCCCTTTCAGTGCTTGTTAAGAATCTGTTCTTTCCAAATACTCTCCAGTTCTGATGAAGGGTCATCGACCTGAAACATTAACTCTGCTTCCTCTCCATAGATGCTGCCTGACTGCTGAGATTTCCAACATTTTCTGTTTTTATTCCAGATTCGAGCATATGCAGTATTTTGCTTTTGAAAGATAATGTTGGGCAAGATTCTGTAGTAATAACAGTGTGGCTATCAGCGTTTTTAAGGAGTAAGTCAGATAGCATCTTCCGGTGACCGCACATGCGCAGTTAAACTCAGCATTCAAACACATGAAGGGTGGGAAGTTGCTGTACTTACCCACTAGGTACCCACTAAACATGCCAGAAAACATTAGGGCTGGTCCATTGAAGAGTAAGTGAATGTTTAATGGTGTGATACATCTTCATTACTGCCAAACAACCTCTCTGGTACTGAATATTAACTTTTACAAGTGTGGAGTCTCATTCCTTCAGATTTTAATCATTCTTGAAAATTTAAAACATGTTTTTCTTGTTTTTTCTGTCTCTCTTTATTTTGCTTTCCTGCATGATTTTACATTTACCCATTGGGTCCAGGAGGCCCTCCAGAAAGAATGATGTGAAACCAGGTCACCGAGGACATCACTGCCAGCAGTGTTGTACCCAGGTCCTGGTTCCTGTTCCCAAAGAAGCCTCATGACCTCAGACCAGTGAACGCATCGTCAAAAGCCGTCTCCTACCAACTGCACCACTAGCATTGCACACTGCTCAATGCACGACCACCCCGTCACCACCACTCACCTACCAACTATTTCTACCAAACACAACGCACACCTCACATTCATAAGAACTTAAGAAGCAGGAGTAGGCCATACGGCCCCTCAAGCCTACTCCGCCATTTAATACAATCTTGGCTCATCCGATCATGGACTCAGGTCCACTTCCCTGCCCGCTCTTCATAATCCATTATTTCCTTATCAGTTAAGAAACTGTCTATCTCTGTCTTAAATTTATTCAAAGTCCCAGCTTCCACAGCGAATTCCACAGATTTACAATCCTCTGAGAGAAGAAATTTCTCCTCATCTCAGTTTTAAATGGGCGGCCCCTTATTCTAAGATCATGCCCTCTAGTTCTAGTCTCCCCTATCAGTGGAAACATCCTTTCTGCATCCACCTTGTCAAGCCCCCTCATAATCTTATACGTTTCAATAAGGTCACCTCTCATTCTTCTGAATTTCAATGAGTAAAGGCCCAATCTACTCAACCTTTCCTCATAAGTCAACCTCCTCATCTCTGGAATCAACCTTGTGACCCTTCTCTGAACTGCGTCCAAAGCAAGTATATCCTTTTGTAAATATGGAAGCCAAAATTGTATGCAGTATTCCAGGTGTGGCCTCACTAATACCTTATATAGCTGTAGCAAGACTTCCCTGCTGTTATACTCCATCCCCTTTTCAATAAAGGCCAAGATACCATTGGCCTTCCTAATCACTTGCTGTACCTGCATACTATCTTTTTATGTTTCATGCACAAGTACCCCTAGGTCCCGCTGTACTGCAGCATTTTGCAATCTTTCTCCATTAAAATTATAACTTGCTCTCTGATTTTTTTCTGCCAAAGTGAATGACCTCACACTTTCCAACATTATACTCCATCTACCAAGTTTTTGCCCACTCACTTAGCCTCATTGCTTTTCCTCTCATCTTTGTATCGTCAGCAAACTTGGTTATGTTACACTTGGTCCCTTCATTCAAGTCGTTAATATAGATTATAAATAGTTGGGGTCCCAGCACTGATCCCTGCGGCACCCCACTAGTTACTGATTGCCAACCCAAGAAAGAACCATTTATCCCAACTCTCTGTTTTCTGTTAGTTAGCCAATCCTCTATCCATGCTAATATATTACCCCCAACCCTATAAACTTTTATCTTGTGCAATAACCTTTTATGTGGCACCTTGTCAAATGCATTCTAGAAGTCCAAATACACCACATCCACTGGTTCCCCTTTATCCACCCTGTTCGTTACATCCTCAAAGAATTCCAGCAAATTTGTCAAACACGACTTCCCCTTAATAAATCCATGCTAACTCTGACTGACCAAATTTTGCTTTTCCAAATGTCCTGCTACTGCTTCTTTAATAATGGACTCCAACATTTTTCCAAGCATAGATGTTAGGCTAACTGGTCTATAGTTTCCTGCTTTTTGTCTGCCTCCTTTTTTAAATAGGGGCGTTACATTTGCAGTTTTCCAATGTTCTGGGACCTCCCCAGAATCCAAGGAATTTTGGTAAATTACAACCAATGCATCCACAATCCCTGCCACTACTTCTCTTAAGACCCTAGGATGCAAGCCATCAGGTCCAGGGGATTTATCTGCCTTTAGTTCCATTATCTTACTGAGTACTACCTACTTAGTGATTGTGATTGTGTTAAGTTCCTCCCCGCCTATCCACTGATGGGATATTGTTAGTGTCCTCTACCGTAAAGACTGATACAAAATATTTGTTCAGAGTTTCTGCCATCTCCATGTTCCCCATTACTAATTCCCTGGTCTCATCCTCTAAGGGACCAACATTTACTTTAGCCACTCTTTTCCTTTTTACATACCTATAGAAACTCTTGCTATCTGTTTTTATATTTCGTGCTAGTTCACTTTCATAGTCTATCTTCCCTTTCTTAATCATTTTTTTAGTCATTCTTTGCTGGCTTTTAAAAGCTTCGCAATCTTCTGTCCTCCCACTAGTTTTGGCCACTTTGAATGCCCTTGTTTGTAATTGGATATCATCCTTTGTTTCTTTAATTAGCCACGGATGGCTCTCTTTTCTCTTACACCCTTTCCTCCTCACTGGAATATATTTTTCTTGAGAGTTGTGAAATATCTCCTTAAATGTACACCACTGCTCATCAACCATCCCACACTTACATCCATTCCTACCTTCACCTCACTCCTTGGAGGAGAGGGCGCTGCCCATTCTTGGCAGAGACATGGCTGAGCGCTTGGCCAGTGGCAGGACTGAAAGGATACAAGATGTTTGATGGGGAGAATCACCCTTCTCCTCTCTTAACAAGCCTGGGTTCAACAGATGGATACCTTGAATAAGTTTCAACGACTTTAATTCCAACACATGAAGGGGGAGCATCTCACTTCTCAGCCGCCTGAGAGAGGATCTCCAACGAGATGTTCAAATTGCACCTTAATTATACAGGTTTAGCACATGAGTGTCCTCGTGGACAGACCTTAACAGTGATGTGATTAGTTGTCCCAACGCATGATCAAATACCCATTTGTTCCCTTCTTCCAGGTGTCACTCGCCTTCTATTGTTATATGGTTATATTAGTTCCTCTTTGGATGTTCTTTATTGCTCCCTTGAGCCCGAGTTCAATGAGTGGTCATCTTGTGTATGTGTGATTCTAAGCACACCTTTTGTTTCGCCAGCTCAGGGCCTCCATAATAGCCAGATAACATCTTTGATATTCAATCTTGCTCTTGCAATGCTGGTATTCTCCTACGTTATCCTCCTTTTCGCATGCACCTCTTGCTTTCCTGCCCTCCTCTCACCACAATTCCACCCTTGTGCCTTCCTCATTTCACACATGCAAGAAATGCAGCCTGCCCACCCAGTGGGTGACCAAGAAGAGGGAGAGCAGAATGAAGAAGAAGAAAAAAAACAGAAGAAACACTCCCAGCCACCAACTCCTACAGGCCGTCCTACAAAGCTATCTTCAGTGTCCCCCACTGAAAATCAGCAGCCTTCCATCAGCCATGCTGAAGCTATTGGGGTAGCACTGCATGACATTAGTAGGATAAGCAAAGATACACACAAGACAGTCACTAAGGCAATGCACAAGTGTGATTAGTTGATTTCTTGATGTCATATTGGATGGATAGATGTATAAAGTTGGATTGGAAAATTTGCTTTGTGCTGGCTTTTTTGGGACAAATGTTGAAAGAGGAATTGGGGTTGTGTTCACTGGTACCGCAAGCAGATGGTTCAATTCCAGACATCCCAGCCAGAATGGGGCTGTCTGGGTTGCCTCCTTCCTTCTGCTTTCTCCTCTTCTCCGTCTTTTTCTTCCCTCTGCGAGCGGATGCTAGAAATCTGAAAAAAAAAGCAAAAAATGCTGGAAATCTCGACCTGAGACGTAAACTCTGTTTCTCTTTCCACATATGCTGTCTGACCTGTTGAGTATTTCCAGTATTTTCTACCTTCTCAGAGGACTTTATTTACCATCCGAGGCCTTGAAAGCGCCCAGAAGCACACCCTGCACATTTTAAAAACTTTTAACATCAATTGCACCAAGCCACTACTTCAATAAAATATTTAAAAATCCAGTCCAAAAGCTTAAATCCAAACTTACCTGAAAGATGCGTCTGTCCCTTTAAATAGCACTAACAGCATCTCTGTAGGTATGCTGCACGCTCGCTTTTCTGAGTGAGCTTAGGACCCAGCGTTAAAGTCAATGCAAAGGTTGAAGTTTGCAGAGCGTGGTGTCAAGTCGGCATGATGTCACGCTCTGCTGTTTTGTATTTCTAGGGCAGCGCTATGGCCCTCACCAAAATGGCAACCACCAAGTCCCACGCCAGAGGTGGGCAGAAGTAAGGTGGTCGCCATTCTGTTTTAATGAAATGGGTCTTAACAGAGACTGGTAAGTCCTAGAATTTCTAGGTCTGCGTGTCTCAGTAAGGATTCTTGAATCTGATTGATTGAAGAGACAAGCTGTTGCTTACCCTGTTCACACAGGTCCTAGATCCCCTGTAGAGGGCGCCATGTTGAAATGGTGCCCTAATTACCATAAGTTGCCACACAAAAGCCCATTGAAAGTCTGTGGGCAGCCGCAAACGAAATGAATGGCGCGTACTTTGTTTGCTGCTGACCACAAAATCCAGGTCATTGCAAATTAATTGAAATATTGTGACCTAGTTAAATATACTGTTTTTACTCCTGCTTCTGTATAATATTATTTTAGAATAGGTATGAGCTGTGGCTTAGTGGTAGCACTCTTTCCTCTTAGTCAGTGCTCATGCATTCAAGTCCCACTCCAGGGACTTGAGCACATAATCGAGGCTAACACTGCAGGACAGTACTGAGGGAGTGCTACAATGTCGGAGGTGCCACATTTTGGATGATATGTTAAATCAGGGCACCATCTTCCCTCTTAGGTGGATGTAAAAGATCCTATAGCACTATCTGAAGAAGAGCAGGGGAGTTTGTCTGGTGTCCTGGCCAATATTTATCCCTTAACTGACACCTAAAGCAAATTATCAGGTCATTTGTCCCATTGTGTTTGTGAGACCTTGCAGTGTGCAAAATGGCTACCATGTTTCCTCATTACAACAGTGACCACACCTCAAAACGTTGCAATGACCTGGATTTTGCCGTCAGCAGCTGTTAAGTGTCTTGAGAGGTCCTGAGGTCGTGAGATTCTTCCTCTCTCCGGATTTGCAGTTCTCACCTTGAGTTACGTGGTCAGCCAGCTTGCTGTTCACCATTGATTGCCGAGTTCAGTAATACAGTAAGTCTGTGCTCTTCTGTGTATCTCTGGGGTAAAAGGGGTCATTGTTCATCCTGTGGCCCACCACCTCACATTAATTTGTGAATATGGCCATGTTTTAGTTCATGTGAAGGGTAGACTAGCCAATGGACTTTTAATTAAGGCGCAAGAGAAATAAAACTGTGAGGAGCCCGGTGATCCGTTTCCCTCCTCCTGTCGAACAGGCAGCTAATGCTCCACTTATTGACAATTTAATACAAATTCTAATTTTAAACAGGATCAGTGGCTGTGTGCTTGCCAAAAATACAGCCAGCTGTCAAAGGAACTAGCTGTTTCAACATTAAGTGGCCTGAAAGAGGCAGAACACAAGCAATTTAAAACATACTGGGATAGGTTTTAAACTTTCTGCCTGGGCGTGAAACTGACATTTGGACCAGCTGTTCATGATAGAGATAGCCTGATTTTCATTTTCATTTGGAAGTCCCGACTTGCTCCGTCAATGCTTTTTTGACTGAAAAGGAGAAAGATCTTTCATTACATTCTGAAGGCAAAGTGAAAACAAGAAGGGCTTGCTGCGATTGACAGGACCAGCAGTCAATTAGGAAGAATCATTCCAGCCAAGAATTCCAAATTAAGCCTCAGGTTTGCATACGAAATAGATCGACAACTTCTTCTGACTTACGGAATTACCACAAGTGCACAGTGCCATTGATGGTATCCATTTACCAATAAAGGCTTTGTCTGAAAGTTCAAACGGGAAGGGAGTTCATTCCCAGAATGTGTAGACAGTGAATGATCCAAACCATCTCATTCTGCAGGTCAATGCAAACTACCTGGAGACCTGTGATTCATTTATTCTCAGTCAATTCACTGCGCTGCTCAGTGAGAGCAATGGAACAGAATGGCTGATAGGAGACCAGGGATCAGAGGCCAAAAACAGGTTCAATAAAGCCTTGGACACTACCAGGATCATAGTGGAACACACTATCGAAATTCTCATGTCCCACTTTTGTTGTCCAGACAGGTTGGGGTCGGGTGGGGTTGCAGTATAGTCCAGCAAGGGTTTCCAGAATTGGGGTGATTTGCTGCATCCTCCATAATTTTGCTATTACAAAGAAAAAAAGACGGAGGAAGAAAGTGATGACCAGCCCCCTGTGCAGCAATTCTGTGATATCTGTTTTCCAGTAGACCAGATAGCAAAGGATTTGACAGACCAAAGTGTCTGAACACTTTAGTGTGATGTCTAATATAATTTTATGACAGTACTTGGAGGCACTTACTTCAGTGCTAATGTTCTTTTTTGAGGCTTTAGCTGCACAATTTCCATTTTGGGGAAGAGCTGTTCAAAGGTAATCTCACTTTGAAAGCAGGCATGTGGGCTGAGGGAACATTAAGGAGCGGTGTCATAGCAACGGAACACTCTAGTTAAGAACGCATGTTCCGGTACTTTCCCTGCTTGTTGAGTGTCTTCTGAGGCATTGCATAAATACTTTCACCCAGTCAAAAATATCATACCGTGACAATTTATGATATCGTTTCGATACAGTGATTTGAATTAAACTACACAAGCTAAGAGAGAAATTGATACAGTCTGATAGGACTTGAAGATTTGAAAAACAATCTGAGGTAGCCGATTAAAATAATAAAAACTTTCATGTGCAGCTCCACTTTGAATATTTTAATGCTACATCTGTACGTTCTCTGATTTACTGTCAAGACATCACCATTTAACATTTACTCTGCAGGATCATTTTTCATCCAGAGTAAGACAGCTGAGCTTTGCTGGAAGACGTGATCTGACAAGGTTAATTTCCCATTCAGCAAATGTCAGTTTGCAGAACCGCACGAAGCTAAGGTTTGGTATTGAGCCAATTCCAGATATTCCATGTTGTGACGGATGCTTCAGAAAAGGAATCCTTTAACATTTTGCTGTCTCATCACTTTGATTTGATTTCAGCACTTTAGACCGAAAGGTCAGAGGCCTATAACTCAGCCTTCGACTGTCACAGTGACTGGTCTGCTCTCACCATAGAATCACGGAATGGTTGCAGCACAGAAGGAGGCCCTTCAGCCTATCGAGCCCTGCCAGATCACTGCAAGAGCATTTCAGCTAGTCCCACTCCCCCGCCCTGTCCCCGTAGCCTTGCAAATATTTTTCCTTCAGGTACTTATCGAACTCCCTTTTGAAAGCCATGATTGAGTCTGCCTCCACCACCATTTCAGGCAGTGCATTCCATATCACGGCGTAAAAAGGTTTCCCCTCATATCGCCTGAGTTTTGGCAATCCTTGCTGGAAAGCGACATTTGTGCGTGCTTCTGACTGAAGAAAACAAAATCTATCAGGACCAGAGAAACATTGCAGAATGGCATCGATGATAGCTGTGAAGAAATCAGGTGGTGTGGGGGTGGAGGGATTTCTCCTCCGCGATCCCACCTTAAGTCGTAGTGGCCTCCTCCCCTTCTAGTCTGTTCCCAAACACATACCTGCTAAAGGCACTGGTCTCGGAACATGCAGTATGATCGTCAGGGCACTTCATCCCCTTTAACATTCCTCGCCACCTCTTTTGGTACTGCAGTGGTACCATCAACATTTTCTGTCCTTTCAGTGGGGGTGGGAGGTGCTTCCTCTTGGCAGCAGGAATCCCACCGGGAGCCTGTCGCACCTAGTGATTGACCCGCGACCCAGGAGAATGGGTCGGCATTAGGGCGGACCTGCAGCATTGGGTAGATGTCCTGTCTCGCTGGAAGTCTGCCCCAAGAGGTGAATCCTGATACTGTGGCCTAAACCATTTCACTCTTCCAGGAGAAGGGTGGTGGCAGGAGGCAAGGCCTGAAAGCCTAATAATTTAAAATAATTCCACTAGTTTATTGTTTTCAAAAAAAAACAAAATCAAACATGCTGTAATTTTTCTTTGCTGTATGTTGTGTAATAATTTTGTTTAATGAAAAAATTAATTTAATTTAATTTAATAAAACAATCCAATTTACTTACAATAAAAAAAGAATAAACCATATCAGGGATTGACATTCCAAGTGTGTCATTTGACATATAGTGATGGGTCACCTATAAATATCATAGATGCGTGAAGATATCATGTGCGCATGAATGATTAAGGCTATGTAGCCTGAAAAAGGGAGGAGCAAATATACTGTTAACCTTTGTGGTGTTAGATTATGCTGAGCCCTGAATACGTGAGATTGCTCTTCGAAGGGCACATGTAGCTGCATTACTGAATAGACTGGCTCATAAACTGACAGAATTGCTGATGTACTGTACAGATCGAAACCACACTACTTTAGGTAACATCATGCCAAGTTGTATTACAGAGTACTGAGATGTGGCATGTGCCTGTAGTTCCACAAATCTTGAGTTCTTCAGTGCGATTTCAAAATTCCCATCCTTATTTTCAAATCATTCCATGCCCTCCCTATCTCTGTAACGTCCTCCAGCCCCACATCCCCGCGAGATGTCTGCGCTCCTCTAGTTCTGCCTCTTGAGCAACCCTGATTATAATCGCTCAACCATTGGTGGCCGTGCCTTCAGTTGCCTAGGCCCCAAGCTCTGGAACTCCCTGCCTAAACCTCTCCACCTCCATACCTCTCTTTCCTCCTTCAAGATGCTCCTTAAAACATACCTCTTTGACCAAGCTTTTGGTCACCTACGCTAATTCCTATTTATGCGGCTCGGTGTCAAAATTTTTTAATCTCATAATACTCCAGTGAAGTGCCTTGGGACGTTTCACTATGTTAAAGGCACTATATAAATACAAGTTGTTGTTGTTATCTGAAGTATGCTCACCATGTGAATTATCCATGGGAAGGAAGGAAAATTTTAACTTGGGTGTAAGTGTGGCCTGAGAGGGTCAAAGCAGTCAGAAAACCATCCATCACTACCTCCCACAGTGTGAGGCCTGGGAGAATTTAACTACCGGGTTTGATTTTCATGATCCAACTCCGACTCCTGCCCAAATCCAGTGGAAATTGTCACCTGGACATCAGGCGGCAACGGAATCCTGGGCAGCACCAGGCCGACCTGAGGGAACGATTACCGGCATAAAGTAACTTGTCGGAATTTGGATTGTGAGGCTTATCATCATCATCATAGGCGGTCCCTTGAATGAGGATGACTTGCTTCCACGAGTTCACAGGTGTTTCGATGAACGACCTGATGTTCCAGTCCTGAACTCCAATTGAGGGGGTGGAACATGCCTGTGCGTGAATTTTTTTAACGTGTGGTGACTGTTGCACACCAGCCACCACACGGGCTTGACAGAGCTTGGCCTTTATCCAGTGGCAAGTGTTAACCAAGATGACTGGAGACCTGCTCTGCTGCACGGACCTAGCACACACACATATCGTAGTGTGGGCTGGCCTGTGCTGCCCCTGGGTCCTCGGTTCTTCTGGGCCCCGTACCCTCATCTGTCGCACCTCCGCCACGATCTCTCACCGCTCCTCCGCCATAAGCATTCATCGCATCTCACCACAAACACTCGCCGCTCAACCATGAGCTAACTGTTATATATGAATACTTGTATATACTCTGTACAGCTCATCCCCTGGAGTCCCAAGGGATCCCATAATCCCTTGGGAGCACAGGTATTTAAGGAGGCCTCACAGGTTGGAGAGGTACTCTGGAGGGAGACCTGCAATAAAAGACTACGGTCACACTTTACTTTAAGCTCACAGTGTTCAGTCTGACTCTTTCTCCATACGTAACAACTGGCGGCGAGATACAGACAGCGAACCCAAAGATGCAGAGAACAGTGGACATCCTGGAGAAATTCTCAGAGGGAGATGATTGGGAAACTTTTGTGGAGCGACTCGACCAATACTTCGTAGCCAATGAGCTGGATGGAGAAGAGAACGTTGGCAAACGAAGGGCGATCCTCCTCACCGTCTGTGGGGCACCAACATATGGCCTCATGAAAAATCTGCTTACTCCAGCGAAACCCACGGAGAAATCATACGATGATTTGTTCACACTGGTCCGAGAGCATTTGAACCCGAAGGAAAGCGTTCTGATGGCGAGGTACCGGTTCTACACTTACAAAAGGTCTGAAGGCCAGGAAGTGCCGAGTTATGTTGCCGAGGTAAGACGCCTTGCAGGACATTGCGAATTTGAAGGACATTTGGAGCACATGCTCAGAGACTTTTTCGTACTTGGCATTGGTCACGAAAACATACTTCGCAAACTTTTGATTGTAGAGACCCCAACCTTGAGCAAGGCCAGAGCGATAGCCCAGGTGTTCATTGCCACCAGTGACAATACTAAGCAAATCTCTCAGCACACAAGTGCTGCTACAAGTACTGTGAACAAAGTGATGTTGCTTGCTTGCACATCCGCAGATGTCTCAGAGTCCACCATCAAGGGTGATGAATGCTAGGCCATTAACACCTTGTTGGTGCTGCGGGAGTGATCGTCATTTCCGTTCATGCCGATTCAAATGGTACGTTTGCAAGTGCTGTGAAACAATGCGACACCTCCAATGTATGCGCAGGCGAGCCGCAAATCCTGTTAATCCTGCAAACCACCATGTTGCAGAGGAGGACAGATCCACAGAAGATTCCGATGAACCAGAGCCTCAGACCGAGGAGGCAGAGGTTCATGGAGTGCACACATTCACCACAAAGTGTCCCCCAATAATACTGAATGTTGAACTAAATGGACTCCCGGTCTCAATGGAGCTGGACACGGGCGCGAGCCAGTCCAGAATGGGCAAAAAGACTTTCAAAAGATTGTAGTGCAGCAAGGCCTCAAGGCCAGTTCGCATGAAACTAAGAACTTACACAAAAGAACTGATTTCCGTAATCAGCAGTGCTACCATATAGGTCTCCTACGATGGAGCGGTGCACAAACTACCACTTTGGGTGGTATCGGGCGATGGTCCCATGCTGCTTGGCAGGGGCTGGCTGGGAAAGATACGCTGGAACTGGGACGATGTCCGAGCGCTATCTCCCGCTGACGACACTTCGTGTGCCCAGGTCTTAAGCAAATTTCCTTCGCTGTTCGAACCAGGCATCAGGAAATTCCAAGGAGCAAAAGTGCAGATCCACCTAATTCCGGGGGCGCGACCCATCCATCACAAGGCGAGAGCAGAATTGTACATGATGAGAGAAAGGGTAGAGATCGAGTTAGACCGGCTGCAAAGAGAGGGCATCATTTCACCGATCGAGTTCAACAAATGGGCCAGTCCTATTGTCCCAGTCCTCAAGGGAGACGGCATCGTCAGAATCTGTGGCGATTACAAATAACTATCAATTGTTTCTCCCTGCAGGACCAATACCCACTACCAAAAGCCGACAACCGCTTTGCAATGTTGGCGGGAGGAAAGACGTTCACGAAGCTAGATCTGACTTCAGCCTACATGATGCAGGAACTGGAGGAATCATCGAAGGGCCTCACCTGCATCAACACACACAAAGGTCTTTTTCTTTATAACAGATGCCCGTTTGGAATTCTATCATTGGCGGCGATATTCCAGAGAAACATGGAAAGTTTACTGAAGTCGGTCCCGCACACTATGGTCTTCCCGGATGACATCTTGGTCACAGGTCGGGACATAGTCGAGCATCTGTAGAACCTGGAGGAGGTTCAACCGCGTGGGGCTCAGGTTAAAACGCTTGCCGTGCATTTTCCTGGCACCTGAAGTAGAGTTCTTGAGAAGGAGGATTGCGGCGGACGGCATCAGGCCCACCAACTGGAAGACGGAGGCAATCGAGAAGGCACCGAGCCCACAGAACGTGAGGGAGCTGCGGTCGTTTCCTGGACTCCTGAACTACTTTGGTAACTTCTTATCGGGTCTCAGCACACTGTTAGAACCACTGCATGTCTTACTACGAAAAGGGGATGAATGGGCATGGGGCAAAAGCCAAAAAAATGCCTTTGTTAAAGCTAGAAAATTGTTGTGCTCAAATTGCTTGTGTTGCATGATCCATGTAAGCGTTTGATAGTAGCATGTGATGCGTCGTCATATGGCGTTGGGTGTGTATTGCAACAAGCTAATGATTTCAGAAAACTGCAACTGGTTGCTTATGCAGCCAGAAATCTATCTAAGGCTGAGAGAGCCTACAACATGATTGAAAAAGAAGCGTTAGTGTGTGTCTATGGGGTAAAGAAAATGCATCAATATCTGTTTGGGCTAAAATTCGAATTGGAAACTGACTGTAAGCCACTTATATCCCTGTTTTCCGAGAGTAAAGGGATAAATACCAACGCATCGGCCCGCATCCAGAGATGGGCGCTCACGTTGTCCGCATACAACTATGCCATCCGCCACAGGCCAGGCACAGAAAACTACGCCGATGCTCTCAGTAGGCTGCCATTGCCCACCACAGGGGTGGAAATGGCGCAGCCTGCAGATGTAGCCATGGTTATGGAAGCATTTGAGAGTGAGCAATCACCCGTCACTGCCTGGCAGATCAAAACCTCGACAAGCCAGGACCCCTTATTGTCCCTAGTCAAAAGCTGTGTGCTTCACGGGAGCTGGTCCAGTGTCCCTGTAGAAATGCAGGAAGAGATAAAGCCGTTCCAGTGGCACAAAGGTGAAGTGTTTATACAGGCAGACTGCCTTCTCTGGGGAAATCGTGTAGTGGTTCCCAAGAAAGGCAGAGACACCTTCATCAGTGACCTCCACAGTACCCACCCAGGCATTGTAATGATGAAAGCGATAGCCAGATCTCACGTGTGGTGGCCCGGTATTGATGCGGACTTAGAGTCCTGCGTTCACAGATGTAATACATGCTCGCAGTTAAGCAATGCTCCCAGGAAGGCGCTGCTAAATTTATGGTCTTGGCCCTCCAAACCGTGGTCTAGGGTATATGTCGACTACGCAGGCCTGTTCTTGGGTAAAATGTTCCTTGTCGTTGTAGATGCGTACTCCAATGGATTGAATGTGATATAATGTCGGCTAGCACGTCCGCTGCCACTACTGAAAGCCTGCGGGCCTTGTTTGCCACACACGGCCTACCCGATGTCCTGGTGAGTGACAACGGGCCATGTTTTACAAGTGCTGAGTTCAAAGAATTCATGACCTGCAACGGGATCAAACATGTCACATCTGCCCCGTTTAAACCAGCGTCCAATGCTCAGGCAGAGAGAGCAGTGCAAACCATCAAGCAAGGCTTGAAGAGGGTAACTGAAGGCTCACTGCAGACTCGCCTATCCCGAGTCCTGCTTAGCTACTGCACAAGACCCCACTTGCTCACTGGGATCCCACCTACTGAACTGCTCATGAAAAGAGCACTTAAGACAAGGTTCTCGTTAGTTCACCATGATCTACATGAACAGGTAGAGATCAGGTGGCTTCAACAAAGCACATACCATGATGTCACGCATGTGTCACGCGTGATTGAAATCAATGATCCTGTATTTGTATTGAATTATGGACAAGGTCCCAAGTGGCTTCCCGGCATTGCCGTGGCCAAAGAGAGGAGCAGGGTGTTTCAGGTCAAACTTTCAAATGGACTCATTCACCGGAAACACTTGGACCAAATCAAACTCAGATTCACGGACTATCCTGAGCAACCCACTTTGGACCCTACCTTCTTTGATCCCCCAACATACACACCAGTGGCAACCGGCACCACAGTTGGCCACGAAGCAGAACCCATCATCCACAGCAGCCCAGCAGGACCCATCACACCAGGCAACCCAGCAAGGCCAGCTGCACAGCAGCCCAGCGAGGGCCCAACAATTGATTCTCCAATACCAGCTTTCACACCGAGATGATCAACCAGGGCAAGAAGGGCCCCAGATCGACTCACATTGTAAATAGTTACAGTATTGACTTTGGGGGGAGTGTTGTTATATATGTATGCTTGTATATACTCTATACAGTCAGCAGAGGGCTCATCACCTGGAGTCTCAAGGGATCTCATAACCCCTTGGGAGCACAGGTATTTAAGGAGGCCTCACAGGTTGGAGAGGCACTCTGGAGACCTGCAATAAAAGACTAAGGTCACACTTTACTTTAAGCTCACAGTGTTCGGTCTGACTCTTTCTCCACACATAACACTAACTGAATGGCAAACCAGGCTCGAGGGGGTGAACGGGCTACTCCTGCTCTTAATGTTCCTATCTAGGCTTACACACGAGCAGCATTTACTTGGGTGAGGTATCAGAGGGTAAATGGTGCCAAAGGAACCACACTCTAACATCAATGGCTTTGGGAAGAGAGGTGAATTGACAAAATATTTCTAATCATTTCATTTGAAATTGAACACAACAAATTAAAAATTCCTTTATTGATGCAAAAAAACATGAACATTTTCTTTGCTGAAGATTAACTGTAGCCATCACCCCATGTAGTTGGGTCACTATTCCGAAAGTACAGCAATTTATCCTTCACCATCACACGATGCTTCTCACATGAGCTGGTAATAAATGGCTGTCTGAAATTCTCCCCTGAGAGGGAAGAGGCGGCCGGCATCTGAAAGGTTAACAGAAACTGGTGGCTGCTAACACAGATCATCTGCCCGGTGATGTTGCAGCCATGCTTTTCCCTTTATGTATATATTTTTTTAAATAAATGTACATCAAAGTAGATGTCATCTCTCCTCCTAAAAATAAAAATGCATTTGTCTTTATTTTGAGTTTACACCGTGATCACTACTGGATTGTTGATGAAAGAGGGCGATTATGTGGGAATGGATGGCTGTTGTGCTACCTGTAAAAGGGAGCGAGGAGCGGTGGCAGGGCACCCCGGCTGGTTTTAAGGTGCAGGCCTACCACCGAGGGTGAGCAAGTGTCACTTCGCCATTTTCCACCCTGCTGATAACTGGGTTCAATCCCAGTCACTGAGCCCCGCCGCCTCGCACACCAACTACTCCCCAACATAGTCAGCAACCACTTCAAACAACTTTGCTAAATATTAAGAGTAGTTTTTGGGGGAGGGCGAGGACGATGAACTTTCCCAGTTTATTGTTTTTATTTTATTTATTTTTTAAAAACGTGTTGTTATTCTGCAGTTTCACAACAAGAGAGAAAAAAAATCGACAATAACGCCGGAAAGGCCCCGGGTCTTTGACCAATTCCAAAACACAGTCGGGGAAGGGGAGGATAGCCTGGGGCAGGCGAAGCCCAAAGGTTCCTTGTGGTGCCCGGAAGAGCTCTCCTGCTCTACAAGGAAATATTTAAAAAAAATTGAAATCCTTACTTTTGTTGCCTTCTTCTGGCCTCGCTCCTGCTTGTCACCAACCTTTATTGGTGCCTCCAGCACTGGGAGTCACTACTGCGATCATCAGTTAAAATCGCATTAAGGTCCGAAAGGAATGCCCCGCCTTCCTGGGGGCAGCACTGACGCTGCTGAAAATCTGGCAGGCAGGCAGGGAGGCAGTGTTAAAATCTGCCCTTTAGTGTTTAAAGCATCCCAGTGAACTCTTCTGTACCTCTTACTGGCCAATTCAGTGGTAGCATGAGCAAACCTTGTGCCTGTCCCGTTGTCTGGGGGATGTTCTGTGGTATAGTGTTACTTGAAGAAGTGGAGCGTATTTTATGTGAGAAGAAAATTTTTTTTTAAATGTTGGGCTTTCGGGTAAATGACTCAATTGCAACTTCATGCTGGGTTGAATGTGAATTCCTGTTGATCCTTGTTTCTTTTATCGATAACATACTTAGTGGGAGCAGTGTCTTTACCTTGTGCCCAAATGCTTGTGATAAATTTATTTTACAAACAGAACATGTTTTTGTATAAGTGAAATATAATTGTGATATGTTATATCAATGACTAAGGGGTTCCTACCTATTGTCTGCTTGTACCAGTGACTGAAGAATAATACCTACAATTGGCCAGCATTGGTGAAAACAGTTCTCATACATACTTTGACGACTTTAGCTTAGACGGCTCTTGCTGGCCCCAAAGTGATCTTTGACAGGCCTGAATCAAAACTACTGTGTTATATCAACAGACTCAACATCTTGCTGCATTTTACTACTGATGTAAAAAAAACTCTGTTTAGAAATAAATTTCATTGGTAATTCAATCTGATGCAATGTCTGGTGTTGTTAATATTAATCATACTCTGTAGTAATGTGTGTGCACAGTCGCACTGCGACAATAAACAGTCTACTGTTTGCCCAGCGTACAAAACCTCAGATTACTTTGCGTGCAAGGCCATGCTTCAGATCATTGGGAGCAAGAGTTCTTGAATGTGGCAGGTGACTTTTGTGATATGTGCAAGAAAAATATCTTGTAAGATATCAAATTGTAACAAATATTTCTCTGAGCTTTTCTTCCTTATTCCTCCTGATATCTCATATTCTACATGCTTTCTTCTGCCTGCATCCTCACTGTGTTGAAGGCAGAGTCACTGTACTGTCTCTTCACTCTAATTTATTGATTCACAGGAACTCAAAAGTATGGAACTACTTACATCCCTCAGTCTTTCCTTTCTTCCACCATCCACAGGCTTTTAAAACCCAATCATGGCATGACCTAATCACTACTTCTTAATTTACTATGTCCTTTTGACTACTTGAAAAAAATCTATATATGCTAATAATATAAATACATTACTTGTCAAGCATTCTCAAATGCAAATGGCTGTGTGATCACTAAAATGTAAAGAAAAACACATGCAGTCTCACAACATTTCAGTCAATCACTCCGAACTGAAAACATGCCAATTTGATTTAAAAGGGTGACTGTAGCAAGTAAATCATGCATGAACAGTGCTACAAACCAAAGGCATCAGAGGAAAGCCAAATAAAACATACACAGAGAATGTGTCATGGCCAGCAGTGAGGTAGGATATGCATCTCTACTCATGGGGCTCACCATCACTCACTTACCACTTTGTTGCTTGTGAGTTGTGGTCAGATTTACTTGTGGAGATATTTGTTACAGCTCCCTGCTGAATATGACATTTGCTTTAATAGGAACATAAGAACAAGAGTCGGCCATTCCGTCCCTCGAGCCTGTTCCACCATTCAATTAGATCATGGCTGATCTGTATCTTAACTCCATTTACCCGCCTTGGCTCCCTTACCCAACAAAAATCTATCAATCTCAGTTTTGAAATTTTCAACTGACTTAGCCTCAATAGTGTTTTTGTGGGAGAGAGTTCCAAATTTCCACTAGCCTTTGTGTGAAGAAGTGCTTCCTGACATCATCCCTGCACTGCTTAGCTCTAATTATCGGCTATGTCCCCTTATTCTGGACTCTTCCTCGCAGAGGAAATAGTTCCCCTCTATTTACCTGATCAACCTCTTTAATTGTCTTAAACACCTCAATTAGATCACCTCTTCATCTTCTATACTCAACGGAATGCAAGCTTAGTCCTCATAATTTAACCCTCTAAGCCTCAGTATCATTCTGATTAATCTGCTTCCACACTTTAGCAATATAATTTCACCATTCATTTATGTTTTTATAATGTGTCAGATGCTGAGCTTTAAAAGATATGTCTTCACAGTTCTCAGATCACATGAGCGATATCAGTGCATGCGCACTAGCCATAACACTGTGGCTTTGTTTTTGGGGCACAGGTTTGTACCCACAATCATGCACATGCTGAGCTCCAGATTTGAACAATGCCATGGGGGGGGGGGGGTGTCGATGGCAAGTAAAAGATTATGAGGGGGTTTGACAAGGTGGATGCAGAGAGGATGTTTCCACTGATGGGGGAGACTAGAACTAGAGGGCATGATCTTAGAATAAGGGGCAGCCCATTTAAAACTGAGATGAGGAGGAATTTCTTATCTCAGAGGATTGTAAATCTGTGGAATTTGCTGCCTCAGAGAGCTGTGGAAGCTGGGACATTGAATAAAGTTAAGACAGAGATAGACAGTTTCTTAAACGATAATGGAATAATGGATATATAGGGAGCGGGCAGGGGAGTGGACCTGCGTCCATGATCGGATCAGCGATGATCGTATTAAGTGGCGGAGCAGGCTCGAGAGGCCATATGGCCTACTCCTGCTCCTATTTCTTATGTTCTTATGTTTTTAAAAGCCTGGTGTTCTCCCAAGAGAAGGAGGAAAAATTAGAGGGACAGTCCTCATGGAATTGTCATATGCACCACTGAAGCAGCTGCCAGCATTAGAACTAATAATGGAAGCCTGAGCTTCAGTCACTCTCCTGCTTTCTCAGTCAGGATGGTGTGAGGTGCAGGGAGAAGCAAGAAAGAGCAAGAAGAGAAAGTAAAAAGAAGGAACATCATTCCCAAAAAACAGACATTGTGAAAAATAGAGCGAAGGTGGAGAACAATACTAAACATAGGGGGACATCCACAAAACATGTAGGAACATTAATATAAAGCAACAACCAGGTTAAAAATCAGAGGAAATCGTTAAGACAGATCTCAACTGAATACAAAAATCATTAAGCTAATCTGTACCTTTCCAGTTCAAGAAAATCCTGTGAAGACGCGCTACATAGAAATATTTCCATTGGCATCGAATGTTTTTGGAAAGTCTTTGCAAAATGGGGTTTTCCTGTGAAACTTGAGGTATGTTTCCAATAAAGTCAAGGACAAATTTTATTTGAGCAAGAATAAAGAACCATTGCATTAAAATAGCCTTTTATCACAGTTCCCTGCCTATAAATATAGTGTCCCACCCCTGCTATCATTCTGGTGAGTCTATACTGTACACTCTCTTTGGCTTTAATGTCCTTTCTATGGGCCCAAATTTTGCCCTCCATTTTCTTCGGCGCATTTACGTGAAGTGCGCTGACTTCCTGCACTCAAAACGGCGCCGAAAAGATATCCCCGTATTCTGGCCCCTCTGCTGACTCTCCCGGGCGTGGCGTGGCGAATCCGTTGGGGGGCGGAGCTAGGCCCCTGCGCCTAAAAGAGTGGCGGCAGCTGTCCGCATGCGCAGTAGAGCGTTCGCGCATGCGCAGTAGCTCCTCCCATGATTGTGATGATGCGTGCCAGCAGCATGGGACCCAACACTCCCGCCCCTATCCCGGGCCGAGTGGCCTGCTGCACAGGCCGGCTGCTGCCTTCCCGCGCTGAGGGCTACAAGGAACAGGTTGGTGGGAGGGGACTTCTGATCAGGGGGAAGAGTTTTGATCGGGGTCGGGGTGGGGGGGTGGTGGCTGGCAGGGGGGAAGGAGGAGAGTTTCTTTAAATGATTTAGAAAAAGTCTCTGTCAATGGCACAATGCAACTGGCTGTTAAGAGGTGAGAATGACCAGATAAAACTTTCCTTAGGTTTGGTCTCTCAGTACCAGCTCTGGTTGTGGCTTTTGTTTTGGTTGTAATTATGACTTAGGTCAATTTTTTTTAAATCCCATCAATTCTTAGTGAACAACTACTTGGATGCCCGTAGCTATCCTGTTGGGAACATTCCATCAGCACACACGGGTGCCTTATTGGGGAGTAACTGCATGGACACCCTCAGGTACCTTGCGCAAGTGACCATCGTTCATTCATGTGTAAGCCCGAACCTTGACAATTGGAAAAAGACAGGCTATGTGACCACGAGGGACATCACAGCCTGTTCCACTTTTCACCTGACCTCTACACATAGAACAGTTCCAGCAGGCTCAATGGATAGCAACCAGGAGCTGGAACCCCAGTTGATTTTCTGCTCCCTAACCCGATGACAACAAGGCCAGTTGTATTACTCCTATCATTGCACTGCCCATGATCACTACCTCATGATAGTGTGATGACACAAGATAACAAATTGCATTAATATCGCTCTGCTAGCAAAATATTTGATTCATAAATGGTTTTATGAAACCCTTTGTCTTCTGATATAAATGCTATTAAAAAGTGCATATTTTCTGAAGCTTTTTTTGTGGAATGTGTAAATTATGTAAAAGTTACAGTACAAGATCTGTATTAGTTGTTGTGAATGTGTTTAGTGCTTTGCAAGGTCCTCTCCGCTTCCCTTCCCCCCCATCTCTGATTACTTGCGTTGATTTCTTAACTCTCCGCAAGGATTTTCTGTGCGGCCACAAGTGGCCACATCCGCTGGCCTAAGTTAGTTTGGAGCAACTATTAGCTGTGCAAAGTGGCTTAAATGGTAACACCCCCTTTTGGAAAAAAAACCTAAACTGCCGCAAATTAAATGTGCAGAATTGGGGATTTTTAGGATACTCCAGAAAAATCAAGTTGCTCCAAAAAAAAAAGGAGCAACTCCTGGGCAAATTTGGGCCTTCCGATGGGGAACTCAAAACTACGCACAATACTCTAACTGTGGCCAAACCATTGTCTTATGTAAATTTATCATTACCTTTTTATTTATTGATTCATTCATTCAGGGGATGTGGGCATTGCATGTATTGCCTATCCCCAATTGCCTTTGAAGTGCTGCAGTCTGTGTAGTGAAGGTACTCCCACAGTACTGTTAATCTTTGCTCCTGTACTCTATACTCCTATTTATGAACTTAAAATGCTGTGGCCTTTATTATGGCTTTATCTACCTACAAGCACTCTTTCAGGGAATAATGGGGATGAATTTCAATGCAGATTATCCCACTCACTCACTGTAACTTCAGCAGAAGAGCTGCAGAAACCCTGAAAAAAAAACAGCCTAAATGATTTTTTGTAATAAGCCTCAGTGAGGCACTATCAAATACCTTCTGAAAATCCATATATACTACAGCTACTGCATTCCCTTTATCTATCCAATTGGTCACTTCTTCAAAAGCACTCAGTTACATTTGCCAACCATAACCTACCTTTTACAAATCTGTGCTGGCTGTCATTGATTAACCAATGCATTTCAGCTTTAATGACGACCCTTCTGGAAGTCTTCGGGATCTCCAGTGTCTCTGTAACATGCACATTTCTGGGTTTCTCAATGATTCTCTTATCTGCATACATCGCATGCATGTCACACCTCATTCTAGAGCTTACCTTTTGAGTAACAGGACATCTCTTTCACACTCTTGTCTTTCATACCTTTGTTCACTCCCCACAGGGATGGCAAGAGCAAGAGAAACATAAAGATAGGTCCATTTTGAGGCAAAGTTTGAAGCACTTCAGAAATTCAAGAAGATCTTCACACCACCAAATGTTGCAGAAACTAGTTTATTTCTGTGCTATTAATAATAATGCCTGTGGTCAGAATTGTAAATGAGTTCTGTTTGCAGGCTCTCAAGTTAAAAAAACAAAGGGAAATTTAACAAAGACTATATTCTAGTGCCCTGACCTATCAGCAATTTATAACGTAGAAATATTATTAACTTGATGCAGGACGAAGCCCATGACCATTACACAGAAGATGATCATAAGAAAATGTTCCTCACTGATAGAAGGGCTGTGCTTTATGTGCCCATGCGATATGTGGCACAGACAGTAAATTGATCAAACTGTGGTAATACAATGAAGGTTTGAAGCTGATATCATCACTTCATCTGCTTTCTGAGTTTTAATATGTGCATTTTTGACAATGTTGCAAAACTGCAAAAGAAATTAAAAACAGATCTCAAATGGTACTGAATGTCTGGTCTACTGAAAAGTTCTTGGCTCCAGCTACTTTGATAGGGTGGGGTGCCACTGTATTATGAATATGATATTATCCTTTACTTGGCGTCAATAAAAAAAATTCTGGAAGATAATTTTGGATTTTTTGGTATTCCTGCTCTTTGCTCTGCAGCATTCCTACTCTTCTAAGTGACAAGATAGCCTTCTGGCAAATAGCTGCGATGTTGCATTCCTTACACTTTCTATCCCAGGTTTAGTTCCGTTGAAGATTATTAATTAATTTCTGATTTAGGCAATGGTGTTCACTGCATCGTGATTTTGACATTTATATCACTTTTGCTTTCAATTACTGTGAGAGAAAAAAATTCCTTTCATCATTGCTGACAGTTTGGATAAAGTTCATTTGACGAAAATCTCATTTTATTTTCAAATAAATCCTGACAGATGTAACACTTTTGTCTGGAAGAGGGGTTGGTTTTGTACTTGGCACAATCTGATAAGACCTCACCTCTTTTTATCTATCCTGCATTCAGCCTGCATTTCCACAAGTTTTCAGAGGTGGCAGATGAGAAAATGTTTCTGCAGAGAGAGGGGTCCGACTAGTGGACACCCTGTTAATCGGAATATTCATTTAAAGAGAACAGGAAGTGTACGGCTTGAGGCATTTTTGTTCTGAAGGTTGTATTGACCTTATTGAAATTAGTTCAAACATTTCATTAATATTTAAGTTACAACATAGTAAAGTTTTTAAAATTAGAAACCATATGAAATTCCTTGTTTTACAAGTTATTGTACTTTATAAGAAAAGCAAATTTAGTGCAGAGAACAAAGCAGATTGTTTTCGCTGAACTTCTTAAAACTATTCACATCTCAAAAAGAATCTATCATAAATGGACATATTTACCATAAATGGATGGTATTCTAACATAAACAGACATTTCCTCAGACCTTTTCCATATGCAGTAATTTGTCACACTGAAATCTGGTTTCCAGCAGAGTGTTTGAAAGTGAATGCTTTAGCTGCCTTGCATTCTTTAGCTTCTAGTCCAAATACAGTTACCAAACTAAAGGAAGAAGGTAGATTGAGGTCCAACTCATAATTGGTTACTAAGAGTAACCTTGTCCACTAGATGTTAAAGGTACAAACCTGCCATTACTTTTTAATTAGGTTCAAGGCAAAAAGCAGTAGCGTGGTCTTGTTAAAGACTGTGCATACCAGTGGTAGGTAGACTTATCCAATACTGAGTCTGTGAAAGCTGTATGCCGCATGTATTGAGCTTCTTGGCATTGCTTCAGATTATAGCACTGTGCCAGATCTAGAAAACTATCGGGGATTGATGGCAAGAAACAAGATTTGCTCTGCCAAAAAAAAATCTAGGTAAACAAAGTGCGTATTCTGTGTGTACTGGCTATAAATCCTGTGGATATGGCAGAAGAATAACAAGACCCTGCATGATGAGTCATTGAAAAATACTTACATCTAAAAAAGTTGTAATTATTGCCCTTCAAAATGAGCCCCTTTTTAAAAATAAGTTTACTTTCAAAACTCTCAAAGCGTTAGGCAAGATTTGACTGTGCATGTAAGAAAATATATTCAGTTTTCCATCTAAATGACTTGTCTAATTCATCGCTTGCTGAGCTTTAAAACAATGCTGAATTTCATTGGCATTGAGCTAAAATGGTCAGTCACACTTACAGGAATGCAACGATGAATTAACACTGACAGAAAATCTAAACTCAATGTTTGAACTATTATTCACATCATTGAGCATAAAATCTAGGCTGACACTTCAGTGCACTACTGAGGGAATGCTGCACTGTCGGAGGTGCTCTCTTTTGGATGAGGCCACGTCTGCTCTTTTTTGAAGAAAAGCAGTGGAGTTTTCCCCAATGTCCTCAACCAATATCTAAAAACAAATGATCTGATCATTATCACATTGCTGTTTGTGGGAGCCTGCTGTGCGCAAATTGGCTGCCGCATTTCCTACATTACAACCGTGACTACACTTCAAATATACTGCATTAGCTGCAAAGTGCTATGGGACATCCTGAAATCGTGAAAGGTGCTATATAAATGCACCTTTTTTTTCCTTCCTACTAGAATACCCTTTGTATGAGACAGCTATTCTGTTATTACCATGGTACAAATTAACTCAATACAAGTAAATACATGTGAATGGCACACATGGTGGGATAGCACTTTGGTGTCACTGCCAGGGTAGGACATGAGCTCACATTCAGGAGTGCCCATAAAGCAAGCTTCTGCTATTGGCCATATAGTCAGGGAGATACAAAGCTGAAGCTCACTGCAAACATAATTACTGGCATGGAATACCACCCACTAATAAATGATACCATGGTGTTTATTACTGCCATTTAGCCATGTATTTTTTTATATTTGTACAGTGGTTCATGCCTAACAACTTATAGTACAACAGTGTGGATTTAAATCTTAGCACAATCTATCAACATGCAGGAAAACTGTAGTCACATTAGCCAGAAGAAAGCAGCTGCACTGATTTGTAAAGATAGAAAAAACTTGTCTTCATAGCTTAGAAGCAGCACACTGCTTCTCAGGGCAAGTGTGTGATGTCTTACCACACATTCCTGTTCAGATCTAATAAAACCCATTTTATCCTTAGATAGATACAGATGGCTTATAAGGATCTGACCGCAGAATGACGGCAAAAATGTAATGGCAGCTGCTTACAGTTCACTGGTTGTTCAACTAATTGTAGACAAATATTTACCAGAATTAAATAAAAGGTAGGACAGACTACGCATTCCCAATGTTCATTTCCCATCACTGTCCTGTGTGCGAAACATTGGTGCAATTCAAGTAAATTTGTTATAGGATTTAATTCCCCTGTTCGCCCTTCATCCCCCTCTCCTCTGCTCCCTCCTCTCACTTTATTTCCTTTCTCTCCCCCCCACTCCTGCTCCCGCCATCCTTCTCTCCCTTCTCTTAAAAGGGAAGGTGTAGTGGATCGGAACATCTGCCAAAATAACTTGGTCAACTGAAGAGGTGCCATTCAGGAATACCTAGTCAGCGGGGTTGAGTGTGGGCTGGCCCAGTTGTCTGATAATTTGCTCAATGAGAGGTGGAATGCAGGGCAACTCACTTGGAGTGGTGGGGGGAGGGGTGGAGGTGGGGGGTACTTCACCACGAGGAGGATGAACTTGTTCAGTAGGGTGGGACATTGTAGTGGAAATTATCTGGGGGGAAAAGCAAATAATGAAGGAGTTGCTCAGGGTGGGGGTAGGGTTGTGGGGATGGGTAATGGACATGTCGCTGAGTGGGTGAGGGGGCAGTGATTGAACTACTGCTCAGTGAGCGGACATATTGCTTAGTGCGGCGCAAAGTTGTGCATTTAGTGCTCAGTGGACGTGTACAAAGACAATACTGGCACGACAAATATATTTTTCAGAATAAAGGGGTCGATGCTTTAGGAAGGAGTGAGACTGATCAATTCTTCTAATTGGGAATGTCAAGTGAGAGGTGCCGTTTTTTTGTAAGTCTGATGCACCGAGACATACCGTGCTCTGACCCAAGCCACAAGGGGGGAGCTTTATTCATTTTTCATTAAGAATGCATAACATTTAAACTATTCCGGTTGTTGCCAAATCAGTACTTTTTTTCTGACTGGATCACAGGCAAAGTCAAATCAAATGAAATAGTAAAGCTGACTTTAAAGTAGATCATGACTGCTATACATATTTCTTATGTTCTTATGACAAAACTAGATTTATTTGTAAGTCTTAAAGAGGAAAGGGGCTGGGAGGGCTAAAAAAACTGCTTTAAGTCAATAAAATATAAGGGTCCAGAAATTTGAGTACGTCCAAAAACAGGTGTACTGGGGAAGCAGGCACCTGAATAGATAGCCCTGATGTGCATGTTATATTGGGTCTCGAACCAGTATTGCTGAGGGTTCTCCAACAGGTGTTAGTCCCCTTATTTGAATATGCAAAGGGGCTAACTCCTATTTCAGGCCTTTTTTTGCCTACACCAATATGGCAGCATCCCACTTCCGGCTCGTAATGAGAAAATGGCTGGGGTGCTCTCCAATGTCTAGGCCAAGAAGTTAGAAGTAAATTGTTAAAAATAGGAAGAATAATCTTTAATTTTCAATAAATACTTATCCACTGAGAAAACAAGATGATAAAACCAAGTTCTGAAATGTTTCAAAAAAAGTTAGTGAAGGTGTTTACAGCCTGGGCAGACACCAATCAGCCAGACTGTGAAATTACAGCATGACAAGTTTACATAGGAAAAATCTTTTATCAATGTGGCATTTGTGGGAGAAATTCAAATCACGGCCATCCATTTTTCAGACAAAGAATTTTGCATCATGATCTGCCGCACCTGATCGGCACTGGAAGTGCACTGGACACCTTATTGGTTTGGCCGACTTTTAGTTGTCCAGGTGCCTGCCTGAACCAGGCTTCAGGTTCTTCATATATGTAAACTGGGGTCCCACACCAATTGTATTATTCACTGTACTATAAGCTTCCTTTAAAGAAAAGGAAAATATTCTAACAGAAACATCTCTCACTAATTTGAAAAAAAGTAAAGTTTGACCAAACAAATCACATCAAAGGACTTGTTTCTTGAGGAGGTAAAATTAATCTGAACTGTTTGCATATAACTGTGGCTGACGGAGCACACACATGTAACACATTTCTGTCCCGTTGGTATAATGATTTCATTTTGGGGATTTTGAGTATACAGCATATTTTTCAAGGATTTCTGCATAAAGTGAGGACTGAATGAAATTCACTGATGCTAAGAGCAAAGTGGCAGCTGAAAATTTGACGAATGTTTTCCTGTGGATAAAATAGAATTGAGAGACATTCAAATTGCTCCTAGAGGAATAAAATATACCTGCTGCACTGTTACAAGCATAACATTTCTGAACATTCCATTACAGGAGCCTTTTCATGGATATGCCCATTAATCATCTTCAGTTCTGTCCTCCATGCATGACTCAGATCTATAAAATTCAATTAGTCCTCCAACTGCAGTGACCTCTGACAGCTTCACACTGCATTCCAGACATTCTCACCTACACTCCAGCACTAAGGTTCCTTTTGACATTACTGCAGCCCCTGCGTCCCTACCTCCCCCCACCCCCAACCCCCCCACCCAATCCATATTTCTTCAAAGTCTGGCTGGTTTTCTTTTCATGTCGTAATTGGTTTGAGAAAAAAATAAAATTACCTTTAATTTGGCACCACGCCTTACAATCATACTTTACAACATCTGCATCTGGGACCCTAACTCAGCACAGCAGCACTTACATACAAAACACAACATCTGCAAGAGTGGAAATATACAGATTGTTTGTGCAACTGGGTTTAGTTTAGTAAAATATGATAAAGATGCTGTTGGAGAGCCAAAAAGACCCATCCCTGCATATGCTGCTTTAATAAGTTACAGAAATGGGGATCTGGGTGGCTGCCACAGTGCATTTGAATTGTCTATGTAGCCCACCCATGCCGACAGTGTGAAAGTTTCCTCTCGCTCTCTGACAGCTGCTAAAGATGTTAAGTGAAATGAGTTTAGTCTAATTTCCGACAGCCAAGATTGTGTAATACAAACTGTCCCAAATCCAGTACTTGTCACCACTTTAGCTGTCTTTAGAAAGAAGGGGCTTAATTTTCCCCAATGCTGTTTTTTGGCATATTTGAAGAGTTACGCCTGGTTTTTTTGGCACTGACTTCTCCAAAAAAAAACTTGCAAGTTTCCCCATTCTAATTTATGAAATTGGCGCCGCGCAGCCTGTCCTTTAGCTTCGGGAGGTGGAGCCTAATGTCGGTGCCGAAAAAATGATGCTCTCCCTTCTGCGCATGCGCAAAATAAAAAATACATTTTTCACATGACTGCTATGGGCGTGCATGTCCAGTACAGCTCTCGGTCTAAATTCGGCCATTTTTAAAGAGCTAGTTGTGTGTGAGAACTTTAATTCTCCGTGGAAAAATGGGAGTTGCAATGCAATATGCAACGCAGCTCAAGGACCAAGAATTTCTCACAGGTTGAAGTGGAGGCACTGGTTACCGTAATTGAGGCTGGATGGCACGAGCTGCACACCAGCAGAGGTCACAAAAAAGTTTCACCAAAAGAAATGAAGAAACGCTGGAACCAACTTGCAGAAGAGTACTGTGCAATGGTGACCACCCCGAGGTCTGGAGGCCAGTGCAAAAAGAAGTGGCAAGACCTTGGTCAAGTAGTTAGTGTCAGTAATATTTTCATTTATTCAATGGAATTGCAATTGTCAGTGTGACCAAGTGTGACAGCAGAAAGACACCCTCTCTAAAAAGTTATATTTTCATCTTTGCAGAGGAAGGTGGCACACAACAAAAGGGAAAGAACTCGAACAGGAGGAGGCCCGGCAAATCTGCACCCACTGACACCCTTGGAAGAGAAGGTCGCTGCTTTGATGGGTACTGCCTGGAGAAAAGCAACCACCACTGCACAAGCTGGGCCCACACTCGAGGGAAAGGGTAAGTCCTGCAAATTCCACAGTCTGGCTTTGCTAAATGTTAAGTACTGCGTGGGCTAGCCATGCTTTGGTTCATGGGGATGTCTCCATTAGCTATGCTTCGGTTGATGCAATGTGCTATCATTCATGGTGGTCCTTCAAATGAGTCTGCTGACTGCGCTGTGTGAGCTTACTCATGCCACCCTGCCCCCTCCTCTGCTGCTAACCATTTGTCTCTTCTGTTACATTTTGCAGAACTTGAGGCCAACCCTGACGAGGCTGAAACTGATGCAGATGAAGATTCAGACGTGGATGAGCCTGAAGAGGAGAACATCTGCCAATCCCACCTTCCAGAGCATGAAGGGTGAGGGGGAGGGAGAGGGGCAGGGGAGGGGATAGATGAAGTCCCCACTCTTGTACTCACTCTGGAGGAGCTGCAGGTGCCGCCCATTGAGGTGCCAGCCCCTTTCCTGAATGGTACGAGTGTTGGGAGATTCCAAGGTTTCTCACAGTCTGAGACTGGGGATTCCAGTGGGGTGCAGCGAGGCACACCCAGGGCCCCACAGTATAGCTGTAACCTTCACTTCAACTGACAAAGCAGTCCTCCTGATGCTTCTAGGTTGCAGGTCTGCTTTTACTAACTCACAGATCTCGGTTACAACTTCTTTGTGGAAACGCAGCCTTCTGACACAGTCTGCATCACTCAGGTGCAGGTATGAACGCCTGTCTCGATATACCCGATGCGGGTAAGGCCTCCTGCCAATCATCCTATGTGCTCTGAGGTTCCCCAGGCGATGCTGCCTAATCAATCGTCTGCTCCGCAGCACTATCATGCAGAAGTCTTGCACGAGGTATGGCATTGTCAGTATTGCCCCTATAATTAAATCGTACCTTTGCAAGAAGCTCAAAACAGCAGGACAAGGAGTTAAAGCTTCTTTCATCTCTCTCTCCCCAAGGTCAATGCCCTCGGGTGACCACACCCTGATCTGCGCATGTGCAATAGTCTTGCTTAGAACGGGAAGCTAGGCATTGAATGAAGACATTTGGGGCAACGAAGTCTAATGCAATTCTTTAATTTTAGATTTTTTTCAAGGTACCACCACCCACCCCCGACCGAACGTCTCCTCACCGGGCTTGAGGGTCAGCCGGCAGTATCGCTCCCTCGCCCGGACACAGGGGCTCAGCGTCCACCACCCCCACCCTACCCCCACCCCCTCCCCTGCCCCCCCAGCGCTTCTTTTGAAGCTGCTGTATAGTGTAAGGATTCTCATTCCTTCAGTTTGGTTTCAACAGCCCCCTCACCCACCCCTCCCCGCCCCCACCCCCCCACCCCCATCCCCGTCCCTGGGCTTCTTTTGATGCTACTGCATAGTGTAAGGGTCCTCATCCCTTCAGTTCGGCTTCCACTGCTCCCCCCCCCCATCCGCCCCCGGGCTTCTTTTGCACCTGAGCCTCGAGCCCCTGTGTTCTGGCGAGGGAGCGATTCTGCCGGCTGACGCTCCAACCCGCGAACCTGGTGAGGAGACGTTCGGTGGTGGTGGTGAAAAAATTAAAAATTAAAGAATTGCATTGGACTTCCGTTTTCTCCGTTTTTAGTTTGAAAAAAATTAAGCTTCATAATGCATATTCTTTGCCTTCTTGACGCCCCTCCAAAACTTCGTATAAAAACAATGGCGTCTTTCTGTGCTGATTTTTTAATGCGCACTGGTTTTGCTTGTGTGCCCAGAAAGTATTTTGGGAGTGGTCACATACACCTTCCTCGGAAAAATCTAACTTGCTTAAATGTGAAAAACTGCCGCAGACATCAGGTTATGCCCCCTATGATGCAAAATATCCTAACCTAAAAAAATCGTAACTAACTGAGTTATGCTGGCGCAGAAACTTTGGGGATACTTGGATATTTTAATTTACACCAAAAAAAGCGGCGCACGCCAAAAAAACGGCGTAGATAACTGGGGAAAATTGAGCCCAATATGTGGGAGATGAAAATGTTACTCTGCAATAGCTGAATGATTGACATTGAGGTTTGTGCCGAGCTACACTGTTGGAGAAATGGAGATGGTTGACTCGAAGATCTGGGACCCTTTACTATCTCCAGAGCCAAAGTACAAGTGCAATCATACACTAATTATGTAGGAAGCTTGGGTTGTGGACATAACCCTAAAGATTTAAATGCAGTAATACTTGCATTCTTTGCCCTGCAGCAATCTGGATATGCACATGCATGAGTGAAAGAGCTGAAAATTATCTGAGTTCTTAGCATGCAGCCTCAGTCAAACTGCATCAGGTCATGAGGTAGCTCTTTGTGGCAACGTACTCTACCCCTATATTTGGGGTAGACAAATGTGGGCACTCTTACTATGGCAATTTTCCAGATGCTGCCAAAACTCTTTCTCATGTGTTCCCACAATCTGTGGGCAAATCTCTTCTGCTGCACTTCACAATGAAGCAATCCATGCCCAAATGTAACAAGACCTAGATGACATTGAGACTTGGGCTGATAAGTGGCAAGTAACATTTGTGCCATGAAAGTGCCAGGCACTGACTATCTCCAACAAGCGAGAGTCAAACCACCACCCTTTGATATTCAATGGCATTACCATCGCCAAATCCCCCACCATCAACATCCGGGGGGTCACCATTGACCAGAAACTTAACTGGACCAGCCACATAAATACTGTGGCAACAAGAGGAAGTCAGAGGCTGGGTATTCTGTGGCAAGTGTCTCACCTCTTGACTCCACAAAGCCTTACCACCATCTACAAGGCACAAGTCAGGAGTGTGATGGAATACTCTCCACTTGTCTCGATGAGTGCAGCTCCAACAACACTCAAGAAGCTTGACACCATCCAGAACAAAGCAGCCCGCTTTGTCCCATTCGCCATCTTAAACATTCACTCCCTGCACCACCGGCGCACCATCGCTGCAGTGTGTATTATCTATAAGATGCACTGCAGCAACACGCCAAGGCTTCTTCGGGAGCACCTCCCAAACCCGCGACCTCTACCACCTAGAAGGACAAGGGCAGCAGGCGCATGGGAACACCATCACCTGAAAGTTCTCCTTCAAGTTGCACACCATCCTGACTTGGAAATATATCGCCGTTCCTTCATCGTTGCTGGGTCAAAATTCCGGAATTCCCTCCCTAACAGCACCGTGGGAATATCATCACCAGACGGATTGTAGTGGTTCAAGGAGATGGCTTACCACCACCTTCTCAAGGGCAATTAAGAATGGGCGATAAATGCTGGTCTTGCCAGCGATGCCCACATCCCAGGAATGAATAAAAAAAACCTTCAAATGCAGCATCTTCATAAAGAGCAGTTTGAATGTGCAATCTTCTTTCTTCCTTCATCAGACTATCAAAGCAGCAGCATGCAACTTCACAGGTTAAGTAGCAAAAGCATCCCTTTACACCTGGTGCTGTGCAGGAGATTGTGTTCCAGCGATCAGTGAGCTCCAGCCCCTGGCCTGATCAGGGCTGGGAGCTCGCGGGTCACCTGCAGATGAGCTGACCTCAGAAAGTTGCACAAAGTCACCCTCTTTAGGAATTCACAAAGGTGATGTGCCCTACAAGCAGGTCCCACTACCTCTGTGTTGGGGTTGGAAAATCACTCCTGATATTACATCCAATATCATTCAACAAACTTTCAATGTCTTTCATTGTGTCCATCTAGGTTTCTGAGAAAGGAGTTTTGTTAATATTGACCTCATTCATTCTTTTGTTCCGCCAAAGATAATTGTACAGATTGGATTTCTGGCATTACTACATTTTTTAAAATCCGATTTAATTATCCCTCAGATACTCCATACCAAAATATTCATGGGAAAGCATTCAAATAAGAACCTGATTTTATAAAAGTGAACTCCAATTACATCAGTTGACTGCTTCTGGCTCTGCTACTGTTACAAGATCTCAATATTAGATGACAAGGCCTTGAGTTCCAGCCGGATATCTACCATTTGCCATTCGCTCATCAAATTATGGCTTGTGCAGACAAAATTACCACTCAGATGGTCAAATCAGTCTGTGTGGTTCACTCAATTATCAATAATAACGTATGATTCATAACTGAAACCACTTGTGAAAATAAAATAGCTTAATAACTTATGATTGGTTATTTAAGCCATCAGCCAATAAAATAAAGGAATGTTTTGAACTTTCATTCGCTGCAGTCTTTCCCCGTTGAGTGCATTTGCTAATAATGGGACTCTGTTACTGCTGGTCAGTGGGAAAAAAAATCGCTCTTTCTTCTGCTAACAGTGTAGTGCTATGCAGTACAAGCATGTGGAAGGAATGATTGCCCTAAACGAAAGTTGACTTTGACAATTATCTTGAATGAATTTTAATTAATGCCAATTCGTTTGAAAACATTTTCTGCTGCAGATGAATTTTTCAAGCACATCAATCACACTTTTATGACATGTATAACATTACCAGTGTAAAACACCAATTCAGTATGACCACGGGCTGCTACTTAGAGCCTAGCAATGCAATGGGCCGTAAATTGCGGCCTCTCCGGGTGCGTACGATGTGCGCACGCGCCCGAAAAGGCCTCGCAAATGCCAGTTCTCGGTGCGCAATGCGCATGCGCCGTGAACCGGTATTTACGAATTGTCAAAATGTTTTTTGACAGATCGCACACATGCCCAGGACAAGGACATTCGCGGGCAGAGATTTGGGCTATTTGCCCAACTTCTGCCCAGCAAATGTCTTTCAAACTCTTACGCCTGGTAAAAGCAGATATATGTATAGCCTGCTGTTACCAGCATAAGAGTTTTAAAGGATAAGAAAAATTACATTTTATCACTAATTTTTATATTAAAAACACTATCCATTAAGGTAAGTTTATTTTTACCTCTATTAAAACATTAAAAAATTCAAAAAATTATTTTTTTGTCTAAAACATTTAATTTAATTCAATTTCAATGAATATTAAATATGTGAGGTGTTGTTTTTATTTATTGTGTTGTGTTTCTGTGTTTTTGTGTCAATGGCTTTGTCTTCCCAGGCACAGAGTGTGATTGATTGCAGCCACATGCCATCTGGACTTCTGCCAGTGACTACAGGAACACCCTGCAGACAAAAACTTAATTGCAAATTGTGTGACATTATAATGGAGCACAAAAATGCACAAAACAAAATTATCATCCATCCTGCCTTTCTTTCATGACTTCTTTCTTAATCAATTACTCCTACGAGGTGCAACCAAAGTGACTTCAGCATGGGAGGTGGAAGGCTGCTGGTGCTAGGAGTGAACTCTAGAATCTTGGGCCCAAGAGGGCCTGGCTGCAAAACATAGCATCATGGCAACTGCTGGGGCAGTCTGGCCCAACTTGTATTCTGGCACAAGAGCAGGCATTGGTTAGGGGCTGTGAGGGAGCAGACGTGCTGTCATCTTGAGAAAGGGGAACATGTACAACTTCCATTGTGTTATTGCAACTCTCATAAGACTACTGCTCAGCCCTCCCACTGATCTGCAGGTGAGCAAACTATAGGAAATCTGTGATGCAACTGAAAGCCCGATCTATTTGGGCCCCCAGCCTTTCCAAGGCGGAGGTGGTGGTGCTGGTGCCCAAAGCCTGTTTGTTACCAGTATGAGCATCTATGGCTGGTGCCACAGACTCCAGGAAAGTGAGCACAGTTGACCACACACTCAGTGGTAGACTGCAGAGTGCTAATGCCATGCACCAGAATCTCACACAAGTTGGAATTGGACTCCTCCATACTCTCCAACACGGTACAGAAGCTCCCAGGCAGGCACTTCAATGTGTTCAGCAATTGATGCTGCACAGAAATCATCCTTCTTTCAAAGGCTAGATCCTAAAGACTACATCTCTATTCTCTTCAGCAGAGCTAGCATGCAAACTAGCCCCCCAGTAAGTTATTTTCAGGACCGTCCTTTCCACTTGCACCTGTTCCTGCTCATCTTTGCTCAGTGAATCACCCAGAGAGGTGCTGATATCTGTGCTGGTGCTTGCTTGGAAGTGTAAGAGCGAGTGATGGGCGAATCTCCACATAGATGGTTGTTCCTCCATCTGTACAACTGCAGGAGCCGAGTCATCATATGAACCTAGGAAAGGGGGAGAGGGCCAAAGGTCAGCATGTAATTGAAAGAATAAGCAGTTGCAGATGAGTGTCAGAGCAATGCAGTTCCAGGTTGCTCTGCTGACTGTATGTGTGATTGTTTGAAGAAAGAGAAAAGATAAGGTATGTAATCAAGAACCATGCAGCACTTGGCCACCAACCTTGCCACCTCCAATATTATGGAAAGTCCCTTTGCCTATGATGTCCAGGGCAGTTTCCTTCATTAGTGAGGACTTATATGTTGGCTGAACCTCCCTCTCCCACCCTCCCAACCCCCTCTCAAACCCCTCCCATCCCCCCATCCTAGAAACATTGAAACATAGAAAATAGTTGCAGGAATAGACCGTTCGGCCCTTCGATCCTGCACCCCCATTCAATAAGATCATGGCTGATCATTCCCTCAGTATCTCTTTCCTGCTTTCTCTCCATACCCCTTGATCCCCTTAGCCGTAAGGGCCATATCTAACTCGTTCTTGAATATATCCAATGAACTGGCATCAACAACTCTCTGCGGCAGGGAATTCCACAGGTTAACAACTCACTGAGTGAAGAAGTTTCCCCTCATCTCAGTCCTAAATGGCCTACCCCTTATCCTAAGACCGTGTCCCCTGGTTCTGGACTTCCCCAACATCGGGAACGTTCTACCCGCATCTAACCTGTCCCGTCCCGTCAGAATCTTATATGTTTCTATGAGATCCCCTCTCATCCTTCTAAACTCCAACGTATAAAGGCCCAGTTGATCCAGTCTCTCCTCATGTGTCAGTCCAGCCATCCCGGGAATCAGTCTGGTGAACCTTCACTGCACTCCCTCAATAGCAAGAACATACTTCCTCTGATTAGGAGACCAAAACTGAACACAATATTCCAGGTGAGGCCTCACCAAGGCCCTGTACAACTGCAGTAAGACCTCCCTGTTCCAATACTCAAATCCCCTAGCTATGAAGGCCAACATACCATTTGCCTTCTTCACTGCATGCTGTACCTGTATGCCAACCTTCAATGACTGATGAACCATGACACCCAGGTCTCGTTGCACTTCCCCTTTTCCTAATCTGCCGCCATTCAGATAATATTCTGTCTTCGCGTTTTTGCCCCCAAAGTGGATAACCTCACATTTATCCACATTATACTGCATCTGCCATGCATTTGCCCACTCACCCTGTCCAAGTCACCCTGCAGCTTCTTATTGTCCCCCTCACAGCTCACACCACCACCCAGTTTAGTGTCATCTGCAAACTTGGAGATATTACACTCAATTCCTTCATCTAAATCATTGATGTATATTGTCAAGAGCTGGGGTCCCAGCACTGAGCCCTGCGGCAATCCACTAGTCACCGCTTGCCGCCCAAGTGCCGTCAAGGATGGAGTCAGGCCCACGGAGGGTCAATGACCTCAAAAGAAATCTTACCCCATTCCCACTCTTTCCCACCCCTCCTCAACTCTCTCCTACCCCCCATCCTACCCCCACCCTCATCACCTCCCCCCTTCCCCCGGCTCATCCGGTTCTGATCCTCTCCCTGTTGTTGCATTTCAGTTTGCCCTGCAAGAAGAATGGAAGTAATGTATGGTCCTTTCAAAAGGCTTGTGCCGATGTGTAAGGTAGCTTTCTATAGTGTGCATTCTGAAAAGCAGAAGCAGCAGGTTATGAGCAAGAGGTGGTGGTGATTACGTGAAACAACGTGCTTCCAGTGGGAAGGCTGAAACCACTTAACAGAAATGCATTCTAGTTGTTACTAGGTAAAAGCAGAATGGTGTTTGTGCAAGTTCTGAGGAAGCAGCAGATGCTGAGGGGCCGATTTTCATCAAGGCCTCCACCCACCCAAGTGCTGCCCAAAATGCCGGTGATGGCCGGCGAGGTACCGGACAGTACTTTGGGCGGGATATTCATCGCCGAGGTCCCTCGAAGGTCGGCGGACAGCAAATGGCTGACGTACACTGCCAATCTGGGCAGCAGCGGGCGGGAGGTCTCATTCTCGGCGGCAGAGGCGCTTGCCGCCCAAGTGCCGTCAAGGATGGAGTCGGGCCCACGGAGGGTTGAAGACCTCAAAAAAAAATCATCAGTAAAAAATAAAAAAACTATCTGATCTTCAGGTGACCCCATCCAGGTAAGTTGCTGTGGAAATTTTTTTTTAAAATGTTCATTAACCTTTTTTTCAGGATCTTCATATTTAATGTCGAGGACAGACCAGCCTCCAGCCAGCGGTTCACTCCCGTTCTGGCACCGACTCCTGCAGACTCCTGCCCACATCAATACGGGAGCTCGGCGGGTGGGAGGTCAGTTGCATCACTCGGCCATCTGCTGACGTCAGCGGGCGATTCCCGGCTGCTCTCCCCTCCCGCCGTCTCCAGGCCACCTCGAAAGTGGCACTGGGCGGATCTGCAAGAGCAATGTCGGTGGCAGTGGGCGGCAGTCGGCGGTGAGTTGATGAATTTTGGCCCCTCAGAGTGTGAGTGTAAGCAGAAGCAGGAGTGGTTCAGTGTCATGTGCAACGGGGGAGGGATGTGTTGGAGTGCTGGGGAGAGATAGTGTTATGTTGCAAGGCATAATTCTGAGAAACAGATTGATGAAGAAATCAGTCTCACATTTGCTGACAGGCTAAGGTTAGAACATAGAAATCTACAGCGCAAAAGGAGGACATTTTGGCCGACAAAGAGCCACACAGCCCTCGGTTAGCAGCCCTGACGGTTACATATAAATCTACGAACAATGAACAATGGCGGACAGGTAAAGAGCATCCGGCCCAACCAGTCCACCCCCCACAACTGCGATACCCCATGCATCACAACATTTTACACTCCACCCCAACCAGGGCCATGCGATCTCCTGAGAAAGGCAAAAAACAGATAAAAACCCAGGCCAATGGGGAAAAAAAGCTGGGAAAATTCCTCTCCGACCCATCCAGGCCATCAAAACTAGTCCAGGAGATCATTCTGGCCGTATTCGATTCTCTGAAGTACTTACCATCGTATCTGCACCAGCCAACAAGAGGTTATCCAGTCAAATCCCATTTACCAGCTCTAGGTCTGTATCCCTGCAGTTTACGGCACTTCAAGTGCCCATCCAAGCACCTTTTAAATGTGGTGAGGGTTTCTGCCTCTACCACCCTTCCAGGCAGTGAGTTCCAGACCCTCACAACCCTCTGCGTGAAGAAGTTTCCTCTCAAATCTCCTCTAAACCTTCCACCAACCACTTTAAAACTATGCCCCCTTGTAATTGACCCCTCCACCAATGGAAATAGGCCCTTGCTATCCACTATATCCAGGCCCCTCAAAATTTTATACACCTCAATGAGGTCTCCCCTCAGCCTCCTTTGTTCCAAGAAGCACAAGCCCAGCCTATCCAATCTGACCTCATTGCTAAGATTCTCCAATCCAGGCAGCATCCTCTGAAATCTCCTCTGCACCCTCTCTAGTGCAATCACGACCTTTCTATAATACGGCGATCAGAACAACACGCAGTACTCCAGCTGTGGCCTACCTTTTTCTCTTGACAGGTGAGAGTTGCAGTACCATGCAACACTTTCCTTTTATGTGATGCTGTCCCACTGTGAATGGCAAACATGATGATTGCAATAAATGGCAAAAGGAGCTTTAGCAAAATAAACAAACCCACGTGCAAAACAGATTGTGTATGTGCGTATACCTCTATGTATTAGGATATTGGAAGAAGGAAGGAGGAAGGAGTTTGTGCGTATGTACTAGATGCATGCAGCAGAGCCTGGTCTCTAGTCGTCTTGGATCCTCTTGCCGTTGGACCAAGACCTTGCTCTGTCAAGCCTGTGTGGTGGCTGGTGTGCAACGGCCACCCCACGTTAAAAGAATTCACGCAAGGGCATCTTGCACCATTTAAAATGAAGTTCAGGACCTAGAACTTTAGGACCCTCATTGACAACACCTATGACAGAGAATGTTGGTCCCGCATCAGACTCATCAGTCACCTGAGAACTCATTTTTCGTGTGGAAGCAAGTCATCCTCGACTCCAAGGGACTGCCTAAGAAGAAGAGATTCCAGCTGTGGCCTAACCAGTGTATTATACAATTTAAGCATGACCTCCCTGCTCCTGTATTCTATGCCTCGGCCAATAAAGGCAAGTATTCCATATGCCTTCTTAACCACCTTATCCACCTGGCCTGATACTTTCAAGGATCTGTGTCAAGCACTCCAAGGTCCCTTTGTTCAGCTACACTTCCAAGTGGCCTACTGTTTAATGAGTATATCCTTTCCTCATTAGCCCTCCCCAAATGCATTACCTCACACTTCTCTGAATTAAATTCCATTTGCCACTGTTCTGCCCACCTGACCAGTAGATTGATATCCTCCTGCAACCAATTTTAGTGTCATCTGCAAACTTCTTAATCATACTCCCTATATTCAAATCTAGATCATTGCTGTTTACCACAAAAAGCAAGGGACTACAGAGCCCTGCAGAACCCCACTTAAAACATCCTTCCAGTTACAAAAACATCCATCAACCATTACCCTTTGCTTCCTCCGGCATCATGCCTAATTCCAAAGAGGATTGACTGGAAAATGATGGTCAAGGTCTCTGCTATTTCCTCTTTTGCTTCGCTCAACAACCTGGGATGCATTTCATCCAGGCCTGGGGAATTATCCACTTTCAAAGCTGCTAAACCCCTTAATACCTCCTCTCTCACCATGTTTATTTCATCCAGAATTTCATACTCCTCCTCGATAGGAGTATCAGCATTGCCCCTTTCCTTTGTGAAAACAGATGCAAAGTATTCATTAAGAACCATACCAACATCTTCCGCCTCCACACAAAGATTACCGTCATGGTCTCTAAAAGGCCCTAGTCGTTCTTTAGTTATCCTCTTACTCTTAATATATTTATAGAACATCTTTGGGTTTTCCTTAATTTTACTTGCCAAGAATTTTTCATGCTCTCTCTTACCATTCCTAATATCTTTTTTAATTTTACCTCTGAACTTTCTATATTCCACCAGAGATTCTGCAGTATTTAGCGTCGGTATATGACATACACTTCCCTTTTTTTCTTTATCCTCCCCTGTAAGGCCCTAGACATCCAGGGGGCTCTAGAATTGTTATTCCTACCTTTTTTCTTTAAGGGCACAGGTTTGGTCCTAGCCTTCCAGATCTCCTCCTTGAATGCCTTCCACTATTCCGACACTGATTTACCTACAAGTAGCTGTGTCCAGTCCACTGTGGCCTAAATCACTTCTCAACTTAGCAAAGTTAGCTTTTCCCCAATTTGGGACTTTTATTCTTGGTCTATCCTTGTCCTTATCCATAACTACCTTGAATCTGACTGAATTATGGTCACTGGCATCCACTGATACCCCTTCCACCTGCCCAGCTTCATTCCCCAAATCTAAATCCAGAACCGCCCCCTCTCGTGTTGGGCTTGTTACATGCTGACTAAAAATGTTTTCTTGAATGCATTTTAAGAATTCTGCACCCTCTATACCCTTCACACTATATTTGTCCCAATCAATATTAGTATAATTGAAATCCTCTACTATTAATGCCCTATGATTTTTGGACTTCACAGAAATTTGCCCACATATTTGCTCCTCCATCTCCCTCCCACTGTTTGGGGGTCTATAATACACGCCTAGCAGTGTGATCGCCCCTTTTTTGTTTTTCAGTTCGACTCATATGGCCTCATTTGATGATCCCTCTAACATATCATCCCTCCTCACCGCTGTAATAGTTTCTTTAATCAATACCAGGGAGGGTGGAGAACCTACAAATAAAAATCATAGGAAATAAAAAAAAAACACTGAAGCACCTTCAGTGGACCCTATCCAGATAAGTCGCTGTAAAAAATGTTTTTTTAATATGTTCACAAACCTTTATTTTACTGTTCTTCATACCTACCGTCAGAGTTAGATCTGCCTCCATGCAATGGTCCTTCCTCCTACTGGCACTGACTCCCGCCGACTCCTGCCTGCACCAATCTGGCAGCTCAGCGGGCGGGGGGCCACTTGTGCTACTTGGCCGCCAGAGGATGTCAGCGGACGGTTCCCGGCGGTACTCCCCTCCCACCCGCTCCAGCCCAAGTGGAAAATGGCGAAGAGAGGAAAACGGCAGCAAAACTCGGCGGCAGTCGGCGGCAGCAGCCGGTAAGACCACCAGTATCAGGGCCCTTGGCTTTATGCTGACAGTTGGAACAGGACACAATGTCCTTGGCCCTGTGACAGCACACACCATCCCACTATTGGGAACATTGTGGTTGTTTGTAGTGCTAAGAACTTCCCATGTTGCTCTATCAATATAATTCATACTCTTAGTGTCAATTAAACACCCAGACCAAAGCACCAAGAAATAAGTATCAGACCCAATCACATGACTATACAGAAGGCTTGTCTTGGTTTATAAACAGGCTCATTACAAGAATAATTGAAATAGCATTTGACTTTAGTTCTACAACAGTCTCGCCGAGAATCCAGCACTTGCTTTAGTAAATGTTAAAGATTCCAATGCAGGATGCCTGAATCTCTAATTCTCTTAAAGAGGACGGTGCCGGCAATCTGTGGTTGTTCTGGTGCTCTTACCAAGTGTACCTTGCAGACATCAGAGGAAAGGAGCCCCATCTGGGTTCCAGCTGGGATCGGGACCTCAAGGTGAGGGAGGGAACATTTTCTTGCACGTAGTCCCCTGACGCAGTGGGCTGCTGTGGACAGCCTTTTCCCTTTTTCAGGCAAGGTGACTTGGTATCTCCCGAGATTGGCAAGCATAGGCCAATGTTTCTGGTCTCTTTGGCATGCAGGTGCTCAAATATACCCCTAATGTGACCCACCTCATTGACCCTCCCCCTGACCGAGTGAGCTTTGGCGGGGTCAGTGATTAAGGCCACGGGCAGGTTCATCCTGGCACTTGAACTTGCAGTCCTGGAAGGTCAATCTAGTGTTCAACTGCAACATCGTCACATTTCCCTTCTTTTGAGTTAATGAAACAAACACATTTTAACTTGACTTCAGAGTGGATTACTGTAGGTCTGACGACAGGCAGGGGGTTATTCTGCTCTTGCAGTTGCTGTTAGTAACTAGCCATTGTCTTGATAATGTATTGCTTTTTTCACAATCCTGCTCTCAATTGCTTAAAGTTGCTGCTTCTCGTTCTGGGCGTAACACTATCTCCTAGAGTGAGTACTTGAACAATAGAATCTTCAGACACATCTGGTGCTGCTGGTAATGTATATTTGGGCTGCAAGTCCTGATCTGACCTATCCTTCTTTGAACTTGGAATGAATTGTAGATAACTCTGGTTCCTGTGTTTAGTCCAATTGCCTCTTTGCACTTTAGGACTGATTTTCTGTGGCTCCACTCATGGCAGACAGCCTCACTGTGGGTGAGTACAGGTCACAAAATTGAACATGCAACCCAGTCTGCCTGAGGTGCAACATTTTACAGCAAAGAAATTGTCTGAGCTGCTGATTCGCTATCACCTGTCATATAGCAAAAAGTCAAAATTACCCCCATTGAGTCTGGAGGTGCTCAAAGCATGGATATGAGTTTCAGCAGCAGGAGCTGGGTTAGGGTAAGAGATGGCCATATAATTGCAGAGGTAAGCAGATTTAGTGATGGAGATGATTGGGGTATGATGCACAACTTAGAGGCAAGTATGATGCTGAGATTTTGCACGGCTTTGTTTAACCTAAGCGAGTGATCAAGGAGGGGGCAGGCATTCATAGCAAGGGAGTTTAGAACAGGCATTGAAAATGTTCTTGAAGTTGATTTAATTGGAAATGAAAATTGGGCTGTTTCTATAACTGGTTGGTGATTCCCTCAGCCAGTTAACAGTTCAAGCGGTGAAATGTACATTACCCCTATGGATGCAATCAGTAATGTCCTGGATGCTGCGATGATGTGCAAAATGTTCTGCCTGGAAAGTGGTGAAAGTATTTGCTCTCATGATCAATGAATCAGTGACTTGCTTGATGCATCTGTACAGTGCCAATTGACATCGCTGATTTCCCCCGACATTGCTTGGATGGGTCTGAGCCATAAAAGTACAGGGAAAAGGGAGAAACAATTGAGGAACAGAAATTATCAAGGGAAGCAAAAGAAAGATCGAGGGAAATAGAGAAAGAACTGGGACAACAATGAAAAAAGTGGGGCAACAGTAAAATGGAAGGCAAACAGAGAAAACATAGGAGGAAACAGGAAGCATGGGAGAATAATGTGGGAAAATGTGAGGTTATCCACTTTTGGCAGAAAAAATAGAAAAGCAAATTATAATTTAAATGGAGAAAAATTGCAAAGTGCTGCAGTACAGAGAGACCTGGGGGTCCTTGTGCATGAAACACAAAAAGTGAGTATGTAGGTACAGCAAGTAATCAGGAAGGCAAATGGAATGTTGGAAGGGGGATAGAGTAAAAAAGCAGAGAAGTCCTGCTACAACTGTATAGGGTATTGTTAAGGCCACACCTGGAGTACTGCTTACTGTTTTGGTCTCCATATTTAAGGAGGGATATACTTGCATTGGAGGCTGTTCAGAGAAGTTTCACTAGGCTGATTCCGGAGATGAGGGGTTTGACTCATGAAGATAGGTTGAGTAGGTTGGGCCTATAGTCATTGGAGTTCAGAAGAATGAGAGGTGATCTTATCGAAACATATAAGACAAGGTGGATGTAGAGAGGATATTTCCACTCATAGGAGAAACTAAAGCCAGGAGGCATAGTCTCAGAATAAAACTGGGATGAGGAGGAATTTATTCTCTCAGAGGGTTGTAAATCTATGGAATTCTCTGCCCCAGTGAGTTGTGGAGGCTGGGTCATTAAATATATTTAAGGTGCAGATAGACAGATTTTTGAGTGATAAGGGAATAAAGGGTTATGGGGAGTGGGCAGGGAAGTGGAGCTGAGTCCATGATCAGATCAGCCATGATCTTATTAAATGGCGGAGCAGGCTCAAGGGGCCAGGTGACCTACTCTTGCTCCTATTTCTGATGTTCTTATGTAATAAGTGGGAACTGAAACCCAGGACCTTTAGGAGAGAATTTACCATACAAATTATTTACTATTGGTTTGGTGCTTTGCACAATTTTTTTGTAGATTTATATTGGAGTTCTCAACCTAGCAGCCAATTAATCTCAATGGGCTAGACTTTCCACTTTGGTGTCTAGCCCCCAAAAAATGGGCGATGTCCCAGCGATGTTCGATTTCTCAGCCTTTCCGATCACTGGAACATCGCTCATTTTTTGGATCGTGATTTTCCACTCAGTGATAGGCCAGCGATGTGAAATGGGTGGTGCAAAAGGTTAGCGATGTGACGTGCGCCCAGCGAACGGCCAACGATGTGGAAGTCAAAAGCTTCCCTAGCAACGGCCTTCTGCGCATGCAATTTTTTTTTCCAGTTGACATCCTTTTCTGCATTTCGGGAGGTCAGGGGCCATCCACACATGCGCAGAAGGCCGTTTGTGGTGGGGGAGAGAGAGAGAGGCGAGAAGGAGCAAAGAGAAAGCAGTGGGGTGATTGAGAGAGTAGAAAGAGAGAAAAGTGACTTAAAATCCAAAACGAACAGAATTAAAAGCCAATAGATAAAATTTTAAAACTTCAGAACAAAATTTTAAAACTTAAATACTGAAACTGTATTCTACAATATTCTAAAGACGCCATCCTCATCTGAGAGTGTGGAGGGGGCTCGCAAAAGGGCCAAACCTTTTTCAGATGAGACAAATGAGACCCTCGTTCAGGAGGTTTATGCAAGTTAACCCGGGGTGGCAGTGGGAAACCCCCACTCCGGGTGTACTGTAAAATATGGATGGAGAGCTCAGACATTGTCTCTGTGGTGTCCAACGAGGCGAGGGGGTCAGACCAATGCCGGAAGCGTTGGAACAGCCTAGTTGCCTCAGCAAGAGTAAATACAGATTTTACATTGTATTGATGAACATTGTAATTATAATTTTAATTATCTCCTGCATTGAAATATATTTTGTACACAGTGGGACACTTTTGTACATTAGCTTCTGACATTGCAGACCTCAATGGAGATTGTATTAGAGAGAGATATGTTTGTGTCAATCATTAGCTCCTATCCCTGATATTTGTTATAACTGTTAAAATGTTTTTCCATAATAGTACCTATACCATAAAGCTTATGCCATGCACTTTGCAACTTTTGCAGAGGATGATATCGAACAACTGGGCCCAGCAGAGGCACATGGGAGGGGGCCCTGCTGCCTTACAGCCTTTAAGTGACATCGAGGAGCGTGCTGCAGCTCTGGTTGGGAGCCACAGCCGAGCGACCACCTCCTGTGGTGCTGCAGAGCCCTCTGATGTGTCACGTGAGTAATGTGTCCGGCAGTGTTAAAGTAATGCAACGTCATTTCATGACAATATATAAATGTACGCTCCTCTTAATCAATCTGTCTATCTCAGACTAATCCTGCCTCCTCTGTGTTACTCAATTCCGCATAGATGTACTACCATATGTATTGACATATGATGCATTGTTATGTAACGTCTCCTGGTCTCATTTATTGTAGCAGTGATGCTCCTCCTTCATATGCCAGCGCAGTGCAAGATGTGTACCCTTCTGTTCTAATAAGCTCAATTGTGTTTTGCAGGAACCACAACATCAACCTGAACCTGCACCGTTGCAGGTGGTCCTCACCATGGGTGGGACGAGGAGGAAGATGATACCACCAAGCCTGAGGAGGAGGAGGCAGAGGAGGAAGTGGAAAGTGAGGAGGATGCCCCTAGCATCCCTCTGCCTCAGTCGGAATCACCTGTGCAACCTGCATAACTCCCACGGGGTTTTTCCAGTCTTGCGAGTGGGCGTGGGGGCATGGGTTCATCGCCAGGTTGATTGTCCTCCCAGAGGTGCTCATCTGCCTCCTCCTCCTCCTGCTGCTCCTCTTCATTTACCTCTTCTGCTTCCAATCCTTCTTGAGGTGGACTGGCAGCCTCATCTGGCAAATGTTGTCCTCTCCTTACAGCTAGGTTATGTAACATGCAACACACCACAATAAACTCAGCGACCTGGTCAGGATGGCACTATAGGTTGCCTCCTGAGTGGTCCAGGCATCTGAAGCGCTGCTTTAGGACTCCAATTGTCTTTTCGACGATGTTGTGTGTAGCAATGTGGCTTTCATTGTAACGCTTCTCGGCTTCAGTAACGGGATTACGCAGGGGGGTCATGAGCCAGCTGGCAAGGCCATATCCTTTATTCCCCCAGCATCCAACCTTGTGGCTGATTGACAAACAGATCAGAGACAGCACTCCCACGCAGGATATGTGCATCATGGATGCTGCCTGGAAAATTAGCATTAACTGCCATGATAATTTGGTTGTGGCTGACAACGAGCTGCACATTCAGCAAGTGAAATCCCTTTCGGTTATGAAACACCTCCGCATTCTGTAAAAGTGATTTCAGGGCAATGTGCGTGCAGTGTATTGCTCCCTGCACTTTGGGGAAGTTTGCTATTCTCGAGAACCCCAAAGCCCTCCTAATTTGTGCCACCCTGGTCATAGGGAAGCTTATAAAGTCCATCCTGCGAGCGTATAGGGCTTGAGTCACCTGTCGAATGGAGCAGTGTGTGGCGTGCTGAGAGATACCACAGATGTCACCAGCTGAAGCCTGAAAGGAGCCCGATGCATAGAAGGATAGTGCCGCAGTAACCTTTACCTCAACGGACAGTGCGGTCCTGATGGTGCTGGCAGGCTGCAGATCCCCCTTGATGACCTGACATATCTCATCGATGATCTCCTTTCGGAAGCGCAACCTCTGAAGGCACGTGTTATCAAACAAGTTGAGGTAAGATTGGTTTTCCTTGTAAGTTCTTCGGCTGTAAGGTCTCCTCCTGCGTCTACACATTAGTCTGTGACCTCTATGATTGACTCCTTCACTAAACCATTCACATAACTCAAGCTCAGATGCCAGCAGTTCTGCACTTACAATTAATGGCAGAGAAGATGCAGCCCCCATCACTTTAATCACTATTACTTTCACTGTTTATATAAATGCCCTTTCTACTACTAAACTGACCTTTCTACGAAAATAAATGAAAATATAATTATAATAATAAATATAAGTTTAAATGTGAGTGGATATATTTGTAAAATGCACTTAATAACTCACAAATTAGTAAGCACTCTTGTTTTAGCGGCCTTCTCCCTTCCTCCGATATTCAAAATGGCGTCAAAATGGTGTCCGTAGTGCTCAGTTCTGTGAGGAAAGCCCGGGAAAAGCAACTATTCCCCAGCAATGTTGTTGGCGAGCGATCAGTCCAGCGATCTGCTGGCCATGTGCCGCAAGTTAGACTGGGTGATGTGCGGGTGATCACCTCAGCGATCAGCTCGTGATGTGAGCCGAAATTGGGGAGGATAATTTTTCGCCGATGTTCCAGCCTGAATTTCCACATTTTCAAAATGGCCGATAAAAGGCCGTTTTGGGCGATATAGGGGCGATATATGGGCGATGTAAAGTGGAAAGTCTATCCCTTTGACTTTGCAAAGTCAGGAATGTTAGACCTGTGAAGCTGAATTGTGAAGAAACACATCCCGAATATCAAACTGAAGAATCTGCAGCATCTCTGGTATGTTTCCTTGACTGAAATCATTCACTGTAGGTCATGCAGAAATGAGTAGAAATTTTTTTTCATAACAGCTTCATTTGAAGAAAGAAAAAACAGCCTTCTTGGGAAGAGCCTGACCTAAAGGGATAAACACAGGCCCATTACAAATGGTTGTAAATTAAAAAATATTAATTATCATAGATGAAGCAACTAAAATAAGTGATAACAGGATGCATTGTGAAAATACTATGGTATTTTGCTGGTGTATTTTTATTTATTAAAGATATTTATACAGGATATCCCAGTTAAACAAGAAAGCTATTCTGGGATTCTGCCAAAATAAGCAGTTAAACACGATTCTTTCTGTTCAACAGTGTGAGTAAAAGAAGTACGTTTAATTCAATAAGTTAGGGTACCTACAGTATTGAAAACATTTTTTAATATAGTGGATTATCAATACTATTCTCTATAACTGGAGCAATAGCAGCTCCACACTTTCCAAATTTTGTAAAAGTTGAATTTTCAGTTCTAAGTTATAAAAGAAAGTCACTTTTACAATTAAACGGTAATTCTGTGATATGTCATTGGTAACGTAGAGATAAGAGCTCTGAATCTCCTCTCTGTCGCACTGCTGGTTGTTCCTCAGTGGACCCCTGATCCTGGCTACTTTCTGAGATCAGCAGCACTTACATATCTTGGGCAGGTACCAATCCATCTCTGGCCTCAGGTAAGGTTGGTGGGGAGGGTGGGGGAGGGAAATTGGCAACCTGCCACAACCCCTTATCACAATATAAGTGGGCTGGCTGTGCTGCCTGAAGATGTTTGAAAAATGTAAAAAATGGTCTGGTTTAGAATTCCGTGGCTTCCCTCCTACAGTCGATCGCACTGGGGTCAGCATGGCTAGGGCGGCATTAATAGGTATACGTTGTACGATTTATTTCCCTCATTTACCTGACATTATAACACATTTACCCATTTGTGGGCAAGCATATTATGCATCAATAGGCCACAATTTATGATAGAGACTTGGTGTAATTGGACTCCACCCCAAACAGCAACTTCTCAGGGTTGCAAAACTTCACTGAAATGCTGAATTTCCCAAAAGTACAGGGATCATTGATGGAACCCGAGTGGCCATTTTGACTCTTAGGAAAAATGCCATACCCGTTATAAAAAAAAAGAAAAAAATGGACTTCCACTCCATCAGTGTTAAGCTGATCTGTAACCAGGAGCTCCTGATCACATAGGTCAATGTAAGCTTTCCAGGCAGCATATCACAATGCTTGCAGCATATCACAATGCTTTCATTTGAAGACAATCAACTTTTGGTGAACAGATTTGAAGGTAAAGACAGCCTGTAAAGATACCACCTCGTTGACATAGGGGATGAATATCTAGGGGGGTTCTCCCACTTGTCCACTGTATCCATGTTAATATATTACCCCCAACCCTGTGAACTTTTATCTTGTGCAGTAACCTTTTATGTGGCACCTTGTCAAATGCCTTCTGGAAGTCCAAATATACCACATCCACTGGTTCCCCTTTATCCACCCTGTTCGTTACATCCTCGAAGAATTCCAGCAAATTTGTCAAACATGACTTCCCCTTCATAAATCCATGCTGACTCTACCTGACCGAATTTTGCTTTTCCAAATGTCTTGCTACTGCTTCTTTAATAATTGACTCCAACATTTTCCCAACCATAAATGTTAGGCTAACTGGTCTATAGTTTCCTGTTTTTTGTCTGCCTCCTTTTTTAAATAGGGGCGTTACATTTGCAGTTTTCCAATCTGCTGGGACCTTCCCGAGAATCCAGGGAATTTAGGTAAATTACAACCAATGCATCCACAATCCCTGCCGATACTTCTCTTAAGACCCTAGGATGCAAGCCATCAGGTCCAGGGGATTTATCTGCCTTGTGGGCCAGCAGTAAATGTAATAGGCTAACACTAGGTGATGGGTATACTTGGGCCATCTATTTAATAGAGAAAAAATGGTTTGTTAGCCTTACCATTACTATTTGCCATCTGCTTTCACATTTGTTTTAAGTCCTTTGATTGGAGACAGCATTGTCTCTGACAGTCACCTCCACCCAGATAATGTGAACTGCTGTCTTCTGGAAGGATGTCCTGGTTTGCCAAACATGGTGACCCTCCTTTCACCTACTTCATGCAGCAGCAACTCCACTGTTTCATCAGTGAACCTGGCAGTTCTTTTTAGTGACCCATTAATAAGCACTGAGTGGTTACAATCGCTGCTGAAGTAGAACAGTGCCCAATATTCTGATTGGGCAATCATGAGCTCGTACAGGGGATCTTTTTGGTGGGCAGAAGCTTGGCATGTAATTAATAATTAATCCTAAATCCAGATATTCAGGCAGAGACAGCAGTATGCGACAGGTCATGTGGACGTCCCACTGTACTGTATCTGTAATTTAACTACAGTCAATATATATCAAATTGAATACTCCCTTACAGCATTAGATTACAATGACCAATGCTCCTTTTACAGTGCTGCAGCTCTGGGCAACCCATCTTTGGTGGCAGTGCTTTAATGTAAATGATGCCAGACATGTGTTTCTGTGTTTCTGGGAGCATGAAGTACCATTTCAAGAGGCACTTTCTCCAGGCCATTATAGTCACAGTTCTGCAAGTGGTAAGTGCAAGTGGACACACAGTTGAAGGAACCGCTGGTGATTATTGTTCTGTATGGAGAAAGAGTTAGACTGAACACTGTGAGCTCAAAGTAAAGTGTGACCTTAGTCTTTTATTGCAGGTCTCCAGAGTGCCTCTCCAACCTGTGAAGCCTGCTTAAATACCTGTGCTCCCGAGAGATTATGGGATCCCTTGGGACTCCAGGAGGTGAACCCTCTGGTGGCTGTACAGAGTAAATACAAGTCCACATATATAACAATTACCATTTTGTGTGATCTTTGCCAGGACAAGCATTGAGCTGCCCTGTACAAGTCAGCAACATCAAAACATAAGAACATAAGAAATACGAGCAGGAGTAGGCCACCTGGGCCCTCGAGCATGCTCCGCCATTTAATAAGATCATGGCTGATTTGATCATGGACTCAGCTCCACTTCCCTGCCCGCTCCCCATAACCCTTTAATCCCTTATCGCTCAAAAATCTGTCTATCTCCGTCTTAAATATGTTCAATGACCCAGCCTTCACAGCTCTCTGGGGCAGAGAATGCCACAGATTTATAACCCTCTGAGAGAAGAAATTACTCCTCCTCTCAGTTTTAAATGGGCAGCCCCTTATTCTGAGACTATGGGCTAGAACCTCCACTTTTGTGGGGTTAATCTCCTAAAAATGGGCTTTATTCCGGCGTGGGCGGTAAAAAAGGGTTTGCAGATCGCCAACTTCTCGTCCATTCTCAAAATACCTAGTTTACATTTTTGAAAATGGACATTACCGCGAGTGATATCAAATGGGTGGTAGCGTTAAATTTTTTTGACCTTCTGCCGTAAAATGTGGCCGTCCTTAGCAACGGCATGGTAACGTTCGATTCCCACGATTCTGGAGGTCAAGGGTCACCATGACATGCGCAGAAAAGGAGACAGAGAGTAAGGGAGCTCAGAGGGACTGAAGGCATGGCTGGGTGTGGTGTGGTTGCTTTGGGAGGAAGGAGGGAGACTTCAGAACTTCACAGTAACTAGGCAAATAAAAAGTAGCTGTTACAAGCCACATATTTGACCGAATTTGCCCTATAGTGGAGGGAAAGGAGGAGACATCATAGCACGCTGTGGAGACTGACGCTGGAGAAAGCAGTGAGGTGGGAGAGGAGCACATTGGAGGCCGCAAAAGAGCTAGGAGGTTCTCGGACGAGGCAAATGCCTCCCTCCTGCAGGAGTCACGCTGGGGTGATTTGACACAGGGAGGGCGCAGGACGCCCACTCCAAAGGCCTACCAGAGGATATGGATCGAGATGGCAGAGGTGGTCTCGTCGGCGACGAACGAGGTGTGTGAGGGCAACCAATGCCGCAAACGATGGAAAGACCTTGTGGGATCTGCAAGAATAAGTATTACATTTATTTACATGTTCTTATATAATTATATAATTTGATTTGTAACATCATGAGTGACTATCAGCAGATGTGAGGTCTTTCACTTTTACCGGGAATGTTTTACTCAAAGCCTGCGGTCACGGTGTACGTCTTTAGGTAAAGAATGATAATTATCATAATAGTCATGATTACATCTGTCAGTTATGTGTTGTATCAGTGTCTGTGACAGTACCTAGCAATGATATCATGCAATGATCTCATGCCACGTCGTCCTGTCACCTTTTACAGAAGAAGCTATTGATGATGAGGTCCGTGCAGAGGTGAACGGGTGGGGGGCCACCAGTCCCCAGCGACATCACAGAGATGGAGGAGCGAGTGCTAGCACTCGTGGGGAAGCACCCCTGACAGCCACGGATGCATCTGCAGACCCTGAAGTGATGCCACGTGAGTAAAGCTTACACCATTGCGTGATGTAAAGTCAATAGATGCCACACCACTCATATCCGAATAATATATGATAGATGATTTCTAAAAATGTTATAGAAATAATGCTGGCCTAATGATAATCATTGCAATGCACAACGTGTTGATAGTCATGAAATATGATGTCTGCTATGATTTGGAGAGCGGTGGTGCTTTTGTCGTGCATATGTTGTGGGTAGCGCTGGACTCACCTTGTCACCCTAGCACCCCTTTCTTCTCTAATAACCTAATTTGTGTCTTGCAGCTCAGCCAGCAGCGTGGCCACAGAGGCCAGAAGGTGGGGGTGCGGTGCAGGAGTCGGCGGACGATCCTACTACATCTGGTGCTGAGGAGCTCCGATTGTCACCAGTCAATCCGCTGGGTCTGTTCTCCACGGATGAGAGTGCGGACTTCGAAGAACCTGCATCGCCACGCTCCAGAACTCATTCTACCTCAAGGCCATCTAGTGGTCCTCTGGTCATTCCCGCCTCCACTCTGGAAGTACCAGCCCCAAGCACCTCTCCACAGGGCACCCCATTTGTCCCCAGGACGGTGCCCAATCCACGGGGGCCTTGTGGACGCGGCAGGTCTGTTCCACAAGCGCGACACAACAGCGGAGAGATGGTACAGTTGTCCAGGAGGACTGTAGAAATTGGTGACCAGCTCATCGAAGCATTGGGGGACATATCCCGACACCTGGCCACCATGACTGAGTACATTCCGCACATGGCGGAGTCCCTGGATGCGATAGCTAGGAACCCTGCTGCCACAGGCCTCCCAGTAGACCCCGAGCGCGGCATTCCACCCCTAGGTTCCGCACCACCACTGCGAACGACAGATGAGAACCAGAACCAAGATCCTGCTTCTGCATCAGAGAATGTTGTCCCTTCGGCAGCCCCCACTCCCGTACCCGTGCAATGACTGCATCTGCCTTCATCCCACCCAATGAGGCACCGCCTGAGGAGCTCCTCGGTCAAGCGCCGTAGAGCGAGGAGGGGAAGGGGTAGAGGTAGGGGGAAGGAAAGTGAGGTGCATGTCTGCAGGTGATGGCTGTGTTATATCTCCATCTGGGTATATGCAATTTGTTGTAATGTATTGGGGCTGGGGACCACACTCCTGCTTTGCCTTTGTATTCTGTGTTGTTGGACATGTTGAACATGTGATTTATGTCAATGGTGGAAAAAGTGGTGTGTGGCTGGGGGTTGGGTGTTATTGGCTGTGATACTTATGATTTCAGACCAATGTTGGTATTAAATTTTTGTTATTGAACATAACCTTGTTGCGCATTGTCTCAGATAGCTGGACCGTTACACACCGGTGATTCCTTACCATGAAAGGGTTAAATACAACTTAACATCAATCAACGTAAACTTTAACTGGCACCAAGTTGATGGGCACCATTGATGTCTGAGCTGCACACACACAGCAGTGTGTTAGCATTGTCACTCACATCAGTGCTCTTTCAGGCAAATCTTTCCGATATCAGCTCCTCACGTAAGAGTGGGATTTAACAAATGCCAGCCATACCGCTGGCGTTCGTTCCGGTTAGTTCACCTTTTTGTGGGTGGTTTTTTGAGCGAGCAATATTGTTGGTGATATGTGTGCGAGGTGGTGAAATTGAAGATAGGCGATCTCCATGGCCGCTAGTTTGGGTAAATATGCTCTTAACGACAAAAAGCAGTGGGCGGGCGTTAATATTGAATCTCGGCGTTAATTCCACGTGGAAAGTAATGCGAGGCGATATTATGGGCGTTGATTTCGCCCATTCTGTTGATTCTGTCCCAAAAAAGTGGGCAGGCGGTGATATTTTTTCTCGTCGTTAAGCTCATTGGGAAAGTAACGCTCGGTGCTAAGTTTCTAAAAATGCCCGCCAGTTCCCATTTTGTGCCAAAATGGGCAATATATGGGCGTTATACATCATTTCAGTGGTAAAATGGGCATTAAGTGGGCGTTAAGCATGCAAAAAAAGTGGAGGTTCGAGCCCCATGTTCCCTAGTTTTAGTTTCACCTATGAGCGGAAACATCCTCTCTGCATCCACCATTTCGAGCCCCCTCATTATCTTATGTTTCGATAAGATCACCTCTCATTCTTCTGCACTCCAATGAGTATAGGCCCAACCTACTCAACCTATCTTCATAAGTCAACCCCCTCATCTCTGGAATCAACCTAGTGAACCTTCTCTGAGCAGCCTCCAATGCAAGTATACCCATTGGAGTCTGTTCAGAGAAGGTTCACTGGGTTGATTCCGGAGACAAAGGGGGTTGACTGAGTGGTTGGCACCAGTGCTTTATAATTTGGCCTGCAATGCAAAAGGGGCAGATTGCAGAGCATGGAGATCCCAGCACATTGCAGCAACGCGGGGATGGAGTATAAAGGGGGTATAAAACAACTATGCAATTAGGAGAATCATGTCACAAAACTAAGCAAACCAGCAATTTTCAGTGTGGATCAGGGTCATTCTCCACATGTGCCATAAGTCACAATTTCACTAAAACTAGCACAAACTAGCTGGTTGTTTTATTGGAAGAATGTAGGCAAAAGCAAATATGCAGTGCTCCCACCATCAGCTGCACTTCAAATATAAATAATTTGACCTTCTTTGTTCCTGATGCCAGTGGAGACTTAGGGCTGGATTTTCCTTTTAAATCGTCGCGCCCATCTTTAGCGGTGTTCCGGCGGTTGCTCCTTTTGCGCGCTCCCACGGTTTTCGGGTGCTCCAGGTTGACGGCGGCAAAGTGGTGCGGGAGTGAAGTGCAGCCGGGGCGGTGTGCGGCAGAGGAGGCCTATCGACTCGGGAACCTTCGGCTCCCAAGTTGTGCGCACGGCGTGCGGCTGTCAAGCTCCGCCCCCCCCCCCCACCCCAGAGAGGCACTGACCAGAGGCCAGAGACTGCCGGTCTGAGATCGCTGTTGGGGGGTGGGGGGGGGGGAGTGAAATCACTATTGGCGGGGGGGGGGGATGTGAGATCGCTGTGGGGGTGGGGAGAGAGTAAGATCACTGTGGGGGGGGGAGGGGGTGAAAGAAAGATTGCTGTTGGGGGGGGTGAGAGTGAAATCACTATTGGGGAGGGGTGAGAGTGAGATCACTATTGGGGAGGGGGTGAGAAGGAGATCACTATTGGGGAGGGGGTGAGAAGGAGATCACTATTGGGAAGGGGGTGAGAAGGAGATCACTATTGGGAAGGGGGTGAGAAGGAGATCACTATTGGGGAGGGGGTGAGAAGGAGATCGCTGTGGGGGGGGCTGAAAGTGATAGATATGGGGGGGTGAGAGAAATCGCTGTGGGGAGGTGGAGAGAGTGAGATCGCTATGGGGGGTGGGGGAGAGAGTGAGATCGCAGTGGGGGGGGGGAGAGAGTGAGATCGCAGTGGGGGGGGGGGAGAGAGTGAGATCGCAGTGGGGGGGGGGGAGAGAGTGAGATCGCAGTGGGAGGGGGAGAGAGAGTGAGATCGCAGTGGGGGGGGGGAAGAGAGTGAGATCGCAGTGGTGGGGGGGGAGAGAGTAAGATCGCAGTGGGGGGGGGGGGAGAGAGTGAGATCGCAGTGGGAGGGGGGGGAGAGAGTGAGATCGCAGTGGGGGGGGGGGAGAGAGTGAGATCGCAGTGGGAGGGGGAGAGAGAGTGAGATCGCTATGGGGGGTGGGGGAGAGAGTGAGATCGCAGTGGTGGGGGGGGAGAGAGTGAGATCGCAGTGGGAGGGGGGGGAGAGAGTGAGATCGCAGTGGGAAGGGGGAGAGAGTGAGATCGCAGTGGGAAGGGGGAGAGAGTGAGATCGCTGTGGGGAGGGGGAGAGAGTGAGATCGCTATGGGGGGGAGGGGGGAGAGAGTGAGATCGCAGTGGGGGGTGGGAGAAAGTGAGATCACAGGGGGGGAGGCGGGGAGAGAGTGAGATCGCTGTGGGGGGGGGAGAGAGAGTGAGATCGCAGTGGGGGCGGCGGGGGGAGAGAGTGAGATCGCAGTGGGAGGGGGGGGGAGAGAGTGAGATCGCAGTGGGGGGGTGGGGGAGAGAGTGAGATCGCAGTGGGAAGGGGGAGAGAGTGAGATCGCAGTGGGGTGGGGGGGGAGAAAGTGAGATCGCAGTGGGGTGGGGGGGGAGAAAGTGAGATCGCAGTGGGGGGGTGGGGGAGAGAGTGAGATCGCAGTGGGGGGGTGGGGGAGAGAGTGAGATCGTAGTGGGGGAGAGTGAGATCGCAGTGGGGGGGAGGGGGTGGAGAGAGTGAGATCGCAGTGGGGGCGGCGGGGGGAGAGAGTGAGATCGCAGTGGGAGGGGGGGAGAGAGTGAGATCGCAGTGGGAAGGGGGAGAGAGTGAGATCGCAGTGGGGGGGGGGGAGAGAGTGAGATCGCAGTGGGGGGGTGGGGGAGAGAGTGAGATCGCAGTGGGGGGGTGGGGGAGAGAGTGAGATCGCAGTGGGGGGGTGGGGGAGAGAGTGAGATCGCAGTGGGGGGGAGGGGGTGGAGAGAGTGAGATCGCAGTGGGGGGGGAGGAGAGAGTGAGATCGCAGTGGGAAGGGGGAGAGAGTGAGATCGCAGTGGGGGGGGGAAGAGAGAGTGAGATCGCAGTGGGGGGGTGGGGGAGAGAGTGAGATCGCAGTGGGGGGGTGGGGGAGAGAGTGAGATCGCAGTGGTGGGGGGGGGGGGAGAGAGTGAGATCGCAGTGGGAAGGGGGAGAGAGTGAGATCGCAGTGGGAAGGGGGAGAGAGTGAGATCGCAGTGGGGGGGGAGAGAGAGAGTGAGATCGCAATGGGGGGGTGGGGGAGAGAGTGAGATCGCAGTGGGTGGGTGGGGGAGAGAGTGAGATTGCAGTGGGGGGGTGGGGGAGAGAGTGAGATCGCAGTAGAGGGAGGGAGGGGAGAGAGTGAGATCGCAGTGGGGGGGAGGGGGGGAGAGAGTGAGATCGCAGTGGGGGGGTGGGGAAGAGAGTGAGATCGCAGTGGGGGGGTGGGGGAGAGAGTGAGATCGCAGTGGGGGGGGGAGAGAATGAGATCGCAGTGGGGGGGGGAGGTGGGAGAGAGTGAGATCGCAGTGGGGGGGGGGGGAGGTGGGAGAGAGTGAGATCGCAGTGGGGGGGGGGGAGAGAGTGAGATTGCAGTGGGGGCGGCGGGGGAAGTGAGTGAGATCGCAGTGGGGGGGGGGGGAGAGAGTGAGATCGCAGTGGTGGGGGGGGGGGGAGAGAGTGAGATCGCAGTGGGGGGGGTGGGAGAGAGTGAGATCGCAGTGGGGGGGGGGGAGAGTGAGATTGCAGTGGGGGCGGCGGGGGGAGTGAGTGAGATCGCAGTGGGGGGGGGGGGAGAGAGTGAGATCGCAGTGGTGGGGGGGGGGGAGAGAGTGAGATTGCAGTGGGAAGGGGAGAGAGTGAGATCGCAGTGGGAAGGGGGAGAGAGTGAGATCGCAGTGGGAAGGGGGAGAGAGTGAGATCGCAGTGGGGGGGGGGGAGAGAGAGTGAGATCGCAGTGGGGGGGTGGGGGAGAGAGTGAGATCGCAGTGGGGGGGTGGGGGAGAGAGTGAGATTGCAGTGGGGGGGTGGGGGAGAGAGTGAGATCGCAGTAGAGGGAGGGAGGGGAGAGAGTGAGATCGCAGTGGGGGGGAGGGGGGGAGAGAGTGAGATCGCAGTGGGGGGGTGGGGGAGAGAGTGAGATCGCAGTGGGGGGGTGGAGAGAGTGAGATCGCAGTGGGGGGGTGGGGGAGAGAGTGAGATCGCAGTGGAGGGGGGAGAGAATGAGATCGCAGTGGGGGGGGAGGTGGGAGAGAGTGAGATCGCAGTGGGGGGGGGGGAGGTGGGAGAGAGTGAGATCGCAGTGGGGGGGGAGAGAGTGAGATTGCAGTGGGGGGGGGGGGGGAGAGAGTGAGATCGCAGTGGGAAGGGGGAGAGAGTGAGATCGCAGTGGGGGGGGTGGGCGAGAGTGAGATCGCAGTGGGGGGGGGGGAGAGAGTGAGATTGCAGTGGGGGCGGCGGGGGGAGTGAGTGAGATCGCAGTGGGGGGGGGGGGAGAGAGTGAGATCGCAGTGGTGGGGGGGGGGGAGAGAGTGAGATTGCAGTGGGAAGGGGGAGAGAGTGAGATCGCAGTGGGGGGGTGGGGGAGAGAGTGAGATCGCAGTTTGAAGGGGGAGAGAGTGAGATCGCAGTGGGGGGGTGGGGGAGAGAGTGAGATCGCAGTGGGGGGGTGGGGGAGAGAGTGAGATCGCAGTGGGAAGGGGAGAGAGTGAGATCGCAGTGGGAAGGGGAGAGAGTGAGATCGCAGTGGGAAGGGGAGAGAGTGAGATCGCTGTGGGAAGGGGAGAGAGTGAGATCGCAGTGGGAAGGGGAGAGAGTGAGATCGCTGTGGGAAGGGGAGAGAGTGAGATCGCTGTGGGAAGGGGAGAGAGTGAGATCGCAGTAGGAAGGGGAGAGAGTGAGATCGCAGTGGGAAGGGGAGAGAGTGAGATCGCTGTGGGAAGGGGAGAGAGTGAGATCGCTGTGGGAAGGGGAGAGAGTGAGATCGCAGTGGGAAGGGGAGAGAGTGAGATCGCTGTGGGAAGGGGAGAGAGTGAGATCGCTGTGGGAAGGGGAGAGAGTGAGATCGCAGTAGGAAGGGGAGAGAGTGAGATCGCAGTGGGAAGGGGAGAGAGTGAGATCGCTGTGGGAAGGGGAGAGAGTGAGATCGCAGTGGGAAGGGGAGAGAGTGAGATCGCAGTGGGAAGGGGAGAGAGTGAGATCGCAGTGGGAAGGGGAGAGAGTGAGATCGCTGTGGGAAGGGGAGAGAGTGAGATCGCAGTGGGAAGGGGAGAGAGTGAGATCGCAGTGGGAAGGGGAGAGAGTGAGATCGCTGTGGGAAGGGGAGAGAGTGAGATCGCTGTGGGAAGGGGAGAGAGTGAGATCGCAGTGGGAAGGGGAGAGAGTGAGATCGCAGTGGGAAGGGGAGAGAGTGAGATCGCTGTGGGAAGGGGAGAGAGTGAGATCGCTGTGGGAAGGGGAGAGAGTGAGATCGCTGTGGGAAGGGGAGAGAGTGAGATCGCTGTGGGAAGGGGAGAGAGTGAGATCGCAGTGGGAAGGGGAGAGAGTGAGATCGCAGTGGGAAGGGGAGAGAGTGAGATCGCTGTGGGAAGGGGAGAGAGTGAGATCGCTGTGGTGGGGTGGGGGGGAGGAGGCGAGAGTGAGATCACTGTGGGGGGAGCTGAAAGTAACCGCTATGGGGGGGAGAGAGATCGCTGTGGGGGGGGGGGGTGCGGGGAGAGAGTGAGATCGCTGTGGGGGGGTGCGGGGAGAGAGTGAGATCGCAGTGGCGGGGGGCTGAAAGTAACCGCTATAGGGGGGAGAGAGATCGCTGTGGGAAGGGGGAGAGAGTGAGATCGCTGTGGGGAGGTGGGGTGGTGAATGAGAGATCGTTGTATTGGGGGAGGGGAGAGTGAGATCACTGTGGGGATGGGGGGAGCGAGTGAGATCGCTGTGGGGAGGGGGCAGAGAGATCGCTGTGGCGGTGTGGGGGGGGAAGAGAGTGAGTTCGTTGTGGGGGGGGAGAAATTGAGATCGCTGCGCGGGGGAGATATCGCTGTGTGTGGTGGGGGTGAGAGTGAGATCGCTGTGGGGGTGGGGGGGGAAGATCACTGCAGGGGGTCAGACAGACTGGGAGGTGAGACTGCAGGGGGTCAGACAGACTGGGGGGGAAGAGACTGGGGGGTGAGAGAGACTGGGGGGTGAGAGACTGGGGTGAGAGATACTGGGGGGAGAGATTGGGGGTGAGAGAGACTGGGGGGTGAGAGAGACTGGGGGAGAGAGAGACTGGGGGGTGAGAGAGACTAGGGTGAGAGATACTGGGGGGGGAGAGGTTGGGGGTGAGAGAGACTGGGGGGTCAGAGAGACTGGGGAGAGAGAGACTGGGGGGGTCAGAGAGTGAGACTGGGGGTGAGAGAGGCTGGGGGGAGAGAGAGACTGGGGGAAGAGAGAGACTGGGGGGTGAGAGAGAGGGACTGCGGGATGAGAGAGACTGGGGGAGAAAGAGATTGGGGGTTGAGAGAGACTGGGGGGAGAGAGAATGGGGGGAGAGAGAGACTGGGGGGTGGGTGGGAGGGACTGGGGGTGAGAGAGACTGGGGGGTGAGAGAGTGAGACTGGGGGTGAGAGAGACTGGGGGGAGAGAGAAACTGGGGGGTGGGTGGGAGGGACTGGGGGTGAGAGAGACTGGGGGTGGGGGGCAAGAGAGACTGGGAGGGAGAGACGGGGTGGTGGGTGAGAGAGACTGGGGGTGAGAGACTGTGGGGGGAGAGACTAGGGGGTGAGAGAGACTGGGGTGGGGGAGTTAGACTAATGTGAGTGAGACTAGTGAGTGGGAGAGACTAAAGGAGTAAATAAGACTTTATTAGACCATTTATATTATTGTCTAATAAATATTACAATCCATTTAAAAATACATCAAACTGTGGAGAACTATAAAGATCTGTGTGATATCAAACAAACCTGTCAGATCTGTGTCCATATCGTCCACTTAAGATCCACTTAAGATCCAGTAAGACCTGCTTTTTCAGGCCAGTATTAAAGTCCGATGGTAAACGGATCTTAATGATGAAACTTCTATTTTGGATGTATTTGGGTGGTAATATATGGGCGGACAGTATTGAATACCGCCCGACAGTAATGACTGTGGACTTTACTGCTGGGCGATAACTGGGCGGTAAATGGGCGATTTGAGAGAAAACTTGTATTTCTGGGTGGTAACTGGGCGGTAAATGGGCAATTTGAGAGGAAACTCTAGGCCTCAGTTTCTCATGGATCTTGTAAGCTGACATCAGGTCTTGGTTTAAAAGTAAAAGCGTAGAGCTTGCAGAAATGGGAATTGTGAGTCCCCAGCTTCAAACAATTCCTCTTTAGGATGATGGTAGCAGATGAAATAAACAAGAGGGAAAGTGCATAGATTTGCAGTTCTCGGTTTGAGCTCTGATCCGCTGGCATCCCTTAGCAAATATAACAGCACTAATTGACCCCTTTACCCATAATATTAGATACAACAATGCCTCATGTCAATGGAGTCTTTGTTTTGCCTCCTAATGCTTTACAGTATGTGTGGGACAACAGAAGAAGAACGAGACTCCAGAGGAATTATGCTTTCCAGAAATTGTACAAGCCAAGAGTCAATTACTTGGCACTAACAGAACAAAATTGTTGATGTTTTTGTCTCAGCAGAGAAGTACTTGCTGATATATTTCAATTGTTGAATCATTTGTTAGCTGTTAATCGTTAAAAAAAATTGTAATCATCCAGGTGAAGAATGCTAGTCAAATCAAACATTCCCAGCTCAAATAACATGATTAGAATTATTCCAGATAGACATCTACATGGCTGAGGCTGATCTGGATGATGTCCTGATACGATGGTCTGATATTCCTACATGCAGCACTGACTGCAAGCATTGTTAATGTCAGCTAAACAAATACAGAACAGTTTACAATCCAACCTTGTGCCAGCTAAATCAACACAAAGAGTAGATTATAAAGCTGCAGATATAGTAGACTGAAGTGGATCACAGCAGGATTGCAGCACACCATGAAAGTCATCTGTTGGCACCTTTATATCGCTGTTTGTTTAAGTTTGATTCTGTGAAGCTGGAGCCCATTTTTCATTGGTGTATGATTCTGCTACAGGATAAAGGAGCTGGGTTTAGCAGTGTAACTGCCAGGGGTTGGCTCACTGACACTGGTCTTCCAGAATCTCACCTAAACAATTGCAATTGTGAAAGTGACTTTAGGAGTCAAGGTGCTGCTGCTTGCTTTTATCACTTAGGCCAGGAATTTCTTTGGAGCTGCTCCTGCTCCGCCACCAGAACTTTGTTGGAAGTGCGGTGAAAATCCCATTAGAAGTCTCAACATAGTTATTACTTTCTTTCACATCCTGCTATTTCAACAGAATCCCTTCCCTGAATGTAGGGGCAAGAAGGTGGGATTGTGGGATTAGAGTGGACAGCTCTATTTGGAAGAGCTAGGAGCAGTATGGACACAATGAGCTGAATGGCCTCCTGTCCGCTATGATTTTATGATAAGTCTCTATCACAATGTATTGTCTTCATGAGCATGTTTGTTACCTTCAGATTTTAAAAGTTGTACCTGCCATTTTTCTTTCACTTTGGATCTGACATATCTTCAGACATGGGTAAGTGCCAAATTGAGATGACATGGATTTTGCTTGTGATGATGCGCATTCCCCTGTGTTGTTACCCTTTCTGGTTATGTGGTGCTGGCAGTTGCAGTAGCTACATTGGTAATGGCCTTACTGGTGCAGGTGGTTGTGGTGGGTGCACTGGTGTTCCTGGTTATGATGACTGTACTGGTGCAGGTGGTTGTGGTGGGTGCACTGGTGTTCCTGGTTATGATGACTGTACTGGTGCAGGCAGTTGTGGTGGGTGCACTGGTGTTCCTGGTTATGATGACTGTACTGGTGCAGGTGGTTGTGGTGGGTGCACTGGTGTTCCTGGTTATGATGACTGTACTGGTGCAGGTGGTTGTGGTGGGTGCACTGGTGTTCCTGGTTATGATGACTGTACTGGTGCAGGTGGTTGTGGTGAGTATGATGCTGCTGATGGTGTTTGGCAGTTGAATGGTCCATTCTTTCTGATAGATGGAGCAATAATGAACTAACCCATTTTTATGAATTATTAATGTTGTCCCATGATGTATCACAGAATAAACAATATGTGTAAGTGTCTATATTAAAAATGAAATGAAATTAAACCATCATTATTACTGAATAGAAAATTATAATGATCAAGGGTTGATTTTCTGACTGGTTAAGCTGTTTAATCGAATAATAGAGAATGTTATTTTGGCTTGATGCCTTAATTTACCATAACCAGTAAATTACTATGTGACAATGCAGGAACCAGCATCCTTATAGTCCAGTGTTAACTATATTAATCAACACATAATGGGGGAGTTTTCCGGTCCTGGTGCAGAGGCTTTGGAAGCAAATTGCAGTGAGCTTTGTTTACGGTTTTCAGAAAGTCTTCCATGGTGGTTTTCAAGGTTGGTCTACTTACATATTCATCAGGTGCTCCTCACTGCTGGATTGAGCCAGGTGTTGGAAGTTTACGTGTTGTGAGGAGGGGGAGGGTTTGCTGTGTTGCAGTAGCTGTTAAAGAGCTGTTGGTGCTATTTAAAGATCTGTTGTTACAAATCTTGCAATTTGTAATGAGTAGAATTGTTTCATTTTCAAATGCAACACTCATGGTGCTGCTGGAGTGAGTGGAAGAAAGGGAAGTGGCAGTTTTGGGGCAGGAGAACAGCTTCGTCACAGGAGAGCCACATTTTTGGGGAAGAGGTGGTGGAAAGAGTCATCACAGTCTCCAGCATCCCCAGGAACTGGGAGCAGGTGAGTGAGAAGTTTGACAGCCTCAGGAAGACCGGCAAGGTAAGACTACACAGCAACACAAAAACAAATTACTGTGGGTGCTGGAAATTGGAAATATAGACAGAAAAATGCTGGAAACGCTCAGCAGGTCAGACAGAATCTGTGGAGAGAGAAACAGAGTTAACGTTTCAGGTCAATGAAATTTCATCAGAACTGCTGACGTGCTGCTCATCAGAGAGTTTTGATGAAAGGTCATTGACCTGAAATGTTGGCTCGGTTTCTCTCTCCAAATGCTAACTCTGTTTCTTTCTCCACAGATTTTTCCTGATCTGCTGAGTGTTTCCAGCGTTTTCTGTTTTTAAGACTACACAGCATTTGTCGACGCAAAGTATGTGGGCCACATAGAATTTGCTCTTAACCTGGAACAGTTTGACTGAGGCGACATGGAAAGACAGTCTTTCAGCCCTTTTGGATACTCACATACATAGCCATGTTGCTGCAGAACAAACCTTGTTACTGCTGCTGAATTCCAGAACTATTGTTGAATCTGCCATCATCATAGGCAGTCCCTCGAAACGAAGATGACTTGCTTTCACGCCAAAAAAGGATTTCACGGGTGTTTCAATGAGGACCTAATATTCCAGGTCCCGAACTACATCCTGAAGGGTGGAAGATGCCGGAGCGTGGATTTTTTTAACGTGTGGTGGCCATGGCAATGCAGCCACCACATGGGCTTAACAGAGCTAGGTCTTGGTCCCGTGGCAAGGGTTATCCAAGACGACTGGAGACCTGCCCTGCTGCTCAGACCTAGTGCGCACACATATTGCAGTGTGGGTTGGCCGGTGCTGCCCCTGGCCCTGAACTCATGCCACTCCTGGGCCCCGATCACATCCCTACAGTCTCTCGCTGCTCCTTTGCCCCAACCTCGCCGCTCCTGCTGTACCTGCCCACGCTCCAATCACCGACCTGGACCTTGATGACATCACTCTTCGCTGCCGTCACCCTCCTGCACCAGCCCGCACTGCTCCCTGAAGTAGTATGCCTCCATGCTGCTCCCGAGGCCTCCATGCTGTTCCTTTTATGGCCCCAAACTGCCGCTGGTGTTCTCAGGCAGTATCTGTAAAGTTGTACTGAAAGGGTAGCTTCCAAATATCATGTTCAGTGTCTACTTGCAGGTTGGGCACATCCTGAGCACCTGGGTGTCAATGTATTGTCCAAGCTTCCAACATCTCTACGTTATTTATCTGCATGCAGGAAAAGCCAGCACATAACAGGAGGCAGTAAAGGTACACAGGAGTAGGTCAACCCCTGAAATATGCTAAAAGAGATTACTGTTGATATCCTGGCCAAAAAAGGACTGGGCATAATTGTCCACGTTTCTTGTCAGGAGCTGTGCCAAAACACTGCTTTGCAGAGATTTCACTGGGCGAGAGAATCCTGCTGTCTGTGTTCCAGGTGAGGAAGGGTCAGGAGATCTTCTTGCCAATTTCCCGGCCCCTGCTTGCCCAGGCACGATGGGCCGAATGGCCTCCTTCTGTGCAGTATCATTCTCTGAGCCCGAAATTCAGTACTGCTGGAAAGCTGGTGCTCCCCCCCATCATTTGGTGGCCATTAGCGCTGAAATTTTTGAGTGGTTGGGCCACCCCATATTCATCTCCAAAAGTGAACAAATGGGTTCCAGCGCTAATGAATCCTTCCAAAGTGGATTTTTCAGTGGTGTGGCTGTCTTAATTTGAGCGTTATCACCAACGAGAAATTCAGCATGCAGGTAAGGGTTTGTAACAAGCCAGCTGTTTGCAGCTAGGTGTAAGAGATGCAAGGAGAGCCAACAGGTTCACTGATATGGAGCTGGAGGACAGAAGAAGAATACTGTTTTCTGACATGGAGAGACCTGGCAGACAGGCAGTACATAATGCATGGAGGGAGATTGCAGGGGAGGTCTCAGGCACCTTCATATAGGTGAGGACGCACACACCTAGGAGGGTGCTGGCCAGTCTGCACCCGGCCTTTCCAGGGTGGCGATGGGTCGACGTCTCCTAGCTCTGGGGCAACGGGGATCCTCCTCCTCCTCCTCAGGTGGTACTGCTGGCTCGGCATCCAGTGGCTGTCCCCTCATGATGACCAGGTTGTGCAGCATGCAGCAGACCACAACGATGATGGAGATCCATTGAGGAGAGTACTGCAAGGTGCCACCAGAGCGGTCCAGGCACCGGAACCTCTGCTTAAGGATGCCTATGCACTGCTCGATGATGCACCTGGTGGCACAATGAGCGTCATTGTAGGCATGCTCTGGTGCTGTCCTGGGATACCGTAGAGGAGTGAGCAGCCAAGTGGACTGGGAATATCCCTTGTCCCCAAGCAGCCAACTGCAATCCTGATTCGGGCTGATGAAGACGGCAGGCACACTGGTCTGGCGCAGAATGAACAAATCATGGCTGCTGCCTCCTTTGCCCACTGCCTGTCTGCACGGTGCTGCACCTTTTCCTGCATGCCACCTTGCTTCTGAGCATGTGTACCAGGTGTCGCCCTCCCAACACTCCTCCCATCTTCAGGGTGAACCCTGCCAAGCAGGACTCTGCAGCCCACTAAAGAGACAGACCTGAAAGTTGTACAAAAGTAATGGGGTATGTGCAATCCTCTGAGCAGCACTCATCAGGTTTAATGGAGCCAAAACAATTAATAAAACTATATCATGAGGGATCAAGGGGTATGGCGAGAAAGCAGGAATGGGGTACTGAAGTTGCATGTTCAGCCATGAACTCATTGAATGGTGGTGCAGGCTCGAAGGGCCGAATGGCCTACTCCTGCACCTATTTTCTATGTTTCTATGTAAATACTGCCGACCATGGAAAATGAAATAACAACACTAATAATTAACAAAACTATATCAAGAGATAAATACTGCAGACCATGGAAAATGAAATAAAAACAATAATAAGTAATAAAACTTTTTATCGACCAAAGGGCCCCAGCGGTGTCGCATTCGAGCACCACATCGAAAACCTCGCGGGGGCACTGCCGGGAAAAGTCCTACCTTTTCCTCGGTGAATTTCGCTGTGGTAATCCCTTTCCAGCAGCCCACACGCTGTAGAGCTTACTGCTAGAAACCTTCCTTTACTGTAGCTTCACCGCGCCGTTTCCAGCAGAAGTGAACACCGCTGAAATCCTCCCCGAGCTGAATATGGCTCAGGGAGGGAAAAGTACCCAACCGCAGCGGCCGATCGATTTTTTCGGTTGACCGCCCAAACTCCCCTTCGGGGACGGTGAATTTTGGCCCCTCTGACTCTAAACCAGTGGTTCTCAATCTTTTTGTGTTCGCGACACACTTTCGAATACCAGAATTTTTGGTGGCACATTGAAAGGATTAAAAGGTGAACACAGGTTTTTAAAAAAAGCAAGTTTCAGAAAATTTAAAAAACATTTTATTAACCACAGTATATGAAGATATACAACATTGTACACATGTATGTTATTAATTATTTTTTATTCTGAAAGTAACAATAAAATAATAAACTATAATAATAATTCCTCACATTAATTATAGATTAATTAGTATTTTAATGTGATACTTGAGCCTGATGTTTTTTAAATTATGTCACTAATATTAGGGCGTATAACCGATAAGGCGACTCTCATTTCATGTTCAAGTTCGCTAAGTTTTTCCTGTTTTTTGCATTTGATGTTCGTAAGCGTTGAGAATCCTAATTCGCAGAGATATGATGTTGAAAACTGCATCAGAATTATCAAGGCTTTTTTTGATATTGCAGGATATTCTTCTTTAATATAAATCCAGAACGCATCAAGAGACACATCTGAATGTTTCATTTTAAGACTGCGGTCTGTAGAAATAGAAGTCAATTCTTCTTCTTGCAATGCAAAATCAAAATAAGAACATAAGAACATAAGAATTAGGAACAGGAGTAGGAAATCTAGTCCCTCGAGCCTGCTCCGCCATTCAACAAGATCATGGCTGATCTGGCAGTGGACTCAGCTCCACTTACCCGCCCGCTCCCCGTAACCCTTAATTCCCTTATTGGTTGAAAATCTATCTATCTGTGACTTGAATACATTCAATGAGCTCGCCTCAACTGCTTCCTTGGGCAGAGAATTCCACAGATTCACAACCCTCTGGGAGAAGAAATTCCTTCTCAACTCGGTTTTATATTGGCTCCCCCATATTTTGAGGCTGTGCCCCCTAGTTCTAGTCTCCCCGACCAGTGGAAACAACCTCTCTGCCTCTATCTTGTCTATCCCTTTCATTATTTTAAATGTTTCTAAAAGATCACCCCTCATCCTTCTGAACTCCAACGAGTAAAGACCCAGTCTACTCAATCTATCATCATAAGGTAACCCCTTCATCTCCGGAATCAGCCTAGTGAATCGTCTCTGTACCCCCTCCAAAGCTAGTATATCCTTCCTTAAGTAAGGTGACCAAAACTGCATGCAGTACTCCAGATGCGGCCTCACCAATACCCTGTACAGTTGCAGCAGGACCTCCCTGCTTTTGTACTCCATCCCTCTTGCAATGAAGGCCAACATTCCATTTGCCTTCCTGATTACCTGCTGCACCTGCAAACTAACTTTTTGGGATTCATGCACAAGGACCCCCAGGTCCCTCTGCACCGCAGCATGTTGTAATTTCTCCACATTTAAATAATATTCCCTTTTACTGTTTCTTTTTCCAAGGTGGATGACCTCACATTTTCCGACATTGTATTCCATCTGCCAAACCTTCGGACATTCGCTTAACCTATCTAAATCTCTTTGCAGCCTCTCTGTGTCCTCTATACAACCCGCTTTCCCACTAATCTTTGTGTCATCTGCAAATTTTGTTGCACTACACTCTGTCCCCTCTTCCAGGTCATCTATGTATATTGTAAACAGTTGTGGTCCCAGCACCAATCCCTGTGGCACACCACTAACCACCGATTGCCAACCTGAAAAGGACCTATTTATCCCGACTCTCTGCTTTCTGTTAGCCAGCCAATTCTCTATCCATGCTAATACATTTCCTCTGACTCCACGTACCTTTATCTTCTGCAGAAACCTTTTGTGTGGCACCTTATCGAATGCCTTTTGGAAATCCAAATACACCACATCCATCAGTACACCTTTATCCACCATGCTCGTTATATTCTCAAAAAATTCTAGTAAATTAGTTAAACATGATTTCCCCTTCATGAATCCATGTTGTGTCTGCTTGATTGCACTATTCCTATCTAGATGTCCCACTATTTCTTCCTTAATGATAGCTTCAAGCATTTTCCCCACTACAGATGTTAAACTAACCGGCCTATAGTTGCCTGCCATTTGTCTGCCCCCTTTTTTAAACAGAGGCGTTACATTAGCTGCTTTCCAATCCGATGGCAAATGTCTTTTCGCCCAGGCACAAGCGCACGATCAACTCCCGTGAAATTTTGCAGGAGTTTAGTGACGGCGGTAACCGGTAGTGCCCACACTCCGCTGCACCGGTGACAACAATGTCATCATTGTGCGCAGCGACTCGTTTCGGAGCGGTCAAGGATTGACCACAACGTTGGAATTTCTGCATGCACCAAATCCCGAAGTTGCAGCCAGTTTCAAAAGCGGAATGACGGTGAGCGCAGCTAGTTCGCCGTCATTCCTACTGCAAATTCCGGGCCATTGTTTCAAGTGGAGACCCTTCATCAGTTTCTATTTTGTTACATTAAACCTTTTTCATCAAGAACTAGAAAAAAAAAATTACCAACATGGTTATAATGCTGCAGAATGTTATATACTGGGTTGGTTTCTGTGAGCTGAAAAAAAGCATAAGGCAAATCTTAAATATGATCCACAAAAATGAATATAATAAAAGGGGTGAATTTCTGCACGGCTTCTCCTACTCTGGGGGAGGAGCCCCAGAAACCCAAGAACACAAACAGCAATCTTTCTGGATTACTGTGGCGCTTTCACGAAATTCACACCCAAAGATGTTTAGATCTATCGAACTGGTTCTCGGAATATGTAATTTAGCACTGAATAATTAATTGTTCCTTGAATGCAGTTGTGATACGACTTGGATTGCAGTAAATCGGGCACCAAATCCACACTATTAACACCCACTTAATGCTGGATTTGCACTGCTTGTCAAACTTTTGAAAAGCAGGGTTTGACTGTGTGGCCTGTAGTTTCCTCTATATTTGTCCCCAGCTACACACGTAATCTGGGCGCAAACCAATTATGTGGCTTAAAAGACTGCAGAATTTTGGGCATAAGTAACTAGAATGCGTCCAAGTGGCCTCAATTTTTTACATCCGTCCATTAAACCCTCTGCCTGAACGAACCTCCCTCACAAAACTGCCCACACCCCAGACTCTCAAATGTGCTTATCCTCCAATTCGACTTGTTCAAGCAGTTTGAGACTGGACAACAGAGGAGATGCAGTGGGTATGGCAGACCCATGTTATAATGGTGATTATGTATTGTCCTATTGCAAAGGAAAACAGAGCTCTGCTCGCTGGCATTTAAATGCTGGTTACAATTTCATGTTAGCAAAGAATAGTTGGCTCTGTTGCATTAAAAAAGTTAAAAAGAAAGTTTAAACTTCACTTCACACTGAGTGCAGCTGGACTGAAGCCCATAGAACTACCTGCTTGAAGTGGTCTCAGAGCATTAGCCTAAATAGGATTCAGGTGACTTCACACTCAATTAGAAGGCTTTGCATCATTACACACTGCGTAATGTAATTGGGTTATTAGCTCTACCTTTACAAAACTAGAAGGACATAATCATCAAGCTATTAACAATAATCGAGAAGTGAAAGATACTAGTTGTACTTTATTTTTATATACAGAACAGGTTAATTATAAACTAATCTTTCATATGTAATTAAAAATCAAGGACAAACTATCCCGAGTAGAAAGGTTGTTTCCATAGTAACATAGCGCTGATTTTCTAGTGCACTGTGCAGTGTTTAGAGCAGTGTTCTCAACCGGTGTTCCGCAGCACATTGGTATGCCGTGAACCCTTCACAGGTGTGCCACCAAATTGTATGGTGGACTTTAGCTGATTTCACAATGAAACACAAATCATTTAACTCTGGAGCAGAAGAGAGAGAGAGAGAGAGACAGACACATATGTCATCTACCTATATGTATGGCGCCACTGCTGCAGTAAACATTGCCAATATTGACAAATAACTATCTATTTATCTCTACTATTATCAAAAAAAAACTATGTTCTAGAGTTGCACAAGTAATAACAACAAGAGACAACACACACAAACAATTTAAATGTCCATACTCAGAACAAAATCCTTTGGCAAAATTTGTTTCCTTTGAGTACTCGACAACCCCCCCCACTCCCTTGCTCCCTCCCATTACTGATAGAGAAGTGTGAGTGCCTACCATTGAATGGGACTGTGTGTGTGTGTGTATAAGCGTGTGTATGTATATTTGTATATTTACGTTTGTGTGTGTATGTGCGTCTGTACCAAGGGCAGGGCAAATTGTTCATGTGAAAAGCTTAAAATTTGACTATTAATTTGGATGAAAGAAATGAAAGACGAGTCTAACACATATGCAGTAAAAAGTGTAGTTTTTATAATAAAATATCAAAAACTATTTAATTACATTTAACCACATTCTTATTTATATTTTGTTATTTTTGTTTATTGATCTGCAGTTTGATGTGTGGCCGGGACTGGCGGCATCTTTGACGCTTTGACCTGATATAGCGCCAATTAGCGACTCCTTTGATGTATGTAGCATCCAATTTGACCTGGCCTAGCTGCACTAGTGGTTCCTTTGATTTTTTAGAGTTGGCTTTTAGCATATTTTGACCATAGTCAAAATCAAAACTTCCTGTTCAACTCTAGGTTCGTTTCTGTCTGGACTCTCTGGAGTTTGGAAATTGGAAGACTCAGTTCGTGTCTGTCTGGAGTTTGGATCACTCAGACAAATAAAGTTTATCCCCCCAATGGACAAATTCATCATAAGAAAACGTAAAAATGAGCAAGGAGATATCAATGACAGTGCCACTACAAGTGGCGTTAGTAGGCCTACAACCAACACCAGTACAAGCAGTGCCGAACCAAACCCTAAAAAATCTAAAATTCATCGTCAATATATGGAGGATTATTTGAGGTTCAGTTTTTCATGGACAGGAGAAGAAGAATGCCCCATTCCACTGTGTGTTGTGTGCGGCGAAAAACTGTCGAACAGTGCAATGGTTCCCAGTAAATTGAAACGTCATATTACTACGAAACATGCACATCTTGCAACAAAAGATCAGAGTTATTTTAGGAGATTGATGGCAACGCAATCAAAACAAGTGAAATATTTTGAAAAAAATGTTAAGGTGTCAGATAAGGTTCAAATTGCTTCTTATGAAGTTGCTGATTTAATAGCGCAGAAAATGAAGCCTCATACCAAAATTCTCTGGACTCTGGGGAGGTACCAGCGGATTGGAAAGCAGCTAATGTAACGCCTCTGTTTTAAAAAGGGGGCAGACAAAAGGCAGGTAACTATAGGCCGGTTAGTTTAACATCTGTAGTGGGAAAAATGCTTGAAACTATCATTAAGGAAGAAATAGCGGGACATCTAGATAGGAATAGTGCAATCAAGCAGACGCAGCATGGATTCATGAAAGGGAAATCATGTTTAACTAACTTACTGGAATTCTTTGAGGATATAACGAGCATGGTGGATAGAGGTGTACCGATGGATGTGGTGTATTTAGATTTCCAAAAGGCATTCGATAAGGTGCCACACAAAAGGTTACTGCAGAAGATAAAGGTACGCGGAGTCAGAGGAAATATATTAGCATGGATAGAGAATTGGCTGGCGAACAGAAAGCAGAGAGTCGGGATAAATGGGTCCTTTTCTGGTTGGAAATCAGTGGTTAGTGGTGTGCCACAGGGATCGGTGCTAGGACCACAACTGTTTACAATATACATAGATGACCTGGAAGAGGGGACAGAGTGTAGTGCAACAAAATTTGCAGATGACACTAAAATTAGTGGGAAAGCGGGTTGTGTAGAGGACTCAGAGAGGCTGCAAAGAGATTTGGATAGGTTAAGCCAATGGGCTAAGGTTTGGCAGATGGAATACAATGTCGGAAAGTGTGAGGTCATCCACCTTGCGAAGAAAAACAGTAAAAGGGAATATTATTTGAATGTGGAGAAATTACAACATGCTGTGGTGCAGAGGGACCTGGGGGTCCTTGTGCATGAATCCCAAAAGGTTAGTTTGCAGGTGCAGCAGGTAATCAGGAAGGCGAATGGAATGTTGGCCTTCATTGCGAGAGGGATGGAGTACAAAAGCAGGGAGGTCGTGCTGCAACTGTACAAGGTATTGGTGAGGCCGCACCTGGAGTACTGCGTACAGTTTTGGTCACCTTACTTAAGGAAGGATATACTAGCTTTGGAAGGGGTACAGAGACGATTCACTAGGCTGATTTCAGAAATGAGGGGGTTACCTTATGATGATAGATTGAGTAGACTGGGTCTTTACTCCTTGGAGTTCAGAAGGATGAGCGGTGATCTTATAGAAACATTTAAAATAATGAAAGGGATAGACAAGATAGAGGCAGAGAGGTTGTTTCCACTGGTCGGGGAGACTGGAACTAGGGGGCACAGCCTCAAAATATGGAGGAGCTAATTTAAAACCGAGTTGAGAAAGAATTTCTTCTCCCAGAGGGTTGTGAATCTGTGGAATTCTCTGCCCAAGGAAGCAGTTGAGGTTAGCTCATTGAATGTATTCAAGTCACAGATAGATAGATTTTTAACCAATAAGGGAATTAAGGGTTACGGGGAGCGGGCGGGTAAGTGGAGCTGAGTCCACGACCAGATCAGCCATGATCTTATTGAATGGCGGAGCAGGCTCGAGGGGCTAGATGCCCTACTCTTGTTCCTAATTCTGATGTTCTTATGTTCTTATACTATCGCTGAGTCACTTATTTTGCCTGCATGTCATAAAATTGTCAAAATAATGCTTGGTGATGAAGCGGAACAAAAAATTGCAAAAATTCCGCTGTCTGACGATACAATTCGGAGAAGGATAAATGATATGTCATCTAACATTGAAGAAAATGTAGCTGAGAAACTTACAAACTCGAATTTTGGTTTGCAAATCGACGAGTCCACCGACATTAGTGGTAAAGCACAATTATTAGCATTTGTTCGCTTCATTCATGAAAACGAGATGTTGATCCAATTTCTGTGCTGTAGAGAACTTCCAGAAAACACTCGAGGTCAAGTCATATTTGATTCTGTGAATTCATATTTAGAAGACTTGAAAATTTCATGGGACTCATGTGTTGGAATCTGCACGGACGGTGCTCCATCTATGGTGGGATGTGTCAAAGGATTCATTACGGTCGCAAAAAAACATAATCCAAATATATTATTCACCCATTGCTTTTTGCGTAGAGAAGCACTTGTTACAAAGACATTACCGCTAGAATTAAAATCTGTGTTCGATCAAGTTGTTAATATTGTAAATTATATAAAATCAAGACCTTTAAAAACTTGCTTGTTTAAACAGCTCTGCAAAGCTATGGATGCACAGCATGAATGTTTACTTTTGCATACAGAGGTAAGATGGCGTTCAAGGGCAAAAGTCTTATGTCGTGTATTTGAACTTAAAGAAGAATTGTCAGTATTTTTTGAAAGAGAAGGAAACGATACCTTTTGTAAATTTTCACCTTAAGAGTGAAATGTGGTGTGCTAAATTAGCATATTTGGCAGGTATATTTAATTGTGAGGTTTAATTGGAAAAAGAAACAGTAAAAGGGAATATTATTTGAATGGGGAGAAATTACGACATGCTGAGGTGCAGAGGGACCTGGGGGTCCTTGTGCATGAATCCCAAAAAGTTAGTTTGCAGGTGCAGCAGGTAATCAGGAAGGCGAATGGAATGTTGGCCTTCATTGCGAGAGGGATGGAGTACAAAAGCAGGGAGGTCCTGCTGCAACTGTACAGGGTATTAGTGAGGCCGCACCTGGAGTACTGTGTGCAGTTTTGGTCACCTTACTTAAGGAAGGATATACTAGCTTTGGAGGGGGTACAGAGACGATTCACTAGGCTGATTCCGGAGATGAGGGGGTTACCTTATGATGATAGATTGAGTAGACTGGGTCTTTACTCATTGGAGTTCAGAAGGATGAGGGGTGATCTTATAGAAACATTTAAAATAATGAAAGGGATAGACAAGATAGAGGCAGAGAGGTTGTTTCCAATGGTCGGGGAGACTAGAACTAGGGGGCACAGCCTCAAAATATGGGGAGCCAATTTGAAACCGAGTTGAGAAGGAATTTCTTCTCCCAGAGGGTTGTGAATCTGTGGAATTCTCTGCCCAAGGAAGCAGTTGAGGCTAACTCATTGAATGTATTCAAATCACAGATAGATAGATTTTTAACCAACAAGGGAATTAAGGATTATGGGGAGCGGGCGGGTAAGTGGAGCTGAGTCCACGGCCAGATCAGCCATGATCTTGTTGAATGGCGGAGCAGGCTCAAGGGGCTAGATGGCCTACTCCTGTTCCTAATTCTTATGTTCTTATGTTATGTTGCCACGGGGGCGCTAACGGGAGGTGTAAACATTCCGAATTGCTTCCCTTGGAATTTTAACAGTGTACTCACTTCCTTGTTCGCTGTCTGTGAGAATTCTGCCGTTTGATTGGCTGCTTAGCCAGCCTGTGGATATCACAGCAGTTCGCACAAGGAGATCTCCACTAACTACCAATGATTTGAATTGAAGGTCGGAAAACCTGAAGATCTCAACATAGGGATCGCAAGATCCTTTCACAAAGCGTGCTTCGGAACCAGCAGCGAATGCCTTCGCTTTGCTGCTGACTGCAAATTCCGGGCCATTAACTTATCTGTTTTTTTTCACAGATGCTGCTGAGATGCTGAGTGTTTCAAGCTTTTTCTGTCTTCATTTTAGATTTCCAGAATTTGCAGTTGTTTGTTTTTTGTTCGATGTAACAAAGCTTAGATAGAACCACATTTCCATCACTGTGAATTTTTTGTAACTCCGGTGACCACATCTGTGTTTTGTTATTATCATATTAACATATTGCCTTATGTTATTATCACCTAAAATTTAATCCAATATTATTTCCAATGTCTACACCTGAACTCTTGGTTTGCAATAACCTGCAATCTGTTCCAGTACCACTAGATGGTAGATTAGGACAGGTAATTCAACCACTGCCCAATAACATCTGCATAGAGGGTTCAATTTTCTCTTCTTTTGAATTTGCAATATCAGGCACTGCCTGTCCTAAACACTGTTCAATTCCCCCCGCCCCCTTCACACAGACTCATCTTTATATACATATTTGTGTTTGTTATAATGCTGCGTTGTGCCCCAGTGCTTGCTTAGGAGAGGAGTGAATAAATGGATATACTTGTAGGGTGAGTAATGCCCTCTCCTTTTGGTTTCGGTTGCTGGAAAAACAGTTCCTCCCCATGCCACAGAATTCTATGATGGGGACTGGGTCTGTTTGGAAAATAGGAAATTGAAGGACATTATTTTTCAACAAAGAAATGGGCTGCTGTAACATACAATATACTTTTACCAGCTCTAGCTACCCATGCTTGTACCCATTGTGTTGCATTGAAAAGTTGGGGAGATTATATAGTTGGGATCCTAATTCCAGTCAGAGTTGCCCCATACCTTGCTGGACTAAGCTTTGTAGAATTTGTGCCAGTATGTGTGTGACAGAATAAAAATCTTGAAAGAGGCGTGTTTCTACCAAAGGGAAAACAATGAGGCACATAAGGTTGGAATGACAGTGTAAAACTGGCTAAGGTTTCCTGCTTCCCACTGAAATCAGAGCGCAGTTCAAAGGTACTGTTTCCAATTTGACGAAGGGAACTAGAAAACATTAACCAGTTGTCGATATAGTGAACTCGGAGCTGTTTTCCATTTCCTGGTTCCTGAGTCAGGGGAATGGTAGGCAATGTTTAAATGAGGCACAAAATGCAGAAGAAACTGAACAGCTTACATGCTGCAAAGAGATAAACAAGAAAGGTATTGTGTGTCTGGTTACTTTAAAAATAGAAAGGGGAAAAGGATAACTTACTTGCTGGTTTGGCAATTCAATAATGAGATCGCAATCCAAAATGCTAAACCACCCTGAAAAAAATCCTTTTTATTAAATACAAAATTGTCAGAATGTTACAGAGCACTGAGCTATGGTCAATATCTTTCCAACTAATAGCACTCCCAATTTATTCTATATCAGCCTTCCGGTACAGTACATTATTGTTCAAGATAGTGGGGCATATATTGGTTTTACTACTTCTATATTGCACCTCTCATCTTAGGTGTCCATTCATATCTTAAATACAGATTAAAAAACATCTTTTCTGTTTAAATATTTAAACATTTTGTAAAATCCTGGCTATACAATAATGCTTTAATACAGTGTTTTAAATAGAACATGCTCGTGCTTTCAGACATTTTGGCTGCTGTATTGTGGCGTCTATGTTACTGAGGCATAATTGTATGCCTTTATATGGTGAGGGATTTCAGCACTTCTCAATGATCCAATGATACCCTTTTCCTGCTTGGTTGAAGTTCTGTTACATGTTAGGGAACAGCATTCAGATTGTGTTAGATGATGACTTCAAGAATTCCTATATTCAGACTTTCCAAATCCAGTTCATAACCTGAAAACCATAATCCAAACTAGACTGTGAACCATGGTACACTTCCTGAGAATAAGCTCACATCCTACACTAGAATGCTACAGCTTAGACTAAATCATTGCAACCTGGTTTATTTCCATTATCAGGAACTCAGACACATAAAAGGGGAACCACCAGGAAAAGTGGGCGCAGAACAACCTGATCACTGTGGAAAATGATCAGGCAGGGTCTGAAATACAATCAGACAGCTACCTTCTCAGTCAGCCTCAGACGATACCTATTGGCACAAATTAGAAAACAGCATTGAGCATTCGCATTGAGAAACACCAAACAAGTAAGCTGTCCCTCTGTACAGTGTTATTTTATGGGTATAATTGGGTAAAATCTTCATATTTGTAACATTATGAGAGTTATTAAAATCTAATTTACAATCTGGTTACAATCAGACTTGCATGGAATGAAGGTTCAAAAATGAGAAATTGCTGGTTTCGTTCATTTAAGTGAGATTGGGCTCCAATAATGACATAATTATTGTTTTTTGTTAAGAAACAGTAATGTTTTACTCATGTGTTGAACTGTTTTCAGGTAATGTGGCAGTATATCACTAAAAATGCCACTTTTATTTACATTACCACTTGGCACTAAGTGGGCAGTAAGATTACATCTCGCCCAAGACATCCCCAGTTTAAGTTTAAAAGGGAAGAAAACTTTGTTACTCAATGTTTAAATATTCAGAGAGGGGGTTGGGTGCTGGGGTGGAGCAGTTGTCACAAATTTATATACCATAGCTCTCCTAAAGGTTAAAAATGGACGGCTGCACACCATATAATATTTCTTTTTTAAAATGAAGGTGTTATTTTTTCTCTTTTTATTGATGTTTAGCTGTTACAATCAGGAGGATTGCTGAATGTGCTTTAATAACTGGTAAATCACTAGCTTGAACTATCCAGGAGGAGGCACCATACTATAGGAATAAGTAGGCTGAGAATCAGATACAGCAGAGGAACGTGAGCTTCACTGTTCTGCAATTGGCTCATTCATGCCTACTTCGTGCGGCTCTAGTGTGCCCTGCTGAAAATGTCCTCCCACAGAAAAGCGAGTTCTCACCATAACATCTTTATTCTCTCTGACTATCAGTGGCAAACCTCAGGCCGCCTCGAGGTGCATGTGACTCAGCCGGTGTTTGACTGACCTGATTACATGCAATGCAAGTGCATCTGATGTGGTTCGTTCAGCCGGTATCCACTGACATTGCTTGGAGCATGCACTAAGCAGCTTTTTTTTAAATTGAGAAATCTAGCTAAAGGGCCAAGGTCACCAAGGTTGGTAAGAGTGGAAAGGAGGTAAATCTGGAAGTAGTAATTAGGTGATAACAAGCTTTGCTTTAAAAGCCTAAAGTAAAGACTAAATGGTAAATCATCCAATTGGCGAAGTTCACATACAAACTTTAATGTGCTTATACTACATCTTTTTATACAGATGTTAATCTCTTATTTTAAATGGGCTAATGCTTCTGTGAAAATAGCGCAACAAAGAGAAGTAGTATATGTTCGTTCGGTGTTAGTGTGTGAAGCTCTACCTTTCAGGGAAGTGAGAGGTTTCACAGTTGTGAGGTCCTGGGGAAGAATGGGTTTGAGATGGAGACAGTGGACTTAGCCTGGATTTCAAAACAGTGAGGTTGCAAGGAGGAGGAAGAGAGTGTAGGATGGTTTGTTTGCACCTTGTTGAATAGTTAAAATGTAATGCTACAGGAGGTAACAGGCATTAACATTGTTTTGGAAGCCCACTTGCAAGATTTTATTCAAGGGTGCGTTTTTTTATTCATAAATTCGAGTTGCTTGTAAGGTATCCTGGTTACCAATATACTTGTGACTTGACACCAGATAAGTGAAGCCACATACCACTTGCATAAAATGTGTCTAGTAGAAAGTCAAACAATAACCACCACTCCCCGCCCCTCCGCCCCCGCCCCCACCTCCCCCTTTCGTAAAATCAGCATTCAAAGTGCAAGGTAAAGCTGAAAATGATTTATCCCCATACAATACAATGCCACTTTTGTTGGGTACATATTTACCTTGACTTTTTAATGTTCTTATGAGCTTCCATTATATTTACCCAGGTTGATAAATATATTAACTTCCCAGGTAAAAGTTCAATTTAAATTTAATTTCTGATGTCTGGGTGCCATACGATCAATGCTACAACAATAACTTAAGTGTTATGTGAAAATAGTCCTTTGAGGAAAAGCACTGTAAAAATATTCAAAGGAGTCTAGCCTAACATAAGTTAGCCAGTTAGCCTAACATCGGGAAATTGCTAGAGTCTATAACTAAGCATAAGGTGACTGAAGCATAGCGAGCCAGCATGGATTTATGGAAGGTAAGTCATGCCTGACAAACCTGATTGAATGTTTTGAAGAGGTGACTAAAGGGGAATGTCTATGGATGCTATTTATATGGTCTTCCAGAAGGCATTTGATTAAGTCCCACATAAGAGACTGTTAACTAAGGTAGCAGCCCATGGAACTGAAGGCAAATTATTACCTGGTTAGGAAATTGGCAGGAGATAGGCAGTCGGGATAAAGGATAGGTACTCAGATTGGCAGGAAGTGACTAGTGGTGTCCCACAGGGATCTGTGTTGGGGCCTCAACTATTCACAGTATTTATTAATGAATCAGATGATGGCATATATCCGAATTTGCCGATGACACAAAGATAGTTGGACTGTTCAGCCACCAAAGAACTCATTTTGGGAGTGGAAGAAAGTCTTCCTCGATTCCGAGGGACTGCCTATGATGATGATGATGAGTTGGAATTGTAGGCAGTGCAGATGGTAGCATAACATTAGAAAGGGATATTGACAGATTAAATGAATGGGCAAAACTGTGGCAAATTAATTTCAATGTAAGCAAATGTGAGATCAACCACTTTGGCCCTAAAAAGGATAGAATAGGGTATTTTCTAAATGGCGAAAGGCTAAAAACAGTGGCGGTCCAAAGAAACGTGGGAGTATAGGTACATAGATCATTAAAATGTCATGAACAGGTGCAGAAAATAATCAAAAAGGCTAATGAGATGCTGGCCTTTATATCTAGAGGAGTAGAATACAAAAAGTTATGCTGCAGCTATACAAAACCCTGGTTAGCCCATACCTGGAGTACTGAGAGCAGTTCTGGGCACCAGAAGCACCTTAGGAAGGATATATTGGCCTTGGAGGGAGTGCAGCGAAGGTTTACCAGAATGATACCTGGACATCAAGGGTTAAGTTACGAGGTGTGGTTACACAAATTAGGGATGTATACCCTTGAATTTAGAAGGTTAATGGGTGATCGAATTGAAGATTTCAAGACATTAAGGGGAACAGATAGGGTAGATAGAGAGAAACTATTTCCACTGGTTGGGGATTCTAGGACAAGGGTCACAGTCTAAAAATTAGAGCCAGACCTTTCAGGAATGAAATTAGGAAACACTTCTACACACAAAAGGTGGTAGAAGTTTGGAACCCTCTTCCATCAATGTCAATTGATGCTGGATCAATGGTTAATTTTAAATCGGAGTTTCATAACTTTCTGTTAACCAAAGGCATTAATGGATATGGACCAACGGTGGTCTATATAGTTAAGTCACAGATCAACCATGATATCATTGAATGGTGGAGTAGGCTCCAGGGGCTGAATGGCCTATTCCTGTTCCTATGTTCCTATAAGTCTGGCCCTAAGATGTGCATATGGAAGGAGAGAAGCTGTGTTATAGGGGAAATAAAAAAATACACTGATAGATTATTGTCTTGTTACCTTGGATTGGGAGCAAAAGGTTGGTGCAAGGACCTCTAGAAAGCTGTCTAAGGTGCCTCACTATCACAAGAAAGTACTGATGTTTGGTTGTAAACACATCCTATTAATAATTGCAATTCCAAAAAAAGTTTGCTAGTTTAGTGTATCTATTTCAAATGCAAGTATTTGTAATCTGGCCTTTCTTTTCTCTTCCCTGAATCAACTGCACAAGAATGATGTTGGTAATTATTTTTCCCAGGGTAAAATAACATTTATATTGTTTGCAATTTTCTGGTAGTAGAGCTATAAATGCCTTAAAGTTACAGGACTGATTTCTATTTATTCTTGCTCCATTTTCTTCACTTCTAGTGTAATTACTCATTTCCTCTTATTAAGATTTAGATATCTGGAACATCTTATGAAACACAATAATATTCCAGCAGGAAGGACGATGCTTACAATTTGATTTTTTAAAATGACAAGCCTAGAAATTGGCAATGAGGTGAAGTATTACACTAATGGCAAATCATCATCACTGGTGAGCATGTCATTCAACTCCCACTCTGTCTGCATGCCAGGAAATTACTGTAACGCTGTTGAGCTGGCAGTTCTCTGGAGCTCCATATTATGCATTAACATGATTGTGAGTGTTAATTCCTGGTTAAAGGGGAACATATAAAATTTTTAAATATTCTGCACATATGAAATGGGTGTTGCGGCAGAGGCAATTTTTTGCACATTGATCCTCAGAAGGGAGCTTGGTTCCATACAGTTTTTGTGCACACAAGTTTATTGCAATGGGAATTGCTTTTGGTGTCAGCTGTGGCTCCGTGGGAAGCACTCTCGCTTCTGAATCAGAAAGTTGTGGGTTCAAGTCCCACTTAGAGACTTGAGTACAAAAATCTAGGCTGACCACTTCAACGCAGTGCTGAGGGAGTGCTGCACTGTCAAAGGTGCCATCTTTCAAATGAGATGTTACACTGATGTCCCGTCTGCTCTCTCCGGTGGATGTAAAAGAGCCCATGGCATTATTTTGAAGAAGAACAGAGCAGTTATCCTCGGTGTCCTGGCCAATATTTAGCCCTCAATCTGCCATACAGCACTGCCCCCCAGTCATCAAGATTCACGGCGCGGCCCTGGACAACATGGACCACTTTCCATACCTCGGGAGCCTATTATCAGCAAGGGCAGACATCGATGGCTCGGTGTCAAATTTTGTCTGATAACGCTCCTGTGGAGCACCTTGGGACATTTTTACTATGTTAATAGCGCTATAGAAATGCAAGTTGTTGGTGTTGTTGAGTGAAAACTGCAGGCTGAGTTAGTTTGTGGCATTGTGTGTGTTTCCTAATGGTTGTCTCAAGAATGGCATTGGTGGAAGCTTTGGAGTGGGTCACCTGGGATATGGAGGAAGACAAGGGATGAGAAACAGAAGAAAATAGATAGAAGGTTAAATATATTTCTCTGGCTGTCAAGAAATCCAAGCTTATGGCATATAATTGTGTGCAGGATTCCCTGCACTGGAATGGCCTACCTGATAATAGGCCTCGGACCTTATTTACATCAAAACATAGAGCTGCAGATGGATGCCTGCTGGACGTTCCCAGCCAGCTCGCCAGCCATGATCATTTGAATTTCCAGCTGCTGCATCACTGGCAGTGGCTGTCAGGTGGCTCTTGCAAGAGGGGGCGAGAGGGGGAAACTGGGAGTCAATCAGTAGAGGGTAAAGGCGGCGATCAGGAGGACCTTGAGGCAGCGGGCCTGGGTAGGCCCATGCAGTGGCCAGAAGCAGCCTTTGGTTTCAATGTGCAGTCTGTTTGATGCCCTCTTTACCAAATTACTTTGCTATAAATGTAGTCGGAGCTGGGCTGTCTGCGTTCAGGAAAAACAGTTTGACATGCGGCCTAACCAGCAGTCTTTAAAGGGCCCACATCCGGCTGCTGCCAAAATATAAATTTTGTAAATATATACTTGCCTGAATACGGAGCTGGAAGGAGGATGAGTGTTTCTCCCGGTTTCACATCAAAACTACGGGCTGCTTCCACCCATCGCTTTAGGGGGCTTCTGCTCACTGCAACATCATCAAATTTCCAGGCCTATGTCCCAAAGAGAATTTGGACCTCAGCCATGTTTTTACTTTTACAAATTGACCTTGTATTCGGCTCTGTGGGACTGGATGGGCCCAGACCTGCTGGAAGTGTACGAGAGTATGCTTCTGGCTGGCAGTATGTCAGAATCAATGAGGAAAGGCATCATCACCCTCATCTACAAGCAGAAGGGGGAGAGGGAGGAAATCAAAAACTGGCGGCCCATTTTGCTGCTCAATGTGGACTACAAGATCCTGTCAAAGGTCATCGCCAACAGGGTCAAGTCTGCTCTTGAGCTGGTGATCCACCCGGACCGGACCTGCGCTGTCCCCGGCAGGAAGATCTCTGATAGCCTGGCGCTACTCAGGGATACGATCGCCTACGTGCGGGACAGGAGGGTGGACACCTGCTTAATCAGCTTAGATCAGGAGAAGGCCTTTGACAGGATATCGCACACGTACCTGATGGATGTGCTCTCCAAAATGGGATTTGGGGAGGGTATCCGCAATTGGATCCAACTGCTCTACAGAGACATCAGTAGCGCAGTTCTAATCAACGGGTGGGAAACCAAAAGCTTTCCGATCAGATCTGGAGTCAGGCAAGGCTGTCCTCTCTCGTCTCTCTTGTTTGTATGTTGTATCGAGTCCTTTGACGAGTCCATCAGGAAGGATGCGGGCATTAGAGGGGTGACAATCCTAGGCAGCGGAGGCGCTCAGGAAAAGACCTCCCTGTACACGGACGACGTGGCCATCTTTTGCTCGGATCCGCAGTCGGTCCGCAGATTGCTCACAATCTGCGACCAGTTTGAACTGGTCTCGGGAGCGAAGGTCAATCGCAGCAAAAGCAAGGCCATGTTCTTCGGCAACTGAGCCGACCGATCCTTTATTCCCTTCACTGTGAAGCCAGATTACCTGAAGGTGTTGGGAATATGGTTCGGAGCGGACGGGGCGTGCGCCAAAAACTGGGAAGAGCGTATCGCCAAAGTGAAGAAAAAACTGGGATGGTGGAAGCTGCGCTTCCTCTCCATGGCAGGAAAGAACCTGGTCATCAAGAATGAGGTGCTCTCGGGGTTGCTGCACGTGGCACAGGTCTGGCCCATCCCTCGCTCCTGTGCCGTGGCAGTCACCCGGGCTATCTTCCACTTTGTCTGGAGGTCCAAAATGGACCGTGTCCGCAGAGACACAATGCACAAATCTCTGGACAGTGGTGGAAAGGATGTTCCGAACGTGGCCCTCATCCTGATGACCACCTTTGTGTGCAGCTGCATCAAGCTGTGCACAGACCCCCGGTACGCAAACACCAAGTGTCACTACGTGCTGAGGTACTACCTGTCCCCGGTGTTGCGAAGGATGGGTCTGGCCATGCTGCCGCGAAACGGCCCCACCAGTTGTACCATGCCTGTCCACCTGTCCTTCATGGAAAAGTTTTTCACAAAAACCCCCTTTGACCACAAGGCCATAAAACAGTGGTCAGCACGTAACGTCCTGGACGCCCTACGAAAGAAGGAGAGGGTGGACCCTGTTGGGTGATTCCCTGAGCGGACTGTCGAACTCGTTTGGCAGAACGTCTCATCGCCAGAGCTTTCACACAAGCACCAAGATGTAGCTTGGTTGGCGGTGAGGAGGGCCTTACCCGTCAAGCCTTCATGCACAGCTGACGTCTCAGCAACACGGCACGGTGCCCCCGAGTTGGCTGCGGGGCGGATGAGACTGTCACTCATCTCCTTCAGGATTGCGCCTTCGCAAGGCAGGTTTGGAAAGAGATGCAGTGGTTGCTGTCAAGGTTCATCCCAAGTAGCTCCGTAACACAGGACTCTGTGCTCTACGGGCTGTTCCCAGGGACACACACTGAGACAGACATCACCTGCTGCTGGAGGGCCATCAACTCGGTCAAAGACGCTCTTTGGTCTTGCCGAAACTTGCTGGTCTTCCAGAGCAAGGAGATGTCCACGTCTGCGTGTTGCAGACTGGCGCAATCCAAGATCCAGGATTACGTGCTGAGGGACGCACTTAAAATTGGTACAGTCGCCACAAAGGCACGGTGGGGAAGAGCCACAGTTTAAAGCCCTTCTGCCTCGGTAAACCCTGGGGCAGGAATCAGTACAAACCCCCCTCGGGCTGTACTTGCAACTTCTTTTTCGTGTATATGGAGCACCATGATCTGCAAATACCTATGTAGTGCCATGTACAATGTAAGGTCTGTTTCGTAATGCACGTTGAAAAGAAAAAAAAATGTAAATGTACTGTCACCCATTCCGTGTACTGTATAGTGACACATGCAATGTAATTTTGTTGAATGTACGACAAGGTATCCCGTATTGTACTTGAACTGAAAAGCAAGGAAATGTATAGAATGGAACTGCCGTCAGCACCCAAATGTAGTGTATGGGATTGCTGACCGCAGCTAAACGTACTGAACTGCTTTTGAATGTACTGTACAAATTTTTATATGAATAAAGTATATTTTGAAATTTAAAAAAAAAAAATTGACCTTGAATCAGTCATTGGTGTGGTTTGGAGAGAGGCATCAAATTTAATGGCCTGGTTTGGCTCGGGTGGAATAGTCAGAAATGTGATGATGGGTAATTTCATTTATCCCTGTAACTATACATAATGATACATTAGTGAAAGATACTGCGGCCTGCTGAAGGGTTGAGTTGGCAATGGTCTGCTCATTATCACATTGCTGTTGTGGGAGTTTGCTGTGCACAAATTGGCTGCTGCATTTCCTACATTACAACAGTAACTACACTTCAGAAGTACTTTGGCTGTAAAGTGCTTTGGGACATCCTGAGATTGTGAAAGGTGCTATATAAATGTAAGTCTTACTTTAATGGCATCTGATGCTCATGTTGCCATGCAGCTTGGCTTGAGCGAGATGACGTTCTTCAAAGGGGTAATTTTCGTCACCAGGGGGTAATCTGGCAGAGCAGATAGTTCGCACCTTGTAGAACCGCACCTCCACCCCCAATCAATTTGTTGCATTGATTTCAATGGAATGAAAATCAGGTGGCATCTACACTGGTGAACGATTCCCTCCGCCAGGTTACCGACCAGGCATAGAAGTTGAAAATTACTCCCTACTCACTATATGTGAAGGCTGGAAGTGGGGTGGGGAAGAGTTTAGTGGATGTGTGCCTAAGTGCATAGGTTTATGTGAGTAGGAAAAAGTAGATTAAACAGACATTATGGTAAACAGCTTGGACTCCAGATTATAGGACTATTGGTGTAAATAGCTCAGTGTTGCTAGGCAACAGAGTATTTAATCAGAAAACAAAATGAAGAAGTGAGGGGTTTTGCTTTTCACACCAGATAAGCTGTGCTGTGCCATATGTTGGTATATTAGAATCTGTCCACAAAGCAGTTCGAGAAACAAGTGATCGAATTGAGCTGCTATTGACCTGCTAACGATTAATTTCTCCTGATTGTTAGTCTCTGTTTTGATTGTTTTTGTTGTAAATGGAAAGGCAAATAATAAACTGAGAAGTAATTTCAATTATTAAAATATATTTTAAAAATTCAGGAATGTGCTCAAAGTGCCTTCCTCCGAATGATAATACTGACTCTTGACTTCATCAATCGCCAGCATTGTCCCAAGAGCAGCTGCTATTCAACTCACTGCTCCAATATCCCTCAATCTCTCATTCTGGATGGAGGTGGTGGAAAATTGTGTTCCTGAGATCATGAGCTTCTTATGCTTGGCCCATTATAGATTAGAGATGGGAGAAAGTAATATGGATATTTGAATAGTTCAATTACTGGTTAAAGTCAACCGGAATGTTGTGCTCTTGACGGACAAATGACTTTTGCCAAGCAATCTTCATGCAATAGGATTAGTTCTGGATAATGACAGAAACGTCATTATCCTGTAGTGCCTCCCTGCACCGATAATATCATCCGAGAACAATTTTGCTGACACGTAAGTGTCGACACTCTGTCAAAGTGCACGGAGTCAGCTCAGTAGAAGCAGAAGCAGGGCTGCATCGAGTTTGTCTGCAATCCCGTTTACCCTCATGGGGAGGTTTAGCAGTTAAAACCTGAGGCCCATCAGCAGCTACTGGAAACTGCTGTGGAATAAATCAAAACACAAGCTTTTATTTCTGTGTGTCGGACTTTCTCTTTGTCTGAGAAAACCATCAACTTGAAAGCTGCTTTACCTCAAAAAGAAATAAAAGATGTCCATCTTCTCCTCAGGAAATGGTTTTTGGCACTTTCGGCTACATTTGGCAGGCCGCAGAGACTCTTGTGGCTTTCCTGCTCTTCCGCCTTCCATTTGATGATCATGCACAGAATTATGTAATAATGCTTTATATCTTTGCACTGATATGTTTTTATAATCATTATGCAAAAGTTTTTATGCTCTCAGGATATATTTTGTTGGCATCTATCAAAGGAGTTAATTGTATGGTAGTCAAAGGTAACAACTGCAATCCATTAAATTAATTTGCCTTGAAAGTGCATTGGGAGAAAGATGTGAGCGGTGTACAATTTCTTACAACATATCTTGATACTTGTACTGTGATATTAGATGTGCATATCTATATATTTCTGCCCCGTCATCACAATCCAAAAGTCCATAGTACTGTAATACCTAAGTGCACTTAGACAAAAAGAAATATAATTCATTTTCAACTGACTGGCAAGTGACCAGTAGTTGATGTTATGAATTGCATTGTGACATTAAACAGACAGACCCTTAGCAAAAAATATATTTTCAGTACTTGTGCCAGCACGAGCATAGATGCCGATAATGGATCTTAGCAATATAGCAGTAAGCACCTAGGAATGAATTTTGTTCCTTCCTCTAGTTTTGCTTTCCCACCCTTAATTTTCTCCCCTTTTCTCCATAAGGTGTAAACTCTCCATGGGTGCCAACTGCCCTCTGGTACTTTGCCAACTGACCATTCTTTACGTGTAAGTGAAACAGAGGCTGAGAAGTTAATTGGAGCTGCTTCCATTCCATTGCCGTAACTTTGCTGGAAATATCATGGCAACCCTGTTTATTACAACAACAACATGCATTTATATGGTGCCTTTAATGTAGTAAAACATCCCAAGGCGCATCACAGGAATGTTACCAAATGCTTTACGAGTTTCTGAGGAAATTCCTAGCCAAGATGTTAGGGGCTTTCCCAGCTGAGCCCAATTCTGTCTTCAATTGAAACCCACTTTCCAGCAGAGACACTAAATACCAATTGTGAGTGGGAGTCTTTGCCGATATTTATCCTCTTCAGCTTACAGCACTGAGGATAATTGTGGGACTTCAACTTCTGCTCTGACTACGATCAGCTAACTCATTATAGGGCAGATCACTCACTCATTATACAAACCAATTGATTTTCACCTCCATCGAAGTCCATTATAAGTGTATGTATACTGAATGGGTATCCCACTGCTACTCTGCTGAGTGGAGTATTCTGTAGAATGCCAGTCACATCTTTAAAACTGAATAAAAGGGAATCCAATCTTACTCTTTAACTTCTTTCTCTGCATGTTTTAGCTCTTCCCACAATGCAGTGCATCCACTGGAAATCTGCGCGGAATATATGTAATGGGTAAGTGTGAAATGTCAAATTGTATAAACTGCATAACTCACAAATGACACACTGAATTAAACTAGTATTCCACACGTACATATTGCACATTCTAATTGTACCACAAAGTTGTCAAAGATTTCATTCAACACTGTAGCCATTTAAAAAATGTTTTATGGCCTTGCTTTATTATAATTTTCACTCTCACTTGTAATGTAAATTTGATATGTAAATTGCAATATGTAGCAGTTGAGTCTTGTTTAGACCAAGCTACCATGTATACTAAGCCATGTACACTTACCATGTGCACTATATCCTGTACACAATACCAAAATTCCCTGGATTCTGGGGAGGTCCCAGCAGATTGGAAAACTGTAAATGTGATGCCCCTATTTAAAAAAGGAGGCAGACAAAAAGCAGGAAACTATAGACCAGTTAGCCTAACATCTGTGATTGGGAAAATATTGGAGCCCATTATTAAAGAAACAATAGCAGGACATTTGGAAAAGCAAAATTCAGTCAGGCAGAGTCAGCATGGATTTATGAAGAAGTCATGTTTGACAAATTTGCTGGAATTCTTTGAGGATGTAACGAACAGGGTGGATAAAGAGGAACCAGTGGATGTGGTGTATTTGAACTTCCAGAAGGCATTTGACAAGGTGCCACATAAAAGGTTACTGTACAAGATAAAAGTTTGTGGGGTATTAGCATGGATAGAGGATTGGCTAACTAACAGAAAACAGAGAGTTGGGATAAATGGTTCATTCTCTGGTTGGCAAACAGTAACTAGTGGGGCGCCACAGGGATCAGTGCTGGGACCTCAACTATTTATAATCTATATTAACGACTTGGAAGAAGGGACTGAGTGTAACGTAGCCAAGTTTGCTGAGGATACAAAGATGGGAAGAAAAGTAATGTGTGAGGAGGACACAAAAAATCTGCAAAAGGACATAGACAGGATAAGTGAGTGAGCAAAAATTTGGCAGATTGAGTATAATGTTGGAAAGTGCGAGGTCGTGCACTTTGGCAGAAAAATCAAAGAGCAAGTTATTATTTAAATGGAGAAAGTTTGCAAAGTGCTGCAGTACAGCGGGACCTGGGGGTACTCATGCATGAAATACAAAAGGATAGTATGCAGGTACAGCAAGTGATTAGGAAGGCCAATGGAATTTTGGCTTTTATTGCAAAGGGGATGGAGTATAAAAGCAGGGAAGTCTTGCTACAGCTATACAAGATATTGGTGAGGCCACACCTGGAATACTGCATGCAGTTTTGGTTTCCATATTTACGAAAGGATATACTTGCTTTGGAGGCAGTTCAGAGAAGGTTCACTAGGTTGATCCTGGGGATGAGGGGGTTGACTTATGAGGAAAGGTTGAGTAGATTGGGCTTCTACTCATTAGAATTCAGAAGAATGAGAGGTGATCTTATCGAAATGTATAAGATTATGAGGGGGCTTGACAAAGGTGATGCAGAGAGGATGTTTCCACTGATGGGAGAGACTAGAACTAGAAGGCATCATCTTAGAATAAGGGGCCGCCCATTTAAAACTGAGATGAGGAGAAATTTCTTCTCTCAGAGGATTGTAAATCTGTGGAATTTGCCGCCTCAGAGAGCTGTGGAAGCTGGGACATTGAATAAATTTAAGACAGAAATAGACAGTTTCTTAAACGATAAGAGGATAAAGGATGATGGGGAGCGGGCAGGGAAGTGGAGCTGAGCCCATGATCAGATCAGCTATGATCTTATTGAATGGCGGAGCAGGCTCGAGGGGCCGCAGGGCCTTCTCCTGTTCCTATTTCTTATGTTCTTATGTACTATATCATGTATACTATATGATGTACACCATATCATGTACACCATATCATGTACACTAAACCATATAAACTAACCATGTGCATTATACCATGTACACTATACCATGTACACTATGCTATGTACACTATACCATGTACACTAACACATGTACACGATATCATGTGCACTATATCATGTGCACTTTACCATGGGCACTATACCATGTGCACTATACTATGTATATTACAATATACAATGCTGGGGCAGGGGAGCAATGAGAGATCGTGGCTGAGATTCAGTGAGTGATTGTAGCGGAGGTGCGGTGAATGTTTAGTGCGAAGGTGCGGTGAGAGATCGTGGCGGAGGTGCCGCAAATGTTTGTGGTGGCGGAACGGTGAGAGATCGTGGCGGAGGTGCGGCAAATGAGGGTACGTGGCCCAGAGGAGCCGAGGGCCCAGGGGCAGCACGGGCCAGCCCACACTGCGATATGTGTGCACACTGGGTCCGTGCAGCAGAGCAGGTCTCCAGTCATCCTGGTTAACCTTTGCCACTGGATAAAGACCTAACTCTGTCAAGCCCTTGTGCTGGCTGATGTGCAATGGTCACCACACGTTAAAAAAATCCCCACACAGGCATCTTCCACCCCTTCAATTGGAGTTCAGGACTGGAATATCAGGTCCTTCATTGAAACATCTGTGAACTTGTCCCTTTTGGTGTGGAAGCAAGTCATCCGCATTCGAGGGATGGCCTATGGTAATGATGACACTACACTGTAGGATTATCCTCAGTCATTGGCTTAATGGAAGAATAGCAAGGTGCTAGCTTCAGTCTAATTATATCTTCTGCCACAAGTAGAGAACAATGGATAGCCAGGAGTGATTGCAATGCCAGAATTTCATCAGGAGTTCAGTTAACCATTCAAACATACAATTGAGCTTACAACTTTGAAATCCATTCCTTTTTATCTTTGTTTTATAAAATAACTCGTGGATATCCTGCGATATTGCTAATGGGAAACTAGAGGACATTGGACCCCAAATTGCTGGGATCCCACTCTACTGTTGAAAGTATGACAGGGCGGGACTACCAGCCGTTAGCTGCTCAGGATGTTGACCCCATCCCATTGGGGTCATTTTAATATTTGAGGGGGGTGGTCCGGAGCTGGAGAGCTGCCCTCCCTGAAGAAGTGGCAGAAAATACGAATGCACCCTAATGTGCCAATGGGGGAAGGGGGGTGGGCGGGGCTGAGGAGGCCCTTAATGGGCTGGATTAAAGTTTAATAAAATCTTATTTTCCACAGGCAAAACGAGTCCAGCATTCTGAAGTCATTGATTCATTCTAGCCTCAATCACCTCTGCTCTTTAGATTTCCGAGCTTTTGGAAGGCCCATCATGGAACCAATTGAAGGAAAGGAATATAAAGAGCTATGGGAACAGGGCGGGCACATGGGATTAGGATTATTGCTCGTGTGGAGCATAAACACCAATTTAGACTGGTCGAGTCAAGCAGCCTGTTTTCATATAATTCAAGTAAAGGACACCAGGAGAATTCTACTGCTCTTGTAGGAATAGTGCCATGGGGATCTTTAAATCCACCTGAGAAGGACCTAGATTCAACATCTCATCTGAAACACACCTCCACCTATGTAGCACTTCACTGAAATGCCAGCCTAGATTGTGCCCAACTCACGGGAATGTGGCTTAAATACAAAACCTCCTGACTCAGAGGGCAGAGCTATTACCACCGAGCTAAGGCTGACACCTCAAAATATTTCAATAATATGCTAGTACTTCCCATGGGGATAATTTTGATTTTGTGCAATAGTGTAAAACAGGTGACACCTCCTCAGTGCTGCCCACTGCCAATTTAACTATTGAGTTTCGGGAGGCGTGTGAGGTGCTCGCCATTCGGAGCCCAATGTGATTTTGATTTGGATCTGCGAGTCACACACAGTGTCAAACCTGTTGCTGGCAGATGGAGAAATGGGCCCGAATAGATCGAGCAGTAAGATTTTTTTTAAGTTGTACTGGTTTATATGTGGACCAGAAGCGGCAGGATTGCTCCTCCAGACCCCACAAGGATACCTTGGGCATTCCCTGTACTGATATTCCCTCCTTCCCCCCACCCATAACAGTGATCACCTCCTGTTGACTTGCGTTAGTACCTCGAGTCCCCGGCAGCGGCCTCCTGCTGCCCAAAATCCCACTCCCATTCGTTGACCTCCTTATCATTTCCATCGGATTTGAGTGGGAGTCAGTCTTGAAGATGGTAATAAGGCCCAAGGGTTAAAATGGCCCAGGCATCACGCTGGCATGGCCTCCTCCATGCCGCACTCATGCTCTTGAGTTAAGTTTGGGGCTATCAAGTTCTGGTTTAGGCATTTGGCAGAGGCTCGGGTTTTGAAGTAAATTTTTTTAATGAAGGTATTAAAAGACACAAAAGACGACTCAGTAGATACATTTAATCATGTTTTTTTTCATTTAAGTTTGTTTAAACCTTTATTTTGCAGATTGGGGCCAAGAAATTCATCTCAGGCAGTGGCGCAAAGAAGGCGATATTGGATCGGCCACCCATTATATGCAGCGCCTGATATTCAGTTCTCGTGCACTGTGTATGACAGGAGACCGATCCAATACCACACGTTTTGGCCCACTGCCCGAGATGAATTTCTAGGCCTAGATGTTTCAAAATCTAAGGGTAAAATGGCAGTTGAAAAATGTTCTGTAAACATTTGTGGAGAAAAGTTAACCAGTAACTGTCATATCTTTACAGAGCACACACACACAGCTTCTTAAAATGGCAGGCTTTCTGTCCGGAAGCTACCGGAAGCTGCCTGTCTGTTTATTATAACTCTGCAGCTGCAGTACACAATACGTCCACATCCACAAGCATTACAAGCTTAGAGCAGTTACAGACATCACAGTAACCTAATTGTGCAATTGGGAACCGGAGAATAGATTCAGTGGGGAGAGAAGCAAAGCTGGAATTGGGCAGCAGAAAAGTAGAAGTAGAAAGTGAATTTGGAAGACAGAGGAAACAAGGGCTGGAACATAGACAACAGGAGAGTTTGGCAATACTAAATGGTATATACTTCAATGCAAGGAGTAGAGGAAATAAGGCAGATGAGCTGAGAGCACAGATTGACACTTGGGAGTATGATATTATAGCTATTGCTGAGACATGGCTGAAAGAAGGGCAGGTATGGCAGCTCAACATTCCTGGTTACAGGGTTTTCAGACGGGATAGAGAGGGGGGTAAAAAAGATATCTGGTAAGCAAAGAAAAAGCACGAAAGAATGTTGGCAAGTAAAATCAGGGAAAACCCAAAGATGTTTTATAAATACATTAAGAGCAAGAGGATAAGCAGAGAAAGAGTGGGACCTATTAGAGACCATAAAGGAAATCTGTGTGTGTAGGCAGAAGACCTGAGTAGGATTTTTAATGAATACTTTGCATCCGTTTTCACAAAAGAAAGGGGTGATGCAGACTTTGCAATGAGGGAGGAGGAGTGTGAAACATTAGACAAGATAAACATAGTGAGAGAGGAAGTATTAAGGAGTTTAGCAGCTTTGAAAGTGGATAAATCCCCAGGCCCAGAAGAAATGTATCCCAGGCTGTTAAGAGAAGCAAAAGAGGAAATAGCAGAGGCTCTGACCACCATTTTCCAATCCTCTCTGGTTACAGATGCGGTGCCAGAGGACTGGAGGACTGCTAATGTTGTACCTTTGTATAAAAAGGAAGAAAGGGATAAACCGAGTAATTATAGGCCAGTCAGCCTAACCTCGGTGGTGGGAAAATTATTGCAAAAAGTCCTGAGGGACAGGATAAATCTTAATTTGGAAAGATATGGATTAATCAAAGACAGTCAGCATGGATTTGTTAAGGGAAGGTCGTGTCTGAATAACTTGATTGAATTTTTCGAGGAGGTAACCAGGAGGGTCGATGAGGGCAGTGCATATGATGTGGTGTATATGGATTTTAGCAAAGCTTTAGATAAGGTCCCACATGGCAGACTGGTCACGAAAATAATAGCCCATGGGATCCAGGGCAAATTGATAGATTAGATCCAAAATTGGCTCGGAGGCAGGAAGCAAAGGGTAATGGTTGATGGGTGTTTTTGTGACTGGAAGGCTGTTCCAGTGGGGTTCCGCAGGGCTCAGTGCTGGGTCCATTGCTTTTTGTGATAGATATCAATGACTTGGACTTAAATGTTGGGGGTATGATTAAGAAGTTTGCAGATGATACTAAAATAGACTGTGTGGTTGATAATGAAGGAGAAAGCTGTGGACTACAGGAAGATATCAATGTACTGGTCAGGTCGGCAGAACAGTGCCAAATGGAATTGAATTCGGATAAGTGTGAGGTAATGCAGTTGGGGAGGTCTAACAAGGCAAGGGAATACACAGTAAATGGTACGACACTGAAAAGTGTAGAGGAACAAAGGGACCTTGGAGTGCATGTTTTACAGATCCCTGAAGTTAGCAGGCCAGGTAGATAAGATGGTTAAGAAGGCATATGGAATACTTGCCTTTATTAATTGAGGCATGGAATACAAGAACAAGGAGGTTATAAAGGAGGTTGAACTGTATAAAACACTGGTTAGGCCGCAGCTGGCGTACTGTGTCTTCTTCTTCTTCGACAGTCCTCGTATCGAGGATGACCCACTTCCACACCAAAAAGGGATGAGTTCACAGGTATTACAATGAAGGACCACATATTCCAAGTCCCAAACTACATATTGAAGGGTGGAAGATGCTTGTGCGTGGATTTTTTTAACGTGTGGTGGCTGGTACACACCAGCCACCACATGGGTTTGAATTCCATTTGGTCCAGTGGCAAGGATTAACCACGATAACTGGAGACCAGCTCGGCTGCACGGACCTAGTGTGCACACATATTGTAGTGTGGGCTGGCCCGTGTTCCCATTGGGCTCACGCCTCTTCTGGGCCCTGAACTCACACCTCTCCTGGGCCCCGATGGCGACGGCTGTAAAGAGGGTGACTGGATTGGACATCACCATAATCCAGGTCGCTGATTGGAGCGTGGGCAGGTACAGCAGGAGCAGCGAGGTCAGGTCAGCGAAGGAGTGGCGAGAGATTGCAGAGCGACATGAGTCCTGTGAGCAGTTCTGGTCACCACATTACAGGAAAGATGTGATTGCACTGGAAAAGGTGCAGAGGAGATTTACAAGAATGTTGCCTGGACTGGAGAATTTTAGCTACGAGGAAAGATTGGAGATGCTGGGTCTGTTTTCTTTGGAATAGAGGAGGCTAAGGGGAGACCTGATTGAGGTGTATAAAATTATGAGGGGCCTGGATGGAGTGGATAGGAAGGACCTGTTTCTCTTGGCAGAGGGGTCAACAACCAGGCGGCATAGATTTTAAGTAATTGGAGGGAGGTTTAGAGGAGATATGAAGTGACATTTCTTCACCCAGAGGGTAGTGGGGGTCTGGAACTCATTGCCTGAAAGGGTGATGGAGGCGGAAACTCTCACCACATTTGAAATATACTTGGATGTTCTCTTAAAGTGCCGTAAGCTACAGAGCCACAGACCAAGAGCTGGAAAGTGGGATTAGGCTGGATAGCTCTTGGTCGGCTGGCGTGGATACAATGGGCCGAAATGGCCTCCTTCCATGCTGTAAATTTCTATGATTCTATGATGATTCTAATTTCAGGCTGATGTAAATAAACAATGCCATTATAAATGATGACATAGGGATTTATAAGGTAAAAAAGTTGTTATGAAAGTGTGGCAAAAAGAATGACAACAGTTTGCAAGGCTTGAACAACAGGGAGTGCTCGGATATGTAAGATCTTTATTAAACTGTAGATATACACACAATGGAATTGATGGAGGTGCTGTGTAACTGGCTGCTCAGAGGTGTGGAAAAGTAACTCGCTGTGACCTACCTTTTGATGTTGCACCTCTCTCTTCAGACCTCTCCCTGAAGAGCAAGCTACAATTGTAATTTTAAGACTTCAGTTTTATTCTGACTGATATTAAAGTCAGAGTTTATGAATTTAAATTTAATATGTGAATAATCAGAAAAGTATTTCTCATTAACTGCTCTGCCTGCTAATCCATATCAATCTCTTAGCCTCATCTTGAGTTTTCCCTTTAGATATGTGACTATAGGGATTCCTGTATTTGCTTAGAAAATTTGCCTTGTTGGGTACTAAAGGAAACTAAGAAAATATCGGACTCCATCGTACCGGATTCCAAAATGGGTGTTTTGTGTGTCCAGAATTCAAAGTGCCAATGTGAATTGTGCACATTACTTCACAGCTTGAATAATTGTTTCTCACAAAATTCTATTTTTTGGTGAATTTTTGTATTTGTCATAGTACATAATGGCAGTCCTGGCAATAGGAACATGTTTCTATTTTGTCTCCCAGTATCGGCATTAAGAACCTCTCGGTCAGGTCAGGTATAACACAACCAGCTGTAGAGTGGAGCTGCTGACACTGCATTGTACGAATGCACTGTAACCATAACTTCAGAAGGATACACCCTTTTGTGTCAGTAGGAGTTTTTCCACTTCCTTCACAAGTCATCCTTTTGGCCCCTCTGATGAGATTGCAAACTTCTTGTTGAATTATGAGCCGTTGTGTTATTTTGGAGCAGTCTATTATGAACTGTTGACATTGGCCAAACTTGCATAAGACTCTCCCAGCCAAAAGAAAGAGAATTTCATCTCTTTACAGTTTGGGCTGGTTTCCCAGGGGTGAAAGCATAGCATTCTAACCCAATTCTTTATCCAGTATCCAGGACATAATTAACAATATTTCTTCATTACTTACAAGGATTTCATTGTTTCATAATTTTCTTGCAGATGCAGGAAAATAACTAGAGACCTAAGGCAAAAGTAGATTGAAATGTACACAGCAAAGAAAAAAAGTTTTGCTGTTTGCTTTGGTTAACGGGTTCAATTTTTAATTTATGTCCAGACAATGGGAGCAGTTTCCTTCAGTCTCCCAGCACTGTGAAGGCATAACTCCAAACATTTGCCTTGGGTACAATTGTATGGCTCCACCCAACCCAGCATCAGGATAAGAACCTACTTGCTCCACTCGGAAGGGGTGTGATTGTCAACACCAGTCATCACATTAGTGGTTCATGTGACCTGCCATCTATTTTTTTTTGCATTCACTGGCAATAGAAATATTGACCTCCAGACATCTCAAAGTGCTTTACAGCCATTGAAGTACTTTTGAAGTGTTGTAATGTTAGAAACACAGCAGCTGATTTGCACACAGCAAGCTCCCCAAACAACAGGATGATAATGACCAGATAATCTGTTTTTTTTAATGATGTTGATTGCGGGATCAATATTGGCCAGGACACCGGGGATAACTCCCCAGCTCTTCTTTGAAATAGTGCCATGGGATCTTTTACATCCATTTGAGAGAGCAGACGGGGCCTCGGTTTAACATCACATCCAAAAGACAACACCTCCAACAATGCAGCACTCCCTCTGTACTGGACTGGAGTGTCTGCCTAGATTTTATGCTCAAGTCTCTGGAGTGGGACTTGGACCCACAACCTTCGGACTCAGAGGTGAGCGTACCACCCACTGAGTCACAGCTGACATGAAAGCTGGGCTCTTCGCAACAAGCCAAAGGAGAAAACATCAAAAGATCGCTTGTCAGTAGAGAGTCAGAAGTACTCAAAAATTTACCTCAGAATCCAAAAAACCCATGCACCTATCTAAAGAACGAAGTTGCATTTAATTAGGGCCTTTTACCTCCTTAGGACATCCCAGAGCACTTCATAATCAATGAATGACATTTGAAGTGTGGTCACTGTTGTTACATAAGCAAATACCAGAGCCAATTGCACAGTACCGCAAACAGCCAATGATGTAAGTGACCAGATAATCTGTTTGGAAGTATTGGTTGAGGAATGAATGTTGGCTCAGACACCAGGAAAACTCCCTGCAGGTCTTTAAATAATGTTATGGGATCTTTTACATCCAGCTGAACAACAGATGAGGCCTTGGTTTAACATGTCATTCAAAAATGGCACCTCAAACTATTGCAGTACTCCTTCAATACTGCACTGAAATGCTACAGTTCTGGAGCGGTTGTTTTGTGTGAGAAACAGTAACAGCAAGAGCGCTCAATGCTCAGTCTACAGCCAAATGATGTGTGTTAGAAGACCTTTTCATTATAGTGATAGTCACTTTTCATTACCTTTTGGTATTTCTCAGTTACTCCATTAATCTGCTATTGTAACTTAAGCATTGCCAATCTATGCTTTTACATATAGAAAATCTTCTGTTCCCCTTTTCTCAGGAGGAGAAAAGTTACTGCTTGTTGTGTAATTTATGATTAAACATGACCAGGAGTGTCACTGGCTATATTAGCATCTGGTATCCATATTTGCTTTCATGTAATGATTGTGACAGACCCAGAGGACCATCAGAAGAATCACTATATTATATATTTTTCACAAACCTGTCTTGCATGTAAATTTCTGCTTCAAGGGGCAGCGGGGAATGGTAGTAAATCATCTTCATTTATATTAATTGTTTAAAGAAGAAATTCATCATCATCATCATCATAGGCATTCCCTCGAAATCAAGGAAGACTTGCTTCCAACCTAAAAATGTGTTCTCAGATGGCTGCACAGTCCAAAGTGTAAAGAAGAAATTAGAAGCCATAAAGCCCACCCAGACCACCCATGTGTCTTTGAAATCTACTTTCATTGACACCTTTGATTAATTCAGAAAGCACCTTTTTATTTTCCTTTTTGCCAGTTTGGCTATCAAAGGGCAGGCGGAAGAAAATCTGAGCTGGGGTCGCCTGTTCTGCAATGCTTTTCTCCGTCACTGCTCTACTATAAAGACCAGGGTCTAGTAGGGCACTCGAGCAGGGTTCCGTCCCACTTCAAACTTTTCATGCTCTAAATTTACTGAAGGAAACTGCAGCTGGCGTTAAAAAAAAATTGCTGTAAAATTAAATGAAGTATATTGTAATCGATCTAATACAGTGACTTGCCCTTGCTTTTGTTTCATTTTCTTAATAAACAGAAATTAATCTTTTAGTCTGAGCTAATGACCTGACAGCATGGTGTCAGCTGTACTATTTCCAGTCCCTACCCTAATGATAAAATGATTCACTGTTCAGCTGAGAGCCTTATATCGTAGATATTTTTCACACAAAGTCAAGTTTCAGTTCACAGGAAGTTTGACTATGGGCTCTGATTATATCGAGCACAAATAAAAAGTACCGGGTGAATGCCTGAAGCAGAACAGTGCTGGAAAGGATGCTGTGGCCTCCAACTCATGGCTTTGCTTTGTTGTCAGCAACCTTGGTAACATTCGCTAAGGCCAACTGTTGAGGAATACAGGCAGGAAATAACAACAACTTGTGTTTATACACTGGCCGCCCAATCCTCAGGCAAGACACAGGCAGCTGGCAGTTGGAAATCGCCCTGTGTCTTCAAGAGAGAAGGGAATGGGAGGAAAATGTGAATATAAAAATAAAACGCAACATAAACAACATTTTTGTAAGTTTTTTTTAAAGTCCATACACCCTTACTGTATTGAAAGCACTTGCTGTTCCTTTGGGATTTTATTTTATTTCACTCTTCGCTGAATTATTCCATTTCAATTCTTGTAAATTGATGCACCTTCAGCATTCAGAATGTGCCAACTTGGAAAGGTTTATTTTAAAATTATAAATTTTCAAATGATAGCGATGGTTAGGCCTGGTAACCACTAAGGAGAAATCAAGTTATTTATGGTTTTGCGCTTTTTTTTTCCAAACTGATAAAATTGATAGGAATTCTGCACACTTATTAGTATCCTCTTAATTGTAGCCTGACAACACATTGCACTGGAGCAGTGACCACCAGATCTGTCCCACCCAGTCCATGTGGATTGCAGCACTATGCTTAGTTTGAAAAAGAATGCACTCGCTGAGGTGGAACCAGGTGAAATTCTTTCAAATCTGGTTCTCATTTTTGGCCTACTGACAACAGCTGCCCAGCTCGTTGACCAAATCACATATGTAGCTCAGGTGCCACATGAGGGGAGCATGGGCTGACTCACCAGCCTGCGAAAGTTCAGAAATGCAGCCAGACAGATTGTAAAGTAGTTACCATTACTGTAACGAACATCCACAACAGTGGGCCTAAATACAGAACTATACCATCCACTAGAACTAGCTACAGAGCCTTCCATAAACCAACATATAAAGCTTACCCCTTCACACTGCACTATGTACACTGTATTATGTACACTGACCCATGTTTTCTATATACTATGCCAGCAAAGTAGAAGTGCATGACCAAATGTTGCAACTAAACTAGTTGCAAAATACATAAACAAAGCAAATCAATGGTTGTCTATGATGTCTCACAAAGCCAAATAGCTTGTTGATATTCACTGTCTGTTGAGGTACTGGAAAGCTGCCGGCACCTGCGAAGCCATACCCCAACTTAAGCCATCAGCTTCAGGAGATGGGGGAGATAAATAAAACTCCATGCTGTACTTTGGAAGCTCAGAGGTCGCAACGGGAACATACTTACAAGTTTGCTCTAAAAGAGTCTCCTTGTAGAATAGGGGCAGTAACTAAAACCACAGTGTTGAACATTGGAATGTACACAAAGTTCAGTCAACAAACAGGCAGAAATCCTGGCTACTAGCTACAGCCGCAAACACTACCTGATTCCAGCTATTCATACAAAATAGGATATGTATTGATATGGTTGGGTGAGCAGACTGAGTACTGAGCACTGAATAGAGATCTGGATTTGGGCATTTGCTCAGAACCTTTCACTTTTTGTTTATTGCTACAGCTGAAAAATGGTGGGTTTATTTGGAAATACAATTAATAAAATGGCAGTTAATATATTTTTTCACTTCACAAATCTTTCAGTCACTCAAGTTGTTTGAGATTCACAAATACTGGACTACCGTAGGTGTATTTTTATTGGCGAGTGACAGTTTAGTAATGTAATTTTGACCTTCGAGCTCTTTTGTGATTTAGAACTTAAGAGAATCAGTTATGTGTATTTGTCCAATCAGGTCATTAATTTTATTTAACGAAGAAATGTCACTTTTGTGCTGGATGATGAATAATGGGCATTCCACTCAATGAATAAACTGAACTGATATATAGAACCACGAGGAAAAGAGAAAGCTGAAACCCGTTGAACTGGAGCCACACTATCTGAAAGAAAACACTTCAGGGAACTTGAGCAGTGAGGCACCTGATGGCGCACAAGGCATACTAGGAGAAGAGAAAGAAGCAATAAATATCTGTATAAAGCAGCTCTACAAGAATAGTCGACCTTAATACTGCTTAAAATCATATCTGATCTTGCATTCTTTTAATACCAAAAATATTTTTGCTAATCAAAGGGACCAGAAAACTAATATATTTACTTAGATATCTTAACTAAACAAAGGACAGGTTTTTCCACAATCTGCAGTTTAAAAATGTTATCCAGTTGTACGTCAGAGGTTTCTTATCAACACGACACTGACAAGGGGCTGGGGTATAGTTGGGTTATTATAAGAACAAACCCTAGCAGTTGAAAGAGTCAAAGATGGAGGCAATCATATATGAACTATGTTGAAATGCTAATTTATCTAATTCACTGACAAGTTGTGATCCCAGTTCCAGCGTGGGCAAACTGTGACTTGGTGCCGCTCCCATACTATACATGCACACGGAGTTTTTTTGTTCATTTAAAGACTTCTCCTACGCAAAAAAAAAATGAAGACATTAAGCAGGAAACTTTGGATTAGAAATATCTTCTAACTCAAATAAAATTAATAAATATGATTCCTCTTTAAATTGAGTTGTTGCATTAAAAGGTTTGGAATCATGCTTGATCTGGTGTTAATGTTTTAATACTGGCGATGCTTTAGCTTTAGTCTGCAAACTGATAGGTTACAAGTTAGGGAAGTTGAGAGACTGGTTGTTCGCAATTTGTAAAATCAGATGCAAAGCAAAAATCTTCTCTTTAATATTATAATTTAATATTCAGTACGGACAGCTTAAATGTACAACACCCTCAATACAGAGAACCAGTTCTCTCAAAAGAACAAAAGCACGTTCGTGGAAAGATCTGTCTCCAGAGGTGAAACACCAGAGCCTTGCTTCATTCCGTTGTTCATTTTGCGATCACTGAAGATGGTGGAATTTTCACACCAGTGAATCTCTTCTGCACCTTCTCTTTGACCTTGATATCCTTGGTGTCGAAAACAGGACACAATGGGATAGAAATTGGTATGCGTTGCACCCGTTTTATGGGTGTAAAATGGGTGCACAGCATATTAATTTAGCAATTGGATGGCCAGCACCCAATTTGCATAGGCTTTGGTGCCACTGCCAAATTTGTGATGTCCATTTTTTAGGAGTCCTTGGCATAAGGACCATTGAATATGTAAATTAAAGGCCAAACACCTGTTAAAGGACCCCTTTCACAAATTGATCACCTCACGAGTGAAACAGGTGTCGAGCCTGCTCCGCTCAGGATTCTTCAGCAACGCCAGCAGCTGCCAACCAATGGTAAGTTTTTGGAGGAGGAGCAGGAGTGCTTCAGGAGATCGTGCCCCCGCCGCCCCCCCCCCCCCACCCCCCCAGGCATAGACTGCACCAACTCCCCCTTCGAAGACTTACCTGAGGGCCACTGCTGGCCAAATTGCAATTTCCCATGAGGTGAGCCGCCTGTGGTGATGGTGCGCAGAATATGCAGATGAGGCCCGCGGACTAATTTCTATTGATCTTCGATTTCTTGTTTCGGGCGCAAGCTGTCTCCACATCCCCTAGACTGGGCCTGAAAGCAGACAAAGTGTAAAATGGGGGGCCCATCCCATCCCGTCAGTTCTCGCCAGGCGGGTTATGTTAAAATGACCCCCTTTGTCTTTCTCGGTGAGCATTATGGCCTCTAGAAGCTGATCCATTATTGATATTTGGCTGAGTAGTCTATAGTTACCCGATTTGTCCTCTGTTCCTTTGGAACAGAGGTGTTACATTGGCAACCCTCCAGTTCTTTAGCACAACTTCCATATCTAAGAATGTTTGAAAGATTGTGGTGAGAGTTTCTGCTAGTGTCTGTCTGATTTCCTGCAGTATTTTTGGCTGTTTGCATCAGGGCCTAGCGCTGTTTCCACTTCAGAGTTTCTCCAATTTCTTTCGGTACTATTTACTTATCTATGGTTCTCCTATCTAATCACTCCACCTCCTCTTCCCATTGTACCCTTTCATTTCCATAACTACACTCTGTGCTGAGAGTGAGTGCTGTGGCCCACCTTCTGTCCCCACTGAGATCAGCTAACTTAGCACAGACCACGAATCAAAATTGGAACTTTTTATCCAGTATGGTTTAATACTTCACTGGCCAGTGTCTTTACCCACTAGGCTTTTGGGGAATTTTTCCCAGGCTGCGAGTTGAGCCTTAGCTGAAAAGCTATTCAACAAGAGGACAGCAATGCCTTACTCCACAAAACCAAAATACTGCGGATGCTGGAAATCCAAAATAAAAACAGAAACACTCAGCAGGTCAGGCAGCATTTGTGGAGAGAGAAACAGAGTTAACATTTCGAGTTGTTACTTCACCAAGAGTAAGCACCTCGAGGAAAGGAGGGGAGAAAATTAGAGAGATAAATGTTGGCCTCCTGAGTTATGACATCCAGCCTTGATTACAGCACTGTATTGCACATCCTCCTACTTAACTAATTATACATCAAGCACAGACAATACACGTTTTAAGTCGGAATGAAATGCTCAGCAGTGTCAGCACTGGAATGAGCTGAACCACCAAGGCGTCAGACTTATAAATCAGACAGACACTCCTGGCAACATAGCTCCTTTCAAATGTGTTATCTTGTCACACTGCATGCTACGATGCAGTGTGCTTTAAAATGTTAGTCTACTTGTAAAACACTAAGAACTCAACTTAAGATCTGCATATCAGACCTTAGTGCAATGGAATCACATACCACTGATAATACCCCATGACATATTTCAATAACCAGCTCAAAACACTGCACAGCAGGCATCTCCGTGTGACTGCATTTTCAACAGGCCCCTGGCACACTTTAATATCAAAGCATTAAGGCATTAAACAACAGTCATCCCAGTGTGAGAATAGCTATGACATTCTCCAGTATAAAAAGGCAAGTATTGTAAGTGAATGTGAGAGTGTGAACTTACCAATGACAAGGTTTTGACACTGTTCTCTCACAGCCAGAAGATACCCAGGTGATGTTGACAAGAATGTGATAGTGCCATTGCTGTCACTACAGCTGGAGATATGAGCCTGCCAGAGTGAACGTTTTTGAATGAGGTCCAACGTACAATGCGTTTACTCAGCACTTCTACATCCCCACAGTCCCCATAGTTTAAGCATTTTAAACATACGGGGCTGGATTTGGGGCTTTTTGGATTTCTGGTTGTTACTCGCGACAGGGCGTTAAAGTTAGCGCTGAAAATAGTTTGCGCCTCCGACTGCAAGTTTCGGCAAAAATATAAGTTGGAGGAGTGTTGGCGTTACGTCAGGTGTTACACAATGGACTTTGTGCGCCCAAGCCGAAACTTGAGACAGTAAAGAAGTTTCATTGTTGTTTAGTGGCCTGCAACATAACATTCTATATTGTATGGTTTTAATTTGGTGAGGGTGTTTTTGTGACTTTGTAACATTTATGACTCATCATTTGCCATTGGTGTCTAATGCATCATTCCAATGTTCACCGGTGATGTAGCTTTATGGGGGCACATAGCGTGTCGAGTATTAGCTCCATTCCTCAGTTTCCTCCATTTAAGAGAGCCGGTCCATTACGAGCTGGTGACGTGTGAGTGTTGGTCCGGCAGCATCTCCACGCTGCCTCCCCCGTGGATAGGGTGGCTATCCAAGGGGGGCCCTCACCAGGCTCCTCTTCATCGTCCTCCTCCTCCTGTGGTGGGCCTGCAATCCCCACTGGCAATGTCTGGCCCCTCATGATGGCCAAGTTGTGCAACATGCAGCACACCACAATGAATTCATAAACCTGTTGAGGGGAGTATTGAAGGCTGCCTCCAGAGCAGTGCAGGCATGAGTCTGCCTGTTGGAGATGGCATATCTTTGTCAGCACTTCCTTTTGGAAGCACAACCTTCTCAAACACTGCTCCTCAAAGAGGTCTGAGCTTTGGTGCCTATAAACCCGTGGGGGGTAAGCCCTCCTCCTTGGATGTCTTTGGCCTCTCATCATCCATGGGCCGAAATGGCCAAGAGTCCTTCCTCTAGCTTGACACCGCCTGGCAATAGCATGCAGATGAGGAGAAACTTCTTCACCCAGAGAGTGGTGAACCTGTGGAATTCTCTACCACAGAAAGTTGTTGAGGCCAATTCACTAAATATATTCAAAAAGGAGTTAGATGTAGTCCTTACTACTAGGGGAATCAAGGGGTGTGGCGAGAAAGCAGGAATGGGGTACTGAAGTTGCATGTTCAGCCATGAACTCATTGAATGGCGGTGCAGGCTCGAAGGGCCGAATGGCCTACTCCTGCACCTATTTTCTATGTTTCTATGTTTCTATGTTTCTATGATATGTTGGCGAACTAGTAATGCCCCCATTAAATTCTTTCACTGAAGTTGTAAGGGCACTGTAATGGCAGATAAAAGTGAAGTTTGCAAGTTGGAGCTTCACACAGCATTATGTGCGCAACCGTTCTGATCAATATGACCTACAATGTAGGATCCTCACCCCTCCATTTAAAAATGCTGCCAATACTGCCTGCTGCACCCTAGGACCACCTGTTTTTTTCAGGCGTTTCCTGGGGCGGGCGTTAAATGAGGCGTTAAGGCCGAATGTTTTATCCGGGGTGCTAGCGCAGTGTTGCACGACGATTGACATCATCATCACGCTAAAAATGGAGGGCGGGGCAGTGCGTTTTTGCACCGGCGCAAATCAATAGCCGAATCTTCCGCCCGGGTTGTAAATCCTGGACACCCGGCATAATGCCCAAAAACAGCATTTAATGCCCCGCCAGGATGCTAACCGAGGCGCAAATGAGCCAAAAATCCAGTACATGGCATTGAAAATCCACAGAAGTTCTGCTGGTCACCTGCCACAACTCTGGAGACCAATAAAACCCATCAGAAAATTGCAGCGATCTGGATGTACTGATCTCCCTCCAGGAGTTTCTGACATGCCTTGTAAACGTTGGAACCTTTTCCTTATAAGGTAAAATATCACGGGAGGACGGAGCTGTTTTGCCATTGCAAGTGTACGGGCAGCCTGGATCTATATCCTGACAATCTACATGAGGAGGCATCTGAGGGGCTGGATAGAAAGAGTCACATGAGCTGTCATCAGATGAAGGCAGACTCTAGCCATGCCATGTGCTGGGCCCTGAATCTGAGTGCCGACTGATCAGCAGGAGGGCAGACTTGATGGTACCAGTTAAATCCTTCAGACCCTCACAGATGGTGCCTCAAAGCTGTCAGAAGCCTCTTTCCATTGTGAAGCTTCTAAACTGCTCCCTGCATTGTAAAGGAGTCCTAGAGTTCGAGAAGCTGGCACTCACTGCTACAACCACCTCCCTTCGCAGACTGTGTACCACATTCTTGGCGGGTCTCTGACCCCTGACCCCTAAGCCAACCATCTTTTCTGTTCTATATCTCCATCAGGAGGACATGCATGTCGGATACCTGAACCTTACTGCTCGTTTTGTTGGTCTTGCTGCTATCCCGTCATTCAGGTTCACTGTTTTCATCAGTACTTCTACTGCCCCCTTAAACAGCAGCACATTTTATATACATTGCTACACCAGGTCTCTGTATCTTCTCCAGGTATTCAATTCCCCAGCACTGACAATTCTTATCTTGAACACAAAAATTGCCGAAAAACTACATTAAGATGCCAGCTCAGTCCATCCCTCTTGAAGGCCAGGTTAACTCAATCTTTGGTCTTTGTGAATTGGATTTTAATAATACAGCTGTGATTTATATTCAGGGTTTTATAGCCTCTTTCTTCCTCACAGAATAAATTGAGTATTCTACTGCCCTCTATAAAATATCTTTATATTCCCACTGACTTTAGTTACTTACAATTAAAAATAGTTTGGATCACTTGATTGCATAGTGGCTCTGAAGCCTCATTTTCTGTGTGTTGTGCAGGTTTTATCTACACTGGTTGCTGTCTTTAGTCACTGATAACTTTCTTGTAGACAAGATACAAAGCTCTTTCCTAGACAAACTGGATCCAAAACATGATAAGGATCAGTTTAGATGAGCATTTGCTGTCATAGCCTCATTCTGTCAAGGACAGGATTGGTTTTTCAGGTCAAAGGACAGCCTTTACCATATTTTAGCAACATTTCTGTCTTGAGATATCACAACTGTTTGCTTTTGGTCTTTGATCAAGCAAGTGCTCAGTATTTCAATCAATGATATGGCGAGATACTTAAATCTAAAATAAACAGAGAATATCATAAATATCCTCGTCTCTTAACATTAGAGCTTCCATATCATCAAACACTGAGGTTGTTATCCTGTCCAATAGTGTGCCACCAGAGTATAACTATGTCAACTACAAAAGAAACTAAATGAAAAGATGTACCTTTGTCTATTAAATACAGAATACAGTTCTATAGTTAGAAAGCCATATGTAAACTTACTGTAATTTTGAAATGACTAAAGGTGGAGTTTTCACATAATTGAATCTATTTTGCACCTTATCCATGACCCTCGTATCCTTCCTAAAGTAAGGTGTCCAAAACCGGACACAATGGGGTAGAAATTGGTATGCATTACACCTGTTTTGTGGGCATAAAACCGGCGCACAGCATACCAATTTAGCAAAGAGATGGCGTGCACCAAATCTGCATAGGTGCTCGTCCCACTGCTAAACTTGTGGGTTTGAATTCGTAAGTAAACATAAGTAAGCAACTTTCCAATTATATAATATGGGGAACCTAAATTTGTCACATGTCAGTGAATGATGACCCATAACATGATCTGCCAATATACTCCATGGCAGACTGCTAATGCTAATGCTCTGAAGTCAGAAAATTATTACTATTTTCCATATTTTCCTTCAGTTTATTACTTCTGTACAAATCTGAGTCAGTGAGCCAGAGATCTCTGAAGTAGGCACAAAAGGAATCTATTATTCATTATAAATTATATGTCAGCCCACCCATTCAGTAGGACAGGCAAACCTGTCGAAGTGTTGAGAGATGGCTTTGAACTTTAACCTTCAGCAATAACCTCACACTACAGGCAATTGTTGTGTGGAAGAATCCATTCAAGGACAGAAGGGGTGAAATATTTGAATAGCAATATAAAATGTCGACAGTAATATTTTTGTGATGGTATTCCTTCCTCCACTTCCTCAGGTCTCTCAAGGTTAAAAGAGTGGTGAGTGACTTACTCACAGGCCTCCACCAAAATGCCATGGAGACACGTCGGAGCCACCCAGGGAATGGCTCTGATATGTCCTTACTATACAGTATAAATACACACGAGGCTCATACTTGAGAGAAGGTCACTCTGTGACCAGTTACCTTTATTACCAAGATCTCAAGTGATGAAGGTGGGTGGAGCTTCCCCTTTTATACCTGAAAGTCCAGGTTAGGAGTGTCTCCCACAAATTCACCCCCTAGTGGTCAATGTTCTCAAGGTGTACAACTTAGGTTAGCTTATACATGGGTCACAATGATAGTTGAATACATGACATCATCTCCTCCCCCAAAGTCTTATTGGGATCACAGGTTAAGTCTCTCTGGTGGTTTATGCTCCCTTGTAGAGCGCCTGAGTTGGGGCTCCGGTTGTTGGGCGCTGGCCTGAGTGTCTGCTGTTTGCGGTGCCTCAGGCCTGTCCAGACTGCCCACAGTGACTGGGTTCTTCTCCACTTGGTTCCGGTGTTCGGTCACCTGTGGTGGAGTAAACTCTATGTCGTGTTCTTCCTCTTCTGCTTCTATGGGGTTGCTGAACCTCCTTTTAGTTTGATCCACGTGTTTCCGGCAGATTTGTCCATTGGTAAGTTTAACTACCAAAACCCTATTCCCCTTTTTGGCAATCACAGTCCCTGCAGTGTAATTAAGGACAAAAACAGTGTCATTGACATCAATACATCGCGCTCTCGCATTCCTGTCATGATAGTCACGTTGTGACTGATGCCTGCTCTCAACAATTTCTTTCATAGTAGGGTGTATAAGGGATAACCTGGTTTTGAGCGTCCTTTTCATTAGCAGCTCTGTGGGTGGAACCCCTGTGAGCGAGTGTGGTCGGGATCTATTGGCCAACAGGAGGCGTGATAAGCGGCTTTGTAGGGAACCCCCTTGGATTCTGAGCATCCCCTGTTTGATTATCTGCAGGTTCCGCCTGACCATTTGAGGCCGGCTTGAACGGTGCCGTTCTAACATGGTTGATTTCATTGCCTGCCATGAAGTCCTGGAATTCAGTGCTTGTGAAGCACGGCCCATTGTTGCTGACCAAGACATCCGGTAGACCATGGGCGGCGAACATTGTCCGTAGACTTTCTACCGTGGCAGAGGATGCGCTTGAATTTAAAATGGCACACTCAATCCATTTGGAGTAGGCTTCTACTACAACCAAAAACATTTTTCCCATGAAAGGACCTACGTAGCCCACATGGATGCGTGACCATGGCTTGGCGGGCCAGGACCAGGGGCTAAGGGGGGGCTTCCCTGGGTGCATTGCCCAGCTGAGCACACGTGTTGCACCTGCGAACACAAAGTTCCAGATCTGCATCTATCCCTGGCCACCAAACGTATGACCTGGCAATTGCCTTCATCATGACAATGCCTGGGTGCTCATTGTGAAGTTCTCTGATAAACACCTCTCTGCCCGTCTGGGGCATGACTACTCAGCTCCCCACAGTAGGCAATCGGCCTGAATCGAGAGTTTAGCCTTGCGCCTAAGAAATGGTTTAAATTCCTCAGGGCATGCCCTGCCCAGTCCCCATTCAGGACACAATTCTTAACTAAAGACAGTAGCGGGTCTTTATTTGTCCAGACTTTAATCTGACGGGCTGTCACAGGTGAGCTTTTGCTTTCGAAAACTTCAACAGCCATTACCATCTCAGCATCATGCTCAGTTGCCCCCTCAGTAATGGCTAGTGGGAGCCTACTGAGTGCATTGGCGCAGTTTTCAGTGCCCGGTCTGTGCCGAATTGTGTAGTCATCGGCGGCTAACATGAGTGCCCACCTCTGTATGCGGGGCGATGCATTCGCATTTATGGCCTTGTTGTCGGCCAAAAGGGATGTTAGGGGTTTGTGATCTGTCTCCAGCTCAAATTTCCTGCCAAACAGGTACTGGTGCATTTTTTTTACTGCATATACACATGCTAGCGCTTCCTTTTCTACCATCCCGTAGCCCCTTTCTGTCTGAGACAGACTACTGGAGGCATAAGCTACCGGCTGTAACTGACCATTGGCATTCAAATGCTGCAACACACACCCGACCCCATAGGACGACGCATTACTCGTTAGAAAAAGTTTCTTACACGGGTCATATAACGTTAACAGTTTGTTGGAGCATAACAAATTGCGAGCTCTATCAAAAGCCCTTTCCTGGCTGTCCCCCCAGACCCAATCGTGACCTTTGCGTAGGAGCACATGTAGCGGCTCTAACAGCATGCTCAATTTGGGAAGAAAGTTACCAAAATAGTTCAGGAGCCCCAGGAATGAATACAGCTCCATCGTGTTACGGGGTCTGGGTGCTCTCTGGATCACTTCCGTTTTGGACGCAGTAGGTCTGATCCCATCTGCTGCTATCCTCCTCCCCAGGAATTCTACCTCTGGAGCTAAGAAGACACACTTCGCCTTTTTCAGTTGCAGCCCTACCCAGTCCAGTCTGCGTAGCACCTCCTCCAGGTTGTGGAGGTGTTCTTCAGTATCACGACCCGCGATGAGGATGTCGTCTTGAAAAACCACCATCCTTGGAATCGACTTGAGGAGGCTTTCCATATTTCGCTGAAAGATCACGGCGGCCGAACAAATCCCGAACGGACATCTGCTATACTCAAATAACCCCTTGTGTGTCATGATGGTGGTCAGCTTCTTCGACTTACTCGCCAGCTCCTGGGTCATGTAAGCTGAGGTCCGGTCTAATTTTGAAAAAAGTTTGCCACCGGATAGCGTCGCAAAGAGGTCCTCCGCTCTCGGTAGTGGGTACTGGTCTTGGAGTGACACCCTATTGATGGTGGCCTTGTAATCACCACATATCCTGGCCAACCCATCCGCCTTGAGCACCAGCACGATCGGGCTCGCTCAGTCACTGAATTCGACTGGCGAGGTGATGCCTTCCCTCAGCAGGCGGTCCAATTCGCATTCTATCTTTTCCCGCATCACGTACGGCACCGCTCTGGCCTTGTGGTGTACTGGCTTGGCGTCCAGGTTTATGTGAATCACTACCTTGGCCCCCATGAAAGTGCTGATGCCGGGTTGAAATAATAGTCCGGGACCATCCCCTGGGACAATCCAGAGTGGCAACCTGTTCTCCGAATCTTTGTGGGTCACGACTAACTAGCACCGGAATGATCTCCTTTGTACATGTCCGTAGCTGTGCGTCAATTGGCAATAATTTAGGTCTCCTAGCCTTGGACACTCACACCATTTCGAACTGTTTGATACTCATCAGGGACTGGCTGGCCCCCATGTCTAGCTCCATTAATACTGGGATGCCATTGAGGAGCACTTTCATCATTATTGGTAGCGTCCTGGTATATGAACTGTATATGTGCTCCACATGAACTCGCTGAACTTCAGCTTCCAGTGATTTCCCCCAGTATTCATTTGGCCTCGTAGGGCTTACATCGGGCCCGTCCTCCTTGTACATCAACCTGGCTGCAGGCTTCCTGCACATACGCGGCAAGTGACCGCTGAGGTAGCAGTTTCTGCAGGTATATTGCTGATACCTGCAAGCTCTGGCTGGGTGTTTGCCTCCACACCTGCAGCATGAGCTGGAGGCCCCGTTGTTGGAAACAAAAGGTCCATCTCTGACTGTCTCTGTAACTGTCCTTAAGTGCACCATTAACAGGTGTTGATGGCCCCATTACTGGCCGCATTGTCCATTGCGATGGCATGAATCTAGCCATTCAGCTAGCCATTGTCTCTGTTGAGCTCCCCCTTTGGGTTCGACTACACGCTGGGGCATGTCTGATTGCCCTTGTCTGCCTAGAGAACTGTGTGCCGCATTAACAGTGTTGACTCCCTGGTCGTTTGCCGCATTTGAGCCAAGATTTTTGTCATACATCATTCTGGTCTCTTCCTCCCCTGAGATAAATATCTGGGCTATCACAGCCACTGCTTCCAAGGTCAAGACTTTGGTCTCTATCAGTTTCCTGAAAACCCCAGCGTGTCCAATGCCCTCAATAAAAAAGTTTCGCAGCATCTTCGCTCTGCATGCATCTGGTAACTTACATAGGCTCACCAGTCGCCGGAGATCTGCCACGAAGTCTGGAAAGCTTTGTCCTTCTCGCCGCCGGTACGTGTAAAACCGGTGTCTCACCATGTGCATGCTGCTCGCCGGTTTAAGGTGTTCCCTGATCAACTTACTGAGCTCTTTGAATGTCTTGTCTGCTGGCTTCTCTGGCGCTAGAAGGTCCTTCATCAGGGAGTACATTCTGGATCCACAAACCATTAGGAGATGGGCCCTGTGTTTGCCGGCCGAATCCTGTCCCAACCATTCCTTAGTGACAAAACTTTGCTGTAGTCTCTCAATAAAGTCGTCTCAATCATCACCAACATATACCTTTCTTCTGTGCTGCTAGTGGCCATGCTCACATGGTTTAAATCCCAGTTTCTCGTCGCCTATGATATGTCCTTACTATACAGTATAAACGCACACGAGGCCCATACTTGAGAGAAGGTCACTCTGTGACCAGTTACCTTTATTACCAAGACCTCAAGTGATGAAGGTGGGTGGAGCTTCCCCTTTTATACCTGAAAGTCCAGGTTAGGAGTGTCTCCCACAAGTTCACCCCCTAGTGGTCAATGTTCTCAAGGTGTACAACTTAGGTCAGCTTATACATGGGTTACAATGATTGTTGAATACATGACATCACCTCCCTCCAATTTTCCTTTCTTCCTGTAGTGTCACCATCATCATCTATGCCAGACATCAGCACAACTATGCACACCCTAGGAGATGTAAATAATGAGATTGATGGTGAATCACAATCACCAGTTACAGTGGACAGGTGAGGAGAAACAAGTCATTGGAGCAGGACCATCTAGGTCATCATCATCATAGGCAGTCCCTCGGAATCGAGGAAGACTTGCTTCTACTCCTAAAGTGAGTCCTTTGGTGGCTGAAGAGTCTAATACGAGAGCCACAGACCCTGTCACAGGTGGGACAGACATTCGTCAGGGGAGTTGGGGGGGGTGGGACTGATTTGTCGCATGCTCCTTCCGCTGCCTGCGCCTGTCCTCTTCACACGCGCGGCGTTGAGATTCGAAGAGCTCAGCGCCCTCCCGCATGCACTTTCTCTACCTAGGGCAGTCTTCGGCCAGGGACTCCAAGGTGTCAGTGGTGATGTCGCACTTTACCAGGGAGGCTTTGAGGGTGTCCTTGTAACGTTTCCGTTGCCCACCTTTGTCTCATTTGCCACCATCTAGGTAAGGTATTTGTGTCCATGCAAAATACACTGCTAGGTCTGAAGAGGAGTTTGGAGCACTCCGTTACCTAGTTATAGATGAAGAGTTGTCGACACTGCAGTCTGCCTTGCAATATCTGGCAGGTCTTGTGACATCTGCAGTGAAGCCCTCGAGCTCAAACCTTGCAGATGTTCTCTGTAAAGTCGAAAAGCAACAACCTGAGTCAGCAATTCACAAACTTCGAAGCTGCCCAAAGTTCTGCTTCCACACAGATCAGTGAACATGCCTGAAACATACACAGATCAAGCAACTGACTCTCAAACTAATGCAATATATGTTCCATCATAGAGATGTTCCACAGTGTCAGCTGTGACTCAGTGGGTAGCTTACTCATCTTTAGGTCAGAAGGTTGTGGGTTCAAGTCCCACTCCAGGGACTTGAGCACATAAATCTAGGCTGACTCTCCAGTGCAGTGCTGAGGGAGCCTTTCCTGTTGGAAATGACATCTTTTGGCTGAGACGTTAAACCGAGGCCCTGTCTGCTTTCTCAGGTGGACGTAAAAGCTACCTTGGCATTATTTCGAAGAAGAGCAGGGGAATTATCCCTGGTGTCCTGTCCAATATTTATCCCTCAATCAACATCACTGAAAACAGATTATCTGGTTATCACATTGCTGTTAATGGGAGCTTGCTGTGTGCAAATTGGCTGCCACAAATCCCACATGACAACAGTGACTACACTTCAAAAATACTTAATTTGAGATGTCCGGTGGCTGTGAAAGGCACTATATAAATGCAAGTCTTTCTTTTTTTTATTAAGCATCATTGCACAAGTAACAGTAGAGGTACCAGAAAAAAGGCAGGACCAGCAGCAACCATAGCACTCGATGTGGCTGGCTCAGATGCAGGACCCCTGTATTTCAGGTCAGAGGGCACCAGAAATCCAGCAGGCTGTCCAGGGAATCACTTAGACATAGGTTAGGTGACAGATGGCACATTCAATCCACTAACAACATGAAAAGCACCTTCCCAAGACACACTAACCACCCTGATATGGTTGATAATCATTTGTGTTGCGATATGAGCTTTATTGTATAGGAACTCTGAATTGTCTGTGATTTGTGCAAGGGTGTTATCACCCATGAAGAAAGAAAGAACTTGCATTCATATAGCAGCTTTCATGATCTCGACCAATGAAGTACTTTTGAAGTGCATTCACCGTTGTAATATTGGGAAATACGGTAACCAATTTTCACACAACATGGTCCCACAAACAGTAATGAGATAAATGACTAAATAATCTGCTTCAGTTATATTGGCTAAGGAATAAGTGTTGGTCAAGACGACAGGGAGAACTCCCCTGTTCTTCAACTAGTACCATGGGACCTTTTACATCTATTGAAGAGGACTGACAGGGGCTCGGTGTAACGTCTCATTGAATATGGCATCTCCAACAGTGCAGAACTGTGAAGTGTCAGCTTAGATTATGTGCTCAAGTCTCTGAAATGAAGATTGAAAACAAATCTTCTAACTCAGAAGTGAGGCAGCTCCCACTGAGCCAAAGCTGACACCCATGGCTACAGGAGGTGGCCTTGGTTTCCCAGGAGCCAAGACGTTTACTATGATGGTTGTGGTTGTTGGAGGTCAATCATCCTAGCTCCAGGACATCGCTGCAGGAGTTCCTCAGGGCAGTGTCCTAGGCCCAACCATCTTCAGCTGCTTCATTAATGACCTTCCCTCCATCATAATGTCAGAAGTGGGGATGTTCTCTGATGATTGCACAGTGTTCAGTTCCATTCGCAACTCCTCAGAAAATGAAGCAGTCCATGCCCACATGCAACAAGACCTGGACGACATTCAGATTTGGGCTGATAAATGGCAAGTAACATTTGTGCCACAAAAGTTCCAGGCAATGACCATCTTCAACAAGTGAGAGTCTAACCACCTCCCCTTGATATTCAATGGCATTACCATCACCGAATCCCTCACCATCAACATCCTGGGGGTCACCATTGATCAGAAATATAACTGGACCAGCCACATAAATACTGTGGCAACAAGAGCAGGTCAGAGGCTGGGTATTCTGTGGCGAGTGTCTCACCTCCTGATTTCCTAAAGCCTTTCCACCATCTACAAGGCACAAGTCAGGTGTGTGAAAGAAAACTCTCCACTTGCCTGGATGAGTACAGCTCCAACAACAATCAAGCAGCTTGACATCGTCCAGGACAAAGCAGCCCGCTTGATTGGCACCCCATCCACCACCTCCACCATTGCACCGTGGCTGCAGATGCACTGCAGCAACTCGCCACAGCTTCTTCGGCAGCACCTCCCAAACCCGCGACCTTTACCACTTAGAAGGACAAGTGCAGCAGGTGCATGAGAACACCATCACCTGCAAGTTCCCCTTCAAGTTACACACCATCCTGACGTGGAAATATATCGCTGTTCCTTCATTGTCGCTGGGTCAAAATCCTGGAACTCCCTCCCGAACAGCATTGTGGGAGTACATTCACCACAAAGACTGCAGCGGTTCAAGGAGACAGCTCACCACCACCTTCTCAAGGGCAATTAGGGCTGGGCAATAAATGCTGGCCTTGCCAGTGATGCCCACATCCCGGAACAAATATAAAAAAATGTTAAAGGCACTATATAAATGGAAGTTGATGTTTCAAAAAGGGTAAAATAGGTGGAAGCATTCAAATGCAGTGCCAGGAAGGCAGGAGTGATGACAAAACACTCTCTTCACTTCATCTTCCTGGATTCCTGCCTGATGGATGTCAAGAAAGCAGTTAGTCATTGAAAATGGGCAGTAGAATTGCATCGGCCCTTTAGATTGAAGGATCTGAAAAGAGCTGGCAGCAACCTCCATTGGGAGGGACAGCAGCTGGAACTGATGTGTGCTGTTTCATTGTAATAACATCACACACTCTCAAGTAACAAAATTACATTTTTGCGCCATGATATGTTTTGACATGAACTGCATTTTCACATAATGTTTTATGGCAAACACGGTAAAAAGTTTCATTAAACAATTTTCAATAGAAAAAAATGGTTCTTTAATAAAGAGTACATCTTTTCAAATTCTGAGTCAAAGGAAGTCTCTCTGACTGCTAGAATGCTTGTGTTCTGAAACTTTCCAAAGTAAAGCATGTGATTTACAAATGATGCTGTAATACTAACAAGCAAGATTCTGATGTTTCATAGCTAGGTGCAGTGTCTCTATTCTCAGGGAGCAATTACAGCTTGTTTGAGACTAAAAGACTTGCCTTTGATGTCCCATGTTTGACCAACCTGTTACCACTCACTCTGGGTAACTTTAACTATTGAGGATAGTTTCAAATGGGTGATATTGAATTGGTCGCCATTTATGCACCACGGCCAATGTTCGCTTCCATTGGCTTCCATGGTAAGGAAAATTGGCCATGGTATAACAGACCAATTCAATATCACCCATTTTACATCATCGCCCAATGTTGAAATTACCTCCTACTGTCTGGGCTCATTCACAGGAGGTGAATTTGCAAGGCTTCTCTACTGCTGCAGAGTCTTGCTGGCAATGAGGGGGTAATGGAGATAGGCCTTGATATTACTGTTGTGTGTGAATAAAGAGTCTGACTAAATAATGTGAGCTCAAAGTAAAGTGTGACCGTAGACTTTTATTACAGGTCTCCAGAGTGTCTCTCCAGTCTGTGAGGCCTCCTTAAGTACAGGTGCTCCCAAGGGATTGTGGGATCCCTTGGGACTCCAGGGGATGAGCCCGCTAATTGTTAAACAAGGTATTTACAGGTTTACATATATAACAACACTCTCCCCCCCCCCCAAAGTCAACACTCCTCCCCAGAGTCGATCTGGGGCCTTTCTTTCCCTGGTTGATTGTCTCGGTGCAAATGCTGGTTTTGTTGAGTTGTTTGTTGGGCCCTCATTGGGCTGCTGTGCAGCTGGCCTTGCTGGGCTGCCTGGTGTGGTGAGTCCTGCTGGGCTGCTGCGTGTGATGGGTTCTGCTTCATGGTCAATCACTGTGTCGGTTGCCACTAGTGTGCGTGTTGGGGGGTCTAATGTGGGTTGCTCTGGATAGTCCGTGAATCTGAGTTTGGTTTGGTCCAAGTGTTTCCTGTAGATGAATCCATTTGAAAGTTTGACCCGAAACACCCTACTTTGGCCACGACAGTGCCGGGAAGCCACTTGGGACCTTGTCCATAGTTCAACACAAATACGGGATCATTAATATCAATTTCACGTGACACATTCGCGTTATCACGATATGTACTTTGTTGAAGCCGTCTATTCTTTACCTGTTCATGTAGATCAGGGTGGACTAACGAGAGCCTTCTCTTAAGTGCCCTTTTCATGAGCGGTTCAGTGGGCGGGGTCTCGTGCGGTAACTAAGCAGGACTCGGGATAGGTGAGTCTGCAGTGAGCCTTCAGTTACCCTCTTCAAGCTCTGCTTGATTGTTTGCACTGCTCTCTGCCTGACCATTAGATGCTGGTTTGAACGGGCAGATGTAACATGTTTGATCCCATTGCGGGTCATGAACTCTTCGTACTCGGCACTGGTGAAACATGGCCCGTTGTCACTCACAAGGACATCAGGCAGGCCTTGCGTAGCAAACATGGCCCGCAGGCTTTCAGTGGTGGCAGCGGACTTGCTTGCCAACATTATCTCACATTCAATCCATTTGGAGTATGCATCTACAAGCACTAGGAATATTTTACCCAAGAACGGGCCTGCATAGTCGACATGGACCCTAGAACACGGTGACAGGTGATTGCTCACTCTCGAATGCTTCCATTACCATAACTAAATCTGCAGACTGCACCATTTCCACCCCCGTGGTGGGCAATGGCAGCCTACTGAGAGCATTGGCACAGTTTTCTGTGCCTGGCCTGTGGCGGATGGCGTAGTTGTATGCGGACAACGTGAGCGCCCATCTCTGAATGCGGGCCGATACATTCATATTTATCCCCTTACTTTTAGATAAGAAGGGTATCAGTGGCTTATGGTCTGTTTCCAATTCAAATTTGAGCCCAAACAGATATTGATGCATTTTTTTTACCCCATAAACACACGCTAATGCTTCTTTTTTAATCATGCTGTAGGCCCTCTCAGCCTTGAATAGACTTCTGAATGCATAAGCAACCGATTGCAATTTCCCAGATTCATTAGCTTGTTGCAGTACACACCCAACACCGTTTGACGATGCATCACATGCTAGTACCAAACGCTTACATGGATCATACAACACAAGCAATTTGTTTGAGCATAACAGTTTTCTAACTTTTACATAGGCATTTTCTTGGCTTTTACCCCACCCCATTTGTCTCCTTTACACAGTAAGACGTGCAGTGGTTCTAACAGTGTGCTGAGACCCGGTAAGAAGTTACCAAAGTAGTTCAGGAGTCCCAGAAACGACCGCAGCTTCATTATGTTCTGTGGCCTCGGTGCGTTCTCGATTGCCTCCGTCTTCGAATCGGTGAGCCTTATGCCATCTGCCGTGATTCTTCTCCCCAGGAACTCCACTTCAGGCGCCAGGAAAACGCACTTCAAGCATTTTAACCTGAGCCCCACGTGATTAAGCCAACTAAGAACCTCCTCCAGGTTCTGCAGATGCTCGATTATGTCCCGACGTGTGACCAAGATGTCGTCCTGAAAGAGCACGTTGCGCGGGACCGACTTCAGTAAGCTTTTCATGTTTCTCTGGAATATCGCTGCGGCTGATCGAATCCCAAACAGGCATCTGTTGTAAATGAAGAGACCTTTGTGCGTGTTGATGCAGGTGAGGCCCATCGATGATTCCTCCAGCTCCTGCATCATGTAGGCTGAGGTCAAGTCCAGCTTCGTGAACGTCCTTCCTCCTGCCAGCGTTGCAAAAAGGTCGACTACCTTTGGTAGTGGGCATTGATCCTGCAGGGAGAAACGATTGATAGTTACTTTGTAATCACCACAGATTCTGACGGTGCCATCTCCCTTGAAGACTGAAACAATTGGACTGGCCCACTCATTGAATTCGATCGGCGAAATGATGCCCTCTCGTTGTAGCCGATCCAGCTCGATCTCCATCCTCTCTCTCATCATGTACGATACTGCTCTCGCCTTGTGATGGATGGGTCGCGCCCCCAGAATTAGGTGGATCTGCACTTTTGCTCATTGGAACTTCCCGATGCCTGGTTCAAACAGTGAGGGGAACTTGTTTAGGACCCGGGCACACGAAGTGTCGTCGACGGACGAGAGTATTTGGACGTCATCCCAGATCCAGCATATCTTCCCCAGCCAGCTCCTGCCGAACAGTGTGGGGCCATCGCCCAGTACCACCTAGAGTAGTAACTTATGCACCGCTCCAACGTAGGAGATCTTTACAGTAGCACTGCCGATTACGGGAATCAGTTCCTTTGTGTAAGTTCTCAGTTTTGTGCGAATGGGAGTCAGGACTGGCCTTGAGGCCTTGCTGCATCACAATTTATTGATAGTCATTTTGCTCATAATGGATTGGCTCATGCCCGTATCCAGCTCCATTGAAGCCAGGAGTCCATTTAATTCAACCTTCAGCATTATCGGAGGACACTTTGTGGCAAATGTGTGCACCCCAAATACCTCTGACTCCTTGGTCTGAGGCTCTGGTTCGTCATGATCCGCCGTGGATCTGTCCTCCTCTGCAACATGGTGATTTGCAGGATTAGCAGGGTTTGCAGCTCACCTGCACATACATTGGAGGTGTCCCATTGTTCCACAGCCCTTGCAAACATACCCTTTGAAGCAGCATGAATGGAAACGATGATCACCCCCGCGTCGCCAACAAGATGTTAATGGCTTTGTATTCACCACCCTTGATGGTGGACTCTGAGACATCTGCGGACGTGCAGCTGCAGGCATGTGAGGCCTGCCCTGTATGTTACAATTCAAAAACAACATTACTTTGCTCACAGTACTTGTAGCAGCACTCATGTGCTGAGAGATTTGCTTATTATTGTCGCTGGTGGCAATGAACGCCTGGGCTATCGCTATGATGTTACTCAAGGTTAGGGTCTCTACAGTCAAAAGTTTGCGAATTATTACTTCATGGCCAATGCCAAGTACAAAGAAGTCCTTGAGCATGTGCTCCAAATGTCCTTCAAACTCGCGATGTCCTGCAAGGCGTCTAAGCTCGGCAACATAGCTCGCCACTTCCTGGCCTTCAGACCTCTTGTACGTGTAGAACTGGTACCTTGCCATCAGAACGCTTTCCTTCGGGTTAAGATGCTCCCAGACCAGTGTGCACAAGTCATCATACGATTTCTCTGTGGGTTTCGCTAGAGCAAGCAGATTTTTCATGAGGCCATATCTTGGTGCCCCGCAAACGGTGAGGAGAATCGGCCTTCGTTTGGCAGCATTCGCTTCTCCTTCCAGCTTGTTGGCCACGAAGTATTGGTCGAGTCTCTCCACGAAGGTTTCCCAATCATCTCCCTCCAAAAATTTCTCCAGGATGCCCACTGTTTTCTGCATCGTTACAGTTGGGTTCATCATCTGTACCTCGTCGCCAGTTGTTGTGTAGGAATAAAGAGTCTGACTAGATACTGTGAGTTCAAAGTAAAGTGTGACCTTAGTCTTTTATTACAGGTCTCCAGAGTGCCTCTCCAGCCTGTGAGGCCTCCTTAAGAAGAGGTGCTCCCAAGGGATTCTGGGATCCTTTGGGACTCCAGGGGATGGGCCCTCTAGTGGTGAAACAAGGTATTTACAGGTTTACATATATAACAATTACCATCCATATTCAGCACTGGTGAGACTCCTATGCTGGGAGATGAGCCTTGTAAAATTACTACCAATTAATTACTTATAATATGCAATCACTGTTATTATGTAGGCAAAAGTAACAACTGATTTGTGCACAGCAATGTCCCACAAATAGCAACTTAGATGAATGAGCAGTCAATTTGTTTTTGGTAATGTTGGTCCAGGTATGAATCTTGGCCAGGATACTATAATAACTCTATTTCTTCTTCAAATATTGCCTTCGATGAGATGTTAAACTGAGGTGTTGTTGCTCAGATGAGACATTTAATAGCACATCCCAAAGACAGTACACTATTCCATCATAGCTGCACAGGAATGGAGCTGAAACCCACAATCTTCTGACTGAGCCCAGTTGAAAGGACAAAATTCTTTGACAACAACCTAGCAATCTAAAGATTTGTCCATTCAAAACATATAGCTCATTCAAAGTCAAAGCTTGATTCAAAAGGGAAATGAAGAACTCGGATTTCAATCCTAACAAGTGGCAATGATGCACCCTTTGAAACTACCTATTATTGCATATAAATCTGTTACTAAATGAAACACCATCAGCAACTGCAAATTGTGCGAAACATCAATGGATTCTGATATCTGAGCACAGAGGCAGTGTGTCTCAGAATTTACAGCATGACTTTACAATGATCTTTAATAGACAGGTGAGCAGGCTGCCTTTGTCTTTTTATCAAATGATAATGAGTTGGAAAAATTAGTTTGTAAAATCCTGGAATATTTTGTTCATAATGTTGATTATTAACATTTCCATTCTACTTCTGCATCTGTGATGGAGCATAAATCTCTATATTTATATACCTTTTACACATATATGAGCACACATAATATTATCTGTTAGATTACTGTGTATCTGGCTGATAAGCCCTTTTGTGGACGGACTGATAACTCTGTCAGACTCACCCTGATATCTCCATCCACATTGCTGTCGCTTATTGTTGTGAAGCCATTTTCTGTGCACAGTAAGTCAATAGTTAATGCTTCTCAAATCTGTTAATTAGCAGCTTTTCGACTGAAACTTTGAAGGTAAAAATATCTGTAAATAAACCCACCCTTATTATAGCAAAGCCCCTCAGAACTGAGTATTTTTAGTGCATTATTATAATGTTTGAGTGAATGTGTTGTAACACAGCATAAAAGCTGGGAGCAAAGGCCCAGTAACTCTATGATAGCTAGGCTTCTTATAATGCTGGTTGAGTGTGATCTTCAGAATTGTTATATGATTTGTATGAAAGGCATTAAGCATTAATCATTTGCCACACAGAAACCCGTAATTACAATTGGGACGATTGCTTCTTTAAATACTTGCCCTATTTTAAATGGTGATTTTTTTTAACAAGTTAGATTTATTTTTACACGATCTCAAGAACAGACATAAAGGTGCATTACTAATTCAATTCAAAGTTTTAGAACAGGAAATCTAAATCAGTGCAGCTGAAATAAAAGCTGAAAATTCTGAGGAAGGCCACTTTGAAACTTTAACCTGTCTTTTCTCTTTCAGATGCTGAATGTTCTGATGTATCTCTAGCATATTTTGTTCTTATGTCATACATCCAGCTTTCACTGACTTTGCTTTTATCTCCAATACAGCTAAAAACATTTGCTCAAGTCTGTCCAATTCCAGCTCTGTTAAGGTGCTGTAATGCTTCTTTAACTCCATTACAACAGTGACTACACTTCAAAAAGTCCTTCATTGGCTATAAAGTGCTTTGGGATGCCCTGAGGTCGTGAAAGACGATATATAAATACAACTTCTTTCTTCTTTCTTTCTAACTATACTAATGCCCCAATTTTAACTTTGTGGGAGGCTGGAGGAAGATGCAATTTCCTAACCAGCACCTGGACTTACTGGGAAGACCCGGGCGGGGAGCCAGCCCATCTGTGTTTTTTCTTCTCTTCACCCTAATGACCATTTATGTGATGTGGTAAAGAGCCAAATGGCCGAGAAATATCTTGGGCCATGCCCATTATTGATATCTGTAAGGATCAATGATATTGTCTCGAGATCTACTGATGCTTAAATGCTTGCCTTACGTTTTATGACAGATGTCTTTAGCCAGCTTTCCAACATTCTTTGGCAGTATTCTGGGTTTTACATCGACCAGGAACACAATGCAAAATCATATTGAGAAATTGCGGCAAGCGAATTTTTGTGTGTTTTTAAGTATAACCAGACAATCAGCAACATATGCAACTTTCAAAAATTCTCATGGAACTAACAAGCTTCAGCAGATTTCAGACCACACATAATGGCATTATGTTTGTGATGTTTTTTCCTATTTCATTCATATGTAACAATTCAGAGATAACATGGGTCACAGTAACACCACCAGATCCAGCCCATTGTACACGGTGATATAGTTGCCATTTGAAATCAACCTACTTTCATCTAATTCTTATTTTCATTTGATTACTTACCCAATGTGTGGTATAGACTGATATGTGATAAAATCATGTGTGCCATTAACTGTGTCTTGCCAGTGACTGCAGAGCTGTCCACTTGTGAGTCTTAACCCAGAGGCCATCATCTCCTGCAGCAAAACGTTTGAGTTGGTGTCTTCATTTACTAAATAACCAGATTGTGTTTTTGATAAAATAAGATCAAATTAGTTTGTTTTCTTGCTTTCATAAGCAGAATATTCCTTTGAATAAAAAGATTTCTATACTTGATGAAGTTGTGGGATGTGTTCATATATTTTGTTCATGTATTTATGATATTTGTTCCTTCTTCTTAATTCATTATGATCATAGGCAGTCCCTTGAAATCGAGGATGACTTGCTTCCACTCTAAATGTGAGTTCTCAGGTGACTGAACAGTCCAATATGGGAATTACAGTCTCTGTCACAGGTGGGACAGACAGTTGTTGAAGGAAAGGGTGGGTGGGGAATCTGGTTTGACGCATGCTCCTTCCGCTGTCTGCACTTGGTTTCTGCATGCTCTCGGCGACGAGACTCGAGGAGCTCAGCGTCCTCCCAGATGCTCTTCCTCCAATTAGGGCGGTCTTGGGCCAGGGATTCTCAGGTGTTGGTGGGGATGTTACACTTTATCAAGGAGGCTTTGAGGGTGTCCTTGAAATGTTTCCTCTGCCCACCTGGGACTCGTTTGCCGTGTAGGAGGTCAGAGTAGAGCACTTGCTTTGGGAGCCTCGTGTCGGGCATGCGGACGATGTGGCCCGCCCAACGGAGCTGGTCGAGTGTGGTCAGTGATCACTCTCAACAAGCTCCCCACTGGAGTGGATCTAAACTATAGAACCAATGAGAACCCGTTCAACCTTCGTCGCCTCCTGGCTAAATCCAAGGCCGTCCCATCCTCTGTCATCGTACTATAGTACACGGATGATGCTTGCGTCTGCACACATTTAGAGGTCGAACTCCAAGGCACCGTCAACATCTTCACTGAGGCATACGAAAGCATGGGCCTTACACTAAACATCCGTAAGACAAAGGTCCTCCACCAACCTGACCCCGCCACACAGCACTGCCCCCCCGGTCATCAAAATCCACGGCGCGGCTTTGGACAACGTGGACCATTTTCCATACCTCGGGAGCCTACTATCAGCAAGGGCAGACATCTTCTTAATTGGATATGTGTACAAAGCATTGTTGACTTTGACTGGAAATCTTTACATGGAGGAGTTAACATAAATCTAGATTTTGATAGGCAAAGGTTAACAGCTGGGAGCTTGAAACAGTACACATATTCTTTTCTGATATGTATCTCTGTGAGGACAGAGTATAGGGAGGTACAGCCTCTGGATCATAAGAACATAAAAACATAAGAATTAGGAACAGGAGTAGGCCATCTAGCCCCTCGAGCCTGCTCCGCCATTCAACAAGATCATGGCTGATCTGGCCGTGGACTCAGCTCCACTGACCCGCCCGCTCCCCGGAATCCTTAATTCCCTTATTGGTTAAAAATCTATCTATCTGTGACTTGAATACATTCAATGAGCTAGCCTCAACTGCTTCCTTGGGCAGAGAATTCCACAGATTCACAACCCTCTGGGAGAAGAAATTCCTTCTCAATTCGGTTTTAAATTGGCTCCCCCGTATTTTGAGGCTGTGCCCCCTAGTTCTAGTCTCCCCGACCAGTGGAAACAACCTCTCTGCCTCTATCTTGTCTATCCCTTTCATTATTTTAAATGTTTCTATAAGATCACCCCTCATCCTTCTGAACTCCAACGAGTAAAGACCCAGTCTACTCAATCTGTCATCATAAGGTAACCCCCTTATCTCCGGAATCAGCCTAGTGAATCATCCCTGTAACCCCTCCAAAGCCAGTATATCCTTCCTTAAGTAAGGTGACCAAAACTGCACGCAGTACTCCAGGTGCGGCCTCACCAATACCCTATACAGTTGCAGCAGGACCTCCCTGCTTTTGTACTCCATCCCTCTCGCAATGAAGGCCAACATTCCATTCGCCTTCCTGATTACCTGCTGCACCTGCAAACTAACTTTTTGGGATTCATGCACAAGGACCCCCAGGTCCCTCTGCACCACAGCATGTTGTCATTTCTCCCCATTCAAATAATATTCCCTTTTACTGTTTTTCTTCGCAAGGTGGATGACCTCACACTTTCTGACATTGTATTCCATCTGCCAAACCTTAGCCCATTTGCTTAAGCTATCCAAATCTCTTTGCAGCCTCTCTGTGTCCTCTACACAACCCGCTTTCCCACTAATCTTTGTGTCATCTGCAAATTTTGTTACACTACACTCTGTCCCCTCTTCCAGGTCAACTATGTATATTGTAAACAGTTGTGGTCCCAGCACCGATCCCTGTGGCACACCACTAACCACCGATTTCCAACCTGAAAAGGACCCATTTATCCCGACTCTCTGCTTTCTGTTCGCCAGCCAATTCTCTATCCATGCTAATACATTTCCTCTGACTCCGCGTACCTTTATCTTCTGCAGTAACCTTTTGTGTGGCACCTTATCGAATGCCTTTTGGAAATCTAAATACACCACATCCATCGGTACACCTCTATCCACCATGCTCGTTATATCCTCAAAGAATTCCAGTAAATTAGTTAAACATGATTTCCCCTTCATGAATCCATGTTGCGTCTGCTTGATTGCACTATTCCTATCTAGATGTCCCGCTATTTCTTCCTTAATGATAGTTTCAAGCATTTTCCCCACGACAGATGTTAAACTAACCGGCCTATAGTTACCTGCCTTTTTTCTGCCCCCTTTTTTAAACAGAGGCGTTACATTAGCTGCTTTCCAATCCGCTGGTACCTCCCCAGAGTCCAGAGAATTTTGGTAGATTATAACGAATGCATCTGCTATAACTTCCGCCATCTCTTTTAATACCCTGGGATGCATTTCATCAGGACCAGGGGACTTGTCTACCTTGAGTCCCATTAGCCTGTCCAGCACTACCCCGCTAGTGATAGTGATTGTCTCAAGGTCCTCCCTTCCCACATTCCTGTGACCAGCAATTTTTGGCATGGTTTTTGTGTCTTCCACTGTGAAGACCGAAGCAAAATAATTGTTTCAGGTCTCAGCCATTTCCACATTTCCCATTATTAAATCCCCCTTCTCATCTTCTAAGGGACCAACATTTACTTTAGTCACTCTTTTCCATTTTATATATCGGTAAAAGCTTTTACTATCTGTTTTTATGTTTTGCGCAAGTTTACCTTCGTAATCTATCTTTCCTTTCTTTATCGCTTTTTTAGTCATTCTTTGCTGTTGTTTAAAATTTTCCCAATCTTCTAGTTTCCCACTAACTTTGGCCACCTTATATACATTGGTCTTTAATTGGATACTCTCCTTTATTTCCTTGGTTATCCACGGCTGGTTATCCCTTCTCTTACCACCCTTCTTTTTCATTGGAATATATTTTTGTTGCGCACTATAAAAGAGCTCCTTAAAAGTCCTCCACTGTTCCTCAATTGTGCCACCGTTTAGTCTGTGTTTCCAGTCTACTTTAGCCAACTCTGCCCTCATCCCACTGTAGTCCCCTTTGTTTAAGCATAGTACGCTCGTTTCTGACACAACTTCCTCACCCTCAATCTGTATTACAAATTCAACCATACTGTGATCACTCATTCCGAGAGGATCTTTTACTAGGAGATCGTTTATTTTTCCTGTCTCATTACACAGGACCAGATCTAAGATAGCTTGCTCCCTTGTAGGTTCTGTAACATACTGTTCTAAGAAACAACCCCGTATGCATTCTATGAATTCCTCTTCCAGGCTACCCCGTGTGATTTGATTTGACCAATCGATATGTAGGTTAAAATCCCCCATGATTACTGCCGTTCCTTTTTCACATGCCTCCATTATTCCCTTGATTATTGCCCGCCCCACCGTGAAGTTATTATTTGGGGGTCTATAAACTACGCCCACCAGTGACTTTTTCCCCTTACTATCTCTAATCTCCACCCACAATGATTCAACATTTTGTTCATTAGAGCCAATATCATCTCTCACAACTGCCCTGATATCATCCTTTATTAACAGAGCTACCCCACCTCCTTTCCCTTCTTGTCAATCTTTCCGAATCGTCAGATACCCCTGGATGTTTAATTCCCTGTCTTGGCCACTCTGCAACCATGTTTCTGTAATGGTCACCAAATCATACCCATTTGTAATGATTTGTGCCGTCAACTCATTTACTTTATTTCGAATGCTGCACGCGTTTAGGTAGAGTGTTTTAATCCTAGTTTTTAAACCATGATTTTTAGTTTTGACCCCTCCTGCCGCCCCTTTATATTCAGTGGCCCTTTTTGTTTTTTGCCTTGGGTTTCTCTGCCCTCCACTTTTACTCATCTCCTTTCTGTCTTTTGCTTTTGTCTCCTTTTTGTTTCCCTCTGTCTCCCTGCATTGGTTCCCATCCCCCTGCCATATTAGTTTAACTCCTCCCCAACAGCACTAGCAAACACTCCCTGTAGGACATTGGTTCCGGTCCTGTCCAGATGTAGACCATCCAGTTTGTACTGGTCCCACCTCCCCCAGAACTGGTTCCAATGCCCCAGAAATTTGAATCCCTCCCTGCTGCACCACTGCTCAAGCCACGTATTCATCTGTGCTATCCTGCGATTCCTACTCTGACTAGCACGTGGCACTGGTAGCAATCCCGAGATTACTATTTTTGAAGTTCTACGCTTTCATTTAGCTCCTAGCTCCTTAAATCCGTCTTGTAGGACCTCACCCCATTTTTTACCTATATCGTTGGTACCAATGTGCACCACGACAGCCACCTGTTCACCCTCCCTTTTTAGAATGTCCTGCACCCGCTCCGAGACATCCTTGACCCTTGCACCAGGGAGGCAACATACCATCCTGGTGTCTCGGTTGCGGCCGCAGAAACGCCTCTTTATTCCCCTTACAATCGAATCCCCTATCACTATCGCTCTCCCACTCTTTTTCCTGCTCTCCTGTGCAGCAGAGCCAGCCACGGTGCCATAAACTTGGCTGCTGCTGCCCTCCCCTGATGAGTCATCCCCCTCAACAGTACTCAAAACGGTGTATCTGTTTTGCAGGGGGATGACCGCAGGGGACTACCTTCCTTGCACTGCTCTTAAGACCAACTCGCTACATGTGCTACTCACGTCATTCTCAGCATCGTGGATGCTCCAGAGTGAATCCACCCTCAGCTCCAATTCCGCAACGCGGTCCGTCAGGAGCTGGAGGCGGATACACTTCCTGCACACGTAGTCGTCAGGGACACCGGAAGTGTCCCTGAGTTCCCACATGGTACAGGAGGAGCATATCACGTGACCGAGCTCTCCTGCCATGACTTAACCCTTAGATACACTTAAATTGGCAACAACAATGCTAAAGTTTACTCACTGTTATAGAAGAGAAAAAAGAAAAACTACTCACCAATCACCAGCCAATCACTTATCCCCTTGGCTGTGACATCATCTTCCTATTTCTTTCTACTTCTTTTTTGCCTTCTCCCTGTAGCTGCACAAGCACGCCTTTTATAGGCCTCTCCGATCCCTGGACTCACGCCTCAGCGACCACAAACTCCCGCTGCCTCTCGTGGCCTTTTATAGGCCTCTCCGATCCCTGGACTCACGCCTCAGCGACCATCACTGGGGTAAAGTCCATTAACAGCAACTGCAGTAAGACCATTCAGAGAGAACGCAGCACTGAAACACCCTGAAATTGTAGCAGAAAATCAGATGTAGCTTTATGGTCAGTATTCAGTATATGCTGCTTCATTTTGTCCTGCCAATTATCCTACTTTATCTAAATGTATTTAGAATTATGTGGGCTCTTTAAATCTCAATGTTATAAGGCGCGGTTCAACATTAAGGCCCTGGAATTCCTCAGGACGTGATCCTGGTAATTATACTGGGATTGTGTCTGTTGGTGCCCATCAGCATTGATACCATCATCAACAACAACAACAACTTACATTTATATTGCACCTTTAAAGTAGTGAAACATCCCAAGGTGCTTCAAAAGAGCGATTTCAAATAAAATTTGATACCGAGCCACATAAGGAGATAGTAGGACAGATGACCAAAAGTTTGTCTTAAAGCGCGTCTTAAAGGAGGAGAGAGAGATAGAGAGATTTAGGGAGGGAATTCCAAAGCTTAGGTCCGAGCCAGCTGAATGCATGGCCGCCAATGGTGGAGCGATTAAAATAATCGGGGGTGCGCAAGAGACTGGAATTGGAGGAGCACAGAGATCTCGGAGGGTTGTGGGGCTGGAGGAAGTAACAGAGTTAGGGAGGGGCGAGGCCATGGAGGGATTTGAAAGCAAGAATGAGAATTTTAAAATCGAGGTGTTGCTTAACCAGGAGCAAATGTAGCTCAGCGAGCACAGGGGTGATGGGTGAACGGGACTTGGTACGAGTTAGGACACGAGCAGCCGAGTTTGTCGGTGGGTGGATGGGTACCTCATTTACCTGAGCAGCTTAGCACAAGCGATAATGTTGCCGTATCCTCAGCACCTAGCTGCCCCATTTGACCAGAATCTCTGATATATACCTACTATGATAGAGATTGTCCAGGCCCCTCACTCCTGACTTCAGTCATGTCCCCTTTGGTGCTTGGTGTAAGGAGCTAATCTACATTAAAAAAATCAAGTTGGGACTTTCTTCGGGGGTCCAGAGCACACCTCTGGCTGGAACTCCACCTGCATCATGGGGATCGGTATACCTCAAATCAATCACCGTGCAAGCCTACATTGATACACCAGTCCCAACCCAGTCAGTGACGTGTGTGGCTCTACTCGCACAATGACATTTACCTTGTAAGGGCTGAGCAGAGGATCTGAAACTCTCGGAAACAGCAGAGTCCCAGTGAAATCAAGTATCCACCTTTTTTCGAGGTGGTTCGCTCATCTCCCGAGCTATAGTAGTAGGCTGGTTGAACCACATCACCCCCTCCCCCCCCTCCCCCCTGCTCAGGTCACTAATATTTTTGATCACATCCCATTTAGGAGGCCTACGAGTAAGTTCCCTGCCTGCTTTCTGGCCTAAAAATAATGCATGCAGTAACACCAAACAAAGGGAGGAATAATTGGCCGAAAACAGTAAGTGATTTGCTATGGTAAAAGTGTAAAGGAACATTGACACTGGATTAAGTCAGTTTTTTAGGTTCGATGACTGAGCCAGCCCTAAATAGCCACTTACAAATATCCTCCTTAAAGCTCCCAATATTGGTGATTATGGTAATATTGTGCCTCAGAAAAGTATTTATCTGTGCAATGCCTACCTTGGCAATTTGCTTTTTTCATGTAGCTTAGTTGATTTATTTTCTGTTTACTTTCACAGAATCTGTCTGATCTTTTGCTGTCCTTCGCTTTTGTAATTATTAAGATCAGCCAGCAACCCTTATTAGAGAGGGCCGTCATGCATTGCAAATGTTCAGTTTGATCATGGCTGTTGAATCCTTTTATTTATTTATTATTTTTTTACAACTGGTGTGTAGATTAGTGATGCTGTGAGCTGAAATTTCCGCATGGATTGTATTTATTTCACCTCTGCTCTATTGATCTCCCCTGTGGATTGATTGAGGCCACTGAGATTTTTGAGATTGATGAGCATGTGCTGCACATTCAAGAGTTCCTTGTTGTATGAAAATGATGTGAATGATGTGCTCTGATAATGGTCCAGCTATCAGCACTTACAATAACTACAACTGAAAATAAATTCATGTTCTGGTAAAACAATCATAGGCAACAACCAATGAGAACTTTTTCAGAATGCCAACGTTCCCAGTACTTTATATCTGTTTAAAAGATACATGAACTCAGGGAAAATAATGCCTCAGAGGGTATATGTTCCAAAATTCCACCGGCAGTGCGGAATTCAGGATGAAAATCGGGCAGGTTCTATCAAGGCCGTGCGATTCACTCGTCAGATTGCCGCCCCGGAGGTGATGACGAGAATCTTAAAAGCTTTAAAAGCTTCTGCCTCGCTGAATTTTTCAATTCTAGCCAGGCAGCCACAGTCCAAGCTCACTGTGTAAGCTCTTTATGTGCCTGTAACTCATCCAAATTATCGGGGCGGTACTCCCAATGGATGATTTGACCAGGTCCCTCTGTGTAGCCTAACTTGTGCATTAGGCCAGCTCAGCCCCATTCTTCCCATTATGCGGATGTGCAGCCAATCCACCTATAAATAATAAAATGTGGCTTTGACAGCACTGAGCTGCTTCATATCTTTAGGCTGAAACATTGAAACCTCTGACTTTATTTTTAACACAACCACAGTGTTTGCTATACAAGTAATCTGCTGGGATATCAAATTCGGTATAATTAGCACTTGTGTGCAGCCACTTTTGAATAGAAAGTGAATAGTGGTTTAATATTATGACTATAAAGAGGGAACAACCCTGTTTGTGGGACGTTGTGGCTCTGGCATTATGTACATTGCCTCAAAAAATGCTGTTTCTGGAGGCAGTGCTGTAACATAATTGGGGGATAGATGTTAATTCATCACATTCCTGTAGACGAATGTTTCCCTTGTTCTCTTGTATCAGAAGTGTAGCATGTACAAGGGAAACTGAAGATGAACATAGTGTGGAGCAGATAACACAGTCTCTGCAATCAGTACATCCTTTTAAGTCCAGTTGACAGTGATACACAGCAGGCTCTGTTTCTAGGCTAAGGCAGTCATTAGTAGGGATCTCACCTTGCCAAGCCGAAAAGACCTTTGGAAATGCCTCCAAATCCTGGCGCTGTAAGCTGTGTGTCAGAAAGGAATAATTTACTGCGCATAGGCTCCAGGGTCAGTTCTCTGGAGCCTGGAGTTGAAGTGATAACATGACATTATCACTGTTTGCAAATGTGCTTTGTCAGTAGCCTCTGATTATCTGTCATTAAATGTTGCTGTGAGGCTTCTTGCATTGTTGGTCAGTGGCCTAATAGTAATTTTAAGGTTTAAAGTTACAATTGGTGTAATTGCAAATAAGAACTTGCTATTGCAGTTAACCCAAGGTTGGTGGTGGTCAGTCATTATCTAACCCCCTTTTAACCTTAGATGTTTATAGTACAAGACAGCATTGACTGTTACCGCATAATTACATGGTATTTATATATGGAAGGAGGTCGAGGACCCATTTTTGTGGAAACAAATTAGTTGGAGCTGTGTTCACCCTGGAAGTTGCAAACTGCTGTAACTTTAAATATGTTTGCATCGAAAGTATCTGTATTTTGCAATCAGTAAAGTAAGGCTAGTGGTGGGCTTTGGGCAAATGTTGATGATTTATTTGTATTTGTTAATGTATGGCTAGTGTATGCGTCTATGTCAACTCTTGTGCAAGTATGCAGTAAACTGGGTAAATTACATGGAAGAGTGGATGTTGAAGAGCAGGATAGGTCCGTTATGCATTTATTTAATATTGCAAGATAATAATCTGTTATTTAGTAAATGAGCCCTGGGTTGTTCATGCTCTCCTGGCCTCCTGTAATCAGCTGACTCTATGTAGCAGCTCCCTCCCTACATTAGCCGCTGCACAGGGAGCAGCTGATGAAATTGTAACTAAAATAGGTTAAAAAAAGAGAAAAGAAAAAACTGCACATGTGGAAGCTTGATGCATATTTGTGGATATGATATTGATGCTCCCACTATAACAACATTAGGGGTCGAAATTCAGCATCACCATTTTTGTTGCCGTCTGAGGGGATATTTTAATGCCAGGCATTAGGCGCGGTCCCCAAACGTGAAATTCAGTGTTGCCACCTAAAGAGTGGATAGCAGCGTGAAATCATGGCATTGCACACTTACCTGGAGGCGCTACGCTGCACTAAATGGGCATGTTAAGCATGGGCTCATCATCCGGGAGTTAGGCAGCATTTGGAGCTGCGCCACACACATAGTGGCGCCACCTGGATTGAATTGAGGCGTTGATTGGGCACCTCAATGCCTCGTGGGTATATTCACTTCCTCCTCGCTCACTCAGACTGTGAGCATGGCAGACTCAGCAGCAGCTCGTCAGTGTTCCTAGCGTTCTCGGACGCCGCACTGGATGCACTCCTTGATGCCCTGGAGAGGCGGCAAGGACCAACTCACAAAAACCTATGGAGGGAAATCTCACAAGTTTCTGCAATTGACATGGTGGCCAGGACAGCCACTGAATGCGTACAAAAGTGGAATGAGATGATGCGGCTGGTGAGGGTGAGTATCTTACATTTTAACCGTCAACATGCTAAGCTCTGAGCTCAATATTCACTCACTGCTCAATGTAGTGTTTTGGTATCCATGCTCTATGTGGGTGAGGCCACAGTCAAGGTTCCCATTTGAAGCCTCACCCGCTGCAAGGGCCTGCATGTGCTGTTAACCTTGCTACTCGGTTCTGCAGACCCACCCCTCATGCTGTTAACTCCTTAGTCTTCATATGCATCTCGAAGACGGTAGCCTCCCCATTACTGTTAGGTCCTGGTCCCCTAATTCAAGCATTGCCACAGCAAGTCCATACAGCAAATGGAAGTTACATCGAACTGTGAAGGCTCTCATATAGTTACATCTACTAAACTATGTAAGACACTTGGGACACACTGATAGAAGGCCTCTCACTCAGACATTCTCTTTAATCTCACACGACAAGCTCATCTCAGGAAACCACAATCCTTCAGCTCTTTCCATGAGGCTGGCATTCTCGAATGCATTTGCCGCTCCTGGCCTCATCCCCTACAGGTAACCACTCTTCTCTGGCTTTGTGCTTTCAGATGATGACTCAGACGGCCAGGTGCCTGCACGTCAGCCTTCCACTGCGACTGACGGTGGAGAGGCAGAGGATATCTCTCTGGACATGACAGAGGATCCAGCATAAGCCATACGCTCCTTGAGCCTGCTCCGCCATTCAATAAGATCATGGCTGATCTGATCATGGACTCAGCTCCACTTCCCTGCCCGCTCCCCATAATCCCTTATCCCCTTATCATTTAAGAAACTGTCTATTTCTGTCTTAAATTTATTCAATGTCCCAGCTTCCACAGCTCTCTGAGGCAGCGAATTCCACAGATTTACAACCCTCTGAGAGAAGAAATTTCTCCTCATCTCTGTTTTAAATGGGCGACCCCTTATTCTAAGATCATGCCCTCTATCTAGTCTCCCCCATCAGTGGAAACATCCTCTCTGCATCCCCCTTGTCAAGCCCCCTCATAATTTTATACGTTTCAGTAAGATCGCCTCTCATTCTTTTGAATTCCAATGAGTAGAGGCCCAACCTACTCAACCTTTACTCATAAGTAAACCCCCTCATCCCTAGAATCAATCTAGTGAACCTTCTCTGAACTGCCTCCAAAGCAAGTATATCCTTTCGTAAATACGGAAACCAAAACTGCACGATGTATTCCAGGTGTGGCCTCACCAATACCCTGGACAACTGTAGCAAGACTTCCCTGCTTTTATACTCCATCCCCTTTGCAATAAAGGCCAAGATACCATTGGCCTTCCTGATCACTTGGTGTACCTGCATACTATCCTTTTGTGTTTCATGCACAAGTACCCCCAGGTTCCGCTGTACTGTGGCACTTTGCAATCTTTCTCCATTTAAAAAATAATTTGCTCTTTGCATTTTTTTCTGCCAAAGTGCATGACCTCACAAGTTCCAACATTATACTCCATCTGCCAAATTTTTGTCCACTCACTTAGCCTGTGTAAGGGGGTGGTCTCTATGAGGGTTCAGGTTCCCTTCTGACCAACTTGAGCGGTTCAAATCGCTCCCACTCGCTTGGGTTCTAGACTCTGGATTTATTTGGGGGATGTAACAAAGTGCAAAGGACACTGGTTTGATGCAAAAGAACTTCAATTTTTATTACAGTCAAGAAAATACAAACTTAGAATTACTCTAATAAGAAAATACAATGTCCAAATTTATTCAAACTTATTAAAGAACAATACCTTTCACACTCAGAGGGGGTTACAATAGCTTATAATGACTCTAATAGAGAACAACACATTACATTCAAAGGGGGTTACAGTAGGATTACACCTCCCACCTCCCAATACCTAATTCTAGCTAGGTTGGACTCCAGGGCAGGCAGGGACTATGCTTACCAATCCTTTTGACAGTTAGCAGTAGATCGCGGTTTCAGGATTCGCTGGATGCAGTAGGGTCTACTTGCCATACCCCGAACATCGGAGAAGACTACTTGCTGCGCAATCTTCAGTTGGGTTGAGTCCACTGATGCGGTAAGGCGCATTTTGGATCGATGGGGTAAGTACCCGGTTTTCTTCATTAGAAATAGGTTTCTACAGTCTTTTAGGTAATGCTTTACCCGTTGGTAGGTCAGGATTAGATTGTAGAGTGGAAACTTTTCGATTCTTCAGTTTTTCCCCGTTGGAGTTTTGTTTCAAGTTTGATTGATCGCAGTGGTTTTTCGTTGATACCACGTTGGTTGTGGTCAGTTGCTACCGTGATGGTGATGTTCTTCCTTCCTTCGGGATTTCAGGACTACGAGGCTGGAGAAGTTAGTTAACAACTGTCACGTTGGTTTCTCTTCTTGTCTTGATGACACCAGCTGTCTGTCAGTCAGTGTCTCCTGAGGTAGTAGCAACCTTGTAGCTAATTAGCAACCTAACCTCTGTTGAAAACAGGGGCCAGTTATATGATTTCAGTGGTTCTAATCTTGGCGCCAAATCTGTTCAGAATTCTTTGTTTAAATTTGGCGGGCTTGGCTCTTCTTTGTATTATTTTAGCAGGCTCGTTAAAAGTTGATATGTTTTGGGTGAGTTGATGTTCGAAAACTGTTTCCTGATGGAAATATTAGTTTGGTAATTGCAATGACCTTTTGTGCTTAGTTTTCACATACAGGCTGGCTTGGTCCTCTTTTGTGATGTATGTGCGGAAATGGTTTTTGTTAAGTCCTGACTCTAATGTACTGACTTACACGAGACACATGCTGAAGTCAAGGTCACTCAGGACCTGCACCTTTAATTCCAGCTCTCCAGTGCTGCACTTGCCTGAGACCTCCCTTTATATACCTCAGTGGGACAGGTATGGAGTGTCTCCTGCAAGTGCACCCCTGGTGGTAAGGTATGCTTATTGTTACAGGTCATATCCAGTTACAGTCATGTATAGCATGGTAAGATACAGTTATATACAGTAATGTGAGATACATGACATCACTCTCCCCCAAGGTCTTATTGCCTTTATAGATTCAATCTCTCAGGGGGTCTGTGCTCTCGCGTGGAGCGTCTTAGTTGTGGTTCAGTTGTTTGCCTTGGTGAGTGGTTTTTCGTTCGGTATGATTGCTGGTATCTCGCCTGGGCTGTCTGTTAAGACTGCCCTTTCCTCAGGTTGTTCCACCTGTCTGTCCACCAGGTGTGGTGTGAGTGAGAACATAAGAACATAAGAATTAGGAACATGAGTAGACCATCTAGCCCCTCGAGCCTGTTCTGCCTTTCAACAAGATCATGATTGATCTGGCCATGGACTCAGCTCCACTTACCCGGCCGCTCCCCATAACCCTTAATTCCGTTATTGGTTAAAAATCTATCTATCTGTGATTTGAATACATTCAATGAGCTAGCCTCAACTGCTTCCTTGGGCAGAGAATTCCACAGATTCACAACTCTCTGGGAGAAGAAATTCCTTCTCAACTCGGTTTTAAATTGGCTCCCCCATATTTTGAGGCTGTGCCCCCTAGTTCCAGTCTCCCCGACCAGTGGAAACAACCTCTCTGCCTCTATCTTGTCTATCCCTTTCATTATTTTAAATGTTTCTATAAGATCACCCCTCATCCTTCTGAACTCCAACGAGTAAAGACCCAGTCTACTCAATCTATCATCATAAGGTAATCCCCTCATCTCCGGAATCAGCCTAGTGAATCGTCTCTGTACCCCCTCCAAAGCTAGTATATCCTTCCTTATGTAAAGTGACCAAAACTGCACACAGTACTCCAGGTGCGGCCTCACCAATACCCTGTACAGTTGCAGCAGGACCTCCCTGCTGTTGTACTCCATCCCTCTCGCAATGAAGGCCAACATTCCATTCGCCTTCCTGATTACCTGCTGCACCTGCAAACTAACTTTTTGGGACTCATGCACAAGGACCCCCAGGTCCCTCTGCACCGCAGCAAGTTGTAATTTCTCCCCATTCAAATAATATTCCCTTTTACTGTTTTTGTTTCCAAGGTGGATGACCTCACATTTTCCGACATTGTATTCCATCTGCCAAACCTTAGCCCATTCGCTTAACCTACCTAAATCTCTTTGCAGCCTCTCTGTGTCCTCCACACAACCCGCTTTCCCACTAATCTTTGTGTCATCTGAAAATTTTATTACACTACACTCTGTCCCCTCTTCCAGGTCATCTATGTATATTGTAAACAGTTGTGGTCTCAGCACCGATCCTTGTGGCACACCACTAACCACCGATTTCCAACCAAAAAAGGACCCATTTATTCTGACTCTCTGCTTTCTGTTAGCCAGCCAATACTCGATCCATGCTAATACATTTCCTCTGACTCCGCGTACCTTTATCTTCTGCAGTAACCTTTTGTGTGGCACCTTATCGAATGCCTTTTAGAAGTCTAAATACACCACATCCATCGATACACCTCTATCCACCATGCTCGTTATATCCTCAAAGAATTCCAGTAAATTAGTTAAACATGATTTCCCTTTCATGAATCCATGTTGCGTCTGCTTGATTGCACTATTCCTATCTAGATGTCCCGCTATTTCTTCCTTAATGATCGCTTCAAGCATTTTCCCCACGACAGATGTTAAACTAACCGGCTTATAGTTACCTGCCTTTTGTCTGCCCCCTTTTTTAAACAGTGGTGTTACATTAGCTGCTTTCCAATCCGCTGGTACCTCCCCAGAGTCCAGAGAATTTTGGTAGATTATAACGAATGCATTTGCTATAACTTCCGCCATCTCTTTTAATACCCTGGGATGCATTTCATCAGGACCAGGGGACTTGTCTACCTTGAGTCCCATTAGCCTGTCCAGCATTACCCCCCTAGTGATAATGATTATCTCAAGGTCCCCCCTTCCCACATTCCCGTGACCAGCAATTTTTGGCAAGGTTTTTGTGTCTTCCACTGTGAAGACCGAAGCAAAATAATTGTTTAAGGTCTCAGCCATTTCCACATTTCCCATTATTAAATCCCTCTTCTCATCTTCTAAGGGACCAACATTTACTTTAGTCAATCTTTTCTGTTTTATATATCGGTAAAAGCTTTTACTATCTGTTTTTATGTTTTGAACAAGTTTACTTTTGTGATCTATCTTTCCTTTCTTTATTGCTTTCTTAGTCATTCTTTGCTGTCGTTTAAAATTTTCCCAATTTTCTAGTTTCCCACTAACCTTGGCTACCTTATACGCATTGATTTTTATTTTGATACTCTCCTTTATTTCCTTGGTTATTCACGGCTGGTTATCCCTTCTCATACCGCCCTTATTTTTCACTGGAATATATTTTTATTGAGCACTATGAAAGAGCTCCTTAAAAGTCCTCCACTGTTCCTCAATTGTGCCACCGTTTAGTCTGTGTTCCCAGTCTACTTTAGCCAACTCTGCCCTCATCCCACTGTAGTCCCCTTTGTTTAAGTATAGTACGCTCATTTGAGACACAACTTCCTCACCCTCAATCTGTATTACAAATTCAACCATACTGTGATCACTCATTCCGAGAGGATCTTTTACTAGGAGATCGTTTATTATTCCTGTCTCATTACACAGGACCAGATCTAAGATAGCTTGCTCCCTAGTAGGTTCTGTAACATACTGTTCTAAGAAACAATCCCATATGCATTCTATGAATTCCTCCTCCAGGCTACCCCGAGCGATTTGATTTGACCAATCGATATGTAGGTTAAAATCCCCCATGATTACTGCCTTTCCTTTTTCACATGCCTCCATTATCCCTTGATTATTGTCCGCCCCACCATGAAGTTATTATTTGGGGGTCTATAAACTATGCCCACCAGTGACTTTTTCCCCTTACTATCTTTAATCTCCACCCACAATGATTCAACATTTTGTTCATTAGAGCCAATATCGTCTCTCACAACTGCCCTGATATCATCCTTTATTAACAAAGCTACCCCACCTCCTTTCCCTTCTTGTCTATCTTTCCGAATTGTCAGATACCCCTGTATGTTTAATTCCCAGTCTTGGCCACCCTGCAACCATGTTTCTGTAATGGCCACCAAATCATACCCATTTGTAATGATTTGTGCCGTCAACTCATTTACTTTATTTCGAATGCTGCGTGCGTTTGGGTAGAGTGTTTTAATACCAGTTTTTAAACCATGATTTTTAGTTTTGACCCCTCCTGCAGCCCCTTTATATTCATACATATTGTCCCTTCCAATCACCTTGTGGTTTATACTTACCCCAGTGCTACTCTGCTCTGTTGCCCTTGCCTTTTGCATTCTTTCTTGGGGTCCTGTTCATCTGAGTTCTCACCCACTCTAACTAGCTCAGAACCCTCTCCTGGGTTCCGAATACTCTTCGCATTGAGGCACCGAGCTTTCAGGCTTGCCTTTTTATTACACTTTGACCCTTTAGAATTTTGCTGAACAGTGGCCCTTTTTGCTTTTTGCCTTGGGTTTCTCTGCTCTCCACTTTTACTCATCTCATTTCTGTCTTTTGCTTCTGTCTCCATTTTGTTTCCCTCTGTCTCACTGCATTGGTTCCCATCCCCCTGCCATATTAGTTTAACTCCTCCCCAACAGCACTAGCAAACACTCCCCCGAGGACATTGGTTCCGGTCCTGCCCAGGTGCAGACCGTCCGGTTTTTTCTGGTCCTACCTCCCCCAGAACTGGTTCCAATGCCCCAGGAATTTTAATCCCTCCCTGCTGCACCACTGCTCAAGCCACGTATTCATCTGAGCTATCCTGCGATTCCTACTCTGACTAGCACGTGGCACTGGTAGCAATCCCGAGATTACTACTTTTGAGGCTACATTTTAATTTAGCTCCTAGCTCCTTAAATTCATCTCGTAGGACCTCATCCCTTTTTTTACCTATATCGTTGGTACCACATTGTAGTCTGCCTCTGGTTCTTCAGTGTTATCAGGGAATTAACTTTTTACTTGGTCTACATGCCTCCGGCAGGTTTGGCCATTGTCCATTTGTACAACCAGTAGCCTGTTTCCCTCTTTGCCTGTTACTGTCCCTGCAAGCCATTTTGGACCTCGGCCATAGTTTACAGAAACACTTTGTCCCCTATCTCATTCCACCTCCCCCTCGAATTTCGGTCATGGTACTCAGTTAGCTTTTGACGCTTAGCCTCAACAATTTCATGCATGTCTGGGAGGATTAACAAGAGCCTGGACTTTAAGGTTTGTTTCATCAATAGTTGCGCGGGGGGAACCCCAGTCAACGAATGTGGATGAGATCTGTATGCCAGCAGCAGTCACGACAGGCGGCTCTGCACCGTGGGACCTTGGATTCTGAGCATGCCTTGTTTAATGATCTGCATTGCTCGCTCCATCTGGCCATTGGAGGCCGGCTTGAAAAGTGCCATCTTAACGTGATTTATACTGTGGTCAACTATAAAATCGTGAAATTCTGCACTGGTGAAGCATGGACCATTATCACTGACCAATATGTCAGGAATGCTGTGCGTAGCAAACATGGTTCTAAGGCTCTCCACAGTGGTGGAGGTGGTGCTCGAGTTTAAAATGGTGCACTCGATCCATTTTGAAAATGCATCAACTACTACGAGGAACATTTTGCCCATGACTGGGCCCGCATAGTCTACATGCACCCGCGACCACAGTTTGCTGGGCCAGGGGCTTAGGGAGGCCTCCCTGGGGGCATTACTGACGCAGAGCTCCCAGTCCGCGTCAATGGCAGGCCACCAGACATGAGATCTGGCTATGGCCTTCATAAGGACGATCCCCGGGTGCTCGCGATGGAGCTCCCGGACAAATGCCTCCCTGCTCGTAAGGCCACAACTACTCGGCTGCCCCACATCAGGCAGTCTGCCTGTAGTGAGAGTTCATGCATACGCCTATGGAAGGGTTTGACCTCCTCGGGGCAGGCATCGCGAGCCTCTGTCCAGTCACCGGTTAAAACGCATCTTTTAACTAGAGATAACGTGGGGTCGCTGGTCGTCCAGGCTCTGATTTGGCGAGCCGTCATGGGCGAACTTGTGGATTCAAAGGCATTGATTGCCATGACCATCTCACAGTCCTGTTCGTCGGACCCTTCTGTGGTCGCCAGGGGTAGCCTGCTAAGCACGTCGACACAGTTGTCTGTGCCTGGTCTGTGCCTTATCGTGTAGTCGTAAGCCACCAGCATGAGTGCCCACCGCTGAATGCGCGCCGAGGCATTGGCGTTGATTGCCTTGCACTCGGATAGTAGGGACATGAGGGGTTTGTGGTCGGTTTCTAACGCAAACTTCGTCCAGAAAAGATATTTGTGCATCTTTTTGACACCGTACAGGCACGCGAGCGCCTCCTTCTCAACCATACCGTACCCGCGCTCCGCCCGCGAAAGTGACCTGGAGGCATAAGCAACGGGCTGCAATTTACCCGCATCATTGATGTGCTATAAAACGCACCCGACCCCATATGCTGATGCATCACACGTAAGGACTAACTTTTTACCTGCGTCAAAAAAGGCTAAAACACTCTTGGAACATAGAAGTTTGTGTGCCTTATTGAAGGCGCGTTCTTGGGCGTCCCCCCAAAACCAATCGTACCCCTTTCTGAGTAGCACGTGGAGAGGCTCCAGCAGTGTGCTCAAGTTCTGCATAAAGTTCCCAAAATAATTGAGTCGCCCGAGAAAGGCGCGCAGTTCCGAGACATTCCGGGGCCTGGGTGCCAGGCGAATCGCTTTGGTTTTGGATTCGGTTGGGCGGATTCCATTAGCGGCAATCCTTCTGCCCAAAAATTCAACCTCAGGCACGAGAAACAGACACTTGGATTTCTTAACTCTTAGGCCTACCTGATCCAATCGACTTAGTACTTCCTCAAGATTGCGGAGATGAGAGTCGGTGTCCCTGCCCGTGATGAGTATGTCATCTTGAAACACAACTGTCCCTGGGATGGACTTGAGCAGACTTTCCATGTTGCGCTGGAATATAGCAGCTGCCAACCTGATGCCGAATGGGCATCGATTGTACACAAAAAGGCCTCGATGTGTGTTGATGGTGGTGAGTAGCTTAGACTCTTCGGTCAGTTCTTGCGTCATATACGCAGATGTGAGGTCAAGTTTTGAGAAAAGTTTTCCTCCAGCCAACGTGGCAAATAGGTCCTCCGCTCTGGGCAGCGGGTATTGGTCCTATAGGGAAACTCTGTTTATGGTAGACTGATAATCCCCACAGATTCGCACGGATCCATCAGGCTTCATGACTGGGATGATGGGGCTTGCCCAGTTGCTAAATTCCACGGGAGAAATTATGCCTTCCCGCAGAAGCCGGTCCAGTTCGTTTTCAATCTTTTCCCTCATCACATAAGGCACAGCTCTAGCCTTGTGATGGACCGGTCTGGCATTTTGTGTGATGTATCTCACATTACTGTATATAAGATACAGTTATATACAGTAATGTGAGATACATGACAGTTTTTCAGTTTCAAGCTGATGGATAGCTGTCTCTGGGCGATTTTGTAATGTTAATGTCTCTTGTGGAGAAGGATTCTCAAATACCCATTTCTCCAGACAGGTTACTTTAGTCCTCACACCCAAGTAGTCTCACTTAATCAGGTTGTCTCCTGTTAGTTCTTTAGGCCCGTCCACAGCCTTGAATTTGTCTTTTAAAATCCAAAATTCGATTAAAGTTCGTAGTTTCTTCCATAAGCACTTTAGGGTTCCAAACTTTTCGGTAGTTAGTCCCAAATTAAATTTCCTTTCGAATGAGCCCAAACACTGAGCCGGGGGGGCGGGGTGGCGGTGGGGGGGGGGGGGGGGGCGGGGGTGGGGGAGGGCAGGGGTTTTTGTGAATTTTGCACACCCCTTCACCTGTCTATGTCCTTTTGCAGATTTTTTGTGTCCTCCTCACACATTGCTTTTCCTCCCAACTTTGTAACATCAGAAAACTTGGCTATGTTACACTCAGTCTCTTCTTCCAAGTCATTAATATAGATCCCTGCGGCACCCCACTAGTTACTGGTTTCCAACCAGAGAATGAACCATTTATCCCGACTCTTTGTTTTCTGTTAGTTAGCCAATCCTCTATCCATGCTAATATATTACCCCCAATCCCATGAACTTTTATCTTGTGCAGTAACCTTTTATGTGGCACCTTGTCAAATGCCTTCTGGATGTCTAAATACACCACACCCACTGGTTCCCCTTTATCCACCCTGTTTGTTACATCCTCAAAGAACTCCAGCAAATTTGTCAAACATGACTTCCCCTTCATAAATCCATGCTGACTCTGACTGACCGAATTTTGCTTTAACAAATGTCCTGCTACTGCTTCTTTAATAATGGACTCCAACATTTTCCCAACCACAGATGTACGGCTAACTGGACTATAGTTTCCTGCTTTTTGTCTACCTCCTTTTTTAAATAGGGGCATTACATTTGCAGTTTTCCAATCTGCTGGGACCTCCTCAGAATCCAGGGAATTTTGGTAAATTACAACCAATGCATCTACAATCTCTGCCACTACTTCTCTTAAGACCCTAGGATGCAAGTCATCGGGTCCAGGGGATTTATCTGCCACTAGTCCCATTATCTTACTGAGTACCACCTTCTTCATGATTGTAATTGTGTTAAGTTTCTTCCCCCTATAGCCCTTTGACTATCCACTTTTGGAATATTGTTAGTATCTGTCATGTATCTTACATTATTATATATAACTGTATCCTAACATGCTATACATGACTGTAATAAGATATGACCTGTAACCACCAGCATACCTTACCACCAGGGGTGCACTTGCAGGAGACACTGGGACACCTGTCCCAGACAGGTATTTCAGGACAGGTCTCAGGCAAGTGCAGCATTCCAGAGCTGTGAAATAAAGGTGCAGGTCCAAAGTGACCTTGACTTCACTACATGCCTCGTGTGAATCTGTACTGAGGGGACCGGACTTTACAGTATCCTCTACTGTAAAGACTGATACAAAATATTTGTTCAGAGTTTCTGCCATCTCCATGTTCCCCATTACTAATTTCCTGGTCTCGTCCTCTAAGGGACCAACATTTACTTTAGCAACTCTTTTCCTTTTTATCTATCTATAGAAACTCTTGCTATCTGTTTTTATATTTTGTGCTAGTTTACTTTCATAGTCTATCTTCCCTTTCTTAATCATTTTTTTTGTCGTTCTTTACTGGCTTTTCAAAGCTTCCCAGTCTTCTGTCCTCCCACTAGTTTTGGCCACTTTGTATGCCCTTGTTTTTAATTGGATACTATCCTTCATTTCTTTAATTAGCCATGGATGGCTATCTTTTTTCTTACACCCTTTCCTCCTCACTGGAATATATTTTTCTTGAGAGTTGTGAAATATCTCCTTAAATGTACACCACTGTTCATCAACTGTCCTACACTTTCATCTATTTTCCCAGTCCACTTTACGCAACTCAGCCCTCATACCTTCAAATTCTCCTTTATTTAAGCTTAGTACGCTGATTAGAGATCCAACTTTCTCACCCTCCATCTGAATTTGAAATTCAATCATGCTATGGTCACTCATTCAGAGGGGATCCTTTACTAGGAGATTGTTTATTAATCCTCAGAGAGTGGGGGCAGCAGCTTTTTTTCAAAAGGCATGGTCAGGGAGATGGAGGTGTGTGATGCTCAGGGACCAGTGGCCTGCAGCAACGCCACGGGGGAGGGGAGATCAGGAGGCCAGCTCCCGAAGGGTGAGTGTGTGCCTGAGTGCTGACTTAGAGGATCTCGCCTGACAATCATTGCAGATGCACAATGATCTGCTGGGTCTTTTGTCAAGGGTGCCCTTGAGTGCTGATGCATTTGCTTTGAATGTAGTAGAGGCTGCCTCAACGATTGCATTTGCATCTCAGCAGCCCATCAAGCCCATCCTTGGTAGATACCAATGGATGTTGGATGCTTCAAATGACCACGGGTTCCCAGACATGGTGGCATAGGCTGTGGCTGAAGTGGCAGTAGCCATTGAGCACCAGGCTGATGCTATGGTAGGCTTTGAGACTGTCATGTTGGATGTTGTCAGTGCATGGCGGCTCTGTGCTGTGCTGCAGCTGCAGTCTACCGTGGTGCAGAGCCAACTTGAATTCAGGCACTGAGGCAGAAGCAAAAGATAGAAAGGAGAATAATGAAAGTGGAGGGCAGAGAAACCCAAGGCAAAAAACCAAAAGGGCCACATTACAGCAAAAATCTAAAGGGGCAAAGTGTGTTAAAAGGCTCTGTGCCTCAATGCGAGGAGTATTCGGAATAAGGTGGACGAATTAACTGCGCAGATAGCAGTTAATGGATATGATGTAATTGGCATCACGGAGAAATGGCTCCAGGGTAACCAAGGCTTGGAACTCAACATCCAGGGGTATTCAACATTTAGGAAGGATAGACAGAGAGGAAAAGGAGGCAGGGTGGTGTTGCTGGTTAAAGAGGAAATTAATGCAATAGTAAGGAGGGACATTAGCCTGGATGATGTGGAATTGGTATGGGTGGAGCTGCGGAATACCAAAGGGCAGAAAACGTTAGTGGGAGTTGTGTACAGACCACCAAACAAGAGTAGTGAGGTTGGGGACAGCATCAAACAAGAAATTAGGGATGTGTGCAATAAAGTTACAGCAGTTATCATGGGCGACTTTAATCTACATATTGATTGGGCTAACCAAACTAGTAACAATGCGGTGGAGGAGGATTTCCCAGAGGGTATTCGGGATGGTTTTCCAGACCAATATATCGAGGAACCAACTGGAGCGCTGGCCATCCTAGATTGGGTGATGTGTAATGAGAAGGGACTAATTAGCAATCTTGTTGTGCGAGGCCTCTTGGGGAAAAATGACCATAATATGGTAGAATTCTTTATTAAGATGGAGAGTGACACAGTTAATTCGGAAACTAGAGTCCTGAACTTAAGTAAAGGCAACTTCGATGGTATGAGGCGTGAATTGGCTAGAATAGACTGGCAAAGGATACTTAAAGGGTTGATGGTGGATAAGCAAACATTTAAAGATCACATGGATGAACTTCAGCAATTGTACATCCCTGTCTGGAGTAAAAATAAAATGGGGAAGGTGGCTCAACCGTGGCTAACAAGGTAAACTAAGGAAAGTGTTAAAACCAAGGAAGAGGCATATAAATTGGCTAGAAAAAGCAACAAACCTGAGGACTGGGAGAAATTTAGAATTCAACAAAGGCGGCCTAAGGGTTTAATTAAGAGGGGGAAAATAGAGTACGAGAGAAAGCTTGCAGGGAACATAAAAACTGACTGCAAAAGCTCTATAAATATGTAAAGAGAAAAAGATTAGTGAAGACAAACGTAGGTCCCTTGCAGTCGGATTCAGATGAATTTATAATGGAGAACAAAGAAATGGCAGACCAATTGAACAAATACTTTGGTTCTGTCTTCACGAAGGAAAACACAAATAACCTTCCGGATGTACTAGGGGACAGTGGGTCTAGTGGGAAGGAGGAACTGAAGGATATGCTTATTAGGCAGGAAATTGTGTTAGGGAAATTGATGGGATTGAAGGCCGATAAATCCCCGGGGCCTGATAGTCTGCATCCCAGAGTATTTAAGGAAGTGGCCCTAGAAATAGTGGATGCATTGGTGATCATTTTCCAACAGTCTATCGACTCTGGATCAGTTCCTATGGACTAGAGGGTAGCTAATGTAACACCACTTTTTAAAAAAGGAGGGAGAGAGAAAACGGGTAATTATAGATCGGTTAGCCTGACATCAGTAGTGGAGAAAATGTTGGAATCAATTATTAAGGATGAAATAGCAGCGCATTTGGAAAGCAGTGACAGGATTGGTCCAAGTCAGCATGGATTTATGAAAGGGAAATCATGCTTGACGAATCTTCTGGAATTTTTTGAGGATATAAATAGCAGAGTGAACAAGGGAGAACCAATGGATGTTGTGTATTTGGACTTTCAAAAGGCTTTTGACAAGGTCCCACACAAGAGATTGGTGTGCAAAATCAAAGCACATCGTATTGGGGGTAATGTACTGACGTGGATAGAGAACTGGTTGGCATACAGGAAGCAGAGAGTCGGGATAAACGGGTCCTTTTCAGAATGGCAGGCAGTGACAAGTGGAGTGCCGCAGGGCTCAGTGCTGGGACCCCAGCTCTTTACAACATACATTAATGATTTAGATGAAGGAATTGAGTGTAATATCTCCAAATTTGCAGATGACACTAAACTGGGTGGCGGTGTGAGCTGTGAGGAGAATGCTAAGAGGCTGCAGGGTGACTTGGACAGGTTAGCTGAGTGGGCAAATGCATGGCAGATGCAGTATAATGTGGATAAATGTGAGGTCATCCATTTTGGGGGCAAAAGCACAAAGGCAGAATATTATCTGAATGGCGGCAGATTAGGAAAAGTGGAGCTGCAATGAGACCTGGGTGTCATGGTTCATCAGTCATTGAAAGTTGGCATGCAGGTACAGCAGGCGGTGAAGAAGGCAAATGGTATGTTGATCTTCATAGCGAGGGGATTTGAGTATAGGAGCAGGGAGATCTTACTGCAGTTGTACAGGGCCTTGGTGAGGCCTCACCTGGAATATTGTGTTCAGTTTTGGTCTCCCAATCTGAGGAAGGACGTTCTTGCTATTGAGGGAATGCAGCGAAGGTTCACCAGACTGATTCCAGGGGTGGCTGGACTGACATATGAGGAGAGACTGGATCAACTCGGCTTTTATTCACTGGAGTTTAGAAGGATGAGCGGGGATCTCATAGAAACGTATAATATTCTGATGGGGCTGGACAGGTTAGATGTGGGAAGAATGTTCCCGATGTTGGGGAAGTCCAGAACCAGGGGACATAATCTTAGGATAAGGGGTAGGCCATTTAGGACTGAAATGAGGAGAAACGTCTTCACTCAGAGAGAGTTGTTAACCTGTGGAATTCCCTGCCGCAGAGAGTTGTTGATACCAGTTCATTGGATATATCTCTTATGGCTAAAGAGATCAAGGGGTATGGAGAGAAAGCAGGAAAGGGGTACTGAGGGAATGATCAGCCATGATCTTATTGAATGGCGGTGCAGGCTCAAATGGCCGAATGGCCTACTCCTGCACCTTTTTTCTATGTTTCTATGTTTCTATGATCGCTGCCATCATGTCTGGGACCCCAACAGTTGCATGGGGAACTAACGTTGGCAAAGCACAGCAGCAATCTATGTGCATCCAGATAGCTCCAGATGTTGAGGCTCTGCCCTGGGGGAGTAGCAGTGTCAGACCTGTTGGAACATGATGTCCTCTCTCAGGTCCACATCATTCTACTCTTGCCCCTACCGCTCTCTGCAACCCATTCGCCACAGAATGCTGTCGCCTATGCTGAGGTGATGCAGTCTGCAGCCGGCCCTTCCAGCAACTGAATTGGTGTGGAACGTCCTGCTAGGCCATCACCTGTGGCATCGGCACCAACACAGCAACCTTCTACCAGCCTTGCTGCAGGCACTGAGACCCTATTGAGGAGGAGCAGTAGGTCTGGGAGGGTGGAGAAGGGAAGGGGTGGGAAAGCATTGAGAAAGAACCAATAAGTATATGTGTGCTAGTGGCCAGAAAAGGTGACCTTGCTCGAATGTGAACTAATGTAAATAGTTGTAGTTGGATGAGCCAATAAAGAATTGTGTGGTGCTGGCCAGAGATGATGTCCTTGTCCATGGTGATGTAATGTGAATAGTTGCACATGCATATGGGTGGTAATGTTTCAAGCGGACTGGTTTCAATTATTGTTTGCTGTGGTTAATGGTGTCCTTCAATGCTTCTTTATGGTGTTTTCTGTCAATAAAAATTTGTTTCATTTGTCACAAATAATAAGGAGAGGGAAGATAGATTTTGAGAGTAAACTAGCAAGAAATATAAAAACAGATAGTAAGAGTTTCTATAGGCTTTAAAAAGGAAGAGAGTAGCTAAAGTAAAAGAGGATGAGACTGAAGAATTAATTTTGGGGAACAGGGAAATGGCAGAGATTTGAACAAATATTTTGTCTTGGTTTTTAAGGTAGAAGCCATTAAAAACATTCCAATAATAGAAACATAGAAACATAGAAAAGTAGGTGCAGAAGTAGACCATTTGGCCCTTCGAGCCTGCACCACCATTCAATAAGATCATGGCTGATCATTCACTCAGTACCCCTTTCCTGCTTTCTCTCCATACCCCTTGATCCCTTTAGCCGTAAGGGCCATATCTAACCCCCTCTTGAATATATCCAATGAACTGGCATCAACAACTCTCTGCAGCAGGGAATTCCACAGGTTAACAACTCTCTGAGTGAAGAAGTTTCTCCTCATCTCAGTCCCTAAATGACCTACTCCTTGGGTTAAGTAGCACTCCTATCCAAAATGTACTGCCACAAGCTGGAATCAAATCTCAAGCATAATTCACTCAGCAGTGTCAGCAATACTGAGGGAATGGGATATTAGTAACAGCATGTAAACATGAGCTGCTCACCTTACATCAGCAGCTAGAATGGAAAACCGTCTTTAAGCTGATTCCTACTTGCTGCGTGAGTTTAGAAAATAATTCACTCAACTTTTCCCTTGGCAAACATTCTTGAAAAAATAAATTCTCTTATATTTTCCCTGTTTATGAGAGAGAATTAATGGGTTCTCCTGATTTCCCGCTGTAACTTTGCCCAAAAATTGGCGGAAACCCGGTATAAACATCTTTAGCCATTTATGCCGTTTCTTTGGGGGATCTGCCGATCTTCCACCGATGAAGTCTACAATCTGACAGTTTCATCCTGATGTAAATGCTGAGATGTGACTACCTTGGACCTCTGCCACTGATGTAAGGTTTATGGGGTCAGGAGAAGTCCCTTCATTTGAATGCCAGTGGTGGTGCTTGTGCACATTTGGGGCACTCAAATACAGCGGCAGAAATGGCCGGCTGGAGGACTGAGCCAGAGGTCTCACCCGGAAAGAATGGCAAAGTTCCTACATTGATCTGCTTTGTCAGTGGGCCAAATTTTTAAAAATATATATTTTTCTTTTCTCTTTGGGGGTCAAGGCCATGATCTTCAGCCTGGACCCCCAGGTGGGGCTCATTTGTACCCATTCATTGTCTTGTACATTTGGTCTTACCACCACCGATGATATGCCAAGTCCCTCTGAGAGATGGAGATGGAGAAACTCCCAATGTGGGGAATTCCCTCACCCTTCTCTGTTGTTGGTCTTGCTTGGGGCTGGCAAAGACCCCTCCTCTGTCACCATCGTCTGTTTGTGCACCTTTTGTGTGCCAACAAGTCATCCAGGGAGTTGCTGGGAAGGCCATGAATTGGCATGACCAGGTCTTGGGCTAATTTGAAGGCCTTCCAGCACATTTTTGTCAGTGTTATGGCAAGAGTGTGCCAGAAGGACTGCAGACTATTGGCCCTTATATCTTTTACATTATGTTTCCTTATTTAATTCCTTCTATATTATAATATATTTGCACTTTGTATAATGCTAATTGTCCGATTGTATTCGGCTCGAAGGGCCGAATGGCCGACTCCTGCATCTATTTTCTTTGTTTCTATGTTTCTATGTATTCTTTGTTTGTTGCTGACTGAACTATGCAGATTGTCTGATCAGACAGATCAGAATATACTTTGTACACTGAGGATGGACCTAACAATTAATGTGATGACACAACAACAAAATACTGCGGATGCCGGAATCTGAAATAAAAACTGAAAATACTGGAAATATTCAGCAGGTTTGGCAGCATCTGTGGAGAGACAGAGTTAAGGTTTCAGATCGATGACCCTTCGTCAGATGTGGTGATCCTGCTTATATTTCCAGAGTCAACCAATTAACATTCTGTGGGCAAGCTCCCTGCCTGAAGAATGCTTCTTGTTGAGAGTGTGCTTGTTTGTGGTGGAAAATCTTGTACTGCTGTGGGAACATAAGATGCATTTTAAAGGGGCAGTCTGTTTTTCTTGGCATACTGGGAAGAGGAAGAAAGAGAATAGTTTCAGAATGCTTGCTTCTAGTCAATCATCCCTTGAAAGAGTTTTTTAACCTCACATCTTTAAACATATTTACCCCAAATAATTATTACCATCTACTATAGCTGTATGATGCATTTACATGTAACCACGTCCAATATTAGCTCCATGACAACACATGGGTATCGTATACGTCTGCCTAACAATTTGAATTTTTCACCTCTTTCACTTTGTTTGTAGAAGACAGCACATAACAAGAAGGATGGAACCTACATGGAGGTAGCACCCCCCCGCCCTCCCCTCGGCCAATCCTCTTATCTTGTTTGTGAAAACAACCCTTAATATTCTAGGTGAAGATAGCATTAAAGAAACATGGAATAGGGAAGCAGGAAGCCTGGCCCTAATGCACAATCCACAATAGTCTTCTCCTGTTCGTTCTTTCCATCCTATTCATTCACTTACTTGTTGGCACCAGAACGTATACTGAATCACAATAGAATGTCACTTCTGCTGAAAATTGGATCTACGGGAGGTCCCATAAGGACATCTTTGTAACATATGTTCAAATTCCCTTTCTTTGTTGAAGAAAGCAGATTAAAGATACAGTGACACCAAGTATGTCAGCAACACACATCATGCAGTGTTGCTCATTTTAATCATACCAAGCACTAGGCTCAGGTGCATCCACCCTGGAAGATTGTGATGTTGAGGCAGATGAGAGTACAGCGGGTGATACTTCAGAACACAAGTGAGCAGCAGCAGAAGTTGGTGGCAGAGGAGAAGCAGGAACCTACTTTATGAAGTGCCAACTAAAGCCCATCTTGAACAGATGAGGTTATCGATCCATACCTTAGGGGACCTGTTTTTCTGAGCATAAAGCATTGCTGCAGTCACTGGACTATGTTAAGCAACTTTCAACAGATGAAGAGTAGTGTGGAGCAGCTGACTCACCACATCTGTACTGTATTAATGATAAAAATCACAACACTGCAGTCCACGATAGAGTGTGTGGCAACTCCAGGGACCGTTGTACCACTGTCCACAAGGCAGAAGCTCTAAGGTCAGTCATGCGATCTCTTATGAATGTTCAGACTGCTGCCATAGAGGGTTTTCGCTCCATTGTGCAACATACCCTCTACTCTGGCCTAGATAGGATTGGGGATCAGGTAGAATGAATTGTTGATTCGGAATAGCAATCTCATTGTTGGCATTGGATCAGTGTGCATGGTGGGATAATGCTCAATAGATCCATAGGAGTTCTGCAGAAACCTGTTAGTACCCCACATCAAAATCTACAGCAAGAGGCATACATACCTCTATTTCCTATCTAGGAATATGCCCAATACAATAACAGTCCTGTCTCCATCTTTGCAAATTTGTCATTAGTTATAGGGGTCGAAATTGCTGTCGGTGCACTCAGTGTAAAATGGCGGCATGACTGCCCTTAAAGGGGTGGTGGCCCTGCCATCGTCAACATTTTTTTTTGTCGGCTGACTGCCAGGTCGGCCCAACAATTATACCCCCGGGTTCAGCCAAGCCACCAGCAGGCAGCTTGGCACCCCCTCTTGGGTGCCAGGCCGCTGGGTTGGCCGAAAACCTCCCTGGTGGCCCAATGGACCTAATAAAATGAATGCAGAGTTCGCAGCGGCTCTCCCCTTTAACTGAAGGGGAGAAACATTGTGATGGGCCAGCTCGATGGCTTCATCAGCACAGCGCTGATGACTGACAGCGGCGGACGCTCCGTCCCATCCCGAAATCCACCCCGCTAGTGACAGCCATTCCATTCCGCCCCCACTTCCACCCCCATGATAAGGCCACTTCTGTCTCGCTGGAAAAAAACCCCACAAAGAGCTGAATTTCCATTGCGATGGCCAGAACACTTCAAAAACGGTAGCTGCGCTCCGTTTCGGACAGAGATGAATTTCTACCCCATAGTGTCTTCCCGTTTCAACACCGTTTACAAACATCCCAGTTATGCCACATGATTAAACCTTTGCAAGAACAAACTTGCAGACTGCTTTCCCCAAATCTTGCTGCTTTCCAAATTTCAAAAATCACAATACCTGCCCAGTTAAATCACTACAGGACTTTAAGTCCTGTAACACATCACATTTCCAAACTATTGAATGCCAAGCTCCCATTTATAGCTTTCCACACCTGGAGCTCACCCACAATATAAAAATTAACTTGACCTCAGAAATTCATGCAGTATCAGCACACTATGGGTTACATAGAATGAAAAGCAGAGAAACAGGCCATTCGGCCCAACTGGTCCATAATATTCTCCACATATAAGGTGGATGGGTGGGAATTGTGCTCTGCCCTACTTCAGGTTGTGCTTACACCTAATCAGAAGACTTAGCGTACTGTTGCTCGGATAAGTCTAGCTTAATCCGCCCCTGCTTGTGTATACGGTGGTGTGTGCAATTCTCCTGGGAGCCTTGCATTCCTCCTCCTCTTGTTCCTCCACATAGCATAAGTAGAGACAAAATCCCATAAAGAGACTGATTTGCTGGGAATATTTTCAGCGGTTCTCCTGATCGGCCACCCTAACTCAGGTGGAGAATTGGTGGAAAGTCCATTTATGCATCTATCCAGAATTTCTGCCGATCTTCTGCCGAAGTTATGGAAATCGATCTGGAGAACCCCCCTCAGGACATTCCTGGCAATTGTCTCAATTTGTAGGCAACAAGCAAAAAATGCTTGTGGTAACCACTATGGCACAAACATTTGCTGCTGAAACCAGCTGCTGAACTGGTCTAAAATAAAACTTGAGGAAAAAGACTTGAAACAATCAAACAGTATTCATGTAACTTGTTGGCTGTCCCTTTCCATTTATTTCCATTTAAAGGATTGGTCTGGCAATTACTTGGACACCTAAGCTATATGAGCTAAATTATGAAGGAGTATACTTATGGCATTCATAAGAGGAAATAGTGTGGGTGTCGAGATGATGTGACATTTGGCCAGTTCAAATGTGCACCAGAAATGTGCATTATGGGCAGATTTCCCTCTGGAGTTATGCCAGCTCTCCTGCTGTAACTGATCTCTGCCCATACCTCTGGGCTTTTACACTCCTATTATGCACATTGATGGAGTTTAGTGGAGCCAAAAATAGATCCTAATGTGTCCTAAAATGTGCGTGATGGTAAGGAGATAGTGCTTCATGATATTCCCAAGTAATTAAATGAAGCCAAGTGTGATTTTCCATCTGCTTAGGATGACGGTTTTTCCTTCACCCATCCTGAGGGAGACTAAGGGGAGTTCTATGAGTGATAGAACTCTTAAAGGATCGGGGGGGTGGGGGTTCAACTGGAACTGGTGTTCAGCATGGAAGTTGCCTAGAAGTTACTGTCATTACCTTTAGTTGCTGAGCCTATCTATATGACAGAACAGTGGAAGTCAGTGTTGTGCAAAACTTGCATGGTGTAGTAGTTTCTGGAAATATCAGTACCCAAGCTAATCCCAGTTATGGACTCCTCCACATTAGGTTCTGTGTGGTGAAAGCTGCTGGCACACTCTCCAATGACTCGAGCAATCTCTGATGTTCAGAAAGTATTTGTCTTTTAAAAGCAAGCCACTGAAGTCGGGGTCCCTGTCCTCATCAACTGAGGATAGATGTGAGCTGGCCCTTTGGGCATAGATTTCTGCTGCTCTTTGGCCATTGTCCCCTTGCTCTTTGTGCTCTGTGTATCACCCAGTGCATGAGCCTCAATCTGGGCTGGATACACTTGTACTAGTGCTTTGTGGGTTAAGATTGAGGGGGGGACACAGGTGTAAGCTTCATGCAGGCTGCTGGCCCATGAAAGCTTCATGCGGCACACTTATATAAAGAAAAGAGGATACCTTGGTGTTAAAATTTCCACTTTTGTGTGCTTGGTGCATGCAATGAGTGCGTAGTGCAAAATTGCACATGGCCATAATGGATGAAGCTCATGGGTTTGGAGTGTGCAATTTTGTAATATGTGCCCCTGAAATGCAGTAGGAGCACAGAAGTGGAATATTTGCCCATTATTGTCAGCTTCATGAGATGGACTCCACTGAATGAGTGATGTGGAACTGGTCAACACTTTGCGTCAGTTTTAGCGAGTTAATGAATATGATGGGGGGAGGCGGGGGACTAATCTTGAACTGGAGCTAGGCCTGTAACTTTTCTATTGCCTGCTTCCTCTGTGTCCTAGATGTGCCTAAAAAGAATAAAAGGGTGGGTTCTCTCCCCATGTGGTTTCTTTCCTTCTTGCTACGTGCAATCTTTTCTCAAAAAATAGTAAAAGGGATTGATTAAATGGCAGGGGGATATACATGGATACGGATGTATGAGAGTACTGCCCACAGGGGTATGAAGACCGGAACATGCATCATGTGGGTTCAGTAGATAGAAGGACATGCCAGAGGGAACCACAGTTGAGAATCCTGGCAGAGGAGCTGTTAGTGGGTGTTATGTTTCTCCACATTGTTTTGCGGAAATTCAATATGAATTTTCTGTTTGTACAACCATATATAGAACTGATCAATTCTTTTCAAACTGATTCCTTTGAAATTTTCAAACAAACTCTTTTGATGTGAACAGAATAGTTCATTTTTATATCCCAGAAAAGAACTTGCTGGAATTCCTGGATGAAAATAAGTTTTGTACAGGAATCTGAAGTAGACTCATACTGCTTATGTATTGTGATTGGATTTAACAGAACAGCTAATAACTAAAGCTAGACAAAATATATTTTATCAGTGGGAAAGGTTGCTGTTGCAAAGTATATCCTAGTACATAATGGATAATCACAGCAAGGTATTATGAAAATACTCCTGAAATGCATTTTTCATATTTCATTAATTAACGATTACAGGGAGATCTCCTACCTTGGTACATCTGGGGAGATCATTGAACTTCTTGTAGCACTGCAGCCAGGGCCATTGAGCAGTATGGTTTGCAATAATGCCACTACCTCCTATCAAACATCCCGATCCATTCTTCTGATAATTTGATAACCATCTGGGGAAATAGTAGCTCTCTCCTCCTGGCACACTTGGGTCTAATAAAATGTCTACAACCCCATCTGAACAACAGAGTGCTGTGCTGCTGCCATGACTGCTGTGTGACATGTCCGATGGTTTACAATCATACTTTATTCCTCTTTCGCAATTACTACTGCAGTGCCACTTTAAACTGCTGTGGGCCTTTATGGAGGGGAACCTTATACACCAGACTAGGATCATTACCAAAGATTAACTTCAAAATACTCACTGAACATTTTGTTCAATATATGGAACCAATCATGCACAACCTCCAGAAACATGGGCCTTAAATTTCCATGGGGTTTCTACCAGTCTCCTGCTGTAACTCCGGTGGGAGACAATCAAAAAACACATGGAAAAGGCATAAACAGCTGAAAAAGACTGTATGTTGTTTCTGTAGGGGGTGGTGTTTTGGTCAGGTTTCTCTGACTCCTTGGTGTTTTCGAGGCGCCCCACACCTTGGATTCTAGATTGTGGACTGATTTGGGGGTTGTGAGAAACTGAGACAGAGTCAGTTGGGTAGGATGCAAAACTGGTTTTATTGTGTTCAAGCAGAGTAAAAAGGCATGTTTTTAATAATCACAGTAATCAGGTACAAATAGGGAGAAATGACAACTCAAATGCTCTATATTTGGGAAGAACACATAACACATGTAACAGATTAAAAGAACTCAGTCCTCCCACCTCCCAAAATACTTATGCACTAAACCTGGAAGGGGAAAACACACAAGAAAATCAACAGGTAGGAACAGTAATAAAAACTCAACCTCCCAGACCCACTACCTAGCTAGGTTAGAAGTCTGGGGTTTCAGGGACCATGCTCACCAATTCCCTTTTTACAGTTCCAACTCCAAGGTTCGCCTTAGTTGTCCTGGTCCTGTTCCAAACTCTGGGGTTCGCCTTAGTTGTCCGGGTTCTGTAGTCTGTACCCCCGGCCTCGTTGGGGACTTCAACCTGCATCTCTTCTTCAGTTAGGCTGAGTCCGCTGATGCGGTATGGTGCGTATTGGACTTGTGGGGTGAGTATTCACTTTTCCTTGGTCAGGGTAGTCTTAAAAGTTCTGTTCGGTAATGTTTTACCCCTTGGTAGCGTAGGACCAGCTTGTAGAGTGGAAAAATCTTTGTTTTTTCTTCGGTTTTGTCGGGTTGGTTCCGGTTGACTGTTTGGTTGCGATGGTCCGAAACTTTCAGATAGTTGTTTTGAAAACCTGTTTGCTGTCGTGGTGCTGTCCTTCTGGGTTTTAGAGATTCCTTTCGCTGATGTTTCGGGGTCCCACTTTTTGAGGCTGGTGTTAAACTTATGCAATGAGACTGCTACCTTAATAGTGTCTCTAGAAGCACCCCTAACTGCCAGAACAGGCCTTCAATTATACTAAAACAGGCTTCCTTATCTTCGCGCCAAATCAGTTCTTGGGCTTTGTTTAAACTGCTCTGTCCATTGATTTTCAAATGTCTCCTTTGTCAGTGTTTTTGGTGGGCTAGTCAGCAGTAACTCGATTAGGGTGTGATGATGTGCTATCACTGGTTTTGCATTGTTTTAGGATTGTCCAGTTTCATAGCCATCTATTTGGGCCCATGATTTCCATAGTGGTTGATTGGGTAATTGGCTTCTTGCATATTTTGGATGAATTCTGTAGTTTAGATAATGGCTGGTAATTTGATTATCTCTTCGGGGGTGAATTGGTGCTGCATAGTTCCCCCAGACAGTCTGGGATCCTTAATACATGAATTTGCTTCACAGAGGTTAGCCCCACCTCCTGTATTCGGTAACTCTTTTTCACAGCCAATATGTTGTAGAATCTTAAAATTGATATGCTCCTTTCCATAGATATTTAGGAGATCTCAGGCTTCTGTAATTTAGGTCCCTCTTGAATTCTCTTTCAAAAAGTCCAAACACTGGGGGGGGGTTCCATGAGGTTGGCCCCCTTATGCCTTTTTCCTTTTAAAACTTAGATCTCCACTTGAAAAATCCAAAGCTCATTTTTAACAGTGCAAGAGGAGCTTTTCTTGAATTTTCAGGGAGAGGGACCCATGGGAATTTTTGGGAACCCTTCATTTCTCTGAGGGTTCTGCCAGAGTTACGGCGGGAGAATGGTAGAATACCTGCAAAATTGCCGGGCCATGTGCTCTGGTTTAGTTTCTTCCCTGCTGTTTTCCCATCTGGATAATTGAGATCCATATTTAACATTCTGTCCTTTTTTTGCACGCCTTTCTGCAAAACATATTTCCATTTCCTCCTCTCCCGGAGATCTACAATGAGTACCAAAAATTCCTTTATTTTACTGTCCTTGACCTTAATCCAGACTGTCTCAGCTGTATCAGCCAAAGCACTTACATCATTTTCTTCCTATGGATGCAATGTCCTCTCTTATCCAGACTGCCACTCCTCCACCGGTTTTATTGTGCTACGTCTTCTATAGGTTGTGTACCCTGACATATTAATCTGACAGTTCCAGGTCACCATACTTTGCCTTCAACAATTGGCAAGTGGAAGTGTTTTCGATTCCAAAACAGGTTTCATATGTTTATAGCATTAATATAAAGGGCTAAACTTTCACCTTCATTTTCGGCGAGTTTTCGGCGGTTTTCTCGGCGAGACAACTGTTTTTGCGAGAGAAACCGCCTGGCGAAAGTTTCTCCCTTAGTTTTTAATGGAACCGCCCAAATCTCAAAACGCCCGCCGGGAGCAAACTGCCGATGTGCACCGCCGAGAAAATCGCCAGGGCATAAGTTTGGCCTCAACGGAAGCCCGTCCAGATCACCGAGGGAACCGCCCTGTGAAAGCTGCTTAAACAGGGTGGTAGGTGAGCACTCTGCAAAGAAAGGTAAGTTAAAGAGTCTTTATTTATTTTTCGGGCTTCATGGTGATCCACCATTACAACCTTAACTCTGGCTGGTCGGCTTTCCCAGGCCTCGGCAAACCCGCCAGCTAAAGGAAAGCGACGACTGCTGGATCCAGGAGCTAAATGCCTTTCCACTTACTTGCTGGATCCAGCATCCCTGCCTCACCCACCCCTTGAGATTGGAAATCCCCCCCCCCCCCCCCGCTCCCCCCGCCCACCCCGAGGCCTCTGAACTCCTCTGGCCCCCGATCGTCCTCCGGCACCCGACCAATCCCCCCACAATGCTCTTCCGGCCCCGATCTTCCGGGCCTGATAATCCTGCAGCCCCCGAGCACACTTCGCCTATTCCTCCCTCCCTCCCTCCCTCCTCTCTGCGGCCTTGTGCTGCAGGCCTACCCGCCCGCAGTCAATCAGCCTCTCCATCTGGCAGGCTGCGTGCGGGAAACAGAACTTTCAAATGCTAATCAGACCCTGCCGTTAAATTTGGCAGGTACTGCGGGATCCCGACCACTTTCTAGCACCCCCTGTGCCCAGCCCAGCCCCAGATTAAAATTTTGGCCTTGGTGTCAGATCCCAATCTATACTAGCAGAGTTCAAGTGTAGAACAAATCTCCAACAACCACATAAAAGCAACTCTAACTACGCAGCTGGCATTTTAATTTCTCATGGCAGCTGTTGTTAAGATTTCTCTTACAGAAGCTGCCTATTTAATATTATTTCTGTTAAATTATGGGTAGTCATTCTGTGGACTTGTACCCACAAGGAACCCAAATGAAATGAAATTACATTGTGCAGTCTTAATATATTTCTCAGTGGATGACACAAATTACCCTCGGTGTGTGTCAACGGATCATAATTCATCACTCCCACACAGGTCTTCAGGCGAGTCACTGATGGAACTGGTAACGTCACCAAGCACAATAAAGGCTGTTCAGCTGTGGTTGGCTTTTAGTCACATTATCAAGATAATATAGGAGGAGTGCTGCACTGACTTTTGCCTGTGCTATATGTGTGACCAGGGAAACATGGATGAAATCACTGGACTTAAATCTGCAGAACATTTCTTTAACCCAATTATGTTAACTCTCAGATTGATGAAGACAAAAAAACTCCCTCCAAAGATAAATAAAGGCATTAATGTATGCTTTTATGTTGTTATTAATGGCAACCTTGTTATGAAATCATAATCTTTGTTTTACTTTAATTTTTCCATTATTCCTATTATTTATTATTCCAAATCTTAACAGAAAAAAGTAACATGACTTTAACATTATACTGTATTTGCCAAATATTTAAACACTATTTTGCTGTTCCCTTTGGAAGATGCTGACTTGTACTGTTCCATAGGCAGCCCTCCAGATAGCCATTCATTATTAGGATAATTTTGAGACTTTGGGCGCACAATGATAAAGGTGGGGAGCATAGAACGGAAATTGCAGTGGCCTAGAAATCGGCTAAAGCCGGTAAATGTGCGGTGCCACCATGGCGCGAGGCTTCCTTGTGCCAGTAAAAAGATTGCAGGCAGCATCGAAACTTGGTACTGCCTGCTCATTATCATCACTGTGGCATTCAGCTCAGTGCTGAATGCACTGAATGGCTGAATGGCCAGCAAGAGCTCTGAGGTAGGTCAGGACCTGGGGCCAGGATTGGGTGTGGGTTGGAAGTCGGGGCCAGGATCGGGGGGCGGGGGGAGGTCAGGGCCAGGATCGGGGGTTGAGGGGAGGTCAGAGCAAGGATCAGGAGGGGGGAGCTGAGGTCGAGGCCAGGATCTGTGGGGGAGGTCAGGGCAAGGATCGGGAGGGGGTGGGGATGAGGTCTAGGCCAGGATCGGTGGGGGAGGTCAGGGCAAGGATCGGTGGGGGAGGTCAGGGCAAGGATCGGGGGTGGGGGGCGGTGGTAGTGAGGTCGGGGCCAGGATTGGTGGGGGAGGTCAGGGCAAGGATCGGTGGGGGAGGTCAGGGCAAGGATCGGTGGGGGAGGTCAGGGCAAGGATCGGGGGTGGGGGGGGGTGGTAGTGAGGTCGGGGCCAGGATTGGTGGGGGAGGTCAGGGCAAGGATCGGCGGGGGAGGTCAGGGCAAGGATCGGTGGGGGAGGTCAGGGCAAGGATCGGGGGTGGGGGGTGTGGTAGTGAGGTCAGGGCCAGGATTGGTGGGGGAGGTCAGGGCAAGGATCGGTGGGGGAGGTCAGGGCAAGGGTTGGGGGCAGGGGGGAGGTCGGGGCCAGGATTGGTGGGGGAGGTCGGGGCCAGGATCGGTGGGGGAGGTCAGGGGAAGGGTTGGGGGCGGGGGGGAGGTCAGGGCCAGGATCAGTGGGGTAGGTCAAGGCAAGAATCGGGGTGGGGGGGATGAGGTTGAGGCAAGGATCAGTGGGGGAGGTCAGGGCAAAGATCGGGGGTGGTGGGGAGGTCGGGGCCAGGTTCAGTGGGGGAGGTCAGGGCATGGATCGGTGGGGGAGGTCAAGGCAAGGATCGGGGGGTCAGGGAGGTCGGGGCCAGGATCGGTGGGGGAGGTCAGGGCAAGGATCGGGGGTGGGGGGGATGAGGTCGAGGCCAGGATTGGTGGAGGAGGTCGGGGCAAGGATCGGGGGATGCGGAGGTCGAGGTCAGGATCGGGGGGACCTGGAGGTCAGAGCCAGGATCGGGGGGAGATCGGAGAGGGCTGGAGGTTGGAGTCTGGAGTAAGATCGGAGATGATAATGGTAAATACTTACCTTTTTATCATTCAGCACTGTTTAACATTTGTTTTCCCGGAAGTAAACATCAAATGCAAGACAAATTTGCAAGAGGGTGCAGAAGCCAGCATTAGGCCTCTTATTTGAATATTCCATCCGGTGCGGCCCTCGCCGGAAGTGGACAGTAGCGAGGTGGATTACATTTTTTCCATGAAACCAGCATTAACAGCCAGAGCTATACCACCTAATCTCTAGGCCAGAGGGTTTCAGATAATTCTAGCCTATTCAGTTGCTAATTGCTGCGGCAGTCCAGAGCCACAATTTCGTGGAAGTCTTCCAATCAGTCACACTCTAGTAATGTGTTCTAACAATCAAATAGTGAAGTAATGTGGAAACAAATCATTATAGAGGCTGACCAACTGAGATGGTCCTAGCAGTAAAACAAAGAAAAGGATGTAATTGTTAATGGATAACTGAAATTTGTCCATCAGCATTGATTTACTGATAGAGAATGCACATGTATATGGATTCTTGTATATCGTATATTCAGTATATGGATTCCTTGATTTTATTTGTTGGACTTCAAAATGTTAGCACTCTATAATATAGCTCCAAAGACGTACCAAACAGTATAATAGTTTATTAGGGTTCTGGTACTGTATAATACAGTATAATAGTATAGTACTATATACAAGAATGATAGTATGTTATACTGCAGTTAGATCACAATTAGATCTGTACTAGAACCCATTCATGTTTTTTTTTATTTTTGATCCTCAACCATACTGACTCTGCCTGAACCTATTTTTGTGCATTAGTCCTCTCTGTTCCCTTCTTCACCTATATTGCCACTCCTCCTCCTTTCTTACCTACTCTGACCCTGTTAAAAATATATATTTGGTTCCCACTCCTACCCAGCTTACAGTCAAGTTTCTGCTCGAGATGAATTCTGGAGCAATTCTCGGGTGCTGCACAATCCCGTGCTGATTTGCGCACCTTCATGTCCCACTCCAATTTCCTCCCTGGTGCATTAAGAGCAGGAAGCCCAGACTGATAAGTCTGAGCTGGTACCTGGGCAGGTAGGGATGAGTGACATTGGCTGCAGTGAAATGCTTGGGAGATCTGGGCAGAGCACAGATGATAGTGTTCCTGTTCTACACCCAGAGAAAGCAAACAAGTAAGTATATTTCAATGGCTGAATCACATGAAATATTAGTTCCACGGGAATTTGTCACACATTCTTGTAACTGAGTGAATGCATTGGTGGCAGTGAGTGGGTGAGTGTTTATATCGAGTGACAATAAAGAGGATAACAAAAGTGATATTAGTCCTCAGCTTAGGGAGGCATCCAACTTTCAAACCTCAAACTCCATCTACAGTCTCCATACCAAGTGATAAAAGTGCCTCTCTTCAAAAGAACTGAGGAATCAGTAATTGTTCAGCTCCCCTCTCCCTCTGTACTGGTTTGTTCTCAGCAGTTATGTATCCTCTTGTCCTAGAAGCAGAGAAGCAGAGGTTAGTAGTTCACATTGTTCAGAGGAAATACAAGAATAAGTGAGGGCAAATGTGCAGGCAACAGTAGATGTGATCATATGAACATACATCATGCGGCTGCACTGGTAAGAGTGAAAACCAGAGCACAGCTTCCTAAAATAGTTGTGAGTAAAGCCAGTTTTTAGGTTAGCTGTTGAGGATGTCAAAGGTGACCTTTGCAAACTGGCCATGCAAGGTAAGTAATTAAAGGAGTGAACGATAGTGTGAGGGGAGTGAAAGTGTACAATGTGCCATACATACTTTGGAGTCCTATTTAAGAAAATGTTGTGGTGCTTGGGCCAATCTCAACAGAGACTAACTGAGGCCTCTGAACCTCTTGTACACATAAGCCTTTGTCCTTTGGGAGTTGCTGTGCACATTGCCATGGGTTACCACCTTCTCCCATGCACTTTATATCACTCTTCCATGCGGCCTGCAGCCTTGGGTGCCAAAGATAATTGCCCTTATGAGACATATTACCTCCAACAGGACCTCAATGTCTCACATCATGGGTTCTTGGTGCTGTTGCTTCAGACTGTTCCATCGTCTGTTTTATCACAATGTAAATTGTGTCTCCACAAACCCTTCTCCCTTTAAAACCGAGCTGAAAGTTTTTAAAGCCTGCTACATGCCAAATCTCTCACCCACAGTTATGAACTCTCAGTACAGGTTTTAGACAAGCTGAAAGCATGCTTGCTTCACCATAATGAGGCAGAAATCTGAACATGGCCCACATCCAACAATGCACCTGCTTCTCTCCAAATCTGCACCTGGATCGGAACATTTGCCCCATTAAGTAGAAGATTTAGCTTTGTAATTATGCTGTGGAATTTTAATGTGCACTCATCTGCAATTCATTTCTCTGATATTTTAACAGTGGGGTTAACCTGCTTATTTTAAACAGGTTAATGCTTTTCATACTATAGCAGAAAAAGCATTTGCATAGGAACATGTTAAACATTCATACTCTAAAATCCCTTAGTTCAAAACTTGTGAGTTTTGCAGTGTACTTTGAAAATCATAAAATGGGACCATAAGCTGTATAATAACAATGGGTAAAGGACCTCTAAGTTGATCACTGCTTTTTGTCTCACAATTTGTAGACAACAACAACAACAACGGCAATTTATATTTATATAACACCTTTAATGTAGTAAAATGTCACAAGGCACTTTGCAGCAGCATTATAAAAAAAAATTTGACATCGAGCCACATAGGGAGAAATTAGGACAGATGACCAAAAGCTTGGTCAAAGAGGTAGGTTTTAAGAAGCGGGAAAGAGAGGTAGGGAGGCGGAGAGGTTTAGGGAGGGAGTTCCAGAGCTTAGAGCCTTGGTAGCTGAAGGTGCAGTTGCTCAAAAGGGCAGAATTGGAGGAGCGCAGATATCTTGGGGGTTGTGGGGCTGGAGGTGATTACAGAGATAAGGAGGGGTGAGGCCATGGAGGGATTTGAGAACAAGGATGAGAATTTTAAAATCAAGGTGTTGCTTAACCAGGAGCCAATGTAGGTCAACGAGCACAGGGGTGATGGGTGACCGGGACTTGGGGCGAGTTAGGACACAGGCAGCAGAGTTTTAGATGACTGCACATTTACATAGGGTAGCCAGGAGTGCATTGGAATAGTCAAATCTATAGGTAACAACGGCATAGCTGAGGGTTTCAGCAGCAGATGAGCAGAGGCAGGGACTGAGTGGGGTGATGTTACAGAGGCAGAACTAGGTAGTCATAGTTATGGTGCGGATATGTGATCGGAAGCTCATTTCAGTGTCAAATATGACACCAAAATTGTAAACAGTCTAGTTCAGCCTCAGACAGAAGTTGGGGAACGGGGTAGAGTTAGTGGCTAGGGAACGGAGTTCCTGGTGGGGACCGAAGGCAACGGCTTCTGTCTTCCCAATATTTAGCTGGAGGAAATTTCTGCTCATCTAGTACTGGATGTCGGACAATCAGTCTGACAATTTAGAGACAGTGAAGGTGTCGAGGGAAGTGATGGTGAGGTAGAACTGGGTGTCATCAGCATACATTTGGAAACTGATGCTGTGTTTTCAGTATAATGTTGCTGAGGGGCAGCGTGTAGATGAGAAATAGGACGGGCCCAAGGATAGAGCCAGAATTAACGGTGCGAGAGTGGGAAGAGAAGCCATTGCAGGTGATTCTCGGGCTACGATTAGATAGATAAGAATGGAACCAGGCGAGTACAATCCCACCCAGCTGGACGACGGTGGAGAGGCGTTGGAGGAGGATGGAGTTGTCAATGTGTCAAAGGCTGCAGACAAGTCGAGAATGACGAGGAGGGGTAGTTTACCTTGGTCACAGTCACATACGATGTAATTTGTGAAGACATCAAAGTTGAACGTGTTTTAAGAGTTAAATTATTTCTTGTACCAGTATCAGTGAATGTTCCCTTGGACCTGCCAAAGAGGAACACCTTTTTTCAATAGTTGAGATTAATCTGCTGATTTTGGCAGGTTTATGAAAATAAGTCAGAATGCTCTGATGGCACATGAGTCATGTTTAGGCAGCTGCTTCGTAACAAGCCTAACTACTGATAAACATTTGAGAACAAATCAGATGGATTTAGTGGATAAGCTGGGAGTTAGAGGAGTGATTTATCATTTCAAAATGTACATTTTTCTGTAATGGGCAAATTCTAAAACCTTTTTGCAGGATTCGGGATAATTTTCACCTTCACCACTTGGGCGGTAAAGGTACAGCAGTGTCACTATACAGACAACAGAGAAATCTGTGATCACTCCATGCATCTTAATCTAGTGGGCATGGGCTCATTTGGGCTAATGATTGGTGTGAGAACAGAATGAATAAATTTTGAGTGTGGTTATGGATGACTATAAATAGCATATTACATTGCATACTACAAAATGCTATATGCTGTGAATCAATGAAGCTCTATGCCACGAGTGAAGCTCCACAAAATGGCAGCTCTGAAGTCATTTATAAGTTTTGACGTTGTTCTTGACTGACCTGGAGCAATGGTTGTCAGGGAAGGATGCAGGTTTTAAACCAGTGCCGTGCAGCAGAACCTATAATGTTGACCAAAGACATAGAAACATAGAAACATAGAAAATAGGTGCAGGAGAAGGCCATTCGGTCCTTTGAGCCTGCACCACCTTTCAATAAGATCATGGCTGATCATTCAACCTCAGTACCCCTTTCCTGCTGTCTCTCCATACCCTTTGATCACTTTAGCTGTAAGGGCCATATCTAACTCCCTTTTGAATGTATCTAACGGAACTGGCCTCAACAACTCTCTGCGGCAGAGAATTCCACAGGTTAACAACTCTCTGAGTGAAGAAGTTTCCCCTCATCTCGGTCCTAAATGGCTTACCCCTTATCCTTAGACTGTGACCCCTGTGTTATATATGTAAACTTGTATTTACTCTGGACAGCCAACATGAGGGCTCATCCCCTGGAGTCCCAAGGGATCCTATAATCCCTTGGGAACACAGATATTTAAGGGGGCCTCACAGGTTGGAGAGACACTCTGGAGACCTGCAATAAAAGACTAAGGTCACACTTTACTTTGAGCTCACAGTGTTCAGTCTGACTCTTTCTCCATATATAACAACTGGCGACGGGATACAGATAACGAACCCAAAGATGCAGAGAACAGTGGGCATCCTGGAGAAATTCTCAGAGGGAGATGATTGGGAAACCTTTGTGGAGTGACTCGACCAATACTTCATGGCCAACGAGCTAGATGGGGAAGAGAACGCTGTCAAATGAAGGGCAATCCTCCTCATCATCTGTGGGGCACCAACGTATGGCCTCATTAAGAATCTGCTCACTCCAGCGAACCTCGCGGAGAAATCGTACGATGGGTTGTGCACACTGGTCCGAGAGCATTTGAACCCGAAGGAAAGCGTTCTGATGGCGAGGTACCGGTTCTACACCTATAAAAGGTCTGAAGGCCAGGAAGTGGCAAGTCATGTCGCCGAGCCAAGGCGTCTTGCAGGACATTGCGAATTTGAAGGACATTTGGAGCACATGCTCAGAGACTTTTTTGTACTTGGCATTGGCCACAAAACTATACTTCACAAACTTTTGACTGCAGAGACCCCAACCTTGAGTAAGGCCATAGCGGTAGCCCAGGCATTCATTGCCACCAGTGACAATACTAAGCAAATCTCTCAGCACACAAGTGTTGCTACAAGTACTGTGAACAAAGTGATGTTGTTTTCGAATCGCAACGTACAGGGCAGGTCACACATGCCTGCAGCTGCACGTCTGCAGATCAAGGGTGATGAATGCAAGGCCATTAACACCTTGTTGGTGCTGCGGGAGTGTTTATCGTTTCCATTCATGCCGATTCAAAGGGTATGTTTGTAAGGGTTATGGAACAATGGGACGCTTCCAACGTATGTGCAGGCGAGCTGCAAATCCTGTTAAACCTGCAAACCACCGTGTTGCAGAGGAAGACAGATCCACGGAGGATCAAGACGAACCAGAGCCTCAGACCGAGGAGGCAGAGATACATGGAGTGCACACATTCACCATGAATTATCCCCCGATAATGCTGAATATTGAACTAAATGGACTCCCGGTGTCAATGGAGCTGGACACGGGCGCGAGCCAGTCCATCATGGGCAAAAAGATTTTGAAAGATTGTGGTGCAACAAGGCCTCAAGGCCAGTCTTAACTCCAGTTCGCACGAAACTAAGAAATTACACAAAAGAACTGATTCCCGTAATCAGCAATGCTACTGTAAAAGTCTCCGACGATGGAGCAGTGCACAAGTTATCACTCTGGGTGGCACCGGGCGATGGTCCCACGCTGCTCGGCAGGAGCTGGCTGGGAAAGATACGCTGGAACTGGGACGATGTCCGAGCGCTATCGCCCGCTGATGACACTTCGTGTGCCCAGGTGCCCAGGTCTTAAACAAATTTCCTTCGCTGTTCAAACAAGGCATCGGGAAATTCCAAGGAGCAAAAGTGCAGATCCACCTAATTCCGGGGGCGCGACCCAACCATCATAAGGCGAGAGCAATTCCATACATGCTGAGAGAAAGGGTAGAGATCGAGCTAGACTGGTTGCAAAGAGATGGCATCATTTCACCGATCGAGTTCAATGAGTGGACCAGTCCTATTGTCCCAGTCCTCAAGGGAGACGGCACCGTCAGAATCTGTGGTGATTACAAAGTTGTCATGTATGTAACCACAATGTAACACCACTGTATTACTGTACACACTCAACCTAGATGCACACCTTGACTACAAGGGGTGAACTTGTGGGAGACACTCCTTACCTGATCACTCAGGTATAAAAAGGGAGGTCCCACGCAGGGTCATTGTCTTTGGAGTCCTGTGAATAAAGAGTTCAGGTCACAGAGTGACCTTGTCCCCAGAATGTGCCTTGTGTGGTTTCATACTGTAGAGTAAGGACTTTACGTTGGCGACGAGAAACGGGAATTCACGACCCACGAGAATGGCCAGCGGTAGCACAGAGGAATGGTACTGTGTTGGGGAAGACTGGGACGATTTTGTCGAGAGGCTTCAGCAAAGCTTCGTTACGAAAGAATGGCTGGGGGATGCAACGGCCGACAAGCGAAGGGCTCATCTCTTGACCAGCTGCGGACCAAAGACTTAAGTGCTCATGAAGGACTCACTAGCACCCAAAAAGCCGGTGGACAAAACCTTTGAAGAACTTAGCAAATTGATCGGGGAGCACCTCAAACTGGCGAGTAGCATACATATGGCCCGACACAGATTCTACACCCACGGACGTCATGAAGGACAGAGCATACCGGACTTCGTAGCGGACCTCCGGCAGTTGGCCAGCCTCTGTAAGTTCACAGACGCCTGCAGGGGGGAGATGCTAAGGGACTTCTTTATTGAGGGGCATTGGTCATGCGGGAATTTTCTGCAAATTAATTGAGACCAAGGATTTGACCTTGGAAGCGGCGGCGTTGATAGCTCAAACTTTCATGGCGGGGGAGGAAGAGACGGAAATCTTACGCGGCGATGGATAAGGGAGTCAACATCATCAATGTGACTCAGAGCACCGCAGCCAGGCAGGGGCAGTCTGAAGCAATAGACCCCAGAGCAGGACTTCAACAGAGACAATGGCAGGCTGAACGGACATTCACGCCATCATAGTGGACAATGCGGCCCGGGATGGGGCCATTGACACCCACTAATAGGGTACTTAAGAGCAGTCAAAGGGACAGTCAGCGCGGAATGCCTGGCCATCGCCCTTTTGTTCCCAACAATGGAAACTTTAAGTCATGCTGGAGGTGTGGGGGAAAACACTCAGCTAGATCTTGCAGATTTCAACAATTTGTCTGCAGGAACTGCAATCTCAGTGGCCATTTAGCTCGAATGTGCAGGAAGCCTGCAACCAGACTAATATATGAGGCGGATGGACCAGAAGAGGGTTCTTTGAGGCAGGATGACCTTTGGGGCAAATCGATGGACACTGAGGTACAGCGGGTCCATGTGGCAAATATTCACAGTTCATACACCAAAACGGCACCAATGATGATGAGCGTTTTATTAAATGGTATCCCTGTACGCATGGAGCTGGACACTTGGGCCAGCCAGTCACTCATGGGCGTTCAGCAAGTTGAGAAGCTATGGCCACTTAAAGCAGTAGACCCAAATTAGCACGTATTGAGCCACAATTACGGACTGACACAAAAGAAATCATTCCGGTGCTAGGCAGTGCAATGTTGGCTGTCACACACAATGGGTTAGTGAATCGGCTGCCGCTTTGGATTGTCCCGGGCAATGGTCCCGCACTGTTGGGGAGGAGCTGGTTAGCCGAGATGAACTGGAAATGGGGGGATGTTCACGCAATGTCATCTGTGGAGCGAAGTTCGTGCTCACAAGTCCTACAACAATTCGATTCACTATTCCAACCTGGTGTCGGGACTTTCAAAGGCACAAAAGTAGTGATACACATCACCCCGGATGCCAGGCCAGCGCACCACAAAACCAGAGTGGTGCTGTATGTGATGCGGGAAAAGATCGAGAGCGAATTGGACCGGCTGTTGAGAGAGGGCACCATCTCGCCTGTCGAATTCAGTGACTGGGCGAGCCCCATCGTTCCCGTACTAAAAGCGGATGGCTCTGTCAGGATCTGTGGTGACTACAAGGCCACCATCAATTGGGTGTCCCTACAAGATCAATACCCGCTCCCGAGAGCGGAGGACCTTTTCACCATGCTGGCAGGCGGCAAGCTGTTCACCAAGTTGGACCTCACTTCAGCCTATATGACCCAGGAACTGGCCGATGAATCTAAACTACTGACCACCATCACCACGCACAAGGGATTGTTCGTTTATAACAGGTGCCCGTTTGGCATCCAATCAGCGGCCGCGATTTTTCAACGAAACATGGAAAGCCTGCTTAAATCCATTCCTGGAATGATTGTATTCCAGGACGACATCCTCATCACGGGTCGAGACACTGAGGAACATCTCCACAACCTGGAGGAGGTGCTACGCCGACTGGACTGGGTAGACCTGCGACTCAAAAAGTCTAAATGTTTGTTCTTAGCTCCTGAGGTTGAGTTTCTGGGCAGGAGGGTTGCTGTGAAGGGATTCGGCCCACCGAATCCAAAACAGAGGCGATTTGATGAGCAACCAGGCCCTGCAACACATCAGAGTTGCGTTCATTCCTGGGACTGTTGAACTATTTTGGGAACTTTCTGCCGAACTTGAGCACGTTGTTGGAGCCGCTACACGTGCTCCTGTGTAAGGGTTGCGATTGGTTTGCGGGGGATTGTCAGGAACGTGCTTTTGATTGGGCGCGAAACCGACTTTGTTCAAACAAGTTGTTGACCCTGTACGACCCCTGTAAAAAATTGGTTCTGACATGTGATGCATCGTCATATGGGGTTGGGTGCGTGTTGCAGCAGGGCAATGCTGAGGGTCAACTACAACCTGTGGCTTATGCCTCCAGGTCGCTCTCTCAAGCAAACGGGGATATGGGATGGTCGAGAAGGAAGCGCTTGCATGTGTCTACGATGTAAAAAAAATGCATCAGTACCTATTTGGTAGAAAGTTTGAATTAGAAACCGACCACAAGCCATAACATCCCTGTTGTCAGACAGCAAGGCTGTCAATGCCAATGCATCAGCTCGCATACAGCGATGGGCTCTCACGCTGGCTGCTTATGACTACTCCATGCTGCACCGGCCCGGCACTGAAAATTGCGCTAACGCGCTCAGCAGGCTTCCACTGGCCACCACTGAGGGGGCAGCGGAGCAAAGCGCCAAGATGGTCATGGCTGTCGATGCCTTTGACAGCGCAGGCTCCCCCATCACATCCCGCCAGATCAAAATCTGGACAAACAGGGACCCCCTCCTAGCCCTGATGAAGAAATGTGTCCTGACTGTGGATTGGTCGCCCACAAACGGAGCATGCCCTAAGGAGGTCAGACCGTTCCACAGACGGATGGATGAGCTCTCCATCCAAGCCAACTGCCTACTATGAGGCAGCCAGGTAGTTATGCCCCAGAAGGGCAGGGAGGCATTCATCAGGGAACTCCACAGCGAGCACCCAGGCATTGTGCTGATGAAGGCCATTGCCCGGTCACACGTTTGGTGGCCTGGAATTGATTCAGACCTGGAACACTATGTTCGCAGGTGCACGACATGTGCCCAGCTGGGTAATGCCCCCAGGGAGGTCCTGACCCACCAGGACATGGTCACGCATTCATGTTGACTATGTGGGCCCGCTCATGGGTAAGATGTTCCTTATTGTGGTAGATGCATACTCGAAATGGATCGAGTGCATCATTCTGAATTCATGCACGTCATCCACCACCGTGGAAAGCCTACGTGCGATCTTTGCAACCCATGGCTTGCCGGACATCCTGGTTAGTGATAATGGACCATGTTTCACAAGCTACAAATTCCGAGAGTTTATGTCGGGCAATGGCATCAACCACGTCAGGACTGCGCCGTTCAAGACGGCCTCCAATGGCCAGGCGGAACGTGCGGTCCAAATCATTAAGCAAGGTATGCTCAGGATTCAAGGACCCTCCCTACAATGCCGCCTATCGCGTCTCCTGCTGGCCTATAGATCCCGACCGCACTCACTCATGGGGGTCCCGCCCGCAGAGCTACTAATGAAGCGGACACTCAAAACTCGGTTGTCCCTCATTCATCCAGTCCTGACCGACATAATTGAGGGCAAGCGCAAGTCACAAAAAGAGTACCATGACCGTAATGCGAGGGAGAGATATATAGAAATAAATGATCCTGTATTCGTCCCCAATCACGCCATGGGGCCCAAATGGCTTGAGGGCACTGTAATTGACAAAGAGGGGAATAGGGTCATCGTGGTAAAACTCAACAATGGTCAGATATGCCGTAAGCATCTGGACCAAGTAAAAAAAAGGTTCAGCATCGACACGGAGGAACCTGAAGAAGACCATGAGATGGAGCTCACACTACCGCCAGTGAATGAGCAACAAGAGCAATCAGAAGAATGCACAGTCCCTGCGGTCAGCCCGGACAGGCCGGAATCACCACAGGTGACAGACACTCACGTCAGTGTCCAGCAACCAGAGCCCCAACTGCGGTGCTCCACGAGGGAGTGTAGACCACCTGAAAGACTAAACCTATGATCCCAATAAGACTTTGTGGGGGGAGGTGATGTCATGTATGTAACCACAATGTAACACCACTGTATTACTGTACACACTCAGCCTAGATTCACACCTTGACCACAAGGGGTGAACTTGTGGGAGATACTCCTTACCTGATCACTCAGGTATAAAAAGGGAGGTCCCACGCAGGGTCATTGTCTTTGGAGTCCTGTGAATAAAGAGTTCAGGTCACAGAGTGACCTTGTCCCCAGAATGTGCCTCGTGTGGCTTCATACTGTAGAGTAAGGACTTTACAAAAGTAACTGTCAATCATTTCTCCCTGCAGGACCAATACCCACTACCAAAAGCCGACGACCTCTTTGCAACGCTGGCGGGAGATAAGACATTCACGGAGCTAGATCTGACTTCACCCTACATGATGAAGGAACTGGAGGAATCATCGAAGGGCCTCACCTGCATCAACATGCACAAAGGTTTTTTTATTTATAACAGTTGCCCGTTTGGAATTCGATCAGCAGCGGCGATATTCCAGAGAAACATGGAAAGCTTACTGAAGTCGGTCCCGCACACCGTGGTCTTCCAGGACAACATCTTAGTCAAAGGTCAGAACACAGTTGAGCATCTGCAAAACCTGGAGGAGGTTCTTAGTCGACTCAACCGCGTGGGGCTCAGGTTAAAACAGTCAAAGAGCGTTTTCCTGGTGCCTGAAGTGGAGTTCTTGGGAAGGAGGATTGTGGCGGACGGCATCAGGCCCACCAATGCGAACACGGAGACAATCGAGAACGCACCGAAACCACAGAACGTGACGGAGCTGCGGTCGTTTCTGGGACTCTTGAACTACTTTGGTAACTTCTTACCGGGTCTCAGCACACTGTTAGAACCACTGCATGTCTTACTATGAAAAAGGGATGAATGGGTTTGGGGAAAAAAACAAGAAAATGCCTTTGTAAAAGCGAGAAAATTGTTGTGCTCAAACAAATTGCTTGTGTTGTATGATCCATATAAGCGTTTGGTACTAGCATGTGATGCGTCGTCATATGGCGTCGGGTGTGTATTGCAACAAGCTAATGATTTTGGGGAACTGCAACCGGTTGCTTATGCAGTCAGGAGTCTGCCTAAGGCTGACAGAGCCTACAGCATGATTGAGAAAGAAGCGTTAGCGTGTGTCTATGGGGTGAAGAAAATGCATTAATACCTGTTTGGGCTATAATTCGAATTGGAAACTGACCATAAGCCACTAATATCCCTGTTTTCCGAGAGTAAAGGGATAAATACCAATGCATCGGCCTGCATCCAGAGATGGGCGCTCACGTTGTCCGTGTACAACTACGCCATCTGCCACAGGCCAGGCACAGAAAACTGCGCCGATGCTCTCAGTAGGCTGCCATTGCCCACCACGGGGTTGGAAATGGCGCAGCCCACAGATTTAGCCATGGTTATGGAAGCATTTGAGAGTGAGCAATCACCCATCACTGCCCGGCAGATCAAAACCTGGACCAGCCAGGATGCCTTATTATCCCTAGTCAAAAGCTGTGTGCTTCACGAGAGCTGGTCCAGTGTCCCAATGGAAATGCAGGAAGAGATAAAGCCGTACCAGCGACGCAAAGATGAAATGTCTATACAGGAAGACTGTTTTCTGTGGGGCAATCGTGTAGTGGTCCCCAAGAAGGGCAGAGACACCTTCATCAATGGCCTCCACAGTACCCACCAAGTCATCGTAATGATGAAAGCGATAGCCAGATCCCACGTGTGGTGGCCCGGTATCGATGCGGACTTAGAGTCCTGCGTTCACAGATGTAATACATGCTCGCAGTTAAGCAATGTACCCAGGGAGGCGCCGCTAAGTTTATGGTCTTGGCCCTCCAAACCGTGGTCTAGGGTACACGTCGACTATGCAGGCCCATTCTTCGGTAAAATGTTCCTTGTGGTTGTAGATGCATACTCCAAGCAGATTGAATGTGAGATAATGTCGGCTAGCACGTCCACTGCCACTACTGAAAGCCTGCGGGCCATTTTTGCCACACACGGCCTACCCGATGTCTTGGTGAACAACAACAGGCCATGTTTTACCAGTGCTGAGTTCAAAGAATTCATGACCCATAACGGGATCAAACATGTCACATCTGCCCCGTTTAAACCAGTGTCCAATGGTCAGGCAGAGAGAGCAGTGCAAACCATCAAGCAAGGCTTGAAGAGGGTAACTGAAGGCTCACTGCAGGCTCGCCTATCCCGAGTCCTGCTAGCTACTGCAGGAGACCACACTCACTCACTGCGATCCCACCTGCTGAACTGTTCATGAAAAGGGCACTTAAGACAAGGCTCTCATTTGTTCACCCTGATCTACATGAACAGGTAGAGAGCAGGCGGCTTCAACAAAGTGCATACCATGATAGCGCACATGTGTCACGCGAGATTGAAATTAATGATCCTGTATTTATATTGAATTATGGACAAGGTCCCAAGTTACTTTCCGGCACTGTCGTGGCCAAAGAGCGGAGCAGAGTGTTTCGGGTCAAACTTTCAAATGAACTCATTCACTTGGACCAAATCAAACTCAGATTCATGGACTATCCTGAGCAACCCACCTTGGACCCTATCTTTTTTGATCCCCCAACATACACACCAGTGGCAACCGGCACCACAGTCGACCACGAAGCAGAATCCATCCTCCACAGCAGCCCAGCAGGGCCCAACACACCAGGCAGCCCAGCAAGGCCAGCTGCACAGCAGTCCAGCGAGGGCTCAACAAATGATCCAACAATAGCAGCTTTCACACCGAGATGATCAACCAGGGCAAGAAGGGCCCTAGATCGACTCAAATTGTAAATAGTTACACTATTGACTTTGTGGGGGAATGTTGTTGTATATGTGGACTTGTATTTACTCTGTACAGTGACCAGAGGACTCATCCCCTGGAGTCCCAAGGGATCCCATAATCCCTTGGGAGCACAGGTATTTAAGGAGGCCTCACAGGTTCGAAAGACACTCTGGAGAGCTGCAATAAAAGACTAAGGTCACACTTTACTTTGAGCTCACAGTGTTCAGTCTGACTTTCTTCATACAAAACACCCTGGTTCTGGACTTCCCCAGCATCGGGAACATTCTTCCTGCCTCTAAACTGTCCTATCCCATCAGAATTTTGTATGTTTCTATGAGATCCCCTCTCATTCTTCTAAACTCCAGTGAATGCAAGCCCAGTCGATACAGTCTCTACTCATATGTCAGTCCTGCCAACCCGGGAATCAGTCTGATGAACCTTCGCTGCATTCCCTTAATAGCAAGAACATCCTTCCTCAGATTAGGAGACCAAAACTTAACACAATATTCCAGATGTGGACTCACCAAGGCCCTGTACAACTGCAGTAAGACCTCCCTGCTCTTATATTCAAATTCTCTAGCTTTGAAGGCCAACATTCCATTTGCCTTCTTCAGCACCTGCTGTACCTCCATGCCAACTTTCAAATGACTGATGTACCATGACACCCAGATCTGGTTGTACCTCCCCTTTTCCTAATCTTCCACCATTCAGATAATATTCTGCCTTCGTGTTTTTGCCACCAAAGTGGATAACCTCACATTTATCCACATTATACTGCATCTGCCATGCATTTACCCACTCACCTAACCTGTCCAAGTCACCCTGCAGCCTCTTAGCATCCTCCTCACAGCTCACACCGCCACCTAGCTTAGTGTCATCTGCAAACTTGAAGATATTACATTCAATTCATTCATCTAAATCATTAATGTATATTGCAAATAGCTGGGGTCCCAGCACTGAACCCTGTGGCACCCCACTAGTCACTGCCTGCCTTTCTGAAATGGACCCATTTGTTCTGACTCTCTGCTTCCTGTCTGCCAACCAGTTCTCTATCCACGTCAATACATTACCCCCAAAACCATGTGCTTTAATTTTGCAGACTAATCTCTTGTGTGGGACCTTGTCAAAAGCCTTTTGAAAGTCCAAATGCTCTACATTCACTGGTTGTCCCTTGTCCATTTTACTAGTTACATCCTCAAAAAATTCTAGAAGATTTGTCAAGCATGATTTCCCTTTCATAAATCCATGCTGACTTGGACCGATCCTGCCACTGCTTTTCAAATGCTCTGCTATTTCATCTTTAATAATTGATTCCAACATTTTCCCCACCATCGATGTCAGGCTAACCAGTCTATAATTGTGTGTTTTCTCTCTCCATCCCTTTTTTAAAAAGTGGTGTTACATTAGCTACCCTTCAGTCCATAGGAACTGATCCAGAATCAATAGAATGTTGGAAAATGATCACCAATGCATCCACTATTTCTTGGGCCACTTCCTTAAGTACTCTGGGATGCAGCCTATCAGGCCCTGGGGATTTATCAGCCTTCAATCCCATCAATTTCTGTAACACAATTTCCTGACTAATAAGGATTCCCTTCAGTTCCTCCTTCTCACTAGACCCTCAGACCCCTAGTATTTTCAGAATGTTATTTGTGTCTTCCTTAGTGAAGACAGAACCAAAGTATTTGTTCAATTGGTCTGCCATTTCTTTGTTCCCCATTTTAAATTCACCTGATTCTGACTGCAAGGGACCTACGTTTGTCTTCACTAACCTTTTTCTCTTCACATATCTATAGAAGCTTTTGCAGTCAGTTTTTATGTTCCCTGCAAGCTTCCTCTCATACTCTATTTTCCCCCTCCATTTAAACCCTTTGTCCTCCTCTGCTAAATTTTTCCCAGTCTTCAGGTTTGCTGCTTTTTCTGGCCAATTTATATGCCTCTTCCTTGGATTTAACACTATCCTGAATTTCGCTTGTTAGCCACGGTTGAGCCGCTTTCCCTGTTTTATTTTTACTACAGTCAGGGATGTACAATTGTTGAAGTTCATCCATGTGATCTATAAATGTCTGCCATTGCCTATCCACTGTCAACCCTTTAAGTATCATTTGCCAGTCTATCCTAGCCAATTCACGTCTCATACCATTGAAGTTACCTTTCCTTAAGTTCAGGACCCGAGTCTCTGAATTAATTGTGTCACTCTCCATCTTAATAAAGAATTCTACCATATTATGTTCACTTTTCCCCAAGGGGCCTCGCACAACAAGATTGCTAATTAGTTCTCTCTCATTACACAACACCCAGTCTAGGATGGCCAGCTCTCTAGTTGGTTCCTCGACATATTGGTCTAGAAAACCATCCCTAATACACTCCAGAAAATCCTCCTCCACTGTATTGTTACCAGTTTGGTTAGCCCAATCTATATGTAGATTAAAGTCGCCCATGCTAACTGCTGTACCTTTATTGCACGCATCCCTAATTTCTTGTTTTTTGCCATCCCCAAACACACTACTACTGTTTGGTGGTCTGTACGCAACTCCCACTAGCGTTTTCTGCCCTTTGGTATTGTGCAGCTCTACCCATACAGATTCCACATCATCCAAGCTAATGTCCTTCCTTACTATTGCGTTAACGTCCTTCCTTACTAGTGCATTAATTTCCTGACTGAGAGATCTGTTGTTTAACAATCCAGAGATGCTGAGGCAGATTTCTTCTGGATTATGGACTGAGAAATGGCACCGAATAGGCAAGATGGAGTGCTAAATTGGGCAGAAATCAGTTTGGCCTGATTTCTGAATATTTGGCTCTACTCAAGTTTCGGGCTGGGTCTGGAATGGATGGTAGAAGCTCTGTTCCAAAGCAGGAAACATGCCAAAAGGAGTCTAGTAGTTCTGTCTCTGTTTTTCTAGCCAGTGAACGAGCTAGGTGCCAAGGACTGTTTTTATTCCTATTGGCACGTTGTTGCAGTTATCCTTTATTTTTTTGCCGCCAGCGCCATTACAGGCACCAATGAATTCCCAAATAACATTCCTCCAAGCTAACATATTTGGAAGAAGTGGACAACCTAGAGAGACATTTCGGGCTGCCTGAGAGGTATTCCATCCCCACCTGCTAGCAGCTACACTTGAGGCCTGTACTGCCCAAATCCTCACTGTTCAATAGGATGAGGGTGTCTCCAGATGTCATTATCAAATAGCAGAGAACTTTTCCCCTCCCATCAAAAGTAATCAAATTCTCGAAGACATTGAACCAGTTATTGGGCGATCACATAACATTAACACAGAAATGAAATTTCTTTTCATTTTTGCCTGCCCTGTCTTCGCAGTGTCTATTGAGACCGCTGTGTCAACCAGTGAATTGGAGGTGGATCTTGGGATTTATGGCAGAACTAATCCATTGCCCCTTCAGCCTTGACTAATGGGTTAAGATGGCATCTAAGACTTTCCATAGGCTTTCAGAATTTTTGGCCACTGTTGTAACCTCACCCTTTATTGTCATCATCTCTTTAAACTTGACATGTGGAATTTTACTTTTCACCATGAGTGTCCTGTCTAATTCCATCTGATTCTGTATCTACTGCTGTGAATAACAATGCAAATGAGTTTATACTGGAGAGTTAAGTGTTATTTGCATGTGACTTTTTTGGATTAGCACCAATTATTAACCATCTAGAATAGACTTGGCCCTAAAGATGATAATTGATGCTGCTAACTCAAACATCTGGCAGTTAAAAATGGCTGCTTTGTAAAAATAAAATCTAGGTTAATGTTAGTGAGATGGATTTATATATTTAAATCACTGGACTAGTGCTGATTTATTAAAATGCTACACTCTTGATAAGGAAGTTCTCTGCTATTTGAGAATGTGCCCTCATCACCTCTGTCACCTGTTGCAGAACTGGGCTGCCCAAATCCTCACAGTTCAATAGGATGAGGGAGTCTCCAGATGTCATTATCAAATAGCAGAGAACTTTTCCCCTCCCATCAAAAGTAATCAAATTTTGGAAGACATTGAACCAGTTATTGGGCGATCACATAACATTAATACAGAAATGAATAAGTAGGGGTCACAAAAAAACAACTGTAGTGACACAGCAGCTTACGGGCGTGCAATAAAAGCTGCACCAAGCACTGAAGCTGACATTATCTCATCTCCAGTGACACTATAAAGTTCCTATCCAGTCGCATCATGAATTGAGATTGCTGCTTACAGCATTCATATTGTGACTGGACAACAGATGATAATGCTTGCTTTCAAGTTAGCTGTGATCAGTAAAAAAGCACAAGAAACGGCTCGAGAAACATCATCAAATGTACAAGCATATCCTTCCATATCATTTAATATTACGTGGCATAATTGCATTGAAAAGAATGAGAAATTAGGATTTTCAATCCTCAATTAGGATTTCTTCTTAATCAGGATTATTTTGGAGTAGCCTACATGTGGACTATCCATCATTGAAAGACTCACAAACAACACATTAGGATCAAAATATGTCAGACAATTACAGCATTGTGTGTATAAAATATAACATTTCAATTTCCCAGGATGCTTGTCTGTATTGCATTGACACGGAACCAATATATAATCTTAAGAATTTTACATAATTTGTCATCAACATTACTTTTGATTTACTTACATATGGAATCAAAGGGCCTGTTCATAATCCAGGGTTCAGATTCAAGTAGTACTGGATATTCAGGGGGGTTTCCCAATAGTTGCTTTAGTTTTATTTTACATCCCAGGAGCTAAGCTACAAGACATTACTGTGTAATGAAATGCTTATGAAAACATTGATTCATGCAGAACCAATGCAGCCATACAAATGAACACCAACAATGCCAACTGGGGTGGATTATACCTTTTGAACATGATGCCTTGCCCCAGTGATGAAGTACATGGCAGTCTAGTCATTGATTAAATAATTTTCATGTTAGAAAATGGTCAAAGAAAGCAAATGTCACTGACATTTGATATCCTGTGCCCTGGTCCTGCTGGATATACTGGCACATGAGCAATGGCCTTTGTTTTAATGGCTATGGGGCAGTGCTCAAGATATTTTGTTTCCTAAGTGATGAAAACCTGCACGTTTATTTGGATCAGTTCACTGGGGAAAACTGGTAGGCAGTCGTGAAAATATACAGTACAAAGCTCACTGGCGTCTGGCCTTAAACACAGACAAAAAAATAAAGTTTAAGTTAAGATAACAAAGTACTAATATTGACTCTATCCTTGTCCAACAATTTTTTCCACTGCACATTGATCTCATTAAGTGAATGATTTACTGGAATTTCCTCCCGTTGATAGGATTTGATTGTCTTTTCTTTTAACCTCAGGCACCCTGGCCTGGATATTTTCAGGTAAGCCTTTGTAGGCCTTGACACTAAACTGATATTTAAAAATGTCACTTTAGGCTATTCATATTTTTGCTCTTTAACCTGGATGACTGCTTCCTTTTTCTTCACTTTTAATGGAAGTTAGAAATAGTACTCCGGCATGGTGTGCCGATGGTGAATGCACTGGGCAATTATTCTTATCTTGTAAGAATTTTCATTGTTGCCCACCCAGATTGTTGAGTGCCTGGAGTTTACTCACCTTTCATCATCAGCAGCCCGATGCACACAGGTCACTGGCACTTTTGTCCCTTAGAAATGAATCTTTGAAATGATTTAAAGAAAGATCCCTTTGTTGCTGTGTTGTGACATGAAAGAGGTTTTGTTTGAATGACTGCATAGTGTCTGGCACTGGCAATCAAACAAATTGCCCAATACCAGTATTTGTACAGTCTTTAATGTTGTAATATTTTTAGATGATAAAACCGCCATAGTGAACATTTGTAAGGTGAATACAAATCAGCCCCCTTACACTCTTTATTGTCTTGCAAATTGTATTAATGTTTCTGAACAGTCACTTTTGTTATTTATAAACATAAATTTTGTTATTTATGACTGAACAAGTCTGAAACTTCATTTAATAAATTAATGAATATCAATTATCATTTATACTTAACAACAATGCTTAGAAATTAGCCTCCTCAGTACCTCCTGTTATTGCCTTCGGGGGGGCTATAACAGGGCGTTAACGACTTACAGACTGGGCGTGGCGTGATGAACGACTCCCGCTAACTTGGTTGAGAGGTTTTCGGCGGCGTGAACACTTTGCACCACGATCTCCCATATTATAGTGCGCATCGCCCCGGTAGCACCCCGGATCCGGAGTTCGGTTCCACCCTTGCATCATCCCTGGGCGACAACACTGACAACTGCAGGAGGTGTTGTTCTTGAGGCCGGGGACAGAAGCTAAAGGGGAGATTGCCGAGGTAAGTAGGAAAATTGTTGAAAAGGTTACTTGCAATTTTTTCGCTTCCACTTCGTCCATGATCGATCAGCTGCAGTCCATGGGCTGATGGGGTCAGATCATGGCTGTGGTCAGGGACCAGTGCAGAGCCTGCAGCGATGGCCTTTCCCTTTAAGGGAGGGAAGGAGCCTCGGATCGCGGCAATGCTGCACGGCTCATTGTGCAGCGTTGCACACCTACCGCCCAGCCTGCATCCTTTAAAGCTCCTAAAGGAAGCGGAGTGCTAGATTTAGCGCTCCACTTCCTTCCTGGAGCGCAAACACAGAATTTAGAAAAAGCTGGGTATCATTAGCACCTGGCGCTAAGTTTCCCAGCTTTCAAAAGTTGGCTCCGCCAAACAGGTCATGACTGAATTTCTCCCCCAAAGTGTCTTAATCCTCTTTCAACAACAAAACAGATCAAATTTAATAACTTGTGGTGCATGAAAAATATGGGTGTAAAAAATACAAGTTACATTATTAAAATAAAATGGCTCAGATTTTTCTGGCGATGTAAATATAGCGTGATACCAATTTTCACTGCGAACAGATGCTACACTCAAATTTCCTCTATCGTTTGTGTCCTTCCGAGATAATTCCGTCAAAAATCTCTACTGTTCACTAACATAGCCCCCCCGCCACCGCCCCACCCCTCCCCCCCCCCCCCGCACCCTGCCCTGCCCCCATGCAAAAGTCCAAAGTATATGAGTTTTGTGCATTTACACTAGTTCTGAACTGACTGTAAGCAGCATTAATTATTAATCTCTTTGCTGTTTGTGGGAACTTGCTGTGTGCAAATTGACTGCCGTGTTTCCCTGGCTACATTTTAAAATTACTTCATTGGTGTAAAGTGCTTTGGGACATCCTGAGATTGTGCAAGGTGCAATACAAATGCAAGTCTTGCTTTCTTTATATGGAGGGCCAATACAGAAGCTCTTTCAGAACCCAGGGATTAAGGGAGCAAAATTGCCTTGCGCCCCATTTACAGGCGGTAACTTTCCGGGGCTGGGACATTTATCAGCCAGCCTGGAAGTTATGCCCCCGGTGTGGAATTTGGCCCTTCCGCCACTCAACGGAGGTGGAGCGCTATCAGAGGCACTCTGCGTCCTTGGAGGGGCACTCCTGGGACGGTAGCAGTACATTGAGTCCAGTGCCACGCTCTGGAGCCCAGCACCCCAATGGCAACGTCAGCATTATCCACGTGGCGCTGATGCGACAGTAGGCCCCTGCTCTTCAAGTATAGGGGAGAGCCGCTGCACGCTCTGCAGTCCTTTTGGTGGCCCCTTCCCCCAGGCGATAATCTCGTTATGACCCATTAGACCCTCGGAGATGCTAATGGGGCTATAAAAAAGGACAATTTCGCCCCCTAAGAGTTCACAGGGCCTCCCTATAAAGTTTGTTATTTGTGCATTTCCATTAAATGGAGGCAGATGAGAGTGTGCCAAGCAGCATGAAACATTTGGGGACCGGACAAGTATGTATGAATCCACGAACTGCATCTGAACAGTGCTGCATGATCATCTAACCAAATTGTAGATCACCATGGAGACCATGACCACTGCAGGACCCATTGCAATGAAGCCCTTTTGATCCTAAGGGCAGACATAAATTCCCTATGGAATGCTTTGAGTGTGACTTGAAACCTTGAACTCCAATATATAGTACTCTTGTCAGGACTGAGTATGGTGCGCAATCAGATTAGGACAGCCATAATGCAGGCTTCAATAACCTCACAGATGCTCAGAGGCCTATTTTCATGGATGAGGCATTTGGAACAGATGATGGAGTTATCTCTGGAGACAACATCACATCTATACTATCCAGCCACTCTGCCCAAGTGATCCCAGATGCACCAGATAGTGTGCAGATTCAGGCAACCACTGCAGCACTACATATGGCACAGTAGTTTGAGGGCCACTTACTGACCCTGAAAAAAGAAGATACTAAACCACCTCCATCCCAAGAGACACACATTGACACAGAACAAAACCAAGCGCACTTTCTCCTCCCACTGGAGGAGGCAGACGTTTCGGGAAGAGAAGGCATACACCATATCAACGTCATAACATGAAGTACTGGGATAAGAAACACCACAATGGTGTGCTTGCACCACATTGTAGGGTAAGTAATATTGGGTGGACTGTAGGGAAAGTAATATTGGGTGGACTGTAATTCAAATGTACCCAATGGTGAGGCAATTAACATAGTAATAAAGGAATGAAGTGTACATGAGGTAAGACTGGAGCATGGGTGGGGATATTGTATTGTTCCATTTCATTTTGTGGCGATGACTACACATTGTTTGGCACAACCACATAAGTGAAGGTATTGTCAATGAGAGCCTGCCTGAAGATTTTTCCTATCTACAGGTGAGATTCTGCACATATTTCTTCAGGATTCAGGTTGTGGTCCTCGGCTGCCGTTGGTTGTGACTGGGCCTCCTCTGCCATCTGCTCCATGGCAATCTTTCTTTTGGATGGTGAAGTAGTAATCTTGGAGACCTTTACCAGGCTATACTGTAACAAGTGCCCCTCCCAATCGATCAAGGCATCAGAACTTTTTGCTTCAACATTCTGATTATCTGTTCCACCATGCTCCTTGTGCTAGTGTGTGCTTCATTATATTCCTCTTCAAATCTTGTTCAAGCAAGTCATAAGCTAGGGCTGGGGAGGATAAATGCCATAAGATAAATGAATTACGACTGCTACCTAGGCAGTGAGTTTTTATGTGCAGTCTTCTGTACTGATGGTTACAGACCAGATGCACATTAATCAAGTGAAACTCCATTCTGTTTATGAAGTGGATGGGTTTGGGAGTAGGCACCTGGACTGTCACATGTGTGCCATCAATAATGTTGTACACATTGGGAAAACCACATACTAAAAGTGCAGTGCTCTTTCTGGTTATTGGATGGTTTCCATGGGGAAATTGATGAAAGAGTTTGCTCAGCAAAATAAGGCATTTGTCACCTGTTTGGTGCTTCAGTGCACTGCTAGTTGTGAGATATGGCAATTATCCTCTGCTGTTCTTTTGAAGGAAATAGTGGCATAGTAATTCAAGACACTGGCTACCTTGACAACCACTGTTCTGGACCTGGCCAGAATATCTGATTCCAGAAACTTACATGGCCTCAATATTAATGCCACTCCACCCCCCCCTCCTCCCACCCCCCCCCCCCCCCCCACCCCTATGACAGATGGGAGAAGGTCAGGGGAGGGTTAAAGACTTAAATACGAGGAACACGTGTGCAACAAGCTGTGCATATTGGGGGGTCTGATTGTCCTGTCATGGAGAGGAAGAACACTTCATTAACATATTTAAATTGGGCTCCCACTGTGTAATTGGGAGTCTGATTTTAACATTTTCTGCTGCACCGGTTTCCCAGGGTTCAGGAAACCCGGCAGGGAAAGGAAGGCGGGAGGTGCCGGCTCCCCACGGTAAGTGCCTTTTTCAGCATTCCTTGTGGGGCCAGGAGGAGCAGGACTGCTTCCCTCCACCCCTGGCCCCTCAAGGAGGCCTTCGGCCTCTCGCTGTCCCCTGTGGATTGCAGCCTCTCACTTTCCCCCACCCACCCATCTGGCAATTGCCAGGGACCAGATCCAAGGGTCTCCACATGTGGCCTCTTGCCACGTGTTTCCCTCCTGGCCGGTGGCCAGGCTGTCAGTTTGGCCAGCTGCCGGGTGGGAATAGAATTAAAACAAAAAAAGTTAAAAAGGTCCTGCCATTAAGTTTGAGAGAATCTCCACAGCTCCATCCTTGCCGGGTTCTTCAGCTGTTTTCGGCCTCACGCGTACTCTCCACACCTCCCCATAAATATCTGTAATGCAGATTCAACAGTTCATAAAAGGATACTGTAGGTGGAGTAGCTGTAATATTAAGTATTCTATGTTGTAAGAAAAATTGTGTAATATCTCATTTCTAGAAGGAAATATCCTTAATTTCATTGTTACTTCTTCCCTGCTTCCGAGTAGAGGCCCATCATTTTGGGTCTCCTGTCAGTCCTGAAATCCAAAAGAGCAAGAAGCTACTTGAAGTAACTGCAGTCGGTATGTTGTATGTAAGAAACCGCAGCCAGGATTCTCATCCCTGTGGTGGTGTTCCATCGGGGTGGGACTTTCAACTGCTACAATGACTCCACTGTAACTCTGACCCAGTTTCTTTGAAAGGAGGGTGGGCACCAGGCAAGATTGCTGCCAGCCTAGAGGGAGCCTGCCTTGGAGAAGAGGAAAATTCTGCCGACTTGTGCAGCAAGATCACAGTTGCAGCATTAGGAAAAGATTGGAAGAAATATCCCACTGAAGTGCTTGGCTGAAACTGGTGCCTTTAACAGGTAAGGCGGAATGAAGGGAGAGAATGCCGCTACAATGCCATTTTCCTATTTGGGGCAGTTCAGAGCTGATACAGTTGCTTCCCGGGACCTACTGCCAACTTTCCCATGGGAGGGCAAGGAAGGAACATCCAGTGGCGGTCCTGGTGAGGGTAGAAGGAAGAAAAGGCAGGTTGGGCAGTAGGCCTCACTGAACAAATTTTCCCGTATTCCTCTACTTTCCCCCTGATTTCAGGTGGGGTCACGGGGAGATTCTCGCACCTCAAGTCCCAAGCACTAAACCTGTGGCAAATTATCTAAAGTTCCCAAATGCTCAAAGCATGTTCGCTGATGAATTTTGCTAACTTACTGATAGGTTTGAGCATTATCAGGTTTTGTCACCTCCCTACTTGGAATATCTTTACTAATGGGTCATTTTACAGACAAGCATACTCATTGTAACTTCTTCAATTAAAGAATGACAAACTATAGTGGAATCCTTTGCTGTGCGATAGTTCCGAATGGACACAGGATTTGAATTGTTTCATTCATACTCAGGATGTGGGCATTGCAGCATTTAGTGCCCATCCTTAATTGCACTGACAAGGTGTTCTCATCCTCATTCTCAAATCCCTCTATGACCTCGTCCCTCCCTATCTCTGTAACCTCCTCCAGTCCTACAACTCTCTGAGCTCTCCGCAGTCCTCCAACTCTGGTCTTTTATGCATCTCCCATGTCCTTCGTCCCACCATTGGGTACATTACCTTCAGTCGTCTAGGTCTGGAATCCCCTTCCATAACCTCTGTGCCTTTCCACCTCTTTCTCCTCCTTTAAGATGTTCTTAAAACCAACCTCTTTGAGCAAGCTCTTGGTCATCTGTCCCAATGTCTCCTTCTTTGGCTCGATGTCAATTTTTGTCTGATTATCCTCCTGTGAAATGCCTTGGGACATTTTACTACATTGCAGACACTATATAAATGCAAGTTGGTGTTGCTGATGTGACTAACAGCGACAATGGGAGATATGTAATTGGCCTACCTCGGCATGTACATAATATAAAGTTTGCATTTGAAAGTCATATATATTATAGTAATCTGCTAAATGCTAGTAAAATGTATAGGAAGATATCTGATGGCCTGAGTGTGGGAACCATGATTGGTTTATGTATTTATTAAACTCCCTACAATCGTTGTAACATTTCAACAGGTTTCCATTTTCTGGTTTATTAGTTGGGCAGATCATTACATTCCAACACCTCTTTTGTTCCATCCCATTGCTCAATGTCGAATGCAGCTCAGGAAGAGATGCACTTCAGCTGTTACTCACTTGAGGACATGGTCACGCTTCAGTACATGAGAATGATGAGAGGCCCGATAGGTGTGTTCCAATAACCAATTACTTCCTAATTACTTCTGAAATGTCTCCGCTATCTCTAACCGTGAGAACCTGTTGAATACCTGAGCTGTGTACATTTAAAAGCTCCCTTTGCATGGTCGTTATTGGATTGTGTTGAAATGGAATCAGCGGTGGATCACTACTTCATTGATGTGGAGAGCTGGCACTATAATCTGAGCTCCGCGATTGAATCAGTACGAGTGGATTAGTGGAGCTGACCTATTTATCCTGGTGAGCAGCACCCCTAAAGAAGCACTGCTAAGTACTTGAAATGTTTCTTTAAATTATATATATTTGTATATGTGTGTGTATATATATATTATATATATATCGATACATACAGAGATCGAACATTCATGCACATGAACTCATATGTATGTACACATGTTAAAGATGCCATATTTTTCTGTCCAAAACTGGATGGGTGTCAGAATAGGAGCAAAGCAAGAGATGGAACCATGACTTAAGCCCTCAGTGTTGATAAAAATTCAACCAAACTTTAATTGCCAATGTCTCCATATCATGAGAATGAAAAGTAAACAAAAATGAGGTTCATTTTAATAAAATAAAAAATAGTCTTTGGTCTTTGGTTTATATTTCAGAATTACTGTAACAGAGTCCAGTCAGCATGCTATCCTTTGAGTAACATAGTCCAGCCTGTATGTTGCACCAAATTCAAGGCACTTCAGTTTGTATACTATAGGACAGATTTTTAGAAAATTGTGGGGAGTGTAACTGATATTTTTTAATATGCACGCTCCTCACTTCCTGTCTGCACTTTTTCATGCACAATCAACTTTCTAGCCCTGTTGTGTATGCAAAAACTCAATAGACTGAATACTGTAAACTCCGAACAGGTACAAACCTGGCTCTACTTTATTAGGGCCCAAAGTGATCACATTACAAGATGGCTGGCCTTTTATACCTGGGCCGCACACACGTGCGCACAGCCCAATGACCTCCGACAGTGGCGCCACCTGGTGGCTAGTAAACCCAATCATACATACATGACAATATCCCCTTTAAGATATTAGTAACGGTCTTTTTACAAATTGAGATGGTCCGTGGCTTTCCGCTTCCAAGTTGAATGTCTCAGATCAACTCCAGCCTTGGGCGAGTGTTCTAAGTCTGTTATGACTAGGGGCTGGGTAGCCGATCTGATGGGAGTGGCAATGATCACGTCAGGGATTGAAAGTCCAGATTCATTGATCATGTCAGTGATTGAAAGTCCAGATTCATTGATGACAGCGAAGTTCTCTGATGACTGAAGGTAGGTTTGTTGGTCACTATTGTGTCTTCCTCAGACTGTTCCAGTTCATCCATGTGCCACAGCTTTATCTGATCGACATGTCTCCTTCATGTCTGCCCATTCTTGAGCTTAACAATAAACACTCTGTTACCCTCCATGGCCGTAACAGTACCGGCGATCCATTTGGAACCGAGACCATAATTCAGTACATACACACGATCATTGATAGAAATGTTGCGTGACACAGTAGTGCAATCAAGATACCCTTGCTAACTATGACGTCTGTTTTCGACAAGATTATTCAAGTCAGAGTGGATAAGAGAGAGCCTGGTCTTGAGACCTCTCTTCATCAATAGTTCAGCAGGGGAGACCCCGGTAATTTAGAATTTAGAAATTTAGAATTCAGCAGAGGAGAACAAAGGGTTTAATTAGGAGGGGTAAAATAGAGTATGAGAGGAAGCTTGCCGGGAACATAAAAACCGACTGCAAAAGCTTCTATAGATATGTGAAGAGAAAAAGATTAGTGAAGACAAACGTAGATCCCTTGCAATCGGACTCAGGTGAAATTATAATGGGGAACAAAGAAATAGCAGACCAATTGAACAAATACTTCGGTTCTGTCTTCACGAAGGAAGACACAAATAACCTTCCGGAGATACTAGGGGAGCGAGGGTCTAGTGAGAAGGAGGAACTGAAGGATATCCTTATTAGGCGGGAAATTGTGTTGGGGAAATTGATGGGATTGAAGGCTGATAAATCCCCAGGGCCTGATTGTCTGCATCCCAGAGAACTTAGGGAAGTGGCCCTAGAAAAAGTGGATGCATTGGTGATCATTTTCCAACAGTCTATCAACTCTGGAGCAGTTCCTATGGATTTGAGGGTAGCTAATGTAACACCACTTTTTAAAAAAGGAGGGAGAGAGAAAACAGGTAATTATAGACTGGTTAGCCTGACATCAGTAGTGGGGAAAATGTTGGAATCAATTATTAAGGATGAAATGGCAGCGCATTTGCAGAGCAGTGAGAGGATTGGTCCAAGTCAGCATGGATTTATGAAAGGGAAATCATGCTTGACAAATCTTCTGGAATTTTTTGAGGATGTAACTAGTAGAGTGGTCAAGGGAGAACCAGTGGATGTGGTGTATTTGGACTTTCAAAAGGCTTTTGACAAGGTCCCACATAAGAGATTGGTGTGCAAAATCAAAGCACATGGTATTGGGGGTAATGTACTGGCGTGGATAGAGAATTGGTTGGCAGACAGGAAGCAGAGAGTCGGGATAAAGGGTCCTTTTTGGAATGGGAGGCAGTGACTAGTGGAATGCCGCAGGGATCAGTGCTGGGACCCCAGCCCTTTACAATATATATTCATGATTTGGATGAAGGAATTGAGTGTAATATTTCCAAGTTTGCAGATGACACTAAACTGGGTGGCGGTGTGAGCTGCGAGGAGGATGCTAAGAGGCTGCAGGGTGACTTGGACAGGTTAGGTGAGTGGGCAAATGCATGGCAGATGCAGTGTAATGTGGATAAATGTGAGGTTATCCACTTTGTTGGCAAAAACACGAAGGCAGAATATTATCTGAATGGCGGCAGATTAGGAAAAGGGGAGGTGCAACGAGACCTGGGTGTCATGGTTCATCAGTCATTGAAAGTTGGCATGCTGGTACAGCAGGCGGTGAAGAAGGCAAATGGTATGTTGGCCTTCATAGCTAGGGGATTTGAGTATAGGAGCAGGGAAGTCTTACTGCAATTGTACAGGGCCTTGGTGAGGCCTCACCTGGAATATTGTGTTCAGTTTTGGTCTCCTAAGCGGAGTAAGGACGTTCTTGCTATTGAGGGAGTGCAGCGAAGGTTCACCAGACTGATTCCAGGGATGGCTAGACTGACATATGAGGAGAGACTGGATCAACTGGGCCTTTATACACTGGAGTTTAGAAGGATGAGAGGGGATCTCATAGAAACATATAAGATTCTGACGGGACGGGACAGGTTAGATGCGGGAAGAATGTTCCCGATGTTGGGGAAGTCCAGAACCAGGGGACACAGTCTTAGGATAAGGGGTAGGCCATTTAGGACTGAGATGAGGAGAAACTTCTTCATGCAGAGAGTTGTTAACTTGTGGAATTCCCTGCCGCAGAGAGTTGTTGATGCTAGTTCATTGGATATATTCAAGAGGGAGTTAGATATGGCCCTTATGGCTAAGGGGATCAAGGGGTATGGAGAGAAAGCAGGAAAGGGCTACTGAGGTGAATGATCAGCCATGATCTTATTGATTGGCGGTGCAGCCACGAAGGGCCGAATGGCCTACTCCTGCACCTATTTTCTATGTTTCTAAGCGTATGGGGTCTTGTCCTGTAACTAAGCAATATGCGTGACAAGCGAGTTTGCAGTGAACCTTGAGTTACACATTTCATACTCTGCTTGATGGTTTGGACTGCACACTTTGCTTGTCCATTGGATGCGGGTTTGAATGGTGCTGACCTCACATGTTTGATACCATTGAGTTTCCTGAACTCTTGAAACTCCATACTGGTGAGGCAAGATCCGTTGGTGCTTACAATGATGTCAGGCAGAACATGCGTAGCAAACATGACAGGAAGGCTCTCAATGGTAGCTGTGGATGTGCTGGATGACATGATTGTACACTCTATCTGTTATATATGTAAACTTGTATTTACTCTGTACAGCCACCAGAGGGCTCATCCCCTGGAGTCCCAAGGGATCCCATAATCCCTTCGGAGCACAGGTATTTAAGGAGGCTTCACAGGTTGGAGAGGCACTCTGGAGACTTGCAATAAAGACTAAGGTCACACTTTACTTTGAGCTCACAGTGTTCAGTCTGACTCTTTCTCCATACACAACAACTGGCAACGAGATACGGATAGCGAATCCAAAGATGCAGAGAACAGTGGGCATCCTGGAGAAATTCTCGGAGGGAGATGATTTGGAAACTTTTGTGGAGCGACTCGACCAATACTTTGTGGCCAACGAGCTAGATGGGGAAGACAGTGCTGCCAAACGAAGGGCGCTCCTCCTCAATGTCTGTGGGGCACCAACCTATGGCCTCATGAAAAATCTGCTCACTCCAACGAAACCCACGGAGAAATCATACGATGATTTGTGCACATTGGTCCAAGAGCATTTGAACCCGAAGGAAAGCATTCTGATGGCGAGGTACTGGTTCTACACCTACAAAAGGTCTGAAGGCCAGGAAGTGGCGAGTTATGTCGCTGAGCTAAGACGCCTTGCAGGACATTGCGAATTTGAAGGACATTTGGAGCACATACTCAGAGGCTTTTTCATACTTGGCATTGGCCACAAAACCATGCTTCGCAAACTTTTCACAGTAGAGACCCCAACCTTGAGTAAGGCCATCGCGATAGCCCAGGCATTCATTGCCACCAGTGACAATACTAAGCAAATCTCTTAGCACACAAGTGTTGCTACAAGTACTGTGAACAAAGTGATGTTGTTTTCGAATCATCACATACAGGCCAGGTCACACATACTTGCAGCTGCACGTCCGCAGATGATTAAGAGTCCACCATCAAGGGTGATGAATGCAAGGCCATTAACACCTTGTTGGTGCTGCGGGGGTGATCATCATTTCCATTCATGCCGATTTAAAGAGTACGTTTGCAAGGGCTGTGGAACAATGGGACACCTCCAACGAGTGTGCAGGCAAGCTGGTAAGCCTGTTAAACCTGCAAACCATCATATTGCAGAGGAGGACAGATCCATGGACGATCACGATGAACCAGATAGAGGAGGCAGAGATAAATGGGGTCCACACATTCACCACGAATTGTCCCCCGATAATGCTGAATGTTGAACTAAATGGACTCCCGGTGTCAATGGAGTTGGACACGGGCATGGGCCAGTCCATCATGGGCAAAAAGACTTTCGAAAGGTTGTGGTGCAACAAGGCCTCAAGGTCAGTCTTAACTCCAGTTCGCACGAAACTAACAAAATACACTAAAGAACTGATTCCTGTAATCGGCAGTGCTATCATAACGGCCTCCTACGATGGAGCGGTGCACAAGCTACCACTCTGGGTGGTACCGAGCAATGGTCCCACGCTGCCCGGCAGGAGCTGGCTGGGAAAGATACGCTGGAACTGGGACGACGTCCGAATGCTATCGCCCGCTGACGAAACTTTGTGTGCCCAGGTCTTAAACAAATTTCCTTTGCTGTTCGAACCAGGCATCGGGAAATTCTAAGGAACAAAAGTTGCAGATCCACCTAATTCCGGGGGCGCAACCCATCCATCACAAGGCGAGAGCAGTAACGTACATGATGAGAGAAAGGGTAAAGATCAAGCTAGACCGGCTGCAAAGAGAGGGTATCATTTCACCGATCGAGTTCAGTGAGTGGGCCAGTCCTACTGTCCCAGTCCTCAAGAGAGAATCTGTGGCGATTACAAAGTAACTATCAATCGTTTCTCCCTGCAGGACCAATACCCACTACCAAAGGCCGACGACCTCTTTGCAACGCTGGCGGGAGGAAAGACGTTCATGAAGCTGGATCTGACTTCAGCCTACATGACGCAGGAACTGAAGGAATCATCGAAGGCCCTCACCTGCATCAACATGCACAAAGTCTTTTTGTTTATAAAAAATGCCCGTTTGGAATCCGATCAGTGGTGGCGATATTCCAGAGAAACATGGAAAGTGTACTGAAGTTGGTCCCGCACACCGTGGTCTCCCAGGATGACATCTTGTTCACAGGTCGGAACACAGTCAAGCACCTGCAGAACCTGGAGGAGGTTCTTGGTCGACTCAACCACGTGGGGCTCAGGATAAAATGCTCAAAATGCGTTTTTCTGGCCCCTGAAGTTGAGTTCTTGGGAAGGAGGATTGCGACGGACGTCATCAGGCCCACTAACGCGAAGACAGAGGCAATCGAGAACGCACCGAGGCCACAGAACGTGATGGATCTGCGGTCATTTCTGGGACTCTTGAACTACTTTGGTAACTTCTTACCGGGTCTCAGCACACTGTTAGAACCACTGCATGTCTTACTACGAAAAGGGGGCGAATGGGTTTGGGGCAAAAGCCAAGAAAATGCCTTTGTAAAAGCGAGAAAATTGTTATGCTCAAACAAATTGCTTGTGTTGTATGATCCATGTAAGCATTTGGTACTGGCATATCATGCGTCATCATATGGCGTCGGGTGTGTATTGCAACAAGCTCATGATTTTGGGAAACTGCAACCGGTTGCTCATGCATCCAGGAGTCTGTCTAAGTCTGAGACAGCGTACAGCATGATTGAAAAAGAAGCGTTAGCGTGTGTCTATGGGGTAAAGAAAATGCATCAATACCTGTTTGGGCTAAAATTCGAATTGGAAACTGACCATAAGCCACTTATATCCCTGTTTTCCGATAGTAAAGGGATAAATACCAACGCATCCAGAGATGGGAGCTCACATTGTCCGCATACAACCATGCCATCTGCCACAGGCCAGGCACAGAAAACTGCGTCAATGCTCTCAGTAGTCTGCCATTGCCCACCACGGGGATGGAAATGGTGCAGCCCGCCGATCTAGCCATGGTTATGGAAGCATTTGAGAGTGAGCAATCACCCATCTCTGTCCAGCAGATCAAAACCTGGACAAGCCAGGAACCTTTATTATCTCTAGTCAAAAGCTGTGTGCTTCACGGGAGCTGGTCCAGTGTCCCAGTGGAAATGCAGGAAGAGATAAAGCCGTTCCAGAGGCCCAAAGATGAAATGTCTATACAGGAAGACTGCCTTCTGTGGCGCAATCGAGTAGTGGTCCCCAAGAAGGGCAGAGACACCTTCATCAATGACCTCCACAGTACCCACCCAGGCATCGTAATGATGAAAGCGATAGCCAGATCCCACATGTGGTGGCCCGGTATCGATGCGGACTTAGAGTCCTGCATTCACAGATGTAATACATGCTTGCAGTTAAGCAATGCACCCAGGGAGGCGCCGCTAAGTTTATGGTCTTGGCCCTCCAAACCGTGGTCTAGGGTATACGTCGCCTATGCAGGCCCGTTCTTGGGTAAAATGTTCCTTGTGGTTGTAGATGCGTACTCCAAGTAGATTGAATGTGAGATAATGTCGGCTAACACGTCTGCTGCCACAACTGAAAGCCTGTGGGCCATGTTTGCCACTCACGGCTTACCCGGTGAGCAACAATGGGCCATGTTTTACAAGTGCTGAGTTCAAAGAATTCATGACCCATAACGGGATCAAACATGTCACATCTGCCCTGTTTAAACCAACGTCCAATGGTCAGGCAGAGAGAGCAGTTTAAACCATCAAGCAAAGCTTGAAGAGGGTAACTGAAGGCTCACTGCAGACTTGCCTATCCCGAGTTCTGCTTAGCTACCGCACAAGACCCCACTCGCTCACTGGGATCCCACCTGCTGAACTGTTCATGAAAAGAGCACTTAAGACAAGGCTCTCGTTAGTTCACCCTGATCTACATGAACAGGTAGAGAGCAGGTGGCTTCAACAAAGTGCATTCCATGATAGCGCAGATGTGTCAGATGAGATTGAAATCAATTATCCTGTATTTGTATTAAATTATGGACAAGGTCCCAAGTTCTTCACTGGGCTGCTGGGCAGACGACCTTGCCAGGCTGCTGGGGATGGTGAGTTCGGTTTCGTGGTCAACCATGATGTCGGTTGGCACCTGTGTGTGTGTTGGAGGGTCAAAGTTGGTGGTGTCTTCTTCGGGTTGTCCGTAGCTGTTGGTGAACCGCAATTTGACTTGGTCCAAATGTTTTCTGCACATTAGTACATTGGATAATTTGACCTGAAACACCCTGCTCCCTTCTTTGGCTATGACCGGACCAGCGAGCCATTTGGGACCATGTCCATAATTGAGTACACACACAGGATCATTGACCTCAATATTGCGTGATAAATTTGCATAGTCATGGTACATACTTTGTTGATGTCGCCTGCCCTCCACGTGATCATGGAGATCAGGATGGACAAGAGAGATCCTTGTTTTGAGCACCCTTTTCATGAGCAGCTTGGCTGGGGGAACCCCGGTGAGTGAGTGGGGTCTGGTGCAGTAGCTGAGCAGCACTTGGGACAGCCAGGTCTGCAGGGAGCCTTCCGACATGTGTTTCAAGCTTTGCTTGATGGTCTGAAGTGCCCGTTCTGCCTGGTCATTGGAAGGGGCAGATGTGATGTGCTTGATCCCATTGCGGGTCATGAATTCCTTCAATTCAGCACTGGTGAAACACGGGCCATTGTTGCTGACTAGGACATCAGGCAGGCCGTGTGTGGCAAACATGGCTCGTAGGCTTTCGATGGTGGCCGTGGATATGCTTACAGATATAATTACACATTCAATCCATTTTGAATAAGCATCCACGACAACCAAGAACATTTTGCCTACAAATGGGTCTGCACAGTCCACGTGGATCCTCGACCGCGGTTTGGAGGGCCACGACCACACACTTAGCGGCGTCTCTTTGGGTGCATTGCTCAGCTGAGAGCAAGTGTTTCACTGACGCATGCATGACTCTAAATCTGAGTCGATGCCAGGCCACCACACATGGGATCTGAGTCAATACCAGGCCACCACACATGGGATCTGGCTATGGCTTTTATCAATTCCTGGGTGGGTGCTGTGTAGGTCACAAATGAACGTTTCTCTGCCCTTCTTGGGCAAGACCACGTGATTACCCCACAACAGACAGTCCACCTGCAAGGGCATTTCGTGTTTGTGCCTGTGGAACGGCTTAATCGCCTCCTGCATCTCCGCTGGGACACTGGACCAGTTCCCATGGAGGACACAGTTTTTTTACCAAGGATAGTAAAGGATCCTGGCTGGTCCAGGTCCTGATCTGGCGAGCCATAATGGGTGACTTTTCATTTTCAAATGCATCCATTACCATGAGCAAGTCCGCAGGCTGTGTCATTTCCACCCGGTGGTGGGCAATTGTAGCCGACTGAGAGCATCAGCGCAGTTCTCTTTGCCCGGTTTGTGGCTGATTACATAGTTGTATGCCGACAGCGTGAGCGCCCATCTTTGGATGTGGGCAGAGGCATTAGTGTTAATCCCTTTGCTCTCAGAGAATAGCGATATGAGCGGCTTGTAGTCAGTTTCAAGCTTGAACTTGTAAGGGGTTCTCAGGGAGTGTTGTTGTGCCTTGGGTGTCTCTCTCTGGGCTTCTGCCCTCACAGCTTATGCCTGGCCTGTGAGGTACCCTGAGTGCTACAAGAGCACCCCTGGAGAGACTGTGTCTGCAGCTTATGAAGGGGGTTTTGAGACTCGTGCGTCTCCACAGCTTATGCCTAGCCTGTGAGGCACCTGTGAGTGTCAAACACTCCTAACCCCTTCTTCCCTAGCCGGTGACACACGGTTGAGCATTTTCAAGGTGCTCCTAGCTTCCCTTACACTGTTCTGACATAAGACTCACGATCAGGAGATGTAATACAATAGAACTGAGACAAGGTGATTCCAAGAACTCAGGCTTCCAATTTATTTGACAAGGTGTATCTCAACAAACAGCAATACACCAACAAAACAATCCCCCTAAATCCCACTAAAGGGACACAATGAAAATCTTTACACAAGTTTAGCAGTACAATGCCCAACCTCCCACCTTTCCTGGCCTAACTGAGTTGGGAGTTCCGGGGACCAGAGGTTATACTCACTACTGCGCCTTCTGCAGTCTGGTGCTTTGTTTCTTCTATCTTCGGTGTCTTCGGACACTGGTTTTCCTTCAGTGTCAAGAGGCTTGCTGGTTGTTGGATCACAACAGCAGGGAAGCACCCACACTACGTCAGAAACCCCTTTTTATAGCCAGATTATCCAGTCCGCCTCTCCTGCTGAAATCGATTCTTCCCATTGGTGGGCTTTGTGATTTTGAAAAATGCGGCAGTTTTAGATTATTGCGGGTTTTTTCCACTGATGTTAACCTACTCAAGGTTTGAGTGGGTGTTAATTGCGTTGGCCTCCTGTAGCCATTGTGTAGGCCCTTGGGTTGTTTTGGGTTCCCTGGTTTCTGAAGGTCTGCATAATTTTCCTCCAATTCAGTTTTTCTAACCTACTCAAGGTTTGAGTAGGTGTTAATTGGGTTGGCCTCCTGTAGCCATTGTGTAGGCCCTTGGTTTGTTTTGGGTTCCCTAGTTTTCTGAAGGTCTGCATAATTTCCTTCCATAGTGTAAACATGGGAAAGACAATAGCCCGATAATGGCTATGAGTCAGTCCCACAGTTTTCGAGCAAGTGCTCTCCCATTGGCTTGAAAGCCCCATGCTTCGGGCTGACTCTGTCCCACCATTGGCCCTCCGGTGTCCTCCCCCGTCCAATCACTGCTCTGCCAAGGTCAAACCATCTCGGTTTCAATTCACAACACAGACCGATCCCACAGCCCTTTTCCTTCTGGGTAAAATGAGGGGGTTTTCATCCTCCCCTACAAACTTGAGGCCAAACAAGTACTGGTGCATTTTTTTCACCCCGTAAATGCCATCGCCTCTTTTTCAATCATGCTGTAGGCCCTTTCGGCCTTGGACAGACTCCTGGATGCATTAGCGACCGGTTGCGAAATCCCCGATTTGTTAGCCTGTTGTAACACACACCCGACCCCGTATAATGAAGCATCGTAAGCTAGCACTAATCGTTTGCATGGGTTATACAGGACAAGCAGTTTGTTTGAACACAACAGATTTCTGGCTTTCTCAAAGGCAGCCTCTTGTGATTTCCCCTATACCCAGTCATCTCCCTTGCGCCATAGCACATGTAGGGGTTCTAGCAAGTTGCTTAACCTGGGTAGGAAATTACCAAAATATTTGAGGTGTCCCAGGAACGACCGCAGCTCGGTCACGTTCTGTGGTCTGGTATGTTCTTGATGGCCTCTGTCTTGGCGCTGATGGGTCTGATGCCGTCTGCTGTGATTCTTCTTCCCAAGAATTCGACCTCCGGCGCCAGGAAAACACACTTCGAGCATTTCAACCTGAGTCCCACGCGATCTAGCCAACTAAGAACCTCTTCCAGATTCTTCAAGTGCTCAATGGTGTCCCGACCTGTTACCAGTATGTTGTCCTGGAAAATCACGGTACGAGGGACCTGGAAAACCATGGTAAGAGGGACGGAGCAGACTCTTCATGTTCCGTTGGAAGATTGCCACGGCCAACCGAATCCTGATTGGGCACTTGTTATAGATTAACAGACCTTTGTGCGTGTTGATCCAGGTGAGGCCTTTTGAAGATTCCTTCAGCTCCTGCGTCATGCAGGGTGAGGTCAGGTCCAACTTGGTGAACGTCTTCCCTCCAGCCAGGGTCGCAAATAGGTCGTCTGCCTTGGGTTGCGGGTACTGGTCCTGTAGTGAAAAACGGTTAATTGTTACTTTATAGTGCCTACAAATTCTGACTGTGCCATCACCTTTAAGTACCGGGACAATTGGACTGGCCCACCCGTTGAATTCCACCGGCAGGATGATGCCTTCTCGCTGCAGCCTGTCCAGCTCAATTTCCACTTTCTCACACATCATATACGATACCGCTCGTGCCTTGTGGTGGATGGGTCGCATACCGGGAACCAAATGGATCTGCACTTTCACCCCCTAGAAGCTTCCGATGCCTGGCTCAAACAACGATGGAAATTTGCTCAGAACCTGGGCACATGAGGCATCGTCGACGGATGAAAGCACTCGGATGTCGTCCCAGTTCCAGCGGCTTTTTCCCAGCCAGCTTCTGCCAAACAGTGTGGGGCCATCCCCTGGCACAGTCCACAGTGGGAGTTCGTGCACTGCTCCATCGTAGGAGACTTTGACTTTTGCACTACGAATTACAGGGATCAGTTCCTTGGTGTAAGTTCTTAGCCTGGTTTGAATGGTGCTGAGCTTGGGCCTGTGTGCCTTGTTGCACCACAGCCTGTCGAAAACCTTTTTGCTCATTATGGACTGACTCGCACCAGCGTCCAGTTCCATGGATACTGGAATTCCATTCAGTTCAACTTTCAACATTATCGGTGGACATTTCGTGATGAAGATGTGTACCCAGTACATTTCTGTCTTCTTGGTTCGAGTCTCCATTTCAGCTTGATCCACAGTGGATCGATCTTTCTCTGCAACGTGGTAGTTTGCTGGGTTTGCAGGGTTTGCAGCTCGCCTGCACACTCACTGGAGGTGTCCCATTGTTCTGCAGCCGTTGCACGCATAGTGCTTGAAGCGGCATTGATGGGCCCGATGATCACCTGCACAACGCCAACAAGGTGTTAACTGCCTCACATTAACGATTGATGGCGGACTCTGGGTCATCTGAGGTCATGCAGCAGCTGGTGTGTACGTTCTGTCACGTATATTCTTGCTTGAAAACGACGTTACTTTATGCACAGTACTGGTCGAAACCTATTTATGCTGCGAAATTTGTTTAGTGTTGTCGCTGGTAGACATAAATGCCTGGGCTATCATTATGGCTTTGCTCAGATTTGGAGTTTCAACAGTCAATAGTTTGCGAAGGATTACCTCATGACCAATGCCAAGCACAGAAAAGTCTCTCAGCATTTGTTCTAGGAATCCATCAAAGTCGCAATGTCCTGCGAGGCGCCTTAGTTTGGCGACGTAGTTCGCCACTTCCTGGCCCTCAGACCGTTGACACGTGTAGAACCGATACCTCGCCATCAAAATCCTTTCTTTAGGATTTAGGTGCGCCCGGATCAGCGTACACAATTCTTCATAGAATTTTGTTGTTGGTTTTACCGGAGCTGGAAGATTCTTCATGAGGCCATAGGTTGTTGCCCCATAGACGGTAAGGAGGATCGCCCTTTGTTTGGCAGTGTTCTCGTCCCCTTCCAGCTCATTGGCCACGAAGTATTGGTCGAGTCACTCCACGAAGTCCTCCCAATAGTCCCCTTCTGAGAACTTCTCCAGGATACCAACTGTTCTTTACATTTTCGTGCGGTTGTTTATTATCTCATCGCCAATTGATACGCTCATAATGAAGGATGAAACTGTATACCATGAGCAATGAGTAAGTGTGAACTTAGCTCTTTTAATAAGACTCCAGAGTGCAGGTACCGCATAGGTGGTCTGCTTATATACAGTGCTCCTAAGGGATGCTGGGATGCCTTGGAACTCCAACAGGTAGGCCCTCTGGTGGTGGCGTGATACAGGTTACCAAGGGTTAAATACATAACAATCTTGGAACACGATGGTTCTGGGGACGGACTTCAGTAGACTCTCCATGTTCCTCTGAAATATGGCTACAGCTGAGCGAATTCCAAAAGGGCACCTATTGTAGATAAACAGTTCTTTATGAGTGTTGATGCATGTAAGTTTCTTCGACGTCTCGACCAGCTCCTGTGTCATGTAGGCTGACATCAGATCCAGTTTTGCGAACGACTTCCCCCCGGCTAGCGTTGCAAACAGATTATCAGCCTTCGGTAACGGATATTGATCCTGTTTTGAAACTCGGTTGATCGTAACTTTGTAGTCTCCACAAATCCTGACAGTGTCATCACTTTTCAACACGGGAACAATGGGCCTGACCCATTCGTTAAATTCGGCCGGTGATATGATCCCTTCACGCTGGAGTCTGTCCAGTTCGATTTCAACCTTCTCGCTCATCATGTACGGAACTGCCCGAGCTTTATGATGGACGGGTCTATATCCGAGTCCACATGGATCTGCACCTTGGCTCCCGTGAAATTGCCGATGCCTGGTTCAAACAGTGAGGGAAAATTGCTCAGCACTTGAGCACGTCGAGTATCCTCCTCCGACTACAATGCTTTGATCTCGTTCCAGTTCCATTTGATTTTTTCTAACCAGTTCCTGCCGAACAGCATTGGACCATTGCCTGGAACAATCCATAACGGTAAATCGGGAACCACACCATCATACGACATCTTGCTTACTGCATTGCCAATCACCGTTATGAGTTCTTTAGTGTACGTACGCAACTTGGTATTGACTGGACTCAGCTTAGGCCTCACAGCCTTAGTATCCCACAGCCTGTTGAATGTCCTCTGGCTCATTGTTGATTGACTCTCACCCGTGTCCAATTCTAGCGATACTGGCACACCATTAAGTTTCACATTAATCATTATCGGTTGGCTCTTTGTTAGGAATGAATACAGTCCACATACTTCCTCCTCTCGTATCTCGGATTGCATATCCAGATCCGTGCTAGACTGGTCATCATCCTCCATGTGGTCGTAGCACACTTGCTCTGTTGCGGACACATGCGCTGGAGATGCCCCAGTCTCGAACAGCCTTTACAAATATACTGTTGAAACTGACACCGATGATGCCAATGATTTCCCCCACAATGCCAACACAGTGATATCGGATTCATTCCCATTGACGTACTTTGAGCAGCCACAGGTTTCGCGTATGCAGTCGGATAGGCCCTGCCATATACAGCTCTGCCAAATGACGATACTATCTTGTTTACAGTACTTGCCAAGTTCCGATTTTTCGATGATATCTGCTTTAAGCTTTTATCCGTTGTCATGCATGATTGGGCAATCGTGATGGCCTTGCTCAAATCCAGCGTCTCCGCCGCCAGTAGCTTATGCAGGATCACCTCATGGTTGATGTCGATTACAAAGAAGCCCCGCAGCATGTCTGCCAATGCAGTTTTGAACTTACACGGTCCAGCTAGACGTCTCTGGTCAGCAACGAATTCCGATACAACCGGGCCCTCATATAGAATCGATATCTTGAGATGATGATGCCTTCATCTGGTTTGAGATGGTCACGTACAAGAGCACACAATGTTTCATAATCCTTGTCCATTGGACTTAACGGTGAGAGGAGATTCTTTATGAGTCCATAGATTTTCGGACCGCACACCGTGAGGAGAACCGTCCGGTGCCGAACTGCGTCTGCCGCTTTCTCCATTTTGTTGGCCACAAAGTACTGGTTCAAGCAGGCTACAAAGTCTGCCCAATCTTCTCCCTCCACAAATCACTCCAGAATTTCAATTGTGCTCATTTTTGCATGCGGAGGTTCTTGTTACCTCGTCGCCAAATGTTGTATATGCGATAACTCAATGGACTGAATACTGTAAACTCCAAACAGGTACAAACCTGGCTCTACTTTATTAGGGCCCAAAGTGATTACTTTTCAAGATGGCTGGCCTTTTATACCTGGGCCGTACACACGTGCGCATGAGCCAATGACCTCCGGCAGTTGCGCCACCTGGTGGCTAGTAAACCCAAGCATACATACATGACAAGCCCAACGCATTTTGACATACACATATATGGAAAAGCAATTAAGAAGTTACTTGGGAAAAAAAAGGGAAAATTGCATTGCGTACAACAACGTTTCTCATGATTTGGAAACAGGTGTTGGGAGAAGTTAGATGTTAAAGCTGACAGGCAAGCTTAGGCATAGTCAGTGAAATATCATACCTTCCTGGAAAATAATAAAGGTGATGAAACCTATATTCTTCCATCAGTGGTTTGGGTGCCAGCTTTCATTTGGGCTACTGGATCTTAAGTTATAATTGTGTGGTGTTAGTCAGCATGTCAAAAATCTGTTTACTTTGCTCTAATCAGTTGGATTATTATATCAGCACTTCAAAATATTGCATACCAAGTGTATTCAGAAGAAGCAAGGCATTTAATTAATGCTTTAAGCCATGCTTTATCTTCAAGGTTGATTGCAACTCCAGTTAGGGTATCAAATCTGATAAGCCTCTGGATACCTCCCGAGTAGAAAACACCTTTGAGATTTCTGTTGCAACGTGTACATCCTCCCTGCTTGGTGTACAGCTCAGAGAATAAATTCACAAGATCTTTTCACACAAGCTGGCTCGCTTAAGATGGTCTTTTATTTTCAACAATGTTCGTATTTTAACTCATTTCTTAGGCTTTGTATAATTATTTAAATTGCCATGTTGCTTGTAGATGAGCAGTGTGGGAGAGAGACTACAATATACACATATCTGGAGATGATTTCAGCCATTTTCGACAAAGCAAAAAGCAACAAAAGAACAACTGATTAATTTTAGACTTTTTTTTACATCAAATCAATAGTTTAAATTATCTTAAACTTCTAAATGTTGCTTTTATGAATAATTATTTGATTTTTATAAAATTCCTTCTTGCACTGTTTATTCAATATTTACGCTTGTTTAACGATTGAGTTTATTAAGATAAATGAAGCAAATAGGAGTAAAACGACCCAGCATATCCCATAGGTCAAATGCGCATAATTTCTACAGACGATGACCTGAATTTGCCTCTGAATTACTGCCTGTTTGGGGCAGAAACCTGGGTGAGTAACAGGGGTTTTCAGAGGCTACAACCTCAAATGTGAAACAAAAAATCTTCACATGAATTATCCTCCCGGAAATGCCTCAGTCCGCTTTTAATAACCACTGGGTGCCCGATCTGCTTCATGTAAATAAGATTGAGGGAATGTGACCAATGTTCCCGCTAATTATTTTGGGGGCACACGCTCCTTTAATGGGCTGCAGTGCCCATTCAAATTTCTGCGCATGCGCGGTTTTTCCATTGTGAAGCCGCTGAGCGACCTGTGCGGGACCTCCTATTTCTTATGTTCTTATGAGCTGGGGTAGGTCATTTGGCCCCTCGAGCAATTCAAAAAGATCATATCAGATCTTTGAGCTCAACTGCACCTTCCTGCACTATCCCCGTATCCCTCGATTCCCTTAGTTCCCAAATAGTTAGCGACCTCTGTCTTGAATATACTCAATGTCTGAGCATCAACAACCCTCTGTGGTAGAGAATGCCAAAGATTCACAACCCTTTGAGTGCAGAAATTTGTCCTCATCTCAGTCCTAAATGGCCGACCCCTTATTCTGAGACTGTGATCCCTGGTTCTAGATTCCCCAGCCAGAGGAAACATCCTCCCTGCATCTACTCTGTCAAGCCCTGTAAGAATTTTGTATATTTCAATAAGATCACCTTATTCTTCTAAACTCTAGGGAATATAGGTCTTGTCTACTCAATCCACTCATCACAAGAACTAGTCGAGTACTCCTTTGTTGTACTTCCTCGAAGGCAAGTATGTCTTTCCTTAGGTAAGGAGACCAGTGGGGCTGAAATTGCCCCTTGGCGCAGGACCAGTTAGCACCAGCGGCTGGCGATAAGGTTAGGTAAAGGGTTTTCGTCCGGGCGCTGTGCACAGAGCGCTCCCCTCGGAATTGCCCCCAGGGCTCAGCCGGTGAAAAAGAGTTTGCAATGCGCCAAGGCGATGACATCATCGTCATGCACGCTGACCCCTTATCGCCCCACATCGACCCCTTTACGCCCCGTGGGAGCGAGATCTGCACAAGGCAATGCCACTGACAGCTTCTCGTTGCCATCTTTTTTGTTGTCGGCTGACTTTTCAGTTGGCCCGACAATGGTGACTACTGGTTCAGCTGGGCCACCAACAGGTAGTCCAGCACCGCCTCTTGGGTGCCGGACCATTAGCCCGTCCAACACCCTCCCTGGTGGCCCAGTGGGCAGCACTGAAGGTGCTGCTCAGATCGCAGCGGCCCTCCCCTTTAAGAGAAGGGGAGGCACGTTGTGGCACGGCCAATGACGTGGCACATCAGCAACGCACTAACGTCAGCACGGACATGCTCAGGTCATCAGCGTGGCACTGATGTGCTGAGCGTCACGGCCCATGAGTGCAGCACAAATCGGTGTTCCCATGCCGTTTATCGCAGGCAACATTTCATTTTAACAAAGAGCCCGAATCCACGCCAGGGCCGGCGCTTCCCACAGCCACGCAAAAATAATCACTGTAAGCGCAATAACGGCCCCAAACCCAGCGCGGGGCAATTTCGGCCCCGAGAACTAGACACAGTACTCTAGGTGTGGCCTCACCAATGCCCAGTATAATTTTAGTAAGACTACCTTACTCTTATACTCTAATCCTTTTGTAACAAAAGCTAACATACCATTTGCTTTCCTAATTGCTTGCTGTACCTGCATGTTAACTCTCTGTGATTCATGCACAAGGATACTCAGGTCCCTCCGAATGCAGTCTCTCACCATTCAAAAAATATTCTGATTTTTTCTTTTTCCTACCAAAGTGGATAACTTCACACTTCCCTGCATTGTATTCCATTTGCCATGTTCTTGCCCGCTCAGTCAACCTGTCTCTTTCTCTCTGCAGCCTCTTTCCATCCTCCTCACAGCTTACTTTCCTAACTTTGTATCAGCAGCAAACTTGGATACGTTACACTCAGTCCCTTCATCTAAGTCATTAATATAGATTGTAAATAGCTGAGGCCCAAACACTGATCCTTGCGGTACCCCACTAGTTACAGACTGCCAATCCGAAAAAGTCCCATTTATTCCTACTCTCTGTTTTTTGTCCATTAACCAATCTAATATATTACTCTCAATCTCTTGAGTGCCAATGTTGTGTAATAACCTCTTGTGTGGCATCTTATTGAATGCTTGTTGAAAATCCAAGTACACTACATCCACTGGTTCTCCCTTATCCATCCTACTAGTTACATCTTCAAAAACCTCTAACAGATTTGTCAAACACGATTTCCCTTTCATAAAAAGACTGTGTCTAACCATATTATGATTTTTTAAGTGCCCTGTTACCATGTCCCTAATAATACATTCTAGTATTTTACCTACGACTGATGTCAGGCTAACTGACATCAGCGCTAGGCAATCATATCCCATGATTCCCTCGAAAACCAAAAATTAATCATAGAATCATAGAAATTTACAGCACGGAAGGAGGCCATTTTGGCTCATAATGTCCGTGCTGGCTGACCAAGAGCTATCCAGCCTAATCCCACTTTCCAGCTCTTGATCCATAGCCCTGTAGGTTACGGCACTTTAAGTGCACATTCAAGTATCTTTTAAATGTGGCAAGGGTTTCCGCCTCTACCATCCTTTCAGGCAGTGAGTTCCAGACCACCACCACCCTCTGGGTAAAGAAATTTCCCCTCATATCTCCTCTAAACCTCTCCCAATTATTTTAAATCTATGCCCCCTGGTTGTTGACCCCTCTGCCAAGGGAAACAGGTCCTTCCTATTCACTCTATCCAGGTCCCTCATAATTTTATATACCTCAATCAGATCTCCCCTTAGCCTCCTCTGTTCCAAAGAAAACAAACACAGCATTTCCAATCTTTCCTCATAACCACAATTCTCCAGTCCAGGCAACACTCTTGTAAATCTCCTCTGCACCCTTTCCAGTGCAATCACATCTTTCCTGTAATGTGGTGGCCAGAACTGCACACAGTACTCCAGCTGCGGCCTAACCAGTGTTTTATACAGTTCAAGCATAACCTCCTTGCTCTTGTATTCCATGCCTCAACTAATAAAGGCAAGTATTACAAATGCCTTCTTAACGACCTTATCTACCTGGCCTGCTACCTTCAGGGATCTGTGGACTTGCACTCCAAGGTCCCTCTGTTCCTTTACACTTTTCAGTGTTGTACCATTTAATGTGTATTCCCTTTCCTTGTTAGACCTCCCCAAATGCATTACCTCACACTTATCTGGATAGAATGCCATTTGCCACTGTTCTGTTCACCTGACGACTACATTGATATCTTTCTGCAGTCCGCAGCTTTCTTCATAATCAACCACACAGCTGGTTTTAGTGTCATCTGCAAAGTTCTTAATCATACCCCCAACATTTAAGTCCAAGCCATTGATATACCACAAAAAGCAAGGGACCCAGCACTGAGCCCTGCGGAACCCCATTGGATACAGCCTTCCAGTCACAAAAACACCCATCAACCATTACCCTTTGCTTCCTGCCTCCGAGCCAATTTTGGATCCAACTTACCACTTTGCCCTGGATCTCATGGGCTATTACTTTCGTGACCAGTCTGCCGTGTGGGACCTTATCAAAAGCTTTGCTAAAATCCATATACACAACATCATACACACTGCCATCATCGACTCTCCTGATTACCACCTCGAAAAATTCAATCAAGTTAGTCAGACACAACCTTCAATCTCTGTTTTGAATATACTCAGTGACTGAGCATCCATAGCCCTCTGGGGTAGAGAATTCCAAAGATTTACAACCTTTGAGTGAATCTGAGTCCTAAATGGCCAACTCCTTATTATGAGACTGTGACCCCTAATTCTAGATTCCTCAGCCAGGGGAAACATCCTCCCCGCATCTACCCTGTAAAGCCCCTTAAGAATTTTCTATGTTTCAAGGAGATCAGTTCTTATTCTTCTAAACACTATGGAATATAGGTCTACCAAGCTTCCAACCCATTGCCCTCAAATTCTGTCTCAAACCCACACAAGTAATTGGCACCACTATATAAACTGTAGGAAGGTATCCCTGTGACAGGAAGCAGATAGAGGGGACCATTTTGTGCACTGGTACCGAAGGATCGCTTTCGTGCTTTGAAAGTTCAGTCAGGATGTTGCTCTTAGATTTACTCAGCTTTACAGTTTTGTACTAGATCGAGATAGGAATAGTGCAATCAAGCAGACGCAGCATGGATTCATGAAGGGGAAATCATGTTTAACTAATTTACTGGAATTCTTTGAGGATATAACGAGCATAGTGGATAGAGGTGTACCGATGGATGTGGTGTATTTAGATTTTCAAAAGGCATTCGATAAGGTGCCACACAAAAGGTTACTGCAAAAGATAAAAGTACGCAGAGTCAGTGGAAATGTATTAGCATGGATAGAGAATTGGCTGGCTAACAGAAAGCAGAGAGTCGGGATAAATGGGTCCTTTTCGGGTTGGAAATCGGTGGTTAGTGGTGTGCCACAGCGATCGGTGCTGGGACCACAACTGTTTACAATATACATAGATGACCTGGAAGAGGGGACAGAGTGTAGTGTAACAAAATTTGCAGATGACACAAAGATTAGTGGGAAAGCGGGTTGTGTAGAGGACACAGAGAGGCTGCAAAGAGATTTAGATAGGTTAAGCGAATGGGCTAAGGTTTGGCAGATGGAATACAATGTCGGAAAATGTGAGGTCATCCACCTTGGGAAAAAAAAAACAGTAAAAGGGAATATTATTTGAATGGGGAGAAATTACAACATGCTGCAGTGCAGAGGGACCTGGGGGTCCTTGTGCATGAAACTCTTTTTGGAGTTCACCTGCAAAACATAAAACATTAAACGGTGCCACCCGACCTGGGTGACACTCCAGACATTTACAAGGCCCTTTTTTTTCCCCCCCTTTTTTTTGTTTTTTTTTGTGTTTTTCTTTTTTTGGTTTTTTTTTGGGCACTAAAATCACAATTTTCCCCAGTGCCTCCTATAAAAGGGGAGGGGGACACTAAAAGCACCGGCAATTAAAACAAATTAAACTTTAAAACGTAAAATCAAATTAAAATTTGGTTGCCGGGCGTGATGATGCACTCCAGTCCCTCCGGTGCCCACCTCTCGCGGAAGGCCGCGAGCGTACCGGTGGACACCGCGTGCTCCATCTCCAAGGACACCCTGGACCGGATGTAAGAGCGGAAGAGAGGCAGGCAGTCAGGTTGAACGACCCCCTCGACCGCCCGCTGCCTGGACCGGCTGATGGCACCCTTGGCCGTGCCCAGGAGCAGTCCTACGAGGAGGCCTTCGGACCTACCCGCTCCCCTCCGCACAGGGTGCCCAAAGATCAGGAGAGTGGGACTGAAGTGCAGCCAGAATTTCAGGAGCAGCCCCTTCAAATAATGGAACAGGGGCTGCAACCTTGTGCATTCCATAAAAACATGGAACACGGACTCTTCCAGACCGCAGAAATTGCAGGCGGCCTGGGAGTCCGTGAACCGGCTTAAAAATTTGTTGCACGGCACTGCTCCGTGCACCACCCTCCAGGCCAAGTCCCCGATGAATAGTGGGAGGACCCCTGCGTAGAGTGCCCTCCATCGGGGACCCCCGCCTCCTCCGGACGGCAAGATGGTACGCCATGGCGTGTCCGGACAGCCGGCGAGGATGGCAAAGTTGAGGGTGTGCAGGAGCAGCCCGTACAGGAAACCCCTCCGCGCGGAACTGAAAGGCACGGAGGGGATTTCCCCGAGGCGGCTCAAGTTGTGAGGCGCCGGCCCCCGAGGGAGGTTCCGGGGTTTGGCGCCGATGAGGAATTCCGTCCGGACGGGGGTCAGTTCGGACGGGATCTCCCCACGTGCTTGAGCCTCCTCGATGCACCTAACGGAGTCAGGGCCCAGAGCTGTTTTTAGCGACTCGATGGCATCGGCCGCGTGGCGGATGTTGGCAGAGTTTAGGCGCCGCGCCAGCGTGTCTGGCGCCATCCAGCCCGCTCCTCCGCCATCGAGCAGGTCCCTGACCCTGGTCACCTCACCAGCCACAGCCCTCTCTTCCGACCGCCACATAAAACCTCGGCCGTGGAGGTACGGATTCCCGAGCAGCGGTTCCTGCAGGACGGCCGCCACTCCAGCCGGCGGAGAGCTGCGCTTGGTGGAGACTTTGTTCCAGACCCTGATGAGTTCCCTGTAAAAGACAGGCAGCTCCCGGAGGGCGGTCCTGGCACCCCCCAAGTTCACAAACAGGAGCTGCGTGTCATAATTGAGGTCGCGCTGCTGGCGGAAGAAATACCTCGCCAGAGCACACCACCTAGGAGGGGGCTCGACGTAAAGGTATCTCTGCAGGGTCTGAAGACGGAAAGTCGCAAGCTGGGCGCTGACGCACACCAACGACTGACCGCCCTCCTCAAGCGGGAGACTCAAGACCGCGGCAGAGACCCAGTGCTTCCTGTTGTTCCAGAAGAAGTCCACCAGCTTCTTCTGTATCTTGGCGACAAACGCAGGGGGAGGGGTCAAAGTGACCAGCCGGTACCACAGCATTGCGGCCACCAGCTGGTTTATGACTAGCGCTCGACCCCTGTAGGACAGCACTCGGAGCAGTCCTGTCCAGCGCCCTAGGCGAGCGGCGACCTTGGCCTCCAGCTCCTGCCAGTTCGCCGGCCAGGCTCCCTCGTCGGGGCTAAGGTAGACTCCCAGATAGAGGAGATGGGTCGTGCTCCAGGCAAAAGGCCTGAGCTCCTCCGGCAGGGAGTCCACCCGCCAATGACCCACCAGGAGTCCGGAACATTTCTCCCAGTTGATCCTGGCGGAGGACGCGGCCGAGTAAATCTCCTGGCACTCACGCATCCTCCGCAGGTCAGCGGGATCCTCTACCGCGAGGAGCACGTCATCGGCGTAAGCCGAGAGGACGACCTCCACGCCCGGCCCTTGCAGAGCCAGTCCCGTCAACCTCGTCCGCAAGAGGCGCAGGAAAGGCTCCACGCAAACGGCGTATAACTGGCCGGACATGGGGCATCCCTGGCGCACCCCTCTCCTAAAGCGAAGGGGCGCCGTCAAGGACCCGTTAACCTTAATCAGACACTCCGCAGCGGCGTACAAAAGTCGGATCCGGGCGTCGAAATGCGTCCCCAACCCGAAAGCGCGCAGAGTTCCGAGCAGATAGTCGTGATCCACCCTGTCGAACGCCTTCTCTTGGTCGAGGGATAGGAAGGCGACCGACAGACCAGCCTCCTGGGAACAATGGATGAGGTCCCGGACCAGATGGATGTTATCGTGGATTGTCCGGCCCGGGACCGTGTAGGACTGGTCGGGGTGGATCATGTGGTCCAGCACGGCACCAAGGCGAGCAGACATCGCCCTGGCGAAGATTTTGTAGTCCGTGCTGAGGAGGGAGACCGGGCGCCAGTTCTTAAGGAGGCGGAGATCGCCCTTCTTAGGCAGCAGGACGATGACTGCCATGCGCCAAGAGAGGGGTATCTCCCCGGTCGCCAGACTTTCCCCCAGGACCCGCGCGTAGTCGCTCCCCAGGACGTCCCAGAACGCCCTGTGGAACTCCACGGTCAGCCCGTCCAGCCCCGGGGATTTTCCCCTCGAGAGCCGGGCGAGGGCACCGGTCAGCTCCGCCAGGCTTAGCGGAGCTTCCAGATTTTCGGCGCCCTCCGGGCTGACCTTCGGCAGGCCCTCCCACAAAACTCTACGCGCTTCCTCGCTGGACGGATCCGGAGAGAACAGAGCCCCGTAATATTCACGGGCCCTGTTGTTGACACCCTCCGGATCCGAGACGAGAGAGCCGTCGTCGGCCAGCAGCGTCAAGAGCTGCTTACGGACACTCTGCCTTTTTTCCAGCGAGTAGAAGAAGGGGGAGCCGCGGTCCAGATCCCGCAGGAACCGGATCCGCGACCTCACGAACGCGCCTCGGGACCCGACGAACTGCAGGTCCCTCAGCGCGGCCTTCTTCGCTTCGTACACCGTCCGCAGGGCCGGGTCCTGGACGACTTGACCGAGACGGGCTTCCAGGTCGAGCACCTCTTTTTCTAGGCGCCCGACTCTGGCCGCCCGCCTCTTGGTCGACCCCCTCGCGTACTCTTGACAGAAGACGCGGACGTGAGCCTTGCCCACGTCCCACCATAGCCTCAAGGAGGGGAAGCCCCCCTGCTTCCTTCTCCAGTCGGACCAGAATCGACGGAACGAGTCCTGGAACCGCACGTCCTCCAGCAGCCGGTTGTTAAAGTGCCAGTACGCGGGCCCCGTCCTCGCGCGGAGCGAAGCGAGCTCCGCCCACACCAGGTGGTGGTCCGAACACGGCACCGGCCGCATGCAGGCCGCCGGGACGCAGGAAACGTACGCCCGAGACACGTAAAGGCGGTCGACTCTAGACCATCCTACTCCAGGCCTCACCCAAGTAAAGGCGCTGGAGTCGGGGTGGAGATTTCGCCAGACGTCCACCAAGTTGAAGGACCCGACCAGGTCCCTCAACTTCTCCATCGCCGTCATGCACTGCGGGGCACCGGAGCGGTCCCTCGCCTCGAGGGTGCAGTTAAAATCCCCCCCGAGGACAATGCAGTCGCCGACGTCGACGGAGCCAGGAAGAGCGGACACCTCTTCAAAGAAGCGCGTTTGCTGCGGGCCGGGCTGAGGGGCGTACACGTTCACGAGATGGAGCGGCACGTCCCCCAGGCGGACCGTTACGTGCAGCAAGCGGCCTCGCACGGGCTCCTCGACCCCCAAGATCTCCGGCTGAAAATGCGGGCCCAGCAAGATGGCCACCCCACTAGAAATGGCGGTGAGGTGGCTCATGCGGACCTCTCCTTGCCATTCCAGGAGCCACGTGGCTTCGTCTCCCGGAACGGTGTGGGTTTCTTGCAGGAAGCACACCGCATATTTCCCCTCCCGCAGGAGCGAAAAATTGTCAAATCTACGGCGTGCCCCTCTGCCGCCATTGATGTTGAGGCTGGCTATGGTTATCTTCATGGCAAAAGCATAGTGCAACCTCTACCTTAACCTATTGTGGGGGAGGGAGCGGAGTCTTTTGTTGAACTCCGCTCCCTCCGCAGCCCAGCGAGGAGTCCCTCGAGCTCGCGCAGCTCAAGGTGTTGCGCCTTTGTGAAGGGCCCGCCCGCGGCCAAGGTTTTGACGGCGGCGCGGACGGACCCCTTGATCAGCTCTGGCTCGGACCATTTTTCCAGGGCCAGTCGGGCTTGGTTGCAGCGACCCCGGCTCTGGGCCAAAAAGTCCCGGAGTTCCTTTGCAGGAATGAGGATGGTCTCGGCGGCGGCCGCGAGCAGATCCACCGCCTCGCTGGCGGTGGTCTCTAGGTCTTCACCCGCGTCCCCCACCGAGTCCCCGTCCTCCTCCGGGAGGTGGCCGCCAGCAGCTGGCCCATCGACCGCACAAGGTATGGCAAATGAACCGGCCGCTCCAACCGGCCCTGGCTCTGCCCCGATCCCACCCACAGGATCGTCGGCAGAGGAGTCCCCACTGGGCTCTTTTAAAAATGGTGCTGGGTCGGGAAATGACAGCGGAAGAGGTTCCCCCTCCATCCCAGGAACCGGGGAACAAGGAGCGACCCGGCCATAGGAAATCCCCAGGCTCCCCAAGTGCACCAGCTCCAAAGTAAGGGGCGAGTGTGGGTGTTCCTCCTCCTCCCCGCTGCCACCCCCCGGCCCAGCATATACAGTGTCATAAAAAACATTTGTTTCATTTTCTGCCGGGTCGAGCGACTCCCGGGGGAAGTTGGGTATTGGCTGGGCGGGCTCAGGTTCGGCCTTTTCGGCCTCGCCCGCCTCAGTCCCCGGGACGCCCGACCCGGCAGCAATGCATTCCTCCGCGATCCCCACGCCCCCCACGACAGGCAGATCTTCCACGCCATCCCCGGGAGGCAGAGGCTGGGCAGCCTCGACTGTCTCACCCTCCCCGGGGACAGACTCCTCTCGCCTACAGCGCAGCTTGGGGGCGCTGGTTGGGGACGCGGGACACGCGGCGGGCACCGACTCCTCCGCGTAGGGATGATGTTCCCCCTCCGCCTCATCGGAGCCGTGCCTCCTTTTGTTCCTGGGGGCGCGCGGAGTCAGGGAGACCTCCATGTCTGCCGAGGCCTCCCGCTCCGCCCCCCCCTTTTCCTTTTCTTGCCCACGCCCGGGCCCCTCTGTGGTGTTGTTCAAGGGCTCGGGCACGGGCTCGGGGCACCCCGCGCTCGCCGGTGACTGGGTTGGGCCGAGCGCGGTAAACAAATTGTCTGGCGCACCGAGGGGACCCGCCTCTAGATGTTTCTCCTTGTTCCGCGCCTTCTTTCCGTTCGGACGCTCTCCCTCCCCCCCGCCGGAGGCCCTGAAAACAAAGGCCTCCGACGATGCCCGCGCACCTATGGCTCCCGGCACGCGGACGCAACTAGGGGGAGGGGGTCCACCGGCAGGAACGTCCCGCCCACCGTGAGCCCCTTTTCAAGGGCCAGGGACACCGCCCGCTCCGACCCCAGGAAGAAAACAGCCTTCCCAGACATCTTGGAGGCCGCGACAATGGCCGAGGGGTCGACTACCCCAGCCATCGCCCGCTCCTCGATGCTCATTGTGGGGTGAGAGTAGCTCTTGACCCCGTGTTTCCTGGTTATAAGTTGAAAAGGTGGCAGGGCAGCGGGTGGCGCAGGAGGTGCCGTGGAAGCGGTTGCCACCTGCGCATACGTCTTCGCTGGCCCTGCCACCGGCGTGGATGGGGTCGCCATCACGGGGTCCCTTTAAGGGCTACACCCACCCCAAAGTCACAGGCCTTAATGGTCTTTATTGGCCTTGTATATTTAACTGAACAGAGGAGCCCTTAACGAGGCACCACTCCCCTAGTTGGCAATTGGGGATGGGCCTTGCTCCCTCTGCTCAGTTGTTTCAATTGTTTTTTTTTAAATTAGGAGAAAAGGGCCTCAGAGAGAGAGGGGAGAAACAGAGTAACAGAGAAAGAGAGAGGGGGGTGGGAAGGGGGGGGGAACTGCGAGGGCAGGTCTCCCCTCGCAGCTGTGGGTGGGTGCACTCCCCAGATGGCAAAAACACACACAAAAAACACAGTCTTTGGATTGGTCTTCAGGTGGGGGGAGAAGACGTCTTCACCTGGGGCAGCTAGAGCCACCAGGCACACACTCCTAACGATGTTTAAATAGGGTGATTAATGAAATTCTTGAGCCTGGTAGCTCCAGCTATCCCAGGCTAGGCAAATGTGGGGGGGTGGGGGGGGGTTCCAATTGTGGGGGGGGCCTAGTTGTAAGCAAGGCCCCCACACACACTTCCACACACACACACACCCCCCGCGATGTTCCGGCCCTCAGTGGTCTTCTTTCCTCCCCCCACCGATACAACAAAGTCTGTTTGGGAAATGCACCCACACCCACCTGTAGAAGACGTAGAGTCTCCCTCCTTCCACACTGGTTTGTTGTTGGTTTTTCCCCCTCTCTCCAACTCTTTGCAGAATGGTAAAAAGATGTACAAAGTTTTCTGCTTTTTCCTCCTCTCCCTCTGGGTGAAAGTGGTGGTGAAGCCCCTTCCTTCCTTCTTTTCCTGGGCTGGTCTCAGGGCTCTCCAGGCAGGAGCAAAAGTTGGTAGCTCCTCTCCTCACTGCTCACAGCTCCTACTGTGCAGGACACGCCTCCACTGCTCCACAATTGGTCCTTGTGCATGAAACTCTTTTGAGTTTACCTGCAAAAACATAAACATTAAAACCATGCCACCCGACCTGGGTGACACAGCAGACATTTTCAAGGCCCCTTTTTTTTTTTAAATTTATTTATTTTATTTTTTTTGGTTTTTTTTGGGGCGCTAAAATCAAATTTTTCCAGTGCCCCCTATAAAAGGGGAGGGGGACACTAAAAGCACCGGCAATGAAAACAAATTAAACTTTAAAACGTAAAATCAAATTGAAATTTGGTTGCCGGGCGTGATGATGCACTCCAGTCCCTCCGGTGCCCACCTCTCGCGGAAGGCCGCGAGCGTACCGGTGGACACCGCGTGCTCCATCTCCAAGGACACCCTGGACCGGATGTAAGAGCGGAAGAGAGGCAGGCAGTCAGGTTGAACGACCCCCTCGACCGCCCGCTGCCTGGACCGGCTGATGGCACCCTTGGCCGTGCCCAGGAGCAGTCCTACGAGGAGGCCCTCGGACCTACCCGCTCCCCTCCGCACAGGGTGCCCAAAGATCAGGAGAGTGGGACTGAAGTGCAGCCAGAATTTCAGGAGCAGCCCCTTCAAATAATGGAACAGGGGCTGCAACCTTGTGCACTCAATAAAAACATGGAACACGGACTCCTCCAGACCGCAGAAATTGCAGGCGGCCTGGGAGTCCGTGAACCGGCTTAAAAATTTGTTGCACGGCATTGCTCCGTGCACCACCCTCCAGGCCAAGTCCCCGATGAATAGTGGGAGAACCCCTGCGTAGAGTGCCCTCCATCGGGGACCCCCGCCTCCTCCGGACGGCAAGATGGTACGCCATGGCGTGTCCGGACGGCCGGCGAGGATGGCAAAGTTGAGGGTGTGCAGGAGCAGCCCGTACAGGAAACCCCTCCGCGCGGTCCTTGTGCATGAAACTCTTTTTGGAGTTCACCTGCAAAACATAAACATTAAACTGTGCCACCCGACCTGGGTGACACTCCAGACATTTACAAGGCCCTTTTTTTCCTTTTTTTTGTTTTTTTTTTTGTGTTTTTGGTTTTTTTTTTGTGTTTTTTTTTGGGCACTAAAATCACAATTTCTCCGGTGCCCCCTATAAAAGGGAAGGGGACACTAAAAGCACCGGCAATTAAAACAAATTAAACTTTAAAACGTAAAATCAAATTAAAATTTGGTTGCCGGGCGTGATGATGCACTCCAGTCCCTCCGGTGCCCACCTCTCGCGGAAGGCCGCGAGCGTACCGGTGGACACCGCGTGCTCCATCTCCAAGGACACCCTGGACCGGATGTAAGAGCGGAAGAGAGGCAGGCAGTCAGGTTGAACGACCCCCTCGACCGCCCGCTGCCTGGACCGGCTGATGGCACCCTTGGCCGTGCCCAGGAGCAGTCCTACGAGGAGGCCTTCGGACCTACCCGCTCCCCTCCGCACAGGGTGCCCAAAGATCAGGAGAGTGGGACTGAAGTGCAGCCAGAATTTCAGGAGCAGCCCCTTCAAATAATGGAACAGGGGCTGCAACCTTGTGCATTCCATAAAAACATGGAACACGGACTCTTCCAGACCGCAGAAATTGCAGGCGGCCTGGGAGTCCGTGAACCGGCTTAAAAATTTGTTGCACGGCACTGCTCCGTGCACCACCCTCCAGGCCAAGTCCCCGATGAATAGTGGGAGGACCCCTGCGTAGAGTGCCCTCCATCGGGGACCCCCGCCTCCTCCGGACGGCAAGATGGTACGCCATGGCGTGTCCGGACGGCCGGCGAGGATGGCAAAGTTGAGGGTGTGCAGGAGCAGCCCGTACAGGAAACCCCTCCGCGCGGTCCTTGTGCATGAATGACAGAAGGATAGTTTGCAGGTGAAGCAGGCAATCAGAAAGGCGAATGGAATGTTGGCCTTCATTGCAAGAGGGATGGAGTACAACAGCAGGGAGGTCCTTCTGCAACTGTATAGGGTATTGGTGAGGCCGCACTTGGAGTACTGCATGCAGTTTTGGTCACCTTATTTAAGGAAGGATATACTAGCTTTGGAGAGGGTATAGAGACGATTCAATAGGCTGATTCCGGAGGTGAGGGGGTTACCTTATGATGATAGATTGAGTAGACTGGGTCTTTACTCGTTGGAGTTCAGAAAGATGAGGGGTGATCTTACAGAAACATTTAAAATAATGAAAGGGATAGACATGATAGAGGCAGAGAGGTTGTTTCCACTGGTCGGGGAGACTAGAACTAGGGGGCACAGCCTCAAAATACGGGGGAGCCAATTTAAAACCGAGTTGAGAAGGAATTTCTTCTCCCAGAGGGTTGTGAATCTGTGGAATTCTCTGCCCAAGGCAGCAGTTGAGGCTAGCTCATTGAATGTATTCAAGTCACAGATAGATAGATTTTTGACCAATAAGGGAATTAAGGGTTATGGGGAGCGGGCGGGTAAGTGGAGCTGAGTCCACGGCCAGATCAGCCATGATCTTGTTGAATGGCGGAGCAGGCTCGAGGGGTTAGATGGCCTACTCCTGTTCCTAATTCTTATGTTCTTATGTTCTTATGTTATGTACTGAGCACATAGATTTCCCAATGGGAATGGCTCTATTTTTATGCTATGAAGAAGAGGAGGAGGAAGCAGATGAAATGGAAGAGGTAGGGTCTTAGAAACAGGCGTCACAGAAAGTGTTGTGTATCTGTAAAGCATGCACTCCCATGTTCCGCCACCAGGGAGCTCATCCCCTGAAGTCCCAAGGGATCCCAGCATCCCTTGGGAGCACTGTATATAAGCCGGCCCCTAAGGCCTGTTCCTCACTCTGGAGTGTCTTATTAAAGACTGAGGTCACTGTTACTTTAACCTCCCTGTGTGCAGCCTCATCTGTGTTCGGAACACAATAACTGGCGACAAGAATACAAATCCAACGCAAAGATGCAGCAAACTGTGGGCATCCTGGAGAAGTTCTCGGAGGGTGAGGACTGGGAAGCCTATGTCGAACGGCTAGACCAGTACTTTGTAGCCAACGAGCTGGATGGAGAAGGAAGCGTTGCCAAAAGGAGAGCGGTCCTCCTCATGGTCTGCGGGGCACCGACCTACAGCCTCATGAAGAATCTTGTGGCTCCGGTGAAACCCACAGATAAGTCATATGAGGAGCTGTGTACACTGGTTCTGGAGCATCTTAACCCAAGGGAGAGCGTGCTGATGGAGAGATATCGGTTCTACACGTGCCAGCGATCTGAAGGTCAGGAAGTGGCGAGCTACGTCGCCGAGCTAAGGTGACTTGCAGGACAATGTGAGTTTGATGGCTACCTGGAGCAAATGCTCAGAGACTTTTTTGTACTGGGCAATGGCCACGAGACCATCCTACGAAAACTTTTGACTGTAGAGACAACGACCCTCACTAAGGCCGACAGCCGTTTATATCCACCAGTGATAACACCAAACAAATCTCTCAGCACACAAGTGCTAGCAATGTTCATAAATTAACTGGAACTGTGTTTGTGAGCAGAAATGTACAGGGCAGAACCCACGAGTCTGCAACTGCCAACAGGCCTCAGGCGACCCAGATGACTCAGAGTCCCCAACAAAGGATGAATGCAAGGCAACTCACACCTTGTTGGCATTGGGGAGGCCTCCATTCAGCCTATTTATGCCGCTTCAAAGGGTATGTTTGCAAGAGCTGTGGAACAATGGGGCACCTCCAACAAGCTTGCAAACAAGCTATAACTTCTGCAAAACCTGCTGACCACTACGTGGCAGAGGAAGATCGGTCCATGGTGGATCAAAGCAATTTTGAGCCTCAGAGAGAGGAAGCAGGTGCTGAAGTACACGGGGTGCACACATTTTCGACAAAATGTCCACCTATAATGCTAAACGTAAAATTGAATGGCTTACCCATAGCCATGGAACTGGACACTGGCGTGAGCCAATCCATCAAGAGTAAAATGATGTTTGAGGGATTGTGGTGCAACAAGGCATTCAGACCAGCCCTGAGCCCCATCCACACGAAACTGAGAACGTACACCAAAGAGCTTATCACTGTCCTGGGCAGCGCCATGGTCAAGGTCACCTATGAGGGCATGGTGCATGAACTGCCACTCTGGATTGTCCCGGGCGATGGCCCCACACTGCTTGGAAGGAGCTGGCTGGGCAAAATCCGCTGGAACTGGGATGACATCTGAGCGCTTTCACATGTCGATGAGGCCTCATGTACCCAGGTTCTTAACAAATTTCTTTCCCTTTTTGAGCCAGGCATTGGAAACTTTTCCGGGGCGAAGGTTCGGGTCCACTTGGTCCCAGAGGCACGACCCATTCACCACAAGGCGCGAGCGGTACCTCACATGATGAGAGAGAGAGTGGAAATCGAGCTGGACAGGCTGCAACGCAAGGGCATCATCTCCCCAGTGGAATTCAGCGAGTGGGCCAGCCCGATTGTTCCAGTACTCAAAAGTGATGGCACGATCAGGATTTGCAGCGATTATCTAGTAACAATCAATCGTTTCTCGCTACAGGACCAATACCCACTACCAAAGGCAGACGACCTATTTGCGACGCTGGCAGGAGGCAAGACATTCACCAAGCTCGACCTGACTTCGGCCTACATGACGTAGGAGCTGGAGGAGTCTTTGAAGGGCTTCACCTGCATCAACACGCACAAGGGACATTTGATCTACAACAGATGCCCGTTTGGAATTCGGTCGGCTGCAGCGATCTTCCAGAGAAACATGGAGAACCTACTCAAGTCGGTACCACACACGGTGGTCTTTCAGGACGACATTTTGGTCACTGGTCGGGACACTGCCGAGCATCTACAAAACCTGGAGGAGGTCCTCCAGCGACTGGATCGCGTAGGGCTGCGGCTGAAGAGGTCGAAATGCATCTTCATGGCAACAGAAGGGGAGGTTTTGTGGAGAAAGATCACGGCGGATGTCATTCGGCCCACAGACGCCAAGACAGAGGCTATTAGGAACACGCCCAGGCCACACAACGTCATGGAGCTGCGGTTGTTCCTGGGACTCCTCAACTATTTTGGTAACTTCCTACCGGGGTTAAGCATCCTATTAGAGTCCCTACATGTGTTATTGCGCAAAGGTGAGAACTGGGTATGGGAAAAAAAAAACAAGTAATTGCTTTTGAGAAAGCCAGAAACATTTTATGCTCCAACAAGCTGCTTGATTTGTATAACCCGTGTAAAAGACTTGTGCTAGCATGTGACGCGTCGTCGTACAGAGTCGGGTGTGTATTACAACAAGCTAACGTTGTGGGGAAGTTGCAACCTGTCGCCTATGCTTCCAGGAACTTGTCTAAGGCCGAGAGGGTCTGCAGCATGATTGAGAAAGAGGCATTAGCGTGTGTGTTCGGGGTAAAGAAAATGCATCAGTACCTGTTTGGCTTCAAATTTGAGCTGGAAACCGATCACAAGCTCCTCATATCCCTGTTCGCTGAAAACAAGGGGATAAATACTAATGCCTCAGCCCGCTCACAAAGGTGGGCACTCGCGTAGTCAGCATATAACTATACCATCCGCCACAGGCCAGGCACCGAGAACTGTGCAGATGTTCTCAGTCGGCTACCATTGCCCACCACGAGGGTGGAAATGGCGCAGCCTGCAAACTTGTTGATGGTGGCGCAGCCCGCAGACTTGTTGATGGTCACGGAAGCATTTGAAAATGCTTATTCACCTGTCATGGCCCGCCAGATTTGGACTTGGACCGGCCAAGATTCTCTGCTGTCCCTAGTTAAAAACTGTGTACTGCTTGAGAGTTGGGCCAGCATCCCTGTTGAAATGCAAGAGCCAATCAAGCCTTCCCAGCGGCGAAAGTATGAGCTATCCATTCAGGCAGACTGCCTGTTGTGGGGTAACCACGTAGGGCTACCAAAAAAGGACAAGGAGACGTTCATCTTGGATCTCCACAGCACACACCCGAGTATGGTAATGATGAAAGTGATAGCCAGATCCCACGTGTGGTGGCCCGGTATCGACTCTGACTTAGAGTCCTGTGTACGGCAATGCAGCGTGTGTGCTCAGTTGAGCAACGCGCCCAGGGAGGCACCACTACGTTTGTGGTCCTGGCCCTGCAGACCATGGTCGAGGATCCATGTTGACTATGCGGGCCCGTTTCTCGGTAAAATGTTGCTGGTGGTGGTGGATGCTTTTTCAAAATGGATTGAATGTGAAATAATATCGGGAAGCACCGCCACCGCCACCATTGAAAGCCTGAGGGCCATGTTTGCCAACCACGGCCTGCCTGACATACTGGTCAGTGACAACGGGCCATGTTTCACCAGTGCCGAATTTAAAGAATTCATGACCCGCAATGGGATCAAACATGTCATCTTGGCCCCGTTTAAACCAGCCTCCAATGGGCAGGCAGAGCGGGCAGTACAAACCATCAAACAGAGCCTTAAACGAGTCACAGAAGGCTCACTCCAAACCCGCCTGTCCCGCGTACTGCTCAGCTACCGCACGAGACCCCACTCGCTCACACGGGTGCCTCGGCTGAGGTATTCATGAAAAGGACACTTAAAACCAGACTCTCGCTGGTTCACCCCAACCTGCATGATCAGGTAGAGAGTAGGCGGCAGCAACAAATGTAAATGATGGTCGTGCCACTGTGTCATGGGAAATTGATCTGAATGACCCTGTGTATGTGCTAAACTATGGACATGGTCCCAAGTGGATTGCGGGCACGGTGGTAGCTAAAGAAGGGAATAGGGTGTTTGTAGTCAAACTAGACAATGGACAAATTTGCAGAAAGCACCTAGACCAAACGAGGCTGCGGTTCACAGACTGCCCTGAACTACCCACAGCAGATACCACCTTTTTCGAGCCCACAACATACACCCAAAGGATCAATGACACCACGCTGGACCAGGAAATCGAACCCATCACGCCCAAAAGCCCAGCAAGACCAGGCTCACCTAGCAGCCCTGCAGGGCCAACAACACGCCAGCCCAGCAAGAGCACAGCCAACACACCAGAACAGACATTTGTACCGAGGCGGTCCACCAGGGAAAGAAAGGCTCCCGACTGCCTCACCTTGTAAATAGTTTTCACTTTGACTTTGGCGGGGGAGTGATGTTGTGTATCTGTAAAGCATGCACTCCCATGCTCCGCCACCAGGGCGTTCATCCCCTGAAGTCCCAAGAGATCATAGCATCCCTTGGGAGCACTGTATATAAGCCGGCCCCTAAGGCCTGTTCCTCACTCTGGAGTGTCTTATTAAAGACTGAGGTCACTGTTACTTTAACCTCCCTGTGTGTAGTCTCATCTGTGTTAGGAACACAATAGAAAGTTTCTATTCTCTGCACACCTGTCAGTTGCTCCATCCTAGGAGATTGCTTCAGAGCATCCATATAGATGTAATGTTCCTCCAACAATTGCTTTTCAGGCTAGTACCCATGTGTTCTCAGTTCCAGCACTCTAAACCCACAGACAGTCTTCTCTTCAACCTCCACATCCTCATCCACTTACTCACAAAAGGATGGTAGCACATCCTCATCCACTTACATTGCATCATATTACATTACATAGTATTTACAACACAGAAACAGGCATTTCGGCCCAATAGGTTCATGTTGGTGTTTATGCTCCACTAGAGCCTCCTCCTAACCCTCCTCATCTAAGTCCATCGACATATTCTTCTATTCCTTTCTCTCTCACGTTTATCTAGCTTTCCCTTAAATTCATCTATGTTAGTTGTCTCAGCTATTCCTTCTGGTAGCGAGTTCCACATTCTTACCACTCTCTCTCTCTCGAGTGAACTCCCTGTTGGATTTATTAGTGACTATCTTATATTTATGGCTCCCAGTTCTGGTCTCTTAACTCTGGTCTCATAATCTTAAAGACTTCCATCAGGTCATTCCTCAGTCTTCTTATATCTCGAGAAAAGAACCCCAGCCTGTTCAATCTTTCCTGATAGGTACAACCTCTCAGTTCTGGTATCATTTTCATAAATCTTTTTTGTATCTTCTCCAGTGCCTCTCTATCATTTTTATTATATGGAGATCAGAACTGTTCAGAGTACTCCAAGTGTGGTCTAACCAAGGTTCGATACAAGTTTAACATAACTTCTCTGCTCGTCTGGCTCTCTCGTGTTCTGTGAATCACTGCTACATCCACTCTTATGTTATCTAATTTCACCTCGATGAAAATAACTGGTGCATAGGAATGAATAAGCAAGTAGTGTGAGGGTGAGATCGAGGAAGTTGTGAAAGAGGAAATTAGACCACTATCTAGGTCCAAGGACACATGGATGGGCTTAACCTTCACATCCACTCCCTCCCTCATTATCATCTTCCTTGCTGTCATCATAATTATAACCCATCAACATAACTTCCCTGCTCTATTGCTCCTTCTCCACCTCATCATGTTCATCTTCCTCCTCTTCCTCATCCTCTGCCCCCATGTTTTTTTTAAATTCATTCATGGAATGTGGACGTAGCTGATAAGGCCAGCATTTATTGCTCATTCCTAATTGCCTTTGGGAAGGTGGTGGTAAGCCGCTTTCTTGAACCGCTGCAGTCTGTGTGGTGAAGGTATGCCCACAGTGCTGTTAGGGAGGGAGTGCCAGGATTTTGACCCAGTGACAATGAAGGACCGGTGATATATTTCCAAGTCAGGATAGTGTGTGACTTGGAGTGGAACTTGGAGGTGGTGGTGTTCCCATGTGTCTGTTGCCCTTGTACATCTAGGTGGTTGTCATGTATGTATGCTTCGGGTTACTAGCCACCAGGTGGCGCCACTGTCGGAGGTCATTGGGCTGTACGCACGTGTGTGCGGCCCAGGTATAAAAGGCAAGTTATCATGTAATGTAATCACTTTGGGCCATAATAAAGCAGAGCCAGGTTTGTACCTGTGTTAGTTTACAGTATTCAGTCTATCGCGTTATTACATACATAACATTTGGTGACGAGGTAACTTAAGAACCGTTGCATGCAAAGATGAGAACAATTGGAATTCTGGAGAGATTTGTGGAGGGAGAGGACTGGGCAGATTTTGTAGCTCGCCTGGACCAGTACTTCGTGGCCAACAAAATGGAGGAACCCACTGATGCAGTTAGGCGCAGGGCGGTCTTCCTCACGATTTGCGGTCCGAAATCTATGAACTCATAAAGAATCTTCTCTTATCTGCAGTCCAATGGACAAGGACTATGAGGAATTGTGTGCTCTGGTAGGTGACTATCTCAAATCAGAAGAAGGCATCATCATCTCACAATATCGATTCTACACCCACGTTCGTTCTGAGGGCCAGGATGTGTCGGAATTCATTGCCGACCTAACACGTCTAGCTGGACATCGTTCGAAAATGCGTTGGGAGACATGCTGCGAGACTTCTTTGTAATTGGCATCAACCATGAGGTGATCCTGCGTAAGCTACAGGCGGTGGAGACGTTGGATTTGAGCAAGGCCATCACAATTGCCCAGGGGTGCATGACGACGGACAAAAAATTAAAGCAGATATCATCGAAAAATCGGAACTCGGCAAGTACTGTAAACAAGATTGTATCGTCGTTTGGCAGAGCTGCATATGGCAGGGCCTACTCAACTGCATATGCGAAACCTGTGGCTGCCCAAAGTCCGCCAATGGAAATGAATCCGATTTCATCGTGTTGGCGTTGTGGGGACAATCATAGGCCTCATCAGTGTCAATTTAAACAGTACATTTCTAAAGGCTGTTCGAGACTGGGGCATCTCCAGCGCATGTGTCCACAACTGAGCAAGCATGCTGCGACACACCACATGGAGGATGATGACCAGTATAGTGCGGATCCGGATATGAAATCCGAAATACCAGAGGAGGAAGTGTATGGACTGTATTCGTTCCTAACAAAGAGCCAACTGATAATGATTAATGTGAAACTTAATGGTGTGCCAGTATCGCTGGAATTGGACACGGGTGCGAGTCAATCAAAAATGAGCCAGAGGACATTCGACAAGCTATGGGATACTAAGGCTGTGAGGCCTAAGCTGAGTCCAGTCTGTTGTGCATCTGTAAAGCATGAACTCCCATGTTCCGCCACCAGGGAGTGCATCCCCTGAAGTCCCAAGGGACCCCAGCATCCCTTGGGAGCACTGTATATGCCGGCCCCTAAGGCCTGTTCCTCACTCTGGAGTGTCTTAATAAAGACTGAGGTCACTGTTACTTTAACCTCCCTGTGTGCAGTCTTATCTGTGTTAGGAACACAATACAGTCAATGCCAAGTTGCGTGCGTACACTAAAGAACTCATAACGGTGATTGGCAGTGCAGTAGTGAAGGTGTCGTATGATGGTGCGGTTCATGATTTACCGTTATGGATTGTTCCAGGCAATGGTCCAACGCTGTTCGGCAGGAAATGGCTAGAAAAAATCAAATGGAATTGGAACGATATCAAAGTGTTGTCATCGGAGGATGATACTCCATGTGCTCAAGTGCTGAGCAAGTTCCCTTCACTGTTTGAACCAGACATCGGCAAGGTGCAGATCCATGTGGACTCGGATGCAAGACCCGTCCATCATAAAGCTCGGGCGGTTCCGTACATGATGAGGGAAAAGTTCGAAATCAAACTGGACAGACTCCAGCATGAAGGGGTCATATCACCAGTCAAATTTAACAAATGGGCCAGCCCCATTGTTCCTGCGTTGAAGAGTGATGGCACTGTCAGGATTTGTGGAGACTACAAGGTTACGATTAACGAGTTTCGAAACAGGATCAATACCCGTTACTGAAGGCTGCTGACCTGTTTGCAACGCTAGCTAAGGGGAAGTCATTCACTAAACTGGATCTGATGTCTGCCTACATGACACAGGAACTGGTCGAGACGTCGAAGAAACTTACATGCATCAACACGCATAAAGGACTGTTTATCTACAACAGGTGTCCTTTCGGAATTCGCTCAGCTGCAGCCATATTTCAGAGGAATATGGAGAGTCTACTGAAGTCCGTCCCTAGAACCATCGTGTTCCAAGATGACATCCTGTTCACAGGTTGTGACACCGCTGAACATCTGAACAACCTGGAAGAGGCTCTACATCGTCTGGATAAAATGGGACTCAGACGGAAACGTTCGAAGTGCGTCTTCATGGCACCGGAAGTCGAATTCCTGGGGAGGAAAATTGTTGCTGATGGCATCAGGCCTACGGACTTGAAAACCAAGGCCATCAAAAATGCACTCAAGCCTCAGAATGTGACGGAGCTGCGTTCGTTCCTTGATCTACTCAACTACTTCAGTAAGATTGGCTACCCAGCCCCCAGTCATAACAGACTCAGAACACTCGCCCAAGACTGGAGTTGAACTGAGACAATCAACTCGGGAGTGGAAAGCCCCGGACCGTGTCAATTTGTAAAAAGACTGTTACTAATATCTTAAAGGGGTTATTGTCATGTATGTATGATTGCGGTTACTAGCCACCAGGTGACGCCACTGTCGGAGGTCATTGGACTGTACGCACGTGTGTGCGGCCCAGGTATAAAAGGCAAGCCATCATGTAATGTAATCACTTTGGGCCCTAATAAAGCCTGCGAAGGAGCGTCAAGAGTTTGTAGAAGGAAGTGACCGAGGCCCAGAAGAGGCTTGAGTCTGGGGCCCAGAAGAGGCGAGGGCCCAGGGGCAGCACGGGCCAGCCCACACTGCGATATGTGTGCGCACTAGGTCTGTGCAGCAGAGCTGGTCTCCAGTCATCTTGGTTAATCCTTGCCACTGGACCAAGGCCTTGCTCTGTCAAGCCCGTGTGGTGGCCGTTGCACACCAGCCACCACACGTTAAAAAAATCCAAGCACAGGCATCTTCCACCCTCCAAGATGTAGTTCGGGATCTGGAATATTAGGTCCTTCATTGAAACACCTGTGAACCATTCCTTTTTGGCGTAGAAGCAAGTCATCCTCGCTTCGAGGGACTGCCTATGATGATGAATAAAGCAGAGCTAGGTTTGTACCTGTTAGTTTACAGTATTCAGTCTATCGAGTTATTACATACATAACAGTGGTAAAGGTTGTGGGTTTGGGAAGTGCTGCTGAAGAACCATTGAGGAGTTGCTGTAGTGCATCTTGTTGATGGTACACACTGCAGCCACTTTGCGCCAGTGGTGGAGGGAGTGAATGTGTAAGGTGGTGGACGGGGTGCCAATCAAGCGGGCTGCTTTGTCCTGGATGGTGTCACTCTTCTTGAATGTTGTTGGAGCTGCACTCATTCAGGCAAGTGGAGAGTATTCCGTCACACTCCTCACTTATGCCTTGTAGATGGTGGAAAGGCTTTGGAGTGTCAGGAGGTGAAACACTTGCTGCAGAATACCCAGCCTCTGATCTGCTCTTGTAGACGTAGTATTTCTATGGCTGGTTCAGTTAAGTTTATGGTCAATGGTGACCCCCAAATGTTGATGACGTGCCCTTGTGACAGGAACAATTTCCTCCAGGCCTCCTGAAGCTTATTTAAAGTGGGAATGAACCTCTTCAAGGTCAGTTGCATTCCTTGCTTCGATTTTCAGTTGAACAATGCTGGAAACTATAATAGCAGATGAGTCGGCGGGCACATTTGTCTGGTTATATCTGTGTTCTGCTGTTGTTTGGGGGGTAATTTGCAAGATCAACGTACCAGGGTCTCAAACCATAGCCATGGTCCACTCAATGCCAATTCTGTAGCTGGTTATTCTATTCAAGCAAACAAGGCACACAAGCCTGGTTAAGGAAGAGGCAGTCATGTGTCGACTCCAGATATTTCATAGCAACCAGAATGATAACTTTCTGGACATCACAAATCACTTGCATATTGAAGAAATGGAAGCCCCTATGGTTACCTTGTATAACACTGTTCTGGGAAAGTCTTTAATGCATAAAACCTCTGGTGTGTTACTAATTGCTCCATTGTAAGTTTTGAGAAATAAATTATTTGTCAGCCATCTGGAACAGTCCCCTTGCAAGTGGGCATGATACCCTGACTAACAGCCATTTCCTCAGGCATGAATACACTTTGCAGCAAAAAAAAATCAATATCTGCTATGAGTTTTACAGTCATGGATCGAGCAACTGGGACACATTCCAAATCTAAAACTGACATCTTGCACGCCTCTGTTATTATCATTCTCTTTAGCTAAAACCTTCAGAAAGGGCCAACCAATTCAGTGGTGGTCTAAGCAACCTTTTAAAGGGTTAAGGGCTTCTCTGGAGAGCTAACATTTTCTGTTCTCGCCGGTGACTCAAAGCATGGCTGGTGTAAGGGCTTTAAAATACTTGAATATTTAACCAATTATTTTAATTTCATGTGATGGGTAATGAGAGATGCATGAGTCTCTGTTGGTCATATGCCATAGTGTAAATTCCCTAATGTGCAAGGAACTGATCGCATCGTAGACCCATTAAAATGTAGGTTTACTAATGGTCCATCAGGCTAAGGGGAGTTGAGCTCTTCCACTCTATTAAGAAATTTGGTTTGCACATTACACAGCTGAGCCTATTGCATTAAAGAAAAAGTAATGTAAATGTAAATCCTTCATTTGATGATTGGTTAAACTGCAGAATCAGAGGGACCCCTATGGAATTGATCAATTATTCTTAAAGCCAGTGTAAAACACCATAAAATTCATTGTGCAGGTTCAGAAGGTCCCCCTGATTTTACAGGCTCCATGCATTAAGTAACACTGCCATGTTTAATCTTGAAGGAAGTTCAATTTATAATCGCACTACAGGAAGTATTGACATGGATTCAAAATGTATATCTTGTTCACTGAGCAACAGCAATGCTTTGCAAAGCTGGCTTGAATGTTACTGTGGTAGCATCTATCTTAAGCTTCTAATTTCTTAAACAACATGAGGGAGAAATTGGGCTACTTTATGCTCACGTTAGTACCCCTGGGGGGCGCTAATGTGATGCAAATGAGTTTGCGACTGGTCGCGGCGAGAATAACGCTTCCCGCTAAATTCGGTGGGCGTTTGCAGAGCGTTAACACGCAACGCTGGTGTCATCACCGCGTGCAGCGCCCCGGAACAAAAATTGGCCCTCACCCTCTGGTTTAGTGCCTGGCGCTGACAACAACAGTTTCAGCAGTCGGGTTTTAGTTGGATGTCAACTGGAGGAGCACTATTTAAAGGTGCCAGCATCCAGTGAAGTTTTAGTCAGCCAATAATGTTTTCTTCTTAGTTTCAAATAGGCACACAGGCGTTTCGACTAATTTGAGTGATTTGCAGTTGAAGGCGTGTTGTGGCTCTTAAAGCTTTGTGACTTTCATTGAGAGCAGATTTGAAACTCCGACATTTATACAGTTTCATGGGGGCTGTGCTGGCACTGGACCTCATGCTCCAATGTCACTGTCGGAGGCACAGAGAAATACTGTATAAATGTGGCCAGAAGTAGGAGGCTCCACAGGGCTCCAACTACAGGTCTTACCCCCCCCCAGGGTATTCTGGCAGAAGGCTGCGCTTCAGCAAGGAGATGGTCACAGAGCTCTGCCACCTCCTGCACCCAGACCTCGAGCCACAGATCAGGGTGAGGATGGCTTTCTCAGTGGCAGTCAAGGTTACCATCGTGCTCAATTTCTATGCCAGTGCATCATTCCAGTGCGCAACAAGAGACATCTCCAACATCACACATTTTGCCATCTATTGCTGCATCCGCAAGATGACAGATGTTCTCTACAGAAAGAGGAGGGATTACATTTCCTTTCCCATCACCAGACAGAAGCAGCACGAGCATGCATATGGCTTTTTCAGGATAGCCGGCTTCCCCATGGTGCAGGGCGCCATTGACTGCATCCACATCGCTTTGCGGGCACCATATAACAATCCTGAGGTATTCCGTAACCGCGAAGGTTACCACTTACTTAATGTGCAGTTGGTGTGCGACCTCACCGTCAATACCCGCTATCCTGGCAACAGCCATGATACATTCATCCTGTGCCAGCTCTCTTCCAGCTACCACATCAAGCCATGACTGGTTGCTCAGAGACAAGGGCTATTCACTCTCCATCTGGCTCATGACTCCACTCTGCAACCCCAACACTCCTGTCCAGTACTCACATAATGACAGCCATGCTGCCATCAGGAACATCACTGAGCAGACCATCGGAGTGCTCAAACAACGGATCAGTTTCCTTAACCACTCGGGAGGAGTCCTCCAGTACTCGTCTGAGCGAGTGTCCCTTTTTGTTGTTGCCTGCTGCATGCTACACAACTTGACCATCACGAGGGCGCAGCCATTGCCACCAGGCATAGTTCCATCATCTCAGGAGGAGGAGGAGAAGGTGGAGGAGGAGTAGGACGAGGAGGAGGGCGACGAGGAGGAGGAACATGTGCAGCATCGACAGAGGAGCCAGGCACTCAATCGACCTTCTGCAAGGGCGGTCTCATCATCATCGGCTGCGAGCACCTCACCAGACATCAGTTCCAGTGAATTCCATGCCAATGCCTGGTTGGACTGCATGTCCTCATCATTACAATAATTTCTCACTTCATAGCAGAGTCCCAAAACTGAAATGAGAGACAGCACCAAATATGCAACATTTCAATTATATTTCTATCATAAACTTTAATCACATACAACAATTAAATTTACTATTCATGCTTGTGCAAAACCTTATCTCCCCTCTTAACACTGCCTTTACCTATTCTACTGCTCCTTCGTAGTGTGTCCACAGTGGCTGCAGCAGAGCTGGTGGAAGGTTGCTGTGTTTCAGGGCCAGAGACTACAGATGGCCTTGCAAGATGCCCTCGACCAGCTCTGGGCCTGGAAGGCCCGGCTGTAAACTGAAGCATCTCAGGCGGGGCGACGGTAGCCTGGGCTGGCTGGGTGATCGGCAGCGACAAATACAATGGCGGAGTGGCAGTGGTGGGATCAGGAATGCTGTCATCCTGAGAAAGAACAGCAGGTTCCTGCTCCACTGACTGACTGACTGTCACTCCCTGGAGCAGCACTTCAGCATCTCCACCAATCTGCTCTACTAAGCCTGCCTCTAATGAACGCGTAGTGCCAGTCTCTGAGGTGGTGCCCGCGGATGAGAGATGCAGTAACGCGGTGCTTTGCTCTTCCTCCTCCTCTTCTCCTTCGTCACTGTCATTGGGGGGCTCAGGGACAGGCTGGTCATCTGCTCACTTATTATTTGAAAGCAGAAAGGCACAAGACTCACGTTAAGGGGTTATTGCAGGGGGGCAGGAATGGTACAGGGAATTCCGACAGTATCAGGAGCTGGAAAGTGATAAAGTCTTCTGGCATGAGGGGGAAGTGGGATGAGAAAGGAGAGGGGTGAAGATACCGTTGTTGCCTCCAGCGGGGTCAACATCGCCATGGCCATGGAGCTCACCACCTACTGCCCAATGAGCCACAGCACTCGCTCCTCCAGGTCTGAGAGCTGCTGGAGCTGAGGTTCACCCCCGCCTGTCCTCTGTTGCTCTCCCCTATTGTGTGCCATCTTGGCCTGCAAAAGAAAGGAATGTATGTGAGTCAGTCTCCAGCTATGTGTCTGGGAGATATGCCTGCCATCGTTGAATGGCCGTGAATGTAGGCAAGGCGTGAGCTGAGGATCTTAGCATGCATTTACTGTTAGCTGCCAGCCAGGCATTGGAGTCAATAGAAGGGAAAGTTGGACGGAGTGCGTAACGGGTGGTTGATCTGCTACCGTCCTTTTTGTGCTCTGCTGAAGTTGAATTTTACCCCGCTGTGTTTCACCACTAGCTTTCTTTGCATTTATATAGCATCCTTAATGTAGTAAAATCTCGCAAGGTGCTTCACTGGAGTGATTATCGAACAGAAATTGACACCGAGGCACATAAGGAGATAGTAGGACAGGTGACCAAAAGCTTAGTCAAAGAGTTAGGTTTTAAGGAACATCTTAAACAAGGAGAGGTGGCGAGGTAGAAAGGTTTAGGGAGGGAATTGCAGAGTTTAGGGCTTAGACAGCTGAACACACGACTGTCAACGGTGGAGTGATGAAAATCGCCGATGAGGCCAAAATTTGGAAAGTGCAGAGCTCTCCTAGGATTTAGGACTGGAGGTGGTTCAAGAGATATGGAGGGACGAGGATTTGAAAACAAGGATGAGAATTTTAAAATCGAAGGGTTGCCAGACCGGGAGCCATTGTAGGTCAGGGTGATAGGTCATGGAACCTTTTGATCAGCAAGTGTAAAAATTAACTCGCCCTAAATGGTGCAAACTGCTGTAGCTTTTTCTTTGCTCCTGCTCACCAGCCAATGAGCTCTGCTAGATGTGCACATGCTCAGTGAGCATAGGTTTGGCCTCAGCTGTTGAGGGCTGATGGATGTGAAATGGTGACATGAGGGACATGTGTGGCTACCGCAATGAGAATTGAGACCTACAGGAGAAGCGAGGAGTTAACAGGAAATAAAATAACAAGGAGATGCTAAAGTTAATAAATTCCAGGAGTGTTGGTAGCCCCTGAAACCGGTGTATTGTGGCTGCAGTGTGTACTAGCAATTCGCCAAAGCTTCTTTAATAGCACCTCCTAATCCCCTGATCTCCACCACCTAGAAGGATAAGGCAGCAGGTGCATGGGAACACCATCACCTCCAAGTCACACATCATCTTGACTTGGATACGGTTGCTGGGTCAAAATGCTGAATTCCCTTCCGAACAGCACTGTGGGACGTCCTTCACCACAAGGACTGCAGCAATTCAAGAAGGCATCTCACCACCACCTTCTCAAGGGGCAATTAGAGATGTTCAATAAATGCTGACCTTACCAGTGACAACCACATCATGAGAATGAATTTTTAAAAACTAAATATTGAAAACCTTTTTTTTAAACCATACAGCTTAGTGATAACAGAACTCATTCCTATGTTAGTGTGTTGGGCTTTGGAGCAGGTCCATGATGATCCCTGGAAATATGTGGAGCAACTTACCCCTTTTTTTACCCCCTGTCATGAGTGCACAAAATATTGCTCTTCTCGGGGGTTGCCTGGGTGAGATGGCAGAGTATTAAATAAGGATCGCTTTTACTCGATTGTTTAGTCAGGTCTTGCTGGACGAGTGGTTCCCCCATTAAAGGGAAAGACCATGAAAGTAAAAAGGGGAAGAGGGATTTTGCACAAGACAGCAGGGTTTCTAACAATGTCCTGCATGGCCTGAAGACACTGGATATTGAATATATGATGCCAAACCAAACTCTACGCTGCATTTGTTTTACTATCCTGGTTGGAGCAAGTCGCATAGATGCATTTAAGGTGAAGCTGGTTGAGTACATGAATATATTTAAGAGGGAGATAGAAAGATTTCTAGACACAAAAGGCATCAAGAGGTATGGGGAGAAAGCGGGAATATAGTGTTGAGATAGAGGATCAGCCATGATCATATTGAATGGCGGTTCAGGCTCGAAGGGCTGAATGGCCTACTACTGCTCCTAGTTTCTATGTTTCAATGGGCCCAAGTTTCCACAAGAAAAAAAACGGGCGCCCCTCCGAGCTGGGCGCCTGCTTTTCGCGCCTAAAACGGCGCCTAAAAAAATCCTCGGTATTCTTCACCTACTTGCAGGTCCTCTGGCCCTCGGCGCAGACAGCACGAGCTGTGGGGGGGGGCGGAGCCAGGTCCCTGCGCTGAAAACAGTGCCGGGACCTCTGCACATGCGCGCTACTGTCGGCACGCAAGTGCAGTAGCTCCAGGTACCGAACTGTGTGGGAGGGGCCCGAAGCACGCAGCCCCTAGCCCTGGCTGAATGGCCTCACTGGGGCTGCGTGAATAAGGCTCCTCCCACGGCCAGCTCCTGCTCCCCCCCCCCGACCAGACCCGACACTCGCTCCCCCCCTGCCTCCGGACCAGACCCGACCCGACACCCGCTCCCCCCCGCCCCCCTGCCGACCAGACCCGACACCCGCTCCCCCCCCGCCGACCCGACCCGACACCCGCTCCCCCCCGCCCCCCTGCCGACCAGACCCGACACCCAATCCACCCCCCCCCAACCCCGACCCGAGACCCGACACCCGCTCCCCCCCCCCCCGACTGACCCGACCCGACACCCGCTCCTGTTCCCTGACCCCCCCCCCCCCCACTGGACCCGACTCCCAGACTGGATCCGATCCGACCTGACCTCTCCCTTCCCTCCCCCCGCGCCCCCGCTCTCTCTCTCTCCCTCCCTCCCCTCTCTCTCTCTCTCACTCCCTCCCCCTCTCTCTCTCTCTCTCTCTCTCTCTCTCCCTCCCTCCTCCTCTCTCTCTCTCTCTCTCTCTCTCTCCCTCCCTCCTCCTCTCTCTCTCTCTCTCTCTCCCTCCCTCCTCTCTCTCTCTCTCTCTCCCCCTCCCGCTCAGCGACACGAACGGCTGCAGAATTTTCCCTGGCTGAAGCACTTTCACACAGGTAGGAAGATGGTTTATTTCATCTTTTCTTGGCTTATAAATGTTTATTCAGGTTGGATTTATTTGTATAATATTTGTAGAAGTATAAATAAGGATTTATTGTCGAATTTAATGAGTTCCCTTCCCCCTCCCCCCCCCCCTCCCACCTCGTTCCCTACGCCTAATTTGTAACCTGCGCCTGATTTTTTAATGTGTAGAACAGGTTTTTTCAGTTCTACAAAAATCTTCACTGGCTCCATTCTACTTTAGTTTGGAGTACATTTTCACGGTGGAAACTTTCAAATCAGGCGTCAGTGGCCGGACACGCCCCCTTTTGAAGAAAAAATTCTGTTCTAAACTAGAACTGTTCTAACTGACTAGAACTGCAGAAAAAAAAATGTGGACAATTACGATTTCTAAAATAGTCCGTTCTCCACCAGTTGCTCCTAAAAATCAGGCGCGAATCATGTGGAAACTTGGGCCCTATGTTTCTATGAGGGAATATGTTGATAGAGTGAGATGAAGTAAATGGGGTGGGAGGAGGTTCATTGTGGCGCGTAAATGGACCTTTTGGGCTGAATGGCCTGTTTCTGTGCTGTAAATCTGATGTAGTTCTCCACTTGAAATATCATTCATTTCCTAATAAAGATGGTCATTTTGCTCTCAAGCGATCCTTTCCTTTCTTAACAATCTATATTGAGATAGGTAAAATGTTGATGCATCCTCAAAGTCTAGCCATGTTTCTGTGGGGGCTACCAGCTTGGGGTTTCAGTTGTAGCATACAGCTGTAGTTCTGTCAATTTATTCCTAATGCTTCTTGTGCTTGTATAGAAGTAGTTAATAATATCAGTTATTATACAGAGGAACTTTATTCCGTCTTCTTTGCTTCTAGTATAATTTGTTATTATAAAGAAATCCTTATAATTACATCATCAGTTTGCCAAGATAGTTTAAATGTCATTTGGGAATTTTAATCGTGTGCCTATAAAAACACGGATGATTTACAATATTTCTACATCAGGCCATTTAGTCAGTCATGCTGCAACTCAGTTTAACTTCAAAGGCTTTGCATTACAAGAATTGTTTTTTTCTGAATTAGCATGTGTAAACTGATGCATCAGACTTGCAATATAGTGTACTGAGCATCGAATACATCACTATCTAGTGAAGATTTATACATTGATCAGGATTACACAATCAAATGCTGTTTTTAGATCAGCAAATCATTTTAATGGAAATGAATTGGCACACGGCAATGCTGTGCGAGATCAGTCTCATGTCTGAATCCATTATCTGGCTATTTAATACTTGGTCTGATATTTGAATACCAGCAAAATCTGCGCTTGGAACACTTGGCGGGCTTGCCCAAGCTAGCCCACAATTGCCTGAGGTGACTTTATTCAATTTGTGAGCTCAGCTTATTTGAGTAATTAGCATAAACTCGCAGCTTTATGTTGATGCTGTTGTGTATGCATGCCTGTTTACTGTGTGATGTCTGTAACACTGTTATGCCACATTGAATGTAGCCTTATATTGTACACACCTTACCGGTACACCAGAGGGTGCTGCTGCTGGAGACCTAGGGGTTGCCTGCACACGGCAGGTAACCCAGTATAAAAGGGAACTCACAGCTTGTTGTCGTCACTCAGGAGCTGCAAATAAAGGACTACAGGTCTGCACAGTTTAAGTATCATACCCTGCCTCATGGAGTTATTACTAAAGGTGCCTACATACACTACAACTGGCGATGGGAATACGAGGTCACGAACTACACGCTCAACATGTCTAACCTCAGCAACTTTCAGCAATTTACAGAGGGGAAAGATTGGGATGCTTTTGTGGAAAGATTGGAAAACTTTATAGCCAATGATCTGGACGGGGACACACCGGCCATCCTGCTTAGCAGTTGTGGGCCCACCATCTACGGTCTCGTCAGGGACTAACTAGCCCCGGAGAAGACAACCACCAAGAGCTATGAGCAACTTGTAACAATCATACAGGAACAACTAAAACCGAAAGAAAGCATCCTCACAGCCAGGCACCGGTTCTACACTTACCGGTGACCTGAGGGCCAAGGAATTGCCAAGTATGCTGCACACTTAAGAAGACTAGCTGCACCGTGTGATTTTGGTGACCACGTTAATGAAGCACTAAGGGACATGTTTGTCATCGGAATCGGCCATGAAGGCCTCCTACACAAATTGCTCTCGGCTGACATCATGGTCACCCTGCAGAAGGCAATTCAAGTGAGCCAGGCCGACATCGTTTCGGCCAGCAACTCCAGGCGAATACTGACCCAGGACTCTAAACCAGCAAGCGCAGTGCACCGCATGGATACTTCTAAAGGCAGAAATGCTGCCCCGAGTCCCGCAACCCTGAGTCCGCCACATGGGGCAAACCGGATGGCCCCTTGCTGGTGCTGTGGAGGAAACCACAGGGCCCACCAGTGCCGCTACAAGGACTATGCATGCAAAGGCTGCACAGAGAATGTGCAGAAAAGGCTGTATTCACTGTGTCTCTGGTGAGTTGGCTGATCACCGGGGCTCCGACATAGATGAAGATGAAGCTGCTCAAACCATGGAAGAAGAGTATGGAATCTTTACCTGCTCCACCGGAAGTTCTCCGTGGATGATGGAAGTGGACATCAATGGAGTCCCAGTCTCCATGGAGATCGACACAGGGGCGAGCCAGTCTGTGATGAGCCAAATGACCTTTGAAAAAATTTGGATGAATCCTGCCACTCGACCAAAACTGTATCCTGTCCAGGCAAAGCTGCTTACCTTTACCAAAGGAAAAATCCAAATAGTTGGCAGTGCAGATGTCCAGGTCTCCCAGGGTGGCGTGTTGAACAAACTCCTCCTGTGCATTGTAGCAGGCGACGGTCCCACGCTGCTGGGCAGGAATTGGATGAACCGGGTCCACATCAGGCGAAGTGGTCCTGTGAAAGAAAAGACCACCACAGCCTACCTGCAGCAAGAGCAGAAAATGGCTGCAGCACCACAAGCAGCAGAACCTGTAATCAAAATGGCCTCCGCCATGCCACAAGTGAACATGGAGGTGCATCATGTGACATCGAGCGGCCAATCGGATTTGAAGGCTCCCTTAAAGGAGACCGGTAACCAAAAAAATTTAAAGGGGAAGTTTCAACTATTTGAGTACACAGACTTTAAAGCTAAAGATGCAATTAAAGAGTGCAAGTATGAAAAGGTATGCAATGTAACCAAGAATTGTGATGCTGGTTTAACTAATGTGACTAATGAGATGAATAAAAATATAGAAACATAGAAAATAGGTGCAGGAGTAGGCCATTCGGCCCTTCTAGCCTGCACCGCCATTCAATGAGTTCATGGCTGAACATGCAACTTCAGTACCCCATTCCTGCTTTCTCGCCATACCCCTTGATCCCCCTAGTAGTAAGGACTACATCTAACTCCTTTTTGAATATATTTAGTGAATTGGCCTCAACTACTTTCTGTGGTAGAGAATTCCACAGGTTCACCACTGTCTGGGTGAAGAAGTTTCTCCTCATCTCGATCCTAAATGGCTTACCCCTTATCCTTCGACTGTGACCCCTGGTTCTGGACTTCCCCAACATTGGGAACATTCTTCCTGCATCTAACCTGTCTAAACCCGTCAGAATTTTAAACGTTTCTATGAGATCCCCTCTCATTCTTCTGAACTCCAATGAATACAAGCCCAGTTGATCCAGTCTTTCTTGCTATGTCAGTCCCGCCATTCCAGTAATCAGTCTGGTGAACCTTCGCTGCACTCCCTCAATAGCAAGAATGTCCTTCCTCAAGTTAGGAGACCAAAACTGTACACAATACTCCAGGTGTGGCCTCACCAAGGCCCTGTACAACTGTAGTAACACCTCCCTGCCCCTGTACTCAAATCCCCTCGCTATGAAGGCCAACATGCCATTTGCCTTCTTCACCGCCTGCTGTACCTGCATGCCAACCTTCAATGACACCCAGGTCCCATTGCACCTCCCCTTTTCCTAATCTGTCACCATTCAGATAATAGTCTGTCTCTCTGTTTTTACCACCAAAGTGGATAACCTCACATTTATCCACATTATACTTCATCTGCCATGTATTTGCCTACTCACCTAACCTATCCAAGTCACTCTGCAGCCTCATAGCATCCTCCTCGCAGCTCACACTTAGTGTCATCCGCAAATTTGGAGATACTACATTTAATCCCCTCGTCTAAATCATTAATGTACAATGTCAACAGCTAGGGCCCCAGCACAGAACCTTGCGATACCCCACTAGTCACTGCCTGCCATTCTGAAAAGTACCCATTTACTCCTACTCTTTCTTTCCTGTCTGACAACCAGTTCTCAATCCACGTCAGCACACTACCCCCAATCCCATGTGCTTTAACTTTGCACATTAATCTCTTGTGTGTGGGACCTTGTCGAAAGACTTCTGAAAGTCCAAATACACCACATCAACTGGTTCTCCCTTGTCCACTCTATGGAAATATCCTCAAAAAATTTCAGAAGATTTGTCAAGCATGATTTCCCTTTCACAAATCCATGCTGACTTGGACCTCTCATGTCACCTCTTTCCAAATGTGCTGCTATGACATCCTTAATAATTGATTCTATCATTTTACCCACTACCAATGTCAGGCTGACCGGTCTATAATTCCCTGTTTTCTCTCTCCCTCCTTTTTTAAAAAGTGGGGTTACATTGGCTACCCTCCACTCTATAGGAACTGATCCAGAGACTATGGAATGTTGGAAAATGACTGTCAATGCATCCGCTATTTCCAAGGCCACCTCCTTAAGTACTCTGGGATGCAGAGCATCAGGCCCTGGGGATTTATCGGCCTTCAATCCCATCAATTTCCCCAACACAATTTCCCGACTAATAAGGATTTCCCTCAGTTCCTCCTTCTTACTAGACCCTCTGACCCCTTTTATATCCTGAAGGTTGTTTGTGTCCTCCTTAGTGAATACCGAACCAAAGTACTTGTTCAATTGGTCTGCCATTTCTTTGCTCCCCGTTATGACTTCCCCTGATTCTGACTGCAGGGACCTATGTTTGTCTTTACTAACCTTTTTCTCTTTACATATCTATAGAAGCTTTTGCAGTCTGTTTTAATGTTCCCTGCATGCTTCCTCTCGTACTCTATTTTCCCTGCTCTAATCAAACCCTTTGCCCTCCTCTGCTGAGTTCTAAATTTCTCCCAGTCCCTGGGTTCGCTGCTATTTCTGGCCAATTTGTATGCCACTTCCTTGGCTTTAATACTATCCCTGATTTCCCTTGATAGCCACGGTTGAGCCACCTTCCCTTTTTTATTTTTACGCCAGACAGGGATGTACAATTGTTGTAGTTCATCCATGCGGTCTCTAAATATCTGCCATTACCCAACCGCTGTGAACCCCTTAAGTATCATTCGCCAATCTATCCTAGCCAATTCACGCCTCATACCTTCAAAGTTACCCTTCTTTAAGTTCAGGTGTCAGTAAGGTTAAGAACAAGTTTATTATGCTTGACAGTAATGATAGAGATTGTGAAATGCCTAATGTAACCATTTCTGTTGAAACCAAGACACCCAAAAGTGATGCAAATGCTAGAATGTATAATGCAGGCTCGACTATGTGTGATCAGATCCAAGGTGTCATGTATACCGGTAGGACACTGCCAAAGGACATTGGGTCCTACAGGGACCATGCTGATGCCAATGGAATCCCCCTGTGGGAGACCCCCAGGTCCAGCAGGCTACCTGACAAGTAGCCTGGACCTTTGGAATGAATGTGATGCCCCTTGCAGGACACACACATAGGCAGTGGGAGCAGACCCACTACAGGGACAGTGGTCAATGGGCAGCCCAGCCACCACCAATAGCAACCTGCACCAGACCAACCCTACAGCCCCTGGCCACCAGGGCCAACACCAAGCGCATGAGGCCAATACCCTCCAGCTTCCCTGGCAAACCCTGGGATGACCTGACCCTCATCCCAATTGGTGGACAAGGAGCCCATCCAGTCTTGTGGCCCTGTCCACCACCCCACAACTACCCACATCACAGTGTATACACAACACCCACTGCTGCTGTGGCTACCTCCCCGAGGGATCCCACAACAGTGACACCCACTTGGTTTGTGTGTGAGGGAGCGGAAACATACGAGGCCAGCCTCAAGCACAGGGGTCACACCTGGCAACCACACAACTCTCACCACAACCCTCCCATAGCCCACCACTGATCACCTCCCCTGGTCATGACAATAAGGATATGGAAAATGCTCAGGGGGGAGTATTGTTGTGTATGCATGCCTGTTTACTGTGTGATGTCTGTAACACTGTTATGCCACATTGAATGTACCCTTATACTGCACACACCTTACCGGTACACCAGCGGGTGCTGCTGCTGGAGACCTAGGAGTTGCCTGCACACGGCAGGTAATCCAGTATAAAAGGGAACTCACAGCTTGTTGTCGTCACTCAGGAGCTGCAAATAAAGGACTACAGGTCTGCACAGTTTAAGTATCATACCCTGCCTCATGGAGTCATTACGAAAGGTGCCTACATACACTACAGATGCAACACGTGAAATTTTGGCGGGAATTTTCCCGTTACCAGGTGTGCAGATTTGGAGGCGGGTCAGCTGTAAAAATAATGGAAAGAGGCAGCGTGTCAGGAACCCGCTGTCATCCCGCCACCTCTCGCCCTAAACTCGGGCGTGTTTCCCAGCATGCCACAAGCACAATCGGCAGAAGTGCGTGACCTAATTCAACTCATTAACTGCTTGTTATCAGACCCTTAAGAGGGTTTTTAACTGCAGCTTCTGAATTTAATGGCATGAACACGGGAAGCACGCAGCTCGGGACTCTCGGGAGGCGGAAGCTCAGTGGTCATTGTGCGAGTGCATTGATTGACAACTGGGAATAGCAGAAAAATACACACACCTTCCACCTCATCAGTTGCCTAAGGGAAAGGCTCTTGCTGACTCCATTTTGTGCACTGATTTAGGTTTCTGGAGTTTGTAGGTCATTTCTGCAACCTCAGAAGCCACTCCCAGCACATTGCTAGTCAGTATTAGAATATTGAGGGATTGACCCTGTTATGTATGTAAACATTATAACTGTGTAAGACTTGCCACCAGAGGGTGCACCTGTTGGAGGCCCAAGGGTCACCTGCACACCTCATGCAAGCGAGTATAAAAGGTTGTCTGCTTTGGCACTCTGGAGTTTTATTAAAGAGACTAAGGTCACATAAGTTTAAGCTTACAGTACTCAGTCTTGTGGAGTTATTCTAAACATAACAATTGGCGACGAGGATGGAATCACGAACTTTCACGCAGTTATGGCTGCCGTTAGTATTCTTGAGTGATTTGTAGAGGGTGATGATTGGGAAGCCTTCGTTGAACGTCTCGACCAGTACTTCATGGCCAACGAGCTGGATGCGGACGATAAAGCGATCAGGCGCAGGGTGAGTCTCCTCACCGTATGTGGGTCTACAACATACAACCTCATCAAGCATCTGCTAGCACCGACGAAACCAATGGAAAAGACATATGCAAAGTTGTGTACAATAGTTCGGGACCACCTCAAGCCGAAGGAGAGCATCTTAATGGCCAGGTATCGCTTCTGTACGCACCATTGCTCCGAGGGCCAGGACGTGGCGAGTTATGTCGCCGACCTAAGACACCTTGCGGGACCTTGCGATTTTGCTGAATATTTGGGGAAATGCTGTGGGACTTTTTCATGCTTGGAATCAGCCATGAGGTCATTCTTCACAAGCTGCTGTCCGCCGAATCCCCAGACCTGAACAAGGCCATCACGATAGCCCAGGCTTTCATGTCCACGACGATAATACTAAACTGATATCTTCTCAGCATCGAAGCTCACCGGCAAGTACTGTGCATAAAATAATGGCGTTAGCTGGCAGAACTGTACATGGCAGGGCCTACACGTCTGCTGCTGCAAGAACTAGGATGACTCAGAATCCACCGTGGGGGCGTGAATGCGAATCCATTAACACCATGTTGGCGCTGCGGGGGTAATCATCGAGCCCATCAATGTCGATTCAAGCACTGCGTGTGCAAAGGCTGCGAAGCAATGGGGCACCTCCAGCGAATGTGCAAACGTGCTGCGACTCACCACGTAGCAGAGTCGGCAGAAGATGGTGGATCCAAAGCGGATCACGCAGAGCGAGTAAGAGAGGCAATTCAACCCGAGGCCGAGGAAGAAGTGTATGGGGTACACACCTTCACCACTAAGAGCCCTCCTATAATGCTGAAAGTCAAATTAAATTGCATTCCAGTTTCCATGGAGTTGGACACGGGGGTGAGTTAGTTAATTATGAGCCAGAAGGCTTTTGAGAAACTGTGGGGCAACAAGGCACAAAGGCCCAAACTGAGCCCAATTTATACAAAGCTACACATTTACACCAAAGAGCTTATACCAGGCATTGGCAGTGTGGCAATGAAGGTATCATACGATGGAGCTGTGCATGACTTATCACTGTAGATTGTACCAGGCGATGGCCAATGCTGTTCGGCAGAAGCTGGCGAGGAAAGATTCAGTGGAACTGGGATGACATCAAAGCACTATCTTTGGTGGATGACGCCTTGTGCGCTCAAGTGCTGAGCAAATTTCCGTTGCTATTTGAACCAGGCATCGGCAATTTCACAGGCGACAAGATGCAGATCCATCTAGTCCCTGTTCACGGCCTGTTCATCACAAGGCTCGAGCGGTTCTATATATGATGAGGGAGAAAGTCGAGATCGAACTGGACAGACTTTAACGAGAGTGTAGGAGGTGGTTGGTTTGTCAGCCTTTTCTGACCTTGAAGGTTCGAATCGTCGCACTCCCTGGTTCTAGGGCTTGGAATTATTTCAGGGATGTGATAGATGTGTTTGGTGCAAGAACAAATATTTTATTTAGAAAATAGCACACCACACTAATTAACTTAATAGCATATAACAAAATGTACAGAAAAAGAGGGAAACATATACGCAACGGGTATAGAGGTTATGCAGTGAAAAAAACACACCTCCCACCACTACACTCATTAAGTTAGGCTCTGAAATTGCAGGGACTATGCTCACCAAAGGATTTTTCCACAGTTTAGACCAGTTGCACACTGCTTTCTCTCTCCTCAATCTTGTGGATTCTTTAGCTGGTTGCGATGTCTTTGGTATTAACACTGGTCGACGTTTTGATGGTAAATACGTTTTTTCCTTGAGTCAGCGCTGGATGATTATTGGTTTTTCAGTGACTCCGAGGCTTCTTGTTAGGTTCTTCTTGTTGCGTTGCTGTAACCTCGTGCAGCAAGTTAGATGTTGCAAAGCCAGAGTCAAAGAGCCCACAGTCCAAGTGCTTTTCCAGAGTGTTCTCGGGTACGTTTCTTCAAAAGTGTTTCCTCAGCCCAAAGGTTACCACACAAGCTATCAGCAAGGCCCCCAGTTATACCTGAGAGGCTGCTTAAACTTTCCCGCCAAACCTCGGGTGCACAATTGATTTTTGATGACTGCTTTTGTGCGATTTTGGCAGGCTGATCAACTCTAATGTGATCCCTTTGTGAGAATTTTGGTGGGCTGATTGAGCATTAGCATGATACAAGATTCCCAAAGGTGTTGATGGGGTTTTCGAATGGTGCTGTTAGAATGTAATCAGGTCTTGATACTGTCCATTGTGTGTTTTGCTGATGCCAAGGTTTTTCTGTATAGCTGTTTTAAGAACTATTAAAATATGTATGTATCTGAGTCCCTGGTAAGTGGGCTTTTGTTAGACATAGAAACGTAGAAATTAGGTGCAGGAGCAGGCCATTCAGCCCCTCGAGCCTGCACCGCCATTCAATAAGATCATGGCTGATCATTCAACCTCAATATCCCTTTCCTGCTTTCTCTCCATACTGCTTGATGCCTTTGGCCATAAGGGCCATATCTAGCTCCCTTTTGAATATATCTAATTAATTGGCCTCAACAACCTTCTGCAGTAGAGAATTCCACAGGTTCACAATTCTCTGAGTGAAGAAGTTTCTCCTCATCTCGGTCCTAAATGGTTTACCCCTTATTCTTACTGTGACCCCTGGTTCTGGAACTCCCCAGCAATGGGAACATTCTTCCTGCCTCTAAACTGTCCTATCCCATCAGAATTTTGTATGTTTCTATGAGATCCCCTCTCATTCTTCTAACTCCAGTGGGTACAAGCCCAATTGATCCAGACTTTCCTCATATATCAGTCCTGCCATCCCGGGAATCAGTCTGGTGAACCTTTGCTGCACTCCCTCAATAGCAAGAATGTCCTTCCTCAGATTAGGAGACCAAAATTGAACACAACATTCCAGGTGCGACCTCACCAAGGCTCTGTACAACTGCAGCAAGACCTCTCTGCTCCTATACTCAAATCCCTATGAAGGCTATGAAGGCCAACATGCCATTTGCCTTCTTCACCGCCTGCTGTACCTGCATGCCAAACTTCAATGACACCCAGGTCCCGTTGCACCTCCCCTTTTCCTAATCTGTCACCATTCAGATAATATTCTGTCTTCCTGTTTTTCCCACCAAAGTGGATAACCTCACATTTATCCACATTATACTGCACCTGCCATGCATTTGCCCACTCACCTAACCTGTCCAAGTCATCCTGCAGCCTCTTAGCATCCTCCTCACAGCTCACACCACCACCCAGCTTAGTGTCATCTGCAAACTTAGAGATATCACATTCAATTCCTTCATCTCAATCATTCATGTATATTGTAAATAGCTGGGGTCCCAGCACTGAACCCTGCGGCATCCCACTGGTCACTGCCTGCCATTCTGAAAAGGACCCGCTTATTCTGACTCTCTGCTTCCTGTCTGCCAACCAGTTATCTATCCACGTCAATACATTACCCCTAATACCATGTGCTTTAATTTTGCACACTAATATCTTGTGTGGGACCTTGTCAAAAGCTTTTTGAAAGTTCAAATGCACCACATCCACTGGTTCTCCCTTGTCCACTCTACTAGTTACATCCTCAAAAAATTCTAGAAGATTTGTCAAGCATGATTTCCCTTTCATAAATCCATGCTGACTTGGACCGATCCTGTCACTGTTTTCTAAATGCGCTGCTATTTCATCTTTAATAATTGATTCCAACAGTTTCCCCACCACCGATGTCAGGCTAACCAGTCTATAATTCCCTGTTTTCTCTCTCCCTCCTTTTTTAAAAAGCGGTGTTTCATTAGCTACCCTCCAGTCCATAGGAACTGATCCAGAGTCAACAGAACGTTGGAAAATGATCACCAATGCATCCACTATTTCTAGGGCCACTTCATTAAGTACTCTGGGATGCAGCCTATCAGGCCCTGGGGATTTATCGGCCTTCAATCCCATCAATTTCCCTAACACAATTTTCTGACTAATAAGGATTTCCTTCTGTTCCTCCTTTTCGCAAGACCTTCGAACTCCTCGTATTTCCGGAAGGTTATTTGTGTCTTCCTTAGTGAAGACAGAACCGAAGTATTTGTTCAATTGGTCTGCCATTTCTTTGTTCCCCATTATAAATTCACCTGATTCTGACTGCAAAGGACCTGACTGCTAATGTCTCCCTGGGGCCTGCCTCCCAGGTGGGTTAGCAGCCCTATAAGGATCCCATTTCGCTATGCAGACCCAGCATACAATTTAAAATGTCCAAACTCAATCTAAAATGCCCTAATTTAGTCCAAAGGCACCTAATAATGAGATATTTCTGTCCACATTTCTCCTCCAAAAGTCTAACACAGTTCCCTTTTAAATTCCAGACACGTGTCCATTGAGTAGGGGGTCCCAGAATTTTGTGAATCTTACAAGAGGGAATCATATCGCCAGTTGAGTTCAACGAGTGGGCCAGCCTAATTGTTCTGGTGTTGAAAAGCGATGGCACAGGCAGAATTTGCGGAGACTACAAGGTAAAGATCAACAGAGTCTCGTTACAAGAACAGTATCCACTACCCAAGGCGGCTGACCTGTTTGCAACGTTAGCAGAGGGGAAGTCGTTCACCAAATTGGATCTAACCTCTGCTTACCTGACACAGGAGCTGGCTGAATCTTTGAAAAGATTGATGTGCATCAACACGCACAAGGGACTGTTCATATACCACAGGTGCCCTTTTGTGATTCGCTCGGCTGCTGCCATTTTCCAGAGGAACATGGAGAGTCTGTTGAAATCGGTTTCGTGCACCGTTATGTTTCAAGACGACATCCTGATCACCGGTCGTGACACCATCGAACACCTGCACAACCTGGAAGAGGTTCTAAATCGACTAGACAGAGTGGGACTCAGGCTGAAATGTTCCAAGTGTGTTTTCCTGGTGCCAGAGGTTGAATTTTTGGGGAGAAAGATTGCAGCAGACGGCATGAGACCCACGGACTCAAAGACAGAGGCCCATCAAGAACGCACCCAGACCACAGAATGTGACGGAGCTGCGTTCGTTCCTGGGACTCCTCAACTATTTTAGTAATTTTCTACCCGGGTTGAACACTTTGCATATGTTGCTACATATGGATGATGTCTGGGAGAAGGCCAGAAACCTGCTATGTTCTAACAAGCTACTTGTATTGCATGACCCGTGTAAACGTTTAGTGCTAGCTTGTGATGCATTTTCGTACGAGATCACCTGTGTATTACAACAAACCAATGTATCAGGCAAACTGCAACCGGTTGCATATGCGTTTAGAAGTCTATCTAAGGCTGAAAGAGCCTATAGTATGGTCGAGAAAGAGGCATTAGCATGCGTATATGGAGTTAAGAAAATGCACCAATACCTATTTGGACTCCGGTTCGAGCTTGAAACCGACCACAAACTGCTTATTTCGCTGTTTTCAGAAAGCAAAGGTATAAACACCAAAGCTTTGTCCCGCATCCAAAGATAGGCACTAACATTGTCCGCCTATGACTATGTTATCCCCCACAGACCAGGTACGGAGAACTGTGCTGATGCCCTCAGTTGGCTACCATTGCCCACCACCAGAGTGGAAATGGCGCAACCCCCAGACTTGCTTCTGGTCATGGATGTTTTTGAGAGCAAGGAGTCACCCGTCACGGCTCGCCAGATCAGGACCTGGACTAGCCTGGACCCTATGCCATCACAAGTAAAAAGTTGCGTCCTCAATGGAAGCTGGTTGGCTGTTCCCGAGGAAATGCAAGATGAAATTAAGCCATTTCACCAACATAAAGATGAAATGTCCATCCAGTTGGATTGCCTCTTATGGGGTAATCACGTGGTTTTGCCAAAAAAAGGCAGGGAAACGTTTATACGTGACCTGCACAGTACCCACCCAGGCATAGTCATGATGAAGGCTATCGCCAGGTCGCACGTTTGGTGGCCCGGCATTGACTCGGATTTGGAGTCATGCGTACACCAATGTAACACTTGCTCACAGTTGAGCAATGAACCAAGGGAGCTCCACTGAGTCTGTGGTCATGGCCCTCCAAACCATGGCCCAGGATCCACATAGATTTCGCTGGCCCCCTTCTAGAAAAGATGTTCTTAGTAGTAGTGGACACTTACTCTAAATGGATTGAATATGTAATCATGTCATCCAGCACATCCACTGCCACCATTGAAACCCTCTGGGCCATGTTTGCCACCCATGGCTTGCCCAACATCCTTGTCAGTGACAATGGACCGTGTTTCACCAGCTCGAAATTCAACGAGTTTATGATCTGCAATGGCATTAAGCATGTTAGGTCTGCCCCGTTTAAGCCCGCATCCAACGGTCAAGCGGAACGGACAGTCCAAACTATCAAGCAGAGTTTGAAACGCGTGACGGACGACTCCCTGCAGATCCGTTTATCTCAGGTTCTGCTCAGTTACCGGACTCGACCCCACTCGCTTACCGGGGTTCCCCCGGCGGAATTGTTAATGAAGAGAGCACTCAAAACCAGGCTCTCCTTAGTCCACATGGATCTTAATGATAATGTGGAAACCCGGCGTCACCAGCAAATAATGTACCACGATTGCGCGGCTGTATCGTGTGACATTGATGTAAATGACCCTGTGGTTGTCCTTAATTACGGTCATGGTCCCAAATGGGTTGCTGGCATTGCCCTGGCCAAGGAAGGGAATAGAGTGTTGATTGTCAAACTATGTAATTGGCAAACGTGCAGAAAGCATTTGGATCAGACCAAACTGCGATTCACTGACAACCAGGAACAACTTGAAGAGGACATCCCCATCATCAATCCACCAACACACACCCAACCAGCAATCGACCTCACCGTCAATCAAGAGGATGAACCCACCATGCCCAACAGTCTGGTCAGACCAGCCACGCTGCAGTGCAGCAATGGCCTGACCAACTTACACGTGCCAGGCTTCGAACTCAGGGAGCGAAGGGCCCCGGACCGCTTCAACTTGCAAATAACTTGTATCAAAGACTTTGGGGGGAGTGATGTTATGTATGTAAACATTATAACTGTGTAAGACTTGTCACCAGAGGGCGCAGCTGTTGGAGGCCCAAGGGTCACCTGCACACCTCATGCAAGTGAGTATAAAAGGTTGTCTTCCATGCTGCGTTGGCACTCTGGAGTTTTATTAAAGAGACTAAGGTCACATCAGTTTAAGCTTACAGTACTCAGTCTTGTGGCATTATTCTAAACATAACAGACCCTATGATCGCTACTTGACCTGCCATCTATGACATCAGCATGGGTGCCGCTTATACTGTCTCACCGTGGTCCTCAGATTCAAACCAGAATGAGCCCCACCAGCAGCAACCACAACACCAGTCTTTTCCTCAACGACCTGATGCTCCCCAGGAAAGAGGGGATCCTCGCAGGGCTGCACCCCGCTGGAGACAATATCCCCAACACAGGGTATACAGGTAGAGCATGAGCTTCCTGGACATGACTGAGCAGCAGCAGTGCCAAAGGTCCTCGCAGACATTTGCAGCTTGCTCGAACCAGACTTGCAGCCCAGAGGAATAGGTGGACATGCCTAACCAGTGGCTGTCAAGGTCACCAACACTCTCAATTTCTTTGCCTCAGGCTCCTTCCAGGGATCTGCAGCAGGCATTTGCGGCATCTCGCAGTCGGCCGACCACAAATGGATCACCCAGGTGCCATGTTTGACAAGTCAGCCAATTAAGTGAACTTTGCCACTGATGATGCCAGTGTTACTGAGTGTACGCGCGGCTTTGCGGCTCCGGCTGGCTTCCCACAGGTGCAGGGCGCCTTCAACTGTACACATGTGGCCATCAGAGCACCCCCACATGACCCAGGAGTATTTGTGAACTGCAAGGGCTTCCACTCAATGTGCATTGTCTGCAACCATGGGAATATGATCCTGCATGTGTGCCAGATTCCCTGGCAGCTGTGATGATTCTTTCGTCCTGCGCCAATCCACCCTCCCTCAGCTCCTTGCACCTCCAGACAGACTTTACGGCTGGCTGATTGGAGACAAGGGCTATCCACTAAAGACATGGCTCATGACACCCTTGAGGAGGCCAAGTAATGAGGCCAAGGGGTGTTACAATGAAAGCCACATGTCCACCAGATGTGACATAGCGAAAACAATAGGCATGCTTAAGATGCGCTTCAGATGCCTTGACAGATCTGGAGGAGCCCTTCAATACGCGCCAGCCAGGGTCTCCAGAATCGTCGTCATTTGCTGCGCGCTGCACAACATAGTGCAACAGTGAGGATTGGGGCTGCATGAGGAGCAAGGCGCACATCGCACAGCCTCTTTGGAGGTGGAGGAGGAGGAGGAGAAGCAACAGCTGGAAGATGAGGAAGACATGGAGGAGCAGGAACCTGAGCTGGAGATGGCAGCAGCAGTGGCCCCCATTGCTGAACAGGAGGCCAGGGATGGCCTCATCATGGCCAGATTTACTTAAATTGCTCCAATCCACCCATATAGCTGACACATGCTGTGCTATGTCCAGCCCCCCCAATAACATCATAAAGCATCCCTACAATAACCAAGCTATTCTTTTTACCCAAAGCCCCATTGCTTGAGGTCACATAATGTCTCACCGTTCACTTCAAGTCACAAAGCCACTTCCAAGGTAGCAGGAAAAAATGGGCAGTAATGTGAAAGTAATGAAAATAAAGACATTTATATGTGTCATAACAATAACGGAACCTTAACAATAACATTGCTTTATACACCCAAAAGTGCATACCCTTGAGCATCTAGGATTGTGTCATTTTTCATTTCCGAGTGCTTCTGTGAGATGCAACCCTTATGGCTTCAGTAGAGGCATAGGCAGGCTACTCACTTCCTGTTGTGACTGCTTAGACACTTTTGGCAGACGTCCTCTGGGTTATGGAGCCTGTGATGGCCTTAGCGAAGACTGCTCCTCCTGTGACTGTGCAGGGGCACCTTGCTGCACAGCAGTTGGGCCATGAAGGCCCAAGTCTATGTTTAGATCCCTCCTAGAGAGCAGGTCTATGAGCAACTGCTATCTGTTGTCCACAGCTAGCACATGCTCATGTGAGTGGAGCATTAGCTGCTCCATGCAGGTTGCCATCGCCTACGACACGGTGGTGCCCATGTTGCAGATGGACTCCTGCATTCTCTGCACATTTGCAGACACCGGGGCTGCAGAACCTGACAGAGCCTCCTGCATTTCTTGCTGCCTCTCCAGGATCACCCTCTTTCTGGATGGCCCCACGAGGCTCATGTCTGCATGCAGCTGAACAGAGCTGGGAGATTCCTGCACCCTCCAGCGAGGAGTCTCCACTGCTCTCCTTGTCAACACCACCTGCTCTTGCTGACTTGTGATGTGTGAGACACCAGGTGACAACACTACTCTGTCTCACATAGGACCCACCGAGGTGTGTATATCTGTGCTGGTGCTGGGTGCGCTTGTGCTGACTCTGCCCTGAGAGGCTGGAGGCTCCTCTGATGAGTCGCCTTCCTCCTCCGGCTGGACAGTCGGGAGAGCAGGGAGCGGGGGGGGGGGGGGGGGCGCTAGGCAGCGGCAGTGGGTGCTCTTGATGGACCTGTGGGAGAGTAAAGAGATGATTTAGAAATGTTATATTAAGAATGGGTAAAAATACCATTATGCTCCTGATGAACATTCACTGGCTGCTGACATCAGTGATCATATGAGTCACTGCTGTATGCCATGTGCCTGTATGAGATTTTGTCACCCAGTTGCTGAGAGGTCCCCATCTCTCCATCTCCCACTGCCAGCAGCTCTCGACACCTCCAGGGCCACCTCCTCTGCTGCAGTCAAATTACCGAAGACCGGAAGGCCACCTCGGTTCTCTGTCTCTCCTTTGTAGGCTCTTTTCTCCTGCAGGGAGGGGAAGAAGAGAAATTTGAGTGAGAGTGATGGAATGAGTGTAAGGAATATGTGGCTTACATGTAGAGGGTGATTATGAAGGAGTGGGGTGCCAATGCCAAATAGCCTCCTTCTGTAGTGTTACTTGCTATGATTGCATTAAGATGAGAGTGAGTGTGAGGGGTGGTTAGTCAGATGGGGATGTGAGTATGTACATAAAGAGAGAGGGATGGATGGACATGGAAGATATGTTGGTGTGAGGAATGATGTGCAGGGGTAGGTGGGGGAAGGCAGTGATGAACATCAGGATGAAGATGATAGCGACTTGGCACTCACCTTTCCTGACCCATCAGATCATTGAAGCTCTTCCTACACTGGATCTAGGTCCTCCTCACAACCTCCCAGTTTCTGATCTCCTCCACTATTTCGAACCAGGCCCTTTTGTCTCTTCGGGAGGTCTCTTGTGCCCATCTGCTGGGAAGAGGACCTTCCTGCATGCTCATCCTGCCTCGCGTAGAATATGCAGTGAGGCATCTGTAAACCGGGGTGTAGTCCTCTGCCTTGCTTGTAGGTTTGCAAAGTAAATCCAACCTTTACAATGATGCTTAAGCATTCCTTTACCAACCCTCAAATGACTTGTGTGCAAGACTGGTTTAAATATAGGCGCTGGAAATGAGTCATTGATGACATCATCAGATCTGCACCCTTTAGTAGGGCTGGGAAACATGCATGGCTGGCTTAATTGGGGCCATTATCTTCAAGTTGCACTGAGGAGCGGGCTGATCAACACATCGCGTTCCTGATCCGCTACACAGCCCGCACGCACCCGACCCAACTCAGAAGTGAAAATTCTGGCCTTTATATTTGAAATATTCCATTGCTTCTTTATTTTGTATTACGTCCTGAGTAATTGGGGAGTTGAATCTCTATAATTTATGTGTATCTGAGAAAAAATACAAAAACAAAAACAGCAAAGAGAGGGTTAACTTGTAGGAGAGCAATTTTGGAGGAACTGCACCACTACTTGTCTAGACAGAAGGGAGTTATGAATGGTAGCATCTGTGTGTGAGGACCGGTCAATCGTGGAGTCCCTCGGGCATCTGTGTTAGGACCCTTGCTCTTCACCATCTTTATTAATGATTTGGATGAAGGTGTCAACAGAATGGTTCACATGTTTGCAGAAGACACAAAGATATGTGTAGGAGTTAGGGTCTTAGATGAAAAAAATAAGCTGCAGATGCACTGGGGGGAATGGACATGTCTTTCAATATCGGCATGATGCATTTGGCGAGAGGCAATTCCGAGCACGTATACACCATGCAGGGGTGTCTTCTCAGAGTTGCTGAGTGGAGTTTGTTGTTCATGAAACATTGAAGGTCCATGACCAGTGTGATAAAGCTGTTGTACAAACAAATAGGGTGTTAGGATATATAGTTAAGACAATTAAATATAATACTAGAGGTACAACCTTGCCTTGTAGAAGGCCTCAGTCCAGCTGTATCTGGAATGCTATGTACAGGCTGAGGGGTGACTTAATAGAGGTCTTTAAAATTATGAAATCTTTTGATCGAGTAGATACAGAGAGAGTGTTTCCACTTGGTGGGGAAGAGCAAAACTAGCTACCATCAATATAAGATAATGACCAAGAAATCAAATACGGAATTCTGAAGCAACTTCTTTACCCAGAGATTAGTGAGAATGTGGAACTCGCGACCACAAGGAGTGGTTGAAACAAATAGTATAGATACATTTAAGAGGTGGTTAGATAATCTTGAGGGAAAAATGAATCGAGGGTTATGCTGATAGAGTTAGATGAGGAAAGACGGGAGGAGACTCGAGTGGAACATAAATGCTGACATGAACTGGTTGGGTCGAATAGCCTGTTTTTGTGCTGTGTATCCTATGTCATTTTGGCCCCATCACAGGATGGGTGATGTCGAAGCCCTGGAAAAAGTCACTTGATTGATATTTAGTTTCATCATCATCGTAGGCAGTCCCACGAAATCGAGGAAGACTTACTTCCTCTCCAAAAATGAGTTCTCAGGTGACTGAACAGTCCAATATGGGAATTATAGTCTCTGTCACAGGTGGGACAGACAGTCGTTGAAGGAAAAGGTGGGTGGGGAGTCTGGTTTGCCACACGCTCCTTATCTTGCCTGTGCTTGTTTTCTGCATGCTCTCGGCGACGAGACTCGAGGTGCTCAGCACCCTCCTGGATGCACTTCCTCCAATTAGGGCGGTCTTTGGCCAGGGACTCCCAGGTATCGGTGGGGATGTTGCATTTTATCAAGGAGACTTTGAGGGTACCCTTGAAACGTTTCCTCTGTCCACCCTGAGCTTGCTTGCCGTGTAGGAGTTCCAAGTAGAGCACTTGCTTTGGGTGTCTTGTGTCAGGCATGCGAACAATGTAGCCTGCCCAACGGAGCTGGTCGAGTGTGGTCAGTGCTTCGATGCTGGGGATGTTGGCCTGATCGAGGTGTTGCATCTGTCCTCCCAGGGGATTTGCAGGATCTTGCGGTGTCTTCGTTGGTGGTATTTCTCCAGTGATTTGAGACATCTACTGTATATGGTCCACGTCACTGAGCCATCAGAAGGGCAGGTATCACTACAGCCCTGTAAACCATGAGCTTGTGGCAGATTTGAGGGCCTGATCTTCGAACACTCTTTTCCTTAGGAGGCCGAAGGCTGCGCTGGCAGTGTTGAATCTCGTTGTCGATTTTTGCCCTTGCTGATAATAGGCTCCCGAGGTATGGAAAATGGTCCTGTTGTCCAGGGGCAGTGTCATGGATCTTGATGACTGGGGGGCAGTGCTGTGTGGCGGGATCAGGTTGGTGGAAGATCTTTGTCTTGCGGACGTTTAATGTAAGGCCCATACTTTTGTACGCCTCAGTGAAGATGTTGACTATGACTTGGAGTTTAGTCTCTGAATATGCGCAGACGCAAGCGTCATCCGCGTACTGTAGTTCAACGACAGAGGATGGGACAGTCTTGGATCTGGCCTGGAGAGGACAAAGGTTGAACAGGTTACCACTGGTTCTGTAGTTTAGTTCCACTCCAGCGGGGAGCTTTTTGAATGTGAGGAGGAGCATTGCAGCGAGGAAGATCGGTGGGATGATGCAGCCCTGCTTGACCCCGGTCCAAACGTGGATTTGGGCTGTGATGGATCCGTTGGTCAGGATCACGGCTTGCATGTCATTGTGGAGCAGGCGGAGGATGCTGATGAACTTTTGGGGGCAGCTGAAACGGAGGAGGACGCTCCATAGTCCCTCGCGGTTGACAGTGTCAAAGGCTTTTGTAAGGTCAAAGAAGACCATGTACAAGGGTTGGTGTTGTTCCCTGCATTTTTCTTGCAGCCTTCGCGCTGTAAAAATCATGTCCATTGTACCCTGTAGAGGATGAAATCTGCACTGTTAGCTCCTCAACCACAGGGAGAAGACGGTTGAGGAGGATTCTAGCGAGGACCTTTTCAGTGGCTGATAACAGGGAGATTCCTCTGTAGTTGCCGCAGTCGGACTTTTTCCCTTTTTTAAAGATGGTCATGATTACTGCATCTCTGAGATCTTCCGGCATGCTCTCCTCCTTCCAGATGAGAGAAATTAGGTCATGCATTCGTGCCAAGAGTGCCTCTCCACCATACTTAAGTGCCTCAGCGGGGATTCCATTCATACCTAGTCTGAGGGCTTTGTAGGAACTTGGAATTTTTATTTGGCGGCACAAAACTGCATCTGTATGCATGACAGAGCAATGCAGTACCCACGCCCATTGGATAGTTGGCAAAGTGGTTGTGCTGCTGCATGAGATGGGTTTGAGGAAGGTTGCCCTGTTTGACACTTCAGGACATCTTTCTCAGATAACACTAGTGCACCTTGCCTGCCAGTAGGTGGCTGCTATGCTGAATGTTGAGTACATTACATGGGTGTCATCTAGCATACTCTGGGAAGCCCTGCAATCCTGGAAAGATTCTGTGTCCTGTCCAGCTGATGCCTCCTTTCCACAGGAAAACTGATGAATGTGTTTTCCCTTGACAACACGAACTCTGCAACATGCTTGATCCATCTATGAATAGTCAATTGATTAACTTGGCGTATGGCACCAGTGATAGTTTGGAAGGATCCAATGGTGTGCGTAATGATATTGAAGCCCACGTAAAGAGCCATGCTTGTACTATAATTGTTTATAGATTGGTCTCCAAGAGATGACATAGCTATGTAGTTGCCTCCTTTGTGAATCCGAGGTGTTCTTAACTCATGAGGTACGGGTGCACCTGCTTTTCTTGTACCCTCCAGAACTGCACTTCTTCTGTCAAATCTAGGAGTGTCAATGGAACACCCAAGGAATTCCCATCCTGCTCACCTTGGTTGATGCCAATGAATTGTAAGACTTGTAAGAAATATAGTTGGAAATAAAAGTATTTCAATCAGCATTTTGCCGCCTCCTTTCATCAAAGTCTGCATCCACTGCCACAGCTAGCACTGCCTGTTACACAAGGACATAAGAACATAAGAAATAGGAGCAGGAGTAGGCCATTTGGCCCCTCGAGCCTGCTCCGACATTTAATAAGATCATGGCTGATCTGATCATGGACTTAGTTCCACTTCCCTGCACGCTCCCCATAACCCTTTACTCCCTTATCGCTCAAAAATCTGTCTATCTCCGCCTTAAATATATTCAATGACCCAGCCTCCACAGCTCTCTGGGGCAGAGAATTCCACAGATTTACCACTCTCTGAGAGAAGAAATTCCTCCTTATCTCAGTTTTAAACGGGTGGCCCCTTATTCTGAGACTATGTCCCGTAGTTTTAGTTTCCCCATGAGTGGAAATATCCTCTCTGCATCCATCTTGTCGAGCCCCCTCATTATCTTATATGTTTCGATAAGATCACCTCTCATTCTTCTGAAATCCAATGGGTATAAGCCCAACCTACTCAACCTATCTTCATAAGTCAACCCCCTCATCTCCGGAATCAACCTAGTGAACCTCCTCTGAACAGCCTCCAATGCAAGTATATCCTTCCTTAAATATGGAGACCAAAACTGTATGCAGTACTCCAGGTGTGGCCTCACCAATACCCTGTACAGTTATAGCAGGACTTCTCTGCTTTTATACTCTATCTCTCTTGCAATGAAGGCCAACATTCCATTTGCCTTCCTGATTACTGGCTGTACCTGCATACTAACTTTTTGTGTTTCATGCACAAGGAACCCCAGGTCCCTCCGTCCTGCAGCACTTTGCAACTTTTCTCCATTCAAATTATAATTTGCTTTTCTATTTTTTCTGCCGATGTGAATAACCTCACATTTTCCCACATTATACTCCATCTGCCAAATTTTTGCCCACTCACTTAGCCTGTCTATATCCCTTTGCAGATTTTTTGTATCTTCCTCACAATTTGCTTTCCCACCCATCTTTGTATCATTAGCAAACTTGGCTACATTACACTCAGTCCCTTCATCCATGTCATTGATATAGATTGTAAATAGTTGAGGACCCAGCGCCAACCTCTGCAGCACCCCACTAGTTACTTTTTGCCAACCAGAAAATTACCCATTTATCCCGACTCTCTGTTTTCTGTTAGTTAGCCAATCCTCTATCCTGTGGACTTTTATCTGGAGCAGTAACCTTTTATGTGACACCTTATCGAATGCCTTCTGGAAATCCAAATACACCACATCCACTGGTTCCCCCTTATCCACCCTGCTCGTTACATCCTCAAAGAACTCCAGCAAATTTGTCAAACATGATTTCCCCTTCATAAAACTATGCTGACTCTGCTTAATTAAATTATGCTTTTCCAAATGTCCCACGACTGCTTCCTTAATAATGGACTACAGCATTTTCCCAACAACAGATGTTAGGATAACTTGTCTATTGTTTCCTGCTTTTTGTCTGCCTCCTTTTTAAAAAAGTGATGTTACATTTTGTAATGGGGCTTAAACCTTCTGATTCAGGATAGATTGTCATAAATTGAGCCAACCTGGCACTTAAGATTAAAGGAAATTTTCTGATACATTTCAGAGAATTCATAAGATAGATGCAGAAGAAAGAGGACATTTTAGCTCACCATCAGAATAAAAGATCTATACTTCCCTATCAACAACAACTTGCATTTATATAACTCCTTTAATGTAGTAAAACAGGCCAAGGTGCTTCACAGGTGCATGTTCAAATAAAATTTGTCACTGAGCCACATAAGCAGATGATTAAAAGCTTGTTCAAGAAGGTAGGTTTTAATGAGCGTCTTAAAGGAAGAAATAGAGGTAGAAAGGCAGCAAGGTTAGGGAAGGAATTCCAGAGCTTAGGGCGTTGGCCACCAATTGTGGAGCGATTGAAATCGAGGATACATAAGAGGCCAGAATTGGATGAGTGCAGATATCTCAGAGGGTTGTGGGGCTGGAGGAGATTGCAGAGATAGTGAGGGGTGAGGCCATGGAGGGATTTGCAAACAAGGATGAGAATTTTAAAACGGAGGCATTGCTCAACCGGGAGCCAACGTAGGTCAGTGAGCACAGGGGTGATAGGTATCACATCATCTAACTGAGTGAATTTGGGCTTAATTTTCTCCAAAGCATTTTTTTGGCGTACTTGAAGAGTTACACCCGATTTTTTGGGGCCTAAGCACGCCGAAAAAAAATATTCTAAGTTTCCCAGTTGGATTGCTTCATTTTGGCGTGGTGTAACCCGACCTTTAGTTTTGGGGATGGAGCATTGATCTGCGCCAAAAAGATCGGCTGCCATGGTAACCAGGGACGCAATGCGAGCTGAGGCTGCAAAGTGAAGCATACAACCAGCTCCCAACAATTAAAAGAATTGAAAAACACATAATAGCAACTTACCTCCAATCCCGCCCGAAGGGCTTGCCGATTCGTTCTCTCTCTCTCTCTCTCAGAACCGGGGACCTCTGTGTGTGTGTGAACCGGGAACCGAGAATGAGGACCGAGAATGGGACCAGATAGCCTTCGGGTGGGGTTGGAAGTAAGTTGCTGCTATGTGTTTTTCAATTCTTTTAGTGTGTCCGGGCATCTGCTGCGCCGATTTCCTTACCCTTGTCGATTTCCTTAACTCTAGGGACGGTTTTTCTGCAGAGGCCACATATGCTGGCCTAAGCACAACTGGAGTAACTCTCAGCTGGCCAAACTTCCCTAAATGGCCAGAATTGGCGTAGGTGGTTGGTTATGCCCCCTTTGGCTGAAAAAAAAACTGGCCTAAAACAATCGTAACTAACTGAGTTACACTGGTGCAAATTGACTGGTGAAACTGGTTTTTCAACTTCGGCCAAAAAGAGCAGCCTGGTCCAAAAGCCGGTGCAAATCACTTTGGGAAAATTGAGCCCACAGAGTCTAAGTTATTGGGGGCAAGTTTTGGGCTGCGTTCAGAACGGCACACCTCCGCGAGGCACGCCTGTTTTGTGGGATAAAAAGTGCATTTAATACTTGCGGCGGGATTCTCCGCTCCGAATCGGGCCTGTTCCAGGTCGGCGCGGCATGGAAGCATCTGTGGAGGGTGGGGCCAAAGCGTGGCGCCGATTCTCTGCCGGCAGAGGGACGGGGCTAGCTCACAGAAGCCGATGTCGTGCCGGCAGCCCTGCGCATGCACGCTGGAGCGTGCGCAGTGTGTGGCCTGACGCCCCCCGCCCCTGTCCCCTGGCCGAATGGCCTACCTGAATCTTCGCAGCTCGGAAGGCTGCTGCCGACATCGCTGTGGGTGGCCTGACGCCACCCCTGTCCCCTGGTCGAACGGCCTGAAGCTTCGCAGCTAGAAGGCTGCTGCTGCTTCAGGCAGGTAGGAAAATTCAATGTATCTTTTATTTGCTTTATTTATCATTTATTATTCAGGATAGCTCTTAAGTGAAACTGTTAAATGCTTATAAAATTCAATTACTTCCCTTCCCCCACCGCCACCGCCCATCTCTCGTTCCCTACGCCTAATTCCTAAAGTGTAGGCAAGATTTTTCTGAGTGTACAAAAATCTACACTTCCTCCATTTTAAGTTAGTTTGGAGTAAGTTTTCTCTGCTTAAAATTGCAAAACAGGCGTAAGTGGCTGGACACGCCCCCTTTTTGAAAAAAAAATCTGTTCTACAATGAAACTATTCTAACTTACTAGAACTGGAGCAAACTAAATGCCGAGAATTGCAATTTCTAAGATGCTCCATTCTAAACTAGTTGCTCCAAAAAAATAGGAGCAACTCAGGCCGAAACTTGAGCCCAATGTCTCTAAAACCCTTCAGATCATATTTTTGCATCAGGGATATCTTCCTGACTGCTTTCCTAAACTTTCCTTTCAGCAATTTTAATCCATGACTCTGTGTTGTAGTATCCTGGTATACCTGGAAGTAGTCCTCAGGATTAGCCTTACCATACTATATGGCCCCAAGTTTCCACATGATTTGCTCCTGATTTTTAGGAGCAACTGGTGTAGAACGGAGTATCTTAGAAATCGGAATTCTCGTCATTTAGTTTGCTCCAGTTCTAGTCAGTTAGAACAGTTTCACTTTGGAACAGAATTTTTTTTTCAAAAGGGGGCGTGTCCGGCCACTTACGCCTGTTTTCAAAGTTTCGTCAGTGAAAACTTACTCCAAACTAACTTAGAATGGAGTAAGTGAAGATTTTTGTATGCTCGAAAAAACCTTGTCGACACTTTAGAAAATCAGGCGTAGGTTACAAATCAGGCGTAGGGAATGGTGGGGGGGGGTGTTTAAAGGGAAGTTTACAAATATTAAACACTTCAGTTTTACAAATAAAGAGCCATCATCAATAATAAATGATAAATACATCAATAAATCAACCAATAAATCAATCAAAAAAAATTAATAAGAAATCATTTTTTTTTAAATCAATAAATAAAACATTTTCTACTTACCCACTGCAGCACCGGGAGCCCTCCAACAGCGTGCTGGGATGCCCCCCTCAGTGTGTCTCTGTCAGTGTCTCTATCTCTCTATCTGGGTGTGTGTCTCTCTTTCTCTGTCTGTCAGTGTCTGTGTTTCTGACAGCGAGGGGAGGTGGGTAGAGGGAGAGAGGGGGGAGCAGAGGGAGGGATGGGGTAGAGGGAGAGAGGGGGGAGCAGAGGGAGGGATGGGGAGAAGGGGGAGGGAAGGGGATAAAGGGGAGAAAGGAGATGGGGGAGGGATGGGGGAGGGAAGGGGATAAAGGGGAGAAAGGAGATGGGGGGGGAAAGGAGATGGGGGAGGGAAGGGGATAAAGGGGAGAATGGAGATGGGGGGAAAGGAGATGGGGGGGAGAAGGAGATTGGGCGGGGAAGGAGATTGGGCGGGGAAGGAGATTGGGGGGGGGGGAAGGAGAAGGGGGAGGGAGGCTGAACGGGCCGGGCCCGAGACTTCGGGCAGGGCCCGTCCCCAGCACCAGATTTACAGGTAGGTGGCGTTGGGTCGGGTTGGGGGGGTGGTGGGAGGGAGGTCGGTTCGGTTCGGGTCGGGAGGAGGGAGGTCAGGTCGGATCCAGTCCGGGGGTGGGGGGGGAGCGGGTTTTGGGTCCGGTCCTTGGGCGGGGGAGCGGGTGTCTGGTCCGGTCCGGGGGGAGGGGGTTGGAGCGGGTGTCGGGTCCGGTCCAGGGCGGGGGGGGGAGCGGGTGTCGGGTCCGGTCCCGGGAGGGGGGGGGTGCGGATGTCAGGTCCGGTCCGGAGGCGGGAAGCAGGAGCTGACCGTGGGAGGCGCCTTATTCACGCAGCTCCAGTGAGGCCATTCGGCCAGGGCTAGGGGCTGTGTGTTTCGGGCCCCTCCCACACAGTTTCGGGCGCCTGGAGCTACTGCACTTGCGTGCCCACTGTAGCGCGCCTGTGCAGAGGTCCCGGCACTGTTTTCAGCGCAGGGACCTGGCTCCGCCCCCTACAGCTCCTGCTGCGCTGCGCCGAGGGCCAGAGGACCTGCAGGGAGGTGGAGAATCTGGAGGGTTTTTTTAGGCGCACTTTGTGGCGCGAAAAACGGGCGTCCAGGTCGGGGCTGCACCGTTCTAGGCGCGGCTCGAAACTTGGGCCCTATACTTCTTCAAGGGAGCCTGCCGGGTGTCTCCTTTCAAAGTTAAAGAGCTGCAGTTTTTGTAATCTTTCCTCATAACTCAACCTTTGCTGCTGTTAGAAATTCGGATCTGACTTCCATGGAAAGTAAATCGAATAGGTGTAAAAAGAGATGGCTGATCCGATCCCGTAGTTTCCGCTGGGTAGGTTCGGTTAAAGTTACCCCAATTATCTGACCTCCGCAATTAAATTGCAGCCAGATCCTATACCCACTATTCTATATATATTGCAGTCTGTTAGAGGTAAAATCACTTTAGGAATGTCGTAAAGATGGATAATCCATATTAAATGACATACACACACATATACACAATTGCTGCATCTTGTAAGTTACCCTATAATGTGGTACCTATTCTACCTCCAAACATAGCTGAGCTGTCTGTCCAAATAAATACTCAAAGGATGTACCCATGAGATTAAGCAGAAAATTAGATGATTTGATGAGGGCAAGGGACCATCACCATCACAACCAACAACAACTTACACTTACGTAGCACCTTTAGCATTGAAAAATGTCACAAGGAGCTTTTTAGAGAAAATCATAAAAAGGAATGGATTTTGAGCCATGGAGGGAGAACTAAGAGAGGTGACTGGAAGCTTGATTGACAAGTTGGGTTTTATGGAAGGCTTTTAAAGGTGAAGTCAGAAAAGAGGCTGAGGGTTTTAGGGAGGAATTTCCAGAGAGTGGGATTGAGGCAGGTAGAGACTTTGCCACCAATGGGCCAAAGGGAGGGAAAGATGTACATAAAGTTACTTTCCAATACATTATTTGATATGTGCAATGGAAGTATGTATTTGCTATAAGCACCATGTGGCTTACTTTAGGTCATTGATAGTCACAAAGGCACTTTTGAATCTAAAGATTTGCCTGCTCTTCAAAATGTGCTTATTACAATTTTTGCACAAATTCTGGAAATTCACATGCTAGTAGTCACATTTTTGGTTTGCACAATCTTCTTTGGTATCTCTCTGTTAGCTGTAAGGATTGTGATGATTCATCAACATACTACAATGGCTACTTGTTTGAATGTACTTTCATGCACCACTCCTTGAGGCAGGAATCAATTACAGCCATTTTTTCTCAACACTGAATAAATATTTGGACACTGTCTGTAATGCTGATTCAACGCAGAGCCTCGCTAGAGGAGTCACATACAGTCAAGACATTTTAACCCCCAGAAGCTGATGCATTTTGTGTCTTGAGAGAATGTGGAGATGTTTATTCGAGCAGTCAAAATGAAAAAAGATCCTTGGCAGTTGAGACTGCAGCGAGCAGACTTGTTATGACAAAACAGGCAGACTTTATGGGCTGAAGTGGAGGAAACCAGTTAGCTATTTGTACCTCAGCTCGAATGGAATTTTTGTCAAGTGGCAAATGCATTAGCAAGACCTGAATGAAAAGACCTTGGTTGTAGGATCCTACATCACTGGGCTTCATCTGTGTACTGACTGCAAGAGGAGGCCTTGACAGGAAAATAAAATTGTTACCGCAGATATAATCTGGAGAGGGGAATGCTGTGAACTGCTGCATTTTCCATTACATTTCAATACAATTTCAATACAATGCCCTTGGACTGGGAATCAATCACAAAATATTTAAGAGAATGCTAACAGGAAAGAATGTGTGTTGAAACACATGAGGGTGAAACACAGACAGGTATGTCTGGCAAAGCCAGAAGCGAGGGCTATTTTTTGCCCCAATCAAGGAATATTGTTATCACCCTTATCATCATAGTTTCCCAGTTATGTATTTGAATCTCCGTAGTTTCATGGGTGTTATAACATCTTTGCAAGATGCTAAGCACACAACTGAATTCAAACTACACCAGTATTACATATATTGGCGTATGTTATGGGATAAATTTTCCCCTTCATTCTAATAAACAGAATATAATGAACATGCGCATACTCAAATTTTAGATGTATATTCCCACTGTGTGAAGCTGTGCCCTGCAATTTAAAAGTTTAATATCAAATGTGCACTTTTAATGTGTCACACTTCTTATGTCATGATTACATCACACAACAGTGTAGCGCCAAGACTTACTTTTAGTAAATTGTAAGGCTTGTGTTTTATAGGTTTTTATACTTACCATTACTTACTTTGTGGGTCTCCAGAAGCTGGCATGTTAGGCTTCAGCCTGCCTTGCTGTGCCCAATACCAGCTGCCTTCCCAGTCCCTGCCTGCACACGCTACTGCTCCTGCATTCTGCCTTCTATTCGCTTTTGGGCTCGGTGCATTCAGTCTTGGCCCGTACTTTCTTATCTTTATGCATCTTTGTCCACCCAGGCTCCTGGTGCCATTCCCACACATACCCTGCCATCTGCCTTGGTCCAGTGTCCTTGCCTCAGTCCCAATACCTGTGGCTTTCTGATTCTTTGTCAATTTCCCCAAACTAAGCTGAAAAAACAGGCATTTTTCCTTTTTTTAAACACTTAATTATAACTCCGGGCTTCCTCCACCAGAGTTTCCAGCCAAAACTTCTGCCGCTTATTGTTTGCATTTCTTTTACTCACACTTCCAATTCGTGTGTTTATTAGTCCTGCTCTTGGGTGTTTGCATTTACTTGTAGCCCTGCCATTTGTGTTTTTTTTTTAGTTTTGGCCAGTGCTTGTGTGTTGTTTTAGTTCCCCTCCCAGTGGTTATCTTCCTAAGGTATAGCTTTGTTATCTCTTTTTTGTTCCGCTCCTGATGTTTCTGGGTTTTTTAAATTCCTTCCCCCAGCCTTTCTGTTTCTTTCAGCCTCACTCCCACTGTGGTGTTTTTATTTACTCCCCGCTTAGGTCCCGATTAAAATGCTATTGCGGTCCTATTGATGTAACAGGACTCCGATTTGAATCAATACATGAGGCTTTAGGTGGGCGCCACATGCATTTGCAGAACCCTGCAGGTTAATATTGGAGACAGTGGGAAAGGGTCGAGTTCTGAGCGGGTAAGCGGCTCATTTTTAACTGCCCACCCATCGGTAGGTAGGATGACAATCAACCCCTTATTATATACTTAATATAAACACAATTTAATACTGTTTCACATATTTTGCATATTTAATTTTAAATCCCATTCATTTTATTCATAAACCTCTACAAGTAAATAAAACCTTTCGATTTCTTTTCTCGGTGAGTGCAACGCTGGCAAGATCACATTTATTGCCCATCCCTAATTGTCGTGAGAAGGTGTTGCCGAGAATTCTCCTTGAAACGCTCACAATTGTTTACAACTGAGTAACTTGCTAAACTGTTTCAGAGAGCATTAAGGGTCAACCACATAATGTTGGACTAGAATCACATGTAGGCTGGGCTGGCTAGGGGTGGCGAACTTCCTTTCCCAAAGGGCATTAGTGAATCAGTTTTACAATAATGCTTTCATCGTTATTGTGCTAGCTCACAAATGACCAGATTTATTGGATTAATCATAGAAACCATAGAATCATAGAAATTTACAGCGCAGAAGAAGGCCCTTCGGCCCATCACGTCCGCTCCGGCTGTCAAAGAGTTATCCAGTCTAATCCCACTTTCCAGCTCTTGGTCCATAGCCCTGCAGGTTACGGCATATCCAAGTACTTTTTAAATGTGATGAGGGTTTCTCCCTCTACCACCCTTTCAGAACTCCATTCACCTCTGGGTGAAAACATTTCTCTTCAACTCACCTCTAACCCTTCTACCAATTACTTTAAATCCATGCCTCCTGGTTATTGACCTCTCTGCTTAGGGAAATAGGTCATTTATATCCACTCTAACTAGGCCCCTCATAATTTTATACATCTCAATTAAATCTCCCCTCAGACTACTCCGTTCCAAAGAAAACAACCCCAGCCTATCCAATCTTTCCTCATAGCTAAAATTCTCCAGTCCTGGCAACAGCCTTGTAAATCTCCTCTGTACCCTCTCTAGTGCAATCACATCTTTCCTGTAATGTGGTATACAGTATTCTAGCTGTGGCCTAAATAGTGTTTAATACAGTTCAAGCATAACCTCCCTACTCTTATATTCTATGCCTCGACTAATAAAGTAAAGTATCCCGTATGACTTCTTAACTGTATTATCTACCTGTCTTGCTACCTTCAGAGATCTGTGGACATGCAGTCCAAGGTTCCTCTGTTCCTTTACACATCTCAGTATCCTACCACTTATTGTGTATTCCCTTGCCTTGTTAGCCCTCCCCAAATGCATTACCTCACACTTCTCTGGATTGAATTGCATTTGCCATTTTTCTGCCATTGATATGTTCCTGCATCCTACAGATATCTTCCTCACTATCAACCACACAGCCAATTTTTGTTTCATCTGCAAACTTCTTAATCATGCCCCCTACATTGAAGTCTAGATCATTGATATATATCACAAAAAGCAAGGGACCAAGTACTGAGCCCTGCGGAACCCCACTGACATCTGCCTTCCAGTCACAAAAACGCCCGGCAACCCTTTGCTACTTCTCACTGAGTCAATTTTGGATCCAACTTGCCACTTTTCTTGGATCCCATGCCATATGGGACCTTAGTGTTGAAACAAAACAAATGTTGGTTAAAAGTAAATAATTTAGGAAGAAATGTAAATGAATTTAATTGAAAAATAATAGAAAATTGTATACTGAGGTTATTATATAATTATGTCATTTGTGAGTTAAAATAAATTGATATAAAATGCTAATTTATCTCCCATGGGGAATCGAGACTAAATGTGCTTTCAGACCAGCAGAGGATTAACTGGACCAAGGTGGGGGAAACAGGAAGGGTGTATAAGGCAGATGGGAAAGGGAGAGAGGATAGAAAGGAGAGGGGGGAGAATGGGTGAGGGCAGACAGGGTAAGGACAAAGGACAGGGTGAGGGGGAGGAGTAAGGGGGACAGGGATGAAGGAGAGGGGAGATGAGTATCAAGATTGGGGGTTGAGAGAAAAGAGCTTGGGGAGAAGAGGAATGAGTGAAAGGGGAAGATGCAGAGAGAAGAGGGGACGAAGGGGATGGGAGGGGATGAGTGAAAGAGGAAGGAAGGGAGGAGGGGACAGAGGGAGGCCAAACAATTGTTTAGTGAAGGGAGTGTGATGCTAAAAAACTGCTCATTGGGAAGGATGAGAAACAATTGCCAAAATGTGATGTGGGGGCATTAGAGCTGAACTATGGCGGGGTAGGTATATTGGGGATGTCAGGCCTATAGTGCAGTAGGGGCTGTCAGGCTTGAGGTGTAAGGGGCTATCAGCAATTGGGTTGGAAGTGCAACCGGGCCTATGTAGTGAGGGGACACTGGGGAATAAGTGCTTTGTGGCTAAGAAACGGGATTTGGTTCCAAAATTGGAGCAGTTAGTAGTTAGACGTTGTCAAATCATGGTATTTCAGTTTAATTTGACAAAATCCTAAAGCGTTTAATGAACTTAAACATGAATTCCCGCTTAGAGCTTTGTTAATGTAGGGAACCTTTCGTATGGAGAGGGGAGGGTGCTTGCGATTACAGCAAGGTTTTCCATCAGGAATCCTACCCTCACAGTTAAAAAAGCTGGAAAACTGATGTAAGCAGAAACTGACTAAGTTTGCTTTTAAACACAGCACAGAAGGAGGCCATTCAGCCCATCGTGCCTGTGCCAGCTCTTTGAAAACATAGAAACATAGAAACATAGAATGTAGGTGCAGGAATAGGCTCACTCCCCCAATCTTTCCCCATAGTCCTGCAAATCTTTCCTTTTCAGGTACATATCTAATTCCCTTTAGAATGTTACTGCAGGTATTAAATCTGCTTCCACCACCCTTTCAGGCAGTGCATTCCAGATGCTAACAACTCGCTGCATAAAATAATTTTTTCTCATCTCTCCCCTGGTTTTTTTGCCATTATTTTTTTTTCAAGTTTTCTACGCAAGGAAAATGACCAGAATGGTCACAAATGTAGTCTTCATTTATTTACTACTACTGGGCAAGGAGAGCACTATTTAAGTATTGATTTAAATAATACAGCTTTATTGGCAATATGAGGAGATTGCCACATGTATAATATTTAAGCATGTACCAAATGATTTAGATGGCTGTGTTCATACAGCTGTAACCATTTTAATTTATTTCAATATAAAATATCACATTTAAAGGTTAAGTCATGCTTCATCAGACATTATCTCTGGAAAGTAGAATTGATTTTAAGGTCACACTGTGAGAACATTTAATTATTTTGTTTTGGGGTCAACAAAGGTCACTTGTTCACTTAAAGACATTACCAGCACTGATGTGGCTTTTGGTAATTCTGATAACTTTCCTCCTGCTGGTCTTTTTAGTAAATGTCAATAGAAAACTCCTAGGTGCTGGCTAAAAAAATGGGCAGCCGAAAGGGTTTTATGAGCTGAAGCTTATTATCTTGCATCTGATAAAACCTAATACTCTTATTAACCGTTCTGTCTAGTTTCACACATAATGGTGAGAAAGTTGGCAGTAATTACTGTGAAATGCCTTTGCTTTTGTTATGGGTTCCCTACTCATCCAGGCAAGACAATAAGCCCCCTTCCAGACCATTCAACTAACTTTTTTTTATATAATGTTTCACAGGTTAGCCTCATTTACAATTCAGTCTTGACAATAAGGGACCCTTACCGGGGTCAAGCAGGTTCAATTGTCCTGCGGGATTACTGTAAGGTTTCAAACTGTAAGGGTTCTGGATCACATGTCCAACTACTGATGCTTCATATCAAAAAGCTTCTTGGGGTTAAAAGGAAAAGATGGTTTCAGGCAGTGAGTAGAAGAAAGGCTGTGGGCAAGGTTCACCCCTAGGGGTCCACAGGCTTCTGCATGCTTTCTTTCAAACCCATTCATCCTTAATCACTTAAGGATTGCACTGGGGTTGTCTTTAGCAGTCAGATCTGAAGGCTTCACGCACTTGGCACATTTCGAATGCTTTTGAATTTAACTGTAAAATTTTCCCTTCCATGCACTGCTCTCCGTCTTCAATCATCTCAATGCTTTCATGATGTGCTTAGTTCCACCAATGTCAGATTTTTTACTAATCATCATCATCGGCAGTCCCTCGAAATCGAGGAAGACTTCCTTCCAGTCTAAAAGTGAGTTCTTAGGTGACTGAACAGTCCAATACGGGAATTCTAGTCTCTGTCACAGGTAGGACAGACAGTCGTTGAAGGAAAGGGTGGGTGGAACTGGTTTGTCGCACGCTCCTTCTGCTGCCTGCTCTTGATTTCTGCAGGCTCTCAGTGATGAGACTTGAGGTGCTCAGCGCCCTCCTGGATGCACTTCTTCCACTTAGGGCGGTCTTTGGCCAGGGACTTCCAGGTGTCGGTGGGGATGTTGCATTTTATCAAAGAGGCTTTGAGAGTGGCCTTGAAATGTTTCCTCTTACCACCCTAAGCTCGCTTGCCGTGTAGGAGTTCCAAGTAGAGCGCTTGCTTGGGGAGTCTTGAGTCAAGCATGCGAACAATGTGGCCCGCCCAACGGAGCTGGTTGAGTGTGGTCAGTGCTACAATGCTGGGGATGTTGACCTGATCGAGGACGCTAACGTTGGTGCATCTGTCCTCCCAGGGGATTTGCAGGATCTTGCGGAGACATCATTGGTGGTATTTCTCCAGCGATTTGAGGTGTCTACTGTATATGGTCCACGTCTCTGAGCCATACAGGAGGGCAGGTATTACTACATCCTGTAGACCATGAGCTTGGTGGCAGATTTGAATGCCTGATCTTCGAACACTCTCTTCCTCAGGCGGCCGAAGGCTGCGCTGGCGCACTGGAGGCGGTCTTGAACCTCGTTGTCGATGTCTGCCCTTGCTGATAATAGGCTCCCGAGATATGGAAAGTGGTCCAACTGACAGTGGGATAACCATGCATCTTCTATCAGTTGCAGTCCTATAATATAAAAGGGTAGAAATTCCGATGTCCCGGGTCCGTGCGAAGTTTCTACAGACCTGGGAAGGCAAAGGAAAAGCCGGTTTTCAGCGTGCAATGTGCATGTGCTGAAAACCGGCTTTTCCGATCTGCCAAGCTCCAGCTTGTAGACATCTCGGGAGCGAGAACATTTCTTGGGCAAGATTGCGGGATTTACGCCTATCTTGTCCAGCAAATGTCCTAAAAAAATTTGCGCCTGATAAAAGCAGGTGCATAGCCTACTTTTACAGGCGCAAGTGTTTTAAAACACATATAAACATGATAAAAGTAAATTATAAACACATATTTTATCGTTAAAAACCCTGCCCACTACGATAAGTTTATTTTTAAGCATAGTTAAAAAAACTTTTTTAAAAATCGGGAAAATATTTTTTTTTTATAAGACATAGTGGGCTAGAACCTTCACTTTTTTGCATGCTTAATACCCACTCAATGCCCATTTTACCGCTGAAATGGCACAAAATGGAAACTGGCGGGCATTTTTTGGAAACTTATCACCGAGCGTTACTTTCCCCATGTGCTTAATGCTGGGAAATATTTTTACTGCCCGCCCACTTTTTTGGGGCAGAATCAGCAGAGTGGGCAAATTCAACACCCATAATATCGCCCAGTGTTACTTTCCGCATGGATTTAACGCCGAGATTCAATATTAATGCCTGCCCACTTTTTTTTGTTGTACGGAGAATATTTACCAAAACTAGCGGCCATGAGATAGCACACATATCACCCATAATATCGCTCGCCCAAAAAAACGCCCAGAAAAAGGGGAACTGTTCTGAACGAACGCCAGCGGTGTGGCTGTCATTTTTAAATCGCAGGTCGCTTCATTCAAAAGGCTGCCTCAACTTCAGGGGAGTTTGCATTGACTCTGGAGTTCTTCTCAGGTGAAGTGAACATCTCAACAGACATATTTTCAGACTCTAGACTATTGGGGCTTTACTCCAGGTGTATTTTAGTGAGGAAATCATTGCTTCTGATCAATCGCTATTATACTTTCAATGCAATGGGGTCACCAAACAATAACTGTGCTTAAGCAGCACTTCAGATGTCTTGACCACTCAGGAGGGGAGCTACAATACAACCCTGAGCAATGTAGGGGGTGATGGGTTTGTCAGCCTTTTTTGACCTTGAAGGTTCGAATTGTCCCACTCCCTGGTTCTAGGGCTTGGAATTATTTAGGGGATGTGATAGATGTAGACAGACAACTGTTTGGTGCAAGAACAAATATTTTATTGAGAAAATAGCACACCACACTAATTAACTTAATAGCATATAACAAAATGTACAGAAAAAGGGGGAAACATATACGCAACGGTTATAGAGGTTATGCAGTGGAAAAAAACCCCACCTCCCACCACTACACTCACTAAGTTAGGCTCTGAAATTGCAGGGTCTATGCTCACCAAAGGATTTTTCCACAGTTTAGACCAGTTGCACACTGCTTTCTCTCTCCTCAATCTTGTGGATTCTTTAGCTGGTTGCGGTGTCTTTGGTATTAACACTGGTCGACGTTTTGATGGTAAATATGTTTTTTTCCTTGAGGCAGCGCTGAATAATTGTTGGTTTTTCAGTGACTCCGAGGCTTCTTGTTAGGTTCTTCTTGTTGCGTTGCTGTAACCTCGTGTGGCAAGTTAGATGTTTCAAAGCCAGAGTCAAAGAGCCCAGAGTCCAAGTGCTTTTCCAGAGTGTTCTCGGGTACGTTTCTTCAAAAGTGTTTCCTCAGCCCAAAGGTTACCACACAAGCTACCAGCAAGGCCCCCAGTTATACCTGAGAGGCTGCTTAATCTTTCGCGCCAAAACTCGGGTGCACAATTGATTTTTGATGACTGCTTTTGTGCGATTTTGGCAGGCTGATCAACTCTAATGTGATCCCTTTGTGAGAATTTTGGTGAGCTGATTGAGCATTAGCGTGATACAAGATTCCCAAAGGTGTTGATGGGGTTTTCGAATGGTGCTGTTAGAATGTAATCAGGTTTTGATACTGTCCATTGTGTGTTTTGCTGATGCCAAGGTTTTTCTGTATAGTCGTTTTAAGAACTATTAAAATATGTATGTATCTGAATCCCTGGTAAATGGGCTTTTGTTAGACTGCTAATGTCTCCCTGGGCCTGCCTCCCAGGTGGGTTAGCAGCCCTATAAGGATCCCATTTCCCTATGCAGACCCAGCATACAATTTAAAATGTCCAAACTCAATCTAAAAGACCCTCATTTAGTCCAAAGGCGCCTAATAGTAAGATATTTCTGTCCATATTTCTCCTCCAAAAGTCTAACACAGTTCCCTTTTAAATTCCAGACACATATCCATTGAGTAGGGGATCCCAGAACTTTGTGAATCCTACAGTCCCGCCTTTGACACTATTCCCTTATAGTGTCACCGTTGGTGAACAAAATTCCTAATACCCCAGAGTCAAACCTTCCCTCAATTACCGAGTTGAAAAAGGTAGGAATGGGTAATATTCATTCCTGGGCCACTTGAACTTCTGACTCGGGTTTAAAACAGAAACTGCTTTCTCACACCAGGCACCAGATGTAGGGTCTATGTTGCTAGTGGGGCGCACTGGTGGTGACACAATATGCCCCACCCTCTATGTATGCCACTTGTGGAGGAACCTGGTCTTGGGCCACCACCTCCACAGTGCAGTTGATAGGCCGTGCACCAGCAGCTTTAACCCGCATTGTGATCTTGCATAGGCGTTCAAGTACTGGGGACACAGTATTACATGTGCACCCCAGCTCCGGCACCCGGAGAGGTCAGTACCTGTCATAGCATGCTCCCACTTTACGACATCAGGTGGGACCGCTGTGAAACGAATGTGTGCTTCTCCCTGAATGACCCCTATATTCTCCACTCTGTAAATGGGTGCTGGTCGGGATGTCTCACTCATGACTGGCATCCTGACCACTGCCCCCATAAGTGTATGGTTGGACCGTCCGCAGTCTACTGGTACAGGGTAGGCTTCAGAGGCTAGACGGAGCTGACACAGACTTAGTGAATGACTATACGGGTGGAGTGCTGCGAGGTGCTTGTTACTGATCCAGGAGGGGACTTGACCTTGGCTCAAGTCCTCCAGGTTGCTGCGGCCTTTGCCCAGCAACCATGCCCCGTACAGCATGCACACCTCATTCTGTGCCACCTGATCCGAAGCATTCCGATCCTCCCGTATCAATGCATTCACAGTCTTTGCGTGTCTTTCCAGCTCTTCAATAATATCTTTTAAATGGCCTGTCCCTATCATAGCTTGGTCCTCGTGTAGCTCTGTGCCTACCACTGTATTCTCATCCCCCAGTATTTTGCGTAACTGATCCTTAAGTCCATTAATTTGAATCTGGAGTTCCACATCGTCCATGCTATTGACAACTGAGGACCCAGTGTTATAAGCCGTAAAAATATCATTCCACATCCCCCTTCTCTGCCTCCCTGTACCACTATTTTGCTCTGCAGGGAAACTGTACAAATGTTCTTTATCCACCTCCCCAAAGTCTAGCTCGTAGAAATGTCGAAACATTTCTCGAAGTAGAGCTTGATGCAATCGCTCTGTCTCCTTGGGGCAATATGCCGGTAAGTGGACTTCTGTCAGATTTATTATTACTGATGCCACTGCATTGTGTAGCCCCTGGTATAGGATTTTTCCTGCAGGTAGTAAAACTAGCCTGTTCCCAGGTCCCTTGGTAGTTGTGGGACACCTCTCTAGTATGGTCTTAGCTGGCGGGGTGGTCGGTGGGGGCCCTCTAGGGTGTGCGACTAATTCCGTGGCATTTATTGGGGTCGGGGGACGTGGGATCACACAGGCGTATAGGCTTTGGTCCCACACCATCCCCTTCCCTGAATCCTGCCACTGTCTAACGAACACTATAGAGATGCCTGCTGGACAGATCTTCTCCGATCCCCACATGCACACATACCTTCCTTGCTCTGACTCCCACCATTTATCCCAACATACTCTCACTCCGTCTGGGGCACTCGTACTGGTCCGGTAGGTATCATTGTTAAGTCGTTCCCATCCAGCTTCCTGGTCCCCCGTGTCCTTGCTCAGCTTTCTGAGCCACCACCATCTACCCAGGGAAATCTGTCCTCTACAACTCAAACACACTCTCTTTCCTTCCGTCACCCTAACCTGGGAAGTAGCAATCTGTACCCTTGGGCATGGGAGGGATGCCTCCCCATAAGTCAACCCGGCCTGGCTGGGGTATTTGGGCGAATTGGACCCCAGCCATCCTGGCCACCTTCCCTCGTGGTGATAGATGGCGACCTCACTCGTGCCTCGAGTACCATTCCCGGTAGTAACGATGGGCGCACTTCCACCCGAGCACCCAAAGATCCGGGACTCCTCGACATCACCTCTCTTGCCAGTGTTTGCCCCCAGTAGGGTGAGTAGGAACAGGATTCCTTCCATCATTTCTGGCTTTCCTGGAGGGGTCATACAACAGACAGCCTTGCCTTTGAGAAAACGTTCTCTGGCTTGTCTACAAGGTAATCTTATTCAAATTTAAACTTGAAAGCTCTACAATCCAAAACCAAAGCACTAATTAAAACTCAAAACCCCTTTAACTTAGATACTAACTTAAACCAAAGCTATATACAATGCCACCTGTCTCCGGGTGGCCAGGTTACATCCTGGCTGTCCTGTGCCTTCTGCGGTATCTGGGCAACATTTGTACCGGGGACCATAGCGTCCTCGGCCGTGAGACTCGGTTACTCCTTCTCATGGGGTCGGTACTCGGGGGTTTTTCCCGAGTCCCATACTATAGGTGGGATGGCCCTTCTCGCTATACAGTGAACAGCGCCTAACCCTAAACCCTAAGACTACTATCTCCCCCGTTGGTTCCCCATAGTCAGAACCTATGTCCAGTGGGGCTGCTACTTCCCCCACAGGCTTCCCATAATCAGGCTCAGTGCCTGGTGGGGCTGGTACCTCTGTTGTGGGCTCGTTCCCTTCAGAGGCTATGACTGATGGGGCTGCTGCCACCCCTGCCGGTTCCCCACAGTCGAGCACTGCAGGCCTGGGACCTTTTGCCCGTAAGCGGTCTCCCGCTTTCCCAGTCTTTGCTTCCTGGAGTCCCTCTCAGGACGGAGCAGTCTGTATCATAGCGTAGGGGACCATGGGAACCTGGGCAGCAGGGTGCAGAAGGTCCTTCTAAGGCCTTCGAGTACCTGGTGCTTGTACGAGTCCCAAACGATAGGTGGGACAGCCCCTCCAGTAATGCAGCTCACAGTCCCTACTTCTACGGCCTGTGAGTCTGCCCCCACTACCCCTGCGGTTCCCCCACAGTCGGAGGCTGTTGGCTGAAGGCCCTTGTCCTGAGGACGGCTCACCCCTCCTGGCTGCCCTTTGTGCCTAGCTGAACTGAATTGTACAGCTTGCACTGGTTGATGTGGAACCATTTCGTGCGGCAGGGCAATTTGACACCATGGGGCTTGCTTTATCAACAATATTGTATGGCCTCATGTACAGTGCTTCAAAAACCCCTACCCGCATGAAGTTTCTTACCATCACCTGATTCCCTAACGCCCAGTCGTGGTGTCTACGGGGTTCCAACAGCAATCGGTTACTCCTGTGCTGCCTCCCCTTGTTACCAGCAGCTTGCCAGTGAATCTCTTTGAGATGCTCAACCAGATTCTTAGTGAAGCTGTCCCGGCTCACTTCCCTGAGTTGGCCCTCAGTAAGCACTGGGGCTAGCACATGGGTGAGAATTCGCATCATCCAGACAGCCAAAAGCTCATGCGGGGAATACACCGTGCTTTTCGACGAGCTGGCCCGGATCCCCATTAGGACCAACGGCAAGACCTCCACCCATGCCTTGGGTGAGTCTCCCGTTTCCTTTCGCAGCTTCTCCTTTATAGTCCGACTCAGTTGCCCCACAGGGCCCGATGACTGCGGGTTGTGGGCGACATGCCATTTCCCCTCGATGCCAAGCACCTTAAGGGTGGCCTGCATCACCTTCCCGGTAAAATGACTTCCCTGGTCGGACTCCACATACTGTGGAAGTCCCCACCGTGAGAACACATCCCTAACTAAAATTCTAGCTGTCCCCAGTGCGGTCGCTGTGTGGCACGTGCAGGCTTCCACCCATTTGGAGAAAACATCTACCAAAACCAGGCAGTATTTGTATCTTCCCTGGGCGATGGGTAGGGGCCCGATGTAGTCAATCTGAATCGACTGCCATGGTCCCTCTACCCTTCTGATATGCCCCATGGACACCTTCCTTTTCTGGAGGTCAGGGTTGTTGGCTGCACACACCAAACACTCTGAGTAAAACTGTCAGACATCCTCCCTGAGTTCCAGCCACCACCCTGCCTGTTCCACCCATTGCCAGGTGGTCTCAGGTCCGTGGTTTCCGGCTTTTGGACCCTTGTGGGCCAGTTGGAGGAATTCCCTTTGGTGCTGCTGCAGAACAAACCACTTGATCCCCATGGAACAACATGCCTTCCTTTACAGCCACTTTAGCTGCACCATACGGACCCTCTACTTTCTCCCCCTTGGCTAGCAAACTCAAGACAGATCTCAGGGTGGAGTCCTGCGCCTGAACCGTTTTAAGGTCCGGGGCCAATGCTACCCCTGCAGTCTCTTGTGTCCTGTCTCTGCCCCTAATTGCTGTCACGGGTCTTAAATTGTACGGATCCCAGAAACTGCCCGTACGAGCACCCTCTTTAGCTCGGGTGTCTGCCCGCTGGTTACCCTCCCCACGAGGTTCGGCCTTTGAGTGGGCCTTTACCTTATGTATATACACCTGCCCTTCACTGCCTATAGCCCGCATGATTCTCTCCAGCAACGGTTTGGTTGCTAGGGGTTTCCCGTCTGCAGATGTATACCCGTGACGGGACTAGATGGCCAGGTATTCTGTACACGAATTGCAGGTAAACATGCTATCTGAACAAATCGTGTACGGGGTAGGGAACTCCTCGGGGTGGGTCACAACGTACACCACCCCCGACAGTTCGGCATGCTGGGTACTCATGGTGCTCGGGAGCTTAATCCCCAGGCAATACCTGCCCGTGGGTCATAGATTCTGCAACCCGTGAGTCGCTCGCCTGCCGACACTGTGCTAGAGCCGTCAACGTAGATTTCGTGGCCTGTGGGATGTATCCTGGCCCGAAATCCGACATCGATGTCCCATACCCCTTCTATGGAACACCTATGGGCCACCCCTGAGTAGATCATGTTGGCCGCTAGTCTTGGCTTGCAAAGACCTTTCACCTTTAAGTCCATTTGGGAGAGAAGTAGGGTCCAGCGAGCAATGCAGGCACTGCTCACTGTCCTGTCTTTAATTCTCCCATCTAGGAGCATTTGGGTGGGCGTGTGATGGGTGGGGAGCATAATTGGAGACCCCTCTATAAAGATAAGGGATTTTTTTACCGCCCAACGAGTGGCGAGGAGGTGTCTCTCACAGTTGGAGTATGCCTTCTCCACATCTGTGAGGACCCTGGAGGAGTAGATCACCGGTCTGAGCTGGCCATGTCGCTCCTGAAGCAGCACTGCGCTCAGGCTATCCCCACAGGCTGCTATCTCCAGGAAAAGCTCCTCATCCCCATCAATAGCCCCTAAAGCTGACGCAGTTTGCAGGTTTTTTAAAAATTGAGTGAATGCCTCCTCGCAGCTTTTATCCCAGTCCCACTCGACTCCTTTTTGAAAGAGTCGGAGTAGGGGGGCTGCTGTGGCTACGTAGTCCTCAATGAAATCCCTACAGTAACACAGTAAGCCCTAGGAAAGATCTTACTCCAGTAACAGAACGAGGAGCTGGCAATTCCTGCACTGCTTCTCTCCTGGCCTTATCTATAGCCCTCTCGCCTGCGCGCACAGTCAGCCCCAGGAATTTTACTTCTGGCTGGCCGATTTGGCTGGTTGACTTTAAAACCCTCTTCCTTTAGCAGTCCCAGCAGTTCAGCCAGCAGTGGGCCGTGGTCCTCACCCTTGTCGGTGAATAGGAGCAGGTCATCCACATACTGTACCAACTGCTGGGGCTTGCTGAAGTGTTTTAGGCAATTGGCCATGCATTGGTGGAATATACTGGGGCTGTTATGAAACCCCTGGGAGAGGCAGTTCCAAGTGTATTGCTGGCCCTTGAAGGTAAAAGCAAATTTGTACTGGTCCCCTCTCTTTAACGGGATGGACCAAAAACTGTTTGAGATATCCAGCACCATGAAGGTGCATGTGGATGCAGGTATGCTTCCAATTAGGTCGGCAACTGCAGCGACCTTGGGCGCGCAGGCTGGGATATTGCGGTTGAGGACCCAGTGGCTCTCGATGAATTGTCCGGTTTCCTAACCGGCCAAAGTGGTGAGTTCACATGGGTGGCTATCGGTCTCAACACTCCCTGTGTGACTAGGGAACCCAGGGCAATCTCCAGGTCTGCCTCCGCCTCCCAAGGGAAATTATACTGTTTTTGGGACCTAGCCATGGGATCCCCATCTACGCTAACCTTGAGCCCTGTTACCCTTCCACAATCATGCTTGTGGGTGGCGAATGTACTGAGATTTGCTCACACAAATGCCTGATACTCTCTGGGGGTACTGCTTACCAGTAACTCGAGGTCATAGCCTTCTTTTGGTTTTACCGTGCATAGGGTCCATTTGCCTTGTATCCCCGGGATCACTACAACTTCTTTCTCTTCCCCCATGTACACCGCTCCCCATAGACAATGATTTCTAAGACCTACTAGGACCTTGTGGCCAATAATGAAATCTGCGCTTAGGAACCCTGTTCCCTCTTTGTCCCACTTCATTAGGCCACACGTCCACTTGGTGTGGAGTGCTCCGAAGTCAATTGATAGTGGAATGGAGAACGAGCCAGCCTGCTCGTTACCTGTGATCCCTACCAAGGAATACGGGACTCTGTTCGACAGAGGTGAGATGGTTGGGTTATCCGCATCGCCGATGGTGCTGGAAGCACCAGTGTCTAGCAGATAGGTCCCTTTAACCCTCTCCACCTCCATCTTCACGCAAGGCCGTTTCCATTTATCATATTGTAAAGGGCGCAGGTATACAGGCTGCGCTGGCTCTAGTCATGGATCAGGATTAGGTGGAGCAGATGAGGTTGCGCCGGTGGCTACAGCTACCTTCCTTGAGCCCATTATTATAAAGTCCTGTCCACTCAGTACAGATTCACACACTGTAAAGTCCTGTCCCCTCAGTACAGATTCACACGAGGCATGTAGTGAAGTCAAGGTCACTCTGGACCTGCACCTTTATTTCACAGTTCTGGAATGCTGCACTTGCCTGAGACCTGTCCTTATATACCTGTCTCTTGCAAGTCTACCCCTGGTGGTAAGGTATGCTGGTGGTTACAGGTCATATCTTATTACAGTCATGTATAGCATGTTGGGATACAGTTTCTATAACAATGTAAGATACATGACATCACCCTCTCCCAAGGTCGTATTATCTTTATAGGTTCAGTCTCTCAGGTGGTCTACGCTCTCGCGTGGAGCGTCTGAGTTGTGGTTCAGTTGTTTGCCTTGGTGTCTGTTTTTCTTTGGGTGTGGTTGCTGGTATCTCGCCTGGGCTGTCTGTTTCAATTGGTGTGATTGTTGTTGACTCATCTGGGCTGTCTGTTGGGATTGCCCTTTCCTGAGGTTGTTCCCTCTGTCTGTCCACCAGGTGTGGTGCGAGTTCCACATTGTAGTCTGCCTCTGGTTCCGCAGTGTTGTTGGTAAATCTGCTTTTGACTTGGTCTACATGCCTCCGGCAGGTTTTGCCATTGTCCATATGTACTACCAGTAGCCTGTTTCCTTCCTTGCCCATTACTGTCCCTGCAAGCCATTTGGGACCCCTGCCATAGTTTAGTACAAACACTTTGTCCCCTCTCTCATTCCATCTCCCCCTCGAATTTCTGTCAGGGTACTCAGTCAGCTTACGGCGCTTTGCCTCAACGATTTTGTGCATGTCTGGGAGGATTAATGAGAGCCTTGTTTTTAAAGTCCTTTTCATCAACAGTTGCGCGGGGGGGATCCCAGTCAGTGAGTGCGGACGAGATCTGTATGCCAGCAGCAGTCGCGACAGGCGACACTGCAGCGTGGGACCTTGGATCTTAAGCATGCCTTGTTTAATGATTTGCACTGCTCTCTCCACCTGGCTGTTGGAGGCCGGCTTGAACGGTGCCGTCTTGAAGTGATTTATGCCATGGTCAATTACAAAGTCTTGGAATTCTGCGCTGGTGAAGCACGGACCATTTACACTGACCAATATGTCAGGGATTCCATATGTTGCAAACATGGTTGCGAGGCTCTCCACAGTGGTGGAGGTTGTGCTCGAGTTTAAAATGGTGCATTCGATCCACTTTGAAAATGCATCTACAACTACGAGGAACATTTTGCCCATGAATGGGCCTGCATAGTCTACGTGCACCCGTGACCACGATTTGGTAGGCCAGGGCCAGGGGCTCAGTGGAGCCTCCCTGGGGGCATTGCTGAGTTGGGCACAAATGGTGCACCTTCGGACGCAGAGCTCCAAGTCCGCGTCAATATCAGGCCACCAGACATGGGATCTGGCTATGGCCTTCATGAGAATGATCCCCGGGTGCTCGCGGTGGAGCTCCCGGACAAATGCCTCTCTGCTCGAAGAGGCATGACTACTCGGCTGCCCCACTCAGGCAGTCTGCTTGTAGTGATAGCTCATGCATGCGTCTGTGAAAGGGTTTTAATTCCTCGGGGCAGGCATCGCGAGCCTCTGCCCAGTCACTGGTTAGGACACATCATGGGCGAACCTGTGGACTCAAAGGCATTGATTGCCATGACTATCTCACAGTCCTGTTCGTCAGACCCTTCCGTGGTCGCCAGGGATAGCCTGCTGAGCACGTCGGCACAGTTGTCTGTGCCTGGTCTGTGCCTTATGGTATAGTCGTAGGACGCCAGCATGAGTGCCCACCGTTGAATTCGTGCCGAGGCGTTGGCGTTTACTGCCTTGCTCTCAGATAGGAGGGACGTGAGGGGCTTGTGGTCAGTTTCTAACGCGAACTTGGCCCCGAAAAGGTATTGGTGCATCTTTTTGACACCGTACACGCACGCGAGCGCCTCCTTCTCTACCATTCCGTACCCGCGCTGTGCCCGCGAAAGTGACCTGGAGGCATAAGCTATGGGTTGTAATTTGCCCGCACTATTGACATGTTGCAAAACGCACCTGACCTCATACTCTGACGCATCGCATGTGAGAACTAGCTTTTTACCTGGATCAAAGAAAGTCAAAACACTGTTGGAACACAGAAGGTTGCGTGTCTTATTGAAGGCGCGTTCCTGGGCGTCCCCCCAAAACCAATCGCACCCCTTCCTGAGTAGCATGTGGAGAGGCTCCAGCAGCGTGCTTAAGTTCTGCATAAAGTTCCCAAAGTAATTGAGTAGCCCGAGAAAGGCGCGCAGTTCTGAGACATTCCTGGGCCTGGGTGCCAGGCGAATTGCTTCTGTTTTGGACTCTGTTGGGCGGATTCCATCAGCGGCAATCCTTCTGCCCAAAAATTCAACCTCGGGTGCGAGAAACAGGCACTTGGATTTCTTGACTCGTAGACCTACCCAATCCAACTGCTTTAGTACTTCCTCCAAATTACGGAGATGGGAGTCGGTGTCCGTGCCCGTGATAAGTATGTCGTCTTGAAATACAACCATCCCCGGGACGGACTTGAGCAGACTCTCCATGTTGCGCTGGAATATGGCAGCTGCCGACCTGATGCCGAATGGGCATCGATTGTACATGAAAAGGCCTCGATGTGTGTTGATGGTGGTGAGTAGCTTGGATTCCTCGGTCAATTCTTGCGTCATATACGCAGATGTGAGGTTTAATTTTGAGAAAAGTTTACCTCCAGCCAATGTGGCAAATAAGTCCTCCGCTCTGGGCAGCAGGTACTGGTCCTGTAGGGAGACTCTGTTTATGGTAGATTTGTAGTCCCCACAGATTCGTACGGATCCATTACTGGGTTCATGACTGGGACGATGGGACTTGCCCAGTCACTAAATTCCACAGGTGATATAATGCCTTCCCGCAGAAGCCTGTCTAGTTCGTGTTCAATCTTTTCCCTCATCACATAGGGTACAGCTCTGGCCTTGTGATGGACCAGTCTAGCATCCTGTGTGATATAGATTTTGACTTTGGCCCCTTTGAAAGTGCCCACATCTGGCTGAAAGAGATGTTCAAATCGCTTTATAACTGTTGAGCAGGAGGTCCGTTCCTCTAATGACATGACATGGACATCATCCCATTTCCAGTTTAGTTTTGCCAGCCAGCTTCTCCCCAGCAGTGCTGGGGGGTCTCCGGGGACAATCCACAGGGGAAGTCGGTTCACTGTCCCTTTGTGTGTGACAGAGAGCATGGCGCTGCCGAGGACTGGTACGATTTCTTTGGTATAGGTCCTTAGTTTGGTATCGACCCTTGTGAGTTTTGGTCTGTCTCTTTTATGCGGCCACAGTTGTTCAAATTGTTGAGCGCCCATGAGAGATTGACTCGCTCCCGTATCCAGCTCCATGTTGACAGATATCCCGTTGAGTAGGACCCTCATCATTATAGGAGGCATCGTGTTGTAGGAGCAGCGGCCATTGATCGTGTTGACCCGCTGTGCACCGGTGTCCCGGGTACTGTCCCCATCATCTTCTGGTCCGCTTTCCGACCCATCCGATTCGTATACCAGCCGAGCTGTCGTTCTTTTTCACATGCGGGCCAAATACCCTTTATATTCACAATTTCTGCAAACAGCCTGCTGAAATCGACATCCCCTTGACGAGTGCCCACCCCCACACCTCCAGCACAGACCTGTTCCATTGTTCAAAGAGTTCCCAAAGAATGAGCTGCGTCTGGCTGATCTCTCTTGAGCTTCTCTCAGTTTGAAGTTGATTGCTCGCATTGTGGGTTGATGAGGTGTGAACGGCCATTCCTGTGGCCCTTGATGGCTTCTGCCTGCTGTCGAGAGCCTGGTCTCCCGGTTTTGTCTGTGTGTGGGGGTAGCAGCTTGTTTAGTGCTGTGAACTTCTTGTTCCAATATTTCGTTAGTTGTCGTACCTGCATTGTAAATCAACCTCGTTTCTTCTTCCCCTACCAAGAATGTCTGTGCAACCAGTGCTGCTGCCTCTAAGGTCAGGTTCTTTTTCATTAAAGCGTATGTTTTCGAGCCACAGCTGGGCAAGAGGTGGGCTCTTCTCTTGTCTGCCTTATCGTCGCCTAACCAGTCTTTGGTTACAAAGCTTTGCTGGAGCCTTTCTATAAAGTCCTCCCAATTGTCTCCCGCATTGTACTTTTCATCTGATCCGTTGTTCGCCATTCTGTGGATTCTGTAATCCCGTAACCTGTCGCCACTGTAAAGTCCTGTCCCCTCAGTACAGATTCACACGAGGCATGTAGTGAAGTCAAGGTCACTCTGGACCTGCACCTTTATTTCACAGCTCTGGAATGCTGCGCTTGCCTGAGACCTGTCCTTATATACCTGTCTCTTGCAAGTGCATCCCTGGTGGTAAGGTTTGCTGGTGGTTACAGGTCATATCTTATTACAGTCATGTATAGCATGTTGGGATACAGTTATATATAACAATGTAAGATACATGATAATTATCATAGTTCGGAGCGCGGCCACAATCTCATTGAAACTGCCAGCGGGATTGTGTGCCACTGGTCCAGATTTTTGGGCTGAGCTGTTAAACCTATTATGGCAGGGGAATCTTTTAAGGGTGGGGATTCCAGGTGTTCCCGGTCGAGATCTCCTCCACATGCTCTCTCATCGACGGGCCACAGCCTGTCTGCGAAAGCCTGTGGCGTTTCGCCTGCCTGTTGCAGGGTTTTCTCGACCCGGGAAAACGGATTTCCATCATTTAGGCCCAGAACCTCTAACACCTCTTCTTGGATCGCAGCGTATGTGCTCTGCCCCTTCTTGCTATCTGCAGAGAGGGCCTGGTATACCTTGCGATCCAAGGAGAAAAGTAGCATTTTAACCTGTTCGGCCTCATCGCAGCCGTTTATACCGGCTGCCTGTTCTTCGTCCGTAAAATGGACTGAGGGGTCCCCTTGAGGTGTTAACTTTTCTAAATGAGCTACCATTGGCCGGAGCTGCTGGGTTCCATGGGGGATTAAAAATTGGCTCTCCATGGCCCCTTGGCCCAGACCACCATTGCCGGCACCATACTTTTGTTGTCGGATCGCACAGCAGCCCTGGTCCTGACACCCCTTGTATTTCCTCGGTGCCGCGCTCTCTCTGTGCTGCCAGGCTTAACCACAGACGGTGGTTAGACGCCCCTTTCTGCCACTCTATCCCTCTCCCCCTCTATTCCCCCTTGCTCCTGCACGTCTCCCTTAGGAACGCTTGGGCTTATCAGGCATACCATCCCTTTAGCATTAGATAGGGCCTGGGTTAAACTTTTTATCTTGGCCTCACAGAGCCTGTAATCCTCCACCCCAAAGCCCTTGCTACTGGCTAATTTATAGGCTGCCTGTACATCCCGTATCCTCTCCTCCTGTTCTCTTATTACTTTTGTTAGGCGGGCATTTTCCTCCCGCAGCGCGAGCTCATTCCCCTTTGCCTCTGTTACTTGGCATTGGAAATAGTCCTGCTTATTCCTGTGGGTCTCCTCTAGCTGTAATCTGCTATGCTTTTGTTTAGTGAATTCCTCAAACATTTTGTCCCCTGCCATAGCCTTACAGCTGAGTGCTCTTCGGATTCCCGGAGCTCTGCTACCAATTTCTTGACCTTTCTATCCAGCAACTGGATCTTTGGTAGCAGACCAACCAAATAGCCTTCTCTATTGACCTTTTATGGTCCTTGCTCTCGGTCCACTTATCAGCTGTGTCCACTGGACGCTCGACTCGTAACAGGATTATGACCCACTTTTTGGTAATATTTACTTTCTTAAATACATATTCGGAGATTCTTTCCTCCATTTTTGTTCTTTCAACCAGAACCGAGTCTACGTCCTCACATCCTTTGTACCAAGATCCGACCTGGCTCGCCATTATGTAGGGGGTGGTGGGTTTGTCAGCCTTTTCTGACCTTGACGGTTCGAATCGTCCCACTCCCTGGTTCTAGGGCTTGGAATTATTTAGGGGATATGATAGATGTAGAGAGACAACTGTTTGGTGCAAGAACAAATATTTTATTTAGAAAATAGCACACCACACTAATTAACTTAATAGCATACAACAAAATGTACAGACAAAGAGGGAAACATATACGCAACGGGTACAGAGGTTATGCAGTGAAAAAAAAAAACACCTCCCACCACTACACTAACTAAGTTAGGCTCTGAAATTCCAGAACTAAGCTCACCAGAGAATTTATAAACAAAGAAACATAGAAAATAGGTGCAGGAGTAGGCCATTCGGCCCTCAAGCCTGCACCGCCATTCAATGAGTTCATGGCTGAACATGCAACTTCAGTACCCTATTCCTGCTTTCTCGCCATACCCCTTGATCCCCCTAGTAGTAAGGACTACATCTAACTCCTTTTTGAATATATTTAGTGAATTGGCCTCAACAACTTTCTGTGGTAGAGAATTCCACAGGTTCACCACTCTCTGGGTGAAGAAGTTTCTCCTCATCTCGGTCCTAAATGGCTTACCCCTTATCCTTAGACTGTGACCCCTGGTTCTGGACTTCCCCAACATTGGGAACATTCTTCTTGCATCTAAGCTGTCTAAACCCATCAAAATTTTAAGAGATCCCCTCTCATTCTTCTGAACTCCAATGAATACAAGCCCAGTTGATCCAGTCTTTCTTGATATGTCAGTCCCGCCATCCCGGGAATCAGTCTGGTGAGCCTTCGCTGTACTCCCTCAATAGCAAGAATGTCCTTCCTCAAGTTAGGAGACCAAAACTGTACACAATACTCCAGGTGTGGCCCTCACCAAGGCCCTGTACAACTATAGTAACACCTCCCTGCCCCTGTACTCAAATCCCCTCGCTATGAAGGCCAACATGCCATTTGCTTTCTTAGCTGCCTGCTGTACCTGCATGCCAACCTTCAATGACTGATGTACCATGACACCCAGGTCTCGTTGCACCTCCCCTTTTCCTAATCTGTCACCATTCAGATAATAGTCTGTCTCTCTGTTTTTACCACCAAAGTGGATAACCTCACATTTATCCACACTATACTTCATCTGCCATGCATTTGCCCACTCACCTAACCTATCCAAGTCACTCTGCAGCCTCATAGCATCCTCCTCACAGCTCACACTGCCACCCAACTTAGTGTCATCCGCAAATTTGGAGATACTACATTTAATCCCCTCGTCTAAATCATTAATGTACAATGTAAACAGCTGGGGCCCCAGCACAGAACCTTGCGGTACCCCATTAGTCACTGCCTGCCATTCTGAAAAGTACCCATTTACTCCTACTCTTTGCTTCCTGTCTGCCAACCAGTTCTCAATCCACGTCAGCATACTACCCCCAATCCCATGTGCTTTAACTTTGCACATTAATCTCTTGTGTGGGACCTTGTCGAAAGCCTTCTGAAAGTCCAAATACACCACATCAACTGGTTCTCCCTTGTCCACTCTACTGGAAACATTCTCAAAAAATTCCGGAAGATTTGTCAAGCATGATTTCCCTTTCACAAATCCATGCTGACTTGGACCTATCATGTCACCTCTTTCCAAATGCGCTGATATGACATCCTTAATAATTGATTCAATCATTTTACCCACTACCGATGTCAGGCTGACCGGTCTATAATTCCCTGTTTTCGCTCTCCCTCCTTTTTTAAAAAGTGGGTTTACATTGGCTACCCTCCACTCCATAGGAACTGATCCAGAGTCTATGGAATGTTGGAAAATGACTGTCAATGCATCCGCTATTTCCAAGGCCACCTTCTTAAGTACTCTGAGATGCAGACCATCAGGCCCTGGGGATTTATCGGCCTTCAATCCCATCAATTTCCCCAACACAATTTCCCAACTAATAAGGATTTCCCTCAGTTACTCCTTCTTACTAGACCCTCTGACCCCTTTTATATCCGGAAGGTTGTTTGTTTCCTCCTTAGTGAATACCGAACCAAAGTACTTGTTCAATTGGTCTGCCACTTCTTTGTTCCCCATTATGACATTCCCTGATTCTGACTGCAGGGGACCTACGTTTGTCTTTACTACCCTTTTTCTCTTTACATATCTATAAAAGCTTTTGCAGTTCATCTTAATGTTCCCTGCAAGCTTCCTCTTGCACTCTATTTTCCCTGCCCTAATCAAACCCTTTGTCCTCTTCTGCTGAGTTCTAAATTTCTCCCAGTCCCCGGGTTCGCTGCTATTTCTAGCCAATTTGTATGCCACTTCCTTGGCTATAATACTATCCCTGATTTCCCTTGATAGCCACGGTTGAGCCACCTTCCCTTTTTTATTTTTACGCCGGACAGGGATGTACAATTGTTGTAGTTCATCCATGCGGTCTCTAAATGTCTGCCATTGCCCATCCACTGTCAACCCCTTAAATATCATTCGCCAATCTATCCTAGCCAATTCACGCCTCATACCTTCAAAGTTACCCTTCTTTAAGTTCTGGAGCATGGTCTCTGAATTAACTGTTTCATTCTCCATCCTAATGTAGAATTCCACCACATTATGGTCACTCTTCCCCAAGGGGCCTGAAATCATAAGTATCACAGGCAATAACAACTAATCCCTGCCCACACCCCACTTTTTCCACCATTGACATCAATCAAATGTTCAACATGTCCAGCAACACAGAATACAAATGCAAAGCTGGCGGGTGGTCCCCAGCCCCATACATGGCAACAAATTGCATACACCCAGATGGAGATATAACACATCCATCACCTGCGGACGTGCACCTCTCTTTATTCCCCCCCCCTCCCCTTTTTCTCCCCACCTCTACCCTTTCCTCTCCCAGCTCCACGGCGCCTGGCCGAGGAGCTCCCCAGGTGGTGCCTCATTAAGGTGGATGAAGGCAGATGCAGTCATTGCACGGGTGCGGGAGTTGGGGGTGCTGAGGGGGCAACATTCTCTGATGCAGAAGCAGGATCTTGCTCCTTGCTCTCATCTGTCATTCACAGTGGTGGTGCGGAACCTCGGGGTGGAGTGCCACGCTCTGGGACCACTGGGAGGCCTGTGCCAGAGTGTTCCTGGCTATCACATCTTTGGGCCTCCGCCATTCATGGAATGTACTCGGTCATGAAGGCCAGCTGTCGGGATATGCCCCGCAATGCTTCAAAGAGCTGGTCACCAATGTCTATAGTCCTCCTGGACAACTGTACCATCTCTTCGCTCTCATGTGGCACTCGCGGAACAGACCTGCCGCGTCCACGAGACCTCCGCTGGGTTGGCGCCGTCCTGGGGACAAATGGGGTGCCCTGTGGTGAGGTGCTTGGGGCTGGTACCTCCAGAGTGGAGGCGGTAATGTCTGGAAGACCACGAGATGGCCTTGGGATGGAATGGCTTCTGGAGCATGGCGATGCAAGTTCCTCGACGTCCGTGCTCTCATCTGTGGAGAACAGCCCCAGCGGATTGACAGGCGAGAATTGGAGCTCCTCAGCACCAGATATTGGATCATCCGGAGAGTTGTGCCCTGCACCCCCACCTTCTGGCCTCTGTGGTCTTTGTTAAGTCTCGAATAAAGCAATGTAACTGAGTTCTGTAGATGTGAGTAAGTGTGATCTTAGTCTCTTTAGTTTGGGACCCCAACAGATACGCCCTCTGGTGGTGGTAGAATACTGGTTACATAGGGTTGCGTACATAACATCACTTCCTACCAAAGTCAATAGTGCACTTATTTACAGGGTGAGACGATCTGGAGCCTTTCGCTCCCTAGTCGATCGTCTCGGTACAAATGCAGGTGCAGGTGAGTTGGTTGGTTCTTCGCTGGGCTGCTGCGCAGCTGGTCTTGTTGAGCTGCAGGGGATGATGAGTTTAGGTTTGTGGTCAACCGTAATGTCGGTTGCCACTTGTGTGTGCGTCGGACGGTCAAAGTTGGTGGTGTCCTCTTCAGGTTGCTTGTGGCAGTCTGTGAATCGCAGTTGGGTTTGGTCCAAATGCTTTCTGCAAGTCAGTCCATTTGCGAGTTTGTCCTACTCCCTTCTTTGGCTATGGCAGTGCCAGCAAGCCATTTAGGGCCATGTCCATAGTTGAGTCCAAAACAGGGTCATTGACTTCAATATCGTGTGACAAGTTTGCGCGATCATGGTACATGCTTTGTTGATGCCATGTGCCCTCGATGTGATCATGGAGATCAGGATGGACGAGAGAGAGCCTTGTTTTGAGCGCCCTTTTCATAAACAGCTCGGCTGGGGGAATCCCGATGAGCGAGTGGGGTCTGGTGCGGTAGCTGAGCAGGACTCGGGACAGGCAGGTCTGCAGGGAGCCTTCCTACATGCGTTTCAAGCTTTGCTGGCCGTTGGATGCGGGCTTGAACAGGGCAAATGTGACGTGCTTGATCCCATTGCAGGTTATGAATTCATTGAATTCAACACTGGTGAAGCACGGCCCATTGTCGCTGACAAGGACATCAAGCAGGCCGTGCGTGGCAAACATGGCTCGCAGACTTTCGATGGTGGCTGTGGACGTGCTTACAGACATTATTACACACTCAATCTATTTTGAATAAGCATCCATAACAACCAAGAACATTTTGCCTAAAAACGGATCAGCAAAGTCAACGTGGATCCTAGACCACGGTTTGGAGGGCCATGACCACAAACTTAGCGGTGCCTCTCTGGGTGCATTGCTCAGTTGAGTGCAAGTATTGCATTGGCGCACGCAAGACTCCAAATCTGAGTCGATGCCGGGCCACCACACATGGGATCTGGCTATAGCTTTCATCATTACTATGCCTGGATGGGTACTGTGTAGGTCGCGTATGAAAGTTTCCCTGCCTTTCTTGGGCAAAACCACGCGATTGCCCCACAAAATATAGTCCGCCTGTATGGACATTTCATCTTTGCGTCGCTGGAACATCTTGATCTCTTCATGCATCTCCGCTGGGACGCTGGACCAGCTTCCTTGAAGGACACAGTTTTTTACAAGGGACAGTAAACATAAGAACATAAGAATTAGGAACAGGAGTAGGCCATCTAGCCCCTCGAGCCTGCTCCGCCATTCAATAAGATCATGGCTGATCTGGTCGTGGACTCAGCTCCACTGACCCGCCCGCTCCCCATAACCCTTAATTCCCTTATTGCTTAAAAATCTATCTATCTTTGACTTGAAAACATTCAATGAGCTAGCCTCAACTGCTTCCTTGGGCAGAGAATTCCACAGATTCACAACCCTCTGGGAGAAGAAATTCTTTCTCAACTCAGTTTTAAATTGGCTCCCCCGTATTTTGAGGCTGTGCCCCCTAGTTCTAGTCTCCCCCACCAATGGAAACAACCTCTCTGCCTCTATCTTGTCTATCCCTTTCATGATTTTATATGTTTCTATAAGATCACCCCTCATCCTTCTGAACTCTAAGGAGTAAAGACCCAGTCTACTCAATCTATCATCATAAGGTAACCCCCTCATTTCTGGAATCAGCCGAGTGAATCGTCTCTGTACCCCTTCCAAAGCTAGTATATCCTTCCTTAAGTGAGGTGACCAAAACTGCATGCAGTACTCCAGGTGTGGCCTTACCAATACCTTATACAGTTGCAGCAAGACCTCCCTGCTTTTGTACTCCATCCCTCTTGCAATGAAGGCCAACATTCCATTTGCCTTCCTGATTACCTGCTGCACCTGCAAACTAACCTTTTGGGATTCATGCACAAGGACCTGCCGAAGGTCGGCCCGGAGGGCGCCGAAAATCTGGAAGCTCCGCTAAGCCTGGCGGAGCTGACCGGTGCCCTCGCCCGGCTCTCGAGGGGAAAATCCCCGGGGCTGGACGGGCTGACCGTGGAGTTCCACAGGGCGTTCTGGGACGTCCTGGGGAGCGACTACGCGCGGGTCCTGGGGGAAAGTCTGGCGACCGGGGAGATGCCCCTCTCTTGGCGCAGGGCAGTCATCGTCCTGCTGCCTAAGAAGGGCGATCTCCGCCTCCTTAAGAACTGGCGCCCGGTCTCCCTCCTCAGTACGGACTACAAAATCTTCGCCAGAGCGATGTCTGCTCGCCTTGGTGCCGTGCTGGACCACATGATCCACCCCGACCAGTCCTACACGGTCCCGGGCCGGACAATCCACGATAACATCCATCTGGTCCGGGACCTCATCCATTGTTCCCAGGAGGCTGGTCTGTCGGTCGCCTTCCTATCCCTCGACCAAGAGAAGGCGTTCGACAGGGTGGATCACGACTATCTGCTCGGAACTCTGCGCGCTTTCGGGTTCGGGACGCATTTCGTCGCCCGGATCCGACTTTTGTACGCCGCCGCGGAGTGTCTGATTAAGGTTAACGGGTCCTTGACGGCGCCTCTTTGCTTTAGGAGAGGGGTGCGCCAGGGATGCCCCATGTCCGGCCAGTTATACGCCGTTTGCGTGGAGCCTTTCCTGCGCCTCTTGCGGACGAGGTTGACGGGACTGGGTCTGCAAGGGCCGGGCGTGGAGGTCGTCCTCTTGGCTTACGCCGATGACGTGCTCCTCGCGGTAGAGGATCCCGCTGACCTGCGGAGGATGCGTGAGTGCCAGGAGATTTACTCGGCCGCGTCCTCCGCCAGGATCAACTGGGAGAAATGTTCCGCACTCCTGGTGGGTCAGTGGCGGGTGGACTCCCTGCCGGAGGAGCTCAGGCCTTTTGCCTGGAGCACGACCCATCTCCTCTATCTGGGAGTCTACCTTAGCCCCGACGAGGGAGCCTGGCCGGCGAACTGGCAGGAGCTGGAGGCCAAGGTCGCCGCTCGCCTAGGGCGCTGGACAGGACTGCTCCGAGTGCTGTCCTACAGGGGTCGAGCGCTAGTCATAAACCAGCTGGTGGCCGCAATGTTGTGGTACCGGCTGGTCACTTTGACCCCTCCCCCTGCATTTGTCGCCAAGATACAGAAGAAGCTGGTGGACTTCTTCTGGAACAACAGGAAGCACTGGGTCTCTGCTGCGGTCTTGAGTCTCCCGCTTGAGGAGGGCGGTCAGTCGTTGGTGTGCGTCAGCGCCCAGCTCGCGACTTTCCATCTTCAGACCCTGCAGAGATACCTTTACGTCGAGCCCCCTCCTAGGTGTTGCGCTCTGGCGAGGTATTTCTTCCGCCAGCAGCGCGACCTCAATTATGACACGCAGCTCCTGTTTGTGAACCTGGGGGGTGCCAGGACCGCCCTCCGGGAGCTGCCTGTCTTTTACAGGGAACTCATCAGGGTCTGGAACAAAGTCTCCACCAAGCGCAGCTCTCCGCCGGCTGGAGTGGCGGCCGTCCTGCAGGAGCCGCTGCTCGGGAATCCGTACCTCCACGACCGAGGTTTTATGTGGCGGTCGGAAGAGAGGGCTGTGGCTGGTGAGGTGACCAGGGTCAGGGACCTGCTCGATGGCGGAGGAGCGGGCTGGATGGCGCCAGACACGCTGGTGCGGCGCCTAAATTCTGCCAACGTCCGCCACGCGGCCGATGCCATCGAGTCGCTAAAAACACCTCTGGGCCCTGACTCCGTTAGGTGCATCGAGGAGGCTCAAGCACGTGGGGAGATCCCGCCCGAACTGACCCCCGTCCGGACGGAATTCCTCTTCGGCGCCAAACCCCGGAACCTCCCTCGGGGGCCGGCGCCTCACAACTTGAGCCGCCTCGGGGAAATCCCCTCCGTGCCTTTCAGTTCCGCGTGGAGGGGTTTCCTGTACGGGCTGCTCCTGCACACCCTCAACTTTGCCATCCTCGCCGGCCGTCCGGACACGCCATGGCGTACCATCTTGCCGTCCGGAGGAGGCGGGGGTCCCCGATGGAGGGCACTCTACGCAGGGGTCCTCCCACTATTCATCGGGGACTTGGCCTGGAGGGTGGTGCACGGAGCAGTGCCATGCAACAAATTTTTAAGCCGGTTCATGGACTCCCAGGCCGCCTGCAATTTCTGCGGTCTGGAAGAGTCCGTGTTCCATGTTTTTATGGAATGCACAAGGTTGCAGCCCCTGTTTTATTATTTGAAGGGGCTGCTCCTGAAATTCTGGCTGCACTTCAGTCCCACTCTCCTGATCTTTGGGCACCCTGTGCGGAGGGGAGCGGGTAGGTCCGAAGGCCTCCTCGTAGGACTGCTCCTGGGCACGGCCAAGGGTGCCATCAGGCGGTCCAGGCAGCGGGCGGTCGAGGGGGTCGTTCAACCTGACTGCCTGCCTCTCTTCCGCTCTTACATCCGGTCCAGGGTGTCCTTGGAGATGGAGCACGCGGTGTCCACCGGTACGCTCGCGGCCTTCCGCGAGAGGTGGGCACCGGAGGGACTGGAGTGCATCATCACGCCCGGCAACCAAATTTTAATTTGATTTTACGTTTTAAAGTTTAATTTGTTTTAATTGCCGGTGCTTTTAGTGTCCCCTTCCCTTTTATAGGGGGCACTGGAAAAATGTGATTTTAGCGCCCAAAAAAAAAAAACAAAAAAAAATGAAAAACACAAAAAAAAAACAAAAAAAGGAAAAAAGGGCCTTGTAAATGTCTGGTGTGTCACCCAGGTCGGGTGGCACGGTTTAATGTTTTATGTTTTTGCAGGTGAACTCCAAAAAGAGTTTCATGCACAAGGACCCCCAGGCCCCTCTGCACCACAGCATGTTGTAATTTCTCCCCATTCAAATAATATTTCCTTTTACTCTTTTTTTTCCCAGGGTGGATGACCTCACACTTTCCAACATTGTATTCCATCTGCCAAACCTTAGCCCATTCGCTTAACCTATCTAAATCTCCTTGCAGCCTCTCTGAGTCCTCTACACAACCCGCTTTCCCACTAATCTTAGTGTCATCTGCAAATTTTGTTGCACTACACTCTGTCCCCTCTTCTAGGTCATCTATGTATATTGTATATTGTAAACAGTTGTGGTCCCAGCACCACTAACCACTGATTTCCAACCGGAAAAGGACCCATTTATCCCGACTCTCTGCTTTCTGTTCGCCAGCCAATTCTCTATCCATGCTAATACATTTCCTCTGACTCCGCGTACCTTTATCTTCTGCAGTAACCTTTTGTGTGGCACCTTATCGAATGCCTTTTGGAAATCTAAAAACACCACATCCATCGGTACACCTCTGTCCACCATGTTCGTTATATCCTCAAAGAATTCCAGTAAGTTAGTTAAACATGATTTCCCTTTCATGAATCCATGCTGCGTCTGCTTGATTGCACTATTCCTATCTAGATGTCCCGCTATTTCTTCCTTCGTGATAATTTCAAGCATTTTCCCCACTACAGATGTTAAACTAACCAGCCTATAGTTACCTGCCTTTTGCCTGCCCCCTTTTTTAAATATAGACATTACATTAGCTGTTTTCCAATACGCTGGTACCTCCCCAGAGTCCAGAGAATTTTGGTAGATTATAACGAATGCATCTGCTTTAACTTCCGCCATCTCTTTTAATACCCTGGGATGCATTTCATCAGGACCAGGAGACTTGTCTACCTTCAGTCCCATTAGTCTGTCCAGCACTACCCCCCTAGTGATAGTGATTGTCTGAAGGTCCTCCCTTCCCACATTCCTGTGGCCTGCAAATTTTGGCATGGTTTTTGTGTCTTCCACTGTGAAGACGGAAGCAAAATAATTGTTTAAGGTCTCAGCCATTTCCACATTTCCCATTATTAAATTCCCCTTTTCATCTTCTAAGGGACCAACATTTACTTTAGTCACTCTTTTCCATTTTATATATCTGTAAAAGCTTTGACTATCTGTTTTTATGTTTTGCGCAAGTTTACCTTCGTAATCTATCTTCCCTTTCTTTATTGCTTTTTTAGTCATTCTTTGCTGTTGCTTAAAATTTTCCCAAACCTCTAGTTTCCCACTAACCTTGGCCACCTTATACGCATTGGTCTTTGATTTGATACTTTTCTTTATTTCCTTGGTTATCCACGGCTGGTTATCCCTTCTCTTGCCGCCCTTCTTTTTCACTGGAATATATTTTTGTTGCGCACTATGAAAGAGCTCCTTAAAAGTCCTCTACTGTTCCTCAATTGTGTCACCGTTTAGTCCTTGTTTCCAGTCTACTTTAGCCAACTCTGCCCTCATCCCACTGTCGTCCCCTTTGTTTAAGCATAGTACGCTCGTTTCTGACACAACTTCCTCATCCTCAATCTGTATTACAAATTCAACCATACTGTGATCACTCATTCTGAGAGGATCTTTTACGAGGAGATCGTTTATTTTTCCTGTCTCATTACACAGGACCAGATCTAAGATGGCTTGCTCCCTTGTAGGTTCTGTTACATACTGTTCTAAGAAACAATCCTGGCTGGTCCAGGTCCTGATCTGATGGGCCGTAACGAGTGAATTTTTGTTTTCAAATGCATCCATCACCAAAAGCAAGTCTGCAGGCTGTGCCATTTCCACCCCGGTGGGTGGGTAATGGTAGCCAACTGAGAGCATCAGCGCAGTTCTCTGTGTCTAGTCTGTTGTGAATTACATAGTTATATGCAGACAGCATGAGCGCCCATCTTTGGATGCGAGCAGAGGCATTGGTATTGATACCTTTGCTCTCTGAGAATAGCGAAATGAGTGGCTTATGGTCAATTTCTAACTCGAACTTAAGCCCAAACTGATACTGGCGCATTTTGTTTTTACCCAGTAAACGCATGCCAGAGCTTCTTTTTCAATCATGCTGTAGGCCCTTTCGGCCTTGGACAAGCTCCTGGACGCATAAGCGACCGATTGCAATGTTCCCGATTCGTTTGCTTGTAACACACACCCGACCCCGTACGAAGACGCATCGCAAGCTAGCGCTAAACGTTTACATGGGTCATACAGAACAAGCAGTTTGTTGGAACATAACAGATTTCTGGCTTTCTCAAAAGCAGCCTCTTGTGATTTCCCCCATACCCAGTCATCACCCTTGCGTAGCAACACATGTAGAGGTTCTAGCAAGGTGCTTAACCCGGGTAGGAAATTACCAAAATAATTGAGGAGTCCCAGAAACGACTGCAGTTCCATCACGTTCTGTGGTCTCGGCGCATTCTTGATGGCCTCCGTCTTGGCGTCGGTGGGTCTGATGCCATCTGCCGCAATTCTTCTCCCTAAGAACTCGACCCCTGGTGCCAGGAACACACACTTCGAGCGTTTCAACCTGAGTCCTATGCGATCTAGCCGATTTAGAACCTCTTCTAGTTTCTGCAAGTGTTCGATGATGTCCCGACCTGTGATCAGTATGTTGTCCTGGAAAAGCACAGTGGGCGGAACCGACTTTAGCAAGCTCCTTTCAAAAATAGCCGCAGCAGATCGGATCCCAAACGGGCATCTATTGTAGATGAACAGACCTTTGAACGTGTTGATGCAGGTGAGGCCTTTCGAAGATTCAGCCAGCTTCTGCGTCATGTAGGCTGAGGTCAGGTCCAGCTTGGTGAACGTCTTTTCTCCTCAGAGGGTCAGAGGGTCTAGTAAGAAGGAGGAACTGAGGGAAATCCTTATTAGTTGGGAAATTGTGTTGGGACAATTGATGGGATTGAAGGCCGATAAATCCCCAGGGCCTGATGGTCTGCAACCCAGAGTACTTAAGGAGGTGGCCTTGGAAATAGCGGATGCATTGACAGTCATTTTCCAACATTCCATAGACTCTGGCTCAGTTCCTATGGAGTGGAGGGTAGCCAATGTAAACCCACTTTTTAAAAAAGGAGGGAGAGCGAAAACAGGGATTAAAGACCGGTCAGCCTGACATCGGTAGTGGGTAAAATGATTGAATCAATTATTAAGGATGTCATATCAGCGCATTTGGAAAGAGGTGACATGATAGGTCCAAGTCAACATGGACTTGTGAAAGGGAAATCATGCTTGACAAATCTTCTGGAATTTTTTGAGGATGTTTCCAGTAGAGTGGACAAGGGAGAACCAGTTGATGTGGTATATTTGGACTTTCAGAAGGCTTTCGACAAGGTCCCACACAAGAGATTAATGTGCAAAGTTAAAGCATATGGGATTGGGGGTAGTGTGCTGACGTGGATTGAGAACTGGTTGGCAGACAGGAAGCAAAGAGTAGGAGCAAATGGGTACTTTTCAGAATGGCAGGCAGTGACTAGTGGGGTACCGCAAGGTTTCTGTGCTGGGGCCCCAGCTGTTTACATTGTACATGAATGATTTAGACGAGGGGATTAAATGTAGTATCTCCAAATTTGCGGATGACACTAAGTTGGGTGGCAGTGTGAGTTGCGAGGAGGATGCTATGAGGCTGCAGAGTGACTTGGATAGGTTAGGTGAGTGGGCAAATGCATGGCAGATGAAGTATAATGTGGATAAATGTGAGGTTATCCACTTTGGTGGTAAAAACAGAGAGACAGACTATTATCTCAATGGTGACAGATTAGGAAAAGGGGAGGTGCAACGAGACCTGGGTGTCATGGTACATCAGTCATTGAAGGTTGGCATGCAGGTACAGCAGGCGGTTAAGAAAGCAAATGGCATGTTGGCCTTCATAGTGAGGGGATTTGAGTACAGGGGCAGGGAGGTGTTACTACAGTTGTACAGGGCCACACCTGGAGTATTGTGTACAGTTTTGGTCTCCTAACTTGAGAAAGGACATTCTTGCTATTGAGGGAGTGCAGCGAAGGTTCACCAGACTGATTCCCGGGATGGCGGGACTGACATATTAAAAAAGACTGGATCAACTGGGCTTGTATTCACTGGAGTTCAGAAGAATGAGAGGGGATCTCATAGAAATGTTTAAAATTCTGGCGGGTTTAGACAGGTTTGATGCAGGAAGAATGTTCCCAATGTTGGGGAAGTCCAGAACCAGTGGTCACAGTCTAAGGATAAGGGGTAAGCCATTTAGGACCGAGATGAGGAGAAACTTCTTCACGCAGAGAGTGGTGAACCTGTGGAATTCTCTACCACAGAAAGTTGTTGAGGCCAATTCACTAAATATTTTCAAAAAGGAGTTAAATGTAGTCCTTACTACTAGGGGGATCAAGGGGAATGGCGAGAAAGCAGGAATGGGGTACTGAAGTTACATGTTCAGCCAAGAACTCATTGAATGGCAGTGCAGGCTCGAAGGGCCGAATGACCTACTCCTGCACCTATTTTCTATGTTTTTATGCCAGGATCGCAAATAGGTCATCTGCCTTGGGTAGCGGGTACTGGTCCTGCAGTGAAAAACGGTTAATCGTTACTTTATAGTCCCCACAAATTCTGACTGTGCCATCGCCCTTGAGGACCGGAACAATCGGACTAGCCAACTCTTTGAACTCCACCAGCGCGATGATGCCTTCTCGTTTCAGCCTGTCCAGCTCGAACTCCACTTTTTCTCGCATCAGGTATGGCACCATGTATCGCATATGCCTTGTGGTGGATGGGTCGTGTACTGGGAACCAAGTGGATCTGCACCTTCGCCCCCAAGAAACTTCCGATGCCTGGCTCAAACAATGTCGGAAACTTGCTCAGAACCTGGGCACTTGAGGCCTCGTCGACAGATGAAAGCGCTCGGATGTCATCCCCGTTCCAGCGGATTTTTCCCAGCCAGCTTCTGCCGAACAGTGTGGGGCCATCTCCTGGTACAATCCATAGTGGGAGTTCGTGCACTGCTCCATCATAGGAGACTTATACTGCTGCACTGCCAATTACAGGGATCAGCTCTTTAGTGTAAGTTCTCAGCTTGGTATAAACAGGGCTCAGCTTGGGCCTGTGTGCCTTGTTGCACCAGAGCCTTCAAAAGCCTTTTTGCTCATGATAGACTGACTCACACCCGTGTCCAGTTCCATGGATACTGGAATTCCGTTCAGTTCGACTTTTAACATGATCAGTGGACATTTCATGGTGAAGGTGTGTACCCCGTACACTTCTGCCTCCTTGGTTTGAGTCTCTAGTTCATTTTGATCCGCCATGGATCGGTCTTCCTCTGCAATGTGGTGGTTTTTGCAGGGTTTGCAGCTCATCTGCACATTCGCTGGAGGTGTCCCATTGTTCCACAGCCTTTGCACGCATAGTGTTTGAAGCGACATTGGTGGACTCGATGATCACCTCCGCAGCGCCAACAAGATGTCAATTGCCTCGCATTAATGCTTGATGGTGGACTCTGGGTCATCTGAGGTCGTGCAGCTGCAGGCGTGTATGTTCTGCCATATGCATTCCTGCCTGAAAACGACGTTACTTTGTGTACAGTACTAGCCGAAATCTCTTTATGCTGCGAAATTTGTTTGGTGTTATCGCTGGTGGACGTAAATGCCTGGGCTATTGTTATGGCTTTGCTCAGGTTCGGTGTTTCAACAGTCAATTGTTTGCGAAGGATAACCTCATGGCCAATGCCAAGCACAAAAAAGTCTCTTAGCATTTGCTCCAGGAATCCATCGAATTCGCAATGTCCTGCAAGGCGCCTTAGTTCGGTGATGTAGCTCGCCAATTCCTGGCCTTCAGACCATTGACATGTGTAAAACCGATAACTTGCCATCAGAACGTTCTCCTTCGGATTTCGGTGCTCCCGGACCAGCATACACAGTTCTTCATACGATTTAGTTGTTGGTTTCACCGGAGCAAGAAGATTCTTCATGAGGCCATAGGTTGTTGCCCCGCAGGCGGTGAGGAGGATCACCCTTCGTTTGGCAGCATTCACATTCCCTTCCAGCTTGTTGGCCATGAAGTATTGGTCGAGTCGCTCCATGAAGGCCTCCCAATTGTCCCCTTCTGAGAATTTCTCCAAGATGCCAAATTCTCTGCATTTTCGCGTGGTGGGTCGTTATCTCATCGCCAGTTGTTAAATCTCGAATAAAGCACTGTAACTAAATACTGTAGATGTGAGTAAGTGTGACCTTAGTCTCTTTATTCTAACTCCAGAGTGTTGGTACAGCATGGGAGGCCTGCTTATATACATGCTCCCAAGAGATGCTGGGATCCCTTGGGACTCCAACAGATACGCCCTCTGGTGGCGGTAGAATACTGATTACATAGGATTGCATATATAAGAGTCTTGCCTTGGGACGCGCTGCTGGCTGATCTGCAAAACACAAATGAGGTTATTAGAGGAGAAGCGGGTGCTTGAGTCACAAGATGAGTCCAATGCTACACACAGCATATGCACGATAAAAGCACCACCGCTCTCAAAATCATCACAGACATCACTTTTCATGACCATCAACACACTTGCATTGCAATGATTTTCATTAGGCCATCATTATTTCTATGACAATTTTAGAAATCATCTATCATATATAATTGTTCGGATATGAGTGGGTGTGGCATTTATTGACTTCGCATCACGCAATGGTGTAAGCTTTACTCATGTGGCATCACTTCAGGGTTTGCAGATGTGTCCGTGGCTGAGCTGGGGTGCTTCCCCACGAGTGCGAGCACCCGCTCCTCCATCTCAGTGATGTCACTGGCAACTGGTGGTCCCCCCACCCGTTCGCCTCTGCACGGATCACATCGTCGATAGCTTCTTCTGTAAAAGGTGACAGGACGACATGGCATGAGATCATTGCGTGATATCATTGCTAGGTACTGTCACAGAGACTGATAACAACACATAACTGACAGATGTCATCATGATTTTTATGAAAATGATCATTCTTTACCTAAAGACGTAAACCGTGGCCGCAGGCTTTGAGTAAAACATTCCCGGTAAAAGTGAAAGACCTCACATCTGATGATAGTCACTCATGACTGTCACAACTCAAATTATATAAATACATAAGTACATGTAAATCAGCATCATCATCATAGGCAGTCCCTCGGAATTGAGGAGGACTTGCTTCCACTCCCAAAGTGAGTTCTTTGATGGCTGAACAGTCCGATACAAGAGCCACAGACCCTGTTACAGGTGGGACAGACATTCGTCGAGGAAAGGGGTCGGTGGGGCTGGTTTGCTGCACGCTCCTTCTGCTGCCTGCGCTTGGTCTCTGCATGCTCTTTGCGTTGAGACTCGAAGAGCTTAACGCCCTCCCGGATGGACTTTCTCCACCTCGGGCGGTCTTCGGCCAGGGTCTCCCAGGTGTCAGTGGTGATGTTGCACTTTATCAGCGAGGCTTTGAAGATGTCCTTATAATGTTTCCGCTGTCCTCCTTTGGCTCGTTTACCATAAAGGAGCTCCGCATAAAGCATTTGCTTAGGGAGTCTCGTATCTGGCATGCGAACTATGTGGCCTGCCCAGCGAAGCTGATCGAGTGTGGTCAGTGCTTCAATACTGGGGATGTTAGCATGGTCGAGGACACTGATGTTGGTACGCCTGTCCTCCCAGGGGATTTGCAGGATCTTGCGGAGACATCGTTGGTGATATATCTCCAACGACTTGAGGTGCCTTCCATACATCGTCCATGCTTCAGATCCATACAGGAGGGCGGGTATTACTACAGCCCTGTAGACCATGAGCTTGGTGGTAGATTTGAGGGCCTGGTCTTCAAACACTCTTTTCCTCAGATGGCCGAAGGCTGCACTGGTGCACTGGAGGCGATGCTGAATCTCCGCATCAATGCCTGCCTTTATTGATAAGAGGCTCCCGAGATATGGGAAATGGTCCACGTTGTCCAGGGCCGCGCCGGATGTAAATCAATGTAATACTTACTCTTGCGGATTCCACAAGGTCGCTCCATCGTTTGCGGCATTGGTTGCCTTCACGCACCTTGTTGATCTCCAATGAGACCAGCTCTGCTATCTCGGTCCATATCTTCTGGTAGGCCTTTGGGGTGGGCTTCCCATGCCCTCCCTGTGTCAAATCATCCCAACGTAACTCGACCTCCTGCAGGAGGGGGGCATTTGCCTCGTCTGAGAACCTCCTGGCTCTTTTGCGCCCTCCAATGTGCTCCTCTCCCACCTCACTGCTCTCTCCAGCGTCAATCTCCACAGCGGGCTGTGATGCCTCCTCTCTCTCCATTATAGGCCAAATTTGGGCAAATATGTGGCTGGTAACTGCTAATTTTTGTCTGCCTACTTGCTGTGAAGCTCTAAAGTCTCCCTCCTTCCTCCCAAAGCAGCCACACCACACCCAGACAGGCCTCAGTCCCTTTTAGCTCCCTCTCTCTCTGTCTCCTTTTCTGCGCATGTCATGATGACTCTTGACCTCCTGAATCGCGGGAAGCGAGCGTTGCCATGCCGTTGCTAAGGACGGCCACACTTTATGGCAGAAGGTCAAAAATATTTAACGCTACTGCCCATTTCATATCGCTCGCGGTAACGGCCATTTTCAAAAATGGAGATGAGGTGCTTTGAGAATGGGCGAGAAGCCGGCGATCTGAAAACCCTTTTTTACCACCCATGCCGGAAATAACGCCCATTTTTGGACAATAAGCACAAAAGTGAAGGTTCTAGCCCTATATCTTCTAGTTTTAGTTTCCCTGAGGAGTGGAAATATCCTTTCTGCATCCAACTTATCGAGCCCCCTCATTATCTTATAAATTTCAATAAGATCACCTCATTCTTCTGAACCATCTGCTCATTTGCCATCGTCTGCACTCTTCTAATATAAAAGCACTTAGGCCTAGAAATTCAATTGAGCCCGAATGCTTGTGGTGCCACCGCGGGCCAAGATTAATGAGCACAGGCAGCACTGGTATTTTGGTATTGTCTGCTGATTTAAATGAGCGGAGTGCAGAATCTCCTGTGAAATGCGCTCTTTCTGGTGGTAACATCAGCAGGAGGTCGAAGGTCGCATCTGGAGGATCGCTGAGGTGTTCTCGGCCAGTCACCTATTAACAGTTGAATGCGCTGTTTGGGATAGTTTGGTGACGGTCTATGTTCCCTGTAAATTTTTTGGCCCTGCACGGCCCCTTCAAAATACCACGCATGCACGGATTTTACATTGAAATGCCGGCAAGCCAACTGCATGGGTCCCCTGGAGCAATGTGCGATCTTACAGGGAACACTGGTGGTGGTTCCTGGGTTTTCCTGGGTCAGGAGGTATCGAGTCTGCTGATGGCCCTTGAAGGGTTGGAGCATTTTCCATTGTGGCACATTAGGAGGCATTTATTTATCCACGGTTCCTCTCTTATTTTCTCGGACATTTGACTGGGTCTTGTGTGAGTTCCACAAATGGGAATCAGACTGTCTGGTACTCCCACCTTCACTGGCTGCCAGAGGTCCACAGATGTTTCACCCATATGGTTGCTGTGTGAAGGTTTGTGCTCCACAAACCATGGTTGATGGGTGTTTTTGTGACTGGAAGGCTGTATCGAGTGGGGTTCCGCACGGCTCAGTGCTGGGTCCCTTGCTTTTTGAGGTATATATCAATGACTTGGACTTAAATGTTGGGGGTATGATTTAGAAGATTGCAGATGACGCTAAAAAAGGCTGTGTGGTTGATAATGAAGAAGAAAGCTGCGGACTGCAGAAAGATATCAATGTACTGGTCAGGTGGGCAGAACAATGGCAAATGGAATTTAATCTGGAGAAGTGTGACATAGTGCATTTGGGGAGGTCTAACAAGGCAAGGGAATGCACATTAAATGGTACGACACTGAAAAGTGTAGAGGAACAAAGGAACCTTGGAATGCATGTCCACAGATCCCCAAAGGTAGTAGGCCAGGTAGTTAAGGTGGTTGAGAAGGCATATGGAATACTTGCCGTTATAAGTCGAGGCATGGAATACAAGAGCAAGGAGGTTATGCTTGAACTATATAAAACACTGGTTAGGCCGCAGTTGGAGTATTGTGTGCAGTTCTGGTCACCACATTACAGAAAAGATATGATTGCACTGGAAAGGGTGTAGAGGAGATTTACAAGAGTGTTTCCTGGACTGGAGAATTGTGGCTATGAGGAAAGATTGGAGATGCTCAGTCTGTTTTCTTTGGAACAGAGGAGGCTAAGTCACCTGATTGAGGTGTATAAAATTCATAGGCAGTCCCTCGGAATCGGGGAAGACTTGCTTCCACTCCCAAAGTGAGTTCTTTGATGGCTGAACAGTCCGATACAAGAGCCACAGACCCTGTTACAGGTGGGACAGACATTCATCGAGGGAAGGGATCGGTGGGGCTGGTTTGCCACGCGCTCCTTCCGTTGCCTGCGCTTGGCCTCTTCATGCTCTTTGCATTGGGACTCGAAGAGCTCGACGCCCTCCCGGATGTACTTTCTCCACCTCGGGCGGTCTTCGGCCAGGGTCTCCCAGGTGTCAGTGGTGATGTTGCACTTTACCAGGGAAACATTGAGGGTGTCCTTTTAACGTTTCTGCTGTCCTCCTTTGGCTCATTTACCATGAAGGAGCTCCACATAAAGCATTATGAGGGGCCTGGAAAGAATGGATAGGAAGGACCTGTTTCCATTGGCAGAGGGGTCAACAACCAGGGGGCATAGATTTAAAGTAATTGGGGGGAGACATGAGGGGACATTTCTTTACCCAGAGGGTGGTGGGGATCTGGAACTCACTGTCTGAAGGGTGGTAGAGGCAGAAACCCTCACCACATTGAAAAAATACTTGGATGTGCACTTAAAGTGCCGTAACCTACAGGGCTACGGATCAAGGGCTGGAAAGTGGGGTTAGGCTGGATAGCTCTTGGTCGGCAGGCACGAACACGATGGGCCGAAATGGCCTCCTTCCGTGCTGTAAATTTCTATGATTGTATTCTATGGTGCTGGAGGGGGATGGAGGACAGTGCACGAGCCTGCAGATCACATAGGGCATTCACTCCCTGGTGAGTGGGTCTTAAAGCACAATCTCCGATCTGGAGCGACTGTAAATACCACATAAAAACCGTGGCATAATGTGTTAAATTAAATTTTTAACAACAAGAGACTTCTGAAGAACTCTTGGTGAGAATGGGCTGGATTGTCGGCTTTTCGCATTTCGGAGCGGATATGGCGACGGGGAACAGTTTGCGCCTCAGTCTGCAAAATTCATCAGCTGGGCCCTGAGTGTGGGGCAGAGCGCTAAGGGAGGCGGTGCACACCTCTCTTAGGGTGCTAGGCCGGCTGAGCAAATGAAAATGCCGAGCTAACCAGCCGACCTCAGAGCAATCTAAGAGAGGCCTGGGAGAAAAAAAAAACTGGAAAAAAACCCACCCAAACCATTCCCAATAAATAACTCATGCCACCACAACATAAATCGCAAAAAAAATAAAATAAAAAGCTATCACACTTACCGTAGGTCAACATTACTGACCTCACTGGGCCGCTAACGGTCACACTGCCCGCTTTCACAGGTGCTCCCAGCACTGCGCTCTATGGAGCGCTACGGTTCGTGCAGGAGCCAAAGATCGAGCTGGTGTCACAACCTGGGGCTCCGCGCCCCACCGAAACCGGCCCCGAAAATCCCGGTGGGACTCTGGAAGCTGGCTGATCGTCCAGAAGAGCTCAGTGCCACCATTGCTGCCTCTCTGGTGTGAAAACAGAGGCAGCAACAAGCTAAAATTCCAGCCCTAAGTATTCATTCTTCCTTAATTCTTGGCCTTTTAAAAACAGACTTCAAAACTTTTCATATTATTTTATCAGTTCCTAAACTAAAAAACCCAACGTCTAAAATTTAAGGAAATGCAGCTTTGTTTTTTCCTGAAATTCTTACAACTGTAGTACACGATAGTTTATTTTAAAAGTAGTTACCACTTGTCTAACTGGCATGGGGGGAGATTTGATGCATCTCATTTGAAGCAGTTTTCACTTCAATTACACAGTCTGAGCTTTCCATAGTTACCAGTTACCTCACCATCTGTTTACTATACAGTTTATAGCTCAATGTTGCTTTCTCAAGGCTCTAAGCACTGTTAACAGCTGCACACGTTGGACGTGCTTTGGAGAGGGCGCTAAGGGGAGCGGCAATGTCCAAAATCGATGAGTGTGCACCTATTCGCCGGTGCATGCCGGTTGAGGACACGCTCCTGGCAATTAGAACACTTGCTTTGAGTGCAGGCAACGGCAGCGCTGCCGACCTGCCCAATATGGCGACTGTTGCATTCCGCGCGGAAGTGGCTGGGAGAAGCGAGGCAGCCGCCATTTTTTTTTCTAAGCAGGCCATAGAGGCTGGCGCGAAAGGTTCGATTTTCTAGGCCTTAGGGGTCGAAATCGGTCTCTTGTGTGCCTGCCATTAGCACCTCTTGGAGGCACTAATGATCACAAAAGATTTTTCTCCCAGGCATGGCAAGAACAGCGCCCTCCCCCAGCCCCCACCACCCCCCCCCCCCAGGCGGAATTGGGCGGGGGGTTTTACGGATGCGCTATGTAATGTCTCGCTCCTGCTGGAAGCGCCCTACTCAGTTGCGCCTGGCGATGATGATGTCATCGCTGTGCGCAGCGCCCTGTTACCACCCCGGAAGTGAAATTTGGTTGCACCCCTCAATAACCGCCTGGCGGTGACAATGACAGATTCAGCTGTCGAGTTGGAGTCAGGAGACAGCTGGACGAATGCTATTTAAAGGCGCCATCTTGAAAAATAATTTTTTTTCAGCCATGACTCTTTGCAACTTGCAAACACAGAGGCAGAATGGCTGGTGGACGCATTGCAGCGATTTTGACTTCAAGGACTGTTCTGCCTCCTAACTAGTCCCTTGTGATACGTCCTTACTACACAGTATAAATGCACACGAGGCCCATGCTTGAGAGAAGGTCAGTCTGTGACCTGTCCTTTATTCCTTAGCACTCAAGTGATGAAGGTGGGTGGAGCTTCCCCTTTTATACCTGAAGGTCCAGGTTAGGAGTGTCTCCCAACTAGTGGTCAGTGTTCTCACGGTGTACAACTTAGGTCAGTTTATACATGGGTTACAATGCTGGTTGAATACATGACATCACCTCCCCCCCCTAAAGTCTTATTGGGATCACAGGTTGAGTCTCTCTGGTGGTTTACGCTCCCTTGTAGAGCGCCTGAGTTGGGGCTCCGGTTGTTGGGCGCTGGCCTGAGTTTCTGCTGTTTGCAGTGCCTCAGGCCTGTCCGGACTGCCCACAGTGACTGGGCTCTCCTCCATTTGGTTCCAGTGTTTGGTCACCTGTGGTGGAGTGAACTCTATATCGTGTTCTTCCTCTGCTTCTTCTATGGGTTGCTGAACCTCCTTTTTGTTTGATCCACATGTTTGCGGCAGATTTGTCCATTGGTAAGTTTAACTACCAGAATCCTATTTCCCTCAGTGCCTGCGAGCCATTTGGGCCCTACAGCGTAGTTGAGGACAAAATCAGGATCATTTACATCAATACATCGCGCCCTCGCATTCCTGTCATGGTAGTGATATTGTGACTGGCGCCTGCTCTCGACAATTTCTTTCATTGTGGGATGTATAAGGGATAATCGGGTTTTGAGCGTCCTTTTCATTAGTAGCTCTGCGGGTGGAACCCCTGTGAGCGAGTGTGGTCGGGATCTATAGGCCAACAGGAGGCGTGATAAGCGGGTTTGTAGGGAACCCCCTTGGAATCTGAGCATCCCCTGTTTGATTATCTGCACTGCTCGTTCTGCTTGGCCGTTTGAGGCCGGCTTGAACGGTGCCGTTCTAACATGGTTAATTCCATTGCCTGCCATGAAGTCCTGGAATTCAGTGCTTGTGAAGCACGGGCCATTGTTGCTGACCAAGATGTCCGGTAGACCGTGGGCAGCGAACATTGCCCGTAGAATTTCTACCGTGGCAGAGGATGTGCTTGAATTTAAAATGTCACACTCGATCCATTTGGAGTAGGCGTCTACTACAACCAAAAACATTTTCCCCATGAAAGGACCTGCGTAGACCACATGGATGCGTGACCATGGCTTGGCGGGCCATGGCCAGGGGCTAAGGGGGGCTTCCCTGGGCGCATGGCCCAGCTGGGCACACGTGTTGCACCTGCGAACACAAAGTTCCAGATCTGCGTCTATCCCTGGCCACCAAACGTGTGACCTGGCAATTGCCTTCATCGTGACAATGCCCGGGTGCCCATTGTGGAGTTCTCTGATGAACACCTCTCTGCCCATCTGGGGCATGACTACGCGGTTTCCCCACAGTAGGCAATCGGCCTGAATCGAGAGTTCATCCTTGCACCTGTGAAATGGTTTAAATTTCTCAGGGCATGCCCTGTACGTGGCTGCCCAGTCCCCATTCAGGACACATTTCTTGACTAGAGACAATAGCGGGTCTCTATTTGTCCAGACTTTAATCTGAAGGGCTGTCACGGGTGAGCCTTCGCTTCCGAAAGCTTCAACAGCCATGACCATCTCAGCACCATGCTCGGTAGCCCCCTCAGTGGTGGCTAGTGGGAGCCCTCTGAGTGCATCAGCGCAGTTTTCGGTGCCCGGTCGGTGCCGAATTGTGTAGTCATAGGCAGCTAACGTGAGTGCCCACCTCTGTATGCGAGCCGATGCGTTTGCATTTATGGCCTTGTTGTCGGCCAAAAGGGACGTTAGGGGTTTGTGATCTGTCTCCAGCTCAAATTGCCTGCCAAACAGGTACTGGTGCATTTTCTTTACTGCATATACACATGCGAGTGCCTCCTTTTCTACCATCCCTTAGCCCCTTTCTGCCTGGGACAGACTCCTGGAGGCATAAGCTACCGGCTGTAACTGACCCTTGGCATTGACATGCTGCAACACACACCCGACACCATAGGACGACGCATCGCACGTTAACATAAGTTTCTTACATGGGTCATATAGCGTTAACAGATTGTTGGAACATAACAAATTGCGTGCTCGATTAAAAGCCCTTTCCTGTCTGTCCCCCCAGACCCATTCGCGACCTTTGCGTAGGAGCACATGTAGCGGCTCTAGCAGCGTGCTCAATTTGGGAAGAAAGTTACCAAAGTAGTTCAGGAGCCCCAGGAACGAACGCAGCTCCGTCGTGTTACGGGGTCTGGGTGCTCTCTGGATCGCTTCCGTCTTGGATGCAGTAGGGCTGATCCCGTCTGCTGCTACCCTCATCCCCAGGAATTCTACCTCTGGAGCTAGGAAGACGCACTTCGCCTTTTTCAGTCGCAGACCTACCTGGTCCAGTCTGCGTAGCACCTCCTCCAGGTTATGGAGGTGTTCTTCAGTATCGTAACCCGTAATGAGGATGTCGTCCTGAAAAACCACCGTCCCTGGAATCGACTTGAGGAGGCTTTCCATATTTTGTTGGAAGATCGCGGCGGCCGAGCGAATCCCGAACGGACATCTGTTGTACTCAAACAACCCCTTGTGTGTCGTGATGGTGGTCAGCTTCTTCGACTCACTCACCAGCTCCTGGGTCATGTAAGCTGAGGTCAGGTCCAATTTTGAAAAAAGTTTGCCACCGGATAGCATCGCAAAGAGGTCCTCCGCTCTCGGTGGCGGGTACTGGTCTTGGAGTGACACCCGATTGATGGTGGCCTTGTAATCGCCACATATCCTGACCGACCCATCCGCCTTGAGCACCGGCACAATCGGGCTCGCCCAGTCACTGAATTCGACTGGCGAGATGATGCCTTCCCTCAACAGGCGGTCCAATTCGCCTTCTATCTTTTCCCGCATCACATACGGCACCGCTCTGGCCTTGTGGTGTACTGGTCTGGCGTCCGGGTTTATGTGAATCACTACCTTGGCCCCCATGAAAGTGCCAATGCCGGGTTGAAATAATGAGTCAAATTTGTCCAGGACCTGTGAGCATGATACTCGCTCCACAGAGGAAATTGCATTGACATCGCCCCATTTCCAGTTCATGACAGCAAGCCAACTCCTCCCCAGTAGTGCGGGACCGTCCCCTGGGACAATCCAGAGTGGCAACCTGTTCTCCGAATCTTTGTGGGTCATGACTACCATGGCGCTGCCTAGCACCGGAATGATCTGCTTTGTGTAAGTCCGTAGCTGTGCGTCAATCGGCAATAATTTTGGCCTCCTGGCCTTGGATGCCCACAACTTTTCGAACTGTTTGATACCCATCAGGGACTGGCTGGCACCCGTGTCTAACTCCATTGATACTGGGATGCCATTGAGGAGCACTTTCATCATTATCGGTGGCGTCCTGGTGTATGAACTGTATACGTGCTCCACATGAACTCGCTGAACTTCAGCTTCCAGCGATTTCCCCCAGTGTCCATTTCTACAATTTGTGCAGGTATTTTGCTCATCTCTGCAAACTCAGGCTGAATGTATGCCTCCACGCCTCTAGCATGAGTTGCGGTTTGAAACAAAAGGTCCCTTGCCAGTCGATCGTCCCTGACTGCCCCTGTTATTGTCCTTGAGTGCACCATTAACAGGTGTTGATGGCCCCATTACTGGCCGCATTGTCCCTTGCAATGGCGTGAATCGCTGTTCAGCTTGCCATTGTCTCTGTCGAACTCCCCCTCTGGGTTCGACTACATGTTGGGGCATGCCTGACTGCCCTTGTCTGCCTGGAGAACTGTGTGCTGCTTCAACAATGTTGAATCTCTGTCCCAACCATTCCATAACACAGTACCTCTCGTCTGTTCTGCTAGTGGCCATACTCACGTGGTTTAAATCCCAGTTTCTTGTCGCCATTGATACGTCCTTACTACACAGTATAAATGCACACGAGGCCCATGCTTGAGAGAAGGTCAGTCTGTGACCTGTCCTTTATTCCTTAGCACTCAAGTGATGAAGGTGGGTGGAGCTTCCCCTTTTATACCTGAAGGTCCAGGTTGTGAGTGTCTCCCACCTAGTGGTCAGTGTTCTCACGGTGTACAACTTAGGTCAGTTTATGCATGGGTTACAATGCTGGTTGAATACATGACACCTTGTATCATTGAGGGCAGATTTGAAACCACAACATTTATCTTGTTTCACGGGGGCTGTGTTGACACTCGAACTCCTGTTCCAACATTACCGTCGGAGGTCACTTAGGCGAAGGCAAAGGCGGAGACAAATGCAGAGAGAAAGGCACAGAGCAAGACAGGGAGAGAGAGAGAGAGAGAGAGAGAGAGAGAGAGAGAAAATGATAGGGAGAGAGAAAATGATAGGGAGAAAGATAGTGAGAAAGGCAGCAAAATGTGGCCAGAGGGAGGAGGCGCCACAGGGCTCTCAACAGGAGGCCTTACTTACCCAGGGTATTCCGTCAGCAGTTCTCCTACTTCAATTTCACTGAGGAGCAGTGTGTGCGAAGGCTGTGCTTCAGCAATGACGTGGTCACAGAGCTTGGCCACCTGCTGCAACCGGATCTGGAGTCTCAGACCAGGGTGAGAACAGCTCTCTCAGTGGCAGTCAAGGTCACCATTGTGCTCAATGTCTACGCCAATGGATCCTTCCAGGGAGCAATAGGAGACATCTCCAACATCTCCCAGTTTGGCATCCATTGCTGCATCTGCGAGGTCACAAATACTCTGTACAGAAGGAGGAGGGACTGTATCTCCTTCCCCATGAGCAGAGAGAAGCAGCATGAGCACACATGTGGCTTTGTCAGGATAGCAGGCTTCCCCATGGTGCAGGGCGCCATTGACTACATCCACGTTGCTTTGCTGGCACCGCATCACAATCCTTCGGTCTTCCGTAACTGAAAAGGCTACCACTTACTGAATGTGCAGCTGATGTGCGACCACACACGCAGAATCCTCACCATGAATGCCCACTATCCTGGAGCAGCCACGATGCCTTCATCCTGCGCCAGCTCTGTCCCAGCCACCACATCAAGATTGAGGCTGGCTGCTGGGAGACAAGGGCTATCCACCTGGATCATGACTCACCTCCCCAACCCCAACAATCTTGCCCAGCACTCATACAATGAGAGCCATGCTGCCATCAGGAACATCATTGAGCAGACCATCGGAGTAGTCAAGCAACGGTTCCGTCGCATTGACTGCTCGGGAGGAGTCCACTTGTACTCTGCTGAGCAGGTGTCTCTTTTCGTCATCATCTGCTGCATGCTGCACAACCTGACTATCACGAGGACGCAGCCATTGCCACCAGGCATAGCTCCATCATCTCAGAAGCAGGAGGAGGAGTAGGAGGAAGAGCAAGAGGAAGACGAGGAGGAGCAGGAGCAGCAATGGAGGAGGCAGGCACTCAATCGGCATTCTGCAAGGCGCAGCACCTGAGGAGAAGCAGGAGGAGGACGAGCGGGAGGAGGAGCAGCAATACCAGCGATGGAGGAGGCAGTCAGTCCATCATGATTCTGCAAGGGCAGTCCGCGACCGTCTCATCAGAGTTCGGTTCCAGTGAATTCCATCCCACTTCCCGGTTCCTCTGGACGTCCCCATCACCACATCTATTTTCCCTTCCATACCAAGGCCCCAAAACTGAAATGAGAGACAACAGCAAAGATTAAATATTCCAATCCAAATTTATGTCACACCAATAATCACCCTTGTACATTTCCTTATATCCCCTCTTTGCTTTAACTGATCTACTGCTTTTCTGCAGTGTGTCCCCTGTGGCTGCAGCATGGCTGGTGGAAGGCTGCTGTGTTTCAGGGCCAGAGATTACAGATGGCCTTGCAGGACGCCTTCGACCAGCTCTGGGCCTGTAAGCCTTGGCTGTAGACTGCACCAACTCAGGCTGGGCGGCAGCAGTCTGGGTTGGCTGGGAGACTGCTAGCCACAAGTGCAATGGCGGAGTGGCAGTGGTGGGCTCAGGAATGCTGTCATCCTGAGAGAGGACAGCAGGTTCTTGCTCCACTCCAAGTGCCACTCCCCCGGGGTCAGCACCTCAGCATCCCCACCATTCTGCTGGAGCACAGATTGGTGGGCTGCTGCGACACCTTGAGATCCCCAGTAGACTGTGGTGGACCCAGCGGCGATGGCAGCAGTCATGAGAGCAGTCTGAGACTCAATGCCAGTATTCAATGGCTGCACGACAGCACCAAGGCATTGCGTGGCATCTAGCTGAGACTGCATGAGAGCAGTCTGAGCTTTCATGTCACCAGCCATTATCTGCATTACAACACTAAGACATTGAGTTGCTTCCATCTTTGGCTTATATTCACTGGAATTTAGAAGAATGAGAGGGGATCTCATAGAAACATATAAAATTCTGACGGGATTGGACAGGTTAGATGCAGCAAGAATGTTCCCGATGTTGGGGAAGTCCAGAACCAGGGGTCACAGTCTAAGGATAAGGGGTAAGCCATTTAGGATTGAGATGAGGAGAAACTTCTTCACTCAGAGAATTGTGAACCTGTGGAATTCTCTACCACAGAAAGTTGCTGAGACCAGTTCATTAGATATATTCAAAAGGGAGTTAGATGTGACCCTTATGGCTAAAGGGATCAAGGGGTATGGAGAGAAAGCAGGAATGGAGTACTGAAGTTGCATGATCAGCCATGATCATATTGAATGGTGGTGCAGGCTCGAAGGGCCGAATGGCCTACTCCTGCACCTATTTTCTATGTTTCTATGTTTCAGCTGTGCTGTAATGGAAGCTGCCACATCGCCCATGACACACTTCATGAACTCTGGATCTGCACGGTCTCTCTAGGAGTCCAACATCGTCTGCAGACTGACAATGAAGGGCTCCATGATGTGCGCAGAGCTCTCTGCAATGCTGGAGGCAGACCCCTCCATGCTCCGTACCACTACTGAGAGGCTCTCGGGCACCTTTGCCATTGCACCCGTGATGTCAAAGTGCATGGCCATCACCCTTTGTGTGACTGCCTCCCTATCAAGGTCGCAGTTCAGGTTCCCCTCCTCCAGTCCTCTGCTGCTCCCATCTGTTATGTGCTATCTTGGCCTGCAAAAGAAAGGAAGTTGTGTGAGTAAGAGTCCAACAGTACGTGGAAGATATGCCTGCTATGGTTGAATAGCTGTGAATGTAGGCAAGGTGTGAGATGAGGATGTGAGTGTGTGTATCTGCAGATGCTTGGTGGTTGAGTGATAGGGCAGTGGTATTTTTCGCAGTTTGCAGACAGAGGTTCAGAGGCTGGTATGGTGGAAGCACCTTCACCACCTGACAGAGGTCGTTGAATTTTTTCGGGCACTGGGTGAGGCTTCTCTGCACCACAGTGCTGGCCGACACATCCTGGGTCACCTCTTGCCACATGGCCCAGAAAAGCTGCAGAGATGGGTTCCTTCCCGATGCAGGGAACAGCGACTCCCTCCTTGTCTCCAGTGGCCACACCAATGCCTCCAGAGCCACATCATTAAATCGTGTGGTCCTCCCCTTTGAAGGAGGATTAGCAGCAGCCATTTCAGATATTCCTCAGATCCACAGATCACTGACTGAAGTTCAGCACTGCTGAAAATGAGCAGCAGCAGCTTCAAATGACTTCCCCTTTAAGAGCCCAATCGAGCTGGAGTCAAGGATTGAAGGCTGATTGCTGAATGGAACTCAGCTGAAATTGGGTACCTGGCAGTGAAACTCTTTTGAGTTCACCTGTGAAAACATAAAAACAATAAACGGTGCCACCCGACCTGGGTGACACTCCAGACATTTTCAAGGCCCTTTTTTTCCCCCCCCCTTTTTTTTTTTTTTTTTTTTTTTGTGCACTAAAATCACAATTTTCCCCAGTGCCCCCTATAAAAGGGAAGGGGGACACTAAAAGCACCGGCAATTAAAACAAATTAAACTTTAAAACGTAAAATCAAATTAAAATTTGGTTGCCGGGCGTGATGATGCACTCCAGTCCCTCCGGTGCCCACCTCTCGCGGAAGGCCGCGAGCGTACCGGTGGACACCGCGTGCTCCATCTCCAAGGACACCCTGGACCGGATGTAAGAGCGGAAGAGAGGCAGGCAGTCAGGTTGAACGACCCCCTCGACCGCCCGCTGCCTGGACCGGCTGATGGCACCCTTGGCCGTGCCCAGGAGCAGTCCTACGAGGAGGCCTTCGGACCTACCCGCTCCCCTCCGCACAGGGTGCCCAAAGATCAGGAGAGTGGGACTGAAGTGCAGCCAGAATTTCAGGAGCAGCCCCTTCAAATAGTGGAACAGGGGCTGCAACCTCGTGCATTCAATAAAAACATGGAACACGGACTCCTCCAGACCGCAGAAATTGCAGGCGGCCTGGGAGTCCGTGAACCGGCTTAAAAATTTATTGCACGGCACTGCTCCGTGCACCACCCTCCAGGCCAAGTCCCCGATGAATAGTGGGAGGACCCCTGCGTAGAGTGCCCTCCATCGGGGACCCCCGCCTCCTCCGGATGGCAAGATGGTACGCCATGGCGTGTCCGGACGGCCGGCGAGGATGGCAAAGTTGAGGGTGTGCAGGAGCAGCCCGTACAGGAAACCCCTCCGCGCGGAACTGAAAGGCACGGAGGGGATTTCCCCGAGGCGGCTCAAGTTGTGAGGCGCCGGCCCCCGAGGGAGGTTCCGGGGTTTGGCGCCGATGAGGAATTCCGTCCGGACGGGGGTCAGTTCGGACGGGATCTCCCCACGTGCTTGAGCCTCCTCGATACACCTAACGGAGTCAGGGCCCAGAGCTGTTTTTAGCGACTCGATGGCATCGGCCGCGCGGCGGACGTTGGCAGAATTTAGGCGCCGCGCCAGCATGACTGGCGCCATCCAGCCCGCTCCTCCGCCATCGAGCAGGTCCCTGACCCTGGTCACCTCACCAGCCCCTGGCAGTGAACAGTGCCCCTGCAATGCCCAGCTGAGGTCATTAGTGCCTCATTTACCACCCCCTTTCACACCAGGGAAAAAAAATGCAAAATTTCACACAACTTGGCAAGGCATCTCGCCAGGTGCTAAATTTGCTGAAAGTGAAACATTACCACCGCAAACGGGGCACGACTGAATTTCACCCCCTTAGTGTTTGTGCTGGGACACTCTGATCCCACTTCACATTGAAAACTTCTATTTTACTCTCAGTATGGTATTGATCATGTGCAGTTTGGCTCAGGATTAAGTGGCAAGGGAAAGGGCGAGCATGGGAGCCAAGGACAATCAAGTGGATAACCACAATTTTGGAAACATCTGCAAGAGAGGAGTCTAGGCTGCGTTGAAACCCAAGTCCCAAAGGCGAAAGATGGTATTCTAACCCAGTCCAGGGATGTCTGGCAATGTCCCCATCTTTTTCAAAACCATCAGCATCATACTCCTTGAAGAGTTTACAATATTAAAAATTGGTTTCTGAAGCTCATGGAAAATAGCAATTAAGCCCATTAATTGTTGGGTGGATCCAATTAAATGTAGCCACGTTGCCGTCTCCAATTATTTAGGGAGCTGCACATATGTTGGCCATAAGTTTATCTTCAAGTTGGCATTAAAGGGACAAACACGTTGCCAACACCATCAAGAGGACAACAACATGACATTTTTCCTTCTTGTAAGTGCCATGATTCTTTACAAGAAGCAGGACAAATAGGAGATTAAGGCAAATAGTTGCAAGACTCGCCAGGAATAATTATATCTGAGCAAAATATTTTACAGGACGAGAATGGCATGTTGAATAATCTTAACATTCAAATAGTCTCCTGTCAGTTTGGCTCATTTGCTAGCAGCTTTGCCTCTGAGTCACAAGGTTGTGAATTCAAACTCCATTCTAGAACTTGAGCATATAATCTTAGCTGATACTTCAATGTAATATTAACTGAATATCGCATTATCAAAGGTGGCATCATTTTGATGTCCTGGCAAGCATTCCTCTTGCAACCAACGCCAGGGGAGAAAAAACAGTTTAATTGATCAGTCTCTTCATTGCTGCTTGTGGAATCTTACTGTCTGCATATGGCTGCTAGATCTACCCACATAACAGTAATTGCATTTCATACTAACTCATTGCATGTGAAGTACTTTGGAACATTTCTCAGAAATGTGTTAAGGTGCCATATTGCAGCAAGTTCTTCCTCTCTCTCTGATATAAGGAACACGCCATCATCATCATCATCATAGGCAGTCCCTCGAAATCGAGGAAGACTTGTTTCCACTCTAAAAGTGAGTTCTCAGCTGACTGAACAGTCCAATACGGGAATTACAGTCTCTGTCACAGGTGGGACAGACAGTCGTTGAAGGAAAGGGTGGGTGGGGAGTCTGGTTTGCCGCACGCTCTTTCCGCTGCCTGCGCTTGATTTCTGCATGCTCTCGACGATGAGACTCGAGGTGCTCAGCGCTCTCCCGGATGCTCTTCCTCCACATAGGGCGGTCTTTGGCCAGGGACTCCCAGGTGTCGGTGCGGATGTTGCACTTTATCAGGGAGGCTTTGAGGGTGTCCTTGAAACGTTTCCTCTGTCCACCTGGAGCTCACTTGCCGTATAGGAACACACATGGCCATAGCAGAGAACAGCTTGCAGAGGCTGGATTTTCCTCTGCTATATCACTCCAAATGGGATGCTATAGTGGCAGAAATGGTGGGAAAATTGGGCTGTGAGGTCTGTCACTGCGTTCCTGTCCCAGCTGTTTTCCTCCCCCCCGCCTTTGCCGGCAAGGCCACTGACTGCCCTTAGACACCGGCTGCATATAAGTGGTGACAGGGAGGTGGGCCTTCAAACTTTCTGCACTTCCCTACCTTCTACCGCTGACCCTAGAGACTGCTAGAACAGTCTGATTGCCACCCATTTCAGTTAAAACAATTTCCCATACAAAGTTGAGACATGTTGTACACCAATCTGGCTGATTTACGGCCCACACATAAAAAGACATCAAGTGACAAAAAGACTTTCAGCCCAACAAGCCATTTCTTTCACAGATATTGAAGAAACGACCTTACGCCAATGCCGTCTAATTTCCCCAGGGTAATCAAGCAACACTCCAGAATATACAACTATCCCCACAGATCCATTATTTTTGGCCTGCTGTTTTCAGAAATTATTCCTCTTCGTAACTACTGGATTATTTGAACATCTATGTCTGCACCTGACCTTAAAGCCACTAACTCCATCCCAAATAGATGCTTAGCAAGCTCATTTGTAAAAGAAGCCTGTTCCACACACTGCGGACGGAATTTTACCAGCCCTGCGAGTGAGAGTTAACAAGTGGGTCCGCTGTCAAAATGGCTGAGATTGACAGCGGGGCGGGATCCTGCTTTGAACCCGCCCCCTTGTGCATTTCCCAAGTGCCGGCTCTGGCTACAGATTGCAGACTCGGCACTAAGTGACGGGTCAGGCGATTGTGCGGGTTAAGAAGCTGCTTAAAGCTATTTAAGCAGCATGTTACCAGGCCCAAAGGATTTGTAAAAGTTTTTTATGAGGTTCACGTCCCTCGGGTATCATGTCGGGTAAGTGTGTCGGGTTCTCAGCAACTCTGGATTGGTTTGATTAGTTGACAGCTGCAGAAGTGGTATAAAGGCTACCATTTCACAGCTGTTCCATTTCCAATCAAAGCAGCTGGAGCCTTCAGGATTCAGAATACACTTTTCAGCTTTATGGAGGTTTAAAATGCTTGCAGTGAACTCTCTCTCCAGTGACACCTACTTGGAGCAACCTCTCTCACCACTGACAGATCGGTTTTATCATCTCAACTTCAGCTGCCATCTATTCCATCAACATCGATGCCCTTGAAAACATCTCACCTTGGTTCTCAGAATCCCACCACGATCAGCCCCAGCATCACCAACAACAACACCAACCTTCTCCGCATTCACCGGATGCTGCACAGGACACAGGGCATCAGCAGCCGACCACATTGCTGCCCGGGATGCCAGGGATGGCCTCACCATGGCCAGATTTACTTCACTTGATGATATACATCCTGGCTGGCACATGATGTGCCAGTTTGGCAGCACCCCACACCAGCACCACAAAGCATCCCTGCAATGCCCAAGCCATTCTTTTCACACTCATCACCATTGTGGGGGGCATCACTACAACTCACTAAGCCACTTCCAAAAGTGCATACAAATCTGTCCAAGAACACAAAGGGGTATAAATTGCCCTCTGCCTGAAATGGTGCGCTCCCACCCTATTTTTACCACAGCTGCGGTTTAGGCTGACTTTCGCGAAATTGCACTCTTTGGGGGTTTTTTTGTTTTGATCTGGAGGTCGGTCATAATGGTGGTGGCGACACCTGAGGGGCAAAAACGCGGCAGTGACAGCAACTGAGGGGCGGAAGTTGGGGGCGGTGCGGAGTCACCGCCGCGATGACATCATCACCGTGCCAGGTCACCACGGCTCACCCCTTCACTTAACGGGGAGAGCTTCCGCGCTTTTAAAACTTCGGTCCACTGGGCTACCAGTTAGGGTTTCAGTCAGGCCAGCAGCCTGGCATCCAAGAAGGGGTGCCAGGTTGCTTGTTGGCGGCCCAGCCGAACCCAGGGGCATTTTTGTCGGGCCGACCTGGCAGTTGGCCGACAAAAAAAAACATAGCGGCAGTAGGCCCTCCCCTTTAAGGGAAGCCGCATCGCCGCTGTAGAAGGCCACAGCCTCACTGGACCACCGGGTGAATGCTTGTTTTGGCACCACCGGGCGGGCTGAAGATTTTCGGAGGGGAATGTCGCCGCCGGGGGGTTAGATCGGCGGTGCGCACGGTGATGACGCGCATACCACGGATCGGCAGCATCGGAGCGGTAGGGGGGGATCGGGACACCGCCAGGAAAACTTAGGAGGGCAATTAGGTTATTAGCGGCCATTCCACGAAAAATTGCTGGTCACTCCATTCCGCAGCATGGCCGCCGATTTGCGATGGTAGCAGGCCTTAAGGAGAGGGCAATTTCAGCCCCAAAGTGTTCAAAATAAAGATTATAATGTTTGACAACACATTAGCAGAAACATTGGCTAAAAAGCCCAAGGGCTAGATTTTCCACTTTTTTTGCATGCTTAACGCCCACTTAATGTCCATTTTACCGCTGAAATGATGTGTAACGCTCAAATATCGGCAATTTAGCCACAAAATGGAAACTGACAGGCATTTTTTGGACACTTATCGCCGAGCTTTACTTTCCCCATGTGCGTAACGCCGGGAAAAAATAATACCGCCCGCCCACTTCTTTTGGGCGGAATCATTAGAATGGGCGAAATCAACACCCATAATATCGCCCCGCGATAGTGTTAAGTATGTAATAACTCGATAGACTGAATATTGTAAACTCACTCAGGTGCAAACCTGGCTCAACTTTATTCGGCCAAAATGCCCACATTACATGGTGGCTTGCTTTATATACCTGGCCCGCACAACGTGCGTTCAGCCCAATGACCTCCAACAGTGGTGCCCCCTGTTGGCTAGTAACCCCAAGCATACATACATGACAACATCCCTCTTCAAGATCTTAGTATCAGTCTTTTTATAAGTTAAGACGGTCTGGGGCTTTCCGCTCACGAATTGATAGTCTCAGTTCAACTTCAGTTCTGGGCAAGCGTTGAGAGTCAGTTATGACTGGAAGCTGAGTAGCCGATCTGATGGGAATGGCAATGACCATGTCAGAGATTGAAAGTCCAGATTCATTGATGACAGCGGAGTCCTCTGATGAATGAATATAGGTTGGTTGGTCACTGATCGTATCTTCCTCAACTTGTTCCAGTTCATCCGTGTGCCGCAGCTTTATCTGATCAACATGTTTCCTGCATGTTTGCCCATTCTTGAGCATGACAATAAACACTCTGTTGCCCTCCTTGGCCGTAACAGTAGTGGCGACCCACTTGGGACCTTGATCATAATTTAGCACATACACAGGATCGTTAACAGAGATGTCGTGTGACACAGCAGCGCGATCATGATACCACTGTTGATTTTGACGTCTGTTTTCAACACGATCGTTCAAGTCAGCATGGACGAGAGAGAGTTTGGTCTTGCGACCTCTCTTCATCAATAGTTCAGCAGGGGAGACCCCAGTAAGCGTATGGGGTCTTGTCCTGTAACTAGGCAATATGCATGACAAGCGAGTCTGCAGTGAACCCTGAGTTACACGTTTCATACTATGCTTGATTGTTTGGACAGCACGCTCTGCTTGACTATTAGAAGCAGGTTTGAATGGTGCTGACCTCACATGTTTAATATCATTGAGTTTCATGAACTCTTGAAACTCCAGACTCGTGAAGCAAGATCCGTTGTCGCTCACAACGATGTCAGGCAGACCATGCGTAACAAACATGACACGAAGGCTCTCAATGGTAGCTGTGGATGTGCTGGATGACATGATTATACCTCTATCCACTTGGAATATGCACCCACCACCACAAAAACATCTTACCCAGGAAAGGACCCGCAAAGTCGATGTGGATCCTCGACCATGGTTTGGATGGCCACGACAACAGACTCAGCGGAGATTCCGCTGGTACTTTGCTTAGCTGCATGCAAGTGTTGCACTGATGCACACATGATTCCAGATCAGTGTCAATTCCATGCCACCATATGTGAGACATGTCGATGGCTTTCATCACGACAATACCGGGATAAGTGCTGTGTAGATCACGTACAAATTTCTCTCTGCCTTTCTTAGGCATAACAACACGATTACTCCACAGTAAACAGTCTGATGAATGGATAGTTCATCTTTGCGACGGTTATAAGGTTTGGTCTCATCACACAATTCCATAGTTATAGCAGACCAAGGACACAACGTTTTACAACTGATAAAATCGGGTCCTGTCTGGTCCAGGTCCTAACTTGTTGAGCAGTGACAGGGGTTCCTTCACTCTCAAAAGCATCCATAACTAAAAGTAGATCTGCAGGTTGTGGTGTCTCCACCTCTGGTGTGGATAAAGGCAGATGGATCAGTGCACCAGCATAATTCTCGGTGCCAGGTCGATGGCAAATGACATAATCATAGGCAGATAATGTCAGCGCCCACCTCTGGATGCGGGACGATGCGTTGGTATTGATACTTTTGTTTCCGAAACAATGAAATGAGTGGCTTGTGATCCGTTTCGAGTTCAAAACCAAGACTAAACAGGTACTGATGCATCTTTTTAACCTCATACGCAGGCTAAAGCTTCTTTTTCTACCATGCTGTAGGCTTTTTCGGCCTTTGACAAACTTTTTGAAGCAAATGCAACAGGTTGTAGTTTACCCGACTCATTAGCTTGTTGGAGCACGCAGCCATCACAGGCCAATACGAGACACTTACACGGATCATAATGTACCAGCAACTTGTTAGAGCAAAGCAGATTTGTAGCTTTTTTGAAAGCTATATCTTGAGACACACCCCAAACCCAGTTATTGACTTTTCTGAGCAGCATGTGTAGTGACTCTAATAAAGTGCTCAATCTAGGTAAGAAATTATGAAGTAGTTGAATAGACCAAGAAACGAACGCAGCTCCATCACATTCTGAGGCCTGGGTGCATTTTTGATGGCATTGGTTTTCGAGTCCGTAGGCTTGATGCCATCAGCAGCAATCTTCCTCCCCAGGAATTCTACTTCCGATGCCATGAAGACGCACTTCGAACATTTCAGCCTGAGTCCCACTTTGTCCAGACGATGTAGAACCTCTTCAAGGTTGTTCAGGTGTTCGGCAGTGTCACGACCTGTGACCAGAATGTCATCGTGAAACACGACAGTCCTCGGGACGGACTTCAGTAGATTCTCCATGTTCCTCTGAAATATGGTTGCAACCGAGCGAGTTACAAAAGGACACCTGTTGTAGATGAACAGTCCTTTATAAGTGCTGATGCACGTAAGATTCTTCGATGTGTCAACGAGTTTCTGGGTCATATAGGCCGACGTCAGATTCAGTTTAGTGAACAACTTCCCACCGGCTAGCGTTGCAATTAGGTCATCAGCCTCCGGTAACGGGTACTGATCCTGTTTTGAAAATCGGTTGATCGTAACCTTGTAGTCTCCACAAATCCTGACAGTGCCATCACACGTCAACACAGGAACAATGGGACTGGCCCATTCGTTAAATTCCACCGGTGATATGACCCCTTCATGTTAGAGTCTATCCAGCTTAATTTCAACCTTCTCCCTCATCATGTACGGAACAGCCCGAGCTTTGTGATGGACGGGTCTTGCACCCGAGTCCAGGTGAATCTGTACCTTGGCTCCCGTGAAATTGCCGATGCCCAGTTCAAACAGCGAGGGAAACTTGCTCAGCACTTGAGCACACAAAATGTCATCCACCGATGACAACGCTTTGATATCGCTCCAATTCCATTTGACTTTTGTCGAGCCAATTCCTGCTGAGCAGCGTTGGACCATTTTTTGGAACGATCCATAGAAACATAGAAACATAGAAAATAGGTGCAAGAGTAGGCCATTCGGCCCTTTGAGCCTGCACCACCATTCAATAAGTTCATGGATGATCATCACCTCAGTATCCCTTTCCAGCTTTCTCTTCATACCCCGTAATCCCTTCAGCTGTAAGGGCCATATCTAACTCCCTCTTGAATATATCCAACGAACTGGCATCAACAACTCTCTGTGGTAGAGAATTCCAAGAGGTTAACAACTCTCTGAGTGAAGAAGTTTCTCCTCATCTCAGTCCTAAATGGCTTAACCCTTATCCTTAGACTGTGTCCCCTGGTTCTGGACTTCCCCAACATCGGGAACATTCTTCCTGCATCTCACCTGTCCAGTCCCGTCAGTATTTTATGTGTTTCTATGAGATCCCCTCTCATCCTTCTAAATTCCAGTGAATAAAGGCCCAGTCGATCCAGTCTCTCCTCATATGTCAGTCCTGCCATCCCGGGAATCAGTCTGGTGAACCTTCGTTGTACTCCCTCAATAGCAAGAACGTCCTTCCTTAGAATGGAGACCAAAACTGAATACAATATTGCAGGTGAGGCATCACCAAGTCCCTGTACAACTGCAGTAAGACCTCCCTGCTCCTATACTCAAATCCCCTCGCTATGAAGGCCAACATGCCATTTGCCTTCTTCACTGCCTGCTGTACCTGCATGCCAACTTTCAAAGAGTGATGTACCATGACACCCAGGTCTTGTTGCACCTCCCCTTTTCCTAATCTGCCGCCATTCAGATAATATTCTGCCCTCGTGTTTTTGTCACCAAAGCGGATAAACTCACATTTACCCACATTATACTGTATCTGCCATGCATTTGCCCACTCACCTAACCTGTCCAAGTCACCCTGCAGCCTCTGAGCATCCTCGTCGCAGCTCACACCGCCACACAGCTTAGTGTCATCTGCAAACTTGGAGATATTACACTCAATTCCTTCATCTAAATCATTGATGTATATTGTAATTAGCTAGGGTCCCAGCACTGAGCCCTGCGGCACCCCACTAGTCACTGCCTATCATTCTGAAAAGGATCCGTTTATCCCGACTCTCTGCTTCCTGTCTGCCAACTAGTTTTCTATCCATGTCAATACATTACCCCCAATACCATGTGCTTTAATTTTGCACACCAATCTCTTGTGTGGGACCTTGTCAAAAGCCTTTTGAAAGTCCAAGTACACCACATCCACTGGTTCTCCCTTGTCCACTCTACTAGTTATATCCTCAAATAATTCCAGAAGATTTGTCAAGCATGATTTCCCTTTCATAAATCCATACTAACTTGGACCAATCCTGTCACTGCTTTTCAAATGCGCTGCTATTTCATCTTTAATAATTGATTCCAACATTTTCCCCACCACTGATGGTAGGCTAACCGGTTTATAATTCCCCGTTTTCTCTTTCCTTCCTTTCTTAAAAAGTGGTGTTACATTAGCTACCCTCCAGTCCATAGGAACTGATCCAGAGCCGATAGACTGTTGGAAAATGATCACCAATGCATCAACTATTTCTAGGGCCACTTCCTTAAGTACTCTGGAATGCAGCCTATCAGGTTCTGGGGATTTATCGGCCTTCAATCCAATCAATTTCCCAAACACAATTTTCTGAGTAATAAGGATTTCCTTCAGTTCCTCCTTTTCACTGGACCCTCTGTCCCCTAGTATTTCCGGAAGGTTATTTGTGTCATCCTTTGTGAAGACAGAACCAATGTATTTGTTCAATTGGTCTGCCAATTGGTCTGCCATTTCTTTGTTCCCAATTATAAATTCACCTGATTCTGACTGCAAGGGACCTACGTTTGTCTTCACTAATCTTTCTCTCTTCACATATCTATAGAAGTTTTTGCAGTCAGTTTTTATGTTCCCCGCAAGCTTACTCTCATACTATATTTTCCCCCTCCGAATTAAACCCTTTGTCCTCCTCTGCTGAATTCTAAATTTCTCCCAGTCCTCAGGTTTGCTGCTTTTTCTGGCCAATTTATATGTTTCTTCCTTAGATTTAACACTATACTTAATTTCCCTTGTTAGCCACGGTTGAGCCACTTTCCCCATTTTATTTTTACTCGAGACTGGGATGTACAATTGTTGAAGTTCATCCATGTGATCTTTAAATGTTTGCTGTTGGCTATCCACCATTAACCCTTTAAGTATCGTTCGCCAGTCTATACTAACCAGTTCACATCTCATACCATCGAAGTTACCTTTCCCTAAGTTCAGGACCCTAGTCTCTGAATTAACTGTGTCACTCTCCACCTTAATAAAGAATTCTACCATATTGTGGTCACTCTTTCTCAAGGGGCCTTGGACAACAGGATTGCAAATTAGCCCTTTCTCATTACACATCACCCAGTCTAGGATGGCCAGCCTCGACATATTGGTCTGGAAAACCATCCCTAATACACTCCAGGAAATCCTCCTCCACCGTATTGCTACCAGTTTGGTTAGCCCAATCTATACGTAGATTAAAGTCGCCCATGATAACTGCTGTACCTTTATTGCATGCATCCCTAATTTCTTGTTTGATGCTGTCCCCAACCTCACTGCTACTGTTTGGAGGTCCCACTAGCGTTTTCTGCCCTTAGGTATTCCATAGCTCCACCCACACAGATTCCACATCATCCAACCTAATGTCCTTCCTTACTATTGCATTAATTTCCTCTTTAACCAGCAATGCTACCCGACCTCCTTTTCCTTTCTGTCTATCCTTCCTGAATGTTGAATACCCCTGGATGTTGAGTTCCCAGCCTTGGTCACCCTGGAGCCATGTCTCCGTGATGCCAATTATATCATATTCGTTAATTGCTGCCTGCGCAGTTAATTCGTCCACCTTATTATGAATACTCCTTGCATTGAGGCACAGAGCCTTCAGGCTTGTCTTTTTAAGACTCTTTGCCCCTTTAGAATTTTGCTGTAATGTGGCCCTTTTTGATTTTTGCCTTGGGTTTCTCTGCCCTCCACTTTTACTTTTCTTCTTTCTATCTTTTGCTTCTGCCCCCAATCTACTTCCCTCAGTCTCCCTGCCTAGGTCCCCATCCCCCTGCTATATTAGTTTAACCCCTCCCCAACAGCACTAGCAAACACTCCCCCTAGAACATTGGTTCCAGTTCTGCCCAGGTGCAGACCGTCCGGTTTGTACTGGTCCCACCTCCCCCAGAACCGTTTCCAATGTCCCAGGAATTTGAACCACTCCTCAAGCCACGTATTCATCTGAGCTATCCTGTAATTCCTACTCTGACTAGCACATGGCACTGGTAGCAATCCTGAGATTACTACCTTTGAGGTTGTTGTGCATCTGTAAAGCATGCACTCCCATGTTCTGCCATCAAGGAGCGCATCCCCTGAAGTCCCAAGGGATTCCAGCATCCCTTGGGAGCACTGTATATAAGCCGGCCCCTAAGGCTTATTACTCACTCTGGAGTGTCTTAATAAAGACTGAGGTCACTGTTACTTTAACCTCCCTGTGTGCAGTCTCATCTGTGTTAGGAATACAACAACTGGCAATGAGTACACGAATCCAATGCAAAGCTGCAGCAAACTGTGGGCATCCTGGAGAAGTTCTTGGAGGGTGAGGACTGGGAAGCCTATGTCGAACGGTTAGACCAGTATTTTGTAGCCAACGAGCTGGATGGAGAAGGAAGCGCTGCAAAAAGGAGAGTGATCCACCTCACGGTCTGCGGGGCACCGACTTACAGCCTCATGAAGAATCTTCTGGCTCCGGTGAAACCCACAGATAAGTCGTAAGAGGAGCAGCGTACACTGGTTCGGGAGCATCTTAACCTGAGGGAGAGTGTGCTGATGGCGAGGTATTAGTTCTATACGTACTAGCAATCTGAAGGTCAGGAAGTGGCGAGCTACGTCGCCGAGCTAAGGCGACTTGCAGGACAATGTAAGTTTGATGGCTACCTGGAGCAAATGCTCAGAGACTTTTTTATACTGGGCATTGGCCACGAGACCATCCTACGAAAACTTTTTACTGTAGAGACACCGACCCTCAGTAAGGCCATTGCGATAGCACAGGCGTTTGTGTCCACCAGTGATAACACCAAACAAATCCGTCAGCACACAAGTGCTAGCAATGTTCATAAATTAACTGGAACTGTGTTTGCGAGCAGAAATGTACAGGGCAGAAACCACGAGTCTGCAACTGCCAGCATGCCTCAGGTGACCCAGATGACTCAGAGTCCGCACCAAAGGATGAATGCAAGGCAATTCACACCTTGTTGGCGTTGTGGAGGCTTCCATTCAGCCTATTCATGCTGCTTCAAAGGGTATGTTTGCAAGAGCTGTGGAACAATGGGGCACCTCCAACGAGCTTGCAGATGAGCTGCAAGCTCTGTAAAATCTGTTAACCACCACATGGCCGAGGAAGATCGGTCCATGGTGGACCAAAGCAATTTCAAGCCTCAGAGAGAGGAGGCAGATGCTGAAGTACACGGGGTGCACACATATTCGATGAAATGTCCATCTGTATTGCTAAACGTAAAATTGAATGGCTTACCCGTAGCCATGGAACTGGACACTGGCGCTCGCCAATCCATCATGAGTAAAAAGATGTTTGAGAGACTGTGGTGCACTCAGACCAACCCTGAGCCCCATCCACATGTAACTGAGAACGTATACCAAAGAGCTTATCACTGTCCTGGGCAGCGCCATGGTCAAGGTCACCTACGAGGGCACGGTGCATGAACTGCCACTCTGGATTGTCCCGGGCGATGGCCCCACACTGCTTGGAAGGAGCTGGCTGGGCAAAATCCGCTGGAACTGGGATGATATCCGAGCGCTATCACATTTCGATGAGTCCTCATGTACCCAGGTTCTTAATAAATTTCCTTCCCTTTTTGAGCCAGGCATTGGAAACTTTTCCGGGGTGAAGGTGCGGATCCACTTGGTTCCAGAGGCACGACCCATTCACCACAAGGCGTGAGCGGTACCTCACATGATGAGGGAGAGAGTGAAAATCGAACTGGACAGGCTGCAACGCGAGGGCATCATCTCCCCAGTGGAATTCAGTGAGTGGGCTAGCCCGATTGTTCCAGTACTCAAAAGTGATGGCACAGTCAGGATTTGCGGCGATTATAAAGTAATTATTAATCGTTTCTCGCTACAGGACCAATACCCACTACCGAAGGCAGACGAACTATTTGCGACACTGGCAGGAGACAAGACGTTCACCAAGCTCGACCTGACTTCGGCCTACATGACGCAGGAGCTGGAGGAGTCTTCAAAGGGTCTCACCTGCATCAACACGCACAAGGGACTGTTCATCTACAACAGATGCCCGTTTAGAATTCGGTCAGCTGCAGCAATCTTCCAGAGAAACATGGAGAGCCTACTCCAGTCAGTACCACGCACGGTGGTTTTTCAGGACGACATATTGGTCACGGGTTGGGACACCGTCGAGCACCTACAAAACCTGGAGGAGGTCCTCCAGTGACTGGATCGCATAGGGCTACGGCTGAACAGGTCGAAATGCGTCTTCATGGCAACAGAAGTGGAGTTTTTGGGGAGAAAGATCGTGACGGACGGCATTCGGCCCACAGACGCCAAGACAGAGGCTATCAGGAATGCGCCCAGGCCACAGAACGTCACGGAACTGCAGTTGTTCCTGGGACTCCTCAACTATTTTGGTAACTTTCTACCGGGGTTAAGCACCCTCTTAGAGCCCCTACATGTGTTATTGTGTAAAGGTGAGAACTGGGTATGGGGAAAAAAAACAAGTAATTGTTTTTGAGAAAGCCAGAAACATTTTGTTCTCGAACAAGCTGCTTGTATTGTATAACCCATGTAAAAGACTCGTACTAGCATGTGATGCGTCGTCGTACGGAGTCGGGTGTGTATTACAACAAGCTAACATTGCGGATAAGTTGCAACCTGTCGCATATGCTTCCAGGAGCTTGTCTAAGGCCGAGAGCGTCTACAGCATGATTGAGAAAGAGGCATTAGCGTGTGTGTTCGGGGTAAAGAAAATGTATCAGTACCTGTTGGCCTCAAATTTGAGCTGGAAACCGATCACAAGCCCCTCATAGCCCTGTTCGCTGAAAACAAGGGGATAAATACTAATTCTTCAGCCCGCATACAAAGGTGGGCACTCCCGCTATCAGCATATAACTATACCATCCGCCACAGGCCAGGCACCGAGAACTGTGCGGATGCTCTCAGACGGCTACCATTGCCCACCACGGGGGTGGAAATGGCGCAGCCTCCAAACTTGTTGATGGTGGCGCAGCCCGCAGACTTGTTGATGGTCATGGAAGCGTTTGAAAATGATAAATCACCTGTCACGGCCCGTCAGATTAGGACTTGGACCAGCCAAGATCCTCTGCTGTCCCAAGTAAAAAACTGTGTATTGCATGGGAGCTGGGCCAGCATCCCCGTTGAAATGCAAGAGCTAAACAAGCCGTTCCAGCGGCGAAAGGATGAGCTGTCCATTCAGGCAGACTGCCTGTTGTGGGGTAACCACGAAGTGTTACCCAAAAAGGGCAGGCAGACGTTCATCTCGGATCTCCACAGCACACACCCGAGTATAGTAATGATGAAAGCGATAGCCAGATCCCACGTGTGGTGGCCCAGTATTGACTCTGACTTAGAGTCCTGTGTACGGCAATGCAGCATGTGTGCTCAGTTGAGCAACGCGCCCAGAGAGGCACCATTAAGTTTGTGGGCCTGGCCCTCCAGACCATGGTCGAGGATCCATGTCGACTATGCGGGCCCGTTTCTCGGTAAAATGTTGCTGGTGGTGGTGGATGCTTTTTCAAAATGGATTGAATGTGAAATAATGTCGGGAAGTACCACCACTGCCACCATTGAAAGCCTGAGGGCCATGTTTGCCACCCACGGCCTGCCTGAAATACTGGTCAATGACAACGGGCCATGTTTCACCAGTGCCGAATTTAAAGAATTCATGACCTGCAATGGGATCAAACATGTCACCTCGGCCCCGTTTAAACCAGCCTCCAAAGGGCAGGCAGAGCGGGCAGTACAAACAATCAAACAGAGTCTCAAACAAGTCACAGAAGGCTCACTGCAAACCCACCTGTCCCGAGTACTGCTCAGCTACCGCACGAGACCCTACTTGCTCACAGGGGTGCCCCCGGCTGAGCTACTGATGAAAAGGACACTTAAAACCAGACTCTAGCTGGTTCAACCCAACCTGCATGATCAGTTAGAGAGCAAGCGGTAGCAACAATATCTAAACGATGGTCTCGCCAATGTGTCACGGGAAATTAATCTGAATGACCCTGTGTATGTGCTAAACTATGGACATGGTCCCAAGTGGATCGTGGGCATGGTGATAGCTGAAGAAGGGAGTAGGGCGTTTCTAGTCAAACTAGACAATGGACAAATTTGCAGAAAGCACCTGGACCAAATGAGGCTGCGGTTCACAGACTGCCCTGAACAACCCACAGCAGACACCACCTTTTTCGAGCCCACAATACACACCCAAAGGATCAATGACACCACACCAGACCAGGAAATCAAACCCATCACGCCCAACAGCCCAGCAAGGCCAGGTTCACCCAGCAGCCCTGTAGGGCCAATAACACGCCAGCCCAGCGAGGGCACCGCCAACACACCAGAACAGACATTTGTACCGAGGCTGTCCACCAGGGAAAGAAAGGTTCCCGACCGCCTCATCTTGTAAATAGTTTTCACTTTGAATTTGGCGGGGAGTGATGCTGTGTATCTGTAAAGCATGCACTTCCATGTTCCGCCACCAGGGAGCGCATTCCCTGAAGTCCCAAGGGATCCTAGCATCCCTTGGGAGCACTGTATATAAGCCGGCCCCTAAGGCCTGTTACTCACTCTGGAGTGTCTTAATAAAGACTGAGGTCACTGTTACTTTAACCTCCCTGTGTGCAGTCTCATCTGTGTTGGGAACGCAACAGAGGTCCTACTTTTTAATTTAACTCCTAGCTCCCTAAATTCAGCTTGTAGGACCTCATCCCTTTTTTACCTATATCGTTGGTTGTTATATATGATTGTTCGGATATGAGTGGTTGTGGCATCTATTGACTTTACATCACGCAATGGTGTAAACCTTACTCGCGTCGCTTCACTTCAGGGTCTGCAGGTACTTGTGTGGCTGTCTGGGGGTACTTCGCCACGAGTGTGAGCACCCGCTCCTCCATCTCAGTGATGTCGCTGGCAACTGGTGGCCCCCCACACCTGTTCACCTCTGCATGGACCTCATCGTCGATAGCTTCTTCTGTAAAAGATGACAGGACGACATGGCATGAGATCATTGCGTGATATCATTGCTAGGTACTGTCATAGAGACTGATAACATATAACCGACAGAAGTAATCATGATTATTATGATAATTATCATTCTTTACCGTGACCACAGGCTTTGACTACAACATTCTCAGGAAAAGTGAAAAACCTCACATCTGCTGATAGTCACTCATGGCTGTTTCAAATCAAATTATATAAATACATAGTACATGTAAATAAATGTAATACTTACGCTTGCGGATCCTACAAAGTCATTCCATCGTTTGCGGCATTGGTTGCCCTCACGCACCTCGTTGGTTGCCGACGAGACCACCTCTGCTATCTCAGCCCATATCTTCTGGTAGGCCTTTGGGGTGGGCTTCCTATGCCCTCCCTGTGTCAAATCACCCCAACATAACGCGACCTACTGCAGGAGGGAGGCATTTGCCTCGTCCGAGACCCTCCTCGCTCATTTGAGCCCTCCAATGTGCTCCTCTCCCAGCTCACTGCTCTCTCCAGCGTCAGTCTCCACAGCGTGCTGTGACGCCTCCTCTCCCTCCATTATAGGCCAAATGCGGACAAATATCTGGCTGATAACAGCTAATTTTGTTTCCCTATTTGCTCTAAAGCTCTAAACTCTCCCTTCCTCCTCCCAAAGCAACCACACCACACCCACACATGCCTTCAGTCCCTCTCAGCTCCCTCTCTCTCTGTCTCTTCTTCTCCGCATGTCATGATGACCCTTGACCTCCTGAATGGCAGGAATCGAGCATTGCCGTGCCGTTGCTAAGGACGGCGACACTTTACGGCAGAAGGTCAGAAAGATTTAACGCCACAACCTATTTCATATTGCTCGCCGTAACGCCCAATTTCAAAAATGGAGACTAGGGGCTTTCAAAATGGGTGACAAGCCGGCAATCTGAAAACCTATAATTACCGCCCACGGCGGAAATAACGCCCATTTTTGGGCGCTCTGCACAAAAGCGTAAAATTTAGCCCCAAGTCCCTACCCTTGTATGTTTTAGTTGGTATGATTAGACAAGGATGTGAGGGATGGCTAGTGAGATTGGGAAGTGATAATGTAGATAGAGAGAGAGGGATAGGTGAAGGTGCAAGGTAAGTTGGCGTGAGTAAGGATGTGCAAGAGTAGGGTAGGTAAGGCAGAGTGATGATGGTTGATGTGCAATGGTCACCACACGTTAAAAAATCCACGCACAGACATCTTCCACCCCTTCAATTGGAGTTTCAGGACTGGAACATCGGGACCTTCATTGAAACATCTGTGAACCCATTTGGAAGCAAGTCATCCTCGTTCGAGGGACCGCCTATGATGATGGGGATGTGATGAGTAGCACAGCAGGATGAGGTTGAGTGTGTATTTGCAGTAATGTTTTGTGATCTAATGAGGTCATTGAAAGGTTTGCACCACTGCAGCCTGGTCCTCCTGACCACATCCCTGCTTGTGCTCTCCTGTACAATGTGCAACCAGGCTGCGTTAGTGTCCTGGAGAAATCCTTTCCGCCTATTGGAAGGGACATGAACCTCCCTGCGTGCTGTGACTCCTTACATAAGCATAAGGAGGGAGTGATGGGAGAGCCTGTGTGCAGCCGTGCATCTTTTGTGCAGTGCTTGTCAGTGTTTAAAGCAAATCAATGCTGCAGAACACTGACAGCACAACTGTCAAAATCAATGTGAAAATGGTTCCTTTCAGGAAACTGGCTGATGACTCGTCATCAAATGATGTCATCAGACCTGCTTCCTTTTAATTGGCCTGGAACCTCGCTGCGCAGGCTCAACAAGCCTCAGCAATGGAAGATTCTTCATATGGTGCGGGCTGGAGCCAGGAGCGGGGTCAAAACCCGCCACCTAAGCCAGCTGCCCCGGACTCGCCACGGTTGGCGAAATCGCGGCCTGCCTGTCTAACATATCAACTCACATGAAACCTTTCACATATTTATATTACTGATCTGTCATATCATACTCCTATTGCTGCAGGAGCAGACATTCCGAGTGCCTGAATTTACTGTCCCAAAACATTTCACAGAAGCATAATCAAACAAAAATGGATGGCGAGCCAAAGAAGGAGATGTTCGGAGGTATAACCAAGAGGCTGGAGAAAGTGGTGGGCTTTAAGGAGTGTCTTAAAAGAGGCGGAAAGGTTTAGAGAAGGTATTGCAGAGTTTAGGACCTGGACGGCTGAATGTATGGTGAGGCAAAGGAAGTGAGGGTAGCATAAGAGGCCAGAGTTGAAGGAACTGAGAACCTAACTCTGTACCTAATTAAAATGAATGTCAAAGAAGGGAGAAAGATAAATATGGTCATTATAAAAAACATTTGTACTCTTTATATACGAATGGTTTTCCTCCTGTGCAACTAATCCTGTGATCAGGTATCCGTGAAGGGGCTCTCTGTGGTCCCCTTCTGGTAGTAGTACCAGTATTGGCTTGCACCAGTGATGGATTATCCAACTCAGGAAGTTTACTTTGTTCTGAGGGTACTGTGCAGATAATGTTCACCTGCCTGGTTATCATCTCCCAGGCTTGGTTCTTTATACGCGGATTGGAGGGTTCATTACAGTAAGTATATAAAAAAAACACCACTCCTGGCCCTATATTTTGCACAATAAATTAGTTGGGAGGTTGGGGACAGCATCAAACAAGAAATTAGGGATGCATGCAATAAAGGTACAGCAGTTATCATGGGTGACTTTAATCTACATATTGATTGGGCTAACCAAACTGGTAGCAATACTGTAGAGGAGAATTTCCTGGAGTGTATTAGGGATGGTTTTCTAGACCAATATGTCGAGGAACCAACCAGGGAGCTAGCCATCCTAGACTGGGTGATGTGTAATGAGAAGGGACTAATTAGCAATCTTGTTGTGCAAGGCCCCTTGGGGAAGAGTGACCATAACATGGTAGAATTCTTTATTAAGATGGAGAGTGGCACAGTTAATTCAGAAACTAGGGTCCTGGACTTAAGGAAAGGTAACTTCGATGGTTTGAGACGTGAATTGGCTAGAATAGACTGGCATATACTTAAAGGGTTGATGGTGGATAAGCAATGACAAACATTTACAGATCACATGGATGAACTTCAGCAATTGTACATCCCTGTCTGGAGTAAAAATAAAATGGGGAAGGTGGCTCAACTGTGGCTAACAAGCAAAATTAAGGATAGTGTTAAATCCAAGGAAGAGACATATAAATTGGCCAGAAAAAGCAACAAACCTGAAGACTTGGAGAAATTTAGAATTCAGCAGAGGAGGACAAAGGGTTTAATTAAGAGGGGGAAATAGAGTACGAGAAGAAGCTTGCAGGGAACATAAAAACTGATTCCAAAAGCTTCTATAGATATGTGAAGAGAAAAAGATTAGTGAAGACAAACATAGGTCCCTTGCAGTCGGATTCAGGTGAATTTATAATAGGGAACAAAGAAATGGCAGACCAATTGAACAAATACTTTGGTTCTGTCTTCACGAAGGAGGACACAAATAACCTTCCAGAAGTACTAGGGGACCGAGTGTCGAGTGAGAAGGAGGAACTGAAGGATATCCTTATTAGGTGGGAAATTGTATTAGGGAAATTGATGGGATTGAAGGCCGATAAATCTCTGGGGCCTGATAGGCTGCATCCCAGAGTACTTAAGGAAGTAGCCCTAGTAAATAGTGGATGCATTGGTGATCATTTTCCAACAGTCTATCAACTCTGGATCAGTTCCTATGGACTGGAGGGTAGCTAATGTAACACCACTTTTTAAAAAGGGAGGGAGAGAGCAAGTGGGTAATTATAGACCGGTTAGCCTGACATCAGTAGTGGGGAAAATGTTGGAATCAATTATTAAGGATGAAATAGCAGTGCATTTGGAAAGCAGTGACAGGATCGGTCCAAGTCAGCATGGATTTATGAAGCGGAAATCATGCTTAACACATCTTCTGGAATTTTTTGAGAATGTAACTAATAGAGTGGACAAGGGAGAACCAGTGGATGTGGTGTATTTGGACTTTCAAATGGCTTTTGACAAGGTCCCACACAAGAGATTGGCGTGCAAAATCAAAGCACATGGTATTGGGGGTAATATACTGATGTGGATAGAGAACTGATTGGCAGACAGGAAGCAGAGAGTCGGGATAAATGGATACTTTTCAGAATGGCAGGCAATGACTAGTGGAGTGCTGCAGGGCTCAGTGCTGGGATCCCAGCTCTTTACAATATACACCAATGATTTAGATGAAGGAATTGAGTGTAATATCTCCAAGTTTGCAGATGATACTAAACTGGGTGGCGGTGTAAGTTGTGAGGGGGACGCTAAGAGGCTGCAGGGTGACTTGGACAGGTTAGGTGAGTGGGCAAATGCATGGCAGATGCAGTATAATGTGGATAAATGTGAGGTTAGCCACTTTGGGGGCAAAAACGCGAAGACAGAATATTATCTGTATGGCGGCAGATTAGGAAAAGGGGAGGTGCAACGAGACCTGGGTGTCATGGTTCATCAGTCATTGAAAGTTAGCATGCAGGTACAGCAGGCGGTAAAGAAGGCAAATGGCATGTTGGCCTTCATAGCTAGGGGATTTGAGTATAGGAGCAGGGAGATCTGACTGCAGTTGTACAGGGCCTTGGTGAGGCCTCACCTGGAATATTGTGTTCCGTTTTGGTCTCCTAATCTGAGGAAGGATGTTCTTGCTATTGGGGGAGAGCAGCGAAGGTTCACCAGACTGATTCCCGGGATGGCTGGACTGACATATGAGGAGAGACTGGATCAACTCGGCCTTTATACATTGGCGTTTAGAAGGATGAGAGGGGATCGCATAGAAACATACAAGATTCTGACGGGACGGGACAGGTTAGATGCGGGTAGAATATTCCCGATGTTGGGGAAGTCCAGAACCAGGGGGCACAGTCTTAAGATAAGGGGTAGGCCATTTAGGACTGAGATGAGGAGAAACTTCTTCACTCAGAGAGTTGTTAACCTGTGGAATTCCCTGCTGCAGAGAGTTGTTGATGCCAGTTCATTGGATATATTCAAGAGGGAGTTAGATATGGCCCTTACGGCTAAGGGGATCAAGGGGTATGGAGAGAAAGCTGGAAGGGGGTACTGAGGGAATGATCAGCCATGATCTTATCGAATGGTGGTGCAGACTCGAAGGGCCGAATGGCCTACTCCTGCACCTATTTTCTATGTTTCTATGGCCCCAAGTTTCCACATGATTTGCTCCTGATTTTTAGGAGCAACTGGTGGAGAACGGAGTATCTTAGAAATCGGAATTCTCCACATTTAAGTTTTCTGCAGTTCTAGTCAGGTAGAACAGTTTCACTTTTGAACAGAATTTTTTTTTCAAAAGGGGGCGTGTCCGGCCACTGACGCCTGATTTGAAAGTTTCCACAGTGAAAACGTACTCCAAACTAACTTAGAATGGAGCAAGTGAAGATTTTTGTACGCTTGAAAAAACCTTGTCTACACATTAAAAAATCAGGCGCAGGTTACAAATTAGGCGTCGGGAACGAGGTGGGGGGGGGGAGGGGGGGGGGGGGGAAGTCATTAAATTCTACAATCAATCCTTAGTTATACTTATACAAATATTATACAAATAAATCCAACCTGAATAAAAATTTATAAGCAAAGAAAAGATTAAATAAACCATGTTGCTACCTGTGTGAAAGTGCTTCAGGCAGGCCTTTCAGGCAGCGGTGTGGCGTCGGTCCTGCCGGCAGGGGCAAGAAGCAGCAAGCAGCCTCAGTGCTGATCATGGAAGGGCAATGTGGTTTTATTAAAAAATGTTAAAAAATGAACAGGTACAAAGAATTTGAATAGTCTCAAACAAGTGCATGTGTCCCGTTTATCACAGTCTATCTTTAATTACAGAATGAGTGGTGGAGATTGAAACGGTAACGAGTTGTAAAGGCTGAATTAAAATGCACAGTTGCTGCAGTAACACTGATTAAAGAGCCAACATTAATTCAGCAGGTGATTTATTCAGCAGTGTTGCTAAAAGCACTCCCTCACACACAGAAATATCAAGAAAATTAAAATACAAGCCTTTGCAAGGGTTCAATAAACAAATTTTCACTTTTTCTGCAGCACTTTTAAAAATGGGCGAGTGCTAATGTTTACTTCACACTGCGCGTGCGCGAACGCTCCAGCGCGCACGCGCAGGGTTGCCGGCACCAAAAAAACTCATTTAAATTGTACCCGCCCCCTCCTACTTACAAAATCGGCGCGAGTGGTAGGCTCCGCCCCCTGTGCGCCGCGCCAAGCAGACATCGAGCTGCAAGGAGCTCGAGAATACCGCATTTTTTTTCAGGCGCCGTTTTCGGTGCGAAAAACAGGCGCCCAGCTCTGAGGGGCGCCTTTTTCGCCGCGTGTGGAAACTTGGGGCCAAAGTTTCCATGTTTTAGTGTCTGTGAAATGGGCCTCTCGTCGTTTTGAGTCATAGCTCTCAACTTTTTAATCACTATTTCTGTATTACTGACCAATTCATTTTCTATAGGCGCTAAGATGCTAAGATATTATAGAAGATTGCTGCCTTCCCACATATTTGTAAATTGAACAGTTCACTAACAGTTCCTCTCTTAAGGGCCCTAATGAACAATACCCCGAAACTGGGCCTCAGGGTGTTTTCACTGTAAAATACATGTATCTTGACGTGCAAACATTTGAAGCCTATAATCTTTCCTCATAGTCTATCAATTGTCATTTTGTCTGTCTATCAATGTTGTCTATGGATTGTTTAGACTCTCGCTGCTAACTCTATGAAGTGCCACAATAAATTGAATAGTATTGTACTCTACGTCAAACAGCTTTCCACTTCTGTTACTCTGTAAACCTCTGAGATTAATGCGATCGGCCTGTGACTGTTTTGCCTCCCTAACTTGATTTATGAGGAACAACAGTTCAGGGTGGAAATTAGTCACATTACTATCAGCACCAAGGCAACTGTCTCAGCACTTTTGATAAAAGCAACAGCTGAAGTGAAATTCTGTTTCTGGAATACCATTCACACAACAACATTGGTTACATGAAGCAAGAGGAAAATGGGTTTGGCTGCTTGATAAAAATATGTATTCAATCCTACTCCAGATGTGGTAATACAGTTACAGTTCTTTAGATTATTTGTTGTGTGCATGAAATAAGTTCAAGCTAGAAGATCATATCATAAAAATGTAGCACATCTCTAGAAGAGACGAGGTTTTAGAATGCTGCATGATTAAATGCTATTACTTTCAGCAGCCTCTATCTCTGCTTACCCTTGACACTAACTGTTCCTCTCTTCCATATCAGGTCCAGAAGCTGCACAGGGCCCTGGGTAAACAGAGGAAGAGGAGGGCAGCACTGTGGAAGAAGACTCTTCACTCAACCATACCCTTGCAATAACCAGCACAGGTACTGGGACCAGGCATAGTTCAGAGGGTAGGTTAGATAGGTCTACACGGAGATGCACCCAGCACTAGTGTGCTGGAGCAAGGGCCGCGGGTGCAGACGACCCATGAAACAGCTTACTGGAAGGACAGCTCACATAGTAGCCCAGCTGCAGAGGTGACATCTTTGAGGGAACAGACTATAGAAGAAGATTGCATACACCAGCAACTTCAATGTGGACTGGGTTGCTAGCCAGTGAGCCTCTGCACACTGACACACAGTATGGAGGAGTCCAATTCCAACCTTTGTGGGTTCCTTGCACCGGCCAACGGAGCACTTGAATCAACCATGGAGCAAGTGGTTAGCTCCGTGAGCACAGAAGTTGGGTGTGGGGCACAGCAATGGAGCCTCTCCTGACAGCTTTGCTGGGAGCTCACATTGCTGCCAGTGGCACTATCGGAGAGACACATTCTGTTTCTCAAGATGGCAACATGCCTGCTACCCCTCTACTCTTAATCAATGCCTGTGTTGGTATTTTCGTTTATATTAATTCTCAGGATATTTCTAAGGGTCACTGGATAGCAGTCAGCAACAGGAACCCTATTCTGGAAGTATTCAGTCAATTATAATGTGTCCACCACCAGACTGGTTCAGATCAGCTACCTCAGCATTGAGTAAGAATTGAACCTGGGAGCGTCCTGGTCTGTATTACTTGGTATAATAGCCTACAGTAGCGTAATCCACTGAGCCATTAGAAAAGTTAACTAGAGACTTGTTTTTAAATAGCTTTCGGTTGAATACTTTGTGCATGATATAATATTTCACTGTCTATTAAAATGATATAAGTCATGAGGATATGCTGGGGAGTTGAAGATGAGCCAAACTATCAATGTCCTGTTGTGGTATTTATGCAGGTATATTATCACTGTTCAATCATACCATCAACATTATGAAGAAAATATGAAGAACATTATTTAGAAATGGTGATGGTTTCACCTCAGGCTTAGAGCTGTAACATGTGAGGTCTGACAGAAATCACAGGAATATTCTTAACTTATTGAAGCATATTCAAACGTGTCAAGAATCAGATGTGAAACATTGGCCAGTAACCAAGTGGAATACAGGACTGTACACAGCGATAACTGAGTTCATGAAGTTCTGGAACTTGAAATGTGAAGCATGTGCAGTATTTTGAGCTGCTCCTTTGGGTTTCATCACTGTCATTAAGGTAATGCGAACAGAAAACCAGTTAAACAAAGGGGTCCAATGAGGCCATAAGTCAAGACTAGGAAATTAGCCAATGAGCAAGGAGGAACAAGGATGTGGGCGAAGATGTTAAATTTCAGGCCAAAATTAAAACAGCTGTTTTTTATTAGTTGTACATGGACTATCCAATAATGTGAACATATAAGACTGTATTTTCGGCTCATTTGTGCCCCGTTTAGCGCCTGGGCGGGGCGCAAAACTATTATTTGGTTGCAAAATGAGATGTACAACATTTTGCGCCGGGGCGGAACTTTCGGCAGTGGTTTTGTGGCAGCGCTGAAACTTAGCGCCCGCCCAATGGTTTCAGTGTTTGGATGACATCAATCGTTGTGCAATGCTGTGCTAGCACCCCGGGCGGAACTTTCAAACATATCGCCCGACTTAGCGTCCGCCCGGGATCCCACTGGCAAAAAGCAGTCGCACCCAGGTCAGACCTAGGGAGCACCATCTTTAAAATGGAGGATAGATAAGTTTAATGCTATTTTGTAAGCATATAATAAAATTGTTCATGTTAATAAAAATGTAAATGCTGATTTTTTTTTCTGTAACTTAAAACCTGAGTATATCTTTGGCATTTGGAAGGAATAGGTAATCTCACTTTTGACCTTGCTTTAGTGACTAATGATATGTTGTTAAATTTTCTGTTCTGAGCAAACTTTTCCTTGTATTTATGGATCACTCTGTAAAATAGATTCATTGGCATTACTGGGCTATTTTCTTCTCTTCAAAGCCAATTATAATGGCTCACCACTGTCCTGGCTGAGATCAGCAAACTTCACGCAGGCAAGTGGGTTAAGCTGGGCACCTTTACGATCTGCAGACCCGATTTTAATGTTCCATTTTTTTCATCCAGTGAAAGTGAGTCGTCATAGGCAGTCCCTCGAAATGGAGGAAAACTTGCTTCCACTCTAAAAGTGAGTTCTCAGGTGGCTGTACAGTCCAATACGGGAATTACAGTCTCTGTCACAGGTGGGACAGACAGTTGTTGAAGGAAAGGGTGGGTGGGGAGTCTGGTTTGCCGCACGCTCCTTCCGCTGCCTGCACTTGATTTCTGCATGCTCTCGGCGACGAGACTCGAGGTGCTCAGCGCCCTCCCAGATGCTCTTCCTCCACTTAGGGCGGTCTTTGGCCAGGAACTTCCAGGTGTCGGTGGGGATGTTGCACTTAATCAAGGAGGCTTTGAGGGTGTCCTTGAAATGTTTCCTCTACCCACTTGGGGCTCGCTTGCCAAGTAGGAGTTCCGAGTAGAGCGCTTGCTTTGGGAGTCTTGTGTCGGGCATGCGGACAATGTGGCCCAATGAATTCCAAGTCATCGTCAACATCTTCACTGAGGCGTACGAAAGCATGGGCCTTAGACTAAACATCCGTAAGACAAAGGTCCTCCACCAACCTGACCCCGCCACACAGCACTGCCTCCCAGTCATCAAGATCCACGGCGCGGCCCTGGACAACGTGGACCATTTTCCATACCTTGGGAGCCTATTATTAGCAAGGGCAGACCATCAATGAAAGTGAGTGGAGGGGTAGGGAAAGCCAGGGCCAGGTGCAGCCTGTTCTCACTGATCATCCATACATGTGCAATTTCTCAAAGGTTCACTTAACCATCTGTCCTTGTCTTGGGACATAAGCCAATTATATAGTGGCCATTGATGTCTTGACTAATTCACTATCGGAAAGGATTGGGAGAAGAAGGCTGCATTTTTCATAGTGAAGTTTTATGTCAGTTTATAGATCATTGTAAAGGACATTTAAGGACATGTTAAAAGATGGGGGCTATACTATGTCAGCAATTATTCCTGGCTGCAATATATATGCGGCATCGAGCTGTAAGAAGGCTAATTAATGAGCATTTTGAACATAATCGAAGAGGTCGCAGATGTATGGGTAGGAGCCGTACCCCAAAGAGTTTACAGGGAACAGCGCTCATACCTCCAGCTCTCTGAGGTACAGTGCGTTAGAAGGCTGCGCTTCTGAAAAGAAATGCTGACAGAGATATGCCAGCTCATAAATGAAGACCTACAACCTACCAGGCAACAGGACTGCACTGCCCCGTCGAGGTGAAGGTGACTGGCGACACTTGCCTTCTATGCCTCCTGCTCCTTTCAGGTATCAGCAGGGGACATATGCTCCATCTCGCAGCATGCTACAGATTGCAGCATTCGCCAGGTGACTCATCATCATCATCATAGGCAGTCCCTCGGAATCGAGGAAGACTTGCTTCCACTCTTAGAGTGAGTCCTTAGGTGGCTGAACAGTCCAATACGAGAGCCACAGTCCCTGCCACAGGTGGGACAGACAGTCGTTGAGGGTAAGTGAGGGTGGGACAGGTTTGCCGCACATTCCTTCTGCCGCCTGCACTTGTTTTCTGCATGCACTCAGCGATGAGACTCGAGGCGCTCAACACCCTCCCGGATGCACTTCCTCCACTCAGGGTGGCCGTTGCCCAGGGACTCCCAGGTGTCGGTCGGGATGCCGCACTTTATCAGGGAGGGTTTGAAGATGTCCTTGTAACGTTTCCTTTGTCCATCCTTGGCTCGTTTGCCATGAAGGAGTTCCGAGTAGAGCGCTTGCTTTGGGAGTCTCGTGTCTGGCATGTGGACAATGTGGCTTGCCCAGCAGAACTGATCAAGTGTGGTCAGTGCTTCAATACTGGGGATGTTGGCCTGGTCGAGGATACTAACGTTGGTGCGTCTGTTCTCCCAGGGGATTTGTAGGATCTTGCGAAGGCATCGTTGATGGTATTTCTCCAGCGACTTGAGGTGTCTACTATACATGGTACATGTCTCTGAGCCATACAGGAGGGCGGGTATTACTACAGCCCTGTAGACCATGAGCTTGGTGGTAGATTTGAGGGCCTGGTCTTCGAACACTCTTTTCCTCATGCGGCCAAAGGCTGCACTGGCGCACTGAAGGCGGTGTTGAATCTCCTCATCAATGGCTGCTTTTATTGATAAGAGGCTCTCGAGGTATGGTAAATGGTCCACGTTGTCCAGGGCCGCGCCGTGGATCTTGATGACTGGGGGGCAGTGCTGTGCAGCGAGGTGAGTCTCCACCGCCAGGTGACTACTGCACTGAATGCACGCAGGATGGACTTCATAAACTTCCCAATGACCAAGGAGGCTCAGAATGAGAGGGCTGTAGGTTTTGGACGATTCAGAGTGCGATTGACAGTACGCACATCGCCCTGCGAGCATCTTTACATAATCCAGAGGTTTACCAAAACCGAAAGGGATTCCGCTCTATGAACATACAGATCATCTGCGATCATACTCAGTGCATTATGGCAGTCAACGCCCAATATTCAGGGAGCATCTATGATACTTTCATCTTGCGTGAGAGCACTGTCTCTGGCCTGCTCCAGCGTCAACCACAAGACCAGAGCTGGATGCTGGGGGACAAAGGTTATGGTCTCGCCACCTGGTTCATGACCCCGCCTCCAGAACCCTCAGACAGAAGCCAAGCATCGCTAAAATGAGAGCCATGCAGCCACATGAAACATCGGCGGACAGACAATTGGAGTGCTCAAGCAGCACTTCCAATGTCTGGACCACTCTGGAGGCTGCCTGCAATACTTCCCTCAGCAGGTCTCTGAGTTCATTGTTGTGTGCTGCATCCTCCACAACTTGGCCATCATGAGGGGATAGGAATTGCCAATGGGGATTGCAGAAGCACCTCAGGTGAGAGGGGGGGAGGAAGAGGAAGATGAGGACAAGGAAAAGGAACCAGGTGAGGAACCCATGCCACCACCACTACCACCCCCACTACAACCAGAGGGGAGGCATCGTGGAGATTTTGCCACTGCAAAAGACTTACATCAGCAGCTCATAAATGAATGCTTTGTTTGAGTAGTGAACGGCACGTTTGACCGTTGCCTGGCCATTCTATCTCACCATGTTAACTATTCCCCTCTTATTCAGCAAATGATACACTGCACAGGAATGGTTAAGGTAAACAATAGATTTTATTAAAATGTAAACTTTTAGAACTTTGTAAATGTTGAAACAAACTTTAATAAACATTGAGAACTTTTATAACTTAACATTAACATTATTTGAAAACTTTAAAAACTTTAATAAAATAACAAGAACAACACAACAACCCCTACTCCACCACCCCCCCTTACCCGTACCCCGAGCCCCCTCCCTCGGCTGCTCCCCCTACCCAAAGTGTCATCTGTTCATGCAGCAAGGTGGCCAGAGTCCTGCTGTATTGGGGGGAGAGACTTTGGAGATGCCGTGTGGGGATGAACTGGAGAAGCTCGGGGTTTGGAAGGCCTGACTTCTGATCGTCGCAAAGAGCTTCTCGATGCTTGTGGGAATCCTACCCAGGACATCAAGGAGCTGTCGGGTGAGCTGGACACTCTCCCTGGACAGCCCCACCATGTCCAGTTCCACGTCTGCCTGTTTGTCAGCAGACCGACTTTGCCGACTCACTCTCCGGAGAGACGGCATATGGGATTCGACCCCGGAACTGCGTTGCTGCACGCCACTAGTCCCAGGAGCCTCGGTTGTGTCAAAGCCCGAGAATGTGCGATCACCCTCGGAAGACATGTTTCTCGGTGCCAAAAGAGATGTGGAGTGCATCTGCTCCCCCCCCCCTTCCCCGCAGTCGGCTCCTCACTGCCCTCTTCCTCTTCCTCCTCCTACCGCCACCCCGCCCCCCCTCCACCAGCCCAACATGATGGCCTGATGTGGAGGGTTCATAAGAGGCATGCGGCACTTGTGACTCTTGATCTGGAAGTAGAAAGCAACAGATGAGTGGTTAGCAGCAGGGGAGGGGACAGGGTGACATGAGGAAGGTCACATAGCACAGGCTCATTTGAAGGACTGCCGCTACTCCATTATATCTAGCCCACAAACACTGCATCACATTGCCCCAACCCTACCCCACAGACACTGCATCACATTGCCCCTAGCCCAGGGAGTGTGCAGGACATACCCAACCTGAGACACCAATGAGACCTGCCAATTGCTCCTCCAGGCCGGTGAGTGGCAGGGTGTGAGCCGGCTCGCCGCCTGTCCGCCGCTGCTCTCGACGGTTAAGGGACTTCTTTGCCTGCAAAGATGAAAATGGGAATGGTTACCAGAGGGTCGATCTGCTGTTGTGGCACACACAGATAGCCACCAAAGCACTTATACCAAACTGTATGAATGTAATACAGTCCTCTGTTTAATGGCCTTGGAAGTTGCACATGGTTCATCAGGAGGACACCAAAGTGGGGAAACATCTTATCAGATCTCAGAAAACAATCTTAATAATGTGTAAAGATCATTCATGGCAAATAGGGTGCCAAACTACCTATGTGTCATGCATTTTAGGAGGCAACCCACAGAGAGCTGAGACCTAGTAACAGCTTCAGAACAAATAGTTTGTCAGATTTATAATTTCAGTAATGAAGGAGTGCATGAATGAAAATGGTACTCACTCTGACAACCCTGGTGAGATCGTTAAAATTTTTCGACGGGTCAGTGATTCGAGTAACAATGCTGGAGGCAGACACCTCCTCTGTGATTTCCCTCCATATGTTCTAAAAGATTGGTAGCAGGGGTCTACTTCCACCCCTCCTATGTAAGTCTGCCCATCTCCTCTCCACAGCACTAACTGTGGCCTCATTTGTCTCAGTGGTAAACCTCCTCGCCCACTGTATGTCCTTCTCCATGATGCTATGATCCTCCATAATCAAATTGAAAGTGAAATGGCTGATTCAGCCTTGGGTGTACTGCGCATGCACGTGGGCGTTCTCTGCCTGCATTAGCATTTGTGATCGGAACGCTGACCAGAAACATGGGAAGAAGGAAAAAAAAATTGTAAAAAATTGGCGCATGCGCAAAAGGGCCGTTTTTTTTGGGTGGGGGGGGGCGGAAGTTTCGGCTCCGGTGCACAAAATCTGTATTGCAACACTGGAGTTATCGCTAACGCTCGTCAGCAACTTTCATTTGGCGAAAGTTGCGCGCTCTGGCTAACCTGGCAGTAAAAAATTTTCTTGACGCAATTTGCGCCCGAAAACGGGCGTAATCGCAAAAACCCGGAAATCCAGCCCATAGAACCTTTCCAAAAGACTTGGTAGATTTCTGCTCCCATGGATAGCTTAATAGAAGCAATTTAAGGAGCAGATCTCCACATGATGGAAATTTGGGCCTTAATTGGACCTATGGGCTACGTTTTCATGCCATCCATGGGGCCTCACATGCAGGAGATGGCTTATCTGAAAATCATGGGTGCACTGCTGGTAATTTTCCATCCATTGATATCAATAGAATAAATCGTGCTGGCAGTGTACCCTACAATGTTTGGATAAACTACCGTTTGGGAGCAATGTCCCACAGGTGGCACAGGGTCTTGGAAATTTGCCTCTATATGGGCCCAATTTTGGCCATGACTTGAATCACTTTTTTTGGAATAAGTTGTTTTTTCTGGCGTAAGTTAAAAAATGCCATTTTCCCCCCAAAATTTGCTCCAGAGTAAGTCAGTTAGGTACGATTTTTTTTTGGTCAGTTTTTTTTTCAAAAGGGGGCGCTCCCAGACACTTATGCCAGTTTTGGCCATTTATGCCCCTTTGGCCAGCAAAAACTTACTCCAAATCAACTTAGGTCAGCGTCTGTGGCCAGCACTGAAAAACCTTGCGGGCAGTGAAGAAAAAGCAGCGCACAGTCGGCAGACATTAGGGCAGGGATAGGGGAGGGAAGGGAACTGGAGAGGACCTGAACAACCAAGCACCAAACATTGCAAGGAAAAGCTCAAACAATTAAAGTATTAACAAAAATGAAGTAAATCCTACTGGAGAAATGCGAGCTGTTGGCCGTGATGTCACCGGGGGCGGGGGTGGGGGGTGGGGGGTAGCTAGAGAGAGAGAGAGAGATGATGGTATATAAAACATTCTTTCTCTCCCCCCCTACCCCCACCAAAACACTCTTTCTCCATCCCCCCAAAGCTCTCCTCCTCCCTCCCCATACACTTTTTCTCCCCCCTCCCCCCCCCATACACTCTTTCTCTCCCCCCCGCCATGCACTGTTTCTCTCCCCCCCCACCCCCCGGCAAACTCTCCTCCTCCCCCCACCCCCCCAATCAAAACTCTCAAGCACACACAACCACTAAATAAAAAATAGAACTGAAGTCCTACCTCACCTGGGAACTCAGCAGGCCGGCCGGTGCGGGAGGCCACTTGGCCGGGGATAGGGGCTGCGAGCCTTGGGTCCTGCTCACAGCCCACAAGATGCGCTGGGAGGGCAGGAGCATGCGCACAGCCCTCACTGAGCATGCGCGCAGGTGTCGGCAGTGTTTTCTGTGCTGGCCTGTTGCTCCGCCCCCCCTTCAGGCTGCTCGCTGCGCCATGACTCCAGGGACTCCGAAGAGCGGCCAGGATGGGTCCCTTTTTTCTGGCGCCCGTTCCAGCGTGCAAAGTCGTCGCGCTTCAGGTCAGTGCGCCGAAAAAAGGGCTTGGGCAATGTTGGGCCCTTAGTTATTCAGTGAAGAAGTGGAAACCCTAAAGTTTGCCCTCGACATCCCCATGCTAGTTAACATTATAGAACAATTTTGAACTGATCAAAGAGATCACAGTTTAATGCCTTAAAGAGAAAATTAGCCTCTTGACCGTGATAAGAAAAAAAAAGATTGGAGATGTTAGGTCTGCTTTCTTTGGAACAGAGGAGGCTGAGGGGAGTCGAGATTGAGGTGTATAAAATTATGAGAGGCCTGGATAGAGTGGATAGGAAGGACCGGTTTCCTTTGGCAGAGGGGTCAACAACCAGAGGGCATTGATTTAAAGTAATTAGGGGGATGTTTAGAGGAGATATGAGGGGAAATTTCTCCACCCAGAGGGTGTTGATGTTCTGGAACTCACTGCCTGAAAGGGTGGTAGAGGCAGAAACCCTCACCACATTTTAAAAATACTTGGATGTGTACTTAAAGTGCCATAACCTACAGGTCTACGGACCAAGAGCTGGAAAATGGGATTTGGCTCGATAGCTCTTTGTCGGCCGGTGCGGATATGATGGGCTGAAATGGCCTCCTTTAGTGCTGTAAATTTCTATGATTCTATGATTCTAATGTGGAAGCCTTAGCCCTAGGATGGAAAAATCAAATAGAATAGCAAGTTTCACCAACGAAGAGTTCAATTTGATTGTGCAAGAGATAAGGGCCAAGAGGTAACATTGAGCATTGGCACACACCACAATCTATATGCATGAAAGCAAGCCTGAGAAGATGACAGCTGTTAATTAGATCCCAGCAAGGAGTCAAGAGCTACAGGAGGGAAGAAAACTGGCCAAGATTATGCACTGGAGGCAAATGTTACTCGTGTAAGGCTGAGATAGAGGCCTAAAATTCACCATAACTTCAAGAGTTAGCCAGAACAACCAGAAATTGGACCGAGACTCAGTTACACCAGCTCTTAGCCTAGTGGCAAAGGTTTCTGAGTGGTATGTTAGGAACAGACCTGCTCCAAACATGGCCATCAACGTAAGCGGGCGGAGGCTCCATGTGTCAGATTTCCGGTGTTCCGGGCCTGGTGTATAGTTGGCACTGGTACTGGCCAATTACCTCAACAAGTAAGTCTCAACCAGGAACCCAGGCTAGGATTGCAGCGTAGACTCTCAAAGGTTAAAGAGGAAGCATTATTCTTCCGGGAGAGACTCAACAGTCCCCCAACCAGGACTCTTCATTGGGTTTTCAGACCTCTTCGGCAGGACAGATGCTAAAGCAATGAAAATTGGATGACTTGCCCCGCCCCTGCCCCCACCCCACTCCCAATCCTGTGATCATTGCTGGGGTTAGCGGCGGAGGACATTGACACGTGTGCTGAGATGCTCTGCCCACTGATTTTCAGGGCCAATGTACTGATTTATAATCACCATCTTTGCTTGTGCCCCTTTATTACATTCATTTTTCAATAGGAATTGGGCAATAGTAAACTTACACAATGGGAATAACTGCTGGATTGACTAAAAGAAAATGCTTAGGTGACTTTTGCATCCTACAATTCAATCCTAACTTTATTTCTACGGGTTCCAACAATAACAACAACAACTTGTATTTATATAGTGCCTTTAAAACCTCCCAAGGCTTACCAAGTCATTTTGATGGGTAGAGGTGACCTGGGGCTAGAACCTCCACTTTTGTGCTTATCGCCCAAAAATAGGCGTTATTTCCGGCATGGGCATTAAAAAAGGGTTTTTAGATCGCCGGCTTCTCGCCCATTCTCAAAACACCTAGTTTCCATTTTTTGAAAATGGGTGTTACCGCGAGCGATATCAAATGGGTGGTAGCATTACATTTTTTTGACCTTCTGCCGTAAAGTGTGGCCCTCCTTAGCAACATCATGGCAATGCTCAATTCTCATGATTCAGGAGGTCAAGGGTCATCGTGACATGCGCAGAAGAGGAGAGAGAGAGAGAGAGGGAGCTTAGAGGCACTGAAAGCATATGTGGCTGTGGTGTGTGCTTTTCTGGCTATTGTGGGAGACACGATGGAGATTCACCAATAGCAAAAAGCCTACTAAGCACCAAGAATATAGTTGGCATCAAGTTTTTGTCCAACAAATAAGATATTACATGGAAGGGATGGAGGAGGCCCTGGAGCTGATAGGCAGGAACACCTAGAGGGCTCCCAGTGGTCCCCGAGCATGGCACTCCACCCCTAGGTTCCATACCACCACTCTGAACGACAGATGAGATCAAGGACTAAGAGCCTGCTTCTGCATCAGTGAATGTTCCCGCCTCAGCACCCCCCGCTCCCGTACCCATGCAACTACTGCATCTGCCTTCATTCCCCCAATGAGGCACCGCCTGAGGAGCTCCTCGACCAGGCGCCGTGGAGCACGGAGGGGAAGGGGTAGAGATGGGGAGAAGAAGGAGAAGGGGGAAGGAAACTGAGGTGCATGTGCGCAGGTGATGGCTGTGTTATATCTCCATCTGGGTGTATGCAATTTGTTGCAATGTATGAGGGCTGGGGACCACGCTCCTGCTTTGCCTTTGTATTCTGTGTTGTTGGACATGTTGAACATGTGATTTATGTCAATGGTGGAAAAAGTGGGGTGTGGGCGGGGGTTGGGTGTTATTGGCTGTAATACTTATGATTTCAGACCAATGTTGGTATTAAACTTTTGTTATTGAACATAACCTTGTTGCACATTGTCTCAGATAGCTGGACTGTTACACACTAGTGATTCCTTACCCTGAAAGGGTTAAATACAACTTAACATCAATCAACGTAAACTTTAACTGGCACCAAGGTGATGGGCACCATTGATATCTGAGCTGCACACACACAGCAGTGTGTCACTGTTGTCACTCACATCAGCGCTCTTTCAGGCAAATCTTTCCGATATCAGCTCCTCATGTAAGAGTGGGATTTAACAATTGCCAGCCATACCGCTGGCATTCGTTCCGGCTAGTTCCACTTTTTGTGGGCGTTTTTTTGAGCAAGCAATATTGTGGGCGATATGTGTGCGAGGTGGTGAAATTGACGATGGGCGATCTCCATGGCGGCTAGTTTGGGTAAATATGCTCTTTACGTCAAAAAACAGTGGGCGGGCATTATACATTATTTCAACGGTAAAATGGGCATTAAGTGACCGTTAACCATGCAAAAAGAGTGGAGGTTCTAGCCCCTGGTATCAGTCAGATCAATATTCACCTTGTCTTGAAAAATGTCTTTACTAGAAAATCAGATTGTCCTTAACCTCTAATTCCTCAACTACATCATCATTATCATCATAGGCAGTCACTCGGAGCCGAGGAGGACTTGCTTCCACATTAAAAATGAGTTCTCAGATGATGATAAGTCTGATGCGGGAACTACAGACAGACAGGTTGGACAGACAGTGGTTGAAAGGATGTTGGTTGAAGTGCCGATTTGTTGAAGTGTTTGGGTTGTCATGCGCTCCTTCCGCCGTTTGTACTTGGTCTCTGCTTGCTCCCAGCGAAGAGACTCGAGGTGTTCGGTGCCTTCCCGGATTATCCTCTTTCACTTTGAATGAACTTGCGCCAGGGATTCCCAGGCCTTGAGGGTGTCCTTGAAGAGTTTCCTCAGCCCGCCTGGGGCTTGTTTGCCGTGTCGGAGTTCCGAGTAGAGTGCTTGCTTTGGGAGTCTTGTATCGGGCATACGGACGATGTGGCCCATCCATCGGAGCTGATCGAGCGTTGTCAAAGCTTCGATGCTGAGAACACTGATGTTGGTGCACCTATCCTGCCAATGGATTTGCAGGATCTTTCGGAGGCAGCATTAGTGGTACTTCTCCAGTGCGTTGATGTGCCTGCTGTATATAGTCCATGTCTCAGAAGCATATATGAGGGCAGGTATCACTACTGCCCTGTAGACCATGAGGTTTGTGCCAGTTTTAAGGTTCTGGTCTTCAAACATTCTCTTCCTTATGTGACCAAAGGCTGCACTGGCACACTGAAGGCAGTGTTGGACCTCGTCACCGATGTCTGTCCTTGTTGATAGTAGGCTCCCAACATATGGAAAATGGTCCACGTTGTCATGGATTTTGATAATTGGGGGGCTGTGCTGTGTGGTGGAGACAGGTTGATAGAGCAGGTTCATGGATGTTTAGTGTAAGACCCATGCTCTCGTAGGCTACGTTGAACATGCTGACGATGGTTTGGAGTTTGTCCTCCGAGTGGGCGCAGATGCAAGCATCATCTGCATATTGTAATTCGATGACAGAGGTTGGAATGACCTTGGATCTGGACTGAAGGTGATGGAGGTTGAACATTTTCCCGTTTGTTCCATAGATCAGCTCCACTTCAGCGGGGAGCTTACTGACGGTGAGATGGAAGATCGAGAAGAGCATTGGTGCAATGACACAGCTTTGCTTCACCCCAGTTCGTACATGAATTGGGTCTGTGCTGAATCCGTTGGTCAGGATCACGGCTTGCATGAAGCAAGCGGAGGATGGTGGCAAATTTTTGAGAACAGCCGAATTTGAAGAGTAGTCTCCATAATCCCTCATGGTTGACAGCATCAAAGGCCTTTGTCAGGTCAAAAAACAGGTTGGTATTGTTCCCTGCATTTCTCTTGAACTTGTTGCGTGGTGAAGATCATGTCCATTGTGCCCCTTAGTGGGCGGAATCCGCATTGCGACTCTGGGAGGAGCTTTTCTGGACAGGGAGAAGGCGTTGAGGACGATTCTTGCGATACCTTTCCCTGTGGTTACCACAATCGGACTTATCCCCTTTCTTGAAAATGGTTACGATTACGGCATCTCTGAGATCTCCTGGCATGCTCTCCTCCTTCCAAATAAGTGGAATGACCTCACGTATTCGCGCCAATAGTGCTTCTCTGCCATCTTTTAATGCTTTGGCGGGGATTCTATCTGCTCTTGAATCCTTGTTGTTCATGCAGGGTTGGGGTTGTACTGAGGTGGTGGTGGGCAGCATGCTGTGGGATGGAGTTAAGTACACTCGAAAACAGAGTTTTGGTGAAGGAGATCTTCAAAGTGCTCCTTCCAGTGAGCACTGACTGCCTCTCTGTCCTTGATGAGAACTTCTCCGTTCTTCGACTGCAATGGGCAAGGACCTTGGGTGCTTGGGCCATAGGTGGTTTTTACTGCACTGAAGAATTCACACACGTCGTGGTTGTCAGCTAGTTGCTGGAGCTCCTGCGCTTTCTCCACCCACCATCTGTTCTTTAGTATTGTGTTCCTAACACAGATGAGGTTGCACATAGGGAGGTTAAAGTAACAGTGACCTGAGTCTTTAATAAGACACTCCAGAGTGAGGAACAGGCCTTAGGGGACGGCTTATATACAGTGCTCCCAAGGGATGCTGGGATCCCTTGGGAGTTCAGGGGATGAGCTCCTTGGTGGCGGAACATGGTAGTGCATGCTTTACAGATACACAACATCACTCCCCTGCAAAGTCAAAGTGAAAACTATTTACAAGGTGAGGCGGTCGGGAGCCTTTCTTTCCCTAGTGGACCGCCTCGGTACAAATGTCTATTCTGGTGTGTTGGCTGTGCTCTCACTGGGCTGGCATGTTGTTGGCCCTGCAGGGCTGCTAGGTGAGCCTGGCCTTGCTGGGCTGTTGGGCGTGATGGGTTCGATTTCCTGGTCCGGCGTGGTGTCATTGATCCTTTGGGTGTGTGTTGTGGGCTCAAAAAAGATGGTGTCTGGTGTGGGTTGTTCAGGGCAGTCAGTGAACCGCAGCTTTGTTTGGTCCAGATGCTTTCTGCAAATTTGTCCATTGTCTAGTTTGACGACAAACACCCTACTCCCTTCTTTAGCTATCACCGTGCCCTCGATCCACTTGGGACCATGTCCATAGTTTAGCACATACACAGGGTCATTCAGATCAATTTCCCGTGACACAGTGGCGCGACCATCGTTTACATTTTGTTGCTGCCGCCTGCTCTCTACCTGATCATGCAGGTTAGGCTGACCAGCGAGAGTCTGGTTTTAAGTGTCCTTTTCATGAGTAGCTCAGCCGGGGGCACCCCTGTGAGCGAGTGGGGTCTCGTGCGGTAGCTGAGCAGTACTTTGGACAGGCAGGTTTGGAGTGAGCCTCCTGTGACTCGTTTAAAGCTCTGTTTGATGGTTTGTACTGCCCGCTCTGCCTGCCCATTGGAGGCTGGTTTAAACGGGGCTGAGGTGATATGTTTGATCCCATTGCGGGTCATGAGTTCTTTAAATTCGGCACTGGTGAAACATGGCCCATTGTCACTGGCCAGTATGTCAGGCAGGCCATGGGTGGCAAACATGACCCTCAGGCTTTCAATGGTGGCGGTAGCAGTGCTTCCCGACATTATTTCACATTCAATCCATTTTGAAAAAGCATCCACCACCACCAGCAACATTTTACCGAGAAACGGGCCCGCATAGGTGACATGGATCCTCGACCATGGTCTGGAGGGCTAGGACCACAAACTTAATGGTGCCTGCCTCTCTGGGCGCGTTGCTCAACTGAGCACACATGCTGCATTGCCGTACACAGGAGCCGGTCAGAGTCAGAGCCGATACCGGGTCACCACACGTGGGATCTGGCTATCGCTTTCATCATTACTATACCCGGGATGTGCTGTGGAGATCCGAGATGAACATCTCACTGCCCTTTTTTGGTAGCACTACGCGGTTACCCCACAACAGGCAGTCTGCCTGAATGGACAGCTCGTCCTTTCGCCGCTGGAACGGCTTGATTAGCTCTTGCATTTCAACGGGGATGCTGGCCCAGCTCCCATGCAGTATACAGTTTTTTACGAGGGACAGCAGAGGATCTTGGCTGGTCCAAGTCCTAATCTGGCGGGCCGTGACAGGTGATTTATCATTTTCAAACGCTTCCATGACCATCAACAAGTCTGCGGACTGCGCCACCATCAACAAGTTTGCAGGCTGCGCCATTTCCACCCCCGTAGTGGGCAATGATAGCCGACTGAGAGCATCCGCACAGTTCTCGGTGCCTGGCCTGTGGCGGATGGTATAGCTATATGCTGATAGCACGAATGCCCACCTTTTTATGCGAGCTGAGGCATTAGTATTTATCCCCTTATTTTCAGCGAACAGGGATGTGAGGGGCTTGTGATCGGTTTCCAGCTCAAATTTGAGGCCAAACAGGTACTGATGCATTTTCATCACCCTGAACACACACGCTAATGCCTCTTTCTCAATCATGCTGTAGACGCTCTCGGCCTTAGACAAGCTCCTGGAAGCATAGGTGACAGGTTGCAACTTCCCCACAACGTTAGCTTGTTGTAATACACACCCGACTCCATACGACGACGCGTCACATGCTAGCACAAGTCTTTTACACGGGTTATACAATACAAGCAGCCTGTTGGAGCATAAAATGTTTCTGGCTTTTTCAAAAGCAATTACTTGTTTTTTTCCACATACCCAGTTCTCACCTTTATACAATAACACATGTAGGGGCTCTAAGAGGGTGCTTAACCCCGGTAGGAAGTTACCAAAATAGTTGAGAAGTCCCAGGAACGATCGCAGCTCCGTTACGTTCTGTGGCCTGGGCATGTTCCTGATAGCTCCTGTCTTGGCGTCTGTGGGCCGAATGCCGTCCGCCGCGATCTTTCTCCCCAAAAACTCCACTTCTGTTACCCTGAAGACGCATTTCGACCTCTTCAGCCGCAGCCCTACGCGGTCCATTCGCTGGAGGACCTCCTCTAGGTTTTGTAGGTGCTCGACGGTGTCCCGACCCATGACCGATATGTCGTCCTGAAAGACCACCGTGTGTGGTACCGACTTGAGTACGCTCTCCATGTTTCTCTGGAAGATCGCTGCAGCCGACTGAATTCCAACCGACATCTGTTGTAGACGAACAGTCCCTTGTGCGTGTTGATGCAGGTAAGGCCCTTCGAAGACTCCTCCAGTTCCTGCGTCATGTACGCCAAAGTCAGGTCGAGCTTGGTGAATGCCTTGCCTCCTGCCAGCGTCGCAAATAGGTCGTCTGCCATAGGTAGCGGGTATTGGTCCTGTAGCGAGAAACGATTAATAGTTACTTAATAATCATCGCAAATCCTGACCGTGCCATCACTTTTGAGTACTGGAACAATCGGGCTGGCCCACTCGCTGAATTCCACTGAGGAGATGATGCCCTCGCGTTACAGCCTGTCCAGCTCGATTTCCACTCTCTCCCTCATCATGTGAGGTACCGCTCGCGCCTCGTGGTGAATGGGTCGTGCCTCTGGGACCAAGTGGATCCGCACCTTCGCCCCGGAAAAGTTTCCAATGCCTGGCTCAAAAAGGGAAGGAAATTTGTTAAGAACCTGGGTACATGAGGCTTCATCGACATGTGATAGCGTTCGGATGTCATCCCAGTTCCAGCAGATTTTGTCCAGCCAGCTCCTTCCAAGCAGTGTGGGGCCATCGCCCGGGACAATCCAGAGTGGCAATTCATGCACCGTGCCCTCGTAGGTGACCTTGACCATGGCGCTGCCCAGGACAGTGATAAGCTCTTTGATGTACATTCTCAGTTTCGTGTGGATGGGGCTCAGGGCTGGTCTGAGTGCCTTGTTGCACCACAGTCTCTCAAACATCTTTTTACTCATAATGGATTGGCTAGCGCCAGTGTCCAGTTCCATGGCTACGGGTAAGCCATTCAATTTTACGTTTAGCATTATAGGTGGACATTTCGTCAAAAATGTGTGCACCCCGTGTACTTCAGTATCTGCCTCCTCGCTCTGAGGCTCAAAATTGCTTTGATCCACCATGGACTGATCTTTCTCTGCCATGTGGTGGTTAGCAGGTTTTGCAGAGCTTGCAGCTCGTTTGCTAGCTCGTTGGAGGTGCCCCATTGTTCCACAGCTCTTGCAAACATACCCTTTGCAGCACGAATAGGCTGAATGGAAGCCTCCACAATGCCAACAAGGTGTGAATTGCCTAGGTAATTTGGGTCACCTGAGGCCTGCTGGCAGTTGCAGACTTATAGTTTCTGCTCTGTACATTTCTGCTCGCAAACACAGTTCCAGTTAATTTATGAACATTGCTTGCACTTGTGCGCTGAGAGATTTGTTTGGTATTATCATTGGTGGACATAAACGCCTGTACTATCGCAATGGCCTTACTGAGGGTCGGTGTCTCTACAGTCAAAAGTTTTTGTAGGATGGTCTCGTGGCCAATGCCCAGTACAAAAAAGTCTCTGAGCATTTGCTCCAGGTAGCCATCAAACTCACATTGTCCTGCAAGTCGCCTTAGCTTGGCGACGTAGCTCGCCACTTCCTGGCCTTCAGATCGCTGGCACATGTCGAACCGATGCCTCGCCATCAGCACGCTCTCCCTCGGGTTAAGATGCTCTCGAACCAGTGTACACAGCTTCTCATACGACTTATCTGTGGGTTTCACCAGAGCCAGAAGATTCTTCATGAGGCTATAGGTCGGTGCCCCGCAGACTGTGAGGAGGACCACTTTCTTTTTAGCAGCGCTTCCTTCTCCGGCCAGCTCATTGGCTTCAAAGTACTGGTCTAGCCGTTCGACATAGGCTTCCCAGCCCTCACCCTCCGAAAACGTCTCCAGGATGCCCACAGTTTGCTGCATCTTTGTGTTGGATTCGTATTCTCGTCGCCAGTTATTGTGTTCCTAACACAGATGAGGCTGCACACAGGGAGGTTAAAGTAATAGTGACCTCAGTCTTTAATAAGATACTCCAGAGTGAGTAATAAGCCTTCGGGGCTGGCTTATATACAGTGCTCCCAAGGGATGCTGGGATCCCTTGGGACTTCAGGGGATGAGCTCCCTGGTGGTGGAACATGGGAGTTCATGCTTTACAGATACACAACATTTAGGTAATGAGATTTTTGTTGGACCTCGGTCTGTAGATCTGTTTTCTTGCACTCCAGTTGTCTTGCTGTTTCCAATTCAAGAATGCCTTGCGCTTGCAACTTATTAACTCCTGGATCTCCTGCTCATTCTCGTCAATCAGTCTTGGTGTTTCCTGGTTGAGTGGCCTTCAGGTCAGACCAAGCACCATGAGCACCCTGTGTCTCTGGTTCACTTCGACTCACCAGGTTGGTAGTGAGGCGCTGGCTGAATAGTGCTTTCTTACCATGGTCTCTGAGTACTCCAACGTTGATTTTCCTGCCACATTGTTTCTGTTGCCGCCGCTGTTTTTGGGCAACATTGATGGACATCACCGAGCAGATTAGGCGGTGGTCCATCCAGCAGTCGTCAGCTTCTGCCATGGCACAGGTGATGTGCACGTCCTTGCGGTCCCTTGCTCAGATGATGACATAGTTTAGCAGATGCCAGTGCTTGGATTGAGGATGTTGCGATGAAGACTTGTATTTGTCTTTCTAATGGAACAAGGTGTTGGTTATGACAAGGCCATGTTCTAAGCATTTCGTCAGCTACAACTACACTGATAGCTGCCATCAGAGAAACTTCAGTGTTGCTGTGTGAAGGTTCTATCCCTTTAGCACAGCACTGAGGTCAACAGGTCCATTAAATATGCGGAATCATGGCCTGCCTAATTGGATCAATCCCATGGTTAATAAGATTAACTAGGGTTCTTCTGAAAGCTTCAGTCACCCATTCCTGATAGCATTAGAAACTTGTTGGGGCAGAATTTCCGGCTATTGCACTTGGGCATACTGGACCACAGGGATGGGGTTTCCAATGCTCCAGGTTTGTCCTGGAGTCTCCAGGAATTACATTTTAACCTCTTGAGGCTAGAACCTACACTTTTGCGCTTGTCGGGCGTGGGCGTTAAAAAAGGCTTTTCAGATCGCCAGCTTCTCACCCATTCTCAAAATTCCTAGTTTCCATTTTTGAAAATGGGCGTTACCGCGAGCGATATCAAATGGGCGGTAGCATTACATTTTTTTTGACCTCCTGCCGTAAAGTGTCGCCGTCCTTAGCAACGGCATGGCAGCGCTCAAATCCCGCAATTCAAGATGTCAAGGGTCATCATGATATGTGCAGAAGAGAAGACAGAGAGAGAGGGAGCTCAGAGGGACTGAAAGCGTGTGTGGCTGTGGTGTGTGCTTGTCTGGCTGTTGTGGGAGGCATGAGGGAGATTCACCAGCAGCAAAAAGCCTACTAAGCACCAAGAACATAGTTGGCACCGAGTTTTTGTCCAACAAATAAGATATAACATGGAAGGAATGGTGGAGGCCCTGGAGCTAGTAGCCAGGAACACTGGTGGCAGAGGGCTCCCAAGGTGCTGCACCACCATTGCCAACCACACGAGAGCCAGCAGCAACATCTTGCTTCTGGCTCAGAGCACATTCCCACCTCAGGACCGTCCTTTCCCATATCCGTCCAAGCAGCGTTTCGGCCATCACCCCCCCCCGCCCCCCAATGAAGCATCGCCTGAGAACCTCCTCGGCCAGGCCGCTTGGAGTCAGGATGGGAAGGGGAAGGGGTAGAGGTGGGGAAGAGAAGTGGTGGGGGGGGGGAGGGGCGTGGGGGACGTGTGGAAGGGTTGGTTTTTACAGAAATACTGATGATTTCAGACTAATGTTCGGTTTAAATGTTTTTTATTTAACAAAACCTTGTCGCGCATTGGCTCAGATAGCTGCATCATTACACGTTGGCGATTCCTTAACATCAAAGGGTATAATTAAACTTTACTTCAATCAATTTAAACTTTAACTGTCACCAAGGCAATGCCCACCATTGATGTATGACCTGCACACCCAGCAGTGTGTCAGCCTTGTAAATAACATCAATGTTCTTTCAGGCAAATCGATCATTGATGAGCTCCTGACATAAGGCTCTTGCAGCTATCATGCCACCATGGGCCCTTTCATGCAGTCGATGCGGGAGCGGGGGCATGGCTTCAGTGTCAGCCTGATTGTCTCGGCCGATGTCAGCATCTGTCTCCTCATCCTCCTCTTCCTCTATCTGGTGAGGCGGACTGTCAGACTCATCAGACAATTCTTCTCCTCTCTTGATAGCCAAGTTGTGTAGCATGGAGCACACCACCACAAATTTAGCTACCTGCTCGGGATGGTATTGGAGCTCGACTCCTGAGTGGTCCATGCATCTAAAGAGCTGCTTCAGCACTCCAATGGTTTTCTCCACGATATTGCGAGTTGCTCTGTAGCTCTCATTGTATCCCCTCTTGGCTTCGGTGTGGGTGTCATGCAGGGGGGTCATCAGCCAGGTGGCGAGGCTATATCCATTGTTACCAAGCATCCAGCATTGACCTTGTGGCTCACTGTTAAACAAATCAGAGACAGTGCTCTCACACAGTATGTGAGCATCATGGATGCTGCCCGGAAATTGAGCATTCACTGCCAGTATAATTTGCTGGTGGTCGACAACCAGTTGGACATTCAGGAAGTGGAATCCCTTGAGATTCCTGAAAAACTCAGCATCCTGAAAAGGTGCCCACATCGTGATGTGCGTACAGTCCATTGCTCCCTGCACCTTGGTGAAGTTTGCAATTCTGGAGAATCCTAGAGCCCTCTCACTCTGTGCCTCCCTGGTCATAGGGAAGCTGATCAAGTCCCTCCTGCATGCGTACAGAGCTTCAGTGGCCTGTCTAATGCAGCGATGTGTGGCATGCGAAGAAAGTCCGCAAATGTCGCCAGCTGTGACCTGAAAAGAACCCGAGGCATAGAACGACAGTGCCGCGGTGACTTTGACCTCGACAGACAGTGCAGTACTGATGGTGCTGGCAGGCTGCAGATCTGCCCGTATCAGCTGGCAGACCTCAATGATAACCTCTTTGTGGAAGCGCAGTCTCCGAAGGCAGGCAAGTCGAGGTAAGAATGCTTCTTCTTCTACTTGCGGGGGGTGTAATGTCTGGTCCTCCTCATCTGTCTGTCACGTCTTACGTCGGGCACATAATGCAGTGGAGCGTTCCTTCGGCGATGTCGAGTCTGCAGCGTGTAATTGGTCTTCAAGAGAGGGTGAGAAAGGACAGGCCCCATTGCAGTAGCTCTCTGTTTTCCACCGATTGGTCACAAACAAGGAATGTCCCGACGAAGACACCTCTTCAATTCCAATCAGTCACAGTATGATCAAGACTTGCAGATTACATCTCAACTCTGCTGAGGTTGAAGCACAGCAGCCTTTTAAAGGACACGACATGTGATCTAGAACATGGCGTCCATAACGCCGTGATTAGTTCCGGTTAGTTCCACTTTTTCTGGCCCTTTTTTTGGGCGACGATATTGTGGGCGATATGTGTGCGAGGTGGTTAAATTGACGCTGGGCAATCTCATGGCTGCTAGTTTCGCTAAATATGCTCTTTATGACAAAAAAAAGTGGCCGGGCGTTAATATTGAATCTTGGTGTTAAATCCGTGTGGAAAGTAACGCTGGGCAGTATTATGGGTGTTGAATTCGCCCATTCTGATGATTCTGCCCAAAAAAAGTGGGCAGGCGGTAATATTTATTCACGGCGTTATGCACATGGGGAAAGTAACGCTCAGTGATAAGTTTTTGAAAAATGCCCGTCAGTTTCCATTTTGTGCCAAAATGGCCGATATATGGGTATTAAAGGGAAATCATGCTTGACAAATCTTCTGGAATTTTTTGAGGATGTTTCCAGTAGAGTGGACAAGGGAGAACCAGTTGATGTGGTATATTTGGACTTTCAGAAGGCTTTCGACAAAATCCCACACAAGAGATTAATGTGCAAAGTTAAAGCACATGGGATTGGGGGTAGTGTACTGACATGGATTGAGAACTGGTTGTCAGACAGGAAGCAAAGAGTAGGAGTAAATGGGTACTTTTCAGAATGGCAGGCAGTGACTAGTGGAGTACCGCAAGGTTCTGTGCTGGGGCCCCAGCTGTTTACACTATACATTAATGATTTAGACGAGGGGATTAAATGTAGAATCTCCAAATTTGCGGATGACACTAAGTTGGGTGGCAGTGTGAGTTGTGAGGAGGATGCTATGAGGCTGCAGAGTGACTTGGATAGGTTAGGTGAGTGGGCAAATGCATGGCAGATGAAGTATAATGTGGATAAATGTGAGGTTATCCACTTTGGTGGTAAAAACAGAGAGACAGACTATTATCTGAATGGTGACAGATTAGGAAAAGGGGAGGTGCAACGAGACCTGGGTGTCATGGTACATCAGTCATTGAAGGTTGGCATGCAGGTACAGCAGGCGGTTAAGAAAGCAAATGGCATGTTGGCCTTCATAGCGAGGGGCTTTGAGTACAGGGGCAGGGAGATGTTGCTACAGTTGTACAGGGCCTTGGTGAGGCCACACCTGGAGTATTGTGTACAGTTTTGGTCTCCTAACTTGAGGAAGGACATTCTTGCTATTGAGGGAGTGCAGCGAAGGTTCACCAGACTGATTACCGGGATGGCGGGACTGACCTATCAAGAAAGACTGGATCAACTGGGCTTGTATTCACTGGAGTTCAGAAGAATGAGAGGAGACCTCATAGAAACATATAAAATTCTGACGGGATTGAACAGGTTTGATGCAAGAAGAATGTTCCCAATGTTGGGGAAGTCCAGAACCAGGGGTCACAGTCTTAGGATAAGGGGTAAGCCATTTAGGACCGAGATGAGGAGAAACTTCTTCACCCAGAGAGTGGTGAACCTGTGGAATTCTCTACCACAGAAAGTTGTTGAGGCCAATTCACTAAATATATTCAAAAGGGAGTTAGATGAAGTCCTTACTACTAGGGGGATTAAGGGGTATGGCGAGAAAGCAGGAAGGGGGTACTGAAGTTGCATGTTCAGCCATGAACTCATTGAATGGTGGTGCAGGCTAGAAGGGACGAATAGCCTACTCCTGCACCTATTTTCTATGTTTCTATGTTTCTATTATACATAATTTCAGCGGTAAAATGGCCGTTAAGTGGGCGTTAAACATACAAAAAAAGTGGAGGTTCTAGCCCATGGACTCTGCTGCAAGCTACCCATGTCAACAATCATTTTGCCATAAAGTTTCTTTGAAACTTTTGTTGATTAGATATAAAAAATACTGGAGATCGGAGAAAGGTTGTTTGACACGGTGAAGCAGTTGGAGTTGGAATGTGATGAAAGCTCCAACAATTTGTGGCTCAGTGGGTAGTACCCTTGTCTCTGAGTCAGAAAGTCCCACTGCAGAAACTTGAGCACATAAATCTAGGCTGACACTCCAGTGCAGTGCTGAGGGAGTGCTGCACTGTCAGAAGTGCTGTATTTCGGATGAGACGTTAACCCGAGGCACCCTCTCCTTTCTCAGGTGGACGTAAAAGATCCCATGCACTACTTTGAGAAAGAGCAGGGGAGTTATCCCCAGTGTCCTGGCCAATATTTATCCTGCAATCAACATAACAAAAACAGATTTTCTGGTCAATAGCACATTGCTCTTTGTGGGAGCTTGCTGTGCACAAATTGGGTGCTGCGTTTCCCACATTACAACAGTGACTACACTCCAAAAGTACTTCATTGGCTGTAAAGAGCTTGAAGATATCCGGTGGTCATGAAAGGTGCTTTATAAATGCAAATCTTTCTTTTCTTTTCAATATGTTCAACCAGAGCTGGCAACCTTACACCAGCAGACAGAGGAAAATTGGGCGGGAGGATCGTCCATCCACAGTGGGGCCCATCTGATTGTCCACTGTGCCCAGATAATCCAATATGCCCAAGCACAGTATTAAGAAAATCTAGCCCATAATCGTCACATTCAACAGGCAAATATATTGTCTAATTATGCTCACCAACTTCCAGGTGTTGCTTACTTTCAAAAAAATTTCCAACATGTAGAATTCCATTACCTTAATGTAGACACATCACTGCGTAATTGAAGTGGTCACATTAAAGTACTTTTATTGGCAGCAGGGATCGCTACCAAATCTTTACTGCTTTGCCTCTCCCTGAGTGACTCCATGCTAAACTATGACTGGTTCTACCCACTCTCAAATTTGTAACAACCTAAGCAAACATCAACAAACAGGAATGCTCTTGTTATAGGTTTAGTCATGATGGAGATATTTCAAGACTAGAGGATAACAGATCACAGATCTCAATTACAAATCACTATTTGTTCAAACCGCAGAACTCATTAAGACCAGTAAATCATTATTTTTACTTTCTTTAATAACCATGAATTAAGCAGTTACTCTGAACAGCCCCATTAGTACTTGAGAAATGCGTGAAGCTTTGAAACCATAGTGGTTTGACACCTCCTGTCAGGACTGAGCTTGTTCAAAGATTTATTGTGGCTTCGATTTTCTGTGGAATGGGGTTGGAAGTGAAAAATATTTTCTGCTGGGAGTCACTGAGGCTGCTCTACTCTCTGGCTTCCAATAGAGCAACATGCAACACTTTCCTCCGAAATGTAGGAAAGGGATGAGCGGCGCTGTTAGGTTTATAAAAAAATGCCTATACAAACTTAAAAGCAAACTTCAATCAATAGTCTGACTTGAATTATTAGAGGAAGCGCTTTCTGTTTTGAAACTCCTTTAGAAGAGAGCTGTAAACCAAACAGTTCTACAGTCCTTGAGACAGTTGGGGCTATGTTCTCAAAACAAAGAGGTCCTGAGACTCGCTCTTACAAAAACTTTATAAATGAATCACTGACATGATAAATAAATATGCAGTTAATAAATGTAAGAGCACTTTCCCCAATGAGGCATTCCCCAGCAAGGAACAATGCTTGCAGGGAGCACTGATTGTCAAATTCGGGCCCACAGTGCCTGATTTTCCATCCAATGGGCAGAATATCAGGGGCTGCAGGCCCACAACTTCACAACTCTTTGAGTGCTATTTTTTGTGGCGAGCATCCAACCATGAAATCAGCCCCATAAAGCATAGACATGGAAACTGGGGTTTGCAGATTCTAGTAAGTCCACAACGGGATCTCTAGGGATCAGTAAGGTCATCAGATTTCTTCCAGAAATAGCATCAGAGAAACCTAAAGAAAAATTGCTAAACCCAGAGCGAAGTGCTACCATCTGTAAAACACATCTTTTCCATTCAGCTTCTTTAACAGTTGACGGCACATCTCACTGGGCTTGGGATTCTGCAGAGAAATGATCCACCTTTCTGCTTGGCTTTTGGCAGCCACCTACTGCTGAAGCCCAGACTCAAGTTCAATCTGTGGCAAAGGAAATTTGGGGATCATGGATGATTGGGTCCCATTCCCAGCCCCAAATTTGCCCACACGCCAAACCGAAAGAAGCTGTCAGCAAAGCCTATAAAGTGGGATATGGAAGTGTGGTTGTTATGATACTGGATTAGCAACCCAGAGGTCATGAGTTTAAATCCAACCGTCGCATGTTATGAAACCATATTTAATAAATCTGTTAATTTGTGGACCAGCACCAGAAAAATGTCTATTTGGAAGCTATCAGATTGTTGTAAAAAGCCAACTGGATAATTGTCTTTCAGGGAAGCAAATCTGCCACCCCTATCTGATCTGGCCTACATGACTCTAGCTCACGTCATGCAGTTAACTCAATGCTCCCTTACATGGATTAGTAAGTCAGTCAGCTGTACAAACACTCACGGGAAGAAGGTTGCCACCAAATTCTTGGGGTAACATAAGAACATAAGAACATAAGAATTAGGAACAGGAGTAGGCCATCTAGCCCCTCGAGCCTGCTCCGCCATTCAATAAGATCATGGCTGATCTGGCCGTGGACTCAGCTCCACTTACCCGCCCGCTCCTCGTAACCCTTAATTCCCTTATTGCTTAAAAATCTATCTATCTTTGACTTGAAAACATTCAATGAGCTAGCCTCAACTGCTTCCTTGGGCAGAGAATTCCACAGATTCACAACCCTCTGGGAGAAGAAATTCCTTCTCAACTCGGTTTTAAATTGGCTCCCCCATATTTTGAGGCTGTGCCCCCTAGTTCTAGTCTCCCCGACCAGTGGAAACAACTTCTCCGCCTCTATCTTGTCTATACCTTTCATTATTTTAAATGTTTCTATAAGATCACCCCTCATCCTTCTGAACTCCAACGAGTAAAGACCCAGTCTACTCAATCTATCATCATAAGGTAACCCCCTCATCTCCGGAATCAGCCTAGTGAATCGTCTCTGTACCCCCTCCAAAGCCAGTATATCCTTCCTTAAGTAAGGTGACCAAAACTGCACGCAGTACTCCAGGTGCAGCCTTACCAATACCCGATACAGTTGCAGCAGGACCTCCCTGCTTTTGTACTCCATCCCTCTCGCAATGAAGGCCAACATTCCATTCGCCTTCCTGATTACCTGCTGCACCTGCAAACTAACTTTTTGGGATTCATGCACAAGGACCCCCAGGTCCCTCTGCACCGCAGCATGTTGTAATTTCGCCCCATTCAAATAATATTCCCTTTTACTGTTTTTTTTTCCCCAAGGTGGATGACCTCACACTTTCCGACATTGTATTCCATCTGCCAAACCTTAGCCCATTCGCTTAACCTATCTAAATCTCTTTGCATCCTCTCTGTGTCCTCTACACAACCCGCTTTCCCACTAATCTTTGTGTCATCTGCAAACTTTGTTACACTACATTCTGTCCTCTCTTCCAGGTCATCTATGTATATTGTAAACAGTTGGGGTCCCAGCACCGATCCCTGTGGCACACCACTAACCACCGATTTCCAACCCGAAAAGGACCCATTTATCCCGACTCTCTGCTTTCTGTTCGGCAGCCAATTTTCTATCCATGCTAATACATTTCCTCTGATTCCGCGTATCTCTATCTTCTGCAGTAACCTTTTGTGTGGCAGTGTGAGCTGCGAGGAGGATGCTATGAGGCTGCAGAGTGACTTGGATAGGTTAGGTGAGTGGGCAAATGCATGGCAGATGAAGTATAATGTGGATAAATGTGAGCTTATCCACTTTGGTGGTAAAAACAGAGAGACAGACTATTATCTGAATGGTGACAGATTAGGAAAAGGGGAGGTGCAACGAGACCTGGGTGTCATGGTATATCAGTCATTGAAGGTTGGCATGCAGGTACAGCAGCGGTTAAGAAAGCAAATGGCATGTTGGCTTTCATAGCGAGGGGATTTGAGTACAGGGGCAGGGAGATGTTGCTACAGTTGTACAGGGCCTTGGTGAGGCCACACCTGGAGTATTGTGTACAGTTTTGGTCTCCTAACTTGAGGAAGGACATTCTTGCTATTGAGGGAGTGCAGCGTAGGTTCACCAGACTGATTCCCGGGATGGCGGGACTGATCTATCAAGAAAGATTGGATCAACTGGGCTTGTATTCACTGGAGTTCAGAAGAATGAGAGGGGACCTCATGGAAACGTTTAAAATTCTGATGGGTTCAGACAGGTTAGATGCAGGAAGAATATTCCCAATGTTGGGGAAGTCCAGAACCAGGGGTCACGGTCTAAGGATAAGGGGTAAGCCATTTAGGACCGAGATGAGGAGAAACTTCTTCACCCAGAGAGTGGTGAACCTGTGGAATTCTCTACCACAGAAAGTTGTTGAGGCCAATTCACTAAATATATTCAAGAAGGAGTTAGATGAAGTCCTTACTGTGAGGGGGATCAAAGGGTATGGCGAGAAAGCAGGAATGGGGTACTGAAGTTGCATGTTCAGCCATGAACTCATTGAATGGCGGTGCAGGCTCGAAGGGCCGAATGGCCTACTCCTGCACCTATTTTCTATGTTTCTATGTTTCTATGTGTGGCACCTTATCGAATGCCTTTTGGAAATCTAAATACACCACATCCATCGGTACACCTCTATCCACCATGCTCGTTATATCCTCAAAGAATTCCAGTAAATTAGTTAAACATGATTTCCCCTTCATGAATCCATGCTGCGTCTGCTTGATTGCACTATTCCTATCTAGATGTCCTGCTATTTCTTCCTTAATGATAGTTTCAAGCATTTTCCCCACTACAGATGTTAAACTAACCGGCCTATAGTTACCTGCCTTTTGTCTGCCCCCTTTTTTAAACAGAGGCGTTACATTAGTTGCTTTGCAATCCGCTGGTACCTCCCCAGAGTCCAGAGAATTTTGATAGATTATAACGAATGCATCTGCTATAACTTCCGCCATCTCTTTTAATACCCTGGGATGCATTTCATCAGGACCAGGGGACTTGTCTACCTTGAGTCCCATTAGCCTGTCCAGCACTACCCCCCTCGTGATAGTGATTGTCTCAAGGTCCTCCTTTCCCACATTCCTGTGACCAGCAATTTTTGGCATGGTTTTTGTGTCTTCCACTGTGAAGACCGAAGCAAAATAATTCTTTAAAGTCTCAGCCATTTCCACATTTCCCATTATTAAATCCCCCTTCTCATCTTCTAAGGGACCAACATTTACTTTCGTCACTCTTTTCCATTTTATATATCTGTAAAAGCTTTTACTATCTGTTTTTATGTTTTGCGCAAGTTTACCTTCGTAATCTATCTTTCCTTTCTTTATTGCTTTTTTAGTCATTCTTTGCTGTTGTTTAAAATTTTCCCAATCTTCTAGTTTCTCACTAACCTTCGCCACCTTATACGCATTGGTCTTTGATTTGATACTCTCCTTTATTTCCTTGGTTATCCACGGCTGGTTATCCCTTCTCTTACCACCCTTCTTTTTCACTGGAATATATTTTTGTTGAGCACTATGAAAGAGCTCCTTAAAAGTCCTCCACTGTTCCTCAATTGTGCCACCGTTTAGTCTGTGTTTCCAGTCTACTTTAGCCAACTCTGCCCTCATCCCACTGTAGTCCCCTTTGTTTAAGCATAGTACGCTCGTTTCTGACACAACTTCCTCACCCTCAATCTGTATTACAAATTCAACCATACTGTAATCACTCATTCCGAGAGGATCTTTTACTAGGAGATCGTTTATTTTTCCTGTCTCATTACACAGGGCCAGATCTAAGATAGCTTGCTCCCTTGTAGGTTCTATAACATACTGTTCTAAGAAACAATCCCGTATGCATTCGATGAATTCCTCCTCCAGGCTACCCCGTGCGATTTGAGTTGACCAATCGATATGTAGGTTAAAATCCCCCATGTCTACTGCTGTTCCTTTTTCACATGCCTCCATTATTCCCTTGATTACTGCCCACCCCACCGTGAAGTTATTATTTGGGGGGGCCTATAAACTACGCCCACCAGTGACTTTTTCCCCTTACTATCTCTAATCTCCACCCACAATGATTCAACATTTTGTTTATTAGAGCCAATATCGTCTCTCACAACTGCCCTGATATCATCCTTTATTAACAGAGCTACCCCACCTCTTTTCCCTTCTTGTCTATCTTTCCGAATTGTCAGATACCCCTGTATGTTTAATTCCCAGTCTTGGCCACCCTGCAACCATGTTTCTGTAATGGCCACCAAATCATACCCATTTGTAATGATTTGTGCCGTCAACTCATTTACTTTATTTCGAATGCTGCGTGCGTTTAGGTCGAGTGTTTTAATCCTAGTTTTTAAACCATGATTTTTAGTTTTGACCCCTCCTGCAGCCCCTTTATATTCAGTGGCCCTTTTTGTTTTTTGCCTTGGGTTTCTCTGCCCTCCACTTTTACTCATCTCCTTTCTGTCTTTTGCTTTTGTCTCCTTTTTGTTTCCCTCTGTCTCTCTGCATTGGTTCCCATCCCCCTGCCATATTAGTTTAACTCCTCCCCAACAGCACTAGAAAACACTCCCCCTAGGACACTGGTTCCGGTCCTGCCCAGGTGCAGACCATCCGGTTTGTACTGGTCCCACCACCCCCAGAACCTGTTCCAATGCCCCAGGAATTTGAATCCCTCCCTGCTGCACCACTGCTCAAGCCACGTATTCATCTGCGCTATCCTACGATTCCTACTCTGACTAGCACCTGGCACTGGTAGCAATCCCGAGATTACTACTTTTGAGGTCCTACGTTTTAATTTAGCTCCTAGCTCCTTAAATTCGTCTCGTAGGACCTCATCTCTTTTTTTTTACCTATGTCGTTGGTACCAATGTGCACCACGACAACTGGCTGCTCTGCCTCCCTTTTTAGAATGTCCTGCACCCGCTCCGAGATATCCTTGACCCTTGCACCAGGGAGGCAACATACCATCCTGGAGTCTCGGTTGCGGCCGCAGAAACTCCTATCTGTTCCCCTTACAATCGAATCCCCTATCTCTATCGCTCTCCCACTCTTTTTCCTGCCCTCCTGTGCAGCAGAGCCAGCCACGGTGCCATGAACTTGGCTGCTGCTGCCCTCCCCTGATGAGTCATCCCCCTCAACAGTACTCAAAACGGTGTTTCTGTTTTGCAGGGGGATGACTGCAGGGGACCCCTGCACTATCTTTCTTGCACTGCTCTTCCTGCTGGTCTTCCATTCCCTAGCTGGCTGTGGACCCCTCACCTGTGGTAAGACCATCTCGCTACACGTGCTACTCACGTCATTCTCAGCACCGTGGATGTTCCAGAGTGAATCCACCCTCAGCTCCAGTTCCACAACGCGGACCGTCAGGAGCTGGAGGCGGACACATTTCCTCTACATGTAGTCGTCAGGGACATCGGAAGTGTCCCTGAGTTCCCACATGGTACAGGAGGAGCATATCACGTGACCGAGCTCTCCTGCCATGACTTAACCCTTAGATACACTTAAATTGGCAACAACAATGTTAACAAGTTACTTACTGTTCTCGGAGAGAAAAAAGAAACACTATTCACCAATCCAGCCAATCACTTCCCCTTTGAGTGACGTCACCTTTCTGTTTCTTTCTACTACTTTTTTGCCTTCTCCCTGTAGCTGCACAAGCTGGACCTTTATAGGCCTTTCCACGCACCTCCTCGATGCTGCTCCCGACTGCCGCCGACGCTGGGGCCCGGACTCCCTGCTGTGCCTTTTATAGGCCTCACCAACGGACCTCCTCGATGCTGCTCCCGACTGCCGCCGACGCTGGGGCCCGGACTCCCTGCTGTGCCTTTTATAGGCCTCACCAACGGACCTCCTCGAAGCTGCTCCCGACTGCCGCCGACGCTGGGCCCCAGACTCCCTGCTATGTCTTTTATAGGCCTCTCCATGCACCTCCTCGACGCTGCTCCCGACTGCCGCCGACGCAAGGGATGTGCAATAAATCTTGCCAGTGTCACCCATATTTGCATCGCAAGAGCACTTTTTTTTTTAAAGTCCAGCTCAGAGAATTGCTGCTGACTGTAAAAAGTGTCCTTTACGGTTGACAGCATTTTTCAGATGTGTCCAACAGTAAATCTGCTCCACCTGTCTCCTCATAGAAAAACCTGCAACATTTAGCCACGGAGGAGGAAAAACAGAAGGAAAAAGCAGAGTAAGATCCAGAGGAAAAAAGTACGGTAAACCCTACATTGTGACCGGAGACCTTCCCTGTAAAAGGGTCTAGGTCGGAGATAGGGCTACAACCTTCTAGCACTAATTCTTCAGGCCACACTCCCAGCGATGTGGTTCCCTATTGAGAATGGGATTGTTGAATTTACCTGAGTGAGATCTGGAAAGGCGCTGAACACCTCGAGCCTCTTTGTTGAGAGCAACCAGAAACCAAGCGCAGACAGCGGAAGGAGTGTGCGGCAAACCAGGCTCCCCACCCACCCGTTCCTTCAACCACCATCTGCCCCACCTGTGACAGAGACTGTAGGTCCCGCATCAGACTCTTCAGTCAGCTGAGAACTCATTTTTAGTGTGGAAGCAAGTCATCCTCAACTCCGAGGGACTGCTTATGATGATGATGAAAGAAAAATGAGAGCAAGCATAAAAGAAAGAGGAGGAGAAAAAAATTGAATGTGAGAGAATAAAAATTAGAGAAACAAGAGATAGGGCTGCACGCCGATTGCTATTGCATTGCGGGTGCTGGATCATCCCATTATCGAGGGCAGAAACCTGAGACCTGATGTGCTTGCATTGTGTGCAGATCAGTAATATGTGGCTGGGAAGCAGCTGCAGGGCTGAGGACCTTTGAGCTTGTTGTGAGCGAGCCTCATTCAGGCTCCAGAGTTCATTTAAAAATATTTAAGAGTAAATAGCGCCATAATGTGCTGACTTTGCTCTTTCTTTCCTTCCATGCCAATTTGGAATGGAGTGTAGAGAAGTTTCATGGGTGCAGGAGTTCTTAAAATGGCAAAAGCTTTGTATTGTTTTGATGTCTATGTCGATTTTCAGCACAATTTTTCTATTATTACAATTTGTTCCATATTTGTGATAATTCAATTTTTAATACTTATTTCAAAACATTTTTCCATGTAGCTTTTACTGTTACTGCACTGCTGCATCTCCCAAAGTACAAGATGGTTGTCATATGGTCCGCCTGAAACTCATCCTGGGTTGCATTGCTTGTGTGAAGCTGGGTAAATGGAGTTAAAATACAGATCAGCCACGATTGAATTGAATGGTGGTAAAAGCTTTAGGGACTGAATGGCCTACTGCAGCTCCTATGTTACTGATCCTCTGTTCCTAAGTTCTTGCATTATCTGAGTGCCGCAGGTCTTCCCATTGTAAACTGCAGCTTGACTGTGCAGCTTGCTGCAGTACGGGTAAGCTCGAGATCTAAGAGCTATAAGAGGGTGCAGAAAAGATTTGCAAGAATGGTTCCAGAGACGAGGGACTTCAGTTACATGAATAGACTGGAGAAGCTAGGGTTGTAGTCCTTAGAGCAGAGAAGGTTGAGAGGACATTTGATAGAGGTGTTCAGAATCAAGAGGGGTCAGGACAGAGTAGAGAGAGAGAAATTGTTATCATTGGCGGAAGAGTCGAGAACCAGAAGACACAGATTTAAGGTGATTGACAGAAGAACCAAAGGCAATATGAGGAAAAACCTTTTTATGCAGCAAGTGGTTAGGATCTGGAATTCATTGCCTGAAAGGATGGTGGAGGCAGATTTAATATTGGCTTTCAAAAGAGAATTGGATAAATACCTGAATGATAAATATTTGCAGGGCTAATGGGAAAAGGCTGAAGTGCTCTTGCAGAGAGCCGGTTCGGGCTTGACCGTCCAAATGACCTCCTTCTGTGCTGTAACCATTCTATGATTCTATGATTCTATAAGGTTGTGTGAGCGTTTGACGTGGAGAAATGGTGAATGTGAGATTGGTTCAGAGGCAACTTTTTGTGGTATGCAATCTTCCATCGTCTGCCTAGTACATAGTACTCTTCAATAGTCTAACCTTGCCAGGTTCCTAACATCCTGCATCTGTTCCAAGGTCTTAAAAGCATTTACACAGCATTCAGCTCAGCAGCCAGCTCAACAGTTCTCAGCTGCAGACAGAGGAAAGGCAGGGTGTGTTTGCACCTCAGACCTCTGGAGCTCACCTTCTGGTGGCCCAGCTCTTACATGATATTTCCCAGATATACCTTCTTGGGCATATAGGAAGTGACCTTTCTGCACTGACTACAATTGAACAGGGAGTCCGTCACCATGTTTTGGCATCTGTTGGAGCCAGACTTGCAGCCTACATCCAGCACAGAGATGATCTTGCCCATTCCTGTTAAAATCACTAGCACATTTAAGCCACCACTTGTGACATTATCCAGTTCAGGTGTCGGTGGGGATGTTGCACTTTATCAAGGCAGCTTTGAGGGTGTCCTTGAAACGTTTCCTCTGCCCACCTGGGGCTCGCTTGCCGTGTAGAGCGCTTGCTTTGGGAGTCTCGTGTCGGGCATCCGGACAATGTGGCCCGCCCAACGGAGCTGGTCGAGTGTAGTCAGTGCTTCGATGCTGGGGATGTTGGCCTGATCGAGAACACTGACGTTGGTGCGTCTGTCCTCCCAGGGGATTTGCAGGATCTTGCGGAGACATCGTTGGTGGTATTTCTCCAACGATTTGATAAGTGCAACATCCCCACCGACACCTGGGAATCCCTGGCCAAAGCCCGCCCTCAGTGGAGGAAGAGCATCCGGGAGGGTGCAGCGGAAGGAGCGTGCAGCAAACCAGATTCCCCACCCACCCTTTCCTTCAACAACTGTCTGTCCCACCTGTGACAGAGACTGTAATTCCCATATTGGACTGTACAATCACGTAAGATCTCACTTTTAAAGTGGAAGCAAGTCTTCCTCGATTTCGAGGGACTGCCAATGATGGTGATGGTATCCAGATCAGTCCAATTTGCATATATTGATGCATAAAGCAGCATTTTTCCCAGGGGCAACATGTTTGGGCTTCTGAGGAATCAAGGATACTTCTTGCTGTCAGGCTATTAACATCAACCAGGAACCCCCACACCAAGGCAGAGCAAAAGCACAATAAAACCCATGCCTCCAGACAAATTTTGGTGGAAGAAATCATTGGGATCTTAAAGCAGTGCTTCCAAGCTGTGGACACATCAGGTGGCGACCTACTCTATGTCCCCAAGGTAAATCAAAAGTCATCTACATCTGCTGTGTGCAGTATAACTTTGCCATTCAAAGAGGCGAGCCCATGCAACAAGAAGGGCTGGAAGGTGAACCTGCTGCCCTGTCGACAGAGGAGGTGGTGGAGGAAGGAGAAGTATCTGAGTTGATTCACAACCAACAGACTAGTGGGTGGGGGATCATAGACAAGACTTTGGGGGGGGAATTGCGTAGCGCCCTGTTTGGGGGTGGTAACAGTTGGGAGGGCCAAGCTGCCGACTCTGCGGGTCCTTACCTGGATCACCGGGGAGCGGTGTGCTGTGGCATCAGCCTGGCACTCAAGCGGAGAGCTGGTCTGCCAGATCGCAGCACGGACCCCGTGTCCATGATACAACCAGTAAATCAGCCAGAAGGCTTTCGACAAGGTCCCACACAAGAGATTAATGTGCAAAGTTAAAGCACATGGGATTGGGGGTAGAGTGCTGACGTGGATTGAGAACTGGTTGGCAGACAGGAAGCCAAGAGTAGGAGTAAATGGGTACTTTTCAGAATGGCAGGCAGTGACTAGTGGGGTACCGCAAGGTTCTGTGCTGGGGCCCCAGTGTTTACATTGTACATTAATGATTTAGACAAGGGGATTAAATGTAGTAACTCCAAATTTGCGGATGACACTAAGTTGGGTGGCAGTGTGAGCTGCGAGGCTGCAGAGTGACTTGGATAGGTTAGGTGAGTGGGCAAATGCATGGCAGATGAAGTATAATGTGTATAAATGTGAGGTTATCCACTTTGGTGGTAAAAACAGAGAGACAGACTATTATCTGAATGGTGACAGATTAGGAAAAGGGGAGGTGCAACGAGACCTGGGTGTCATGGTACATCAGTCAATGAAGGTTGGCATGCAGGTACAGCAGGCAGTTAAGAAAGCAAATGGCATGTTGGCCTTCATAGCGAGGGGATTTGAGTACAGGGGCAGGGAGGTGTTACTACAGTTGTACAGGGCCTTGGTGAGGCCACACCTGGAGTATTGTGTACAGTTTTGGTCTCCTAACTTGAGGAAGGACATTCTTGCTATTGAGGGAGTGCAGCGAAGATTCACCAGACTGATTCCCGGGATAGCGGGACTGACCTATCAAGAAAGACTGGATCAACTGGGCTTGTATTCACTGGAGTTCAGAAGAATGAGAGGGGATCGCATCGAAACGTTTAAAATGCTGAAAGGTTTAGACAGGTTAGATGCAGGAAGAATGTTCCCCATGTTGGGGAAGTCCAGAACCAGGGGTCACGGTCTAAGGATAAGGGGTAAGCCATTTAGGGCCGAGATGAGGAGAAACTTCTTCACCCAGAGAGTGGTGAACCTGTGGAATTCTCTACCACAGTAGATTGTTGAGGCCAATTCACTAAATATATTCAAAAATGAGTTAGATGTAGTCCTTACTACTAGGGGGATCAAGGGATATGGCGAGAAAGCAGGAATAGGGTACTGAAGTTGCATGTTCAGCCATGAACTCATTGAATGGCGATGCAGGCTCGAAGGGCCGAATGGCCTACTCCTGCACCTATTTTCTATGTTCTATGTCTATGTTAATTTTTTTTTGCAAACACCACCCCCCGGGGGTGCTAACACGAGGTGCAAACTACCCCAATTTTTCCCTCTTTGTCTTAAAGACTTTCTTTATAAACAGTCATAAGGTCCTACCTGTAGTACACTGGCCTTGCAACAACATGCCAAATCCCCTCTGGCTTCATGATCATCCCTATATATTTTCCTCCATCAACAGCATTTATCTCTCCTTTCTGTGCAAACACAATCATCCTCAAACCATTGCAAACAAGGTTTATTTTTACTTTGTGATTGGGATGTTGGAGGGGCCACATTTATTGCACTGAAATGGTGGTGGTGGGTGCTCTCCTTGAACCGAAAGTGTTTGCACACAAATGATGATCAGATAGGATATGACCAAAGAAACATCATTCTGACTATCAGTGGCCATGATCCAGAGAACAGCAAAAATGCATTCTATGTGCAGCAATCCATAGTTTCCATATACCATGAAGGTGGAGAGATACTGTGAAGGAGGGGGGATGGGAGAACCAGGCTATCCTTTGCATTCATGGTTACTGGCCCCACTGAGAAACCGTCTATCAACAGAAGGACACCCAGGGCCAGATTAAGGGCCTGATGGGCCTGGGGCAAACTGATCCAAATGGGTCTATAGTTATGTTTATTCATGTTCATTACATTACGGATTTGATTCTGAGTATGAAAACATAGGCCAGTATATTCAACATTGAAAGCATATATTCTGTATCAAGTAGGTATATATTCTGGTTCTGGTAACATTGCAATACTCGAATCCTATACATATATGCAAAGTTCTCTAAATTACATGTGAAATAAAACAGGCTGGTACATATTCTGTTCTTTTTATAGGTACATTAGTGTATATAGGTACTTCTGTATATAGGTATAAACAAGTGAATCTATTTTCCTTGGTCTTGTTTTTCCTCTCTTATTGTCTATTCTATTGAGCCTATTTGAGAGGTCTTATATATTTTTTCCTACATTTATTTGGTGGGCCTGGGGCTGCTGCCCCATCCTCCACATGGTTAATCTACCCCTGAGAACACCTCAAACTGGGAACCCAAGCATCTGTTTGCTGTTCGTCAGCCACCACCTCCATCTGCAGGAGGAATGTGCCATCCAGCTATGGTACAATGAATGTGTGAAAACGGACAATGATTGTGTACAGTGCTTTAAATGGTACATTCGGAGAATCTGGGAATTCCCAGCTTAGATCTGTGCCATGCTTTATGAGCCCCACAAGAAATGTGTGCAAAAGTGAGGATAACAATTACAGAAGATGCTGGAAATCTTAGCAGGTCAGGCAGCATCTGTGGAGAGATCTCCACAGATACGGTCTGACCTGTTGAGATTTCCAGCATTTTCTGTTTTTATTCCAGATTCCAGCATTTGCAGTATTTTGCTTTTGTATTAGAGGATAACAATTACCTTTGCCCTACTCTCAATACCAGAACATTTCCATCATTTGAATCTAGGTATAAGGAACTAGGTAATTACATTAACTCAGTCAACTTTCACCTGTGCCTTTATTGGAGGATTTCCTTCAGCCCCAAAAAGGGCCAGCCTTCCTTGGTGCACCACCTACAGTGGGACCGACAACTCTTCAGTATCAAAGCTGTGCCACCCACATGTCCCTTCTGTACCATTGTGATCAGTTAATTCACCTTTCTACCTCCACTTCAACTCCCTCTTCAGTGGTGAGCTGTAAGCCATGAAGAGAGCTGCTGCCTTGCTGGATTTGCACCTGTCTGACCGAGTGCGGTAGAGGTGAAGCTTTCTGGGCAAGTTTTTCATGTCTCAGTTGCCTATTCAAATTCGGAATGAAGAGGAGTCCTGTCACAAATTCTGACGGGATTGGACAGGTTAGATGCAGGAAGAATGTTCCCGATGTTGGGGAAGTCCAGAACCAGGGGTCACAGTCTAAGGATAAGGGGTAAGCCATTTAGGACGAAATGAGGAGAAACGTCTTCACTTGTGAACCTGTGGAATTCTCTACCGCAGAAAGTTGTTGAGGCCAGTTCGTTAGATATATTCAAAAGGGAGTTAGATGTGGCCCTTACGGCTAAAGGGATCAAGGGGTATGGAGAGAAAGCAGGAATGGGGTACTGAAGTTGCATGATCAGCCATGATCATATTGAATGGTGGTGCAGGCTCGAAGGACCGAATGGCCTACTCCTGCACCTATTTTCTATGATTCTATGTTTCTAAAATTCGGCATAGCACACCCTCTGAGTTGTCGGCCCACATGGGTTGAGCCATGGGCCAGCTCAACCCCGTTTTTGCAATTTTCACAAAATCGTGTCTGTAATACTTAATTCCTACCATCTTGTCTCTCTTCATTTTTCCCTTCCTCTCTTCCTTGTTTTATGTCATTCATAATTTACATGCTTGAAGCTTGTCCTCCAAAAAAGTAATGAAAGGTAAACCAAAGGCATAATTAAGTAAATCAACAATAAATGCTATTTACATAATTCTGAGATATAATTGAAATACACAAAATATATAGCATCAATTATAGATACATTGGGGGCGAAATTCGGTACTGCGTCATTTGGGGGTGGTACCAGCTGCAAGGCGCAGGAAGTCCCGCCCCGACAGCTAAGTTGGGCTTACCGCCCTCGGGAGGAAGTGGAGCGCAATGTCACGTGCTCAGGGGCGGGACTGGGATGCTAACCGCGGTACGTGGAGAGGCGCGAGGAGCTGGCGGGAGAACAGGGCTCTCGCCTTCCATCAAAGGAGTGGGCACACTGTGGACTCTGCATCGGGTAGAAGGGGACACCATTCGGCCACTGGGGAGTGGGGTGCCATGACAGCAGTCCGGCACAGAAGCAGAGTGCGGGCTGCAACATTGCGGCACGGAACTCGCAATTTCAAGACGGCAAGGCCACAGCCAATGAGTCAGCCATTTAAAAAAATGTCGCGCCACATTTCTCCTTTAATTTTCACCCCACGAGCAGACTGAAGCCTAGTTCACGCCCCGCGAGGCTGACATGGACACTGTCAGTGGCAGCCTCATGGGGCAACACTGATTTTCCTCTCTGGGGTGAAAACGGGTCGCTGCGCGTGGTGCTAACATTGCAATCGCCGACACAGCGGTCCAGGGTGCTACCAGCAGGAGCGGTGTGTTACCGGTAAGCACCTCCGCTAACTCCCGCAGAATTTTGCGGCCCTACACCCCGGGTGAGAAGTCGTTTGCCGAGGCATAAGCGACGTGAATTTCTCCCCATTTGTGTTCAGGTAATTCCTGCTGCTCTCTCCAAACATCTTCAGTTGTGTGTTGCTATGTTACAGAAGACTGTTGCTATGTCATTGCTCCAGCACAAAAAAATATATAGCTGCAGGGCAGGGGTCAAAGTCCTGAGGAATTTGCGGGCCATGGGTAGTAAATCAGCAGGCTAGTCTTGGATGAATGCTCTCTGGACCTCCAGTTACTCATTGTGGTTGAAAGATAAATCAGGGGAGTCCATATGGATTATGCAATTTAGCACAAGACAGTGTACTAGTAAACAGACCCTGAGATCTGCTGCTTTTGCCCTGAGTGTTTATAATGTTCCTTTGACAGTGCAACCTTCCTCCTGCTTCTCTTTCGCTATGGATCCAATTATAGTCCCAAGTTTCTCCCACAATAAAGAATAGTCAAACCACTGGAAATACCCAGCAGCACTTTCCAGTAATATTTTCCCATGTCCATCTAAAAAAAAAAATTCAAAGATTTTGCTCATTTTAGGACAAGTATAAGATGAAAGTTAAAACATAAATTCCAGAAAACAAGTTACAGTGCTTCTGTAAAAGAGGAGATTTATTTTGTATAAAGTGATGAATGCTGAAAATCTCAAATCGGAGAAGAAAAATCTGTAAAAGCACAGATCAGTCAGCATGTAAAACAGAAACATTAGGGTTCTACCTGAAACTTTCAGTTATCTTTCTCTTTTAAATATCAACTGATATTTTGTTGCATTAATCTAATAGAAGGGTAGGGAGGCATGGTGTGTATTATTCACATAATTGGAGTGTAAGAATGAGGGGTATTCTTGAGTGGAGCACGAGATTCAGGGAAGAGGCAACCTGGTTGGTCAAAGCAGTTGTTCACCTAGTTTGAAGTACGTTTATAAGTGTTGATTTTAAAAGCTTTCCAGAAAGACACAGGAGAAATATTATAAAGTTGGGACTGTCAGTTTGCTGAGAGTACAAGCTGCCCTGATGACTCATTTACTAAAGCATGCAAATCACAAAGCCCAAGGTCCCAGATTGGATTCCTAGTCTATAGCTCAGTTCACTGATCCCAGCCAGAGTGCCAGTAGAAGTGTTACAATTGGGTAAGAACATAATTGGGTTCTGCTATCATGGTTAAATAGCCCATCAGCATTCACTAGAACCAATAATGCAACATCACATCGCTAGCATTTCATGTGCCTGGTCCCAAATGAGTTGACCTCGCCCCAATAATGTGAGCTCTTGTATGTATAAATTGCACTCAGTACATTGCTCAGGAAGTGCTGGGAGAGCACCAAGTTCATGGTGGGGGTGGTTTATATGCCCGCAGCATTTAAACGGCTTCTTGCATGTCAGGAAAAAAGAATCTTTTGTGGGGGAGTGGAGTGGAAAGAAGGCTGTCACCTGATTAAAATAGGCCTTCAGACCCAAAGTATAAAAGCAAAATACTGCGGATGCTGGAATCTGAAATAAAAACAGAGAATGCTGGAAATCTCAGCGGGTCAGGCAACATCTGTGGAGAGAAAAACAAAGTTAATGTTTCGGGTCGACGCCCCTTCTTAGGACCCAAAGGTTTGCAACAATCAAGGTGCCAGTCCTATTGAAAGATAGACTACCCATATAAAAGAATAATGTTTTTTTTTCTGAACCTCCATTGCAGCACCCATTTATTACGGGCACTGAGCAGCTGGGGCACGGCTCAGGCATTCCAGTCCCATTATGGCACCTTGGTGGGTGCAGCCAGTGACAGTATGCTGGCTCTTGTTCACCTTGGGATTACTTCTTTCATGCAGTAGAAGCACAATATGCTGTGCTCAGGGTGTATCTGAGAATGCACCCAGGATCATGGCCAGCCAGGCAGTCACGTATCTTAGTGGTGTCAGTGGGTGTACCGTTACAGCTTTCTTTTGGATAAAGAAATCTTCACCAGCATTAATCATGAGCCAAAGTGAAATATATTCACTTCTTTGGGTGTGAGGATTCTGGTGGGTGGTGTGACCTGCCTGGCATCCCTTTGTTAATTATTCTCTTCTTCAAAACAGCTCAGCTAGGGGTAATTCCCACTGGGAAATTAATTAGTGCCAGGAATGGTGCTGGGGCCAAAAGAAATAAGAATTTACAACAATGAGAACTGAAGTGCTAGTGAAAGAAAAACAAAAATAAATGAAGAAAAATGGTAATGGGTTGACTGAAGTGCACTTGGCTTTTTTTGACTTTCAGATTCTTTCCACCACCTAGCAACACTGAACACACCTTTTCATATGACCATGTGGGACGAGAAATTTGGCGACTTTGCAACCAGGTTTTTGGCGCTATTTCGCCCTCCACGGCGAAAACCCAGTCGGTGGGATCTTCGATGGCCTTTTGCTGTGGCGCTTTCCATATACTGCCGGGGAGGGGAGCGCTGACGTGCATTTGCGATCGATTTTTGGCTCGATCCACACCTGTATTCTGCGCCCAGAATATCGACAGGGAAACATCCTGCATTGCAGCCCTGCCAACAGCGGTAAGTATGAAGCGGTAAGCAAAAAAGGTAAGTTAAAGTTTTTATTTTTTAATTCTTTTTCAGCGATTTAGTAGGATTTTGTGAACGTTTTGTGAATGTTTTTCTTTGGTTTTTGCAAATTTTTTTTTTTCCCCTCCCAAGGCCTCTCTTGCAGCGCTATCGGCCCCGGACTAAAGTTGCTGAAATTCACGGCTCATGCAACGCTGATTTTTACCGTGGCGCAAATTAAAGACTGAAAATCAGGCCCGCTGATATGTTTCTGACATTCTACACTAGAAAGGCAGGAAATTGGCGCACAGGACAACCCCACTCCCAAGTAACATTTAATGAAACCCTCAGATGTTTGACAGAAAATGCTGGAAATCTCAGCGGGTCAGGCAGCATATGTGCGGAGTTAACGTTTCGGGTCTACGACCCTTCGTCAGAACTGGAGAGTATTTGAAAAGAACACATTCTTAACAAGCACTGAAAGGGGGAGGGGGAAAAAGAACAAAAGGGAAGGTCTGTGAAAGGGTGGAAGGCAGGAGAGATTAGAGAGACAAAAGGGATGATGAGCCGTATTCAAATGGTAATGCCAGGAGTTAGAAAAACATTAGTCAAGATAAGGTGTGAATGGCGAAATAATTACCAGCTGCCATTAGAGACAAGGGGCCCAGGTTTTGAGCCGCGCCTACAACGGCGCAGTCCCGACCTGGACGCCCGTTTTTCGCGCCACAAAGTGCGCCTAAAAAAAACCTCCGTATTCTCCACCTCCCTGCAGGTCCTCTGGCCCTCGGCGCAGCGCAGCAGGAGCTGTAGGGGGCGGAGGCAGGTCCCTGCGCTGAAAACAGTGCCGGGACCTCTGCACATGCGCGCTACAGTGGGCACGCAAGTTCAGTAGCTCCAGGCGCCCAAAACTGTGTGGGAGGGGCCCGAAGCATGCAGCCCCTAGCCCTGGCCGAATGGCCTCACTGGGGCTGCGTGAATAAGGCTCCTCCCACGGCCAGCTCCTGCTTCCTCCCGACCCGACTCGACTCCCGCTTCTCGCCTCCGGACCGGACCCGACACTCGCTCCCGCCCACCCCCCGCCCCCGGACCAGACCCGACACCCACTCCCCCCCCCTCCACCCCACTGGACCGGACCCGACCCGACACCCGCTCCCTCCCCCTCCCCCCCCCCCCCCGCCCCCGGACTGGACCCGACACCTGCTCCCCCCCCCACCTCCAGACTGGATCCGACCTGACCTCCCTCCCCCCGACCTGACCTCCCTCTCCCTCTGACCTCCCTCTCCCTCCCTCCCTCCCCCCCTCCCCCCGACCCGAACCAAACTGACCTCCCTCCCACCACCCCCCCCGACCCGACCCAATGCCACCTACCTGTAAATCTGGTGCTGGGGACGGACCCTGCCCGAAGTCTCGGGCCCGGCCCGTTCAGCCTCCCTCCCCCTTCTCCTTCCCCCCCACCCCCCCAATCTCCTTTCCCCCCCCAATCTCCTCCCCCCCCACCCCCCCAATCTCCTTTCCCCCCCCAATCTCCTTTCCCCCCCCAATCTCCTCCCCCCCCAATCTCCTTCTCCCTCCCCAATCACCTTCTCCCTCCCCAATCACCTTCTCCCTCCCCAATCACCTTCTCCCCCCCAATCTACTTCCCCCCCCACATCTCCTTTCCCCCCCCATCTCCTTCTGCCCCCCCAATCTCCTTCCCCCCCATCTCCTTTCCCCCCCTTCTCCCCTTTATCCCCCTCCCCCCTTCTCCCCCATCCCTCCCTTCTCCCCCATCCCTCCCTCTCTCCCTCTACCCCCCTCCTCCCCCTCCCCTCGCTGTCAGAAACACAGACACTGACAGACAGAGAATGAGAGACACACAGACAGACAGAGAGATAGAGACACTGACAGAGACACACTGAGGGGGGCATCCCAGCATGCTGTTGGAGGGCTCCCGTTGCTGCAGTCGGTAAGTAGAAAATGTTTTATTTATTGATTTTTTTTTTAATTCTTATTAATTTTTTTTGATTGATTTATTGATTGATTTATTGATGTATTTATCATTTATTATTGATGATGGCTCTTTATTTGTAAAACTGAAGTGTTTAATATTTGTAAACTTCCCTTTAAACACCCCCCCCCCACCATTCCCTACGCCTGATTTTCTAAAGTGTAGACAAGGTTTTTTCGAGCGTACCAAAATCTTCACTTACTCCATTCTAAGTTAGTTTGGAGTAAGTTTTCACTCACGAAACTTTGAAAACAGGCGTAAGTAGTCGGACACGCCCCCTTTTGAAAAAAAATTCTGTTCCAAAGTGAAACTGTTCTAACTGACTAGAACTGGAGCAAACTAAATGACGAGAATTCCGATTTCTAAGATACTCCGTTCTACACCAGTTGCTCCTAAAAATCAGGAGCAAATCATGTGGTAACTTGGGGCCAAGGAGAGAAAAAAAAAGAAACAGGCAGGTGGGTGGTGATGGTGATAAGGGGGGGAGGGAGCCAAAGCTTGGCAGTGGTTATGCTCTGAAATTCTAGATTCCAGCATCCGTAGTATTTTGCTTTTGCTTCAGATACTACTGGTCCTAGTTCCCAGAAACTCTGCTATGGTGCAAAGTGAGTGGCAGTACAGTGGAATCGATCTTTCAGCCCAACTACATTGATGGAATGGTTGGCTTGGAGCAGAAAATCCTGGCCAACAAACCCATGCTGGAGAACAGCCCAGCTGCCTGGGAACCAATCTACACATGGAATTTGTTTTCTTTTTGGCACCAATAGCACAGTTGTCTGGAGCTTATCTTCTGCCTAATAGTTATATTTCACTAGTTCCCAATGTTTATTGCAGAGTTCTCAACAGAGCAGCTTAGTTACAGATGCAATGCACAAGATAAATGCTAAAGCACAATCATTGTGTCAGCTTACCAGCAGACCGAGAGAGAATTTGATGAGAAAGTTTCCTTGATGGCAAAGGGTGATTACATCTTTGACTTGTGTGATCGGTATGTTAATGAATTGTGGTATTGATAAACTTAGCAACGCAATCAAATCACATGCTCATCAAAACCATTGGCCTCAGGTTTCCTCTCTGCAGATGGCAGCAGGTCAGTATTGCTGGTGATGAAGTTGGACAGCCTGATTCTTCCTCTTCCATATCCTTCCTTTCTCCTGAAGGTGCTGACTTATGCCAGGATACTGTTGAATAATTGCAGCCAGCTGCTGATACCTTACTCAAATGGCATTCTTCATGGGTCGGCCTAGACAGTTAATGTTGCCAGATTACTTAACCATGGAGGGGCATCACAGCCGAGCCTGATCATTTCCTCATCCAATGTCCATGTGTGTCAGCTGTGGCTCAGTGGGTAGTACACACACCTGAGTCAGGAGGTTGTGGGTTCAAGTCCCACTTCAGGGACTTGAACACATAAATTTAGGTTGACGCTCCAGTGCAGTGCTGATGGAGTGCTGCATTATTGGAGGTGCAATCTTTCAGATGAGATGTTAAACCCAGGCCCCATCTGCTCTCTCAGGTGGACGTAAAAGATCTCAAGGCACTATTTCAAAGAAGAGCAGGGGAGGTATCCCTGGCCAATATTTATCCCTCAATCAACATAAGAAAAACAGATTATCTGGTCATCATCACATTGATGTTTGTGGGCGCTTGCTGTGCACAAATTAGCTGCTGCATTTCCCACATTACAACAGTGATTACATTCCAAAAGTAGGTAACTGGCTGTAAAACACTTTGAGACATCTGGTGGTCATGAAAGGCGCAATATAAATGCAAGTCATTCTTTCTTTCTATACATTCAATTTTCAGCTGAAGTCACTGGATAGCAATCTGGAGAGGGATTTCTTATTTCTTCCTGCTTCAATTCCAGGGGCTGTAATGCTAATTGTAGCAGCTCTGCAGCTGCCTCAGCTGAATCAGCAAACCTGGCACAGATCAGGGATTTAACTTGGGATCTTCCTTGTCTAAATGGTTTGCATACTCAACAGGTGGTGCATTTATTCACTGAGGTGTCTTTCCCGAGTATAAGATAGCAAGTCAGACTGGGGCACAGTGTGTTACTCGAAGAAGATTGCCACATACAGAATCTTACAGAAGGAGGCCATTTGGCCAATTGTAACTGTTGTGGCCACGTTTCCATACAGCTGAAGATCAGTACCTTTAGAAGACTTTCATTTATATAGCACCTTTCATGACCTTAGTATGTCCCAAAGCACTGTACTGCCAATTAAGTACTTTTGAAGTGTAGTCACTGTTGTAATGTAGGAAATGTGGCAGCTAATTGCGCACAGCAAGCTCCCACACACAGTATGTAATAATGATGAGATAATCTTTTTTTTTTATGATGTTAGTTGAGGGATAAATATTGGCCAGGATGTCCCATGCTCTTCTTCAAAATAGTGCTGTGGGATCTTTTACGTCCACCTTTGGTTTAACATCTCATCCAAAAAACAGACGAAAGCAATAAGCAGCTCTTGGAGTTGGTGCCCCATCCTACTGATGGGAGGCCATTGTTCCCATGCCTCGTCCATATGGACAGTAGGAAGGACAAACCAAGGGTAACAATTTCTGGTGCGTCAGTTTTATCACTGGTTCATCCCCTTTCGGACAGTTCCATCCCATTCCCACAGCGATAGCTGCCTACTTCCAGCACTAGGAAGAGCTGGGAAAATATGGAGCTGCAGGCAGCCCACTTTTACTGCGACACACAGGTTGGGATTCGTGGCTCAGTCAATGGCCAGGACACCACCCTGCCCCTCCCAACCCAATTATTATAATTCTGCATCTTTACTGGCTGGGTGAGTCTACAGCTTGCAATTCCTCTCCAATCAGCTTGAAGATTTTGGAATCAGCATATGTAGACATTCTGGCAAGTGTAAAGGGAACCAGCAACACAGCCCGTTCTTGTTTAGACAAGGGAGAGACTGCAAATTGAGGCTTAGGAAAATCAGTAAATATGGTACTGTTGATGGAAAAGGCATATGACCAGATTACTGCTTGAATGCCTCACGATTAGACTATATTAGGAAATTAAAACTATTTTAGAAAACATTGTAAATGGGGTTAGAAGTGAAATATCAGGGTCTCTTCTAGCCACATGCCAGCTTGTATTTACTACATTTTATAGATTGTGTGGGATTCCTTTTTGACCTTCAGCATATGCTTTTAAACATTGGCGAGTTGGTTGATGCAGTGGGTTAGCCATTGACCTTTCACCTCTGGGACCTGGATTCATATCCAAGGCTGTAAGGGTCCAATATGAAATGGGTTTAGGCAGTCGCTCTAAACGATCCATAATTTAGCATTAATTGACATTTTCACTCAGAGTGGCCACAGCTTGGCTGGGTACTTGGAAGTGCTTGATATTAACTTGGTCCATGAGTACGTCCTGCAGGGCCTAGTGCAGGCAGGAAATGCCCTTGATGATGCTAGTGTTTGGCCTGTGCTATTTTAATTGCCGGTCATCATTACCATGTACCAGGGTGGACTCCTGCCCCATTACACGCGAGCAGTATTTTGCACGGCAGGTGGCTGCCACAGGAGATTCGAGGAAATGGTCCCTAGCCTTAAGGTAAGTGGTGAAGCAGGCAGTCCAGAGGGGATCATTGTCAGAGGAGATGTTAGGAGTCAAAGGGCAGGGGAGGCTCAAAAGTTCCTTTTGGGTCCCAGAGAAGCATTCTCCTGACCTACAAGGAGACAAAAATATAATATTTTAATGACTTACCAGGACCTCTTCTAGACACGGGCCAGCTCGCTGTCAGATTTTACTGTCTGGGACAACAGCAGAAATCGCCCGTTCACCATTTGAACCACTCACCCGCCCCATTCCTGACAGGCAGGCAGTGCTAAAAATCGGGATTTGGATGCCTGAAATGAAAAGAGTTCCATTACCCATTGCTAACATCCCTCACTTTTCCCAAGTTTAAAAACAAGAACAAAAATACAGAGAGTGATAGTCAACTTCTGACCAACACATCTTGGAGTGTTGCCAAATCCTTAGTCTGAAAAGAACCATAAGAACATAACAAATAGAAGCAGAAATAGGCCATTTGGCCCCTCGAGCCTGCTCCGCCATTCAATAAGATCATGGCTGATCTGATCTTGGGCTCAGCTCCACTTCCCTGCCCGCTCCCCATAACCCTTATCGCTCAAAAATCTGTCTCTCTCCACCTTAAATATATTCAATGACTCAGCCTCCACAGCTCTCTGGGGCTGAGAATTCCCCAGATTTACAACCCTCTGAGAGAAGAAATTTCCTCCTCATCTCAGTTTCAAATGGGTGACCCCTTATTCTGAAACTATGCCCCTTAGTTCTAGATTCTCCCACAAGTGGAACCATCCTCTCTGCATCTACCCCCTCATTATCTTATATGTTTCAATAAGATCACCTCTCATTCTTCTAAACTCCAATAGGACCAACCTACTCAACCTTTCTTCAAAAGTCAACCCTTTCATGAGAATGAGTGGTGATCTTATCGAAACATATAAGATTATGAGGGGGCTTGACAAGGTGGATGCAGAGAGGATGTTTCCACTGATGGAGGAGACTAGAACTAGAGGGCATGATCTTAGAATAAGGGGCCGCCCAATTACAACAGAGATGAGGAGAAATTTCTTCTCTCAGAGGGTTGTAAATCTGTGGAATTTGCTGCCTCAGAGAGCTGTGGAAGCTGGGACATTGAATAAATTTGACAGAAATAGACAGTTTCTTAAACGATAAGGGGATAAGGGGTTATGGGCAGGGAAGTGGAGCCGAGTCCATGATCAGATCATCCATGATCTTATTGAATGGCGGAGCAAGCTCGAGGGGCTGCATGGCCCACTCCTGTTCCTATTTCTTATGTTCTTATTTTCTTATGTTCAGCTCAGGAATCAACCTAATGAACCTTCTCTGAAGGTTCCAATGCAAGTATATCCATCCTTAAATAAGGTAACCAGTACTCTAGGTGTGGCCTCACCAATACCCTATACAGTCGTAGCAGGACTTCTCTGCTTTTATACTCCATCCCCTTTGTATTGAAGGTTAACATTCCATTTGCCTTCCTGATTACTTGCTGTACCTGCATACTAACATTTTGTGTTTCATGCACAAGGACCTCCAGGTCCCTCTGTACTGCAGCATTTTCTCTCTATTTAAATAATAATTTGCTTTTTTATTTTTTCTGCCAAAGTGGATAACCTCACACTTACCTGCATTATACTCCATCTGCTAAATTTTTGCCCATTCATTTAGCTTGTTTGTATCCCTTTGCAGATTTTTTGTGTCCTCCTCATAACTTGCTTTCCCACCCATCTTTGTATCATCAGCAAACTTGGCTACATTACACTCGGTCCCTTCATCCAAATCATGAATGTAGATTGTAAATTGTTGAGGCCCCAGCACCGATCACTGTGGCACCCCATTAGTTGCCGTTTGGCAACTGGAAAATGACCATTTATCCCGACTCTCTATTTTCTGTTAGTTAGCCAATCTTGTATTCATGCTAATATATTACACCCAACCCCGTGAACATTTATCTTGTACAGTAACCTTTAATGTGGCACCTTATCAAATGCCTTCTGGAAATCCAAATACACCACATCTGCTGGTTCCCCCTTATACACTCAGTTTGTTACATCCTCAAAGAACTCCAGCAAATTAGTCATGCATGATTTTCCTTTCATGAAACCATACTGACTCTTCTTGATAGAATTATGCTTTTCCAAATGTCCTGCAACTGCTTCGTTAATAATGGACTCCAGCAAGTCCATGTGTTTGCGTAAAATATTAATGTGCAGCTATCATTGGTTTAAAGGAAGTAGAAGAGCATCAAAAGGTTTCTTTCAGCTGAATTGATAAGACTGAACACTCAGATGTAGGTAAGCCTCTCAATTCTCTACAGCACCATTTCAGAAGAAAAATTTATAATACACCTTATTTCACTTCTTAGTATAAACATAGAAACATAGAAGCATAGAAAATAGGTACAGGAGTAGGCCATTCGGCCCTTCAAGCTGCACCACCATTCAACATGATCATGGCTGATCATGCAATTTCAGTGCCCCATTCCTGCTTTCTCTCCATACCCCTTGATCCCTTTAGCTGTAAGGGCCACATCTAACTCCCTTTTGAATATATCTAACAAACTGGCCTCAACAACTTTCTGTGGTAGAGAATTCCATAGGTTCATAATTCTCTGAGTGAAGAAGTTTCTCCTCATCTCGGTCCTAAATGGCTTACCCCTTATCCTTAGACCATGACTCCTGGTTCTGGACTTCCTCAACATTCTTCCTGCTTCTAACCTGTTCAATCCTGTCAGAATTTTCTTGATTCTATGAAATTCCCTCTCATTCTTCTAAATTCCAGTGAATATAAGCCTAGTCGATCCAGTCTTTCTTCATATGTCAGTCCTACCATCCCGGGAATCAGTCTGGTGAACCTTCGCTGTACTCCCGCAATAGCAAGAATGTCCTTCCTCAAATTAGGAGACCAAAACTGTGCACAATATTCAAGGTGTGGCCTCACCAAGGCCCTGTACAACTGCAGTAAGACCTCCCTGCTCCTATACTCAAATCCTCTCGCTATGAAGGCCAACATGCCATTTGCCTTCTTCACCGCCTGCTGTACCTGCATGCCAACTTTCAATGACTGATGTACCATGTCACCCAGGTCTCGTTGCACCTCCCCTTTTCCTAACCTGTCACCATTCAGATAATATTCTGCCTCCCTGTTTTTGCCACCAAAGTGGATAACCTCACATTTATCTACATTATACTGCATCTGCCATGCATTTGTCCACTCACCTGTCCAAGTCATCCTGCAGCCTCTGAGCATCCTCCTCATAGCTCACACTGCCACCTAGCTTAGTGTCATCTGCAATCTTACATGAGATATTACATTCAATTCCTTCATCCAAATCATAAATGTATATCGTAAATAGCTGGGGTCCCAGCACTGAACCTTACGGTACCCTACTAGTCACTGCCTGCCATTCTGAAAAGGATCCATTTATTCCTACTCTCTGCTTCCTGACTGCCAACCAGTTCTCTATCCACGTCAATACATTACCCCCAATACCATGTGCTTTAATTTTGCACACTAATCTCTTGTGTGGGACCGTGTCAAAAGCCTTTTGAAAGTCCAAATACACCACATCCACTGGTTCTCCCTTGTCCACTCTACTAGTTACATCCTCAAAAAATTCAAGAAGATTTGTCAAGCATGATTTCCCTTTCATAAATCCATGCTGACTTGGACCGATCTTGTCACTGCTTTCCAAATGCGCTGCTATTTCATCTTTAATAATTGATTCCAACATTTTCCCCACTACTGATGTCAGGCTAACCAGTCTATAATTACCCGTTTTCTCTCGCCCTCCTTTTTTAAACAGTGGTGTTACATTATCTACCCTCCAGTCCATAGGAACTGATTTAGAGTCGATGGACTGTTGGAAAATGATCACCAATGCATCCACTATTTCTATGGCCACTTCCTTAAGTACTCTGGGATGCAGACTATCAGGCCGCGGTGATATATCGGCCTTCAATCCCATCAATTTCTCGCTTTATAAGGATATCCTTCAGTTCCTCCTTCTCACAAGACCCTCGGTCCCCTAGTACTTCCGAACGGTTATTTGTGTCTTCCTTCGTGAAGAAAGAATCAAAGTATTTATTCAACTGGTCCACCATTTCTTTGTTCCCCATTATAAATTTGACTGCAAGGGACCTACGTTCGACTTCGCTAATCTTTTTCTCTTCACATATCTATAGAAGCTTTTGCAGTTAGTTTTTAATGTTCCCGGCAAGCTTCCTCTCATACTCTATTTTCCCCCTCCCGATTAAACCCTTTGTCCTCCTCTACTGAATTCTAAATTTCTCCCAGTCCTCAGGTTTGCTGCTTTTTCTGGCCAATTTATATGCCTCTTCTTTGGATTTAACACTATCCTTATTTTCCCTTGTTAGCCACGGTTGAGCCACCTTCCCCGTTTTATTTTTACTCCAGACTGGGATGTACAATTGTTGAACTTCATCCATGTGATCTTTAAATGTTTGCCATTGCCTATACACCGTCAACCCTTTAAGTATCGTTCTCCAGTCTATTCTGGCCAATTCACGTCTCATACCATCGAAGTTACCTTTCCTTCAGTTCAGGACCCGAGTCTTTGAATTAACTGTGTCACTCTCCATTTAACAAAGAATTCTATCATATTATGGTCACTCTTCCCCAAGGGGCCTCACACAACAAGATTGCTAATTAGTCTTTTCTCATTGTACATCACCCAGTCTAGGTTGGCCAGCTCTCCAGTTGGTTCCTCGATATATTGGTCCAGAAAACCATCCCTAATACACTCCAGGAAATCCTCCTCCACCATATTGCTACCAGTTTGGTTTGCCCAATCTATATGTAGATTAAAGTCGCCCATGATAACTGCTGTACCTTTATTGCACGCATCCCTAATTTCTTGTTTGATGCTGTCCCTAACCTCACTACTACTGTTTGTACACAACTCCCACTAGCGTTTTCTGCCCTTTGGTATTCCACAGCTCCACCCACACAGATTCCTCATCATCCAAGCTAATGTCCTTCCTTACTATTGCGTTAATTTCCTCTTTAACCAGCAACGCTACCCCACCTCCTTTTCCTTTCTATCTATCCTTCCTGAATGTTGAATACCTCTGGATGTTGAGTTCTCAGCTTTGGTCACCCTGGAACCATGTCTCCGTGATGCCAATTATATCATATTTTTTAATTGCTGCCTGTGCGATTAATTCGTCCACTTTATTACGAATACTCCTCGCATTGAGGCAAATCCTTGACCCTTGCACCCGGGTAGGCAATATACCATCCTGGAGTCTCGACTGTGGCCACAGGAATACCTATCTATTCCCCTTACAATAGAATCCCCTACCACTCTAGCCCTCCCACTCTTTTTCCTGCCCTCCTGTGCAGCAGAGCCAGCCATGGTGCCATGAACTTGGCTGCTGCTGACTTCCCCTGATGAGTCATCTCCCCCAACAGTACCCAAAACGGTACATCTGTTTTGGAGGAAGATGACCGCAGGGGACCCCTGCACTGCCTTCCTTCCACTGCTCTGCCTGATGGTCACCCATTCCCTATCTGCCTGAGTAACCTTTACCTGCGGTGTGACAAACTAACTAAAGGTGCTTTTCATGACATCCTCAGCATCGCGAATGCTCTAGAATGAGTCCATGCGCAGCTCCAGTGCCGCAATGCGGTCTGTCAGGAGCTGCAGCTGGACACACTTCCTCCACACATAGTAGTCAGGGACACTGGAAGCGTCCCTGACTTCCCACATAGCACAGGAGGAGCATGACATGGGTCTGGGCTCTCCTGCCATGACTTAACCCTTAAATTAACTTAATTTGGCAACAATGTCAAATGTTACCTACTGATAAGGAAATAAAAAGAAAAAGCAAAAGATTAAATACTCACCAATCCACCAGCTAATCACTTACCCGCTTGGCTGTGACGTCACACTTCGATCTCTTTTTACTTCTTTGTTTTATCTTCGGCCTCTGCACCAGCTGGCTGCTCGATCTGCCGCCACTCCCAATCGCTGCTGCTGCCCTTTATCCTCCCGTGCCGCTCCTCTCGCGATGCTGGCTGCTCGGACTGCCGCCGCTCCCAGTCGCTGCTGCTGCCCTTTATCCTCCCGCACAGCTCAAAGGATAAACAAATCAAATAAAAATATAACCACATTTTGTGTAATGGATCATATGTGTGACAGAGTCAAAAAACCCATAACTCACAGGTTATGTAAGTTATGCAGAGAATTTAGTTTCAAGACTTTTCTCATTGTAAAAGAATGCCCCTAATGTACCCTCATTTGACTGGATTGATATTCTATTTGCTCTTCTGAGCACTGAGCATGTTTGAGGCAGCTTTAAAACGTCACGTACATGGTATACTGCCGAGCATTAAGTGATAATTCACTTGACAATTGTTTATATTTGTCACTTGGCTGAACACTGAACACATTCTCATCAAATACAGAGGAACAAAAGCATTAAAAATGAGGCAAAGAACACTGAATTGTTTTGACATTTTTCTAAAACCTATAATAGTTCACCCAACCCTAAGCTTTTGTTTGTTTTGTTATGACTTTCTCTCTCTCTTAGGCAGTCCCTCGGAGTCGAGGATGACTTGCTTCCACACTAAAAATGAGTTCTCAGATGACTGATGAGTCAAATGTGGATCCTACAGTCTTTGTCACAGGTGGAGCAGATGGTGGTGAAGAGACGGGTGGGTGGGATGCTTGGGTTGTCGTGCGCTCCCTCTGCTTGGCTTCCGCTTGCTCCCGGCGAAGAGACTCAAGGTGTTCGGCGCCTTCCCGGATGCTTCTCCTCCACTTTGAGCGGTCTTGAGCCAGGGATTCCCAGGTGTTGGTGGGGATGTTGCATTTCTTCAAGAAGGCTTTCAGTGTGTCCTTAAAGCATTTCCTCTGCCCTCCTGGGGTTTTGCCGTGTCGGAGCTCGGAGTAGAGCGCTTGTTTTAGGAGTCTCGGTATCAGGTATGCGGACAATGTGGTCCGTCCATCGGAGCCATAAACATAAGAAATAGGAGCAAGAGTAGGCCACCTGGCCCCTCGAGCCTGCTCTGCCATTTAATAAGATCATGGCCGATCTGATCATGGACTCAGCTCCACTTCCCTGCCCGCTCCCCATAACTCTTTATTCCCTTATCGCTCAAAATAAATATATTCAATGACCCAGCCTCCACAGCTCTCTGGGGCAGAGAACTCCATCGATTTACAACCCTGAGAGAAGAAATTCCTCCTCGTCTCAGTTTTAAATGGGCAGCCCCATATTCTGAGACTATGTCCCCCAGTTTTAGTTTCCCCTATGAGTGAAAATATCCTCTCTGCACCACCTTGTCGAGCCCCCTCATTATCTTATATGTTTCGATAAGATCACCTCTCATTCTTTTGAACTCCAATGTGATACACTCATAATAAAGGAGTACTGTGAACAATGAGCAAGTGTGACCTTAGCTCCTTTAATAAGACTCCAGAGTGCAGGTACCTTGTGGGTGGCCTGCTTATACACAGTGCTCGCAGGGAATGCTGGGATCCCTTGGGACTCCAACAGGTAGGCCCTCTGGTGGTAGTGTGATACAGGTTGCAAGGGGTTAAATCCATAACATCACTCGCCCGTAAAGTTAATAGTACACTTATTTACAAGGTGAGACAATCTGGGGTTTTTCGCTTCCTTGTCGATCGTCTTGGTACAAATGCGAGTGTGGGTGAGTTGGTTACTTCTTCACTGGGCTGTTGGGCAGCCGGCCTTGCCGGGCTGCTGGGGATGCTGATTTCAGCTTCGTCGTCAATGATGATGTCGGTTGCCACTTGTGTGTGTGTTGGAGGGTCAAAGTTGGCGGTGTCTTCTTTGGGTTGTTCGTAGCTGTTGGTGAACCGCAATTTGATTTGGTCCAAATGTTTTCTGCACGTTCGTCCATTGGCCAATTTGACCTGAAACACCCTACTCCCCTCTTTGAATATGACTGTGCCAGCGAGCCATTTGGGACTATGTCCATAATTGAGTACAAACACAGGGTTCTTGACCTCAATATCGCGTGACAAATTTACGCGGTCATGGTACATACTTTGTTGATGCCGCCTGTCCTCCACGTGATCATGAAGATCAGGGTGGACAAGAGAGAGACTTGTTTTGAGTGCCCTTTTCATGAGCAGCTCGGCTGGGGGAACCCCATTGAGTGAGTGGGGTCTGGTGCGGTAGCTGAGCAGCACTCGGGATAGTCGGGTCTGCAGGGAGCCTTCCGACATGCGTTTCAAGCTTTGCTTGATGGTCTGAACTGCCAGTTCTGCCTGGCCGTTGGATGCAGGCTTGAACGGGGCAGATATGACGTGCTTGATCCCATGTGGGTCATGAATTCCTTAAATTCAGCACTGGTGAAACAGGACCCATTGTCACTGACTAGGACATCAGGCAGGCCGTGCGTGGCAAACATGGCTCGTAGGCTTTCAATGGTGGCCGTGGACATGCTTACAGACATTATTGCACATTCAATCCATTTTGAGTAAGCATCCATGACAACCAAGAACATTTTGCCTAGAAATGGGTCCGCATTGTCCACGTAGATCCTTGCCCACGGTTTGGAGGGCCACGACCACAAACTTAGCGGTGTCTCAGCTGAGAGCAAGTGTTGCACTGGCGCACGCATGACTCTAAATCTGAGTCAATGACGGACCACCACACATGGGATCAGGCTATGGCCTTCATCATTACAATGACTGGATGGGTGCTGTGCAGTTCACAAATGACGTATCTCTGCCTTTCTTGGGCAAGACCAGGCGATTACCCCGCAACAGACAGTCCGCCTGCAGGGTCATTTCGTCTTTGCGCCTGTAGAACGGCTTAATCGCCTCCTGCATCTCCACTGGGACACTGGACCAGCTCCCATGGAGGACACAGTTTTTTACCAAGGACAGTAAAGGATCCTGGCTGGTCCAGGTCCTGATCTGTCGGATTGCAACAGGTGACTTTTTGTTTTCGAATGCATCCATTATCATGAGCAAATCCGCAGGTTGTGCCATTTCTACCCCGGTGTGGCAATGGTAGCTGACTGAGAGCATCAGCGCAGTTCTCTGTGCCCTGTCTGTGGCTGATTACATAGTTGTATGCCGACAGCGAGAGCGCCCATCTTTGGAAGCGGGCAGAGGCATTGGTGTTAATCCCTTTGCTCGCAGAGAACAGCGATTTGAGCGGCTTTTGGCCAGTTTCAAGATCAAACTTGAGGCCAAACAAGTACTGGTACATTTTTTTTACCCCGTAAACGCACGCCAGAGCCTCTTTTTCAATCATGCTGCAGGCTCTTTCGGCCTTGGACAAACTCCTGGACACATGAGGACCGGTTGCAAAATCCCCGATTATTTAGCTTGTTGTAACACACACCCGACCCCATAAGACGACATCGCAAGCTAGCACTAATTGTTTACAAGGGTTACACAGGACAAGCAGTTTGTTTGAACACAACAGATTTCTGGCTTTCTCAAAGGCAACCTCTTGTGAATTCCCCCCATACCCAGTCGTCCCACTTGCGCAGCAGCACATGTAGGGTGCTTAACTCAGGTAGGAAATTACCAAAATAGTTAAGGAGTCCCAGGAACGGCCGCAGCTCGATCATGTTCTGTGCTCTCGGCGCGTTCTTGATGGCATCCGTCTTGGCGTCGGTGGGTCTGATGCCGTCTACTGCGATTCTTTGTCCCAAGCACTCGACCTCCGGTGCCAGGAAAACACACTTCGAGCGTTTCAACCTGAGTCCTACGCGATCCAATCGACTAAGAACCTCTTCCAGATTCTTCAAGTGCTCAATGGTGTCCCAACCAGTAACCAGTATGTCGTCCTGGAAAACCATGGTGCGAGGAACCAACTTTAGCAGGCTCTCCATGTTCCGTTGGAAGATTACCGTGGCCAACTGAATCCCGAATGGACATCTGTTATAGATGAACAGATCTTTGTGTGTGTTGATGCAGATGAGGCCTTTCGAAGACTCCTCCAGCGCCTGCGTCATGTAGGCCGAGGTGAGTCCAACTTGGTGAACATCTTCACTCCAGCCAGGGTCGCAAACATTCTTCCTGCATCAAACCTGTCCAGTCCAGTCAGAATTTTATATGTTTCTATGAGATCCCCTCTCATCCTTCTAAACTCCAGTGAATAAAGGCCAGTCGATCCAGTCTCTCCACATATGTCAGTCCAGCCATCCCAGGAATCAGTCTGGTGAACATTCGCTGCACTCTCTCAAAAGCAAGAACAGCCTTCCTTAGATTAGGAGACCAAAACTGAACACAATATTCTAGGTGAGGCCTCACCAAGGCCCTGTACAACTGCAGTAAGATCTCCCTGCTCCTACACTCAAATCCCCTAGCTATGAAGGCCAACAACTTGCCTTCTTCACCACCTGCTGTACCTGCATGCCAACTTTCAGTGACTGATGTACCATGACACCCAGGTCTCATTGCACCTCCCCTTTTCCTAATCTGCCGCCATTCAGATAATATTCTGCCTTCGTGTTTTTGCCTCCAAAGTGGATAACCTCACATTTAACTACATTATACTGCATCTGCCATGCATTTGCCCATTCACCTAACCTGTCCAAGTCGCTCTGCAGCCTCTTAGCGCTCTGCTCACAACTCACACGGCCACCCAGTTTAGTGTCATCTGCAAACTTGGAGATATTACACTCAATTCCTTCATCCAAATCATTAATGTATATTGTAATATTGTAAATAGCTGGGATCCCAGCACTGAGCCATGCAGCACCCCACTAGTCACTAGCCTGCCATTCTGAAAAGGACCCATTTATCCCGACTCTCTGCTTCCAACCAGTTCTCTAACCACGTCAGTACATTACCCCCAATATCATGTGCTTTAATTTTGCATACCAATCTCATGTATGGAACCTTGTCAAAAGCCTTTTGAAAGTCTAAATACACCACATCCACCGATTCTCCCTTGTCCACTCTACTAGTTACATCCTCAAAAAATTCCAGAAGATTTGTCAAGCATGATTTCCCTTTCAGAAATCCATGCTGACTTGAACCGATCCTGTCACTGCTTTCCAAATGCATTGTGATTTCATCTTTAATAACTGATTCCAACATTTCCCCCACTACTGATGTCAGGCTAATCGATCTATAATTAGTCGTTTTCTCTCTCCCTCCTTTTTTAAAAAGTGGTGTTCCATTAGCTACCCTCCAGTCCATAGGAACTGATCCAGAGTTGATAGACTGTTGGAAAATGATCACCAATGCATCCACTATTTCTGGGGCCACTTCCCTAAGTACTCTGGGATGCAGACTATCAGGCTCCGGGGAATTATCGGCCTTCAATCCCATCAATTTCCCTAACACAATTTCCCGCCTAATAAGGATTTCCTTCAGTTCCTCCTTCTCACAAGACCTCGGTTCCCGAGTATGTCTGGAAGGTTATTTGTGTCTTCCTTCGTGAAGACAGAACCAAAGTATTTGTTCAACTGGTCTGCCATTTCTTTGTTCCCCATTATAAATTCACCTGAATCTGACTGCAAGGGACCTATGTTTGACTTCACTAATCTTTTTCTCTTCGCATATCTACAGAAACTTTTGCAGTCAGTTTTTATGCTTCCTCTCATACTCTATTTTCCACCTCCTGATTAAATCCTTAATCTGCTGAATTCTAAATTTCTCCCAGACCTCAGGTCTGCTGCTTTTTCTGGCCAATTTATATGCCTCTTCTTTGGATTTAACACTATCCTTAATTTCCCTTGTTAGCCATAGTTGAGCCACATAGTTTTATTTTTACTCCAGACAGGGATGTACAATTGTTAAAGTTCATCCATGTGATCTTTAAATGTTTGCCATTGCCTATCCACCGCCAAACCTCTAAGTATTATTTGCCATCTATTCTAGCCAATTCACATCTCATACCATCGAAGTTACCTTTCCTTATGTTCAGGACCCTAGTATCTGAATTAACTGTGTCACTCTCTATCTTAATGAAGAATTCTACCATATTATGGTCACTCTTCCACAAGGGGCCTCGCACAACAATATTGCTAATTAGTCCTTTCTCATTACACATCACCCAGTCTAGGATGGCCAGCTCTCCAGTTGGTTCCTTGATATATTGGTCTAGAAAACCATCCCTAATACACTCCAGGAATTCCTCCTCCACCATATTACTACCAGTTTGGTTAGCCCAACCTTTCTGTTGATTAAAGTCGCCCTTGATAACTGCTGTACCTTTATTGCATGCATCCCTAATTTCTTGTTTGATGCTGTCCCAACCTCACTACTATATTTGGTGGTCTGTACACAACTTCCACTAGTGTTTTCTGCCCTTTGGTATTCAGCAGCTCCACCCATACAGATTCCACATCATCCGAGCTAATGTCCTTCCTTACTATTGCTTTAATTTCCTCTTTAACCAGCAGCGCTAACCCACCTCCTTTTCCTTTCTGTCTATCCTTCCTGAATGTTGAATACCCCTGGATGTTGAGTTCCTAGCCTTGGTCACCCTGGAGCCATGTCTCTGTGATGCCAATTATATCATATTCTTTAATTGCTGCCTGTGCAGTTAATTCGTCCACCTTATTACGAATACTCCTCGCATTGAGGCACAGAGCCTTCAGGCTTGTCTTTTTAACACTCTTTGCCCCTTTAGAATTTTGCTGTAATGTGGCCCTTTTTGATTTTTGCCTTGGGTTTCTCTGCCCTCCACTTTTACTTTTCTTCTTTCTATCGTTTGCTTCTGCCCCCATTCTACTTCCCTCTGTCTCCCTGCATAGGTTCCCAACCCCCTGTCATATTAGTTTAACCCCTCCCCAACAGCACTAGCAAATTCTCCCCCTCGGACATTGGTTCCGGTCCTGCCCAAATGCAGACCGCCCGGTTTGAACTGGTTCCACTCCCCCAGAACCGGTTCCAATGTCCCAGGAATTTGAATACCTCCCTTCTGCACCACTGCTCAAGCCACATATTCAACTGAGCTATCCTGCGATTCCTACTCTGACTAGCACGTGGCACTGGTAGCAATCCTGAGATTACTACCTTTGAGGTCCTACTTTTTAATCTAACGCCTAGCTCCCTAAATTCACTTTGTAGGACCTCATCCCATTTTTTACCTATATCATTGGCACCTATATGCACCACGGCAACTGGCTGTTTACCCTCCCCCTCCAAAATGTCCTGCAACCACTCCGAGACATCCTTGACCCTTGCACCAGGGAGGCAACATACCAACCTGGAGTCTCGATTGCAGAAACCTCTATCTATTCCCCTTACAATAGAATCCCCTACCACTATAGCTCTCTCACTCTTTTTCCTGCCCTCTTGTGCAGCAGAGCCACCCACTGTGCCATGGACTTGGCTGCTGCTGCTCTCCCCTGATGAGTCATCCCCCTCAACAGTACCCAAAACGGTGTATCTCTTTTGGAGGGGGATGACCGCAGCGGACCCCTGCACTACCTTCCTTCCTCACCCATCCCCTATCTGTCTGTGTAACCTCTACGTGTGGTAAGACCAACTCACTTAACGTGCTATTCACGGCATCCTCAGCATTGCGGATGCTCCAAAGTGAACCCACCCGCAGCTCCAGTGCCACAATGCGGTCTGTCAGGAGCTGCAGCAGGACACACTTCCTGCACATTTAGTCGTCAGGGACACTGGAAGCGTCCCTGAGTTCCCACATAGCACAGGAGGAGCATGACACATGTCCAAGCTCTCCTGCCATGACTTAACCCCGAGATTAACTTAATTTGGCAACAACAACGATAAAGGCTACCTACTGATAAAGGAAAAGAAAAAGAAAAACTACTCACCAATCACCAGCCAATCACTTACTCCCTTGGCTCTGATGTCACCTTTCGATTTCTTTCTACTTCTTTATTTACCTTCTGCACCTGCTGCAGCTGCACCAGCTGGCTGCGTGAACTGCTGCCTTTTCCTCGACGAGCCTTTTATAGGCCTCCGACCCTGGACTCCCGCTGCGTGAACTGCTGCCTTTTCCTCGACGATCCTTTTATAGGCCTCCGACCCTGGACTCCCGCTGCTTGAACTGCCGCCTCCTCCTCGACGAGCCTTTTATAGGCCTCCGACCCTGGACTCCCGCTGCTTGAACTTCCGCCTCCTCCTCGACGAGCCTTTTATAGGCCTCCGACCCTGGACTCCCGCTGCTCGAATGACATCATCCATCGGATGAAAGTGAGTACCTGTTCCACCAACTGCTGATCTTGCATCTGCGAGCTTCTCCTTCATCCTTCTCTTATTTCCCATCTTCACTGTTTAGGCACTGAAGCAGCTTTTCATTGCTGACACCTATATATATATATATGTGTGCGTTCTTGCAATGGAGGTTCCCTTTCATCTCACACTTACAGCTGCATGTCAGGGATACACACTTGTGCTCTCATTTCTGATGCATCATCACAGTGGTACTCACCAACCATTCATTCTTTTGCAGGCCAACTGGCTCACAATAGAATGGAACTCAGGATGACTGGTGGTGGCAAGGCAAATATACAGGTTCTCACCCTTGGAGGAGAGGGTTGAGGCGCTCGTGGGCAGACATGGTGCCTTCCCTGTGGCCTGCGGTGCTGCTGATGCTGATATGGGTAAGTGAAGGCCCGCCTTTAATGCTATCTCTCCCTGAATGCACCAGCGCCCACTGTGCCTTTCCTTCTGGAAGTCTACTAGTTGCAGCCTCAATGCGTCAATTCACCACCTCCCACTCACAGCAGCCATTCTCCCATTTATGCTTGCGGATGAGAGACCGAGTGGCAGCACAGGAGAGTAAGTGGCAACACCTGGCACACCCACTGCAGGCATGGAGACAACCCCAAGACCAAGTGGCAGCACAGGCAGGATACAAGAGCAGGGAGGTTATGCTTGAATTGTATAAAACACTGGTTAGGCCACAGCTGGAGTACTGTGTACAGTTCTGGTCACCACATTACAGGAAAGATGTGACTGCATTAGAAAGGGTGCAGAGGAGATTTACAAGAATGTTGCCTGGACTGGAGAATTTTAGCTATGAGGAAAGATTGGAGATGCTGGGTCTGTTTTCTTAGGAACAGAAGAGGCTGAGGGGAGACCTGATTGAGGTGTATAAAATTATGAGGGGCCTGAATAGAATGGATAGGAAGGACCTGTTTCCCTTGGCAGAGGGGTCAACAACCAGAGGACATAGTTTTAAAGTAATTAGGGGGAGGTTTAGAGGAGATATGAGGGGAAATGTCTTCATCCAGAGGGTAGTGGGGGTCTAGAACTCACTTCCTGAAAGGATGGTAGAGGCAGAAACCCTCACCACATTTTTTAAATACGTAGAAGTGCACTTAAAGTGCCATGACCTACAGGGCTACAGTTCAAGAGCTGGAAAGTGGGATTAGGCTGGATAGCTCTTGGTCGGCCGGCACAGACACATTGGGCCGAAATGGCCTCCTTCTGTGCTGTAAATTTCTATGATTCTATGATTCTATGAGGCAGCACAGGAGAGAATGAGGCAACAACTAGCATGATACCAGTGCCAGGCCTCGATGACACCCTTGACGCCATCAGCACAGACATGTCTAATGAGAGTTTTGAGGACATTGAGGGGACCTTCCAGCCTTGCTGATACCGTGGAACGCACTCCATCTTTTGGGGACCTCAGTGATGAGGAAGAGGAAGAGGAGGACACTGCCGGCAGTACCACATCACTAACACTGCCGGCAGTACCACATCACTGCTTCTACCCACACATGCCAGCTCAGATACTAGTTCAGCTAGTACAGGGATCTGCACTGGGTATTGCACCGGGGCCTAGCGGGCTGCAGCATGGAGATGGGGCTCGGCAACCTCAGGTGCAATCTCTCCGGGTGGAGAGTCCGCACCAGAGTTCTGCTGAGGAGGACTCAGACGAACCCATCAATGTTGCGGCTTATGAAATAAGGGTGGAGGACATGCATTCCCAGATGTTGGGGGTACTGGCAAGGGTGCCAGAGAGCCTGTCGCAAGTGGTCAGGAGCATGGAGGAGTCCGCTTCCCAAATACTCGACAGCTCTGCGCACTCCATGGAGCCCATCATTGCCAGTGTGCAGGCGATGGTGGACTCACAGATTGTCCATGTGGATCCAGCTGTGATGCCACAATCTGCAGGTGATGTGGCAGCTGCCATGGCAGCACAGGCACGAGGGAACGAGCATATTGGTGCTGGTTTGGAAAGAATGGCCGCAGCACTGGAAGCTCAGAATGCTCATGCACTCTGGGCAACAGGCCATGGAGCATCTTACTGCTGCCACGGAGTGTCAAACTGCTGGCTTTGAGACTCTGGCAGTCTCAGCTCGATGCCACCCAACACCTCAGTGTTGCGCTCATGGCTGGGTCCACCCCGGGCCACAGGGGACCTTCTGGTGTCGTGCCATTGACTGAGCCACCCCCCCCCAGGGAGTGACGCAGGCTCCTTGGACCAGGATCCTGATGATGTGCTCTCTCAGGATCACACCATTCCTGACCCCAGACCTGTCACTCCGCCATTGCATCCAACTATGGTCTCACCCGAGCGAAGCCAGACTGAACCGTCCCAGGAGAGTGCTGACCAGTCTGCAGCCGGCCCTTCCAGGCCCAGAGCTGCTCGAGGGCATCCTAGAAGGACATCTGCAGCTTCCACACAAGAAACACAGCAGCCTTCCCAGACCCATGATGCAGCCACAGGGGAGACACTGAGGCAGAGTAGTAGGATAGGCATGTGTAAGAGGGGTTATAAGGAGATGCACAAGGGTGAGAAATTATGTTTTTGTGTAAGTTGTTTGGAATGCTTTTTGTTGTGTTGGCTTTTTGCGCTGATTTGAATCATGTCATAAATCTTTATTTTTTGCACCTATATCTGGCCAGGTGTATCATTTGAGAGTGGGCACTAATGTGTGAAGGCACTCATTGGGATGACTATGGAAATTAGGAGCTAAAGGGTTATGTGTGGATGAGATTATGTGAATCGAGGAGCAATGAGACATATCTGCACCTCCCTTGCAGTGTTGCGATGATGATGACATCTGGCTGGGTGGCGACAGAGATCCTGGTCCTCCTCCTCCTCAGGTGGTACTGCTGGTTTGACCTCCAGTGGCTGGCCCCTCATGATGGCCAGGATGTGCAGCATGCAGCAGACCATCATCATCATAGGCAGTCCCTTGAAATCGAGGAAGACTTGCTTCCATTCTAAAAGTGAGTTCTTAGGTGACTGAACATCCAATACGGGAATTACAGACTGACTCTGTCACAGGTAGGACATACAATCATTGAGGGAAAGGGTGGGTGGGACAGGTTTGCCACATGCTCCTTCCGCTGCCTACGCTTAGTTTCTGCATGTTCTCGGCAACGAGACTCGAGGTGCTCAGCGGCGTCCCGGATGCACTTCCTCCACTTAGGGCGGTCTTTGGCCAGGGACTCCCAGGTGTCGGTGGGGATGTTGCATTTCATCAAGGAGGCTTTGAGGGTGTCCTTGTAACGTTTTCTCTGCCACCTTGGGCTCGTTTGCCGTGTAGAGGTTCCGAGACGAGTGCTTTGGGAGTCTTGTGTCAGGCATGCGAACAATGTGGCCCGCCCAGCGCAGCAGACCACCACGAATATGGAGACCCGTTCAGGAGAGTACTGCAAAGCACCACCAGACCGGTCCAGGCAACTGAAACTTTGTTTGAGGATCCCGATGCAGGGCTCGATGATGCACCTGGTGCCAGAATGAGGGTAATTGTAGGCATGCTCGGCCACAGTCCCTGGGTTCCGAAGTGGAGTCAGCAGCCAAGTGGAGAGGGGACATCCCTTGTCGCCAAGCAGCCATTCACAATCCTGATTTGGCCCGGTGAAGACGGTCTGGCGCAGGATGAAGGAATCGTGGCTGCTGCTGGATACCTGGCATCGACTGCCAGGATCACACACCAGCTGCACATTCAGGGAGTGGAATCCCTTTCTGTTCATGAACTGTTTGGAATGGTTGAGTGGCGCCCTCAGGCCAATGTGTGTGCAGTTGATGGCACCCTGCACCCTGGGGAACCCTGCAATCCTGACAATTCCGGCCTGTCACTCCACCTGCTTTTCCCTGGTCATGGGGAAGGAGATATATTCGGCTCTTCTCCTATAAAATTCATCGGTCACCTGCCGGATGGAGTGGTGGGCAGAGAATTGGGAGATGTTTGATATGTCTGCAGTGGCAGACTGGAACTAGCCCGTGGCGTAAACCTTCAGAACTATGGTGACCTTGGTCTCAACGGTCAGAGCTGTCCTGAGCCTTGTGTGAGGCTGCAGATCTTGCAGCAGGACATTGCACAGCTCCCTCAGTATGTCCTTTCTAAATCGTAGCCTTCGCAAACATTGCTCACTAATGGGCTCCAGGAAGGAGAACTGATGTCGGTATACCCTTTGACGGTAGGGCTTTCTTCCCCCAGGTCTCTGCTCGGCCTCTCCGATGGCAGCTGGCTGGTCGCCTTCTCCCTATTCCTCCTCATGTTAGGGAGCCTCTGCAAGCTGCTGCTGGCAAGGCTCCTGGCCCAATATCTGGTGCAGCGGATCAGCATACCTGCCCCTCTTCCTCACGCCACCCCCCCCCCCCCCCAACCCGGCCACCCTCTCCACGTTGAGATCTGCGGCCTTCTGCAGCCCCTTCTCCCTGTTGAGCAGCCATGGCTGCTGCCTCCCTTGCCCGCTACCTCTGTACCCATTGCTGATGGAGCCACCTTCTCCTGCGTGCAGTCCTGCCTCTCACAAAGTGCACAAGGCGTTGCCCTGCCAACACTGAGCCCATTCTATATGAAGGCTGGACCCTCACAAGCAGGTCTCTGTGGAACAGAGAACGAGACCCACAGGCCTCCACTAATCAGTGAGAATGGAAACGTTTTCTAAACTCACAAAAAGTTCTGAAAAGTCCGTTGCAGGTGTAGCAAATCCCCACTGCGAAATCTGAAAAAGTTTGGGCTAAAAATATCCAATCGCACAAAACCTTCGTTCTCCTCCTCTGGCGGTTTAGAACAACCCGGCAAAGTGCACTGACCCAAAAAGCTGGCAGGGGCACTGTCAACAAAAAAGCTGCCATTTTTATAATGAATATAGGTGGCGTGGCCACGTAGCCGCGGTGCGCACCCTGATGATATCATCTCGGCCACAAGCCCCATACCACAGCAGAAGTCGGTTTGGGGCGGAAATGGACACCGCACAGAAAACTCCTGTGTTGAAAATGGGTCGCGGGGGCCAATCGACTGCAACGCGGAGGCCACTCGATTCCGCCGCATGGCCGCCCCAAACCCGCGGTAACAGGCCTTATCGGGACCCTGAATTTCGGCCCCATAGAATACAAAAGCAAGGGAGTTATGATGAACCTTTATAAAGCACTGGTTCGGTCTCAACCGGAGTATTGTGTCTAATTCTAGGCACCACACTTTAGGAAGGATGTGAAGGCCTTAGAGAGGGTGCAGAAAAGATTTACGAGAATGATTCCAAGGATAAGGGACTTCAGTTATGGAGAGACTGGAGAAGCTGGGGTTGTTCTCCTTAGTTCAGAGAGGGTTGAGAAGAGATTTGATAGAGGTGTTCAAAATCATGATTGGTCTAGACAGAGTAGATAGAGAGAAACTGTTCCCATTGGCGGAAGGGTCAAGAACCAGAGGACACAGATTTAAGGTGGTTGGCAAAAGAACCAAAGGCGACATGGAAAACATGTTTACACAGCGAGTGGTTACGATCTGAATGGGTGGTGGAGGCAGACTCAATTGTGGCTTTCAAAAGGGAATTGGAAATGTACCTGAAGGAAAAAAAATTGCAGGGATATGGGGAAAGGGTGGGAGACTGGGACTAGCTGAGGTGCTCTTGCAGAGAGCCTTCACGGGCTTGATGGGCTGAATGACCTCCTTCTGTGCTGTAACCATGTTATGATTCTATGATTCTATTGAGAGATTTCATCCAAAGTGGAGCAATTTTGTGATACTGGGGGAAATTTTGACTTAACTTTGGGCGTGTAAAATGGGTGATATCGATTCAGCTGCACCTTATACATCTCCCCTGAAAAATATAGAAATGAAAATCGAAAGCGATGTATAATGGGCAGCTAAATTGATATTGGCCATTTTACACTATCGCCCAAAAGTATATCTGCCTTGTATTTTGGTCCACTTCCAGCTCTGTAATCTGCTCCTTCCCTACAGACACCAAAATATGACAGCAATACAACTGACCTGATGATAAAATGATAGGACAGATTGTGCTTTCTCATCTCTCTCTATCTTATTGATCGTATTATGATCAATGTTCTTCTCAGATTTGTCCCTTGTTTCTCCTAAAGTGCAAATATGTTACTTGACGAATAATTCTTTCTCCCTCTATCTCATTCTGTTGAAATCAACAAGTATACTTTCATCCATTTGCTACTCACATCAGCTTTTTTTTAATTTCACATATTAGTGATCAGAGGAAAATATACAAGCAAGTGTCAATGCTTTGTCTCCTACTCAAACTCATTCGTTCTCAGGACTCCAAGACAGTGGAACTCTTTCCTTATTCCTACAATCCACAGATTTTTTTTACAACCATTCTTGCCATCACCTAATCACTATTTCCTAATTGACCTATTTTCATCCTTGGTGATGTCCTGCAATATGTGTCTTGGCCTTTCACTTAGATTTCTAAAAAAAACATGCTCATCTAACCACTTGCTTTCACTGAGGGTAATTTTGACTTTGGGCAATAGTATAAATGGTCGATATAAATTTGTACATCACTCTTGATTTTCATTTCCATATATTTCGGGACAGATGTAGCTGAATGTGCAGCTGAATTGATATCATCTGTTTTATACTTGCGCAAAGTCAAAATTACCCCCCAGTATCAGCAACCTGCTTTATTCAGGATGAAATCGCTCAATATTTCCTCAGGTTTGATCACTCTACCCCACTGACTTACCAATCTCAGCTTTCCTGTATAGAGGTGCCTGGGCTTCCCTTGGAGCATCTCACAGAGAATAAGGAGAGATGTTGCCCAGATGCTGCCAAAATTGATCCAGTTCCCAATTGAATTATTTCCATCGGTACCATGTTAGCTATAAATTCCTGGCCTACATGCGCAGTGCAGGCATTGTAAGGGACAGTCATGTTGGACTGGCGCAGCCCTTTAGGAAATGAATATTCACATGACCTGAAAGTGTTATTGCTGCTACTGTTGACTGGGGGTGTGTGAGGGCAAGTTTTATATAGCTGGAGATTTATGATCAGCAGTAAAACTCACCAAACACTAATCACTCGTGTTAAATGGCTGAAATCCTTTCAGGTTACATTCCTAGCGAGGGATTGAGGGTGAAAACACAGAATTCTGTAGCCTTGATTGGCATTGCTGCTAATTTGGGTCTATTTCATCACAATTCTATTTCCAGGCCAGCAACGTTTGCACAAAAATTAACACATTCAGGTTTTAAAAATCTTCCCCCAAAGAAAGGACAACGTTTAGATCCATTTGTCAGCCTTAACAAGCTGCAGTGAATCGTTTAGTTTCTGAAACAGACCTGTGCTGCAGCAGCAGGTTTCTTTATAACATTTGACCCCATTTTGTTCAGGTCAGGGAATACTCTGATCCGTGCATCATCCTTCTGCTGGGAGTGGGGTGCCAGCCCAAAACTACTGACTCATCCACAGGTGCCACCAAGGCTGACTGATCTACGCTCAGGTTAGTGGCTCGCCTCTATTTTTACTTCTTTTCATCCCTCCCCTTCTCCCTAAGAGAACACTCCAGTTTTCCAGTTCCACGGGTTACTTAATTCAAGTTTCCCAGCCAGGAACTGACAAAACCCATCTCATCTGTGACAGTTAACTTAAGTGACAGGGAGACCTGGAGGATGAACTTGTGATTATCTGATTAGGAAGCTTGATCTATCCCACTTAAACTACTGGGCTGCTCCCAGCATTTGCTTTAAGTTATTTCACTATTGACCCGACTGTAGGAAATCTGCACCACATCTTTAAACATATGTATTAAATAAAATCATTTATTTTCAGTGGGAGAAGCAGTAGGCTGACCTAGGCTGTTATCAGCCTAAGATCCATAGCAGCAATGAGAAGATTTGTTTAAACGTCCGCTAAAAGACTTCTCTGTGCTAGCTTCATACTTAAATGCAGAACACTTTCTATCATTAATAATGCACTGACTTTGTCTCTTCAATAGTCAGCGGGTCGGTAACTAAAATCTTTAAAGGAGGTTGCATGCCTCCAGTTTAAAAGCATTTTTATTTTTAACTCGTGGAGGCTGGGTTTCCCGGGGCTCGGAAATCCCAGCAGGAAAAAGGTGAGAAGGGCCGGATCCACGACGTAAGTGCTTTTATTGCACTGCTTGTGGGCCAGGAGGAGCAGGGGTGTTTCCTCCATGCCCAACAAGCTAACCTGTACGCATATCAGACCTCCATAATCAGCTGACCCCCACCAGCCACCGACCCCGCCCCACCCGCAATGTCAGACTTACCGGACACCCGCTCAATGACTGCTTTCCCTCACGACATACAGCTAGCCTGCCAATCTGGCTGGCTGTTGGGCAGTAAACCTGTTGAAAAGATGTAAATGATGCCCTGCAGTTAATTTCTGCAGGACGTCTGGGAAAGCCATACTTCCGGTCTTCTCGTCCAAAAATTGTCCCGCCTCCCCCACTGCTTCCCCCCACCCCCAACCCCTTGCTCTTTTTTTTTGAAATTCGTAGCCAATCGTTCCAATTCTTTGTCAAATCACAAACGCCAGAGGTCACCTTGGGCCCATTCAAGGATCACTCTGCGCCAATGCTCTTAGCCAAAAGGCCTAGAGCCACTGCACCGTTCCTGGAAGTACTGCAATACCAGGTTCGTGCCATGGAGGTGGATAGGTCAGGTCCCCCACACACCTCCGTGGAGGTGGATGGGTCAAGCCACCCCACCCACCTCCTATTTCCAAAAAAGCAAGCATATACCTTCCTGATCCAGGGAGAACCACCTTGGGGTTATGGTGGCTACTCCCCTGTCAGGTCAGTTACGCATGCTCTCTTTTTGGCTCTATCGGGGCTCAGGTGTCTTTCAATAGTTACATTTAACTTATATTATAGAAAGAATTTGCTTCCAATTTCATAATTGGTCTTAATATGGAACCGCTTGTATAGTTTTCTACTTATATGCATTTCGCACTTCCATGCTCACTATTACCCACTACATCTGAACTAACACTAAAGTTCGAACCATGATATCCTGCACTATTGTTGCAGGTTCCAGATCTAAAGGGTCAGTGTATGTTTAGAAGATGGGCTGACACCTCCAACCCTGCTTAGAAGGTATCATAAGAAGCAGGGCTATTCTGTACACAATCTAAGCATGCAGATGGGGGAGAGGGGAAAGAAAGGCAAAATCAGATGCTACTGTATTCATCAAACAAATAACAAATGGTTAAATCATGAACAACTGGGGTTTAAAAAGGCTAGGACTAAATGTGACTTTTTTTTTCCAATTAGAACATAAGAAATAGGAGTTATGGCAGGAGTCCTGTAGAACCCTCGCAGATTTTCAGGGCTTGAGTGTCAGCATGCTATTTGGCATAGGAGACCTCATAGCCGATCTAGATTCTGCCTTCAGGATTACACATGCAAGCTTTCCAGCATGGTTGGCTGTGCGGCAATCAAGAATGAGAACCTTGGCTGATTTTGCCTCCCACTAGCTTAGGGACACTAAGCTCTATCATAGTACATCCAATATTGCTCCAATTGAAATTAGTTAACTTAGCACATCCTACAGATCAAACCTAGGGTCTTTCTGACCTGTATGGTTTAGTACATTAGAAAGTGAGTAATTAGGGTAACTGCCAAACACATGTTCACAAAGGTAATGACCCTTTAACATACTATTTTCATAGTTGATTTCAAAGTTGTGTCATAAGGTTTCCAATTGATCGTTTTTTTAACATTCTGATACAGTTGAAGTCGGCCATTGCATCAAAGAGTTAATGTCTCCTGGACAATGTTGCTCATTTCTCTTTCAGTCACCTTTGACCAAAACATTTGCAAATATGCTCTGGGATATTTTTATAGATCTTTCCAGTGAAAGGGAAAATAATGGCGAGGGCATAATTTCATGGGATCAGTGACTCTTATGACCTCCAGGACAAAATTACATCCCTCATGGGAGCTGCAGAGGTCTTGAGCTGTGGCTCTGGTATAGGAATGTGCCATTTGTCACTTTTGACAAACCTCTTGCTCAAAGGCTTTGTGCAATATTTCAAAACTAGGTCACTCAGCACAACATCATTTGGAAAAGTGTTTTACATCTTAATGCCTCACTATTCCTCCCCTCCTCCCAGAAAGAGAATTGTTGACAATTAAGACATGGTTAACACATTTCACTTTTGTCTGGGAATAATTGTGTATAAAGCCAGCACTGGCTTGTAAATGGCTGGAAAAGAGGAAAATTGAGCAATGCATTAAGTGGGAATACCATCATTTAGATAAACTGGTAGTTCCTGTTGATTGTACAAATGATAAATTATCTTCAGCAGCACAAAATATTCCAATGTAGGGCCAGAGCCATCAATTACGTTCAGTTTTCCCATGTTCTAGGATCATTTAACAGCGATTTACAGGTTTATTCATTTTAATTTTCTAGGGAGGAGTTGGTAGGGCTCACAACCATTAAGGAAGTTATTGCTAATAGTTGTTTTTTTTATCCTGATGGTAATGATCTATATTGGAACATTTCAATTTGTTTTAACACTTTGTACAAATCCTCTGGTGGCCAAGGCAGGAAGAAGCAGTTTGGGATTTCTCACAAACCATTGTTTAATGCTCATGGTAAAATGGCAGTTTCCATTAACAGACCAATTCTCCTGCTCCCTTATGCCAGCTGTCAGTGGGATGGCATGCCCAGGATTAACAGCTACCCCTCAAATGTGTATCAACTTGCAGATCACTTGGAATGTTAACCACATCCTCCTTGCTCTGTTAGACCAATGTGTACAGGCCAAAACTAACAGATTTATTTACAGGTAAAATAATACACTGAAACAGTGAGACACTTACAGCACAATATTTAGTAGAGAAGAAAGATAGGATCAGCCAAAAGGAGTTAAAATAACATTTTTAGAACATATTTCTTACGCAGTTTGGTAACCAATAGGATTTTTGGATGAATCAGTCTTTCATATCCCTTCAAAATGCAATGTTGCACAAGGCTGATGCAAAATTCCCAGTCAACCCACAAATTTCAGACTTCCAGGCAGAATTAAAGCCCATGGGAGTATCTCCAAACGTAAATGGTCCAAACGCCTCTGAAGGCAGACCAGCAAAACAATAGTACTGTAAAAATCGTGTCCTTTGTGCCCCGTAGGGGACGAAATCCACACTGTGACTCCGGGAGGAGCTTCTCGACCATGGGGAGAAGATGGTTGAGAAGGACTCTGGCTATGACCTTCCCAGTGGCTGATAGCAGGGAGATTCCCCTGTAGTTGCCGCAGTTGGACTTGTCCCCTTTTTTAAAGATGGTCACGATCACTGCATCTCTGAGATCTCCTGGCATGCTCTTCTCCCTCCAGATGAGAGAGATGAGGTCATGTATTCATGCCAGTAATGCCTCTCCGCCATACTTCAGTGCCTCAGCAGGGATTCCATCCACTCCCGAAGCCTTGTTGTTCTTAAGCTGCCTATGGCTTTTCCTACCTCGTGCAGTGTTGGGGTTTTACTGAGATAGTGGCGAGTAGCATGCTGCGGGATGGAGTCGAGAACACTCGAGTCAAAGGCAGAGTCTCGGTTGAGGAGATCTTCGAAGTGCTCCTTCCAGCGGGCCCTGACTGCCTTGGTGTCTTTGATGAGTGTTTCCCCACTCTTGGCCAGCAGTGGGGTGGGGCATTGGGAGTTTGGGTCATAGGTGGCCTTGACTGCGATGAAGAATCCTCACACATTATGGCTGTCGGCCAGCTGTTGTATCTCCTGTGCTTTCTCCATCCACCAACCGTTCTTTTGGTCCCAGGTTTTTTGTTGGACCTCAGCCTTGAGCCGTCTGTAATGTTGCTTTGCTGCTCCCGAGTTGGGTTGTTGCTTAAGGCTCAGAAATGCCCTGTATTTGCAATCTATTAGTTCTTGGATCTCCTGATCATTCTCATCAAACCAATCCTGGTGTTTCCTGGTCGAGTGACTGAGCGTCTCTTTGCAGGCACTGGCCAAGCGCTGTGGATATTCTGCGTCTCGGGGTCATCAAAGCACGCCATGTTATTTGTGAGGTGCTAACTGTATAGGGCTCTCTTAGCTGCAGGGCAAATGCAGGGAACAGCACCAGCCCTTATACATGGCCTTCTTCGACCTTACAAAGGCCTTTGACACTGTCAACCGCGAGGGTTTATGGAGCGTCCTCCTCCGCTTCGGATGCCCCCAAAAGTTCGGCACAATCCTCCGCCTGCTCCACGACAACATGCAGGCCATGATCCTTACCAACGGATCCATTACAGACCCAATCCACATCCAGTCCAGGGTCAAACAGGGCTGTGTCATCGCTCCAACCCTCTTCTCAATCTTCCTCGCTGCCATGCTCCACCTCACAGTCGACAAACTCCCCACTGGAGTGGAACCAAACTACAGAACCAGTGGGAAGCTGTTCAACCTACGCTGTCTCCAGGCCAGGTCCACGACCACCCCAACCTCAGTCGTCGAGCTGCAGTACGCGGACGACGCCTGCGTCTGCACATATACAGAGGCTGAACTCCAGGACATAGTCGACGTATTTACTGAGGAGTACGAAAGCATGCACCTTACGCTAAACATCAGCAAGACAAAGGTCCTCCACCAGCCTGTCCTTATCGCACAGCACTGTCCTCCAGTCATCAAGATCCATGGTGCGGCCCTGGACAACGTGGGTCACTTCCCATATCTCGGGAGCCTCCTATCAACAAGAGCAGGCATTGACGACGAGATCCAACACCACCTCCAGTGCACCAGTGCAGCCTTCGACCACCTGAGGAAAAGAGTGTTTGAAGACCAGGCCCTCAAAACTGCCACCAAGCTCATGGTCTACAAGGCTGTAGTAATACCCGCCCTCCTGTATGGCTCAGAAACATGGACCATGTACAGTAGACACCTCAAGTCATTGGAGAAATACCACCAACGATGTCTCCGCAAGATCCTACAAATCCCCTGGGAGGACAGATGCAGCATTAGCATCCTCGACCAGGCCAACATCCCCAGCATTGAAGCACTGACCACACTTGATCAGCTCCGCTGGGCAGGCCACATAGTTCGCATGTCAGACACGAGACTCCCAAAACAAGCGCTCTACTCGGAACTCCTTCACGGCAAATGAGCCAAAGGTGGCCAGAGGAAACGTTACAAGGCCACCCTCAAAGCCTCCCTGATAAAGTGCAACATCCCCACTGACATCTGGGAGACCCTGGCCAAAGACCGCCTTAAGTGGAGGAAGCGCATCCAGGAGTGCGCTGAGCACCTCGAGTCTCGCCGCCGAGAGCATGCAGAAATCAAGCACAGGCAGCGGAAAGAGTGTGCGGCAAACCAGTCCCACCCACCCCTTCCCTCAACGACTATCTGTCCCACCTGTGACAGAGTCTGTGGTTCTCGTATTGGACTGTTCAGCTACCTAAGAACTCATGTTAAGATTGGAAGCAAGTCTTGCTCGATTCCGAGGGACTGCCTATGATGATGAATACACAAGTATTCACACATCATTCAAGTCTCACAATCCTGTTAATGCTTTGACTGTATACAAATTAACTTGTACTTACAATGAGGTCCCTTAATCCTGATTGATTTACAGGGCAAACAATCTGGCCTGCATTGTGCAGACACCTGGCTCCAGTCCATATTTTGAAACTGGGTAAGAGAGGACAGGAATAAAAATATAAAATGCTGGAAATACTCAGCAAGCCAGGCAGCACCTGTGGTGAGAGAAACCGAGTTAACCTTTCAGGTCGATGACCCTTCGTCAGAACTGCTGTATCTTAGACAGAGGTATCTTAGTGAAGTAAAATGTTTTGTTTTGGTATCGCTGTTGGTCTTCATAGTCTTAGTGATGCAACAGGAACACCTATGAAGTTGTATATTTTGAGGGCATTGATATGGTGGGTGTTAGGACTGGATGCAGGGAGTGTTGGTGTCCTGGGAAGGGGAGGAATGGTTCGGGAGAATTTCTCCTTACTGCTGCCTTACAGCTTTGTCATCTCGTAGTCCTGCTGGCCCGTCCTCTTCCTCTGCATCCAATGCAGTGCATGCCCTGATGTAGGGTTCCAATTTTTGTTGCAAGAGGTGGCATAGGTAAGTGACTGTCTCCCTGTTGAACTGCAGCTGTCTTACACTGGTCCTCTGTGAGGCTCAGGTATGATGATTGGTTTCTGGGTACCCGTAAGCTGCAATGCCTCCTGCGCCTTGGGCTCTTTCGCTCTCTACTTGCAGCCTGTGCAGGTATTTGCTGCCTTCATTGCTACTGCTCTTCCTACTGATTTGGGAGCCTTAAGGGTAAGCCTAGCAGCATTCCCATGTTCAACGACTGGGAATAAGCAAATCCTGAGAAAGACTCACTCTGCAAAAGTAACTCACACTTGCCAAAACCGCCAAATCCTGGTCCAAAAGCAGCCGAGAAGCCTAAAAATAACCTGGGACCTATCTGAATGAAGGTGAGTATCCTTTTAAATACCACTTAAAATCCCTTTAAACTCCCAGTCAACAGTTCCCACCATGATTTGATAGGCATGTTAAGGAAGTGGCTTTTCAGACGTACACAGACACCAGGTCTCTCATTAACATATTTAAATGATGTCTGTGTTTGTTTTAGGATGCCGACAGGGACGCCTATGAAACGCCCAAACCAAATGGCGTCAGGTGCAATTCAAGTGCTGTCCCAACACGGAATGATGTGTTGCAGATTAAGGGCTAAAAATTGGATAGCTCCTGAAAACGGGTACAGGGATCGTGATGTGTGATTAACCCATGCCCTTTCAATGTAATGCATGCAGCACGCAACCTTTGTGCTCCCTGCTAATTATAATGATCGTAGCTTGCAGCCCACGCTAAACACGCTGCTGAGTGGCTACATGCTCAGAATGGGGCCGAAGTTTATGCGAGACTAGCACCAATTAAAGTTAGCCTGCAGTTCTTAAAGCCAGCCTGCACCTCTTAAAGGGGAGGTGCATTCTGGCTGCAGCAGGTAGTGGAAGTTATTGTAGAGGAAAGTGTGACCTATGGGAAGAGTGAGGATGGCGCAACATGGCAGAGAGAGGGGTCCCAGATTTTCAGATGCGGCACTCGAGGTCCTGGCATAGGAGGTAGACAGGAGGAGAGATGTTCTTTATCCACAGGGGGCCAGGAGGCTCTCCAGACAGATGCTGAGAAGGTAATGGGAGCAGATAGCCATCGCTGCAATGCAAGCAGTGTAGCCCGAGGACCTGGATGCAGTGCAGGAAGAAGATTAATGACCTCACATGAGTAGTAAAGGTCAGTAAATCATTTTCAAATGTCATATCCCAAAAAGTGCACCACTAGCCTGCTTAATTCAACACACCCCCATTAATCATCTACCAACATTCGTTATCATTCGTGACTCATAGCTTACATTCATATGCTCCATCATACCCTCACATACTTACCACTGCTGCAAGCCTCACACCCACATCTCACAGCTTGCACACAATGCCAGCTATTCAACCATGGCAGCCAGATCAACCAAACACAGTGAACCACAATCACTGACACACTTTCCTCCCTCTTGCAGGAGAAGTACAATTGTAGGCAGCTGCAAATAACTAGAGGGGGACAGGTGCACCTCCATATCCTGACCCCGCTCGAGGAAACGGTGCTGGCCATAATTGGAGTGGTTGCGACTGAGGCCGTGGCCAGCGACGGTGCTGAAAGCATTGAAGATGATGGAATGCTCAAAGTATCAGCTGTGGCTCAGTGGGTAGCACTCTCGCTCTAAGTCAGAAAGTCATGGGTTCACGTCCCACTCCAGAACTTGAGCACATAAATCTAGGCTACAGTGCTGAGGAAATGCTGCACTGTCAGATGAGACATTAAACCAAGGCCTCATCTGCTCTCTCAAGTGGACGTAAAAGATCCCATGGCACTAGTTCGAAGAAGAGCATGGAGAGTTATTGCCGCTGTCATGGTCAATATTTATCCCTCAATCAACATCGCTAAAAACAGATTATCTGGTCATTATCACACTGCTGTTTGTGGAGCTTTTTGTGTGCAAATTGGGTACCACATTTCCTACATTACAACAGTGACTCCAAAAGTACTTCATTGGCTGTAAAGTGTTTTGAGATGTCGGATGGTTGTGAAAGGCGCTATATAAATACAAGTCTTTCTTTATACCTAGTCCTCCATCCCACATCCCACTTCCCCCTCATCCCACAATCTCTTCTGACTTATAAACTGCAGATAGTGTAAGCATGCACCTCTTGCTTTCACCGCCCCCCCCCACCCCACCCCACCCCCCCACTCCCCTTCCCCCTATCCTTGTGCTTTTCTCATTTCAGAGGCTCAAGTAATCCAACCTGGCCAGGCAATGGTGCAAGAGGAAAAGGACCGTGATGATGAAGAAGAAACTCCATCTCTTGATCTGATAGTTGCAGCCACCAGCTCAGATACTGGCACTGCGCAGACTTTTGAGGGTAATTTAGAGGCGGGATATGCACATGGTGAGTCACTGGTCATGAGTGGGCTGCAGCTAGGGCAGGGGGAAAGGGTAGCACAGGTGCCAGCTCCCCGGAGTGTGAAGTGGTACACGAGATCTGCGGCACAGCTCTCAGATGAGGACTTCAATAGGGCGGCCTACAGAAGAAGGCTGATGGGTATGCACAATGAAATGCTTGGTGCACTGACAGACAAAAAAAGCCTGAATGCAATGTCAAGGAGCATGGAGGAATCCAGCACCAATCTTGCACATGGTTTTGCGCAGAGCTTGGAGCTCATCCTTTCCACCGTGGAAGAGTTGTGCAGATCCATTAACGCACTTGTGGACCCAACCATCATGTAGCGTCTGATGGCCTATGTCTCAGCTTCCATTGCAGCGCAAGAAGAATCCACCCATGTCTGTGCTGCGATGGAAGCTCAGACTGAAGTCGTGCAAGCTCAGCTTGCTGCCATCATGGCTGGGTTTACCAGTGTTGAAAAGGGCTTGCAGGGTGTCACAGCAGCCCAGTAATCTGTCCTCCAGCAGAATACTAAGATTGCTAAGGCATCACTCCGGAGAATGGCAGTGGCTTCATGGAGGACGAACCTACTGTCCTCTCAGGATGACAGCATTCGTCCTCCTACCACTACCACACCCCTAGTGCCCTTGCCGTTGCCTGTCTGCCAGCCAGCCCAGCTTGCTGCCGCCCATGCTCAGGAAGTGCAGTCCGAAGCTGGGCCTACTGAGCCCAGAGCTGCTCGAGGTCATCCTACAAATTCAGCAACAGCTAGTTGAAGTCAATCAACAGCTAACCTGTAATTAAGTAGATGATGATCAATGTTCCCTCTAATTTTTCTTTTCGTGCACAGTCCCTTTAAGGGGTTGTCCAGTCCATTCAAATTTTCGCAAATGTGTGGTTTCTTCCATTTAAAAGCCGGTGAGCAGCCTGTGCGGAACCCCCCCGTCTGCTGCGTAGCCTCATGCCCGCGCGGCCACACTGCTTAGCGGGAATGTTGGTGATGATCCCTTTAAATAGCACTGGTGTGGGGTCCTTCCTTCTGCTGAACACATGTTCAGTTGTGCAAAGTTAGCTCCAGTGTTGAGGTTGAAATGGCCAATGTTAATGCCCTCCCCAAAATGGTGTCTGGAGTGGCCCGCACCATAAGTGTGCACATACTGCTCTGAGGCCATTTTCAAGCCAATTTGGCACCCGTAACACACAAGCAACGGGCTATGCAACCAAATTTTAAGCCTTATGAGTTTATGGTTCCCGTTTTGGATGTGGAAACGTACGAAGTACATATCAATTTCTACCCAAAGTACTGCCACCAAAGAATGCTTAGAAAATCATGCTTGCATGCCTACAAACATAGAGATAAATAACTAAGATGACTGAACGCAATTTGATAGTTCCTGTGCTGCTGGGCAATGTTGTCTGTGGAAGGAAGGAATTACAGTTGAATATTGAAGGTGTGAAGATGAATGAATACTCTGAAGTGTTGCTTTAGCGTTTGTAGAGTAACAATGCTTGAAAGACCAGCTTGGAGCTGTTATCTCTGTGCCAGGAAATTCTAAATGCAGAGTCTTTTTACAGATTTTATTATAGGGAGTGATACTCACAAACAACACACATAATAATGCAAAGGCTGAGGGAGATCTCACGTCACAGCTGCTGTTTGTTTACAGGGCATTCATCCTCCAGGTCTTTCCCAACTTCCTTATAATGTCCTTTCCTTTGTAAATTCAGCTAAAAAGCCATTACATCATATCTCCTCCAAGACCTTCACTTTTGGTTTCATAGTGAACTTACATCAGCTCAGCATTCCAAAGAGTGGGTCTCATAAAAGCTGTCCTTACAAGCACAAAAAATGTTAGCATATTGTCGCCAAGCAGATAGATGTATCTATTAGAAGGTTAGAATGACACAAGGTTATTTTTGTATGCGATCAATCGTTACAGATTGGAGATTCTTTAATAAAACCTTTCCCAATAGCGTTCCTAACAGGATTTGTGTTGCTATTTACAGAAACCTTTCCCTCAGAAGATGAGCTGGATGGGGAAGTGTCTAGTAGTGGGTAGATTGTAGATGGCTCATGAAAGGAACAGGCTTTACAGGTTAAACGGCTGTTTCCTATTCCGTGCTTTCTTAAGTTCAGTATATTGTCTAATTGCAAGCAATATTTTACAGATGCACCTGCCAATGCGGTGTGGAGGGATACCATGGGACAGATTTTCCTCTTTTGCACGAAAGCATAAATAATCAAACATGGAGAATTATGCATAGGTTATTATGTAAGGGGCCCATCCACTTTTCTGCCCATTCATTTAAATGGAGGATTGGGTATGCTTTTTTCTGGGTCTCCTTGCTCCATTTTCCTTTATGTGCACGGCATGGTGATTATTTAGGGTCTAACTCAAATGAAGAAACTCTGCCCCGTCACTTCTAATGGGGCAGATCCCAATACTGAAAACTGTTACTAAGGGAATGCGTTTGAAAAAAAGTGTTATAAAAATATGTGTGACATATTTAATCAATTAATGTTTCCAGGTCGCAAACAGTTAATTATTTTCCTGCAATGATGTTACCGTCATCGGTCCTCTTGTGTGAAAGTCATGCCAGATTAAGGACATGGAACAGCGACTGTTGCTGTTCACCGTGACACCCACTGCTACTACAAAAGAAACAGGCTTAAAAGTGGAATGAAAGTCTTGTATATAATTGACTCAAACCAGTGAGCAGCTTTGAGGCTGGAATTTAATCTCGGTATTTAGATGACGGTTTTAAATTGCTTAACGTTTTGTACTGACGGTCAATGATGTTATTTGAATGCCTCAACTGGATTGCAACCTGGCAATTAGCCCCAGATATCCATTATTGGATTTGTTAATTGTTCTGATGTAGATGTGTACGCAGATGGACAAGAGCCTTAGCTACTTTTTCTGGCATGATTTGTATAGTGTGCATTACTCAGCACCAAAGGGCATGTAGTAACACTCCCCAGGGTCTTAGTGGCAGTCGGGCTTGTAGACCTCAGCTCTGAACTCAGGTTAATTTATGAGCAGATTTCCCCCCAAAAAGAAGAGAATTATGCAAGGTATTAAAAAAAAACTAGTGGTTCAAATTTTGTTAAATCAGTGTTGTGATGTATGCACCTGTGAGGGACTGCTCTTCAAATTCTGGTTGCACTTCAGTCCCACACTCCTGATCTTTGGGTACCCTGTGCGGAGGGGAGTGGACAGGTCGGAAGGCCTCCTCATAGGACTGCTCCTGGGCATGGCCAAGTAGACCATCAGCCAGTCCAGGCAGCGGGCGGTCAAGGGCATCGATCAGCCCGACTGCCTGCCTCTCTTCTGCGGTTACATCCGAGCCAGGATGTCCCTGGAGATGGAGCACGCAGTGTCCACCAGTATGCTCATGGCCTTCCGCGAGAGGTGGGCGCCGGAGGGACTGGAGTGCATCATCACCCCCGGCAACCAAATTTTGATTTGATTTAATTTCCAAAATTTAATTTGTTCATTGTGTCGGGTTTAGTGCCACCCCCCACCTCTCCTTTTAGCCAGAGGGCACTTGTATAATTTGTGTGTTGGTGCCCTCAAATAAAAACAAAGGGGCACTTGTTTGAAAGTTTCTTTTTTGGTGCCCCTTTAATCAGGGGGCATTTGAGTTAATGATTTATGTTTTAACAGATTACAACAAAATAATTGTAGAGCTGTTGCTGCAGCCCCTCTTCCAATATTTGAAGAGGCCGCTCCTCAAATTCTGGTTGCACTTCAATCCCACACTCCTGATCTTTGGGCACCCTGTGCGGAGGGGAGTGGAAGGCCTCCTCATAGGACTGCTCCTGGGCATGGCCAAGGTGGCCATCAACCGGTCCAAGCAGCGGGCGGTTGAGGGGGTCATTCAGCCCGACTGCCTGCTTCTCTTCTGCGGTTACATCTGAGCCTGGGTGTCCCTGGAGATGGAGCATGTGGTGTCCACCGGTACGCTCGCGGCCTTCCGCGAAAGGTGGGTGCCGGAGGGACTGGAGTGCACCATCACCCCCGGCAACCAAATTTTAATTTGATTTAAGTTATGACAAAAAGGTAATTGATTTATTTGTTAGTTTTAGTACCCCAACAATAATAAGGGGGCATTTGATTTATGATTTTACTTAGCCAGTCACGTGCTGTTCACAAGACTCAATAAAACCCGAGTCCGTTGGGTTCAGGGGATCCACAATGAGGTATGCAGTTGTGAGCCTAGTGGATGAACTGGTAATTTGTAGTGTGATTTTTAAACTTTTGTTAATAAACACATAATAGCAATGTGTTGCTATGAATTCTTAGGCAAAGAACCTATGAAGCAAATACATTACAAATGTGAGATATAAATTGACTGTACAACTTATAAATAGTTTTATCATAACCCTCTACTGTTCTCATTATTCCCAGATTGGTAGCATTATTATTGAAGAGAAGCAGACCTGCATTGTTCTTGAATGAAGAACAAGGCCCTGAAACTCCATTAGGAGACCAGCAGAACCCTGAAGAAAACCACTGAAATTCAGTCCCAGGTCCCAGGTCCCAGCCATTTCTAGGAGTTTCGTCAATGAGAATACCTAAAAGGTTACTCAAAAAACACAGCTTCGATGTCCTTGTTCTAGAAGAGATGCACTCGAAGTGGAGCTTGCACCTGCCTGTCCCATAGTAAGGAGATGCCCTCCCACTGACCCCGCAAACTCTGGTAGGATCAGTGCTGGAAGACACCATCGGGTGCAATCCCTGCGTTATCACCAGGATTGCAACCTGAGGAATTTTCAGGCCCCAGTATTTAGTTTCCCTGTGGAATAGTTCATAGTTCAGCAAGCGGATGTGCAGTGGTAGCAGTGTAAGGTAGCTCCTATTCCCAACAGTGACCCTTGCTGCAAACTGCACATGTGTTGATATGGTGTGAGGACAGGATTAGGCTTGGCAATGGGTTTTGTTTGACGAGTTTTAAGTTGCTTTTATATCGGTGTCACTGGAACATTGTGCCGCGAATTCCCAAAGCGCAGGCCTCATTCATCTGGTTGTAATCCCAATGTAAACCTGTCAGAACTGCTAGCGCCGCAATCCAGGAAGGCATTTTTCTTTTTTACCTTTAGAGAATTAACCTGAGTTGTACTTTTAAAATGTGCTTCACATGGTGTGCTCCTGAAACGTAAGCCGCTTTAGTATTGGTCTTGAATTTGGATTCCAGGAACCTGGCACGCGTGAGTTGTAGATGGTAAATCGGATTTAACACCATAATCACCAAGAGCTGACTCGCGGAAACTGGGCTTTTACAGTCTGAAGTCGAGGACGATCGATATAATAGATTAGAAAGGTCCCTGGCTCAATGCCCAGTATGTGCTGCGTTAACACATCTCAGCAAGGTCAGTGATAATAGCATTGGATTTATTCTCCCATTATATTACAGGTCTGTCTACCACAACAAGCGTGCGCTTGGTATAAACATCCCTATATATTTGATATTGTAGGCAGAGGAACCCTGCTGGAATGGGGTTTTCATTTGTAGTCTGACCAAAAACGCTGCTGATGGCAAATACAAACGGCACACAGTGCTGGATCGGGTCATCTATACAGGCCAGCAATATAGCTGAAATTGCTGGCCTTTCCAGACCTTCCCCAAGAATCAGAGAAGGTTCATAGTATACTGAAATCACAACTCTGCACGAACTACATAGTCACCAAATTTTGCACCTCGACAGTACCATTATGTCATGATTTCAGCTAAAGAGAAACCGCGCTCGCTCAGTGATTCTCGTGCACGTGTAGTTCCTTTATGCTGTTGAATCCGTCCACAGTGCAAACTCATCAGATTCATTAGGAACCAGCACCGTTAGTGAGCCACTGCTGGTGGACTATCTGGTTGCCGTGGCGGCTATCTCTCTCAGACCTTTCTCCTGCGGAAGAGGGGGAAACTGGTCCTCTTCTGTGGAGGCATCTGTTGGGCTTCTCCATCACTGCGAATGTTCTTTCGAAAATGTTTTATTGAGCTGTGTGTGGCTGGAACATAACAGGTTGAATTCAAATAAAATTTGGGTGCAAGTGTACCCAACCTGATGTCCAATTTTGTGTCAGTGAGTGAAAAATGTCAAATTTGACCACCTATATTTATGGACCAGAAATATCTAATGATGATATAAATTTAAAGGGAAATGTAGCAGACTATAAAACTGTCTTTGAAAATACTGCAAGTACGTTTAAAAAGTGTTATGCCACTTATAATGAGAGTGTTTATGGGTTCTCAGCTGGTGAGAACACCATAAACAATCCACGTTATATCAAAGGCCATGGTATATTGAGACTGCTCTAGTGTACACTGGGGAAGTAATGACATTGTTGTGAAGTCAGCAACCAAGTGGTTAAGGTGTTGTGTAAAAGTTCTGTTGTAAGTTATGAAGTCTGCAGCATAAACAGAAGTGATTTCAGTGATAGCTTGTTTATACTGAATTGGTCAGGTTCTCCAGCTCAGGAGCAGATTATGATGTGCTGACATGTTCCGCCTGAAGGGCTGATATTCCTCAGTCACAAACTGGGGATAATTAATGTGCATCTGGGTTCACATTATAAACAAACCCAATGTTTATAGAACAACCTAAACGATCCTTTCAAGTAATGGCTAAGATCCAGAACAGTGTTTAACTGTTAAGACATTTATGCTAAAGGTTTACAAAAACATGTCTGCAAGCATGAATTATAACAGCATCCCCTCAAAGTCGACCAAAGAGATATTTTAACAGAAGGCACCAAAATTAGTGGTCAATTTGCTGTAATTATGATGCTACGGAATACTTTTTAGGAATGTGTTTATTTTTTCATTTTATGTTTCATCTCCTCTCTCCACCGCTTGCAATTTGCACTCAGTTAAATTGCATCCGCTGCTTTCACCATACCCACTGTGATACATTGGGCCCATAAATCATCGATTGCACGTAACTGGAGGCAGTTCTATTTATGTTTGTTGAATGTGCGGGCATTGATTGAACAGAATAGGAAATAGCAGAATGTTTATTCTTACGTATCACTGCGATGATAAATATAGCCAAGCTGAGGGGGAGGGGCATGGTTGGCAAGGGCTTGTTAGAATACTGTCCTTTTACCTCTGAAACAGGGTTCAAACCGTATTGCCCAGAAAGGTGTCCCTGTCGTCTTCATGGCTATTAAAGTTTCTGAGAGAAGTTATTTTGGCTAGCACTGCGTGACATCTAATTCCCAGTGGATAGGAGTCATAAAATGCCCTCAAAACCTGCACCAAAATCTCATAGGGCTAGAAATTGATCAGCCTACCTATTTCCTTGTTTTGGGAGGTTTGTCATTCGTTAGGAAATTCATTGCAGTCTTCCGCCAGCGGTTTCGAAATGCCGCTGGGGAGCGGAACATTGGTGAAACCGCTCCCACCTGAGTTTGGTGGCAGCGGTGATCTGTACTTCTTCAAAAAAAGGTAAGTGAACGTTTTTTTAATTCTTTTGCAGTGATTCAGTGCAAAAGGGTCCTCTGAATGTTTTCTGATGTTTCATTTTTTATTTTTTGGTAAAAATATTTTCCATATTTTTCCCCCTCCCTCGGCCGACTCTAGCCTCGGACATATAAGAACATAATAAGAACATAAGAAATAGGAGCAGGAGTAGGCCATACTGCCCCTCGAGCCTGCTCTGCCATTCAATAAGATCATGGCTGATCTGATCATGGACTCAACTCCACTTCCCTGCCCGCTCCCCATAACCCCTTATCCCCTTAATTTGACCAGGACTTAATTTGACCAGGTCTGCCGAGAATCCACGTGCAATGCCCATTTTTCCCGCCGGGTGTTTTTTTTCTATTTTTTGATCAATGTTCCGCTGGCGTTAATTGCAGAATCTTAGCGGTTTTTTGGGCAGTAAACAAGTGGTGACGGTCTTTGATCAATTTCTAGCCCATAGAAAATTAGCAAGTAAAAGTAACATTGTGACAGTTGTAGAGGAAGAAGATGTTTCAATGTTCCATTAAATCTAAAAAAGTTGTTTGTTTACTCTTCAAATCAGTCCCAGCTGTACTCCAGCTTTCAGCATGGATACAAATAGGCAGCAGACAGGATGCATGATTAGAGCCTATGGTATATGCAATTTATCGATCAGGGAATGGTGGCCATCATAGGTGTATCCAAATCTTCTATCTCTCTGAATCTATTTGCACCTAAGTGTCAGCCATGGCTCAGTGGGTAGCACTCTCGCCTCAGTCAAGAAAGTTGTGGGTTCAAGTCCCTTTCATGAGACTTGACCATAAAATGCAATGCTGAGGGAGCGCAGCACTGTCGGAGGTGCTGTCTTTCGGATGAGATGTTAAACCGATGTCCTTCTGCTCTCTCAGGTGGACGTAAAAAATCCCATGACACTATTTCAAAGGGGACTTATCTCTGATGTCCTGGCTAATAGTTATCAACAACAACTTGTATTTATATAGCGCCTTTAACGTAGTGAAACATCCCACAGGAGTATTATTGAGATAAAAAATTTGACACCGAGCCGCATAAGTAGAAATTAGGGCAGGTGACCAAAAGTTTGGTCAAAGGGGTATGTTTTAAAGAACGTCTTGAAGGAGGAAAGAGAAGTAGAGAGGCAGAGAGGTTAAGGAAAGGAGTTCCAGAGCTTGGGGCCTAGGCAACAGAAGGCACGGCCACCAAAGGTTGAGCGATTACAATCAGGGATGCTCAAGAGGGCAGAATTAGAGGAGCGCAAACATCTCAGGGGGTTGTGGGGCTGGAGGAGATTACAGAGATAGGGAGGGGCGAGGCCATGGAGGAATTTGAAAATAAGGATGAAAATTTTGAAAGCAAGGCATTGCTTAACCAGAAACTAATGTAGGTCAGAGAGAACAAGACGATCAGAGAGCACCGCAATATCTTGCAAATCCCCTGTGAGGATAGATGCACCAACGTTAGCATCCTCGATCCGGCCAACATCCCCAGCATCGAAGCACTGATCACACTTGACCAGCTCCGCTGGGTGGGCCACATTGTTCCCATGTCTAACACAAGACTCCCAAAGCAAGCGCTCTATTCGGAACTCCTACATGGCAAGCGAGCCCAAGGTAGGCAGAGGAAACGTTTCAAGGACACTCTCAAAGCCTCTCTGATAAAATGCAACATCCCCACTGACACCGAGGAGTCCCTGGCCAAAGACCACCCTAGGTGGAGGAGGTGCATCCAGGAGGGTGCTGAGCACCTCGAGTCTCATCACTGAGAGCATGCAGAAAACAAGCGCAGGCAGCGGAAGGAGTATGAGGCAAACCAGACTCCCCACCCATCCTTTTTTTCAATGACTGAATGTCCCACCTGTGACAGAGACTGTAATTCCCGTATTGGACTGTTCAGTCACCTAAGAACTCACTTTTAGGGTGGAAGCAAGTCGTCCTCGATTTCGAGGGACTGCCTATGATGATGGGTGAGCAGGACTTGGCATGAGTTCGGACATGGGCAGCCGAATTTTGGATCACCTCTAGTTTACATAGGGTAGAATGTGGGAGGCCAGCCAGGAATATATTGGAATAGTCAAGTCCAGAGGTAGCAAAGGCATGGATGAGGGCTTCAGCAGCAGATAAGTTGAGGCAAGGGCAGAGACGGGTGATGTTACAGAGGTGGAAATAGGCGGTCTAGTTATGCTGTGGATATGTGGTCCAAAACTCATTTCAGGGTCAAATATGACACCAAGATTGCGAATAGTCTGGTTCAGCATCAGATATAAGTTGGGGAGAGGGATGGAGTCAGTGGCTAGGGAATGGAGTTTGTGGCGGGGACGGAAAACAATGGCTTCAGTCTTCTCAATGGATGTCGGACAAGCAGTCTGACAATTTAGAGACCGTGGAGGGGTCGGGAAAAGTGGTTGTGAGGTAGAACTGGTTGTCATCTGTGTACATGTGGAAACTGATGCTGTGTTTCCAGATGATGTCGCCAAGGGGCAACATGTAAATGAGAAATAGGAGGGGCCAACGATAGATCCTTGGGGGGCACCAGAGCTAACAATGCGGGGGAGGGAAGAGAAGCCATTGCAGGTGATTCTCAGGCTATGGTTAGATAGATTAGAATGGAACCAGGCGAGTGCAGTCCCACCCAGCTGGATGATGGTGGAGAGGCATTGGAGAATGTTAGAGTGGTCAAGCATGTCAAAGGCTGCAGGAAAGTTGAAGGATGAGGAGGGATAGTTTGGCTTCATCACAGTCACAAAGGATGTCATTTGTGACGTTGATGAGATACGTTTACTGTGGCAGGCACGGAAACCGGATTGGAGGGATTCAAACATGGAATTGCGGGAAAGATGGGCACGGACTTGGGAGGTGACAACACGTTCAATGATTTTGGAGAGGAAAGGGAGTTTGGAGTTGGAGCAGTAGTTTACTAGGACGGAGGATCAAGGTTTGGTTTTTTGAGTAGAGGGGTGATGATGACAGATTTGAGGGAGAGGGGGACAGTACCTGAGGAGAGAGAACCATTAACAATGTCAGCTAACATGGGAGCCAGAAAAGGAAGTTGGTGGTCAGCAGTTTGGTGGGAATAGGGTCAAGGGAGCAGGAAGTGGATCTTATGGAGAGCATAAGCTCGGAAACATCATGAGGGGAGATTGGAGAGAAACTGGAGAAAGATGTGAGGTCAGAGTTAGGGCAGGGGGTTTCCTCAGAGGAAGTTTGACCCGGTGGGCTAGGGAAAGGAAGGGAAGAGACAGAGGTGGCCGAACGGATGGTCTCAATCCTGGAGACAAAGAAGTCCATGGGTTCCTCACACTTATTGTCGGAGGTGAGGGTGGAGACTGGGAAGAGGGGTTTAAAAAGATGGTTAGTAGTGAAGAATAGAATCCCTCAATCAACATCACTAAAACAGATTATCTGATCATTATCACATTGCTATTTGTGGGACCTTGCTGTGTGCAAATTGGCTCCTGCGTTTTCTACATTATAACAATGACTACACCCCAACAGTAATTCATTGGCTGTAAAGTGCTTTGGAAAGTGCCCTTCACCCTGATTGGGGCGGTAATCTTCCAGGGCCGGGACTTCCTGCGCCCGGCCTGGAAGTCCCAACCCTGATGCAGAATTGGGTCGTAGGCCCCTCAAAGGAAGCAGATCACTGTCTCCAGTGCTCTGCTTCTGTTGAGGGCTACTCACAGGCGGTAGCATGGTGCTGAGTCCAGCGGCACATGGAGGCCAGTGCTACACGGACACTCTGCAGGCCCTTTGGTGGCTGCCTCTGGGCCACCAGGGACGCAATCAACTGAGCCATCAACCCATCACCCAAAACGGAGTGCGGGCCTGCACGATGGCGGCCTGTTCGACGCGAGGGCCGTCATTGTCTGGCCGATGCAAGAGTTCGCTGACAAATAAAGATGGCAGCCTGGGGTGCTAAGGGCCTCCCCTTTAAGGGGCGCCCCAGCGGTGGATGTCCCTCACTGGGCGCTGGGCGGTGAGGAGTTGGCGCACACGGCAATTATGTCATCGGTGATTGTGCACCCGTCTGGGGCGCTAATTGCGGTGCGTGGCGCTGCTGGGGCAGTACACCCCGAACATCCGGAGCAATTTCCCGGGAGGTGGGTGCGCCCCCCCTCCCCTGGACGAAAACGTCATTGTACCTCCATTGCAACATTTGTTTTATATTCCCCTGCACTTTTGCTTCATGCTCCAGCTGGCAGAGATAATCCAGTTGGCAGAGATAAGATACCATCTGCCAAGTTGTGCCAAAGTGATGGTAGGTTTGTGTTGTAGCTTCATACCCCATAGCAGCTGATCTGAGACTGATCAAACACGTTTTACATAGGACTCTAAAACCCAACAGAGAGGGTAAACTTTAATCCCATCAGTCTGGGATGAATTTGAACTCAGGCCCAAGAGGTCAAAGATTAGGGCTGTTAGCACATCCTGGGGTGGAGGTGGGGCGTGAGATTCCGTGTGATTTTCTCCTCTGCACTGCCAATGAAGAGAAGGCCAGAAGAAAGGAGACTGTAGGATGACCTTGTGACAATAGATGTCGGGAGGACTGGCTGCAAGGTAAAAGATGGCCACCTCTCCCTCTGCCCCCAACCCCTGCAACTGCCTATCCTTTGGCTGCTGTTTTTGTTTCAGAGCCAATTCAAAATTTACTGCTGGTTCATTTAAGGGACGTCTGTCCCTTTAACATTAGCCCTGCCCTTTCTGATACTGCAGTGAGTACCCTGATGTAGCATCATCATTTTTTCTCCCCTGGCACGGGTGGCCTGCCACTGTAGAGTGGAGATACCGCTGGGCATCCACCCTGTTTATGAAACATGAACCTCTCCGAGCTGGACAGCAAGAGTGGAAATCAGCCAGAGCTGTCAAAATTGGACATTTTGTGGCCGGGAGCTCCTCAGAACATGGTCTTTAACGTCACGGAGCGGGGAGAGGGTGCTGCTGCTGTGGCGGGAACTTTCAAGCTAGCAGCAGTGGGCGGGAGAGCACTGAGCCCTGCGGCACCCCACTAGTCACTGCCTGCCATTCTGAAAAGGACCCGTTTATCCCGACTCTCTGCTTCCTGTCTGCCAACCAGTTCTCTATCCACGTCAGTACATTATCCACGTCAGAATATTATCTGAATGGCCGCAGATTAGGAAAAGGGGAGGTGCAATGAGACCTGGGTGTCATGGTACATCAGTCATTGAAAGTGGGCATGCAGGTACAACAGGCGGTGAAGAAGGCAAATGGCATGTTGGCCTTCATACCTAGGGGATTTGAGTATAGGAGCAGGGAGGTCTTACTGCAGTTGTACAAGGCCTTGGTGAAGCCTTACCTGGAATATTGTGTTCAGTTTTGGTCTCCTAATCTGAGGAAGGACATTCTTGCTATTGAGGGAGTGCAGCGAAGGTTCACCAGACTGATTCCCGGGATGGCAGGACTGACATATGAGGAGAGACTGGATCGACTGGGCCTGTATTCACTCGAGTTTAGAAGGATGAGAGGGGATCTCATAGAAACATATAAAATTCTGACGGGACTCGACAGATTAGATGCAGGAAGAACGTTCCCAATGTTGGGGAAGTCCAGAACCAGGGGACACAGTCGAAGGATAAGGGGTAAGCCATTTAGGACTGAGATGAGGAGAAACTTCTTCACTCAGAGAGTTGTTAACCTGTGGAATTCTTTACTGCAGAGTGTTGTTGATACCAGCTCATTGGATATATTCAAGAGGGTGTTAGCTATGGCCCTTATGGCTAAAGGGATCAAGGGGTATGGAGAGAAAGCAGGAAAGGGGTACTGAAGTGAATGATCAGCCATGATCTTATTGAATGGTGGTGCAGGCTCGATGGGCCAAATGGCCTACTCCTGCACCTATTTTCTATGTTTCTATGCCCATTCCAAGAGACTGGGGAGCAATCTGGGAGGGTTGTCAAATCTATGCCCACTGTGAAGGTAATAAGAACATAAGAACATAAGAATTAGGAGCAGGAGTAGGCCATTTGGCATCTTGAGCCTGTTCCGCTATTCAATGAGATCATGGCTGATCTTCTACCTCAAATATTTTCTGCACTATCCCCATATCCATTGATTCCCTTAATATCCAAAAATCTATCAATCTCTGTCTTCAATATACTCAAAGACTGAGCCTCCACAACTCTATGGGATAGAGAATTCCAGAAATTCACCACCCTCTGAGTGAAGAAGTTTCTGCTCAACGGCCTAAATGGCCGACCCCTTATTCTGAGACTGTGAGCGCTGGTTCTGGACTCCTCAGCCGGGGGAAACATCCTCCCTACATATACCCTGTCTAGCTCTGCAAGAATTTTGTATGTTTCAAATAGATCACCTCTCATTCTTCTAAACTCTAGAGAATATAGGCCTAGTCTACTCAAGCCCTCCTTATAGGACAATCTCCCATCCCAGAAATCAGTCTGGTGAACCTTTGTTGCACTCCATCAATGGCAAGTATATCCTTCCTTAGGTAAGGAGACCAAAACTGTACACTATACTCTAAGTGCAGTTTCACCAGGGCCCTATATAATTGCAGTAAGATGTCTTTATTCCTACTCAAATCCTCTTGAATTAAGGCCAACATGCCAGTTGCTTTCTTAATTGCTTGCTGTACCTGCATGTTAGCTTTCAGTGATTTGTACACAGGGACACCCAGATCCCTCTGAACACCAACATTTCACAATCTCTCACCATTTAAAAAATACTCTGCTTTTCTATTTTTACTCCCGAAGTGGATAACTTCACATTTCTCCACATTATATTCAATTTGCCAATGTTCTTGCCCATTCACTTAGCCTGTCTATATCTCCTTGAAGCCTATTTGCATTCTCCTCACAACTTACATTCCCACCTAGCTTTGCATCATCAGCAAACTTGTATATATTACATTTGGTCCCCTCATCTAAATCATTGATATAGATTGTGAATAGCTGGGGCCCAAGCATCGATCCTTGAGGCACCCCACTAGTTACAGCCTACCAACCTGAAAATAGAAACATAGAAACATAGAAAATAGGTGCAGGAATAGGCCATTCGGCCCTTCGAGCCTGCACCGCCATTCAATGAGTTCATGGCTGAACATGCAACTTCAGTACCCCATTCCTGCTTTCTCGCCATACCCCTTGATCCCCCTAGTAGTAAGGACTTCATCTAACTCCTTCTTGAATATATTTAGTGAATTGGCCTCAACAACTTTCTGTGGTAGAGAATTCCACAGGTTCACCACTCTCTGGGTGAAGAAGTTTCTCCTCATCTCGGTCCTAAATGGCTTACCCCTTATCCTTAGACTGTGACCCCTGGTTCTGGACTTCCCCAACATTGGGAACATTCTTCCTGCATCTAAGCTGTCTAAACCCGTCAGAATTTTAAACGTTTCTATGAGATCCCCTCTCATTCTTCTGAACTCCAGTGAATACAAGCCCAGTTGATCCAGTCTTTCTTGATATGTCAGTCCCGCCATCCCGGGAATCAGTCTGGTGAACCTTCGCTGCACTCCCTCAATAGCAAGAATGTCCTTCCTCAAATTAGGAGACCAAAACTGTGCACAATACTCCTCACTGGCCTCACCAAGGCCCTGTACAACTGTAGTAGCACCTCCCTGCCCCTGTACTCAAATCCCCTCACTATGAAGGCCAACATGCCATTTGCTTTCTTAACCGCCTGCTGTACCTGCATGCCAACCTTCAATGACTGCTGTACCATGACACCCATATCTCGTTGCACCTCCCCTTTTCCTAATCTGTCATCATTCAGATAATAGCCTGTCTCTCTGTTTTTACCACCAAAGTGGATAACCTCACATTTATCCACATTATACTTCATCTGCCATGCATTTGCCCACTCACCTAACCTATCCAAGTCACTCTGCAGCCTCATAGCATCCTCCTCGCAGTTCACACTGTCACCAAACTTAGTGTCATCCGCAAATTTGGAGATACTACATTTAATCCCCTCATCTGAATCATTAATGTACAATGTAAACAGCTGGGGCCCCAGCACAGAACCTTGCAGTACCCCACTAGTAACTGCCTGCCGTTCTGAAAAGGACCCATTTACTCCTACTCTTGGCTTCCTGTCTGCCAACCAGTTCTCAATCCACGTCAGCACATTACCCCCATTCCCCTGTGCTTTAACTTTGCACATTAATCTCTTGTGTGGGACCTTGTCTGATGACCCGTATATTCCTACTCTCTGTTTTACTAATATACTGGTTTCCTCTGGCAAGGAGGGAATTGGTGACCTGATTGGTGCAGCTGTGCACTGCAGACTGGGAGATGCGGGTGGCGCCCCCTGCAGCCACCCGTCAGGAACAAGTGGTGGCGTTAACAGCTGCTGGCAAAGCATGAACCCTTGGTCCGGCAAGCAGCAGGTCTTGCTGCACCAACAGCATAGGTCAGCGACAACCTGCCTGGTGAAGTATGCACTGTTCCTCCAGAGATATCCAAGAAAGTAACTCTTGGCACATAGATCCTGTGGGCTGGGTAATGCCATCTACGAGCAGCCCCCCTCACCTACTTTCTTCCAGCAGGCCTACCCGCTGCTTGTCCTGGTTGGTCAGGCTGCTGTAATACAAACGGTCTATATAAGTTGACACTATGTAAACTTGAGGTCATCCAAAACGCGGCTGCCGTGTCCCAACTCACACCAAGTCACGATCACCCATCACCCCTGTGCTTGCTGACCTACATTGGCTCTCGGTAAAGCAACATCTTGATTTCAAAATTCTCATCCTTGTTTACAAAGCTGCTGATTCTCTTCATCCAACTGTTTGTCCATCTAAAGGTATGAAGCAAATACAGCAGCCATGATAAGCAGTGAGTGCTTAATGAGGGTCAGAAAGAAGCAAACTGCAAGCTCAGAACTGGCTTTTAAATGCACTACTCACAACAGCACACATATCATGATAATCTCAATGCCTACAGGTGAGTACCCCTTTAATTCAGCTTCGGGTCACAGTCAGTCAGTTTGTGAAGCCAATCCTGGTTTCATCAATAGTTGGACTTCTGACCAGATCAGTTAAAATCACCTCGGGGTCCAAATGACATCATAGGGCCACGATTTCAATCATTCATCAGGCACCCGCCTGTTTCTGACAGTTGTGACCTGAGCCAGCTTCGGAGTTAAAATGGTGGTTGGTAGATCTTGGGTGGGAATAGGACGGCAAGTTGATTTCCACTCACCCATCCCATTCCCACCGAACAGGTTGGGTTAAAATTGGGGCCCTAGTTTCAGAATCCCAGATATAATACTAACGGTCTACATAAGTCTACACTACGTAAACTTGAGGTCATCCAAAACTCGGCAGCCCATGTCCTAACTCACAGCAAGTCCCACTCACCCATCACCCCTGTGCTTGCTGACCTACATTGGCTCCCAGTTAAGCAACGTCTCGATTTCAAAATTCTCATACTTGTTTACAAATCCCTCCATGGCCTCGCCCCTCCTTATCTCTGTGATCTCCTACAGCCTCATAACTCCCCGAGATATCTGCACTCCTCCAATTCTGCCCTCCTGAATATCCCTGATTATAACTGCTCAACCATTGGTGGCCGTGCCTTCAGCTGTCTGGGCCCTAAGCTCTAGAACTCCCTCCCTAAACTTCTCTGCCTCTACCTCTCTTTCCTGCTTCAAGACGCTTCTTAAAACCTACCTCTTTGACCAAGCTTTTGGGCATCTGCCATAATTTCTTCTTCTATGGCTCGGTGTCAGTTTTATCTGTTTTGTATTGGCCGAGAAATCCCAGCCTCCCCAGGTCCGTATGGAGTGTCTCCACAGCTAGGTCATTCGCATGGGCAAGATTGCGGTATTTATCCATATCTTGCCCAGCGGATATCCTGAAAACTCTTGCGCCTGATAAAAGCAGGCACATAGCCTACTTTTATAGGCATAAGAGTTTTAAAACATACAAAAATATAGTAAAATAAATTTTTTTAAACACATTTTAATGTTAAAAACCTTGCCCACTAAGGTAAGTTTATTTTAAACCATAATTTTAAAACTTTAAAGAAAATTGGAAAAATATTTTTTTTATATAAGACATTTATTAACTTTAATTTAAATTAATCTTAAATATGTGGTGTATTTTTTCAATTTTTTATTTTATGTTTGGGTGTTTGGGGGGGGGGTGGTGTTTCTCAATCATAACAATGGGAACTCCCACTTACAGAGTTCCCATTATTATGAATGAGAAAATACTGTACCTGGATTGGCTGCCCAGTGCCATGTGACTCCCGCTCCAGCATGCGGACCTCCCAACGTGCATGCGCTCCGATGCGCAGGGAGAGGAGGCCTCAGGACCGGGATCATTGGTGGGTGCAACAGGAACAGGTAGATGCGCATCTTTTTTACCTTTTTCTGTCGAGCGTCCAGGAAGGAGAGGACTGGGATTTCTAGGCCATTATATCACTACTGTGAAGTGCCTTGGGACATTTTGCTACGTTAAAGATTCCCAAAGCAAGCACTCTACTCGTAACTCCCACACAGCAAGCAAGCCCCAGGTGGGCAGAGGAAATGTTTCAAGGACACCCTCAAAGCCTCCTTGATAAAGTGTAACATCCCCACTGACACCTGGGAATCCCTGGCCAAAGACCGCCCTAAGTGGAGGAAGAGCATCCGGGAGGGCGCTGAGCACCTCGAGTCTTGTCGCCGAGAGCATGCAGAAATCAAACACAGACAGTGGAAAGAGCGTGCAGCAAACCAGGCTCCCCACCCACCCTTTCCCACCTGTGACAGAGATTGTAATTCCCACATTGGACTGTACAGTCACCTGAGAACTCACTTTTAGAGTGGAAGCAAGTCTTCCTCGATTCCGAGGGACTGCCTATAATGATGAAACACCATTTTGGGTACTGTTGGGGGGAAGACTCATCAGGGGAAGGCAGCAGCAGCCAAGTTCATGGCACCGTGGGTGGCTTTGCTGCATAGGAGGGCAGGAAAAAGAGTGGGAGAGCGATAGTGATAGGGGATTCAATTGTAAGGGGAATAGATAAGCATTTCTGCGGCCGCAACCGAGACTCCAGGATGGTATGTTGCCTCCCTGGTGCAAGGGTCAAGGATGTCTCGGAGTGGTTGCAGGATATTTTGGAGGGGGAGGGAACAGCCAGTTGTCATGGTGCATATAGGTGCCAACGATATACGTAAAAAACGGGATGAGGTCCTACAAGGTGAATTTAGGGAGCTAGGAGTTAAATTAAAAAGTAGGACCTCAAAGGTAATAATCTCATGATTGCTACCAGTGCCACGTGCTAGTCAGAGTAGGAATCGCAGGATAGCTCAGATGAATACGTGGCTTGAGGAATAGTGCAGAAGGGAGGTATTCAAATTCCTGGGACATTGGAACCGGTTCTGGGGGAGGTGGGACCAGTACAAACTGGACGGTCTGCACCTGGGCAGGATTCTAGGGGGAGTGTTTGCTAATGCTGTTGGAGTGGGGTTAAACTACTATGGCAGGGGGATGGGAACCTATGCAGGGAGACAGAGGGAAATAAAAGGGAGACAGAGGCAAAAGATAGAAAGGAGAAAAGTAAAAGTGGAGGGCAGAGAAACCCAAGGCAAAAAACAAAAAGGGCCACATTGCAGCAAAATTCTAAAGGGGCAAAGTGTGTTATAAAGACAAGCCTGAAGGCTCTGTGCCTCAATGCGAGGAGTATTCGTAATAAGGTGGACGAATTAGCTGCACAGATAGCAGTTAATGGAAAGGATGCAATTGGCATCACGGAGACATGGCTCCAGGGTGACCAAGGCTGGGAGCTCAACATCCAGGGGTATTCAACATTTCAGAAGGATAGACAGAAAGGAAAAGGAGGCGGGGTGGAGTTGCTGGTTAAAGAGGGAATTAGTGCATTGGTAAGGAAGGACATTGGCTTAGATGCTGTGGAATCTGTGTGGGTGGAGCTACAGAATACCAAAGGGCAGAAAACGCTGGTGGGAGTTGTGTACAGGCCACCAAATAGTAGTAGTGAGGTTGGGGACAGCATCAAACAAGAAATAAGAGATGTGTGCAATAAAAGTACAGCAGTTATCATGGGTGACTTTAATTTACATATAGATTGGGCTAACCAAACTGGTAGCAATGCGGTGGAGGAGGATTTCTCGGAGTGTATTAGGGATGGTTTTCTTGACCAATATGTCGAGGAACCAACTAGAGAGCTGGCCATCCTAGACTGGGTGATGTGTAATGAGAAGGGACTAATTAGCAATCTTGTTGTGCGAGGCCCCTTGGGGAAGAGTGACCATAATATGGTAGAATTCTTTATTAAGATGGAGAGTGACACAGTTAATTCAGAAACTAGGATCCTGAACTTAAGGAAAGCTAACTTCGACGGTATGAGGCGTGAATTGGCTAGAATAGGCTGGGAAATGATACTTAAAGGGTTGACGGTGGATAGGCAATTGGAAACATTTATAGATCACATGGATGAACTTCAACAATTGTACATCTCTGTCTGGAGTAAAAATAAAACAGGGAAGGTGGTTCAACCGTGGCTAACAAGGGAAATTAAGGATAGTATTAGATCAAGGAAGGGGCATATAAATTGGCCAGAAAAAGCAGCAAACCTGAGGACTGGGATAAATTAAGAATTTAACAGAGGAGGACAAAGGGTTTAATTAGGAGGGGGAAAATAGAGTACGAGAGGAAGCTTGCCGGGAACATAAAAACTGACTGCAAAAGCTTCTATAGATATGTGAAGAGAAAAAGATTAGTGAAGACCAACGTAGGTCCCTTGCAGTGGACTCAGGTAAATTTATAATGGGGAACAAAGAAATGGCAGACCAATTGAACAAATACTTTGGTTCTGTCTTCACAAAGGAAGACACAAATAACCTTCTGGATGTACTAGGGGACCGGGGGTCTAGTGAGAAGGAGGAACTGAAGGATATCCTTATTAGGCGGGAAATTGTGTTGGGGAAATTGATGGGATTGAAGGCCGATAAATCCCCGGGGCCTGATTGTCTGCATCCCAGAGTACTTAAGGAAGTGGCCCTAGAAATAGTGGATGCATGGGTGATCATTTGCCAACAGTCTATCGACTCTGGATCAGTTCCTATGGACTGGACGGTTGCTAATATAACATCACTTTTTAAAAAAGGAGGGAGAGAAAAAACAGGTAATTATAACCCGGTTAGCCTGACATCAGTAGTGGGGAAAATGTTGGAATCAATTATTAAGGATGAAATAGCAGCGCATTTGGAAAGCAGGAACAGGATCGGTCCAAGTCAGCATGGATTTATGAAAGGGAAATCATGCTTGACAAATCTTCTGGAATTTTTTGCGGATGTAACTAGTAGAGTGGACAAGGGAGAACCAGTGGATGTGGTGTATTTGGACTTTCAAAAGGCCTTTGACAAGGTCCCACATAAGAGATAGGTGTGCAAAATCAAAGCACATGGTATTGGGGGTAATGTACTGACGTGGTTAGAGAACTGGTTGGCAGACAAGAAGCAGAGAGTCGGGATAAACAGGTCCTTTTCAGAATGGGAGGCAGTGACTAGTGGAGTGCCACACGGCTCAGTGCTGGGACTCCAGCTCTTTACAATATACATTAACGATTTACATGAAGGAATTAAGTGTAATAGCTCCAAGTTTGCAGATGACACTAAACTGGGTGGCGGTGTGAGCTGTGAGGAGGATGCTAAGAGGCTGCAGGGTGATTTGGACAGGTTAGGTGAGTGGGCAAATGCATGGCAGATGCAGTATAATGTGAATAAATGTGAGGTTATCCACTTTGGGGGCAAAAACACGAAGGCAGAATATTATCTGAATGGCGGCAGATTAGGAAAAGGGGAGGTACAATGAGACCTGGGTGTCATGGTTCATCAGTCACTGAAAGTGGGCATGCAGGTACAGCAGGTGGTGAAGAAGGCAAATGGCATGTTGGCCTTCATAGCGAGGGGATTTGAGTATAGAAGCAGGGAGGTCTTACTGCAGTTGTACAGGGCCTTGGTGAGGCTTCACCTGGAATATTGTGCTCAGTTTTGGTCTCCTAATCTGAGGAAGGACGTTCTTGATATTGAGGGAGTGCAGTGAAGGTTCGCCGGACTGATTCCAGGGATGGCTGGACTGACATATGAGGAGAGATTGGATCAACTGGGCCTTCATATACTGGAGTTTAGAAGGATGAGAGGGGATCTCATAGAAACGTATAAGATTCTGACGGGACTGGACAGGTTAGATGCAGGAAGAATGTTCCCGATGTTGGAGAAGTCCAGAACCAGGGGACACAGTCTTAGGATAAGGGGTAGGCTATTTAGAACTGAGATGAGGAGAAACTTCTTCACTCAGAGAGTTGTTGACCTGTGGAATTCCCTGCTGCAGAGAGTTGTTGATGCCAGTTCATTGGATATATTCAAGAGGGAGTTAGATATGGCCCTTACAGCTAAAGGGATCAAGGGGTATGGAGAGAAAGCAGGAAAGGGGTACTGAGGGAATGATCAGCCATGATCTTATTGAATGGTGGTGCAGGCTCGAGGGGCTGAATGGCCTATTCCTGCACCTATTTTCTATGTTTCTATGAAAGGCACTATATAAATAAAAGTTGTTGTTGTTTTTTCCACAGAGCTGGACAAAAATAAATGCTGATCTTAATGGCATATCTAATTTCTTCATCATAGCCAGTCCCTTGGAGTCGAGGATGACTTGCTTCTGCTCTAAAAGTGAGTTCTCAGGTGACTGAGGAGTCCAATGTAGGACCTACGGTCTCTGTCACAGCTGGGGCAGACAGTTGAAGGAAAGGTTGGTTGGGGAACCTGGATTGACGTACGCTCCTTCAGCTGCCTGTGCTTGGTTTCTGCTTGTTCTCGGCGATGGGACTCGAGGTGCTCAGCATCCTCCCGGATTATCTTCCTCCACTTTGGGCTGTCTTTGGGCCAGGGATTCCCAGGAGTCAGTGAAGATGTTATACTTTGTCAAGGAGGCTTTGAGGATATCCTTGAAGCATTTTCTCTGCCCACCTGGGTCTCGATTGCTGTGTCGAACCTCCACGGAGAGCGCTTGCTTTGGGAGTCTTGTGTTGGACATGCGGACGATGTGGCCCACCCAATGGAGCTGATTGAGCGTGGTCAATGCTTCAATGCTGGGGATGTTGGCCTGAGCGAAAACACTGATGTTGGTGTATCTATCATGCCAATGGATTTGCAGGATCTTGCAGAGGCAGCGTTGATGGTACTTCTCCAGCATTTTGAGGTGTCTGCTGTATATAGTCGACGTCTTTGAGCCATATAGAATGGCGGGAATCACTACTGCCCTGTAGACCATGAGCTTGGTGCCGGATTTGAGGTCCTGGTCTTGAAACGCTCTCTTCCTCAAGTGACTGAAGGCTGCACTGGTGCACTGAAAGTGGTGTTGGACCTCGTCGTCAATGTCTGCTCTTGCTGACAGTAACCTCCCAAGGTATGCAAAATGGTCCACATTGTTCAAGACCTCGTCGTGGATTTTGATAATCGGTGGGAAGTGATGTGTGGTGGGATCAGGTTGGTCTTTGTCTTACGAATGTTTAGTGTAAGCCCATGCTCTTGTGCACCTTGGTGAAGGTGTTGATGGCTTGGAGTTCGGCCTCCGAGTGTGCGCAGACGCAAGCATCGTCTGCCTACTGTAGTTTAATGACAGAGGATGGGATGACCTTGGATCTGGCCTGGAGGCGGCGGAGGTTGAACAGATTTCCATCTGTTATATAATTTAGCTCCACTCCGGCAGGGAGCTTGCTAAAGGTGAGATGTAGCATTGCAGCAAGGAAGATCGAAAAGAGCATGGGTGCGATGATGCAGCCCCGCTTGTCCCCGGTCCGGACATGGATTGGGTCTGTGGTGGATCCACTGGTCAGGATCACGGCTTGCATGTCATCGTTGAGCAGAGGATGGTGACAAACTTTTGAGGGCAGCTGAAACGGAGGAGGACGCTCCATAATCCCTCACGGTTGACAGTGTCAAAGCCCTTTGTGAGGTCAAAAAGGTCATGTACAAGGGTTGGTGCTGTTCCCTGCATTTCTCTTGTTTCTGCTGCGCGGTGAAGATCATGTCCATTGTACCCCTTAGTGGATGGAATCCGCATTGTGACTCTGGGAAGAGCTCTTCAGCCACAGGGAGAAGACGATTGAGGAGAATTCTTGCAATAATGTTCCCTGTGGCCAACAGCAGGGAGATTCCGCTGTAGTTACCGCAGTCGGACTTGTCCCCTTTTTTCAAGGCGGTCATGATTACGGTGTTCCTGAGATGTTCTGGCATGCTCTTCTCCTTCCAGATAAGGGAAATTAGGTCATGTATTCATGCCAAAAGTGTTTCTCCGCCATGCTTTAGTGCTTTGATGGGAATTCCATCTGCTCCTGTTGTCTTGTTATTCTTGTGCTGACAGATGACCTTTTCTACCTCGTGCTGGGCTGGGATTGTGCTGAGATGGTGGCGGGTAGCATGCTGTGGGACGGAGTCGAGGACACTCGCATCGAAGACAGCATCTCGGTTAAGGAGATCTTCAAAATTCCCCTTCCAACGAGCACTAACTGCCTCTCTCTTCTGAATGAGTACCTCACCATTCTTGGTCAGCAGTAGAGTCAGACCTAGGGTGCTTGGGCCACAGAGACCAGCAGAGTTTGGTCTCCAGTCATCTTGCACCCCCTTGCCACTGGGCCAAGACCTTGCTCTGCTAAGCCCGTGTTAAAAGAACTCGCACACAGGCATCTTCCACCCTTCAAAATGAAGTTTAGGACCTGGAATGTCAGGACCCTCATGGACAACCCCAACAGCGACAGACGGAACGCCACATTGCTATCATTGCCCAGGAGCTCAGACGCTTTGACATTGACATCGCTGCCCTAAGCGAGACCCGGTGGGCAGGGGAAGGCCAGCTCAAAGAGCAAGGTGGTGGTTACACCTTCTTCTGGAAAGGCAAACCAGAAGAAGAATGCCACCTTCACAGAGTGGGAGTCAAGAATGAGCTGGTGACCATCTCAGAGACTCCCCTTGCGGGATAAGCGAACGTCTCATGACTTTCCGACTCACTCTAGCCTGGAACCAGTGCGCTATGGTCATCAGTGCGTACGCCCTAACACTGGACGCTACAGATGAGACCAAAGGGGAATTCTACTCCAGCCTCGAACAACCCCTGTCCCGAGTCCCAACGGACGACAAGCTGATCCTTCTTGGCGATTTCAACGTCAGTGTCAGAAAGGACACAGCCCTCTGGGGAGGTATAACCGGCAGAAACGGGGTAGGGAAAACCAACTCCAGCGGTACCCTGCTCCTGACGAAATGCCTAGAATATGGCTTTGTCATCATCAACACCTTGTTTCGTCAGAGGGACAAGTACAAGGCATCGTGCCAGCGCTCTCGCGCCAAGCACTGGCACCTGCTCGACTACGTCATCATCTGAGCGAGGGACCGCAAGGACGTGCGCATTCACCCGCGCCATGACAGAAGCTGACAACTGCTGGACGGACCATCGCCTAATCTCAGTCATTAACATCAATGTAGCCCCAAAACAGCAACAGCAACAGAAGCAATACCGCAGGAAAATCAACGCAGAGGCACTCAACGACCCTGTTAAGAACGCCCTGTTCAGCCAGCGCCTCACTGCCAATCTGGCAACCCTTGATAACCCAGAGACGCAGATTGCCCACAGTGTCTGGTCTGCCCTTAAAGCCTCCATATTCAGCATCTGCGAAGACTGGTTCGATGATAATGACCAGGAGATCTAGGAGCTAATTAGCCGCAACGCAAGGCATTTCTGAATTTAAAACAGCAACCTAACACGAGAGTAAGAAAGCAGCTCCACAGACAGCTGAAGACCAAGGTCCAACAAAAAACCCGCGACCTAAAAAAACAGATGGTGGGTGGAGAAAGCACAGGAGATCCAACAGTTAGCCGACAACCACGACGTGCATGGATTCTTCATATCTCCTTTAATTCAGGCACAGTTGCAATTAGTTTTAGCTGCTCTTTAAAAAAAATTGCAGACAACTTCTTGAAACTGCTCACTATGGTTCCTGTGATCCTATGTTGCAACTTCTGTTTTCCATTAGTTTAAGTGCAATAGCAGTATGCCACATCCCACACTGCAACAAGGTTGGCAGACCTCGCACTCGTATTGAGTAACAAAGGAAGCATTCGTTTAATGTAATATTCTTGGCTCTGCTTATCAATGTATCTGACAGCAGCCAAGTTTTACATTGTGACGTGGCTCTGAATATTTTTTAAGCAGGCATTTGAGAGGAAATGGTTGCGTTTGTATTTTATTACATTCTTGGAAGCATCTCCCCTGCATTTGTTACGTGGAACTCTTGGCTGCCTCTGGCCGCCCGCTGTCATAAAAATCACATAAATGGAGCAAACATGCAGCTGATCACCATGCTGTTCCTTTCTGAGAAATGAATAAACACATTGACGCTGTCCAAATATTGGAACACTAGACAGCTGCCGTCCACTGGAACAGATCACAGCTTCTGCTACATTGCCCATACTGAAAAGTAGCTTTCTGGGAATTGCCTGGTGCTGGTAAATTGTTAATCGCCTCGAAAGGCTCTTTGATGACATTATTCATGGGTGGATTACTGGGTCATCACTTTATCTCGTCCTCGTTTTACTGATCTTGCTAATCACTGCTGGATCTCGTTGAACTTTTGTTTTGAAAGCTGCTGGATTTGAATCTGGTAAATATGGAGCAGAGCCATAGGCCCAGTCTGTTGCCTTCAGTGACAACCTTTATTCTTTGATATTTTCCCCTAATTCTTCCCTGCTGTGTCACCTTGGTTCAGTTGGGAGCACTCTTACCTTTTGCCTTAGAAGGTTCAGGGTTCAACTTCCACTTCAGGGTTTGAACACACGAGGTAGGCTGACCCTCCAGTGCAGTACTGAGAAAGTACTGCTTTGCCAAAAGAGCTGTCAATCTGAGACCCTAACTGCTTTTGACTGTTGTTTAGGTGGACGTTAAAGATCACTTGGCACTATTTTTTTTAAAAAGCACAATGTTCTCCCAGTTTCTCTCTCAGCCAACACCTCCACAAGCAGATCAATTGGTCATTTATCTTACTGTGTTTGTGGGATCTTGCTATCGATAAATTGCCTGCCATGTCTGCTTACACTCTCACAGTGTTGCTCTTTTGGATGTGTCCGAGAGAAAGCATTAAATAAATGCAAGTCTTTCTTTCTCTCTGGAAGGTGTTGAATCTTTTTGGGTTATTTTTTAATGTCTGACTCATTCTGCTACCTTGTCAAAGTGGTTACTCTTCATGTATGAGCTTAATAGTGAGTTTCAGCCTAATGGCCTCCTTATCTATCATCCACTTTCACGCACAGGCCACAGGCTAGCAATTTGTTTAAAAATATATATATTTCATGCCGTCAGGCTAATCATAGCACCACCAGTGCTGCCCCGGTTGAAATCAGCCAACTTAATACAGACCCGGCATTGAACCTGAGACTTTCCTGGTCCACCACACATAGGGTGATGCATTTAACCCTTGGCCGATCAAGGGAGCTCCAGTAGCTTAACTTCAAAAGCTAATGAGGACAATGTCCTGAGTGTGTCTTATGGTGACTGTTATGAAAATCGAATGTAACACTGCTCTTTGAAGTTTGCTTTTTAGAAAATTGTCACAATCTTGAAAGTATTGTTATTGAGAATGATTCTGAAGAAACAGAGACATTCTGTTCAGAGAAGAATATATGTATTTTCAGTTTAAGTCACATTTTAACAAACTTTCTGCTTCAGTCAGGCGATGTGCACCAGGATTTCTTTACGAAAGAACTTGCATTTATATGGCACCTTTCACAACCTTGGGATGTCCTAAAGCACTTCACAGCCAACGAGGTGCTTTTGAAGTGTAGTCATTGTTGGAATGGAAGGAAACACAATTTACACAGAGCAAGGCCCCACAAACAGCACAGATAAGTGACCAGGTGGTGTTGGTTGAGGGATAAATTTTGGCCAGGATAACTTTGCTGCTCTTGTTTCAATAGTTCCATGGGACAATTTGTATCCACCCGAGAGGGTAGGCAGGGCCTAAGTTTAACATTTTATCCAAAAGTCATTGCAGCACTCCCTCAATACTGTACTGAAGTGCCAGCCTAGATTATGTGCTCAAGTCTCTGAAGCGATGACCTGCTGACTGCGAGGCAAGAATGTTACCACTGAGCCATGGCTGACATGTTTATGACAGAAAAAATATTTAGGCTTGAAAGGGGACAAAAGAACCTGAACTATCCCAGTAGGACTTAAACATGAAAGGATCAGTAATGTTGGGTGATGTCAATCACACAAGCACAAATCTAACTGATATGACATAAGAGGATGATTTATGAAACATCTTTGATGTCATTAAGAATGATTATTAAGCCACCATTTATCTTCTTTCCCTTGCACAGACATCTTACTAATCACTTTTGTATCTCCTTGAAATAAATATTTTTTGAAAACTGTTGTATTTGAATCTGGTAAATTTTCAAACAAGACAATGAGCACAATGTCTCTCGAAGGACACCTTGGGTTAGAAATTGGACCACATTGTCCCCGTTTTATGGGAGTAAAACTGGTGCCACAATGGCCAATTTTGTGCTACTAATGTCCCGTACTCAGAGGACGCCTGAAAGATGTCTGATCTGATACTGGGCGGGACCATTTTTCAGGTGCCTTGGGTTAGAAATCAGTATCGATTGCTTTGAGGCGGTGACGTCGCCGGGCTGCTACCTTTAGCGCCGGGCGATGTCTACCACCTCAAAGTGTGATATTCAGTTGTATCGCCCCAAGAGGAGAGTGGAGCGCTAAGGAAGCGCTGCGCGATCCTCTTAGGGCACTGAAGGCCCATCGCGAGGCAGTAGCGCAGGAGCGCTTCTCAACTTAAGGCGCTACAATACCGGCATCCTAACGCCTAAAGAGCAGGTGAGATCGACCATGTGAAACCTGCAAAAAAATGGAAGGGAAGCTACCAACAGCCTTCCATAGGTAAGAGAGGTAAGTAATTTGACTCGCGACACTTACCTGTTCGTTCCCTGCGATATCGCCCCGGGATCCTCTGTGCACCGTCTGCTTCCCCCTGTCGGGAGTAGTGCCAAGCGCTATGGCAGGCAAAAGCAGTCAATTTCTGAACTACATCGCAAAGGGGATGTTGCACACTCGACGTCAACAAGTGGGTGGTGCTAGAGTGCGCAGCGCTAAATTACAGCACCGCCATTAAACCACCAGTGAAGGTCACGGCAGGCTGTCATAGCGCGGCACTCGGGCGACAGGTGTTTAGCGGCCCCTTAGCGCCCCTCTCTGGCACTAATGGTGCCGCTAAATAACCAAATTTCTCCCCCTTATCTCAAAGCTTAAAGTCTCCTTTAGACCCCTTGCTGTAATTCGATATTCCAGATTAGACCAGGAGACAGGCCTGCTTCTCTTGCTATGCTTAAGCAGCCGATGGGTGAATGCCAACAAAAGGTAAGCGTTTTAAAGAAATAATACATTGCTATAGAGCCAGGAGGAGCAACCTTGACTCCACAATACACCAATCGCCTCTCCAGTTGTGGCTTATGATCCCTCCCGAGAGTTAACTTTGGGCTGCTGCCGAAATTAATTTCTTCAAATGGACGTGCTGCCTGTGGAGGTGTGATGGGTACTGGCTGCTCAGCTATTTAATATTAATGAGGCACGAGGCCCAGTTTTGGGCCGGCCTTGGGCCTTCCGGTTCAGGCGTGCATTGCGGCCACCTCACCGCCTTTGTGCCCGAAACCAAAAAATTTATACCTCCTCTTTTTGCTCCACTTGTCCTACCTTTCTTTATGATGGTGTATGATAACTACCCCCACAGTGAGGTTGTGGGCTTAATCCCGATTAAACTAAAATTTACAGTTAAGTAGCCTCTCACTGTAGCACTCTCTGATATACCACAACCAGGGAGGTAACTGAGAACTATGTCATATTCTCTCCCTTTCATATATTCTTTGTCATAACTTTTCTTTTCCTTCTGTCTTCTCTCAACTGCTACTGCTAATTGAATTCCTCAACAAGAGAATATGTTCTGGAATATGCCAGATAGGAAGTAACAATTCCTAGTTTCTCCAGGAGTCATAGCTAGCTCCTCTCCTAGCATCCCACAGCACAGACTGCTTCCTCCACATTGCCATGACACAATGGAGTGATGCTCAATGCTCCTAACTATGCTGAGAGAGTTCAATGAGAAAGAAAGAAGAACAAAAATATTTCTCGGCAAAGTTCCAGCGTCTTGGCAGGTGTGGAGCCTGTGGCCTCCTGAGTAGTTCATGTTGCTGCTTTGCCTGCAGGCTCAAGATCTGAACTTTGCCCCAACTGTTCAAACTCCAAAGTCCTCGCTACCTCTCCCAACATGCTTTTCAGACGGCTTCCAAAGAGTGTTTAGAAACAGGGCACTTACACTACTTTCCTTTCAACGCTCCATGTTTAACTTTCAGCAGGGTGTTAAATTTCACAGCCTTACTTTTTAGGAAAAAAAGTGAAAGAAAGAATATCGAAGCCAAAGGCGAAACTTGGACATACTTCCTGCTACACATCATAATTTTTTTTGAGATAGTCTCAGCGCAAGATGCATACAATTGAAAGAAAAAAAATCATCCTTTTATTAATACACAATCAAAACTGAGCATATATATTTATACCTTGCATTTAGATAGGCACATATATTTATAAAGGTATCTCAAATATATAAATACCTATATAAGTTCCTATCTAGTAATTCTATAGGTACTTACATCTATATAAATATCAGTGCTTATTTTGTCCACATGTTTCGCTCACAAATCATATATTCTGTTAATATCTAACATATGTCAATTTTTATAATGACAAATACAACTTTCTTATCAAAGAAAATACACCTGCAATGGTAAGCTTGTAAATGGATTAGAATAATAGTCGGACTTTAGTATGCAGATTGCAAAGGTGGCAGTTCAAGTAGATTAGGCCATAAAAGAGCAAATAGAATCCTTGATTTTTGTATCTGGAGGCATAGGTATAGAAATTAGTCATAGTTTTAGATAGAAAATGGGGATATAAATAACAAATTTCACAGGGTTATGCTCTAGACTCCCAAAACACCTGAAAACCATTTAATGCCACATTGGGCATCCAGGGCTACTGCCTAAAACAGGTGCTAGGCCTCTTGCTTATGCTAATAAAAATTCTAATGCTGTTTTATGTCTTCTGAGCAAAGCAGGCATCGGGCCTGTTCCTCGCAGTTTTTCCAGGCATGGTTGTGGCCTAGGGACTGATCCCCACCAAAATGGCAAGTTATTTTTTTTAATTCACATGGAGCCATGAATACTCCTTTTGGCTCCACAGCGCACTGTTGCTTGACACAATCAGCTCCCCTCCCACCGTCTTTTCCCCAACTGCCCTTACAATTACCTGAGGGCCAGTGAGGTAAGTGGCCCAAAATTCATGTGCTACAATGGGCGAGTTGCATAGAAACATAGAAACATAGAAAATAGGTGCAGGAGTAGGCCATTCGGCCCTTCGAGCCTGCACCACCATTCAATAAGATCATGGCTGATCATTCCCTCAGTTCCCCTTTCCTGCTTTCTCTCCATACCCCTTGATCCCTTTAGCCGTAAGGGGCATATCTAACTCCCTCTTGTATATATCCAGTGAACTCCGACACTGCAAGAGGAGGTACGACGGGCGACTTACCTAAATTATTGAAATGGGGCCAGAGGCCCAATTTTGGGATTGCGTTGGGCCTCCCACGTGGAGCATGCGCTGCACAAAATGGACCCAGATGAATTTCTACCCCACAGAATACAAAAGTAAAGAAGTAGGTGAACTTGTATGAGCCCTTAGTTAGGGCACAGTTGGAGTATTATGTACAGTTTAGGGCACCTCATTATCAGAACCATATAATAGCAGTGGAAAAAATGCATGCAGATTGACTAGGATGTTAATAGGGATGAGGGATTACAGTTATGAAGAAAGACTTGAGGAGACAGGTTTTTTTTCACTAGGGCTGAGAAGGTTAAGTTGTGACCTGGTTGAGGTCTACAAGATTATAAAAAGTTATGATAGGGAAATAACGATAGATTGTTTCCACAGGTTGGCGGGAAAGTAATAAGGTGACACAAATTTAGATAATAACAAAAATAAATAAAAGTTTATTAGTTAAGAGGTTAAAAAAAGCTTTATATGCAAAGTGGTTAGAATGTGGAATTTTCTGTGGCAAACTGTCCAGAAATTCTTCAAATGGGAATTAGTTGCATGAAAACAGGGTTTGTGTTCTCTTCAGTTTAGAAGGTTGAGTGTGATTTAATTGTGGTATTTAAAATGATAAAATAATTTGATAGAGTAGATACACTACTCTGGATGAAACCAGAACAAGGGGGCCCAATCTTAAAATTAGAGCCAGGCCCTTCAGGAGTGAAATCAAGAAACACTTTTTCGCACAGAGGGTAGTGGAAATTTGGAATTCTTTCTCCCAAAATCTGTGGGTGCGGGGGCAATTGAAATTTTTAACAACTGACATCAACAGATTTTTATTAGATAATGATATAAAGTGATCAAAATCGGAGTTGAGATACTGATTAGCCATGCTTTAACTGAACGGCGGAAGAGGCTCAAGGGGCTAAATAGCCTACTCCTGTTCCTATGAAAATTAATATTAAAAGTGTGTACCATCATGTGTGCAAATGCAGGAGACTAGGATTCAATTAGGTGGTTTGTGGGAAAAAAAACAGCGACATTGATTTTGATGCGGCAAATGGCCTCTTTCTGTGATGCAGCATTATATGGTTCTATGATCACATCGATATTTGTGGTATATACATCAGTATATTGCATCATTACCCATGGTATATAAGACTTTTACAGAGCACCTTATGGAGTTACTGTACTTTATATAAAAGTTGGGGTGGTGCAACTTATTCTGCAAATGTTTGAAATTCTTGGCTGCTTGCCACTTATACTTGGTTGTCACAGCTGGGTGACCTTCCTCAGTTTTTGCCTGGACAGCTAGCTGGATGCCCACATAAAGATGGAGGGGTCCATCCTAGAGGGGAAGGAAACGAGAAACTGGCGTCATCTAGCTATTTTCCCTGAATTGTGATTCCTTCCAGCTGGTCAAGAACAGTTCCCACAAGAACATACAAAAGAATAGACCGAGAAAAGGTTGTTCAATTCATTGAACCTACTGTTTCCAACAGACCACGCGACCACGTGCAGTCTGTACTGTCAGGTATTCTCTATGATTTATTTAATTGAGGTGAACAACAAAGGATAAAGATTCCAAAAAGGCAGAACTCTGCAATTTCCTCTACCCACTTTAATCTGCTGTTGTAACACTTAGGATAATGTTGGTTTTCAATGGATCAGACTTTTCTTTTGAGAAGAACCATCACAAAGTTGAAGAGGGGATAAACCTTTGTGAATTTATCACTGATGGTGTGGAGATGAGACAGTAAACAATATACATCAGGTTATAGCAACTAATGTGCATCAGGATACTTCACAGTGGTACTAATGGATTATTAGCACCATTTATCAAGAGAGAGAGAGAGAGAGAGAGATGGAGATGTCAGGATGGGAAGGAGGGTAGGGAAGTGCTGAATGGGTTGCCCCAGGGCTTAGTATTGGGACCGCCACTGTTTCAGCTATGGCTCAGTGGGTAGCACACCTGCCTCTGAGTCAGAAGGTTGCGGGTTCAAATCCCACTCCAGGGACTTGATCACATAAATCTAGGCTCCAGTGCAGTGCTGAGGGAGCGCTGCACTGTCGGAGGTGCCGTTGTTCAGATGAGATGTTAAATAGAGGCTCTGTCTGCCCTCTCAAGTAGACATAAAAGATCTCATAGCACTATTTTGAAGAAGAGCAGGGGAGTTATCCCCAGTGTCCTGGCCAATATTTATCCCCCAATCAACATAAAAAACCAAATTATCTGGCCATTATCACATTGCTGTTTGTGGGAGTTGCTGTGTGCAAATTGGCTGCCATGTTTCCCACATTACAACAGTGACTACACTCCAAAAGTACTTCATTGGTTGTGAAGCACATTAAGACATCCGGTGGTCATGAAAGGTGCTATATAAATGTTCATAACTTTCTTTTTCATTATCAACCACACAGCCAATTTTGTCTGCAAACTTCTTAATCATGATTAATGATACTGAAGGGGTTGACTGTGGATGGGCAATGGCAGACATTTAGAGACCGCATGGATGAACTACAACAATTGTACATCCCTGTCTGGCGTAAAAATAAAAAAGGGAAGGTGGCTCAACTGCGGCTATCAAGGGAAATCAGGGATAGTATTAAAGCCAAGGAAGTGGCATACAAATTGGCCAGAAAATACAGCGAACCCGGGGACTGGAAGAAATTTAGAGGAGGACAAAGGGTTTGATCAGGGCAGGGAAAATAGAGTACGAGAGGAAGCTTGCAGGGAACATTAAAAGGGACTGCAAATGCTTCTATAGATATGTAAAGAGAAAAAGGTTAGTAAAGACAAACGTAGGTCCCCTGCAGTCAGAATCAGGGAAAGTCATAACAGGGAACAAAGAAATGGCAGACCAATTGAACAAGTACTTTGGTTTGGTATTCACTAAGGAGGAAACAAACAACCTTCCGGATATAAAAGGGGTCAGAGGGTCTAGTAAGAAGGAGGAACTGAGGGAAATCTTTATTAGTCGGGAAATTGTGTTGGGGAAATTGATGGGATTGAAGGCCAATAAATCCCCAGGGCCTGATGGACTGCATCCCACAGTACTTAAGGAGGTGGCCTTGGAAATAGTGGATGCATTGACAGACATTTTCCAACATTCCATAGACTCTGGATCAGTTCCTATGGAGTGGAGGGTAGCCAATGTAACCCCACTTTTTAAAAAAGGAGGGAGAGAGAAAACACGGAATTATAGACCAGTCAGCCTGACATCGGTAGTGGGTAAAATGATGGAATCAATTATTAAGGATGTCATAACAGTGCATTTGGAAAGAGGTGACATGATAGGTCCAAGTCAGCATGGATTTGTGAAATCATGCTTGACAAATCTGGAATTTTTTGAGGATGTTTCCAGTAGAGTGGACAAAGGAGAACCAGTTGATGTGGTGTATTTGGACTTTCAGAAGGCTTTTGACAAGGTCCCACACAAGAGATTAATGTGCAAAGTTAAAGCACATGAGACTGGGGGTAGTTGCTGACGTGGATTGAGAACTGGTTGTCAGGCAGGAAGCAAAGAGTAGGAGTAAATGGGGACTTTTCAGAATGGCAGGCAGTGACTAGTGGGGTACCGCAAGGTTCTGTGCTGGGGCTCCAGCTGTTTACACTGTACATTAATGATTTAGACGAGGGGATTAAATGTAGTATCTCCAAATTTGCGGATGACACTAAGTTGGGTGGCAGTGTGAGCTGCGAGGAGGATGCTATGAGGCTGCAGAGTGACTTGGATAGGTTAGGTGAGTGGGCAAATGCATGGCAGATGAAGTATAATGTGGATAAATGTGAGCTTATCCACTTTGGTGGTAAAAACAGAGAGACTGACTAGTATCTGAATGGTGACAGATTAGGAAAAGGGGAGGTGCAACGAGACCTGGGTGTCATGGTACAGCAGTCATTGAAGGTTGGCATGCAGGTACAGCAGGCGGTTAAGAAAGCAAATGGCATGTTGGCCTTCATAGCGAGGGGATTTGAGTACAGGGGCAGGGAGGTGTTACTACAGTTGTACAGGGCCTTGGTGAGGCCACACCTGGAGTATTGTGTACAGTTTTGGTCTCCTAACTTGAGGAAGGACATTCTTGCTATTGAGGGAGTGCAGCGAAGGTTCACCAGACTGGTTCCCGGGATGGCGAGACTGACCTATCAAGAAAGACTGGATCAACTGGGCTTGTATTCACTGGAGTTCAAAAGAATGAGAGAGAAACGTTTAAAATTCTGATGGGTTTAGACAGGTTAGATGCAGGAAGAATGTTCCCAATGTTGGGGAAGTCCAGAACCAGGGTTCACAATCTAAGGATAAGGGGTAAGCCAGATGAGGAGAAACTTCTTCACCCAGAGAGTGGTGAACCTGTGGAATTCTCTACCACAGAAAGTTGTTGAGGTCAATTCACTAAATATATTCAAAAAGGAGTTAGATGAGGTCCTTACTACTAGGGGGATCAAGGGGTATGGCGAGAAAGCAGGAATGGGGTACTGAAGTTGCATGTTCAGCCATGAACTCATTGAATGGCGGTGCAGGCTCGAGGGGCCGAATGGCCTACTCCTGCACCTATTTTCTATGTTTCTATGTTTCTAAGTCTTTCTTTCTTTCTTTAATTTGCATCAATGACTTTCAGAAACGCCATACAAATTGGTCAAACTTGGAGGGGGCAGTGGAATCGAATGGAAGGAGGCAGCCTAGAAATGGCAGAGTGAGCTAAACAAAATACATGGTTGAGCCAAACACTGGTAAATAAAGTTTAATGCAGATATATGTAAAGTATTGCACAGAGAAAGGAAGGAAAGAAAGGGGAAGTGCATGTACTCCATCAATGATGTTGAAATAGCTAAGGATGAGGTGAAAAGATACGATGGAGCACTCGCAGACTGGCCACACAACATGACTAACTAATAGAGAGTACAATTAACAAAGTCAACAGAATGTTGAACGACATAGCCAAAACAGTCAGAGGAAGTCATGATCAAACTGTACAGTGCTCTGGTCAAACTGCACATTGAGTACATTGTCCAATTCCGCTCAATGAGAAACAAGGCAGACATTCAAGTACTGAAGACTTTTTCTGTACCTTCTGCTTGATAATTTTACAACAGCATTGGCAAAAAATGGGGTGTAGCAGGGGGGTGATAATTGTGAAATGGAAAGGATAATAAATTATTCAAAATTTGCGCAAGCCTCGTTCTGTACATCAGTCAGTGTTGCTTAAAGTTCCGGCACGTGGGTTTAAGGCCCTGCGTCTTCAAAAATCAGCCAGGATCTCTGATCAGCTATTTTCTACTTAGGACAACAAAGCTTTGATTATTCAGATGTTTATTGCACTGCACAATATCCGTACTTTGACATTCAGCACAAAACATGAATAGGAAGCAATTTTTAAAGTGTCGCAGAGTGACCTTCTTGTTTCACTTATCTAATGAACAGAGTTGTCAACACTGAATAATTCCTAAGCATTAGATTTTCCATTGTGAGCCACATGATGCGCTCCCATAACATAAACATGACTAAAAGTGACAAAATGCAGCTGCCACATGGAGCATGGAGCTGGATTGGGGGCGGGGGGCGGGGGGTGGGAGGGGATGGTCAAGTTCTTCTAACATATTCTTCTTTCTTTCTTCATCCTATTTTCCCTGCTTTTCTCTTTCCCTCAAGTTCCTGGAGCCCTCCGTAAACTTCAGCTCGCCCAATGCTCTGCTACCCGTATCTGTATAAATCTGGCACAAAGTGGTGTATAGTACCACTAGCGAGCACAGTTCTTTTTAAAATGTGCCTTGTGTGTCTCAAGGGGAGAAGGTGCTTGCTCACTAATATTGGTTCTATTTCATCATAACAATGGAAGCCAACACAATGACCTCAAAACCTCTTGCACTTCTACCTTATATAAAGTGGTCTCAGGAAAGAAGCACTCATGTGGAATATTGCAACCTCTGTGCACCATTCTCCCCATTTACTTTTCTTCCTGCCGGCACTTCAAATCAAGGCTAGAGATTGATAATTCTCACAGCTAAAAGGAAGGGAAATTGACTGTCCTTCATTTTTCTGTAGCCTTGATGGCAACTTTGGAGACCCACATAAATGTAGGCCTCAGGTCTCCGGAGATTAGGTCATTTAGATTTAAGTGTGGTTTCTTCAGCAAAGTTTTGTGGATCTGCTGTCAATGGCACTCAATCAATGTAAAATTGCCTCTCGTCTATCAAATTACCAGTGTGTGTCTACCCCTTGGGCTGGTAGACTTATGTTGGTAATTACATTTTTGTATGTGTGGCTAAGTAAAGTAGAGCTCTCACAATGAACACTAGCTTCTTCGAACTTGGAGTGCCACTGCACATGTCCAGGCATGTACCTGGCACAGTACAACTCTAAATAGCGGAGGAAGTCACAGCACCCCTGACTACGGGCAAGTGTAACCTTCTGGCTGCAAGTGAAAGTGCATTGTTTATTGCTTCCTTCGTACTGTGTTACTGTCAAATATATGCTGGCTACAAACGCGAAAGCAGCATAAGTTAATGACCCCCACACTCACCCACTAATTGTACTGTGTTTAGATTATATGTGATGCAGAAGGGGTTCGGATTTTATAAATAGAAAACAGCAGGAATTCCATTAGTTTCCACAGAACTCTTATTTTTCTATTGCAATTTATGGTTGCATTGAATATTTTTATTGTCATTTCTTTTGTTTTAAATAATCTTTCACTTCACATCATCAAATAATACATAAAATGACAGGGTGGGCAGGAGCTAACACAGCCTCTTTAAAGAGGAACAAAAATAATGTTCTTTCTGATAAGCATCTTACCACCCACGTTAAGCAGAAAACTGCAGTGTTTGTGTTTGCACAATTTGTTTATCACTGGGACTTATACTATATTGGCAAGCTTTGCAGACTTGGTATCAGATCCCTGTGGATTTGCCAGGATTTAATTAAGGCAAGAAAACGTGTTCCCAAGGAAACCTAATTAGGAAGCAGTTTCTTATCAAACTCAAAATATGTCTCAATCATTTTGACGGAGTGCACAATGGGCTGGATTTTACAGAGCATTATTACATATTATACCGGTCAAGATTTGAGTTCTAGTTTTGTGATTTGCATACCCCCTAAAGGGTGCCCACATTGTGATTTTACTGTGTGGTTTAGACAGCTTGCTGCAGAAATGCAAGAAATGCAGAAAATGCATCCTCAGGAAACATTCCTGAGATGCAGATTTGAGCCCTGCAGGAACCAACACCAGATCTAAAGTCTATTTGATTTGGTTTGAATACAGAATCCATAATGGCTTTTTAAATGAAGTGGATAAATATTTGAAAAATAAAAATATAAGACTATGGGGAATATGCATAGGAATAGGACAAAGTGGATAGTTCTATCAAACCACAATGGGCTGAATGACCTTCTTCTGTCTGTAAAATGCTATGATACTATGGCTTGGCTCACCCCTACTGTCACATCTTTCCCCTTTTCCCTTCACTGTTAGTGTTTTGCTGGACTTTCCAGCGGTATGACCTTTTAATTAATCAGCAATGGAGACACGTGGACATGCGTTAATCTTCCCCACTGGGGCAGGGGAGAAAAATCATGGTTGCTCATGGGGTCACAGTGACAGGCCTCCTGAGTACCCCCACTTTCCCTTGATTTCAGAGTAATAATGGAGCAAAATCCATCCTGATGTGGCTGCCTTCTTGGTTATTAAATGTTATGTAGCTTGGGAATTTCAAAGCCATGGAATCCAATAAAGGGCATCAGGAATTGGTTTTAAAAATCGGTGGTGGAGAGTTATCATTACAGGTGTGATGTCAGAATGCTTGTTCCTAAGCTACATTAATGATGTGGAGATAGAAGCTAATAATAAGATTATCAAATTTCCTGATGACAGTACACTACATATACATATACCTAAGCATGGCTATCATATTTTCCTAAGAGTTGACATAACTAGGTCTAAATTAATGCAGATTTATCGGAGCAAGTAAGCCCAAAATGGCCCATTTGGATCACTTCCCTGCTAAAAGAAAATTCGACAGAACAGAATGAGAATCAATAATTAAGGGAACCAATTCAAAATATAGTGAACTTTACATATATTAAAAAATAAATAAGCCATAACAGAAGATAATTCAAATAAAGGAGTTTATAAATTGCAGGACTTCACTCAGAGGCTGGAGTTACTGGAGAGAGTTTGAAATGAAAGTTGCTGTTTATCCCGTGCTCCGGAATGGTTAGTATGACTGATAACTGAAGAATGCTGACCTTAGTGGTGGTTACTGGAGCCATACAGCATTATGTGTTAAAATAACATTTCTTATTGCATTTTGAGACAAAACTCTAAAAGATAGGAGATGACTAGATGGAACACAACATTCTAGATTGTAGCTCTGCTGTTTGGATGGACCTTTCTAGTACTTTTTAAACAAAATGAGTGGCATTTTAACATGTGTGGTGTTGTCAGACAAATGCGTTCAATTTTACAAATGAATGATTTTTATGAATTTTCAGTAAATTAAGCCAATAACTTAAACATAACTGTGAAATGAAGCCAAGAATGATAAATCTGTTCTAATTAGAAGCAGACCATCGTAGATATTAAAACATAAAAGGAGGCTATTCCTATGCTGGCTGTCGAGAAGAGCTATCCACTTCGTCCCATTCCCCTGCACTTTCCCCACACCTTTTCACACTAGAAATTCCACATTTAAGAATAGCATCATTTTTTGGAGCTATTTGCGAATAATGGCCGAATTTTTAATGCCAAAATAGCACCATAAAAATAAGGCCTAAGTTTCGACAAAAGTTTTAAAAATTTTGGTGTAGCCTTTAAAATAACACCGTTTTTAAGGATGGAGCTAATTTTTTTTCGTGATGGGTGTGCCCGTGCAGGCGCAGTGCACTTCCTGGTCTGGATCAGCCATTTTTAAAGACCATTGTAACTTGCAGGAGATTTGTGAGTACTTCCACACAGAAGCTGCAAAACGAAAAATGGAGGGAGACTTGGAAAGGAAAAGGGCCAAGAAATTTAACCAAGATGCCAATGAGGCCCTGGTAGGCGATGTGGAGAGAGGATGTGGAGAGAGGATGGCACCAGATTGGCAAGAAGGGTCCTGGTAAACTTAAACCAGCTTGGCAATGCGTTGCTGAACAGGTTTCCTCAGTCGAGTCTTTCAGGAGGAGTGCCGGAAGAAGTGGCAGGACCTTTGCCAAGCAGTTAGAGTAAGTAATGTTTTTATTTATGCGCTACAATTACTTGAATTGTAAATGTGACTATCTGTGTGTGCCATGAAAGCAGAAGACTCTCATAAGAATTTCTATTGCCAGCTTTGCAGAAAAAGGTGTCCGACAACAACTGAGAGTGGACGAAAACTGATGGAGGTCCGCCAAGAGTGCACCCACCAACAGCCTTGGAAAGTAGAATCGTAGTATTATTGGTGGGTCCCAAAGATCGACCACCCGTGCGGATGCTGGGCCCAGGTTGCAGAGCGAGGGTAAGTCCTGCAAAATCCAGTCTAGGTTGGCACAAGTGGGCTACGCTTCGGTTTATGCGATGTACTCTCCGTCGGCTATGCTTCCGTTAATGCGATGTACTATCATTCGTCGTGGTCCTTCAAATGAATCTGCGCTGTGTGAGCCTACTCATGTCACTCTGCCTCCTCCCCTGCTGCTAATCATTCGACTGTTCTGTTAAATTTTGAAGATATTGCACAGACATCCAATAATGAAGGACAAGACACCGCCATCTTCCCAAGAAGCAGAAGTGGATGAGCCTGACGACCTCGGCCATACTGAACAACTTTTACAGGGTGATCAGGAGGAGGATGAGGAGGAGAATGAGGAGGGGCAGGAGCCCAATAATATTTTTCAGGAGGTGGGGAGGAGGAGGCTGATCAGATGGTGACATTGCAATTGGAGGAGTTGCAGGCCACAGATGTACCAAGCGTTTTCAACAGCTCTACGCGCGAGGAGACATTTGTGGGTTGTCCACCCTCTGAGATCGCAGGTCCCAGTGGGTAGCAGGAAGGCACACCCAGGACAGCAGCAGGCCCATCCGTATGGAGAAGGAGGAGATCTCCACAGCGTGCTGCTGAAATGTAGGCTCCACGGGAGGTGGTAGAGCTCATGGGAATGAGTGGGGAGAGTGTTCAGCTTACAAAATTGCTCCTTGAGGCCGTGGGGGGGATCAAGGGAGAAATAGCAGCACTATCTGTTGACATTAGGGAGGGCATGTCGGGAGGAATAGCAGCACTATCTGCAGGCATGTTGGAGATAGTCACTACAACGCGGGAACACACCCAGGCTGTCAGTGCCCAATGGCAATTGGAATTGATGGTAGCAAGTGATGCCACTCCCATTAAAATCCCGCAGGTTGCTCCACAGGCCGAAGAGGCCAAACCCGGGCCTTCCGGATTGCCGTCTCCTGGGCCTGTCCCCCAACAAGCGGAGCGCCGTACCCGAGACAGTAATAAGAAGCTTGGGCTCACCGGGAGTAGGGCTAAGCCTATGGTAACGGGCAAGGGCGGGTGGCGCGGTGGTGTTTAAATAAGGGGGTGGGGGGAGCGGCGGCTGCAGCTGAAGTTTGTTTGGTGCTGTTGTTGTTGTTTTGCTGTTTTGTTCTTCTTTTATTGTTATTTAAGTGATGTTAATTTAAACATTTAAAGTTTAATATAAAAAGTTTATTAAAGTTAAGTACAAGTGTACAAATGTTTAATAAACTGCAAATTAATTTTTCAACTAAACCAAAATGATGTAGTGTCTCATTCTCAGAATAACAGGTGGAAATAGTCAACATGGTGGGATACAATGATCAAACATGCCGTTCAGCCTTCATGCAAAGTGGTGAAGTATCTACTGCTGACGCAAGGCTCTTGCAGTGGCATAACGTCCATGAGACCTCCTCCCCCGTCGTCCTGCGGGTTGTAGTGATGGCATGGGTTCCTTGTCCTCCTCGTCCTCCTCCTCCTTCCCCCCTCCCCACCCCCACCCCAGCCTCTCACCTGAGCTTGTTCTGCAATGTCCACCAGTGGGAAATCCTGTTCCCTCACGCTGGCTAAGTTGTAAGTTGTGTAGCATTCAGCACTCTACAGTGAATTCACCGACCTGCTGAGGGGAGTATTGCAGGCAGCCTCCAGAGTGGTTCAGGCATCGGAAATGCTGCTTTAGCACTCCAATTGTCTTCTCGATGATGTTGCGTGTGGCTATGTGGCACATATTGTAGCGACACTCACCTTCTGTCCGCGTTTTGCGGAGGGGGCTCATGAACCAGGTGGCGAGCCCGTAACCTTTGTCCTCCAGCATCCAACTCTGCCCTTCTGGCTGCTGCTCAAATATCTGTGAGACATCGCTCTCACGCAAGATAAAAGCATCATAGATGCTCCCTGGATATTTTGCCATGATACGCTGCATATGGTCGCAGATGATCTGTACGTTCAGCGAGTGGAATTCTTTTCTGTTTTGGTAAACCTTCGGATCGTCTAAAGGTGCTTGCAGGGCAATGTGCGTATAGTCAATGGCAGCCTATACCTTGGGGAAGCCAACAATTCGTGCAAAGTCTAAAGCCCTCTAATTTTGTGCCTCCCTGGTCATTGGGAAGTTAATGAAGTTGTCCCTATGTGAGTACAGTGCCCTTGGCATCTGACAAATGCAGCTATGTGTAGCATGCTGCAAGATGCAGCAAACGTCTCTAGTTGATGCCTGAAAGGAGCCGGAGGCATAGAAGGCAAGTGCCGCAGTTACCTTAACCTCAACGGGCAGTGCAGTCCTCTCCCGCTTCTAAGCTGTATGTCTGCCTTTATGAGCTGGCCTATCTCTGTGACCACCTCTTTTTGAAAGCACTGTGCCTCAGTCAGGTGCAGGTATGAGTGCCTCTCCATGTAAACGCGTTCGGGGTAAGACCTCCCCATAAGTATGCGACCTCTTTCATTACACTGATAATGCTGCCAAATAAGCCTTCTTCAATGAAACACCAGAAGAGCATAAGCATGCACCACATATGGCAAAGTTAGAATAGCTCCCATTCTTTAAATGTTCTTAAATGTCCTTAAAAATGAATTATAAGCTCACAAAAAGCTCAAACTGTAAATGCAGCCTTCCCTCCAAAAGTTTTAACTCACTCCGTTTTCCAAGATGGTGCTGTTGACGCCGATTTCGAAAGGACTCGACTAGGCAAGGCAATCATTTTAAAAACGGTATTTAGCACTGTCCTTAAAAATATCCTTATTGGGAAAACTCGCAAAAACGGCGTTATCGTTGGGTTTGACCCCGAGTGACGTCACAGAAACAGTTCTCAAAAAATCAACCCTTATTTTTTTCAGGATGGTGACTGGCGAAACTAGCAAAATGGCCCTAAATTTATTTAGCTCCAAAAAAATCTTTTTGCTCCAAAAAATGGATCGTTACTGTGGCGAAGTTCTGGCCCTAAGTCTCTCCTTTTCAATTGTTTATCAAATTGGGAAACTGAAGGTGAAAGTTAAAATGATTTGGGGTTTTCAAATCATAGAGGGGCTGTCCCTCTCGATTAAGCTATGTAGACCAGAAGGGTCACAAGGTCAATCCGTGATTTGTGATCAGTTAGTTGATTTTGGCCAGGGTTGTGATAAAGGCGCTAGAGTTGACCAGGTTTGGAAGTGTAAACATTAGCCATGATTTCTGCTTTTGATCATTATTCAGTTTCTGGAAAAAGTGCTCATGTATTTCTTGGATGATGACTGAAATAGCCCTATCGCTGTGGTCAGATATTTGACTGCTGGGGGGGTATCACAACAGAGCTCAATCCTATTCTCACCTAGCATGCACACAAGTGCATTTCCCAATAAGAGTCACCAGATTGTGGTCAGCACTGGTTGCTTTTCTCCTCTCTCATCCAGTGGTATTAAGTTTAACTGCCAGCTGTGGCTCAGTGCTAGCACTCTTGCCTGTCAGTTAGAAGGTTGTCGGTTCAAGTCCCGCTCCAGAGGCCTCAGCAGAAAATCCAGGCTGACACTCCAGTGCAGTACCGAGGGTGGTATTTCGAAGAAGAGCCGGGGAGTTCTCCCCTGTGTCCTGGCCAATCCTTCTTCTTGGGCAGTCCCTCGGAGTCGAGGATGACTTGCTTCCACACTAATATGATGGTAACTGATGAGTCCAATGCGGGATCTGCAGTCTCTGTCACAGGTGGGGCAGATGGTGGTTGAAGAGGTGGGTGGGTGGGGTGCTTGGGTTGTTGTGCGCTCTTTCCGCTGTTTGCGCTTGGCCTCCACGTGCTCCCGTCCGCATGCCCGATACTAGACTCCCAAAACAGAACTCTGATTCTGCAAGTGAGTCCCAGGTGGGCAGGAGAAACACTTCAAGGAAACCCTAAAAGCCTCCTTGAAAAAGAGCAACATCCCCACCGACATCTGGGAATCCCTGGCCCAAGACTGCTCAAAGTGGAGGAGAAGCATCCGGGAAGACACTGAACACTTCGATTTATTCCTCAATCAACATCAATAAAATGATCTGGTCATTATCACACTGCTGTTTGTGGGACCTTGCTGTGCACAAATTGGCTGCTGTGTTTCCTACATTACAACAGTGACTACACTTCAATGGCTGTGAAGTGCTTTGGGATGTCCTGAAATAATGAAAGACGCTAGATACATGCAAGTCTTTCTTTTACGTCAGCTAGAATCACTTAACTCAACAACAAGCAGGAATTGAGCATAGGACCTCCCTGGTCTGCATGTCTTGAACCGACACTGAGCAACGTATTCAGCTATAAAGGAGCATGCATTTAAATATATGTTTTAATTCTCTTCATTCTGATTGCTGTGGCCGTGAGTATTACATTGTACAGTAGAAAGACAAGAATTTTTTTCTGATTATGCCAGAAGAAAATAAATTTCACAAGCACTTTTTTGCTTTAAAATGTGATCAAGGGAAATATCTCTGAAGACAGCAGGGTGGGTTGGGTGGTGGGGGGAGGTGAATTTCCATGCGGGGTGGGGAGAGTCTTCGATTCATCTGTCATAAATTCAGGGAAGAGCCACGGAAACCCTGGAAAAAATGGCGTAAATTATGTAGTGCCATTTTCCAGGATTTCCAAGGTTGTTCTACCAGTGACGGCAGGCGAGCGAGTGAAGTCCCACGGAAGTTCACTTCCAAATAATTTTCTGTCATTGTTAGGGAACCGAGCTGTCTTGTATATAGGGACATAGAGCAGAAATAGATTTTCAGGACATTCCCCGTGGATATCACAGACAGATAGCTCATGTTCTGTACTGACACCATTTCGTCTTCAAATGTTCAGCGACTTGCACAGCGTGACAAACAGCAGCAGTTTTTTCAAGACACTTGCAACAACCAGTGAAGAAAATTCCTTTGTGTGAGCTAACATGTAAATACTTGAGCCTGTTTTTGTAGGGCGAAAAGAAAACAAGATCATCAGAGCGAATACATGTAAAGATGCTAATCGCATGATGGCAATCTTCACTGCTGCTCAATGTACCACACTTGAGTTTTGTTTGCCTATCGGCTTATCTGCCCTGACTGCCGACTTCTGCGAGGTCACGGAGATGTGGCTGGGAGCTAAGAGTGCAGCGGATTAGCTGTCATGGTAGTCAACTAGAAGGTACAAAAATGCCAGCAGGAGCACTCCAGCCCTGCTTGCCAAAGCTGCAATTCTTGTGGAGCAGAGTGTAGCCTGAACATATCATTTGTACTAGGCATACAGTGAAGATGCCAAGGGTGGAATAATCTGTGGTCCGAGTGCAGCAATGAGAACATACGAGGGTAGATTTCTCTGTTTTTATGCTTGGCATACCTGCAACACATAGAATAAAATCGGACAAGGAGGATCGCCATGACAGAGCCTGCCAAAATAGGTTTAGTTATCCTAAATCTGTATCGAATCTTGGTTAGACCACACTTAGAATACTGTGTACAGTTCTGGTCACCATATTATAAAAAGGATGGAGAGGGTGCAGAGAACATTTACAAGGATGATATCAGAAATTCGAGAGTATACATATCAGGAAAGGATAAACAGACTGGGTCTTTTTTCCCTTGAAGAGCATAACTAGAGGCCATCAATATAAGATAGTCATCATGAAATCCACTCGGAAATTCAGAAGAAAATTCTTTACCCAAAGAGTGGTGAAAATGTGGAACACGCTACCACAGGGAGTGGTTGAAGCGAATAGTATAGATGCATTTAGAAACATAGAAACAGAGAAACATAGAAAATAGGTGCAGGAGTAGGCCATTTGGCCCTTCGAGCCTGCACCACCATTCACTGAGTTCATGGCAGAACATGCAACTTCAGTACCCCATTCCTACTTTCTCGCCATACCCCTTGATCCCCCTAGTAGTAAGGACTACATCTAACTCCTTTTTGAATATATTTAGTGAATTGGCCTCAACAACTTTCTGTGGTAGAGAATTCCACAGGTTCACCACTCTCTGGGTGAAGAGGTTTCTCCTCATCTCAGTCCTAAATGGCTTACCCCTTATCCTTAGACTGCGACCCCTGGTTCTGGACTTCCCCAACATTGGGAATATTCTTCCTGCATCTAACCTATCTAAACCCATCAGAATTTTAAACATTTCTATGAGATCCCATCTCATTCTTCTGAACTCCAGTGAATACAAGCCCAGTAGATCCAGTCTTTCTTGATAGGTCAGTCCCGCTATCCCGGGAATCAGTCTGGTGAACCTTCGCTGCACTCCCTCAATAGCAAGAATGTCCTTCCTCAAGTTAGGAGACCAAAACTGTACACAATACTCCAGGTGTGGCCTCATCAAGGCCCTGTACAACTGTAGTAACACCTCCCTGCCCCTGTACTCAAATCCCTTCGCTATGAAGGCCAACATGCCATTTGCTTTCTTAACCGCCTGCTGTACCTGCATGCCACCTTCAATGACTGATGTACCATGACACCCAGGTCTCGTTGCACCTCCCCTTTTCCTAATCTGTCACCATTCAGATAATAGTCTGTCTCTCTGTTTTTACCACCAAAGTGGATAACCTCACATTTATCCACATTATACTTCATCTGCCATGTATTTGCCCACTCACCTAACCTATCCAAGTCACTCTTTAAGGGGAGGTTAGACAAGCATATGATGGAGAATGGAATAGTGGGTTATGCTGATAGATTTAGATGAGGAAAGATGGGAGGAGGCTCGAGTGGAGCATAAACACCGGCATAGGCCGGTTGGGCCGAATGGCCTGTTTGTGTGTCATATATCCTATGTAATCCTATGTAATCCTATGTAATTTTCTGTCTATTTGAATTACTGGATGGAAAATCAGATTGGGGTCTGTTATGAGTGTACGTTGCCCCATATCCAGTTTTTCCTCTGTGGCTGCACTTAGGCAATCTTTTACACAATGGCAGGAAAATCTGCCTCATAATATTTTTGGGATTGGAAAATACCATTGGGCTCAACAAGCTTGTCCTATTTTAACAGTCCAAACATATTTAATGCTCCTGCCTATAATGGGACCCTAATTTGGCCTTAAGCCCTACTTTATACAGAGTGAATCAAACAAAATTACAACTGATTACTCAACTTTCAATCAAACAATATTTAGGGAATGTAAAAGAAGACCAGGGGGGGTGCCATAAGTTACAACCGAGCCGTTTCACCTCTGTGACCTAGATTCAAATCTAGTCCGGACTGGTGTTACGAAAGTCTCTGCAAGCTACCCTAAATGAAAGAAGCTGATGGCAATCTCCAGGATCCCTGTACACACAAAACTGCCCATAACTTACACTAACTGGCACCAAATTGCCAGTCTCATCAAGAAAGACCATGAGGATAAGAAAGGTTGTATTTATTTTTAAATGATACTGTGCAGCAAATGGTGATTTGCTGAAGTTGGATAAGACATTGTTGGCATGGGGAATTGGGGACTTTACTTTGGACCTGAGAGTGCTTGATGCTGACATTGGAGCCTGGATTTTCTGCTTCCAGCCATCCATCATACTGCTGGAAATCAGACAGTCAGGAACAGAAATTCTGTTCTCTCACTTTAGTGCCCACCTCATTTTCCTCAGGAAAACTATTTCCAGAGCTTCCCAACAATAATGTCTGCGTGCACAACTTTAGTGCCAACATAAATGTGGTTCGTTCAGCCTTTCACCTTTGTCAGCTGGGTTCGAATCCAACCCAATCTGAGGAGATGAAAGTCTCCACTATCTTCAGGTTCTAAGAGTCCTATATGAAAGGAGTTTCGGCTAAAATATCACTGCCTCAATCCAGTTCCTAGTGGGCATGGGTGTACAGCAAGAAAGTCCCTAATCCAGCACTAATTGGCAATGTCACTCAGAGAGGCCACAGGGTATGGGAAATGGAAACATGTCCACACTGGTATGGTGTTGTTCTGAGATTTGAGCTCAGACATACTGCTGGGATAAAGTAATGGGTACTTTACTGTACATCTAGCTGTGCTATAGCTGACCTAGGAGTGCTTGACACTAACACTGAGTGCCAGAATAGAAAGAGAAACCATTTCATGGTACTAACTTCCTTCACCTTGACCAACACAAAAATTAGAAAAATTTAAAAAATAATCTAACTGGATATATAAGATCTCACGACAATATTTAAAGAGCAGAGAAGTTCTCTAGGTTTCCTCACCAATATTTATTCCTCAACCAACCAAACAAATTAACTGGTCTTTCATCTCATTTGCTGTTTGTGAAAAAATTGGCTGCCATGTTTTGCTTGCATAATAACAGTATTTCAAAAATAATTCATTAATTGTCAAGCACTTTGGGATGTCCTGAGGACTCAATAACATGCTATTTAGATGTATTCTCTATCTTTCTAGACCAGAGGAAGATGGGGCTGCTCAGATCTTTCTCAAGCAGGGCTAGGAATGCAAGTATTATATTTGTCTAAAATTACAAATACATTGTTGTAGAGTATGCTGCATACCAAATGTTCTTTAGAAATCTAGTCGTATATGACTTTTTAGGACAGATAATGGTCTCTACTAGGCTACCTATCCTTTATTTCGCATAATATTTCCCTTGCATAAATGTCTCTGAACATGATACTTTGTGCACTTATTATCATGAAGGTTGTAAGAAGGACGAAAGCAGTGCAGCACTAAGAGCAGCTTTATATTAATGGGTTCCTGCTCACAAGCATGCTGGCCTCACTATATTTAGTTACTTGGGACAAAGCTACTATTATGGATTTGCTAAAGTATAGTAAAATGGAAGGCACAGTCTCTGAAGTTCTGAACAAAGAATCCAGTGTTCAAAACAAATGTTTTATGTAAATGTATTATGTGCAGGATAGTGAACATCCTGGAAAATTATTCTTGAATGAAACCCTCCATCCTGTCAGGTGAGGAGATCGACCATCTAGTTTTCTGATACACTTTTGTCTCCATGTCATGTGATGTTAAGAATTTCATTGATAGAAAAAGGTGGAAGACTGTGCAATTATATATTTATAACTCCATATTATTCTTCCAGTTATCTTTTTAGTTTTTCTCCCAATGCTACATAACCAGGGTGTCCATCTTGTGACCCTAGGATGATATGTGGCCATCAAACCCTTGCAAATTGACCCTTAATGCTCAAGCAACTCAATTTCCTTTATGTTTATATTTTTTATTTGCTGGATTTTGTGAATTGTGGAGGGCTTGTAGGTTTGGAAAGTGCAGTTTTCAGCTCTGTTGTCACATTGGTGGATAACTCTTCAATCAGAACAACACGATCCATTTAGTATCAGCAACTGAAATGTATGCAGCTAAATAGGATTATGGATTTAAACTTTATATGTGGCCCCAAAGACAAGAGCTTGAACACTCTTGCCATACATTGAGGACAGGCAGGTTCCAAAGCTTCTTTTGACCATTGCTGTATAACCACTGTCAGAGTTGTGATCGTGTGACCCAAATTGACTCTGTTCTCCACCTTCTCTCTCTTCCTACAGGGAAGCACCTGGCCTCCACTTAGAGTCTCCAGTTGAGATTAGGAGCCTATGGTATGACAAAGTGTGAGTGTGACCCTTTCTACAATCTGCGGCATGGCATGCTGCAGCTGCTTTGCCACCAAGCAGTTAGGGCTTCAAAGATTTCTATGAATGTCAAATTGGTCAGAGAATTTGATCATAATTGCACAGACTCACCATAATTCTTCAACTGCAATCCAGCCTTGTCACCTTCGATGAATTATTCAGCCTATGTTTATCACTTTAATATACGATGGGATTCTAAAGTGTCACACTTAACAATTGCTCCTTCATTGGCCATATAAAGGAATATCACCATCCAATTATAAAAGTGCTGTTTTAGATAAGCGAGCAACTGATGTTAAGCAGTGAATATACAAGAAATTGTTAACAAATGAAAATCCTACTTTGTTATGTTCCTTTTCAAACAAACATTTCTAGATGGAGTGTGATGTGTGTCTATTTATCCCCAATGCATTCTCCCAGCTATATTTATCTGGCAAAACAGTGACAGCGGTATATTTGGAGTTTCAGAGGAACAAGAGACAACAGTTCCAAGGAGCATTCACCAGAAAAGCTTTAATAAAACAGAATGAGATGAGAAAGATTGTGATGAAGAGAAACATGTTGGAGGTTAGAAGTGAGAAACAAATTACCAATCAAATATTAACTTTTTTCTTGTACCCTGTCCAGGAATGTGAGCAAGGTGCTGGAAGAACTTTGCCACCTGTAGAAGCAGCATTACATATTGGACGGTCTTGTGTTTTATACAGAATTAAAAGTTGTTGAGGAAAAAGAATCGTTTTACACGCAAGAGGAAACCAAGCTTCTTGGAGGCTGCCATGAAGAGAGGTGAAGTTCCATTTGAGATCAGAGAACATAATTTGTTTAAGAATTTTGATAAATGAAGCTGGACAAATACAAGGTATCGCCCATGTATCTGGGAGAAAGCCTTTACTACAATTGAAGTACAGTAATGTTCTTTTAATAATTAAGAAGCTGCAATACATTATTATTTTTATGTGGCAGGAAATTATATTAAGAGCTCAAAGAATTATCCTGCACTGAAAATTAAAATAATTAAAAACTTATTTAGACATCTTAGAGTTTTAGTAAAACAACCTATGTTTTAACTCCTTTATTGTGGTTTGTAATAACATTCCATTGGTGAGCCTACATATGCTGTATTCAAAAATTATTACAACTTTCATCTGCACAATACCCTCTTTCATGAACCACACACATCTGCCATGTTTCCTGGTAATATTTACAAATACTTTCAAATAGTATTATGGTAGCAAGTGCAAACTGTGTAAGGAGTTTGTGCAGTGTGTTTCAAGGGGGAAAATAAAAACATTTTTCTTTATACAACATCAATGGAATTTAGGACGAAAGAGACTCTGGAGCTTTCTAGATGTCCTATTTCATCCTATGCAGGTTGTGGAAGTAGTGAGGAGCTTACACACATCATTTTGGATGGATGGCTCAATGGAAAGTAAAGCAGATGTCCATAGACGTCATGGTTTGATAGCATTAATCATTGGTCTGACGAGAAGATTTCAACTTGCAGTCTCTACGGATTGATGAGACTGGTGCAACTTAGTTTGCATGGTGCAGTTACAGCTTCCTCCGCTTGATGGAGATTAATGGACCGAGGCTGCGTTAAAGGGAAACTCTGTTCTTCAAAACTGGCATGAAGTGCACATTCAGTATAAATAATGTTCAAATAATCTCCAATACGGGCGAGAAACCCAGGAGAACGGGTTTCCCGCAGGCCCTGCCGACTTTAATAGTAGGTCCTGATTTGCATCTGAAGCCTCTGTTTCCTGCCCGTAGCCAGCAAGAAGCAGGCAGGCAGGCAGCTTCGGGTGGTAGGTCTGTAGCTCTAGGTCGCACAGAGGAAGAAGGGAGGGATCGGGTGAGTGCAAGGATAGTTGGCGCCCAAGGCAAATTGTTCACTTGGCACCCCGCCAATCCCCTCCATCCCAGCTCAAGTTATCCAAGATATACTGGTCCTCGTCGGTGGCTTTCTCGGAGGCGGACAGGCAAAGCAAACTGCTCGATCGCCGGGACCAGGATCCCTGCAACATAACTCTGCGCATGACTTGACCAAACCAAGTGGTCCCAGTGTACAGGGCCATCAAAACAGCATGGTCTCGGTGGGGGGAAATGCTTTTCGCTGAGTGATCTGTTCACAAAGGATGCGATCGGGTGTCCAAAAGCAGTGGAGTCTGCATCAAAGCCCGCTGGTGACAGTGGAGAGACACTGACGGGGGATGGACCGAGTGAGCTTGGTGGATCCCTGATGGATCTGTGTGGGATGCCCACCTAGTTAGGCTGGATGTGATTGCTGGAGAGCGTTGCCTCCCCCCCGGGTCCCTTTTCCTCTCTAACCACACCAAGTGGGATCCCAGCCACCGCTACATCAGGGGGCCGGTTTATTTATTTATTTAAAGGGAAGGTATTTTCCGATGGCTTTTTATAAAGTCGAGCCTCTGCTAGATGGCTGGCTGAGCTCATCTCCATATTTGTACTATAATGCGCGAAAGGTGGGAATTAAATAACTTGCTAAAGGGGGATTAAGTCGGGTGAATCCGAAGGAGAGAGGGGCGGGGACAAGCCGAGTGAAAGACCATCAACATGAACTTTCTTACAGAAATGTCAAATCGGGTTGTGCACAAACTTCTACATCCACCTTTCCCCCCACTTAACATAAACCCCCATTCCAAATCTCCCAATCACAATAAGCGCCAGTGTTAGGTACCTTTTCGGCCAAATTAATCAGGGTAGCTTGACATTTGAATTTTTAATAATGGATCGCAATAAGTATGTTTTCTTTCCATTTTATTTTTGTGTATATGTTTTAATGTGCGCTCACTGTTGTATCTCTTTTAATGGATTGCTTTTGAGTTTCGGGTTTTATGTGTTTTCCTCAAAAGTTCCTCTATAAAAGCATAGACAACTAGTACAAGCGGCTCGTTACACTGAGCATCCTGATTACTAGGCACAAGGTGTCTCTTTCCTCACAAGACTGGCACTATTAGACCGTTTGCAATTCAAGTACATGAGTACCGATGTGATGCAGCGCAGCTTCACCAATCTATCACATGATTCCTCCAAACATGTGATTTTTTAATTCCCTGTCATGTCATTCCGACTGAAAGAAAGGCAAATACAAAATGGTACAGCAGTGAAACAGAGCCCCAGAATTGATGCGATATCAATGATTACCCTTTAACTAGAGTAACTGCAGGGAATGGAAACAACCCAGCTTTGGATCGCAGATAAACACCTGCCCGAATAACCCAGTAAAGTTAGCACTCAGAAACCATATAGAAGAACCCAGCATGTAAAACAACAGAATCATCTTGGGGTGGCTGGAGATATTCGGGAATGGTCCCCAAGATATTGCACATAATTACTCATAATCAGACTTCAGAATACTGTCAACCATTTGGCCCTGTTTCAATGAGTTCCTTGTCCCAAGTTGCTTGCTCCGTTTAAACGCACAGGGAAGGGATTATCTTCAACTTAACCTAAAACAACAAGTATTTGAAAAGTGCGATAGATTTTGTGTGAGAAAAAAATCTCCTGAAGATCCCATTACATAATGGTTAATTCAGTTAAGATTTGGAAGTTATCCATGTTATCTGCCATGCATAGAAATCCGGATTCAAGTGTAATCTTGGTTCAAGCGCAACATTCTTGGGCACTCAGTTTAGAGTCATCTGCAAACTTGGAGCTATTACATTCAATTCCTTCATCTAAATCGTTAATGTATATTGTAAAGAGCTGGGGTCCCAGCACTGAGCCCTGCGGAACTCCACTAGTCACTGCCTGCCATTCTGAAAAGGACCCGTTTATCCCAACTCTCTGCCTCCTGTCTGCCAACCAGTTCCCCGGGGTTAGAACGAGTTAGGACGCGCACTGTAGATTAAAATGGTGCCGTCTCCACTGTCATGTATTCAACTATCATTGTAAACCATGAATAAGCTGACTGAAGTTGTACACCTTGAGAACATTGACCACAAGGGGTGCACTTGTGGGAGACACTCCTAACCTGGACTTTCAGGTATAAAAGGGGAAGCTCCACGCACCTTCATCACTTGAGGTCTTGGTAATAAAGGTAACTGGTCACAGAGTGACCTTCTCTCAAGTATGGGCCTCATGTGCATTTATACTGTATAGTAAGGACATATCATTGGCGACGAGAAACTGGGATTTAAACCATGCGAGCATGGCCACTAGCAGCACAGAAGAGAGGTACTGTGTTGGTGATGATTGGGACTACTTTATTGAGAGACTACAGCAAAGTTTTGTCACTAAGGAATGGTTGGGACAGGATTCGACCGACAAACGCAGGGCTCATCTGACGGTTTGTGGATCCAGAACATACTCCCTGATGAAGGACCTTCTAGCGCCAGAGAAACCAATGGACAAGACGTTCGAAGAGCTCAGTAAGTTGATCGGGGAACACCTTAAACCGGCGAGCAATATGCACATGGCGAGACACCAGTTTTACAAGCACCGGCGGCGAGAAGGGCAAAGCGTTCCAGACTTCGTGGCAGATCTCCGGCGACTGGCAAGCCTATGGAAGCTCCCAGATGCATGCAGAGCGGAGATGTTGCGAGACTTTTTTATTGAGGGCATCGGGCACACTGGGGTTTTCAGGAAACTGATTGAGACCAAAGACTTGTCCTTGGAAGCGGCGGCTCTGATAGCCCAGACATTTATCTCAGGGGAGGAAGAGACCAGAATGATGTATGATAAAAATCTTGGCTCAAATGCGGCAAACGACCAGGGAGTCAACATAGTTAACGCGGCACACAGTTCTCCAGGCAGACATGGGCAATCGGACATGCCCCAGCATGTAGTCGAACCCAGAGGGGGAATTCAACAGAGACAATGGCTAGCTGAACGGCGATTCATGCCATAGCAATGGACAATGCGGCCAGTAGTGGGACCATCAACACCTGTTAATGGTACGCTTAAGGACAGTTACAGAGATAGTCAGAGACGATCGACTGGTAATGGACTTTTTGTTTCCAACAACGGGGCCTCCAGCTCATGCTGGAGGTTTGGAGGCAAACACCCAGCCAGAGCTTGCAGGTATCAGCAATATACCTGCAGAAACTGCAACCTCAGCGGTCACTTGGCGCGTATGTGCAGGAAGCTTGCAGCCAGGTTGATGTACGAGGAGGACGGGCCCGATGTAAACCCTCCAAGGCCAAATGAATACTGGGGGAAATCGCTGGAAGTTGAAGTTCAGCGAGTTCATGTGGAGCACATATACAGTTCATATACCAGGATGCCACCGATAATGATGAAAGTGCTCCTCAATGGCATCCCAGTATTAATGGAGCTAGACACGGGGGCCAGCCAGTCCCAGTTCGAAAGGTTGTGGGTGTCCAATGCCAGGAGGCCAAAATTATTGCTGATTGACACACAGCTACAGACATATACAAAGGAGATAATTCCGGTGCAAGGCAACGCCACGGTAGTCGTGACCCACAAAGATTCGGAGAACAGGTTGCCACTCTGGATTGTCCCAGGGGGACGGTCCTGCACAACTGGGGAGGAGTTGGCTTGCTGTCATGAACTGGAAATGGGACGATGTCAATGCAATTTCCTCTGTGGAGCGAGTATCATGCTCACAGGTCCTGGACAAATTTGACTCATTATTTCAACCCGGCATCGGCACTTTCATGGGGGCCAAGGTACTGATTTGCATAAACCCGGACGCCAGGCCAGTACACCACAAGGCCACAGCGGTGCCGTACGTGATGCGGGAAAAGATAGAATGCGAATTGGACCACCTGCTGAGGGAAGGCATCATCTCGCCAGTCGAATTCAGTGACTGGGCAAGCCCGATCGTGCCGGTGCTCAAGGCGGATGGGTCGGTCAGGATATGTGGCGATTACAAGGCCACCATCAATCGGGTGTCACTCCAAGACCAGTACCCGCTACCAAGAGCGGAGGACCTCTTTGCGACGCTATCCGGTGGCAAACATTTTTCAAAATTGGACCTGACCTCAGCTTACATGACCCAGGAGCTGACGAGTGAGTCGAAGAAGCTGACTACCATCACGACACACAAAGGGTTGTTTGAGTATAACAGATGTCCTTTCAGGAATCGTTTGGCCGCCGCGATCTTTCAGTGAAATATGGAAAGCCTCCTCAAGTCGATTCCAAGGATGGTGGTTTTTCAAGATGACATCCTCATCACGGGTCGCGATACTGAAGAACATCTCCACAACCTGGAGGAGGTGCTACGCAGACTGGACCGGGTAGGGCTGAGACTGAAAAAGGTGAAGTGCGTCTTCTTAGCTCCAGAGGTAGAATTCCTGGGGAGGAGGGTAGCAGCAGACGGGATCAGACCCACTGCGTCCAAAACGGAAGCGATCCAGGGAGCACCCAGACCCCGTAACACGACGGAGCTGTGTTCGTTCCTGGGGCTCCTGAACTATTTTGTTAACTTTCTTCCCAAATTGAGCACGCTGTTAGAGCTGCTACACGTGCTCCTACGCAAAGATCGCGATTGGGTCTGTGGGAACAGCCAGGAAAGGGCTTTTGATAGAGCACGCAACTTGTTATGCTCCAACAAACTGTTAACGTTATATGACCCGTGTAAGAAACTTGTTTTAACGTGCGATGCGTCATCCTATGGGGTCGGGTGTGTGTTGCAGCATGTGAATGCCAATGGTCAGTTACAGCCGGTAGCTTATGCCTCCAGAAGTCTGTCCCAGGCAGAAAGGGGCTACAGGATGGTAAAAAAGGAAGCGTTAGCATGTGTATATGCAGTAAAAAAAATGCACCAGTACCTGTTTGGCAGGAAATTTGAGCTGGAGACAGATCACAAACCCCTAACATCCCTTTTGGCCGACAACAAGGCCATAAATGTGAATGCATCGGCCCGCATACAGAGGTGGGCACTTACGTTAGCCGCCTATGACTACACAATTCGGCACAGACCGGGCTCTGAAAACTGCGCCGATGCACTCAGCAGGCTCCCACTAGCCACCACTGAGGGGGCAACTGAGTATGATGCTGAGATGGCCATGACTGTTGAAGTTTTCGAAAGCGAAGGCTCACCTGTGACAGGTACCGTCAGATTAAAGACTGGACAAATAAAGACCCGCTCCTGTCTTTAGTTAAGAAATGTGTCCTGAATGGGGACTGGGCAGCCATGTACAGAGCACGCCCTGAGGAATTTAAACCGTTTCATAGGCGCAAGGATGAACTCTCGATTCAGGTCGATTGCCTACTGTGGGGAAACCAAGTAGTCATGCCCCAGATGGGCAGAGAGGTGTTTATCAGAGAACTTCACAATGAGCACCCGGGCATTGTCGTGATGAAGGCAATTGCCAGGTCACACGTTTGGTAGCCAGGGATAGATGCAGACCTGGAACTTTGTGTTCGCAGGTGCAACACATGTGCTCAGCTGGGCAACGCACCCAGGGAAGCTCCCTTTAGCCCTTGGTCCTGGCCCGCCAAGCCATGGTCACGCATCCATGTGGACTACGCAGGTCCTTTCATGGGAAAAATGTTTTTGGTTGTAGTAGACGCCGACTCCAAATGGATTGAGTGTGCCATTTTAAATTCAAGCACATCCTCTGCTACGGTAGAAAGTCTACGGATTATGTTCGCCGCCCATGGTCTATCGGATGTCTTAGTCAGCGACAATGGCCTGTGCTTCACAAGCACTGAATTCCAGGACTTCATGGCAGGCAATGTCAGAACGGCACCGTTCAAGCCGGCCTCAAATAGCCAGGCGGAACGAGCAGTGCAGATAATCAAACAGGGGATGCTCAGAATCCAAGGGGGTTCCCTACAAAGCCACTTATCACGCCTCCTGTTGGCCAATAGATCCCAACCACACTCGCTCACAGGGATTCCACCCACTGAGCTGTTAATGAAAAGGATGCTCAAAACCAGGGTTATCCCTTATACACCCTACTATGAAAGAAATTGTTGAGAACAGGCATCAGTCACAATGTGACTACCATGACAGGAATGCGAGGGCACGATGTATTGATGTCAGTGACCCTGTTTTTGTCCTTAATTATGCTGCAGGGCCCAAATGGCTTGCAGGCACTGTGATTGCCAAAGAGGGGAATAGGGTTTTGGTAGTTAAACTTACCAAAGGACAAATCTGCCGCAAACACATGGATCAAATTAAAAGGAGGTTCAGCAACCCCATAGAAGAAGCAGAGGAAAAACACGATGTAGAGTTTACTCCACCACAGGTGACCGAACACCGGAACCAAGTGAAGGAGAGCCCAGTCACTGTGGGCAGTCCGAACAGGCCTGAGGCACCGCAAATAGCAGACACTAAGGCCAGCGCCCAACAACCGGAGCCCCAACTCTGGCGCTCTACAAGGGAGCGTAAACCACCAGAGAGACTCAACCTGTGATCCCAATAAGACTTTGGGGGGGAGGTGATGTCATGTATTCATCTATCATTGTAACCCATGTATAAGCTAACCTAAGTTGTACACCTTGAGAACATTGACCACAAGGGGTGCATTTGTGGGAGACACTCCTAACCTGGACTTTCAGGTATAAAAGGGGAAGCTCCACCCACCTTCATCATTTGAGGTCTTGATAATAAAGGTAACTGGTCACAGAATGACCTTCTCTCAAGTATGGACCTCGTGTGCATTTATACTGTATAGTACGGACATATCATCCACCGACCAAGACATTCAATTAAAATAAACTATCTCATTAATATGGCCAACCATTCAAAGTTCAACGCTCTGTATTATTATTTTAAAAGTGTAACTTGTGTTGGAAGCAACCGTTTAGTTTCAGATTAATTGTTCCCCTGAGTTTGTTTGGCACAACAACCCATAAAGCTACAAAGTAAACTGTTCCGCAAGATCCGATCCACGCCACCAGAGGATGATCATGGGGGGAGGGGGGCGGTGGGGGGTAGTCCAAGGAGGTGATTGGAGGCCTCGTTAGGGGGTCTCCGATGGCGGGGTGGGGGGGGGGGGTGACTAGGCAGGGTCCCTGGATCCAGGAGCTAAGTGTAAAGGCACTTACCTCCTGGATGCAGCAGTCCTGCTTTGCTGTACAAAGTGTGTAAAATCAAACCAGATGCAGTTAAAAACAAAATGGAGCTTAAAAAAAAGGCTTCCAGCCTGACTGTAATATTGTAATAACAGACGTCTCGCCTCCTGGCAGCGGGTTGGCTGTCCGCCCCCTTCCCGCCTCCGTTAAAGCCAGAAGTGGGCGAGTTGAGGTCAGGATTCCAATATTTAACAATTTAACTAACCCCACGCACCAAACCCACCCATTTTTTGAGGTAAAAATTCCCCCTTATGTTCTATGTCTGGAATGAGGCTTGAGCTACAGCTTCTGGCTTAGAGCCAAAAGTGCTACCACTGAGTCACAGCTGACACTTAATAGTGTTCTCCTGAAATTTGATAGACTTGTCAGAAAATCGAATTTCACAGATTTCTAGGGACCCTGGCTGTAAGTGACATGATAATGATTTATGATGACACTGGAGAAGCATTTCATTCCCTGGCACCAGCATCCTTCAAGAAAGAGCTGATGATTTCCAGTTAAAGTGACCACCGCATCACTCAGGACAATGTGAAACCACTATTTATATTAAGAGATAGCAGAAAATATACAAGAGGAAAACAAATTTAATTCAAATAGTTTTTTTTTAAATTGATTCATTTTTAGTTCTTATTAATTTTACCAATCATCACTTAACTGTTGACAAATATTAGAGTATTAGCTACGAGGACAGATTAGATAGGTTGGGTTTGGTTTCTTTGGAACAGAGGAGGCTGAGGGGAGACCTCCTTGAGGTGTATAAAATTATGGGGGGCCTAGATATAGTGAATAGAAAGGGCCTATTTCCCTTAGCAGAGGGGTCAACAGCCAGAGGGCATAAATTTAAAGAAATTGGTAGAAGGTTTGGAGGGGATTTGAGAGGAAATTTCTTCACGCAGAGTGTGTGGGGGTCTGGAACTCACTGCCTGAAAGGGTGGTAGAGGCAGAAACCCTCACGACATTTAAAAAGTACTTGGATATGCACTTGAAGTGCTGTGACCTGCAGTGTTATGGGCAAAAAGCTGGAAAGTGGGATCAGGCTGGATAGCCTCTTGTTGGCCGGTGCAGACACGATGGGCCGAAATGGCCTCCTTCCGTGCTGCAAACATCTATGATTCTATGCTTCTATTTGTTTTGAATATTAGTTTAATTTGTTGAAGTATCAATGGTTCCCGTCTAGTGCAACAAAACAATGGCTATGCCACAGCAGGTTGTATTCAGTAAAATGATTTCAAATGGATACCATACAAGTCGTAAGTCTAATTTCAACAACTCAAGTCACCTCTGCTTACATGAGCTTCTCCTGTAATTTGAATTTTTTAAATAAAGATTTCATGTTAAACAATTATTTTCACCATTTGTGATGAAATTCCACACCAAAGCATTAGCCTATTTTTCTCTACAGAAAATATGTGTATTTCTAGTATTTTCTTTATCATTTGCCCATTTCTGTGTCTTGGGTGTGACACCTGCTTCTCATTTTAAGGTTCTGGATTGGTCTCATTGTACATGTGTCCAATAACCTCTGTTACAAATGCTGCACTCCCAGATAAGCCCCTCCATTCTACTCACCTTTTTTCAAAACCAGGGTTGTCTATGGCACCTATACCATGTAAAGTCCTGTAAGATGAGTTCCTCTAATGCTTCAAATACCAAATTACAAAGATCATATGGAGGCCCACAAGCTCTGGCAGGACCCCTACAATAAACAACCCTTTTCACAGGTGGTCTAGCGATACTTTGTGATGGATCGCATTTCAGAAAATCTCAGCAGATTAACCTGCAGCAAGCAGTCGCAATACAGTAAAAGGTGAGGCCCATCCGATATATATTTATCAGATATAAAGTCTTGTGGAATCCTGCTCACTATGGACTCAATTTTCCCCAATGCCGTTTTTTGCGTGTTGCAAGAGTTACGCCAGTTTTTTTTGGCCCCGACTACTCATAAAATATTTCTGGCAAGTTTCCCTGTTCTATTTTTTGAAATTTGTGCCGCGAAGCCTGTCTTTTAGCTTCGGGGGGGTGGAGCCTAATGTCTGCGGCAAAAAAAATGATACACCCACTTCTGCGCATGCGCGCAAAAAAAAGGATGTTTTTGATGTGATTGCTGTGGGTGCACATGCCCAGTACAGCTCCCGGTCTGCATTCGCCCATTTTTAAAGAGCCAGTCGTGTGTGAGAACTTTAATTCTCAGTGGAAAAATCAGAGCTGCAATACAAGATGCAACGCGGCTCAAGGACCAAGAATTTCTCACAGGATGAAGTGGAGGCACTAGTTACCGTAATGATGGCACGAGCTGGACACCAGCAGAGGTCACATAAAAGTTTCACCAAAAGAAATGAAGAAATGCTGGAACCAACTTGCAGAAGATTACTGTGCAATGGTGACCACCCCCAGGTCTGGAGGCCAGTGCAAAAAGGGCAGGACCTTGGTCAAGTAGTTAGTGTAAATAATATTTTCATTTATTCACTAGAATTGCAATTGTAAATGTAACCATCTGTATGTCCCACCCAGCAGAAAAACACCCTCTCTAAAAAGTTATATTTTCATCTTTGCAGAGGAAGGTGGCACACAACAAAAGGAAAAGAACTCGAACAGGAGGAGGCCCGGCAAATCTGCACCCACTGACACCCTTGGACGAGAGGGTTGCTGCTTTGATGGGTCCTGCCTGGAGAAAAACAACCACCACTGAACAAGCTGGGCCCACACTGTGGGAGAGGGTAAGTGCTGCAAATTCCACAGTCTGGCTTTGCTGAATGTTAAGTACTGCACAGGCTAACCATGCTTCGGTTCATGGGGATGTCTCCGTCAGCTACGCTTCGGTTGATGCAATGTTCTATCATTCATTGTGGTCCTTCAAATCAGCCTGCTGCCTGCGCTGTGTGAGCCTACTCATGCCACCTGCCTCCTCCTCTGCTGCTAACCATTTGTCTGTTCTGTTATATTTTGCAGAACTTGAGGCCAAACCTGACGAGGCTGAAGCTGATGCAGAAGATGATTCAGATGCGGACGAGCCTGAAGAGGAGAACATCTTCCAATCCCACCTTCCAGACCAAGAGCATGGGGGTGAGGGAGAGGGGGAGTGGGAGGTGATGGATGAAGCCCCCATTGTTGTACTCACTCTGGAGGAGGTGTAGGTGCCTCCCATTGAGGTGTCAGCCCCTTGCATGTTGGTGGGACATTCCATGGTTCCCCACAGTCCGAGGCTGGAGATTCCAGTGGGGTACAGCGAGGCACACCCAGAGCCCCACCGTCCGAGGCTGCAGGTCCCAGTGGGATGCAGCAAGGCACACCCAGGGCCCCACCGTCCGATGCTGTGGGTCCCAGTGGGATGCAGTAAGCCATACCCAGGCTGAGGATGGGAAGGAGAGCTCGACAGCGCTCTCCTGAGGTGCAGGATCTAATAGATGTGGTTCACATGATGGCAATGAGTGCGGAGAGCACTGACCTTACACAATCACTCCTGGACACCATCAGTGGGATGGGTGATGAGGTATTGGGAATGTTGGGAGAAGTAACAGCACTCTCACGAGAAATGGGAACACTGTCCGGGAACATGAGGGAGGGAATGTCGCAGGTAGCTGATGCGCTGTCATTGAACATGAGGAAGGGAATGTTGCAGGTAGTTGAGATACTCTCACGGCACATGAGGGAGGGAATGTTACAGGTAGCTGAGACACTGTCGGAGAAAATGAGGGAGGGAATGTTGGAGGTAGTTGAGACATTGTCAGGGCACGAGGGAGGGAATGTCAGAGTTAGCTGCTCCAATAAGGGAACACGCTCAGACCCCGCGCCCATTGACAGAATCAATTGTCACTCCCACTCCAATCTCCAGACCAGCCTCTGAAGAGGCCCAAGCTGGGCCTTCTACATTATCACCTGCCCACGCCCCGCCAGCCCCCCCGCCCCAATCAGGAAATAGGAAGTGCGCATTACCTGAGATGTTCGAAAGAATAAGCTTGGTGCCAACCTGAGAAATGTTGTGCCATGTGCCTGCGGGCAGGGGTGGAGTCAACAAGACCAAGCGCAGCGGGTGGTCTTAGAATAAGGTGGAGGAGAGATGGGTGCAGCCTTTCTTTGCTGCAGTTGTTGTTGTTGTTACTGTTGTAACGGTTCTCAAATTAAGCTTTTTGTAAGTAATGTAAATTTACAAGTTTAAAAGTTTGTAAGTGATCTTAAAGTATTTAAGTGATTTTAGAGTTTGTAAGTGATCTTAAAGTTTCTAAGTGATCTTAATTGAAAACTTTAAAGTTTGATACAAGAATATTTTTTATTAAAGTTAAGTTAAGTACAAACAAGTGTTTGTTAAACTTTTGAATAAAATATATTTTAAATTATAACTGAATCATTTCCATTATTTGTTCCATTATTAACACAACTTTTTAAACTAAAGAAGAATCATTTCCATGATTTGTTCCATTAACACAACACAACACAACACAACATTACGGAACAAGTCCAAACAGCAAACATGGTCTATGTGGAATAGTTGCCGCTGAGCCTTCAGGCAGCAAAGCGTTCACGGATGAGTTGCTGGAGCAAGGCTCGCGCAATCTTTAAAGGGGCACGACAGCCTGCCCTCTTCCACTGTCATGCTCCGGGTTCAGGAATTTGCATGGCTTCCTCATCTTCTACCTCCTTCTCCTCCTCCTCCTCCTCCTCCTCGTCAACTGCTTCTTCCTCCTCATCATCAGCCACTCTCACCTCAGGTGGGTCTTCTACTACCAGCTGCTGCTGCCTCATGATGGCTAAGTTATGCAGCATACAGCACATAACAGTGAACTGACCGACAAATTCAGGGGAGTATTGCAAGTAGCCTCCGGAATGGTCCAGGCATCGGAAACACTGTTTTAAGATGCCAATGGTCCTCTCTATGATGCTGCGCATCTCAATTTACGACATGTTGTATTCCCGGTCAGCTTCCATCTGGGTTACATGTAGGGGCATCATGAGCCAGATAGCAAGGCCGTACCCTTTGTCTCCCAGTAGCCAGCTCTGCCCTTCTGGCTGCTGCTGAAACATAGCAGATATTGCGTTCTCGCATAGGATGAACGCATCATGGGTGCTCCCAGGGTATCTTGCATCAACTGACATGATGCGATGCACGTTGTCACACACGAGCTGCACTTTAACGGAGTGGAAGCTTTTTCTGTTCCTGTACATCTCGGAATCCTCCAAAGGTGCTCGCAAGGCGATGTGGGTACAATCAATGTAGCCCTGTACCTTGGGGAAGCCAGCAATCCTGGAGAAGCCCACAGACCTTTCACGCATTGCCTGGGCGGTCATGGAGAACTTTATGTAGTCATTCCTCCGGGCATATAGTGCAGCAGTCACCTGCCGAATGCAAACAGGTGTTGCATGTTGAGAAATGGTGCACACATCCCCAGTTGTGGCCTGGAATGATCCAGATGCATAGAATAAAAGTGCAGCTGAAACCTCCACTTCAACTGATAAAGCAGTCCTCCTGACGCTTCGAGATTGCAGGTCTGCTTTTACTAACTCACAGATCTCGGCTACAACTTCTTTGTGGAAATGCAGCCTTCTCACAGTCTGCATCACTCAGGTGCAGATATGAATGCCTGTCTCGACATACCCGACGTGGGTAAGGCCTCCTGCCCATCACCCTACGTGCTTTGAGGCTCCTCAAGCGATGACATCGAATCAATTGTCTCCTCCACAGCACCATCATGCAGAAGGCTTGGACGAGCTATGTCATTGTCAGTATTGCCCTCATGTTTAAATTGTACCTTTGCAAGAAGCTCAAAGCAGAAGGTCAAGCTTCTTTGTTGGCTCTCTCCCCAAGGTCGACGTCCTAGTATGGACCACATACAGGTCTGGGCAATAGGCTTGCTTAGATCGGGAAACTCCGCCTCCGCCCCTCCCCCCCCCCCCCCCGGGCTTCATTTGATGCTGCTGCAAGGTTCTTATCCCTTCAGTTCAGCTTCCAACCCGCCCCCCACCACCTCCCCCTCCAGGCTTCTTTTAAAACCGAGCCCCGAGTCCGTGTGTCTGGGCGAAGGAACGATTCTGCCGGCCGACGCTCCGTCCCGCGAGCCCAGTGAGGAGATGACGTGGCACTTTGGAAAAAAATCCAAAATTAAAGAATTGCGTTCGACTTCCATTTTCTGAATTTTATGTTTGAAAAAATTAAGCTTCATGATGCATGTTTAAATGTGTTCTTGACTCCCTCCAAAACTTTGCATAAAAACAATGGCGTCTTCCTGCACTGATTTTTTTGATGTGCGCTGTTTTTTTTTTTAAGTGCCCAGAAGGTTTTTTGGGAGTGGTCACATACGCCGTCCTAGGAGAAATGTAAGTTGGCCAAACTTGCATAAATGTGAAAAACTGGCGCATACATCAGGTTACGCCCCCTCTGATACAAAAAAAAACCTTAAAAAAAGTGTAATTAATTGAATTATGCTGGTGCACAAAGATTGAGGAAACTTGGATTTTTAAATTTAGGCCAAAAAAGTGGTGCACGCCAAAAAAACAGTGCCAATCACTGGGGAAAATTGAGCCCATGATTTCACAGAAACTATCCAGTGGGGCCTATTGACATGGGCTTTCACATTCCCCTTGATGTTTTACAGTTTTATCTCCCTCCTCCTCCTCTTAACAGAACTAGAGTGGAAATAGTTTCTCCTTATTTCGTCTATCAAAATCATTTGTGATTTTGAACATATCTATCAAATCTCCTCTTAACCCGCTCTGCTCTAAGGCGTTCTTGGGGCCGAAATTGCCCCTTCTGATAAGGCCTCTGGCGGCCACCACGTCTCTGCAGAGGGGCCACCATTTTAAACATTGCCCTTCCTCGGAGTCGGAGCAGTGTAGGGGACCGCTCCGCCCGTTTTCCCGCCACAGTGTGCATGCGTCGACCTCTTACCGACCGGCGGCGACCCCTTCCCAAAATTGCCCCATGGGAAATATCACTTTTACGGAATTGCCCCGTGGGAGTGGTGCCAATGCCAGGGGTCGGTGCCCCCCACAGCTTTTTGTGTTGGTGCACTTCTTGTTGGCCGGTGGCGGGGCCGCCCTTAAAGGGAAGGTTGCGCTGCCGACGACACCACTTTATTTTTTATTGTTGGCCGACTGCTAAGTCGGCCTGACAATTATGCCCCCGGGTTCGGTTGGCCCGTCAACAGGCAGTCTGACACCCCATCTTGGGTGCTAGGCTGCTGGCCCGGCCAAAACCCTCCTTGATGGCCCAGTGAACCGATGTGAAAAATATGTAGAGCTCGCAGCGACCCTCCTCTTTAACTGAAGGGGAGAGATGTTGTTACACGTCGGCCAACCCATTGCAAGGGCACTGCCACCCCTCAGCCGCCACATCATCAGCCCCAACCGATAAAAACTTTCAAAATGCTGAATAACTTAAAAAAACGGAGTTTGCGCCCCGTTTCTGGCGGTGGGCAATTTCGGCCCCCTTGGCTGTAATAAGAACAGACGCACTGAGAGAAACAAAGTTCCTTTCATCCTGCAACAAGGAAAAAATGCTGAACAGTGGAGTCATTCCAGAGAAATTTCAGATGATGCACTAAGATGGGCTAAATGACCTTTATGATCTGTAATTATCTTGATCTTGTGCACAGATTTATAGGGGTGATATCAGAACTCGGAGGTTATAATTATCAGGAAAGATTGAACAGGCAGGGCTCTTTCCTCTGGAAAAGAGAAAGCTGAGGGCTGATCTGATTAAGGTCTTTAAGGTTATGAAAGGGTTTGATGGGGTAGATGTAGAGAAGCTCTTCCCACTTGTGGGGGAGTCAAAAACTAGAGGTCATAAATATAAGCAAGTCACGAATCGAATTGGGAATTCAGTAGCAACTTCTTCACCCAGAGAGTGGTTAGAGATTATCTTTCCTGATACAGGTTGAGTGTCAGAAATCCAGAGTTCTAAAATTCGTAATGTTCCGGAACCAGACACCGGGCCGATCTGTGGCGGGGTCGTCCGGAATCCGGAAAATGTTCCAAATTCCGGACTCGCCGCCGCCTACCCCCCCCCCCCCCCGCTCCGCCGCCACCCAGACTTCCTCCCACCCCCCCACCCCCCCCCTTTACCTTGGCTGCCACCTGGATCTCCCCCCACTCCTTACCTTTCCCGCTGCCCGGACCTCCCCCCGCTCCTTATTTCAGCCACCGCCCCCTTACCTCTGAGTTCCAGTATCATCCATGTAAATCTATGCTCAGTGGAACTCACTACCACAAGGAATAGTTGAGGCAAATAGCGTAGATGCATTTAAGGGACAGCTCGATAAACACATGAGGGAGAAAGAAATAGAATGATATGGTGATAGAGTTAGATGAAGGGGGTTGGGTGGAGGCTCGTGTGGCGCATTAACACCAGCATAGACCAGTTGGGGCAGATGGCCTATTTCTGTACTGTAGACACTATGCGCTAAAAATTCGACAATGCTCAAAAGCTGCCGGTGCCACCGCAGACCAATGTTAACAACTGTCGAGAATGGTAGCGCTGGCAGGACCTAAAAATTGGCGCTGGGGAATAATTAACATTACTCACTGTTCAGCAGTGTCCTGGTAGCGTTCACCCTGTCAGGAGACCCCAATGTTGCATGGCCATGGCGTCATTGCAGCAAGAACAGCCTGCTGTGAAAGTGAGGCTGTCATTTCAGAGAGCAGTTCAGTCTCTTAAAGGGGAACTGCCTTCTGAAATGAAGAAAATAAAAATCATGTTAAAATAAGCAGTTTTTAGCCCTTGCAGCTCAACTGCCTTCTGAAAAAAATTATTCAAAAGAATTAAAGCTGAATTCCTTTCCGTACCTAAACAAAATGGGTAAAGTGCTTCAGCACTAACACAAATATCTCATCAGACCAGGGAAGGAGCACCCAGGGTCTCGTATGCAGCACTTCAGCTTTGTGCAGGGTGTCAACACTGCAAGAGAGGTCCTCTACCCACAGGGGCCAGGAGATCCTCCAGAAAGAAGGGAGCAAATCACCGAGGCTGTCACTGCCAGCAGTGTTGCCCCCACGACCTGTCTCCAATGCCCAAAGAAGCTTCATGACTTCAGACCAGTGGTCAAGGCCGTCTCCTACCAACTGCATCATTAGCCTCACACACTGCTCAATACACAATCCCCCCACCCCAATCACTCACCTACCAACAATCTGTATCAAACATGAGTCACATGTCCCATTCCTAGCTTCACATCAAAGGCAAAGGCAGACACAAGACAATCACTAAATGAATGTACAAGATTGATGAGTTGACTTCTTGATATCATATTGGATGGATAGATGTATAAAGTTGGATTGGAAAATTTGCTTTGCGGTAGCTTTTATTTCCGCATTATGGCCAAGAGGACGCTGTGATGGTCAGTAACACAGGGAAGGTAAGGTGTGGGACAAATGTTGAAAGGGGAATTGGGGTTGTGTTCACTGGTACTGCAGGCAGATGGTTCCATCCCGGATATCCCGGCCAGAAAGGGATTGTCTGGGTTGCATCCTTCCTTCCGCTTCCTCCTCTTCTGCTTCTTCCTCTTCTGCTTCTTCCTCCTGTGCGTCTTCCCTCTGTGAGCAACTGCTGTAAATCTGAAATAAAAGCATAATATACTGGAAATACCCAGCAGGTCACGCAGCATCTCGACGTGAGATGTGAGCTCTGTTTCTCTCTCCATGGTTGTTGCCTGACCTGCTGAGTATTTCTTTCATTTTCTGTCTTCTCAGAGGTCTTCCTTTTACCATCCGAGGCCTTGCACACTTAAAAAAACTTTTAGCATCTAATGTAACAAGCCATTACTTCAATGAAGCTGACTGATGTCACACTCTCTTCATTTACATCTCCAGGGCCAGTGGTGCAAGGCACCAAAATGGCAGCCGCCGAGTCCCACGCCAGAGAAGGGTGCTAGAGTGGTGGCCACCATTTTTTGTCAAGAGATCGGCACAAAAGGTTGGTGGTAAGTAGCCCAATTTCTGGGCCAATGTAACTCTGTGTAGCTATTTTCCATTTTAATTTTTTTATTCTGAAAAAGATATCTGACTTATCTGCACTTTTCAAATCCCTGCAATGGTCAAAGGGCTATGTTCCCAAGCATTAACTCAAATGTACCTTTTTATTAGTAGCCGTTTAGTGCCTCAGTACTGTGTAAAGGTGATAGTTTCCCTCACTATCATTTGAGTACCTTCATATTTGAAACACATTTTTTGCAGCTTTGAAACTGTGAACATTTTCTGTCATGCCATTTCCTTCATAACCGTTGACTGCTAAATTCTTGCCCATAAGTTAGAAGCACAGAACTGCAACAACACATTAAATGATTCTTTGTTCACTGTGGTTTGGAGTAAAAACAACATTCTCCCACTCAGTGCAGCTCTAAGTGAAACCCCATGAAAAACAGCTGACAGCTGCCCTTTACGGTGGAATGGGAGAAACATGTGATTCTGTGAACTGGGGCAAAGATGTTCTAGTATCTAACAAGCCATTTCTCCCTGCTCATTGTTCCGAAATGAATGGCTCTTCCCAGTAAGGATTCTGTAGTGCCAGATGAAGTCATTAAAAAAAATTTCTGATGGGAAAATTAGTTATAATATTATAAGTAAGTAGACTATTCAAATACAGTGTTTGGATTGGTTAAGGAGATGAAAGGCAGTCTTGCGCAAGCTATATGTGAGACTGCCTCAGGCATCAATGCTATAAAAATTATGTTAGTGTAACGTGGGAAACTAAAGACATAAGAGCATGGGGCATAAGAATAGTTAGGAACATGAACATGTTATAAGGGCAAATCACTTTTTGACGGATTTTAACCCCAAAATAGCTCTCTTACTCTTCTCACTCTCCCAAAAAATCCAGTTGTCTTTTGAAGCCTTTTATACTATTTGCTTCAATGGCCTTCTGTGGTTATAGTCCATAAGTCATGATTGTAGATTAAGCAGCTACTAGTCTCAAACTAGTACCTATAACATAACAGTGCTCAGGTATTGTGAAAAAATGCTTCCTCATTTCCCTCCTAAATAGTCTAGCTCCAATTTTAAGATGATGTCCCCTCGTTCTTGATTCCCGCACCAGAGGAAATAGTTTCTCTGTATCCACCTTATCTTTTTAACATTTTAAGTTTTGCAATAGAGGTACAGTGAATGAATGGATAATGTCAGAGCTCCCACTTCTACAGAAATCCTTGTAGATAATAGAATATCTTTATGGACACACCGCTTGAACAATTTGCCATACTTAACAATTTTCTTGGCACATTTTGAAATGCAAATAATTTGTATTACGTTTTACATGAGGGCCTCAAATCCATTTAATATTTGTGATAATGACACTGTGACATTGCTTCATTCGTATCAAACCTTCTCCAGAAAAAATTTGCAGACTCATTACAAATGAAGATTGTGTCCATAAAGATATTCTATAATCTACAAGGATTTCTGTAGAAATGGGAGCTCTGACATTATCCATTCATTCACTGTATAGGTACTAGTTTGAGACTAGTAGCTGCTTGGAGGGATGCAAATCTGATGCAAGTGCTGGCACTGTGCCACTCTGTGCCAGTCAAGCAAAATAGCTCTGCAAATACACACAAGATTCATGCAGCGAGCTGCACTACCCAGCCTCTAAATGCTGGTTAAATTCAAATGCTGATTAAGGCTAATGGGACAATTGGCTCTTCCCAACATTTAAAAAGATTTTAAAAATAACATTTGAAAAATTTTCTTTGCCTTGGTTGCAGTTTTACTTAGCCCAGTGTGCAGTTAAAATAATATAAAACTGACTCCTTCAGGTTTGACATCTTTTGCCTCAATTTGATTGGCCTACCTTTACACCAGAGTTAGACTACACACTGTACCTTGATGCAAAACTGAGGTGTGTGGTAGTATAGCTCACACCGTCAGCTTTTTATATTGTAATTGTTTCTCAATGGCATCAGACAGCTGGTGGGCTGAAAAAATGTTTACATTCCCTTTTTAGGGCAATTTAACCTGCACATTCCTGTGGCAGGCGCGTGTCACAAACCAGTAATGTACTGCGGATACAGGGAGATTTGAAGGATTACAGTTGGAGTCTCTGCCAGTTCAGATGAGATTAGAGAGACTGATGTTCTGCTAGCAGCATAGACCACACGAAAAGGGAAGGTAATGGGTGAGCACAGTTTGAAAAAAGTCAAGTGCTGACTTTTGTTTTGGGACTGCTCAGATTAACAGTAGATAAAATAGGTAAATGATGCAGTGAAACAATGCTATTGATAAATTCTCACACAGTCTTTTTTTCAACTAGAGCTAATATCCATGAGGTTCCAAGAAGTGAAGATGTGGTAAATTATTTGGAACTTTTTTTTAAAAAGAAGGAGGAAAGTCTAGAAGTGGAATACATTTTGTGGGTGAAATTCATTATTGCCCTATTTGGGAGCAGTTACAGTTGGCAGGAGCGAAACTTAGCAGTAGGTGCTAAAATTTCGCCCCTCTCAAAAAATTAGTGTTACCGTCCCTGGAAGGAAGTGGAGCACTAAATCAAGCGCTCCACTTCCTTTCTGGTGGCTTCAGCATTGCTGCACACTGGGCCGTGCAACACCTCCACATCCAAGGGGCCCTGCCCTCACTTAAAGGAGAGGGCCAACGCTGCAGACTCTGCAAATTAAAAAGGGACCTACCTGGACCACCAGGGAGCGGGGTGCCACGCGATCAGCCTGGCTCAAGCGGAGTGCCAGACTGACCGATCACGGCCAGGATCCCACGAAGAAAACAGGTTAAAAACAAGGGAAGTGTTTTTTTTTTAATTTCTGTCAGCCACCTCGCCTTTAATTTACGCCCCGGTAACAGCCGGACGCCCAATCCGCGCATCCTGCAGTTGCCGGTGTTTTCGCCCAGCGCTGCTGCAGGGGGGCGAAAGTTAATTTCGGGGACGGGGCCGTTAACAGTACGATGCGCACGGCGATGATATCACAATCTCCGGCCGAGGAGATCGGGATGCAAAGTCATAGTGCCATCACTAAGCTCCTGTCCAATATGGCGGGAGTCATTGCCAGCGCCACACCCTGGCAGTAAGGCATTAGTGCCCCAACAGCAGGCACAAATGCATTGAATTTCTAGCCCTTTGTTTATAAGAAAATAAGAAATAGAAGCAGGAGTAGGCCATTCGGCCCTTCGAACCTACCCCGCCATTCAACTTTACACTCCCGCACTTCCCTCATATCCCTTTATTCCTTTAATATCCAAAAATCTATTGCTCTCTGTCTTGAATATACTCAACAACTGAGCATCCACAGCCCTCAGGGGTAGAGAATTCCAATGATTTACAACCCTTTGAAGGAACGGTAACATAGTGGTTATGTTACTGGACTAGTAATCCAGAGGCCTGCCTTAGTTATCCAAAGACATGAGTTCAAATCCCACCACAGCAGCAGGGGAATTTAAATTCAGTTAATTAAATAAATCTGGAATAAAAAGCTAGTATCAGTAATGGTGACCATGAAACTACTGGATTGTGTAAAAACACAGGTTTACTGATGTCCTTTAGGGAAGGAAATGTGACGCCCTTACCCAGTCTGGCCTATATGTGAATCCAGACCCACAGCACCACCTTTTCAAAGGGATTAGGGGATGGGCAATAAATGCTCACCTTGCTGGCGACGCCCACATCCCATGACCGAATGTAAAAAAAAATTCTCCTCATCTCATGCCTAAATGGCTGACCCCTGTGACCTCTAGTTCTCCTCAGCCACGAGAAATGTCAAGCCCTGTAAAAGTGTTACGTTTTTCAATGAGATCAACTCTGATTCTTCTAAATTCTAGTGAATATGGGCCTCAATCTCTCCTCATAGGACAATCCACCGCCCTCCCCACTCCCCCAGTACCCATCCCAGGAATCAGTCTGGTGAACCACCATATAGTACTTCGCAATGTCTATCTGAAAAACAAAGTAATATACAGATATATTATTGTCATTGGATTGATCTTGCTATTTATTGCTTCTCGCAGACCTGCTATTTCAAGCCTTCTTCCCTACATGGATGTTCAGGTGAGAATACTGATGGGGAGGAGCCACCTGGAATAGCTCCAATCACTTTAAGGGGAGAGAACACCTTTTGGGCCTGCCTGAGAATGCCTTGTCACTGGTAAAACAATCTACATGTTGGGTAAGTTGCATACTTTACTGGTAGCATATTTTGGGTGGATCAGGCTTGAATCCAGGCCTGCCTAATATTGCAGCCCCCATTAAATTGAAGGAGACACTCAGAGAAAAGCAGACGGTTCCTCCCTGTCAATGTATTTTATAATGAGCATTGAGATAACATCATTAGTGGCTAGGAGGAGTCACTGGGCCAGACAGTGCAAGGAAATTGATTTAGCAGGAATACTTGAAATGACAATGCCAAAATCATCCTTGTGTTAAAGACTGGGATCGGTACTGACATTAAATTAACTCCCTCACACTGAGTACAGATCCGAGCTGGTAACTGCTTCAGGCCAGTTCTCCTGGTAATATCATAAGCACTCACTGTTTAGAAAGAAGTAAATTATTTTTAAATTGACTGAAATAATCAGGGAGAAACAAAAGGATCTGCATAAGCATTAGTCTTGATAGCAAGACCTGTTCTTAATTGGCAGTTCTCACTGAATTTTTAATTTTGGAATGAGACATTGTGGAGAGATTACAGGCACCTAACCCTGAATTTTCTGAGTCTGAGAAAATCAAGGTGAGGCGAAACCTTCCCCATCCCACACCACCTAACATGCCCACAGCACCAACAGTTGCTCTTTCTACTTGGGAAGCACTTCAATAGTCTTAAACTGAAGCATAGGCTGAGCACCACAACATCAACTTATATTTATATAGCGCCTTTAACGTAGTGAAACATCCCAAGGCGCTTCACAGGAGTATTATGCCATAAAAATTTGACACCAAGCTGCATAAATAGAAATTAGTGCAGATGACCAAAAGCTTGGTCAAAGGAGCGGCTTGAAGGAGGAAAGAGGTAGAGAGGCGGAGAGGTTTAGGCAGGGAGTTCCAGAGCTTGGGGCCTCAGCAACAGAAGGCACAGCCACCAATGGTTGAGCAGTTACAATCAGCGATGATCGGGAGGGCAGAATTAGAGGAACGCAAACACCTCAGGGGATTGTGGGGCTGGAGGAGATTACAGAGATTTTGAGGGGCGAGGCCATGGGAGGATTTGAAAATAAGGATGAGAATGTAGGTCAGCGAGCACAGGGATGATGGATGAGCGGGACTTGGTGCCAGTTAGGAAATGGACAGCCGAGTTTTGGATCACAACTTAGTTAGCTGCAACATGTACTGAAGCAGTAATTGCCTGGACTCCAAGAAAATATAACTCAGCAAAACAAAGGCTTAAATATCAGGTCAAAAATATGGAAGAAACTGAAAATATGTAAGATGTTGAATGTTCACTGCAAAAAAAATCATACTTCAATATTCAAACAAACAACAACAGCGAACTAGCTTTAAAAACAGTCCAAAGAAAGACAGGCTGTTACCCCTGTTGTACCCATTTTATGTGGGTGAGCTGCACGCTAGGGGTGGACCCACCTAGGATCATGATGTTAAAAACAGAATACTCTCCCTCCCCTCCAAAAAAGCTACTTCCACAAGTAGCCTACTGATCATGGTGTTTACAATGCAGAAAAGCATGGCTGTATTGCATACTGTTTGTCCAACTATGTTCCTTTTCCCCTTCCCAAAAAGGAACAATTTTCTTTTAAAAGAAATAACTGCAAGAAAAGACCCAGAGAAAGGTCTCACTATAACAATACTTATGGTACTGGACCAGTAACCTAGGTCATGAGCTTAAATGCCACCATGCCAAGTTGTGAAATTGATTTCAATAACTCATATATGTTATGAGCTAACACAGGAGAAATGATCATCTAAGGATGCTGGATTGTTGTAGAAATCCAAATGGTTCAATAATGTCCTTCAGAGGAGGAAATCTGCCAATTTTATGTGGTCTGGCTTGCACATGACCTCAATCCCATTAGTTCTGGTTGACGTTTAATGCTCTTTAAGGTGGCAGAATGAGGCCAGGCCGATTTTAATGGGTTGACCTTATTTACATCCCACCAGGCGGCTTTCTATGTCAGAAGTTGACGGGAAGAGGCCATTCATCGACTGCATGTAAATGGCAGGATCTGCTGCCAGGCCATCCCACAGGAGTCTCGTGATTGGAAGGAGAAGCGGGTTCGTGGAAAGGGAGGCTTTAACTTTCTTGTGGAGTGCACTGTTCCTCTTGGTCCCACAAGGAAAGCAAATAAATAAGAAAAACCTACCTTTTTGGGGACTTATCTCTTCGCTGCTCGGTTGTTCTAGCGGGATTCTTACTATTGCTTTCCATTCAGGCCGCCGAGTAAAAATTGCAGTCACATCACAATTGCATCATTGGGACTGGTCATGCATAAGTTGAAAAGGACCCCGGTGGCTTTGAGTGGGAGTCCTTGTCACCTGTTCAGGAGAGCAGGTGAAAATCAAAAACCTGTCAGCACCAGGGAGAATAAGCAACTTGGGTAATTTTAATATCAGCCCCACTTAGTTGTAAAAGAAAGATGAGCATTTATATAGCGTCTTTCACGATCACAAGCGCTTTACAGACAATGAAATACTTTTTGGCGTGCAATCACTGTTGTAATGTACGAAACCCCGCAGCCAACTTGTGCACAGCAAGCTCCCACAAACAGCAATGTGATAATGACCAGATAATCTGTTTTAGTCATGTTGATTGAGAGATAAATATTGGCCAGGACAGCAGGGATAACTCTCCTGCTCTTCTTCAAAATATTGCCATGGAATCTTTTACGCCTGCCTGAGAGAGCAGACGGGGCCTCGGTTTAACATTTCATCTGAAAGACAGCACCTCCAACAGTGCAGCACTCCATTGGAATGTTAGTCTAGATGTTTGTGCTCAAGTCTCTGGAGTGGGACTTAAACCCACAACCTTCTCACTCAGAGGCGAGGGTGCTACCCACTGAGCCACAGACATACATAGAAACATAGAAAATAGGTCATTCGGCCCTTCGAGCCTGCACCATCATTCAGTAAGATCATGGCTGATCATGCAACTTCAGTACCTCATTCCTGCTTTCTCTCCATACCCCTTGATCACTTTAGCCATAAGGGCCATATCTAACTCCCTTTTGAATATATCTAATGACCTGGCCCCAATAACTTTCTGTGGTAGAAAATTCCACATGCTCACAACTCTCTGAGTGAAGAAGTTTCTCCTCATCTCGGTCCTAACTGGCTTACCCCTTATCCTTAGACTGTGACCCCTGGTTCTGGACTTCGACAACATCGGGAACATTCTTTCTTCATCTATCCTGTCCAATCCCGTCAGAATTTTAGATGTTTCTATGAGATCCCCTCTCATTCTTCTAAATTCCATTGAATATAAGCTTAGTCAATCCAGTCTTTCTTCATATGTCAGTCCTGTCATCCCAGGAATCAGTCTGGTGAACCTTTGCTGCACTCCCTCAGTAGCAAGAATATCCTTTCTCAGATTAGGAGATCAAAACTGTGCACAATATTCAAGGTGTGGCCTTACCAAGGCCCAGTACAACTGTAGTAAGACCTCCCTGCACCTATACTCAAATCCTCTCGCTATGAAGGCCAACAGGCCATTTGCCTTCTTCACCGCCTGTTGTACCTGCATGCCAACTTTCAATGACTGATGTACCATGACACCCAGGTCTCGTTGCACCTCCCCTTTTACTAATCTGTCACCATTCAGATAATAATCTGACCTCCTGTTTTTACCACCAAAGTGGATAACCTCACATTTATCCACATTATACCGCATCTGCCATGTATTTGCTCACTCACCTAACCTGTCCAAGTCACCCTGCAGCCTCTTAGCATTCTTCTCACAGCTCACACTGCCACCCAGCAGAGTGTCATCTGCAAACATAGAAACATAGAAACATAAAAAATAGGTGCAGGAGTAGGCCATTCGGCCCTTTGAGCCTGCACCACCATGCGATAAGATCATGGTTTCTCGGCCTTTTGGCTAAGATCATGCGTAACTGACCTGACAGGGGAGTAACCACCATGACCCCAAAGTGGTTCTCCCTGGATCAGGAAGGTATATGCTTGCTTTTTGGAAATAGGAGGTGGGTGGGGTGGCTTGACCCATCCACCTCCACGGAGGTGTGTGGGGGGCCTGACCCATCCACCTCCATGGCACGAACCTGGTATTGCAGTACTTCCAGGAACGGTGCAGTGGCTCTAGGCCTTTTGGCTAAGAGCATTGGCGCAGAGTGATCCTTGATGTGTGCAAGGTGACCTCTGGCGTTTGTGATCTGACAAAGAATTGGAAAGATTGGCTACGAATTAAAAAAAAAAAAAAATAAATTCGATAAGATCATGGCTGATCGTTCCCTCAGTACCCCTTTCCTGCTTTCTCTCCATACCCCTTGATCCCCTTAGCCGTAAGGGCCATATCTAACTCCCTCTTGAATATATCCAATGAACTGGCATCAACAACTCTCTGCGGCAGGGAATTCCACAGATTAACAACTCTCTGAGTGAAGAAGTTTCTCCTCATTTCAGTCCTAAATGGCCTACCCCTTATCCTAAGACTGTGTCCCTCGGTTCTGGACTTCCCCAACATCGGGAACAATCTACCCGCATCTAACCTGTCCCGTCCCATCAGAATTGTATATGTTTCTATGAAATCCCCTCTCATTCTTCTAAATACCAATGTATAAAGGCCCAGCTGATCCAGTCTCTCCTCATATGTCAGTACCGCCATCCCGGGAATCAGTCTGGTGAACCTTCGCTGCACTCCCTCAATAGCAAGAACGTCCTTCCTCAGATTAGGAGATCAAAATTGAACACAATATTCCAGGTGAGGCCTCACCAAGGCCCTGTACAACTGCAGTAAGACCTCCCTGCTCCTATACTCAAACCCTCTAGCTATGAAGGCCAACATACCATTTGACTTCTTTACCGCCTGCTGTACCTGTATGCCAACTTTCAATGACTGATGAACCATGACACCCAGGTCTCGCTGCACCTCCCCTTTTCCTAATCTGCCACCATTCAGATAATATTCTGTCTTCGCGTTTTTGCCGCCAAAGTGGATAACCTCACATTTATCCACATTATACCGCATCTGCCATGCATTTGCCCACTCACCTAACCTGTCTAAGTCACCCTGCAGCCTCTTAGCATCCCCCTCACAGCTCACACTGCCACCCAGTTTAGTGTCATCTGCAAACTTGGAGATATTACACTCAATTCCTTCATCCAAATAATTGATGTATATTGTAAAGAGCTGGGGTCCCAGCACTGAGCCCTGCGGCACTCCACTAGTCACTGCTTGCCATTCTGAAAAGAGCCCGTTTATCCCGACTCTCTGCTTCCTGTCTACCAACCAGTTCTCTATCCACGTCAGTACATTACCCCCAATACCATGAGCTTTAACTTTGCACACCAATCTCTTGTGTAGGATTTTGTCAAAAGCCTTTTGAAAGTCTAAATACACCACATCCGCTGGCTCCCCCTTGTCCACTCTACTGGTTACATCCTCAAAATATTCTGGAAGATTTGTCAAGCATGACTTCCCTTTCATAAATCCATGTTGACTTGGACCGATCCTGTCACTGCTTTCCAAATGCGCTGCTATTACATCTTTAATAATTGATTCCAACATTTTCCCCACCATCGATGTCAGGCTGACCGGTCTATAATTCGCTGTTTTCTCTCTCCCTCCCTACATTAGCTACCCTCTAGTCCATAGGAACTGATCCAGAGTCTATGGAAAATGGCCACCCAGACTGTCAGACCCTGGGGATTTATCAGCCTACAATCCTATCAATATTCCAAACACAATTTGCTGACTAATAAGGATTTCCTTTAGTTCCTCCTTCTCGCTAGACAATGAAATACTTTTTGACGTGCAATCACTGTTGTAATGTACAAAACCTCGCAGCCAACTTGTGCACAGCAAGCTCCCACAAACAGTAATGTGATAATGACCAGATAATCTGTTTTAGTCATGTTGATTGAGAGATAAATATTGGCCAGGACAGCAGGGAGAACTCTCCTGCTCTTCTTCAAAATATTGCCATGGGATCTTTTACGTCCACCTGAGAGCAGACGGGGCCTCGGTTTAACATCTCATCTGAAAGACAGCACCTCCGACAGTGCAGCACTCCATTGGAATGTTAGTCTAGATTTTTGTGCTCAAGTCTCTGGAGTGGGACTTAAACCCACAACCTTCTGATTCAGAGGCGAGGGTGCTGCCCACTGAGCCACAGACATACATAGAAACATAGAAACATAGAAAATAGCTGCAGTAGTAGGCCATTCGGCCCTTCGAGCCTGCACCACCATTCAATATGATCATGGTTGATCATGCAACTTCAGTACCCCATTCCAGCTTTCTCTCCATACCCCTAGATCCCTTTAGCCATAAGGGCCATATCTAACTCCCTTTTGAATATATCAACGACTGGCCTCAACAACTTTCTGTGATAGTATTTCCGGAAGGTTATTTGTGTCTTCCTTAGTGAAGACAGAACCAAAGTATTTGTTCAATTGGTCTGCCATTTCTTTGTTCCCCATTATAAATTCGCCTGATTCTGACTGTAAGGGACCCACATTTGTCTTCACTAATCTTTTTTTCTTTACATATCTGAAGAAGCTTTTGCAGTCAGTTTTTATGTTCCCTGCAAACTTGCTCTCATGTTCTATTTTCCCCCTCCTAATTAAACCCTTTGTCCTCCTCTGCTGAATTCTAAATTTCTCCCAGTCCTCAGGTTTGCTGCATTTTTTGGCCACTTTATATGCCTCTTCCTTGGATTTAACATTATCCTTAATTTCCCTTGTAAGCCACAGTTGAGCTACCTTCCCCGTTTTATTTTTACTCCAGACAGGGATGTACAATTGTTGAAGTTCATCCATGCGATCTTTAAATGTCTGCCATTGCCTATCCACCGTCAACCTTTTAAGTATCATTCGCCAGTCTATCCTAGCCAATTCACGTTTCATACCGTCAAATTTACCTTTCTTTAAGTTCAGGACTCTAGTCTCTGAATTAACTGTGTCACTCTCCATCTTAATGAAGAATTCTACCATATTATGGTTATGCTTCCCCAAGGGGCCTTGCGCAACAAGATTGCTAATTAATCCTCTCTCATTACACAACACCCAGTCTAGGATGGCCAGCTCTTTAGTTAGTTCCTCGACATATTGGGCTAGAAAACCATCCCTAATACACTCCAAGAAATCCTTCTCCACCGTATTGCTACTAGTTTGTTTCGCCCAATCTATATGTAGATTAAAGTCACCCATGATAACTGCTGTACCTTTATTGCACGCATCCCTAATTTCCTGTTTGATACCATCCCCAACCTCATTATGACTGTTTGGTGGTCTGTACACAACTCCCACTAGCGTTTTCTGCCCTTTGGTGTTCTGCAGCTCTACTCATACAGATTTCACCTCATCCAAGCTAATGTCCTTCCTTACTATTGCGTTACTTTCCTCTTTAACCAGCAGCGCTACCCCACCTCCTTTTCCTTTCAGTCTATCTTTCCTGAATATTGAATATCCTTGGATGTTGAGTTCCCAGCCTTGGTCACCCTGGAGCCATGTCTCCGTAATCCCAATTACATCATATCCGTTAACAACTATCTGCACAGTTAATTCATCCACCTTATTACGAATGATCCTCGCATTGAGACACAGAGCCTTCAGGCTTGTTTTTTTAACACGTTTTGTCCTTTTAGAATTATGTTGTAATGTGGCCATTTTTGAATTTTGCCTTTGATTTTTCTGCCCTCCACTTCTACTTTTCTCCTTTATACCTTTTGCTTCTGACCCCATTTTACTTCCCTCTGTCTCCCTGCATAGGTTCCCATCCCCCTGCCCTATTAGTTTAAATCCTTCCCAACAGCACGAGCAAACTCTCCCCCTAGGACATCGGTTCCAGTCCTGCCCAGGTGCAGACCATCTGGTTTGTATTGGTCCCACCTCCCCCAGAACCGGTTCCAATGACCCAGGAATTTGAATCCCTCTCTTTTGCACCATTCCTCAAGCCACATATTCATCCTAACTCTCCTGCTATTTCTACACTGACTAGCATGTGGCGCTGATAGCAATCCTGAGATTACTACCTTTGAGGTCCTGCTTTTTAAATTAACTCATAGCTCCCTAAATTCAGCTTGTAGGACTTTATCCCGTTTTTTTCCTATATCATTGGTACCTATATGCACCACGACAACTGGCTGTTCACCCTCCCCCTCCACATTGCCCTGCAGCCGCTCTGAGAAATCCTTGACCCTTGCACAGGGAGGCAACATACCATCCTGGAGTCTCATTTGCGGCCGCAGAAACATCCATCTATTCCCCTTTCAATAGAATCCCCTACCACTATAGCTCTCCAAATCTTTTTCCTGCCCTCCTTCACAGCAAAGCCACCCATGGTGCCATGAACTTGGCTGCTGCTGCCCTCCCCTGATGAGCCATCTCCCCCAACAGTATCTAAGGTGATATATCTGTTTTGGAGGGAGATGACTACAGGGAACCCCTGCACTACCTTCCTTCCACTGCTCTACATGCTATCCAACAGAATCACGAGAGAAATATCAGACAAACCTATTGGCACTGATCCAGGTATTGGATCAGGACAAGACTCGGGCAATCACAGCACAGGTGATCCTGCAAAGCCCTCCTCTGGGAACTAACTTTCAAGTTGAGAGAGCTGTCCCACATACTAGTCAAGCCACAGCCTGACATAATCATACTCACAGAATCATATCAATCAGCCAGCATCTTCCATCATTATCATCCTTGGGTATGTCTTGTCCCACTGGCAGGATTTACACACAAGAGGTGGGTGTACAGTTGTATACAGTCAGGTGATCATGGACATGGAAGTCCTTAACATTGACTCCAGATCCCATGAAGTCTCATGGCTTCAGGTCAAACCTCCTGCTGATTGCCAACTGCTGAACTCCCTCAATTGACGAATCAGTACTCCTCTATATTGAACAAAATTTGGGGGATATATTGAGGGAAGCAAAGGCAGAGAATGTACCTGGGTGAGGAATTTCAATGTTTATGTCAAGAAGTGTTTTGGTAGTACCATTACTGATTGAGCTGGCCGAGTCCTGAGGGCATAGCTGGCAGATTGAGCCTGCATCAGGTGGTGATGGTACCAACACAAGAAAGTAACCTACTTAATTTTTGTCCTCATCAACATACCGATTGCAGACATATATGTCCATGATAACATAGGCAGGAGTTACCACTGCACAGTCCTTGTGAAGACAAAGTCTAATTTTCACATTGAGATGTCCTCCACCATGTAGTTTGGCATTACACTGTAGTAACCCAAAGTGTAGTAAGTGGGTCAGACTAAACTTGGAGCTAGCAGGCCAAAACTAGATATCGATGTGGCACTGTGAGCCATCAGCAGAATTGTATACCACCACAATCTGTAACCTCACAGCCTGACATGTCCCTCACTTCTTCATTACCATGAAGCTGGAAGATCAACCATTATTCAATGGAATATAGCAGAACAATGGTGGACAATCACCAATTGAAGGGAGGAGCAGGCTCTATGAACATTCCTATTCTCAACCATCGTGGAGCCTAGTGCATGGATGCAAGAGCAAGGTTGAATGGTTGCAAGCACCTTCAGCTAAAAGTGCCATGTAGACAATCCATTCAGCTTCCTCTTGAGATCCCTACCATCATAGAAGTCTATATCCAACCAATTTGGATCGCTTCATGTGACATTACGGGGTGGCTGAGTGCAATACAGCAAAGACTATGGACCCTGAAGATCTTCCACCTTAGCTGCCATCTCAGTCAAGCTATTCTGTTGCAGTTATGACACTGGCATCTAGTCAACAAAGTGGAAAATTGCCAAGCCATATCCGATGCTAATAAAAAGCTGAACATGCTGGGGATGGGGGCGGTGCGGTTTCACCGCTGACCAGAGGCTTAACTGGACCTCCCTGCCCCTCAAGAAGCTCAACATCATTCAGGACAAAGCAGTCTGCTTGACCAGTGCCCCTACCACTGGATTGCACATCCACCATTTGCACTGTGGCACACTGTGGCTGCAATGTAGACGATCTACAAGATGCCCTGCAGTAACTCACCAAGATTACTGTAACAACACCTCGCAGTGCCACAACTTTGACCACCAAAAAGGACAAGAGCAGCAAGATTATGAGAACATCATCACCTCCAAGTTCTCCTCCATCCTGATTTGGACACATAGCACTGTCTTTCATCGCTGAGTCAATATCCAGAAATTCCCTAACTCCATTAAGGGAGCACCACTGGCAGAAGGACAGCAATAGTTCAAGAAGACCCACCAGCATCTTCTCAGGGCAACTAGAGCTGAGCAATAAATGCAGCCTTACAAAGCGTCACACACGTTCTCAGAACAAAATCAAAAAGTATCAGCAATGACGTGTTCTTTACCTTATGTGACACTGTATGAAAGCGAAGGACAGTGTCTCTTGCTATAACTCGATTACGTTGCATTTCTTCCATTTGTGTAATTGAAAGTGTCAAAAGCTTATCAGAAGCAAGTGCAGTGATCCTCGCACACATCATAAACCAACAACTCAGCCTTCAAACACTTCGCTTCTTTCGACAAAGAGACATCTAATATGATTTTTTTTTACAGAAAACCTCATGAAGATTTCTACAAAAATATTTGATAGAATCTTGCCCAATAATATTTTGCAACCTTCTTTAAAAAGAGTTAGTGCCCTGAAATGCTATGGTAGCGTTGCAAAGTCTTATACTCTGCAGCAGCACTAACTCAAACTTTCCAACATGACACATTACATCAACATGTGATTAAGGGCAATGTGAGATTACCAGAAGTCCTGATATACTCATGAATCCTGTAATTTGCAGAAATTTTTTCCAGCTGCGGCAGTTCCATTGGAAACTTAAGCATACAGAAAACTGTCGTTACATTTTTCCATCTGAAGCACAGGCATTTGAAAACATTTCTGAAAATCTTGGGACTCATGCATAAATTGTGTTTAGGTGCTGCTAGGCTAGGTATGACTGCACCAGATACGGAAGAGAAAAAAGCCACAAGCACTTATCATTTTACCCGCAACCTCAACCAGCTCAACATCATCATCGGCAGTCTCTTGAAATCGAGGAAGACTTGCTTCCACTCTTAAAGTGAGTTCTCAGGTGACTGTACAGTCCAATACGGGAATTACAGTCTCTGTCACAGGTGGGACAGTCGTTGAAGGAAAGGGTGGGTGGGACTGGTTTGCCGCACGCTCCTGCCGCTGCCTGCGCTTGTTTTCTGCATGCTCTCTGCGACGAGACTCGTGATGCTCAGCGCCTTCCTGGATGCTCTTCCTCCACTTAGGGCAGTCTTTGGCCAGGGATTCCCAGGTGTCGGTGGTGATGTTGCACTTTATCAAGGAGGCATTGAGGGTGTCCTTGAAACGTTTCCTCTGCCCACCTGGGGCTCACTTGCCGTGTAGGAGTTCCAAGTAGAGCGCTTGCTTTGGAGTCTTGTGTTGGGCATGCAGACAATGTGGCCCGTCCAATGGAGCTGGTCAAGTGTGGTCAGTGCTCAACCACCTAGAAGGACAAGGGCAGCAGGTGCATGGGAGCACCATCACCTGCAAGTCCCCTCCAAGTCACACACTATCCTAACTTGGAAATATTTTGCCGTTCCTTCATTGTCGCTGGGACAAAATCCTGGAGCTCCCTCCCTAACAGCAATGTGGGAAAACCTTCATCACAACGAGTGCAGCAGTTTAAGAAGACAGCTCACTACCACCTTCCCAAAGGCAATTAGGGATGACAATAAAAGCTGGCCTTGCCAGCATCGCCCCCATCCCATAATAAATTAAAAAAATGTTGCTGCCATGGAAATTCCCTTAAACCCTGAAATCAAATAAAGAAAGCCTGATGGGTAAATCTATCACATGGTATGGCATTGAGGGAGCATTTATAGATCATAAAGATCCTACGTTCGATTGCAAGTCTGTGCTGAATTAACTGATTTCATTTGAGCATTGCTTAGACCTTGGCATGCCTGGTCCAGGGTTCCTGATTCCTGCTCCTGATCACCATCCAGTAAACCCTACTGCAAGATCATGTGAGTGGACATTGGGTGGGCACAGGATCATACCCTCTAATACTGCATAACCTGCCCAACGTTATCATTTTTAGTTTCCATATGAGGTCTGTCCAAATTGTATCCCTGGAAGAGTCTAGAGAGAAGAGAAATGTCAGAAAAATAAACATACAGATGTTTTAATGCTAATCTAATTGTTTTTGGATTTGCCTTGTACTTGCTACTAAAGTTTCTCAATTATGTGTGAGACTCCAGAATCTCCTGGGAGGATTAAGGCAAGAAGATGAAAGCAGATGCTTACATTTTCAGTGAGCTAATAGTCTGAGGAGTGGCTCCACTCTGTAATTTTCCTGACGTCATGACAGAATATAAAACTCTTACAATTTTGTGCCAGACAGGTAATAGCACTTTGTGCAAGTGACTAATAGAGAGATAAGTGTGTAATTTGTTGTGGCAACATCAATTTTTGTGACCGATAAGACTGTGCATGTTGGAGAAAATAAATTGAAATCTGTATTAAATATTGCCAACAAATTACATAATGAAACCATTAGCTTTCTTTAGTGATGGGCATCTATCCAGCTTGGCTGAAAGTTTGAGAATATTAAGCTCATGGATACCTACAACAAATAATTCAAGCTGACGTTTTTCCCTATTCAGCATGCTAGCTATCAAACAAGTATTTCATTTACTTAAATCCTTGGCACAACAGAGTTTGAATTTTATTTTGACAACTAATGCATCTATTCTTAAAAAATCTGTGCCTTACAGACAGTAACACGCCTAGCTTTGATTCTGGGTCAGTACTGAATTAGCTGATTTCAGTTAGGTCAGTAGAATGGGCACTACAATTACTTCAGAGCTCCTTGGCTAAGGGGGGGGGGGAGCGCGGGGGGGAGGGAAATGATCCAAGATTCCTGTTCCTGATTTCTATCCAGTGACAGTTACTGGAAAGTGCCTGTGTGGACATTAGAATCTGGATTGTTCACATGAGTAAAAACCAGATCAGAAAAATGTCAGAGTTTGATTCACACCTGCCCACCTGTCATAAAATAATGCCACAGGCTGATCCTGTCGGAGTTTCTGAAGTCAGCCTAATTTGAATAATGGTGATAAGCACCCTCTGTCAAGAACACAGGGTGCTTATTACCAATATTCAAATTAGACTTTAAGATTGGCAGGTTCACCCATGAGTCTGTGGAAGTACTTTTCCACAAAGTTAGGTAGAGACGGAAGGCATTGTTTGGCACCCAGAGTCACGAGCCCACAAGGAGAGCAGCACAGCGGCAGTGGAGGGAGCAGGCCAGGGCAGACAGTGCCAACTCCGAAACTCCATGCAACCTAGTGCCAGAAAAAGTTTAATGACCTTGGCAGGTGTGGCAAGTTAAAAGTAACCAGCTGCACCTTCCAAGAATGAGCCAAACTTTGTTTGCAATTTACTGTCACCACTCCCTCACTGTGTTAATGTTCTTCAGTGACATGCCATCACTGTCCATGAGGTAATATGATGCTCTTTATATCTCTAGCCTTCATGTGCAAGTATTCCTCCACTCACATCCTTACATGGTTTCACCTCACAAAGCATCACACGGCATGTTACTGCTTGGTTCATGCACCTATCATAACCCCATTATGGGCTGCATGCTGACATCTGGGTTTGACTGCATCTCATGACAACCAGAGGTCATTCTCACCTTTTGTAATATTTTTAAAGAAGACCGCCCATAACAGCGAGCAAAAATTGGTGACAGGCAGCGAACCATTAAACCTCTGCCAACTCATCCCAACAAAGAGGATGTATTGGAGCACCTGGAGACAGAGGCCATTGTGGGAGCCTGAGATGGAGAAGTAGCAAGGTAAGTGCCAGCTGAAAATTTGTCACAATATTCTCCTCTTCTTTCTCATCCTATTGTATTGGGATTACCTGTCATGAAATAATGTCACCAAACCCTTATGTTTCTCCCGTCACTGGAAGTGAAATGTGAACTCCTTCCCTTGGCAACTTGTTTTAACCTCCTTTCTTCCACGAGATGTGTTTGAAGAAGAAACAGATAAAGAAGAACCAGGCTCCTCTGCATCTGGCCCTGCCAGCACTTCAGAGTATGCGTCATCCCTCACTCACTCCCTTTCAAGTACCAGCTCCGAAATATCTGTGGAATAAGAGGATGAGTCAGAGGATGAAGCGCAGAACACGAATGAGCTGTTGCAGCTGTCAGTGGAAGGTAAGCAGGAAGGCATTGCTGACTGGAATGTTTCCCCTCGATTGAAGAACCTGGAGAACCAATTCTTACAGTTCCTCCCTTTAAAAGAAGGATGCTTGTATTAAGCATACATGCGAGCACTGAGGAGCATTCCAGACAGTGTGGAGCATCTGGAGGAGTCCACCACCTGCATGTGTAGTACAGTGATGGCTGGCTTTGGAGTATCTGGCCGCTTCAACCAGATCTGCACTGAAGTTCTCCAAAACAGACATCCTATGGGTAATCTGTGCTTGCTCCAGAGATGCTCACAGTGTTGCCATAGACATCTGGAGTATCAGATTGGGGAGAACAGTCTTGTCTGGCCTCAGAGTGAATACAGAATACAGACTGTATCTGACTTCACTGATCTCATTGATAATATTAGGCTTTCCTTTCCACAGATAAATGGCCACACGGAGGCACTGAACAGTAGTAGTAGTGTGGCAGAAATGAGCACAGATGATGTTGTTTTCTCTCATGTTTGCAGCACATGTGACCCCCCAACTACCCTCCTCCCATGCGCACGTGTCTGAAATGGCCAGGCTAGCCATGCAGCTGTACAAGAAGCGTAGCCTACAGCAAGTCCATCTTGCCAAGAGACGAGGGCCATCTCAGTTCCAAAGGGCTCATGTAGGGTCACAACAGCCAGCCATTTCCCAGACTGCTGCCACTCGTGTAGTACCTAGGAGAAGACAAGATTACATTTAAGAGTTTACACTGGCGCCAGGGAAAAGCATGGTGATAAAGCAAGACTAGGCATGCACACAATATGGTTTTCGATTAAAACTATGGCTGTACTATATGCGCAGACATTGTTCTTGTCAAGATTTAAAGGTTGCTTTTATCTGGTGGAATGAATGGGATTTGTGTGTTTTATAGCATGCAGGGAAATGTCTGTGGGTGAGGGCATGTCATTGCTGGGAAGGGGAGAAGATGGGCACAGGACTGTTGATGCAAGTAGTGAGGAGGAGGTCTCCTGTATCAGTATGGCATGAATGGCTTTGCAGGGGACAAAATGTTATCCTCCATAACATCTTCAGTCTATTGCTCCAGACTATAGGATGGTAGAATCATAGAATGATACAGCACAGGCCATTCGACTCATCGTGCCTGTGCCAGTTACTTGAATGAGCTGTCCAATTACTCCCACTCCCATGGCCTGGCAAAATGTTCACTATCGAGGATTCATCCAATTCCCCTTTGAAAGTTATTATTGAATCTGCTTCCACCACCCTTTCAAGCAGTGCATTACAGATTATAGCAACTCACTGTGTAAACAAAAAGTGCTCCTAATTTCGCCTCTGGTTCTTTTGCCATTTACAATAGCTCCTTGGGTAAATGCAGATAGAAGTGCCTGTACCTCTGGTGTGAGGGTTCCAGTGGGTAGATGCCATGTGTCCTCACTGCAGCTTCACCAGCCTGGCTTCCCAACATTGCTCCTCCTCTTTATTTGTGGAAGAAAAGTTAGAGATGACTACCCAAAGATTGGACCTTGTTTGTGGGGGTGGACTGGGGGTGCGAATTATAGCCAAACAGTAAATGCCAACAATGTAGTTTGCGAAGTGGTTGGGATGAACAAAAAAAGAATGGTGAAGAAAAGAAAGATTTTGTAAAGATATCAAGTATCTGTGCTTGGCTCATTAAAATAAATGGTGCCTTTTTCCTCAGTGCCGAGCGACCTTTGTTTTATAGTCATGATCACTGCTAAGCACAATTGCGGTAGAAATGGTGAAAGATGGGATGCATGATGTCAACAAGTCATTACTACTTCATTTAATTCTGGAAATGACAGTGAAAACTTGAGTGAGAATAAAAGGTGGCAAGGGTCTGGTGTAATGGGACCCTGCTTGATTCCCTATCCATCCGAGTACTGTGTGAAAATTGGGCAATACTCGACAGAAAATCCAGGCTGAGAGTGTCAAATTTGGCTAGCCTATAATGCTCCGTGGAAGAAAGAGCCTCCAAAATTCAATGTGTTTGGCTCCCATGTGAAGAGCGGCTACTTAGACGAAACTTAGGGAATAAGGGATTATGGGGAGCGGGCAGGGAAGTGGACCTGAGTCCAAGATTGGATCAGCCATGATCGTATTAAATGGCGGAGCAGGCTCGAGGGGTCATATGACCTACTCCGGCTCCTATTTATGTTCTTATGTTCTTGCCCCTTCTGGAACTGTATCGCAGTACGAACAAATGTCTTCAGAAGAGAAGTGGAGAAAATGGGGGGAGGGGGGAAAGAATGTGCAAATTAAACATCTCATTCAACGTTTTGATGAACAAGCATGCTCATGATGCCCTCCCGTCACAACCTTAAATTTAACAATTCCAGCCCTCCACCCCACCCCCTGATCCATATAAAACTAGATTGGCTAAATATCCATCCTACCCGTTTTTCATAAAATGGGCATTTTCTCTCCAGTGCCACTACAATTAAAATAGTTTTGAAACATCCCAAATTGTCCGCCACAGAACAAAGATGCTAATGTGGACTATGTATAAAACAGTGGCATCTAGAAGTTTGAGGCAACGTGCACTGCATCATTCTGTGCTCCTATTCCTAGTCATCCCATTGTCCGGCAGTCACTTTTCATCAATGGCTGCTGGTATTGTACTGAGTAAATATCGTTCAACTGCTTTTTTTTCAGATTTGTTTATCTTGTGCTCTGGATCAGCCATTCAGCTGATCCCTGGATCTTCTTTCAGAGCAGGGTTAGAGGTTCTCAGTCTGAAGTAGAGTGAGTGGATGTATTTGAAAAGGCAAAAGGGCAGGTCAGCCTTTTTGAACCTCACAGTGAGGATAGAGTAACAAGCAATCCATCACACCTGCCCCATTCAACACGGACATTTCTTTAATCTGAAGCACTGTCCATCTGTTAACTGGTTTAACCACATTATTTGTCTTACAAATTTATCTATTGCAACGAGCAGTTTGGGAGGCTAAAACCCTGCTTCTCTCCCCTCCCCCATATTTTAAGAGGCTTTGATGGACTGTGCTGAGTTCTGGTCTAATCAATTGTGTAAAAATTATCATCTTGTCCCGGCTATATACTGACCTTACCGCACGGAGCACATCCTTTGTAGACCTGGTTCAGACTGAACAAGTCTGTCACACTTCAGCTTTATGGGACCCATAGCACACCCTGCAACCACTGCAGTCCCAGCTACACCCATATCACGCCAAACTACCCTCACAGAGCACAGGAGGAAATTTATGATGTTTCAAATTGCATTGATGGAATGCAAATGCCACTACATTGTACCAACACTACACCACCATATCCCCCATTGTCTAATGAGATGGTACCCACAATACACCAAGCAACTTTCTCCACACCACATCACGCAAACCGTCCCAACTCCAAAATATTCTGCCACAACTGGGGAATATAGAAATTGTTGAGAAGCATAATATCTGACCCTGAGAGATCCCACACCACAGTACTCACACAGGAACCCATGCTGGCACTCAATAAAATGCACAACTGACTGGATGTTCACTTCATCAAGTTTAATGCTTTTTTCAATACAAAAAATAAATAACTGTTTACTAAAATATGTATATCACATTTTGAAAAATATTGAAGAGGTAATTTTCTGACTTTATGCTTTGTGGAAAGCCCCGCCCACCGAAAGCACATATCGGAAATTCAGGCATGGTTTTTATGATATCTTAAAATAATAACCGGAAAATTGTGCACAGTGTACATACCCCCCAATTTCCAATCTGAATTCCGATGGGCGATGCTCCCTCACTGAAATGCAAAGTTGGAAAATTGCCCCCGAGAGCCAGAAAGGATCATGATAGATGTCACTGCATCAATAACACTTTCATTGAAAGCAAATAAGCGAGACAAACTTTGTCTATCACAAAACATTAATTTAAAATTACACCTGATCGGTTGGCACTTGTGGTTGCACTTGGTGTATGGTTATATTTTGATTTTCTTGTGTTCTTAGGTTCTCCTTCTCTGCTAACATTACTGAACAGCACTGAACTGATAAACACTGGTACTGTCAAACTACTAAAAGACTTGTGTTATTAGGTAGCAGGTTAGTATCAGTGAATGGTAGACATTAGTGTCTTGGACTTGGGCAAAAGAAACAGGATAATGCTTCAGTTAAAATCATTGAAAAAGGAATTTTATCTGAAGTTGTTAATATTCAAAGGGCCCAACTTCAAGGGAAAGGTTTCAAACCTGAGATTCTGGGAGATGGAGGAAACATTTGGAATGGAGGTTCCGTATGCACTGCCCCCATACATTCCCCAATCAGCGATCGGGAACAGCAACATTGGGGACCTGAGAACAAGTCTTTGCAGGAAGTGAGTGCATAGCATGTAGTGGAGGAGAGGGGAAGACAATAAATACCAGGAAATAAAAGAGGGCAAATAAAATGCCCTTGCTACATTTCAAGATTGAAAATGCCAAGAGCTCAGTGCTACTTAATTCATTTCTGTATCCTGACATAGGACAAACTGTCAGATTTATGAACACATTATCATGTTCAAAATGCCCTTTTCATCTACTCCAAGCAATGACTTATGGTTTGGCTTATTTCACTCAGCATCCTGAGACGATTGTTTTGCTTGCTCAGTGACAAGAGAAGTGTAGGAGATTTCCAGGCTGAATAAAGTCTAAACAAAATGCCAGTGACCCTATATTGGAAAGTCATGTATACATTTGGATTGTTCTTTTGCTCACTTTGCCCACCCTCTCAGTATTGCACATTTGTCGTTAGCATTCCAGGTGCTCCTGATCACCTCCCTTTCGTTCCATTACATTGCACTCTAGCAGAGAGAGAAAAAAAAACAAACAGTGCAGGAGCACTTCAGCCCACAGTGGGCCTTGCTTTTTATTCCCTGCCAGGATAGTTTGTGCTTTTGTGTGTGAAAAGCTCATCCGGTACTCAGTCTGTCACTTTCACGAACGTTATCTTCCCCACATCAGGCACAAAGTGATTCGAACTGGTTTTGAAGAAGACAAGATGACGTCCTGCGAATGGAAGGGGAGTAATACAGTGAATTGGAATCTCGTCATAAATGCACTCAAGTGAAAAAACAACTCCTGAACTGCTGGAGTCCCACTCAAGCTTGTTTTAGTAAAGATAGTCAAGGTAATGTCAAACGATGCATTTCCTTCAACTATATGCTTTAATTGGATGGGACTTTTTTCTCAAAGCTTCCTGTTAAATTACAGAAGCAGCATATTATGCTGACAGACAGGCACCCATAGAGTTGCTGCTACACTGCTTATCCTTCTGCAGCTCATAGAAGTAATTAAAGCCATCTTTCAGTAAAGTGTCATTTGCAGATTTCATCAGTGCCTGGTGTTTTCACACTTTGACCTCGTACAAGCTGAGCTGAGCTCCCACTCACATTCTCCAACAGCTGGACTTGATCCTAGTCTATGCTGCCAGTGATCACTGGTGCATACATCAAGATATGACAGAGAAAAATAGATCAGTGGTCCCTCCAGTTCACCATTGGTATGCACGTTGTTACTTGCTGTGACTTTTTTTTAACCACACTCCCTCCCTCCTCTATGTCATCCAATCATACAGCATGGTACGTTTTCTTTAAAAATCTTGTTTATTTCAGCAGACTTTATTTTCAACATTTCTAAAAGCTTTCCCTTAATTTAAGAGTTTCCAAAAGTCTTTGTACATAAATTTGAAACAAATCTCAAAACTGCAGTATCTTGTTTGAATTTGGGTGCTCTACAATCTGACAGAATGTTTACCCTCATTCTGGGGTTCCTCAAGTACTCTAAATATTGTTATTACACTGATGGAAACATGCCTTAAATTAAGATTGTTATGATGTTGTGTATGTTTACATTTAAATGAAAGAAAACCATATCAGTGTGACAAATAGGCCTGGCAATGCATGTACTGAGCTCCTCCTGAGACTCGGTGCAGTTGGGTTCAACTTGCATTTTGAATGCAAATCATCAGCATGACTGAGAAAGGTTATGAGCAAGGTCACCATTTTTTTTCTTTTTTACAGAAAGACAAATAGAATAGAAAACACTGGGAAAGATCCGGACTCTCATAATAAAAACCAACTTTGCCTTATCCAGTCACCATAAGCTAGTGACCCTAGTTCTGAGAAGTCATTCGACACAGCTCATGGATCTTTTAGCTAATGTTCTCAAGATGATTTACCCACTTCAGACTCTTTCCCCATCCCTTCCAGAGTTCAAGAAAGTCATGAAAATCGTCGCTTGTGCCGGCTGCAAACCACTGCCGCCATTCCTGGCAATCTTTCTGAAGTTCAAAAATTATATCCCAATGGCAGACATCTGTGCCACTAAGGACGAAGCTGGAATGCCTGCCTGCAAAAGAGGTCAGAAGGCCATACTGTAGGTTGCCAGGTCCCTGCTGCTGGAACCAAAGAGAGGTGTCCCCATGGGCATGCTTTGTAAAGAGCACAGTTTATTTAAAAAATATTGGCCTTTTTCTTCAGCAGTCCAGTTTACAATGATAGTCTGAACCCCCTATGATCCCCCATAACCAAATTATGTTATGAGAGCTACACCTGGTCTGACCAGTCCAATGTTCTCACTAAACTTGCCCCAACATGGCAAGTTCTGTGCCCACCCATTGTCATGATATTGGATTGGTGTTAGTCTAGACTAGAATAAGGCTTACCTGTCCAAGTTGTTTGATTGGTTAGAACAAAGGCATGACACTGGGAATGATTATCACAGATCTCCATGGCCTCATTGAGGTCATAGACAGACAGCAGGCAGCCCTCATGGTGGTAAGATGGCCAACACCTATAGTTCTCATCTGGCACAGCAACATCGGCCAATTGCTTGTATTCTGCAAACCAAGCACAATAAATGAGGTCAATATCATTGATATATGAACCAAACCAATCAACAAGGAACTGGTGGAGCGAATCCTGATTTTCAACCACGAACAGTTAGGTGTCCACTCATAACAAAAACAAGCTGCATCTATCACATCATGGAGATTCATTGACCTTATTCTCCCCTCCTTTTCATTCTTGTTTCGCAGTCTCTCTCTATTCCTATAAATGCTGGAATACTCTCGCCTCCAAGACCATGTTGGTTTCTCGTGCTCTCCAGCAAGCTAAGTGCCATAAAGCACCAGCATAGTGCATACGTCCAGGAGCTGGCAATCCCTAGGAGATCAGTATCTCTTACATGGTACTCCCATGGCCTGCAGGACAGCTGACCAGCCTGGCACCATTGCATATTGCAAAAACATGGAACATGCTAAAACAACCAAATTACATCAATGATCAAATAGTCCAGTTATTATTCCACTCTCAACAAATTACCTGTGAGAATACATTGAATATACTTTTATCTATCGTGGAATTCAGACACAATCTCAGCCTTGACCAGGATCATACACCTGGTATAGGAACCAATGGCATGGATTTTCCATTGCCGGCAGCCTGATGTTGCAGCATACATCAGGCGACTGTAGTAGGAAAGGGGCAGGAGTTATATGCTGCTGGAATTCCATCGAATTCTATTGCGTCCAATGTATTTTCCAGGAGTCAGAACCAGCAATGGTGCAAGTGTCCACCTCAAATATCCAGGCACTTTATTTTAATATTAATTTAAGGTTCGGAACGTCCTGCACACCAGTTCTCACCATTCTGGCATGCAGGACATCAGACATAGGTCATGCCCAGGTGAAGTGAACACCCAGGGTTGCTCGACCGGAATACCTAAACAGAAGGACATGGAAAGATACAGTTACATTAAGGTAAGTGTATTTTAGCCATTTTTTAACCTCTTTTTTCATCTTTTTCCCCCCTACTGCCATGTAGGTTCTCGTGAGCCTCTGTGCCAATTGTTGTACATTTTTTCCCCAGGACCATTACTGGCACCAATGTCTTGTCCAATGGAAATTCCTTTATGTGGCATATTTAGAAGACCAGTATCAACAAGGTTGCCAAGCAGTTTAGGTCAACTACTGATGCCCGCTCCCATGTATCTGCAGATAGCACATACCTCTCCTCGGCAGAGACTCCCATTCCCAAAGGAAACTGGGACAGCAGACTAGGTGGCATCATTAAGATATCTGAATGCCTGGCTAACTGTATTATTGGATCCTTCTACAGTTCATCATGTTTTCAATGCCACTGAATGAAAGAAAGCGTGCCAGGGTGAACAGCAGCCAGTGTACCATGATGAGCCGCACTCGCCAAGATGCTACCGACCATTCCTGCAAGTCCTTGTGCACCAATGATAAAGAAAGAAAGACTTGCATTTATATAGCACCTTTCATTATCTCAGGATGTCACAAAGCGCTTTACAGCCAATGAAGCACTTTTGAAGCGTAATCACTTTTGTAATGTAGGAAACATTGCAGCCAATTTGCGCACAGCTAGGCATCGGCAGGTACATCATGCGTCTATGCATTTATCGGGGTTTCCACCGATTTTCCACCAAAGTTACGGCAGCAGTATGGGAGAATCCTGGTAGAAATTCCCAGTGACTGCTTTCAAGATGTAAATTACTCAGAATTTGGGTGTATATCGCTGAATAAAAATTATTTTCTCTAAGGAAATAATGTGTTAGATTTCCAGCACGTCTATGATTTCTAAGTGAGAAGCAGCTTTTTGTGAACAATGTCAAAAAGCAAATGAGAAAAGATGCTGCTAACTAGCATGATATTAAAAGTCTGAAACTGGAAATTTTCACAAGGTATATCTTGTAACTAAGCAATTCGCTCTTGGCACTGACCACATTGACTTTGTACCTGTTGGTAATGATCTGTTTGTGCTGTGCTACTGGGAAGTACAAAAGCTGCATTGAGATTGCAATGCTGAAAGTGCCATTTTGTCTGCTGAATAGGGAGCAATGGCAGTTTTTCGCCTGCCTTTATTCTAAAAGAATCCTAGATTAACTAACAAACTTATGTCCCTATTTGGACTGGAGCAGTGGCCTGCAAATGTCACATTTTCATGACATGACATGGCCTGGGCCTGAAGTTTTTGTAGGCTGGACTACCTAAGTATGGCATAACGGGGCCGAAATTCAGGGTCCCTATAAGGTCCGTTTCCGTTGTTTTGTGGCAGCCATGTGATGGAATCGAGTGGCCGCTGCGTTGCAGTTCAATGGCTGACCCGACCCAAATTCAGGTCGGGGATTTTTCAGCCTATCCCCAATTTCGCCCGGTGTTGATGACCATCGCAAGCATGTCATCATAACGTGCACTGCTGCTCTCCCGCACCTTGCAGAATACTGTGACCGAAATTTACTGAAAAAAATCGTTGCCCCGACGGCGGTGCCCTCGACCGCTTTCTCTGTCGGTACACCTTCTCCTGACTGTGCGCGGCCTGGCAGCGCAGCGGCCTTTCAAGGGGAGGGGCCACTGCCGCGGCCGCCATGTTTTTATATTTGCCGGCTGACTTCCCAATCGGCCGGCAAAATAGTGCCCACTGGTTCGGCCGGGCCGGCAACAGGCAGCCTGGCACCCCCTCTTGGGTGCCAGGCTTCTGGCCTGGCCGAAACCCTCCCTGGTGGCCCAGTGGCCGAAGATAAAAAATGCCCGATTTTCTCCCCTTTAACGAAGGGGAGAGAGTATGGTGACGCACATGTGCTGTGACATCACCACCGCTCCGCTGCTGAGTGACAGCGGCGGAGACTCAATCCCATCCCAGCTTCCGTCCCTCAGCCTACCTTTCCGCCGCACTTCCTCCCCTGCTGTGGCTGACTTCCAGTCCGACGGCAAAAAACTACAAAAGCCTGAAAATGGATGGAGTAGCCGCCTCAACGATCCCACCAGAAAAAAACTTCAAAAAAAAAGGTAGGTGCGCCAGCTTTCTGGCGGCCCTGAATTTCGGCCCCAACATTTATAATGGTACTCTTAAATTAGATTTTTTTGAAATGTACTTCTTTGGAATGCTGCTTTTATCTCAGTGTAGTGCGTCAGCTTATCTGATACAAAGTCAGAAGGCTGAGATGAAATGCAACAAATAATTACAAATATAGACGCATTTTTTTTACCTTCGCCCAGTTATTTGTAATTATAAGAACCAATCCTATATTCATTCCAGCATCTGATTCTGATCTAACATCAAACAGTGCCATAATATCACAGATCAGGACATGGAAAGATTAAGTATCTGTAATTACCTGCTAGAACCTATTCGTCTGTGAACTTGGAGGCCTGGTCCAAGCAAGTAGATTGATTCTGATTTAAAAAAAATGTTAATTGCCGTGCCTTTATCGCCCACTGGATTCTACTAAAATGTCTTTGTTTATCCCTTTCTAGTAAATGGAGTAGCATTTTAGATCATAGGAATATAGGAACCCGAGTAGGCCATTCAGCCCCTCAAGCCTGCTCCACCAACCAATTAGATCAAGGCTGATCTACATCTTAACTCCATTTCCTCGCCTTAGTTCCATATCCCTTGATACAATTTACCTGATAAAGAAACAATTCCAAAAATTTATTGTATACATTTACTGTAAATTGATTTCCAGTCTAAATATTATGACGCTTTGCACATGAACTAGAGATTACACGCAACCTTAAAGCAATAAGAATTGCTGAATTCTCTTAAGCGGAAACTGGAGTACAGCCCACAGTATGCTTACTCACAAAACCCTGGGGTTGATTGTAATGTTTTCGGGTGATCCATTTTCTTCCCTAATTTTCTGCCTCTTCTCAGTGCACTTGCTAATATTGACTAAAGTTCCAGGCATGCCAGCAGCCACTGGTAGTCATAGAAACTTACAGCACGGGAGGAGGCCATTTGGCCCGTCGTGCCTATGCTAGCACTTTACCCCAAGTAGCCATTGTTTTAATGTGTGAGTTTCGACAGTGTTTCCATGCCAAGCAAAAGTGCCAGAATTAGACAAATGGTAAGTTGGAGATTTTCAGATGTGAGCCATACATGTGAGACATGAAGACTTGCTCCAGAAATATAGTCATGGCTAAAAGCAGTAAGCTGCATCTGTCAGACATGCTGCAGGAGGCCATCAAATGGCATTAATTTACTGTTTTATCCTATTTTTCTCTTTCTTTCCCACTCTTTTCTCTCCTCAGCCCACCTGGCAGTGGAATGAGAGAATGTTTTCTGTTGCATTTGCTCACTGAAGAGCAAAAAAAACACTGGGATACACTGGCACAGATCATACTTGTATGAGAGCACGATCCTTAAACAGGAGGGCAGGAGATCGCAATCTCATGCGTGTGACTCCTGCCGAATGTGGAAAAGTTGAGAGGTCTGATTGTAACTAGATTTTTCTTTCAAATAATTTGGACTGACAAGAGACACACAGCATAGTGGGCTAATTGTAAACAGATGAATTGATATATTATGGTGATTTTAAAGTGTGTTTTTTTTTTTAAAAAGACTGGCTTGTCCAGCTCTACAAATTCTTCCTTTCATTATTCAGTGAAGCACATTCTTTAGTAAAGCAGTGCTGACTTGCCACGTGCAGCTTAAATGGACAACTAACAGATTTACAGCCGTGGGACCAGGCCAATCACATTAGTCATTTGCAACCAGATGTTCTGTACTGTCAGTACAATGCTGTTAAGTGGGACTCAAAAGTATTAAAAGATGAGCTTTTAAAGTCTGACTAAAGAAAAGAGAAAACAGTTAACCACTTGACCGCTGAGCTTCATAAAAAATGTATTTCCTTTTATAAAAAAGTTAATTAGCTGTATATCCTTGACAAATATACCACCAGGGGAGTTCTTGGGGAGGTTTAGTTCCTGGAAAAGTCAGTAACACCCTGCCTGGAAAATTCAGTATTTGACGGCAATGTAAAATGATATATAGATTTGATTTGGCACAACTTTTGCTTGGCAGTGTGGTTTCTCCATTTACTTTCCCAATTTGCCGCTCTTTTCCCAAAAGGCAGTGAATCTTGCTGGAATAAGATTACACAATGCTCCAGTATCTTGCCCCAGTGACCATTCTTCATGTAAGAAGCTTGACAGTGAGTATGAGCAGACTATACTTCCTCACAGATTCTCTTGATCCTGTTCACACCCAATATCCACAGATGTGTACTTTCTAGCAGATGTAACTGGATAGCGACCAGAACTTTAAATCCTGGTTGATTTTGTGGGGAAATATAAGGGTTATTCACTTTAGTAGGAAGAATAGAAAAAACAAATATTTTTTAAATGGTGAAAAACTATTAAATGTTGGTAATCTCAGTGGGTCAAGCAGCATCTGTGGAGAGAAACAGAGTTAATGCTTCAGGTCGATGACATCGACCTGAAACGTTAACTCTGTTTCTCTCTCCACAGATGCTGTGTGACCCGCTAAGATTTCCAGCATTTTCTGTTCTTATTTCAGATTCCAACATCCGCAGTATTTTACTTTTGTATTAAATATTGGTGTTCAGCGAGATTTAGGTGTCCTCATACAGGAAACACAGAGAGCTAGCATGCAGGTACAGCAAGCAATTAGGAAGGCAAATGCCATGTTGGTCTTTATTGCAATGGGGTTGGAGTACAAAATGAAGAGGGGCCGAAATTGCCTACAGCCCGAAACGAGTCGCATCTACCGCTCTTGACGTGTTCGGTCCGCCCCAATGCATGGGGAGGGCAATCCGGAGAAATTCAGCTTTTGTGTTGATGTTTCTGGTCAGAGCGGTGTTGGTGTGGGGAGAGGGGCAGAAGTGCGGTTGGGTGGGAGTAGCCGCCATTGGTAGGGCAGAAGTGGGGGCAGGTCAAAGTTGCCGATGCTCAAAGTCATCAGCACCGCGCTGATGATGTCATCGCGCTGCCGCATCACAATGTCTCTCCCCTTCAGTTAAAGGGGAGGGCCACTGCGAATTCTGCAGCCACTTCAGTGGCAAACATTGGGCCACCAAGGAGGATTTTGGCCGGGCCAGCGGCCTGACACCTAAGAGGGGGTGCCAGGCTGCTTGCTGGTGGCCCAGCCGAACCCGTGAGCATAATTGTCGGCCCAACCTGACATTCGGCCAACAAAAAAAAAGGAATTGCTGGCAGTGCCACCTCCCCTTTAAGGGCAGCCGTGCCGCCAGCCACAGAAATGGTACCAACAGCAAAGGCTGTCGGGGGCATTGACTGGCAGTGGCGCCTCTCCCGCGGGGCAATTTTTGAGAGGGGCAATTTCAGGAAGGGGTCACCAGCAGTCAGTAAGGGGTTGGCGTGTGCAGGCCCCAGCGGGAAAATGGGCCGAACAGTCCCCTACACTGCTCTAAAACTGAGGACGGGCAATATCTAAAATGACGGCCCCTCCGCGGAGACTCGGCGGCCATTCTGCACCGACATGTGGCTGCCGCCTTCAAGCGGCCACGGGCCTTATAGAAAAGGGCAATTTTGGCCCCAGAAAGGCTTGCTACAATTGTACAGGGCTTTAGTGAGACCACACCTGGATTACTGTGCACAGTTTTGATCTCCTTATCTGAGGAAGAATAAACTTGCCTTACAGGTGGTGCAACGAAGGTTTACTAGATTGATTCCTAGTTTAAGAGGGTTGTTCTATGAGGTGAGATTGAGTAGATTGGGCCCATATGCTCTGGAGTTTAGAAGAATGAGAGGAGACCTTCCTGAAACATATGAGATTCTGAGGGGGATTGATTGGGTAGGTGTTGAGAGATTGTTTCCCAGGTCTCAGGATAAGAGGTCAGTCATTTAAGACTGAGATGATGAGACATTTTTTCACTCAGAGGGTTGTGAATCTTTGAAATTCTTTACCCCAAAGAGCTGTGGATGTTGAATCATTGAATATATTCAAGACTGAGATAGATAGAACTCTATGGGAATCAAGTGATATGAAGATTGTTCAGGAAAGTGGAGTTGAGGTCGAAGGTCAGCTCCTAATTCTTAATGTTCGAATGTTGTCTTAACACAGGGGTGCAGAGAAGAATTGTAACACTTCCACCATCACTGAGGCTGTAATTCAACAGACCAAGTATTAGACCTGGGGCATTCCGAATTCGTATGGCTAAGTTATCACATCAGGTGACACACCTATGCATTAAGCCATTGGGGGAGCACATCAAGTGGCTTTTTTATATGCACCATTGTATCTTTGGTAGACAAACATGGTAAAGTGTTTAGAAGATACATTAACATAGTTGCGCTCCCCCTTAAATCATTGTTTTATGGTGTTAAGAATAACAGCAGCCTGATCTCAAGCACTTTCATTTCACTTAGTTACCTCAGCATTCATGATGCAGCACATTGAAACTCAGCTTCTTTGTTTTTAACATGCATCTTATTTACAAGCTGCATAGTGGCACAGTGCTTTAAAGACATAACAGCATGCTAAGGATATGCGCTCAGGCACCGTGTTATTTCTGGCAGTGACTTTATACCAATGGAAGGAGGGGTCTATGCAGAGGCTACGCACTTCGAGGAATTGAAAGCAATCACTCTGTCACAACCCCTACCCCTGGTCACTGCTGCACAAAACCTAAGACCTGCATTTCAGTCTGCCACCTCCACAGTGCAGACCTTCACTGATCCCACACTCATTGGACAGCGACAGGAATCTGCATGACATTTTCAGAGATATAATGAAAAACTGTGAATGGTGGAAATCTTCTGAAATAAAAATAGAAAATGCTGTAAATACACGGTGAGCCCAAAACATTAAACTGTCTTTTCTTTTTCAGATGCTGAGGACTGCTGTGTACACTCAGCATTTTATGCGTTTATTTCTTTAGACTTCCAATTGCTCTGCAACCAGCGGTGCTTAGTAAAACAAGCAACAGATTGTAAGCACCTTTCTCAAGAGCATGCAACTGTATATTTTTTTAAAGAACAATATGACATGTTTAACACACTTCAGCAGTCAAGTGGTTAAATGTCTAACCAGTGACTTTTTAATTATTCACAAGCATATAGGAAAAGGTGTTTTTCAATCCTTCAACTATCTCAAAATAAACTGTAAGAAAATGGCATTAACTGTAACTTCAAAAGTTCCTTTGTGATTCACTGCACAAAGCTCTATCTATTAAATCTACAGAAAGCTGACATACTTCTGAAAAAGATGTTGCAGATAAATTTGGTTCAGCAAATTCAATATCCATTACCCTGTGAAGTACATGTCTCTATTCTATTCTATTCTCACAGGAAGAATGCGGCTTTTAATAAGTAGCATCCATTCAGCGGAACTATTTCTTCATCAAATCTCAAACACTGAGTTTGATTGTTGCTGTTAGAGCTGGACTGGATCTTCTGCCCCTCCCCCCAAATCAGAAACGCAAAACTATTTTGCTTTTCTTCTCTCTGAACATGAATGGTGCAGAGGCTTTTAATTAACAAAACTTTTCTTGGTCTGTTTGACAAAAAAAGGTTTCTTGATGGGATTCAAAGAAAGGAGTACATGAAGCATGTCGATTTGATTCTTGCCCAGTTTCCCTGGCCTGCCCTGCACTGCACCCTTGGCTGCCATTCAGTCTCGCTTCCCTCCTATTCTATGTGGTTCAAGGAGAAAAAAAAGTGTCCTGTCTCTCAACTCCCCAGCTGCCTATGAACTTTTAAGCTAAGCCATGCAGCAGCAAATTAAAATAATCACTAATGTAGATTTTTTTATTTGCAGCTGTATGTAGACTCCACCTTTTAACCTTTCGATGTTGATTGAAGTCTCCTGTTCAACTACATTCTCAGCAACAAGTATCCCTGTAATGTCACATTCATATTACAGAATTGCTTCCACTTGAAATGGTTTCTATAATAACTCTGGCTGCTGCCGTATGTAATATGCCCCATTTACATCACGGCCGATTAAACAGTAGTGGCACACCAAACTATAATCACAACTTTCATTTCTTGCCATGAGTGCTCCCTTAATGGCTGGGGAAGGTCCATGCCAGCCAGTGATTTTAAAACTTAATTTTCTGGCCTATAGAGGGAACTGAACAGTCATGCAGCCTATGGACAAAACAATTGTATCTAGCACACTATAAATCAGGTACTTACGATGTTGCTTTGGTGCCACTGTAGCTCAAATAGCCCTCCCTCCTTGTGTGAAAGCGCTGGCTCGCTGGGAATAGGGGACTATTTTAACCCTACTCGCGCAGCAGAAACGTGGCGGGTGGGTAGTTAAAATTGTCCTGGCTGTTACCTGTCTGAAAGCCACCCGGATCATAACATCTGCAATTTTAACCCGCTCTCCCAAGCAGGCAGCAACGACATGCGCCCGGAGCCAACAGGGCTCTTCTTTACATATGCATGTTGTGGCCCAATGACATCAGTGACACCCACCTGTAATTTTAACTCAAGCCTGAGTGGGTGTTAAAATCGGGGCCATATGGTTCAGCAGCCCTCTGTACCTTACCCAAGTGGCCATTCTCCATCTGTTAGCATAGGTAATGAATACTGGCAGGTTATTGGACTGTGAAGGGGTATTATTCATCCACATGCAAGTATTTCTGGCAGTGGTGGTTGCATACTGATCATGAACAGAAACCTCAGCTAATTTTTTTCCCCCTCTCTGGCTCACAAGCTAATTATATCGATCACCTCCATCAGCAACCTGACTGAAATTAGCTCCCTCAACCCGAACCACAGACTGAAACCGGGACCTGGTTGATGTAGCTCAGAATCAGACCAGGTGGTGCATTAATCCAATGAGCTACTGAGAGAGCTTTGAAATTAATTTTTATGCAAGACCCTTGCAGTTGCCAACGAGAGGAGATTTTCATCCCTCTGATCTGGGCCAAACTTAAATTCTTCTCTCAGAGGTGCCAGAGCAGCAGCCTAATTTACTGACCCACATAATCATCCTGGAGCTTACTTGTTAGCCCGTGCTGAAATTGCTCCCTGGCCAATCCTCAGGGTAGCAGCTGAATCTACTGATCAGAAGAATGGCACACTTCAACCTAGATCATCAGATTCTGTTGAGGTTAGTTGCTAGGTTGGTAAAGGGAGGTTCACCACCACACAGAGGCCAGGAAACCACTGCTAAAAGCTGTTTCCTCTCATATTCCTTAAAATACTGGACCAAGTTTAAGGGACAGATATCCAAGTTTAAACTAACCTAGTCACCAACAATAGCAGAAAGTGTATTACAGGCATTTCATGCATCCAGGTTCCACAATTGAGACACGCACAAAAAACATTATTATGAGATCTTTTCATCAGGCACACGCATTACACAAGGAAACCAATTTGTAAATTCAAGGTGACAAGACCAATGTCAATCAGAAGATGATTTGCGGGCTCTGTACAAAGTAAAATCCAGTCAAGTCTCAAACACTCTGAAGAAGCTTGATTTTGAGCCCTGACAGTGAGTATCTGCAAACCCACACTTCAAAAACAGGGCAGTTCATGTCACAGTCCTACTTACAGAGATCAGAATCAGCTTTCCCAGCGACTCAATTGGTAAAAGTAGTGTGTAACTGAACCACAGACCAGTGGGTCCTAGATTCCATCCCCAGTGTGTGCTAAACTAGCTGAACTCAGCCAAGGTGACAGTAGAGACACCACAATTAAACTGTCTCGGCTCACACATGAAATATAACCACTTGGGTGCAGGAGGGCGTCCAATACCTGCGGAATCGTATGTGAACACAATGGCATTGAGAGAGAAGGTGAGAAAACAGGTAAAAAAAGAGATGGTAGTCAAGAAGGGATGCACCATCAATAATAATGAATCAATGGTAGCCAGTATATTAGAACTGCTGAAGGCTACAATACCAGAAAGAAAGGATAGGTTGGACCCAGAGTCACAAATGTCTGTGTAATGTAAATTTATAACCCACAGATCTGATTTTCTCTTGCTGTTCTTCACAGTTTTGCACAGGAGATTAAGGGGGAAGATAGCAAATGAAATATTTCATATGAAACTAAGCTAGCAACTGTCCAGTTGTTCACAAGGGAGTGACTCAAACTTTAACTCCCTAGGTGATTAAATTCCTCAGCCAATGCACCACATAAGACGGATGGCCGGAGCTACCCACTAAAGCAGTTACTGTAATGTAAAATTGTTAAGAGTCAGTGGAAGAAAAGTATATGACCATAGAAAACACACAGAAAAAGGTTGTGTCCTAGCTCCTGTCACTGAAGAATTCAAATCACGGTGCTTTTAAAATAAAACTAAATGGAATAAACAACTTGGAGGAGTCTGGATTATTGTTAATTCCTATTGTGAAACTATTAATTAATTATAATTATTCAAGGTTTGTCAATAGGGACTATTGTTCAAAGGGGCGTAAAGAAATTAGTTGCGCAACTCTAGTTATAAATAATTTAATGCGAGTCATGTAAAAAAAAATGTCATCACTTGAAGGTCTGATCACTAAGACATATTTCAGAACATGCCTCAAAGCTTTGGTGCAGGCATTGGTGCAAAGAAGCACCAAGCTGAGGCCAGGTGTTTTCCCCAATGGGAAGGAGGGAAGATTGGAAGTAGAATCATCCCAAGGCTGCTGTCGCAGAGCAACTACTGGCTTGTTTCAGAGCAGCATTGATGGCAGTTTGAGAAGCTGGACACCCAGCCACTCTTCTGGCTTTGACTGTGTGATGTGGAAAGACTCCATTGGGGCCAGGGAAGTAAATCACTTTTTAAAAAGGCAAACCCCTGTCCCAAAAATGTACTTCAAAGTTATACACGGGGACTATTACTGATATTTTGTTTGTGCAGTAAACAGTAATAACTGAAGACACTAATTACAACCTTTCATATGTGTGAAAGCACTCCAGCAGCACATGGTAATGTAATTTCCCAACACTTTCATCATCATTTACTACACTTTCCTGCACATCGTCAGTCGGCATGCCTTCCCTTTGCATTAAAACTGTTTACATGGAGTTACTTGAGGTTGCTATTAAGCTGGCCTTCCAAATCATGTTAAAGTGGTAACATGTGTTACACGGTGTGCTGGAGTCCTCACAACTTACTAGGTAAATGGCAAAGGAAAGGCTAAGATGCAATGTTTACATGTATTTAAATATAGCAGATATTGCCGTGTGGAAGCTGCCTAGTTATTCCATAGATGTGAAACACAGTACATATATTACACTATAACTCGGCTTCTCCTCCCCTGAAGGTGCTGACTCTGAGTTCAGCCCATCCAGCCTGCCCCATGGTGCAGCCACATATATCATTGATCCCTTCCCGCAGTCACACAAATTCCAAGAAGAGGTGAAAAAACCTGAGGCTAAAACTCTGGGAATTTCCTCTCCAACTCCCGAAGGCAATCAAGAAGAGCTCTAGCAAACTGCAATAACTCAGAAATCCTACTATTCCTAATCAATGCTCAAAATCACATTATGATTTAATTATTATTTTGTAATGTTGCTGCATAATACATAGCTTTTTATTGTTTATTTATCACATGTGTGATATCCTAAGGCACTTGCTTTGATATTTTAATGTTTCTACATAGCAACCAAAGAAAAGGCCTAACTAAGCTACAAACTTATCCTTGATAACTTGAATTGCTGTCCTCTTCCAGGAATCTCGCCAGCTTCACATTGAAGGACTACAGGAAATGTATACTCAATGCACACTTCAGAGAAGAATATTAGTTGCTGCCTATAAAGAATGGCACTGTAATCGCGCTGAGCATTAGCACAGGGCACACATGAAGCCGACCACTGATGACTGCACAGTGCCAGCTCCGTGCACAATTCCTCAGATAACAAAACAGTCCGTGCCCGCATGCAGCAAGACCTGTAAAATATCCAGGTTTGGGCTGATAAGTGATAAGTAATATTCGTGCCACACAAATGCCAAATAATGCCCAGTTCCAACAAGAGAGAGCTTAACCACCTTCCACCTTCCCTTGGCATTCAATGGCATTTCCAATGCCGAGTCCCATGCCATTAACATCAAGGGGGTCGCCATTGACCAGAAACTCAACTGGACAAGGCACATAAATGTCATGGCTATGAGAGCAGGTCAGAGGTCAGGTATTCTGTGACAAGTGGCTCAGCACCTGTCTCCCCAAAGCCTCTCCACCATCTACAAAGCATGTTGGCAGTTTGATGGAATACTTTCCATTTGCCTGGATGGATGCAGCTGCATCACATGGACTGGAGCCGTTCAGGAAGAGGGCCCAACACTATCATCTCGAGAGCAACTGTGGATGGGCAGTAAACGCTAGCGATGTCCATATCCCCAGACTGAATGAACAAAATGAACTATATTAATACCAATTCACTTTTACCTTTGAATAGGAGGGAACATTTTGTCTCATTTACAGTCCTGTCCCGATGCTACCTGATTAGGAATCATTTTCTCTGAGTGGCAACAGTATGTTGCTGAAAGATCGCCGCTTACTCTGCATAAATCTTTATGCTTTAAATATGGATGATTCTGGATGCGAGCCAAGACGTGTTTGGCAATGATCAGAGACACCTGCTAAAGCTCCTATAAGAGGGGGACTTCCTACAGCAAATCATGCAGGTATGCGAAAGGTATGCTTGTGTTGTGAGCTTCTGTTCATCTCTGTGCCAAACCCTGCCCACCTCCCCACTCCCGCCAAGTCAGCTGCTACTCCCTATCTTTCACAGCCTTTCAAAGCAGTCAGCATAACTGGTTGATCTCAGATAAAAGGCCTAAATTTGCCCAGGAGTTGCACCTTTTTTTTGTAGCAACTTGATTTTTCTGGAGTATCTTAGAAATCCCCATTCTGCACATTTAATTTGCGCCAGTGTAAGTGAATTAGTTAGGATTTTTTTTTAATTTTAGTTTTTTTTTTCAAAAGGGGGCGTTACCAGCCACCTACGCCTGTTTTGGCCATGTAAGCCAGTTTGAACAGCTAATAGTTGCTCCAAACTAACTTAGGCCAGTGTATGTGGCCTCTTGTGGCGGCACAGAAAACCCTTGCGGAGTGTTAAGAAATCAGCGCAGGTAGCCAGGGGGGGGGGGGGGGCAGAAGGGAAGCGGAGAGGACCTTGCAAAGCACTAAACACCTTCACCACAACACTCAAGAAGCATAAAAACCATCAATAATAAATAAAAGATAAATAAATAAAAATTAAGTCTTACCTTCTTAACTTGGGGATAGGTGCGGGTGGGTGGGATGCCCGAGCGAGAGAGAGAGAGAGAGAGAGAGAGCGAGCACAGGGAACTGGCCACACACAACACACAGCAGGCTGGGCTCACAGAACATGGAGGCTGCAGGAGTCAACTCCGAGGGATTGGTGGACTCCTCTCTCGGAGGACTGCTGACTCCATCCCCACCCGCCCCCCGGTCTAAATACTCTTTCTCCCCCCCCTCCCCCTCCCCTCCCTCTCAAAACTCTCCTCCTCTCCCCCCACCCCATCAAAACTTCCACCCCCACCATCAAAACTCCCCCCCTCCGATCAAAACATTCTCCTCCCCGGATCAAAACATTACCCTCCCCCCCCCCTCCAATCAAAACACTCTTTCCCCCCCTCCTCCTCCTCCCCTATCAAAACTCTCCTCACTAAAAAGCACAGTCATCAATAAATAAAAAATTAAACTCAAGTCCTACCTCGGTGCGGGAGGACATTCTGCTGGGGATAGGTGCAGGACTCCCACCTTGATGTGCAGCAGCCCGGCGCGCGTCGTGATGCCACTCGGCCTGGCTTCGGGGGCGACACATCGGGTCCCATGCTGCAGAGGAGCTACTGCGCAAGCGCGAAACCTCCAGTGCGCACGTGTTGAGCTGCCGGCACTCTTTTGAACGCAGGGCCCTAGCTCCGCCCCCCCCACCCCCCACCCACTGTAACCGTGCCAAGCACAAGGACAGTCGATAGAGCGGGGAGAATATGGCGATATCTTTTCGGCGCCGTTTTGAGTGTGGAAAGTCAGCGCACCTCACATAAGTGTGCCGAAAAAAATGGAGGGCCAAATTTGGGCTCATTGAGAGTAAAGATTTCCTGTGAGCAACATTGTACAACAAACTTCAATTTATCAAAAATCCAAGCACGCTCTCAACCAGCTGTTCTCAACTCTTAGCCACCTCCATTGGAGACATCCCATTGCTTTAAAACAGCTAGATTTTATTGAGGCTTGGTCGAGTTCAGTCCTGCGTCCTGCCAAGAGAGGCCTTCACCCGAAAAGTTTCAATAAAATTTGAAGGCTCACAGTAGTAAATCATAGTACAAAAGGCAAGGTTATGGTTGATTTACAGCCTAATGGTCTTTTAAAGTAATAAATACATGTCCATCACCAGATAGGCACGGCAATAAATTCACACATTTTCATCTCTCGCAGTGCATTTAAATGTGCGCCTACATATGCTGCGGTAAGTTGCATTAAAAATATAATCAACATTTGTGAAATAAATTAAATCAGTTATCTTTAAAAATATAATTTGAGTGTTGATGACAGTGCTTTTTGTGAGACTGGATAGAATGCCATTTAATCAGACCGTTTGATGTTTCCCTCCCTCCAGACGGCCCGTTTCCCAGACAAGACTTAAGCAGTTTAAAATTGTAGCCTGCGGTAATATTTCCTGGCAGCTACCCCTGGGTGATTTTTGTCATTTCTAATGTTGAACTGTCTTGGTGATCTGGGCACTTCCTTTTATTCAGTTCTTTTTCATCTTGTACTTTGAACTTTCATTTTAAGTGACAAGTATTACAACTTGCACGCTGCAGCCTCATTAATATGGGCCCTAAAACCTGGCTTTGCTCTCAATTGTTAGCTTACAATTTGTAGATTTGTATTTATGTTTTATTTGGAAGATTGGGCTCCAGCCATAAAGATTTTTTATTTTATGCATTTTTGTGTCAGCCAGTGTGCTCAGTGGCTAGCACCCTCGCCTCTGAGTCAAAAGATTGTGGGTTCAAGTTCCAGTCCACAGACTTGAGCACAAAAATCTAGGCTGACACTCCAGTGCAGTGCTGAGGGAGCGGATGCACTGTCGGAGGTGCTGTATTTTGGATGAGATGTTAAACCGAATCCCCGTCTGCTCTCTCAGGTAGACGTAAAAGATCCCATGGTACTATTTCGAAGAACAGGGGAGTTATCCCCAGTGTCCTGGCCAATATTTATCTCTCAATCAACATAACAAAAACAGATTATCTGGTCATGATCACATTGTTGTTTGTGGGAGCTTTCTGAGTGCAAATTGGCCACATTACAACAGTAACTGCACTTCAAAAGTACTTCATTGGCTGTAAAGCGCTTTGGGATGTCCGGTGGTCGTGAAAGGTGCTATATAAATACAAATCTTTTTTTCTTTATATTTTTTAAATATTATTAAAGAAGGACAATTTTTGATAATAGTACAGATTTTTTCATGGAACCCTTCTTTTTTCAACATTACATACTGCTCTCTTTTTCCCTTGGTTCCATGGGCCACACACCAACTTTGGCCAGAAAGGTGGCCTGCTCATAGGTCTCTGCCAATCTGCGTAGCCAATAGGAGATGGATGAGTGTATTGACTCTCATACTGATTTCCCTTCCCTCCTGTGCGGAAGCATCTAACTTCCACCTGATTATGCCAATTTTAAAAATTATGAAGAGTCAATCCTTTGCTTTAGAAAAAATAGACTTCCACCCAGATGCCCAACTGATAAATGCACTGCCCAGTGTGGGATTGAGCCTGCCAACCAGGAAGATCCGAAGTTTGATTCCTAGTGTGTGCTGGATTAGCTGATCTCAGCTGGGGTATTAGTGAGAGCGGCACAGTTGCCCTCAATGCCCCTGCGCTAGAGAGGATGAAAATAATCAGGCAGAGTTGCTGCATATTGGACCAAGTCGGGTTTGGGTTCAACTGTGATTCATCTCACAGTCAGGCAATCTGCGCATGCACAATCTAGGCTCGCACATGAAGCATGGCAACTTGGGTCATGTACCAGAGGTCTGCATGTTCCCATGGAACCGTACCCCAGCAAGAGCTGCAAAAGAAAAGGAGAGAAAATTGGAAGAAACAACTAGAATCATAGAAATATAGAATGGTTACAGCACAGAAGGAGGCCATTCAGCCCATTGAGCCTGTGCCGGCTCTCTGCAAGAGCACTTCAGCTAGTCCCAGTCCCTCGCCCTTTCATCGTAATCCTGCAAAAAAACATTCCTTCAGGTACTTATCCAACTCCCTTTTGAAAGCCACAATTGAATCTGCCTCCACCACCCTCTCAGACAGTGCATTCCAGATGCGTAAAAAAGTTTTTCCTCGTGTTGCCTTTGGTTCTTCTGCCAATCACCTTAAATCTGCGTCGTCTGGCTCTTGACCCTTCTGCCAATGGGAACAGTTTCTCTCTATCTACTATATCTGGACCTTCATGATTTTGAACACCTCTATCAAATCTCCTCTCAACCTTCTCTGCTCTAAGGAGAACAACCCCAGCTTCTCCAGTCTATCCATAACTGAAGTCCCTCATCCCTGGAACCATTCTCGTTAATCTTTTCTGCACCCTCTCTAAGGCCTTTACATCCTTCCTAAAGTGTGATGCCCAAAATTGGACACAACACTCCAGTTGAGGTCAGACCAGTGTTTTATAAAGGTTCATCATAATTGCCTTGCTTTTGTACTCTATGCTTTGATTCATAAAGCCCAGGATCCCATATGCTTTTTTAACTGATTTCTCAACCTGCCCTGCCACCTTCAATGACTTGTGCACATTTCCCCCAGGTCTCTACTGGAGTAAAGTTTACACTAGCCAGCAGATACTCTGTGACAGCCTTAATACTTCTATCTATCGCTTTTAATGGTAGATGGATGTATGCTGCAAAGGTGACTGAATGTTTGTATTGTTGTTAAATCAATTCTTTGGTCTAACCAGATCACTTTCCGAATTGGTCATTGTTTTTCTTTTAAAATTGTTAAAAAAAAACATGTTTGAAAATAATGTCCACTCTCAATTAATCTGTTGTTTGAGTTGAATTAACTTGACAGGTATGCTTCTTTCACAGAATGAATACCATACATCACTTGTAAATAGTCTTGGTGAGTACAAAATGATCTGTTATAGTTTGTCTCCAGGCAAGTTACTGTGAATACATATAGCTAAAAAACACAAAACCGATTACAACAGGCACAATTCACCAGTAATAACTCAGTCGTATATACATTCTCAATAAACCCATATCCCAAAAGCCTGTAGGGTCAAACAAACTCATTTTACAGTTTTAATGCCGTGTAATAGGTGCAATAGATTGTGGTCTCTTTATTCAGCTTGTCTGAAGGACCCCTGAAGCTGAATTTAATCAGCCCTAATGACCACTTACTCTACTGACAGCAGTCGGCTTGTGATTTATTGCTTAGTGCAGATCCTGGTTGGAAAAGTGCCAGTCTTTCCCCAGTTATCACCTGCAAATACACTATGGTACCAGGAGTACAGCTGCAACAAAATAACATTTAAGCAGGCTATTTAGGCTCCTACCCACAAAAAGGAGGAAAAAAACCCACCTTGTTTAAAGCTAAGTATATGAAACCTCAGAGAACAGATATGAATTACGCTAAACACCATTTTATTAACATAAGACATTGCAAAGTCTTCACAATCTGTATGTTCAAATCTCAATTTTCTTCTTATCTTTTCTTCATAGGAAGTACAGGGTTGATTTTCACCTTCACTGTCTGAGCGGTAACCTGGCGGGTGGATTGCCCGACCATTAGAAAACCCATTGATTTCAATGGGATGAAGAAAAGGTGGGTTCTATAATGGCTGGGCAATCTACTCTGCCATATTACTGCCCAGGTGGTGAAGATAAAAATCTACCCTTATGTCTTCCTTCTCAACACATAGCTTCCAACAAGGTTCTGGATGATATGCCAAGTTTAGTTAATTCTTGTAATGTGACTGATGCACTTCACACACAGAAAGCACACACTGTGGGATCCAGTCTCGAAAACAGAAGACACACATTGTGGGATCAAATCTCCAAAACAGAAGGCACATATTGTGGGATCCAATCTCCCAGACGGAAGCTGCATCCCATTCCGTGTAGCTAATTGTATACGTAGTGTATTTTTCAAGTCCCTATCTGTGTCTGTGCAAACACAGTTATTACATAAGCTGCTCTTCCATACTAGTGCAGCATTGTAGGTTACTGCACTGTAGAAGCTTTGTGATGAGTGAAAACATCTTTTTGGCACCTTGTGAGAGTAGTTGTGGGCATTCTCTCTGTAGATTTTATTTCTGATGTTCATCTATTGAATGTATAAATTTGTTTTTGTTCCTTTTTTTAAGGTTTATCCTCTTTCCCACCTGACACTCACTAGCTCAGAGGGGAGGGAGATACAGCCTAGATCTTCCACTTGGTGGCTACGCCAGCAGTAGTGCGGTGGGACTGGATACCACTGACTGATTGTCTGGGGTCAGCTCACTTGCGAGGTGGGCACAGACCACATTTCTGCCAGGCATTGGAGTTAATCCTGAGGTGGGGGGAGGGATGGAAAACCTCTTGCTGCAGCAGAATTATTAAGTGTGTTATTCCCTCACCACTTGGTCAATGTTCAATTGATGGCAGAATGCAGTATTAGCTTCTTCGTGAGACCCTAGTCTGAATTTTAACTACTGGCGGGAGTTGGGCTGAGGCAGACAGAAAACCGCCTCATGTGCATGGGCCTCGTCAGACCTGTGCCCGAACCTGGCAGGAAGTGCGAGCTGGTCGGCAGGTGGTTGTAGGATTGCGGTTGGCAGCGCGCCGCAATCAAGGGCCCAAAGGAACAGTCCCCAGTGGTCAGGTAAGTGGTTAGGAATGGCGTCTGGAGGGCCATGCAGTCAGAGTAGGGAAGCCGGGGGTGGTGAGGAGCCTAAGCTTTCCTTGTGGAGCCTGGAGGAGCACTCCTGCACACTAAACCACTTGGCAATTTAGAGAAATTCACATTATCTTGGTACCCAATGCCACATATCATAAAAAATATTACAGCAGCTCATGGGAATCACACAGCTGAAAGTTGGGCAAGATGGAGAGAGCAAAAGATAAAGAAAGATAGAAACTGAAAAGGCACGAAAGAGAAAGGGTATGATCAAGGGAAATAAAAAAGGAGAGAAGATTGCAAGAGGTAGATTAGGAAGGGAGAGATAAGGGGGCCGAAATTGTGTATCGCCCCATTTGCGGGCGTTAACCTTTGCCGGGCCGGACATTCTGCGCCCGGCGCTAAAGTCCCGCCCTGGAAGCGAAATTGGGCTTACCGCCCTCGAGAGGAAGTGGAACACATATCGGGGGCTCCACTTCCTGTCGGGGCCGGCTTGGGGGCGTTACCCAGATGAATGTCGGAGCGCTATGCAGCCTCTCTACATAGTGCTGATGCGTTCCAAGGGCCCTCCCCTTCCGTTAAAAGGGGCGGGCACATTGCAAGCTCGGCAGGGTTTTCAGGGCCCTACACCAGTGTGCCATGGCCTCAAGGTGTGAGAGAAAGATGGGGAAAGAGAGAAAGAAAGGAGAAACAATATGACAGGCAGACAGGGAAGGAAAGACATGAGGGTGATAGGCAGTGAGAAAGAGAGGCAGAAAGAAAGAAGGAGAAAGAGTACAAAAAACAAATTGAGAGTCAGGCAGGGAGGAAGAGATGGTGGGGCCGAAATTAACTTGCGCAAGAAAGCTGGCGCACCTATGAGTTTTTACCTGCTTTTATCGCAGGGATTCATGATGCGGCCGTATGATCGATGTTCAAGACTTTGAAATGTTTTCATAGTGGGGGTGGGAGATCGACAGGAAGGCAGGCCGAGAGGCTGAATTTGGGTCGGGGTCGGGACTCCGCCATTGTCACTCAGCGGTGGAGCGGTGGTGACGTGTGTGCATCACCACGTTCTCTCCCCTCTGTTAAAGGGGAGAGAATCAGTCATTTTAAATCTTCGGCCACTGGGCCACCAGGGAGGGTTTCAGCCGGGCCAGCATCCTGGCACCCAAGAGGGGGTGCCAGGCTGCCCACTGGCGGCCCAGTTGAACCGGGGACACTACCTTGCCGGCCGATCGGGAAGTCGGTCGGCAAAAATAAATACATGGCGGCCGCAGCAGGGGGCCCTCCCTTGATAGCTGTCACGCTGCCGGGCCGCACACACTCCGGATAAGGTGCACCGACAGCAAATAAGGGCACCGCACGGCGGGACATCGATTTTTTCACCTGAACTTCGGTCGGTGCATTTTTCAGGTGAGGGAGAGCAGCGGTGTGTGTTTTGATGACGCGCTTGCAGCAGTCATCGGCATCGGGGCAGTATCAGGTCCAGGCCGAAAAATCCCTGACCTGAATTTGGGTCATGGCGGCCAGTTGACCACAAAGCAGCGGCCATGGGATTCCGACGCATGGCCGCTGCAAACGGACAGTAACGGGTCTTTCTGGGACCCTGAATTTCGGCCGCAGGATATGATAAACAGAGAGAAAGGGAGGAAGATAGAGTGTGTCAGATTGAACACAGACTGAACAAAAGAAGGACAGAGAAAAGCTGATCATAACTTTCCTGCTGTTCCTAAAGTCTCTCTTTCCTAGACCTAGTGCATCTCTCATCAACTTTTTAAATTAAAACAACACAACAGTTAATCCACATTACCTCAACAGTGTGTTCCCACTTAAACTGGGATCAACTACCACCAGAGAAACCATAACCTTCCTGGCACTTTCTCGACAAAGGAATGTTTGTTATATTGATTGTGATGCTGAAAATAAATTTAATGTGATGACAGGCATCAGTCAGCGGGGAGCATGACGGATATCAGAGAATTAGAAAGTCATCGGAACACCTGTGCAGCTTTTCATGCTAATTATGAAGCAAGGTAACTACAGAGAATCTGGAGCTATTTCAGTTCTGTTTGACAATGAATGGCTTTTCTGTCCTTTCTATTCCCCACTCTGAACTCTGCAATCAATCATCACTCGTCTCCCTCTGCTATACAGCTGCAGTGAAGCGGTAAGCGACAGACGCCCATTTCAAATCAAACAACCGCCAACCAGCCAGAAAGACTGGACAACTTGACTGCAGTAGGCTTAGGGCCTGCCCACAATCCAAATCTGTTCAGAATTCTTCTTTACAATAGCCAAGTATTTTTATTTTTATGCTATTTGTATGAATGGTACTAAGTGATAGAATGTGAGAGATTTGAACATTACAACATCAAACAGTCAAAGAATGTAATAGCTCTGGAATATATGGGAAAGACAATCTGAATCATTACACTTGATTGATTTTGATTAGAAAAAGTAATATTCCACACAGTGGAGCTAACAGGAATGACAGAAAGAGAAAGGGATCGTTTCTAATAAAGGGTCCTTCCCAAAAGGTTAAGCTATCTTTTCTCCTTCTGGTGCTCCCAAACCTGCTATGAAGTTCCTGCATTACAGTTTTTATTTAACTTGAACACATTTCCTGTAGTGCTGCTCAGGGTAAATCACTGGATGTGCTGTTTTATAAAGGCAGGCACATTGATCCATGTAAATACAATGAGTAATAAATTTCACTTCTGCCCAAAACAAGGCGCAAAGTCTGCGGAGCAACGGTTCTGTATGTTGGTCCTTGCAGGCCTGAGGCCTGTGCCAAATTTGGCTTTGGACATCATTTGGCCAACGGCGAGCTGTAGATGGCAAATAGGTGCCCTGCTGCAGCTCGCAGGTCAGGCAGTGCTGGAAATCAGCCGGCAAGCTGGGTCTGCAAAGGGCAAGGAGGCTATCCTGGGGGAGGGGGAGGAAATCGAACGAGCCAGCAAAGGACCAGAGTTTCTGGTGATCCCAGCAGGAGTATGCCTAATTTTAGCGGGCCCACAAAAATAAAAACTTAAAATTTCCTGTCCCTTTTTTTTTTGCGCGGCCTCCAGTTCCTCTAAGGCCACTCAACGCCTGGTACTATTATGCAAGCTCCACCCATTTTTTAACCTGACTTTCGCATTTGCCGTCTTACAACAGCTGTGTCAGCTGTGGCTCTGTGGGTACCAATCTCTCCTCGGAGTCAGAAGGTTGTGGGTTCAAGTCCCACTCCAGAGAATTTAGCACAAAATCTCGGCTGACACTCTAATACAGTACCGAGGGAGTGCAACACTGTCGGAGGTGCCGTCTTTCAGATGAGACGTTAAACTGAGACCCCCTTCTGCCCTCTCAGGTGGACGTGAAAGATCCCATGGCACTATTCGAAGACGATTATTACATTGTTGTTTGTGGGACCTAGCTGTACGCAAACTAGTGCCGTGTTTCTTATAGGTTCTTTGGGACATCCGGAGGTCGTAAAAGGCCCTTTATAAATGCAAGTCTTTCTTTCTTTACAAGCCCAATTTGCATATTTAAGTAGCATAATGCCTGAATGACTAAAAGTTACTCGAGCCTATATGGCATCTAGGGCTCTTTTGGTGAAGTTTTGGCATGACAGACAAATTTGGAGATCAAATGCTTGTTTATGCACTGGAAAAACAGAGAGAGCTGTAAGTTGAATTTTTCCCCAATGTATTATTCTCCTGCTGAGGGCCTATGTCCCTTTCAAAGCAACAAAAATCTACCTGTGATTAAGTAAATACTGAGCTCATTCAAAGTGTAATTAAAAGACTGTTATTGTTTAAAAAAACAGGTAGCTGCATACTTTTTTTTAATTTAAAAAATAATTTGGTTGTCATATTAGTTGTTTGATGAATCAAATGTGAACAAATAAGTTTCTCTTTTTAGTCGTAAGTCGAAGCATTCTCGAGTTGAGAAGGTGTATCTTTTTAAGATGCTCGTGTGAATCTTTGTACTGCTATTTCCTATATTTAAAGTTTCCTATAAAGTGTGACACAGAAGTTGAAGTGCAACTTAGAAGTGTGACAGACAGGAAATATGTGCTAGATGTACCATTTTTATAAGATTTAGCGATACATGTATCATGTTCACTACAGTATAAAGAATCACACCAGCATCTTAAAGAGATACACCTTCTCAACTACAGAATGATTCGACTTACGACTAAAAAGAGAAACTTATTTGTTTACATTCGATTAATCCAAAAAACTAATATGCCAACCACATTATTTTTTAACTAAAAATAAAAGTAACTTGAAAGCACAGCAGTTGGAAAGTCTCTGATTGATGGAAGCAACCTATAATTTGAGCACCAGCTGTGCGAAGCTAGAATTGGGTTTTCAATGAATCTGTAAATACCCTGTTGTAGAACAATATATGGATGTGAAGTGTTCACGTGTCAGATTAGCACTGTATATAAGCACTTAAACTTTATTTCAACTTTCTTATTAAGGCTATTTTTGTACCTCTTTGTTTCACCTCCGCACTGCACGCACGCGCATACATCCACGTGAGTACACACATATGCTCACAGATGAAAGGGGTGAGTAAGAAATCTGCTCCCAAGCTTCTGCCATTCTTCAGGTCAAAGGAAAAAAGGAAAGACTTGCAATTATAAAGCGTTTTTCACGACCTCAGGATGTCTCAAAGCGCTTTACCGTCAATGAAGTACTTTCTTTTGAAGTGTTGTTATTCACTGTTGTAATGCAGGAAACGCAGAAATTAATTTGCGTGCAGCAAGCTCCCACAAGCAGAAATGAGATGATGACCAGATAATCTGTTTTTGTTATGTTGATTGAGAGATAACTATTGGCCAGGACACTAGGGATAACTCCTCTGCTCTTCTTCAAAACAGTGCCATGGGATCTTTTATATCCACCTGAGAGGGCAGACACGGCCTCAATTTAACGTCTCATCTGAAAGACGGCACCTATGACAGTGCAGCACTCCCTCAGTACTCCATGGAGCATCAGCCTGTATTTTTGTGTTCATTTCTCCAAAGTGGGACTTGAACCCACAACCTTCTGACTAAGGCAAGAATTCTACCACCGAGCCAAGGCTAAAACCCTGGAGGAGGGCAATTCAAATTCTGCTTTTTCTTCCCTTATTGTAAAGGGACAGATTCTACTCCTGGCAATTTTGATGTTCAACAAGTTGTTTCATGCACACACAGAAAAAATGTGCTGATCTAGCACCCCCCACTCCCCCCCCCCACCCCAGTGAAAAGGGGCATGGAGTAAACCATACCTAAATGAAAATATTCTCTTGAAAAATGTTACAGATTTTGGCACTGAAACAAGCCAAAGTCTCAAAAGTCTCAAGCTGTTTTTTGTTTTCACGCCAACAATCAAATAAAATTACTTTACATGGACTGCTGTGCAATAAAATAAAAGTTACATTTTGTAAGCTATCCATAGCAGAGGGCCAAACACACATGTAATGTAGCCCCACCTAAACACATGCCAGGGTTAAAATATGTGGCCATTGCTTTATAATTATCTTTCTTTATACACTCTGCTTTCATACAGCTCAAACCACAGACTCTTTCATCACACTACTTTGAACATTTGGATCAATGACACAATCTGTGATGAATCAAGTTCCCCTGCCCCCTCCATTTAACCTGATGCTCAAACAGTACACAGCATGTTTGGAGGTTTGGCAGTCTTGCAGTTCAAGTATTTGAGGCTGTCTTACCCGAGGTTCGACTTCGTGTGACATTCTGCAGATATAAACCGCTCTTGAACAGGTACAGAACTTCCTCTAGCTGAGTCAGGGTCTCGTCTATCCCCCAGCGTAACTCCCCTGCAAAACAAACAATGTTTCAGTTAAATGCTTTCTTGTCTCTTTCAATCACTTGAGCACAATGTCACTTTCTCTGCCCATTTTAGCTTCTCAACACGACTATGGTCAGCGCTGCTCTAAACAGTTTTCTCTTGTTCGTCTTTCGACCCCCTACATTCACACTGTGTTGAACTCAGTACACATTGTATTCATTGTACTGTATGTCTAACTCTTTTATTCTTCCACGGGGCCTTAAGAACTGTGGAACACCAGTCTTTTTCTCCTCCTACAAACCATACAATCCTCAAGCTTTTAAAATCCAAACTTAAGAGTCACTTAACCACTACTTTCTGATATCCATTGTCTTCGTTTCTATTCTTCTCATTCTTGCACCATAGGCCTTAGTCCTTCATCTCGGCTTCTCAATTAAAAAAACAAGAAGAAACCTGATGTTCAGGGCAGTGTGAATGCACAAAGGATCTTAGGACGCAGGCTCTCTCTGCAACTCCCCAGACAGCAAGTTGCTGATCTCAATCATGCCTTTGTGTGGAGGTATCCAGCAGAATGCAGGCACATCCCCACAGGAGGGAAGGGGCAATAGAACATTAGATTATCAAGTCACATGCAATCCTTACATTCTAACTGTAAAATGGGCATTTGACCATATCTTTAGGTAGTGAAGGTACATGATATGGAGCAGACTACAGGAAGGAAAATAGGGGAACTAGGTAATTGCAAAAAATACCATATATGATGTTTACAGCTTTATATGATTTTCAACTAAATAGATTAGCGTAAGGGAAATGTCACAAACCAGAAGTTACGGTTGGCAAACACCATTACAGTTAAAATCCTTCTTTTCTGACAGTAGCGTCCGTAATAGCCATTTTACAATTAGCACGGAGTGGAATGCATTTGTCTGAACTGTATCTCCAGAATGCGTTCATTATGTTTGTTGTATAGTGCGAGATCAGCACCGTGGGCACTATATCCAACAGCACTGTCTACTTTTTCACAATTATGAAAATCTACAGAAAAAGGTCTGGTCCCCATCCACCCCCTTTTCATGTTGCAGTTGGATACCACATACCCGTCTCTCAGGCGGGGTGAGCTGAGCTGGCTCAACTAACATCTATTATTATGTCAACCAACAGGGGATGCACTCGCAGTGGCATGAGCCATTGAATACAGCATTCTTCTCTCTCACCCCAATAATGGCACATCCCACGGTCCTCCATCTTGAAACCTGGCTGAGAACAATATGATTACTTTCAGTGGACCCAAGCACCAACGCTTGTGCCAGTGGAAGGAGTGGCTCAATCTTTCCTTTTTGCTGTGGCATCACACACTGGAGGTTAGGACATTAGTGACAAGATGCATTTATGGCTACATTGTGAAGAACAAAACAAGTTTTTACCTGTTTTGCAGTAAGCAAGTATTGTTTGAAATACCAAGGCACTGATAAGCACTAGAAAGACTATATCTAATCCACAGGAGCCACGTACTGAACGGACCATTTCCAATGAACTAGAGTTTATACAGGTAGCAAGTTGCATATTTTTGTTATATAATCACTTTGGAGCTAAAAACAGAGTTCAATGACAATAAATAGCTATAGGTAAGTTTTATTTTATCATATAATTAAAACAGGGCCCAAACTTTATAGATTGGTAAAGCCCAAAGCTCTCACCTGCAATGTGTTAAAAGGGTAGGATTATCCTGTAACCCTGTACCCCATCCACCACTTTCAACATTCACCACCACCGGCGCACCCTGGCTGCAGTGTGTACCATCTATAAGGTGCAGTGCAGCAACTCACCATGGCTTCTTCGGCAGCACCTCCCAAACCAGCGACCTCAACCATCTAGAGGGACAAGGGCAGCAGGCGCATGGGAACACCATCACCTGCAAGTTCCCCACCAAGTCACGCACCATCCAGACTTAGAAATATATCGCCGTTCCTTCATTGTCACTGGGTCAAAGTCCTGGAACTCCCTCCCTAACAGCACTGTGGGGGTACCTACACCACAGGACTGCAGCAGTTCAAGAAGGCAGCTCACCACCACCTTCTCAAAGGAAATTGGGGATGGGCAATAAACGTGGCCTTGCCAGCGATGCCCACATCCTAAAAGGAATAAAAGAAAACTTGGGACAGGAGTTTGGGTTTTTGAAGAACTTACAAACCAGCTTATTTTGTGAACTTGCGGATGCTTGCTCTTCTTAGTAATGCTAATTTAATGTTGGATGAGATAATTAAAGTGGAACAGTTGCGTAGTTTGGTAAAGTTATTCAGTTTTATAAAACATTTTTCTGCAACAACTTAAGCCCAGCTGCAGCATTATTTAAAAAACAGGTGCAATTTCCTGATCAGCCTATATAACCAATACAAAAATCTACTTATTTACAATAATTTTTACATTCTGATCTCCACATGTCCAGTCCTATTCTTCTGTTCCTATGTAACCCTGTAGTACATGCTATAAATGGAAGCCCTAGTTTGTTCGTGTATAGCTGTGGGATTGTTCCACCACCTAATCCCCTAGTTGGATACTTAAGAAAGAGGTATGAGTCTCAAATTCTGCTTTTGTCTTTGCTTTCAAATACAGACAATAGAAACAATAAAACACAATGGGAGCAGCCCTTTGTACAGTGCTTGCTGTGAGGATAGTCTTCCTTATTCCAATCCATCTCTCATATTGCAGGCTACACTATCGTCTTAATTGCATAAAGTTGCGGCTGAAGGCAATTACAAGGACAGTGCTCTCTGAAATGTGAAAGATGTGAGTTTATTAAATAAACAGTAAAATATCCATTGAAATGGTTGGAGGCTCAATCTCTCATCACAACTCCTTATTTGTTCTTTCTGTAATGAAATTTTCAGAAAACTACATATAACAATGAAGTATTTTCATTTCCAAATGATTATATTTCTCTACTTGAATAATTCTGCTGCCCATACAGACCTGTCTCAATCCCTCAAATCAGGTTTCGGCTCTCCCACACTACTGAAATAGTCCCAGCCAAAGATATGAATAATATTCTCTGTCAGACAGCCATTGCTTTTTGCCTCTGATACAAATTGTGTCCTCATTGACATGGGTTAACCACTGGTCTCCAATGCTTCAATTTTAAAATTCTCAGTCTGTGTTTAAACTCCTCCATAGCCTTACCCCTGGCTATTTGTGGAACCTCTTCCAGCCCTACAACTCCAGCCCCATCCCCAAGTTCTCCGCTCTTCTGTCTCCAGCCTCTTGTGCACCCCCTCCCTTCACCCCACCATCGGCAGCCATGCCTTCAGCAGCCTGTTCCCCACACTCTGGAATTATCTCCCTAACCATTTCACCACTGCACCAACTTCTCCTCCTTTACGACCCTCCTTAAAATGCATCTCTTTGCCCAAACTTTTGGTCTCCTTTCCTAATCCCTCCTATGGCCTGGGGCCCATTTTTTCCTTATGCCTCTGTGAAGCACCTTGAACAGTTTTTTCTACATTAAAGGCAAATCAATACGATATTCATGGCAATAAGTGGTTTGTTTTTGTGCATAGAAATATATTCAGTTAAATAGTTCATGTGATTAAGTGTAAATCAATTAAACATATCTAATATAGTTGACTGTTTCGTCAGGATTGGGAAGGCCAATCTGGTTATAAGTTCTCTAGCTACTTTCAGCTTTCATCCTACACTATTGCAACCTTCTTCTTCGGCAGTCCTCTGGAGTCGAGGATGACTTGCGTCCACACTAAGGTGAGTTCTAGGTGACTGATGGGACCAATGCGGGTCAGGTCCCAAACTTAATTTTAAAGGGTGAAAGATGCCTGTGCATGAACTCTTTTAAACATATGGGCTTGACGGAGCAAGATCTTGGTCCAGTGGCAAGGGAATCCAAGATGATTGGAGACCAGGCTCTGCTGCATGGGCCTAGCACACACACACATACACACATATTCCTACTGACCCCCTCCCTCCCTTCCTCAGGTCTTCTCTCCCTGGTTTTCAGAGATCGCAATGTAGGTGAGTGCATTAATCTCGGAGCAGCTTGCGTATTTGTCCATTGAATACTGACACTACCCAAGGACCCCCGGCTCCAGCTCCAGCACGCTGCTCTCCCTGCACAGGCTCTGCTGTGCTTTTTCCACTCTCTCTCTATTGCAATAACAGGATTCTGGTTTTGGGTCCGAAACGTTAACTTTGCTTCCTCTCCACAGATGCTGCCTGACCTGCTGAGATTTCCAGCATTCTCTGTTTTTATTCCAGATTCCAGCATCCATAGTATTTTGCTTTTGTATTATAAACAGGATTCTGGTGCCATACTTGTCAAACTATTTCTAAACTTACATCATGTAAATTGAAACCTTCAGACAGAATGAAGCCAGTTGTAATAAACATTTGAATTTCATCATACCTGTAGCATTCACTACAGTATCCAGTAGTGACCGTAGATTTGATGGGGCACTGTGTGGCAAGAGGTAGGTAAAGAAGAACCTGCAATGGGAGAAAGTATTGAGCTGCATTAGGCATCTTTTTAATAGGTAAGAGATTTATCATTTTTCTTCAACTCCCGCTTCTGATCTCAGCTTACCTGAAACAATCTCCGGTCCAAAGGTCAGTCAGCCAACTTGCTTACAGGCACCTGCCAATGTTGCTCTGCTATGGATTAGTGTTTTTGTTACCAATGATTCTTACATCCCGTTAACAGGATATCAATTTTAGCTAAAAGCTAGGGTTTAGACTTGGTCACAGATGTGAGTTTAGATTCATTGGGGTAAAATTCAACTTCAGCAGAGGTGCAAAATGTCTGGTATAAAATCAATGGAAAGGAAAATCAGGCAGGTATATAACAAATGGCCAATTCCCAACAGATTGTTTTGAGCCCCCACCGAAGTTGAATTTCACCCTCATTATTTTACTGAGCATCTTCATAAGTCTTACTCAAAAGATACCCTGTTAATGTTATATTAGAAATAAGTGGGGTTAAAATTGGTCTCAGGTGAAACAGCAAAAAGATCGATACCGAATCAGCAGCCAGTTTATTAAACAGACCAATTTTCTTTTCCGTGGAAGTCACTCGGGCGGAGTGTAAAATGGGCTGCCAATTCGCTATCGCTCGTTTCACCCCCAATATGTTTTCTATTATTTTTGCACTTTATTCAATTACAGAAGTTAGCAAAGCTGAGAGTATCCTCTCCTTGCTATGTTTCACAAGAGCATGTGCAGGAGAAAAAACAAGGGTATAGATTTTCAACCTGACGCCCAGGTTGTTAAACTGGCATTGTGGGTCAGGCACTGCAATACAAGCCACTCGAGTTCAATTTCCATTGAAAGTGGAAATAAATTGGGTGCTTTCTATAATGGGCAACCGATCCACACTGTCATGGGCAGCCGGACAGAGTTTTTGTGGGCCCAGAAAGCACTCTGCTCCTCCTGGCCCCACTAAACAAATTAAAGGTTTGCTGAGCAATTTTGTGAGCGGCCTCCAACAGTCTCTTTAAGGACCACTATTTAGGCCATATAACGCCTAACCAGAGCGCATGTGTGAGGCAAAGTGCACACTCCACCCATTTGTACCTGAAAAAATGCAGTCAGGGTTCTACAACCAGTATAACACACCAATTTGCACACTTAAGCAGCATTCCACCCATTCCATTACAGGCCCGCCTGAAAATTATATCTCGTCAAGGCATTCCTCTTATTTTCAATTACCAGCAACTTGTTTTTCAGGCAAGAAATGGCCAGGATAGGTAGGAGTTGAAAATCAACCCTATGATGAGATGGTATGTAGTAAGAATAGTCAAAATACAAACAGCAAATGAAGCAAGGATTAGTCTTTAAATTGGGCTTCAGCATATTCCAGTTGATTTGCACTTGGCAGATGCTTTAGCACTGTGCAAGGATTTCAACAGAAAAATTAATGAAAAAGACTTTCATTTATATAACACCTTTCACAACCTCAGAGTGTCTCAAAGCACTTCACAACCAATGAAGTACTTGAGAACTGTAGTCACTGTTGTAATGTGGGAAATGCAGTAACGAATTTGTGCACAGAAAGCTCCCACAAACAGCGATGCAGTAAATGACCAGATCATCTGCTTTAAGTGTTGGTTGAGGGATAAATGTTGGCCAAGACACTGGGAGAACTTCCCTGTTCCTTCTCGAATCACAGTGTGGGATCTTTTATATCCATCTGAGAGGGCAAACAGGGCCTCAGTTTTAATATCTCATCCAAAAGGTGGCACCTCCAACAATGCAACATTCTCGCAGTACTGCACTGAAGTGTCAGCCTAGATTATGTGTTCAATTCTCTGGCACTGTCACACATTATGAGAGATGACTGGGAAAACAGCAAAATGCGTTCATTACAGTGTAACACAGTATCTTCAGTTAGTCAGAAGGTAAATTAGTGTTTAATGGACTTACATACACTTCTATTTCTCCCAAACTGTTCAGTAATGTTGCACAGGGAGATATGACCTTTGATCAATATTATCAATTTTGGAAACAGAAACCATTCTCACATCCCCCTTCAAACTCACCACATGCCATTTCAACTCCAGTTTTGTGGCAATGCAAGAAAGTGAGAACATTGGACAGCAGTTTCTAAGGTAGAAAACATACATGTCCATGTTTTACATGTCACATGCGAGTTCAACTCACAACACAAGAACACAAGAGATAGGAGCAGGTGTAGGCCATTTGACCCCTCGAGCCTGCTCCGCCATTTAATAAGATCATGGCTGATCTGATCATGGACTCAGTTCCAGTTCCCTGCCCGCTCCCCATAAACCTTTATTCCCTTATCGCTCAAAAATCTGTCTATTTCTGCCTTAAATATATTCAATAACCCAGCCTCCACAGCTCTCTGGGGCAGAGAATTCCACAGATTTAAAACCCTCAGAGAAGAAATTCCTTCTCATCTCAATTTTAAATGGGCGGCCCCATATTCTGAGACTATGCCCCCTAGTTTTAGTTTCCCCTATGAGTGGAAATATCCTCTCTGCATCCAACTTGTTGAGCCCTCTCATTATCTTATATGTTTCGATAAAATCACCTCTCATTCTTCTGAACTCCAATGAATATAGTTCCAACCTACTCAACCTATCTTCATAAGTCAACCCCCTCATCTCCAGAATCAACCTAGTGAACCTTCTCTGAACAGCCTCCAATGCAAGTATATGCTTCCTTAAATACAGAAACGAAAACTGTACGCAGTACTCCAGGTGTGGCCTCACCAATACCCTGTACATTTGTAGCAGGACTTCTCTGCTTTTATACTCTATCTCCCTTGCAATAAAGGCCAACATTCCATTTGCCTTTCTGATTACTTGTACTTGCATACTATTCTTTTGTGTTTCATGCACAAGGACCCCCAGGCCCCTCTGTACTGAAGCACTTTGCAATTTTTCTCCATTTAAATTATAATTTGCTTTTCTATTTTTTCTGCCAAAGTGGATAACCTCAGATTTTCCTACATTATACTCCATCTGCCAAATTTTTGCCCACTCACTTAACCTGTCTATATCCCTTCGCAGATTTTTTGTGTCCTTCTCACAATTTGCTTTCCCACCCATCTTTGTATCATCAGTAAACTTGGCTACATTACACTCGGTTCCTTTATCCAAGTCATTAATATAGATTGTAAATAGTTGAGGCCCCAGCACCGATCCCTGAAGAACCCCACTTGTTACGATTTGTCAACCGGAAAATTACCCGTTTATCCCGACTCTCTGTTTTCTGTTAGTTAGCCAATCTTCAATCCATGTTAATATATCATCCCCAACTCCGTGAACTTTTATCTTGTACAGTAACCTTTTACGTGGCACCTTATCGAATGCCTTCTGGAAATCCAACTACACCACATCCACTGGTTCCCCCTTATCCACCCTGCTCGTTACATGTTATGTGCAATGAAATTCTACACACAGATCCCACAGAATCTTGTTCTGGTTTTTGTTCTGTAACATCCCAACTTGCATATTTTCCTCAGAGCAGTGCTCATGTTAGTGACTAAATGTTGGTTTGTGCAGAGTGCATGCTTCAGAAATGAATTAAATGGAGCAAACTACATCCATCTGTAAAGATTAGTATGAAATGCTGCTCGTATATGATCATTTTTTTGTTGTTGTCTAAATCGTGACTGAACTGTGTAAAAACATTGGGATCATTGCAAACTCTCTCACTATTCATTGCTTTTCTTCCCTTGTCATAATAAACACTGAGTGCATATCAGACTGTATCGTGTTTGGACATATTATCCCTTCTGAGAACCACAGAACGAAGTCAATTACACAAGATCTTTACAAAGTGGAATGCAGTTTCAAAGCAATTTTGCATAGTGATGAAATTGACAAATAGTCAGTTTCTGACAATGGCAGTGGTTGCAATCTGAGCTCTACTGACACGTTCAGCAGTGAAAGAAGCAATTACCTATATGCATTGTAGAGATTCCGCTTCTCATTCATGCTTTGACATCTACCTTCCAAGGAGCAGGTTAAGGTGAAATTTCGGGCAGGAAACTCCATAAAACAATCACTGTTGCTTGAGCAGGGTGTTTCATTGATGCTGGCATCATCCAAGTCCGTCACTTTTAATTCACCATCAACAATAACAAATTGGCGAGGACGAAAGTCCAGCAAAGTCACTGAGCCAAGGGGAGAATGGGCCAAATAGTGTAATAAGCGTATCAAACTCAAACATATCTGCAATGAAAATAGCACAATTTGCTTCAGTTTTTTTTTTAACTCAAAAAACAGAGCTCAGTAAAATATAGCTTCACTGGTTCTCTATTAGTAATGTATTCAAGGTAAGGAATGCCACTGAAATTGGCTGCATATAAAGAATAACATGCTAACTCAGCTTGTCCTACACCAATGTGCCTTCAGGTACCTGTACATTCAGTTTTGGTTTCCCTTTGTTCCTGCAAACAATGCCTCTTACTGGAATGCAGTTCCTCCAATGCCACTGCACAATGGAAGTATAGTCCAGAAAGAGGCATTGTCTGTAGAATCAGTCTGTATCTCACCTAAGTGAATATGAGGGTCAATAGGCTATTCAACTATGTAGGACATACAGCCGAGTGCGATTCTATCCTCACTTGAAGTTCATATGTCTGCATTGGACAGTGATCAAAAGCAAGAAAACTGATTTATTTCCCCTCTCCCTAACCCAGGAGCCCAACTTTTGCCCTGGCTAAGATTAGTTAACTCAGTACAGGCTGAGAATTGGACCTGAGACTTACTGCCCTGTAATATTACTGTAGCAAGCAGTGCATTTATAGTACACTTTTATTTAATTTGGCATCTTCAAACACTAATTGAAATATGGCACTGCAATAGAGGAAAGTTCACTATGTTTAAACACAGGTACAGGCACATCTTAGTGAATTTAAGACAATTTCAGGCATCTGAGCCCTTTGATTTGTTTAATCCTTGTAATTCATTTTACTTAAGATTTCCTGGGAAACAGATTTATACATTAAAGAAGGAATATGAAGAAAACAGGCCATAGTATGGTTTACATTTACCTACTTTGGAAGAAAAAACAGAAAATCCACTGTAACCTAGTAAGAGGGAGCTCTTCAATTTCTGTTGGAAATATTAATAAATGAATGGAAAATGCAGGGTAGTCTACAATCTATAACATCAGAGCACTGGATCACTAAATAAAATGGCTGACTTTTGCTTTCGGGGTCTTCAGGAGGCCAAATTTTGCTAGTTTCACAGAAAGAAGCCTTCTGGGAGTGGCAGATAATGAAAATTCACAATCACCAGTTGAGGCTTCCTGCAGAAGTGAAGACTGAAGAGTACCATTGACAGTATCAATAGCAATGGCAATATGCTGGGTGGACTTACCATCCTGACTGAGAACACAGGAGGTTAATATTGGGGAGAAAGAAAAAGAGAAAAAAAAAGTTCATTTTTAAAAAGAAAGCAAATTAAATTTATCTTTGTTTTTCCTGAAAATTCCCCAAAAACTTATTTGAGAATGAAGTGGATTAGGCAGAGTAAAATAAATAAATATAAGAGATGTTATTCATGGTAAATACAAAATGAAATGTGTAACACTGCACATGTCTCTTCCCAAAGTGATATTGTGGTTGAGGCTGGACCCTTTCTGGATGCTTTGCCACAAAATTCAAGGCTCTGCACCTCTGACAACACTAGGAAGTACAGTCGTTACAAACATGTATCACAAGATACATTGAGAAAGATAGAGAAGAGCATTTATTTTATTTTAAATATTGTGGTGATTGGAATGTTAACTCCAAGAACTCTAAACAAAAAGAGAGAAGAGAGATTATCTCATTATGCTTAATCAGATAAAAATCAACTTGGTTTGACTAACAGGCTTGTGACTAATTAGAAGATTTTAAAAGACTACCTTGTTTACCAAGCAAGATTTAAAATTCCAGAGAAAAGATGAATTGTTTAGGAAACAAAATTCTTTTGCGGCTGAGACATTTTCTTTCTATGCTCTGCAGCATGTTTATTTCCCCGCCCCCACCTCCTTCCCGCATAAAGCCCCAGAGACCCTCATTACTTACTCGGAATCTCTCCTCCCATGAGGTCTGTAGAAGCTGAATCATCTCTAATGGAGATCCAAGCTCTGTGATAGTGGTCAATGTGTCTGCGATGTCACTGCTGTCCTGGTAACAATAACCATATAGCTGCAGAAAGGAATCAATCGGGAAGGGGAAAAACACAGGAAGAGCATGTTAAGCTGTTTAATCAAAGCTGATCTATAGAAGAAAACAGACAGGTACTGGTGATATTGTTGTGATATAATTATTTGATTAGCAAAACCTGGTATCTGGGGCTTTTTACATAGAATTATATAGGATTTACAGCACAGAAACAGGCCCTTTGGCCCAGTTGGTCCATGCTGGTATTTATGCTCCACATGAGCCTTCTCCCACCTCACTCCATCTAACTCTATCAGCATAACCTTCTATTCCTTTCTCCCTTGTGTGTTTATTTGGCTTTCCGGTAAATGCATCTATTATATTTGCTTCAACTACTCCTTGTGGTAGCGAGTTCCACATTCTAACCACTCTCTGTGTAAAAAAAAGTTCTTCCTGAATTCCCTACTGGATTTATTGATGACTATCTTATATTTATTGCCCCTAGTTTTGGACTCCCCACAAGTGGAAGCATTTTTATCTACATCAGCTTTATCAAACCCTTTCATTTTGTTTGTCAATTTTCTGCCTCTTCTCCGAAAAGTACAAATCAGGGATAGTGTCAGCCCTCTAATATATCACTCAAGTGACTATTCTTCATGTGTGACCTTAGGCAATGCATGATGGTAGGTTATTCTATTATGTAGAGCATCGTACCCAGTTGACCAGACCTGCACAGTTTCCAGCAGAAGTCACTGGGTAATAATCGCAAGTAGGAACCCTGGCTGATTTTCCCCTCCGTAAACAAGGAGAACTGAGGCTAACTGGCACTTAAATTGCTGCCCTGATTGAGATCAATCAATTTAGCACAGACTGGGAATTGAATTTGGGAATTCTGGCCTGCATGGCTTGGTACCACATCAGGTATTGGAAACTGGAACCTGTTTGCTAATGTGTTTATATCATAAAGTGCTGATAAATGTGAACATGTTTCATTGGAGTAAAAATAAATGTTAATGAAACCAAAGGTTTTAATTAAATTGAAGTGTTAGTACTGGAGTCCATGGAAACACTGGTATATGTTCCCACTTTATATGTTCCCACAATTAAGTTTATTTGTTGCCTTATGACATGTCCCGTCACATTAGTGGCAAAACCTTTAAAGTTTGTCATCGGATCAAAGGATTTTTCACTTCCAAAAGATAGGGGTCGGGTTTAACTGTTCCTGCTGGGTGGGAAAGGAAAATCAAATGGGCTGTAAAATGGGTGGGAACAGTTAAACTCGACCTCATGTGATCTTAATGTTGCTCTTTAACTGTTTCATGACTTCAGTTGCTTCATAAAAGAATCAGAATCAGAATTTATTAGCAATCTCAGACAAATTATTTTGAGCGATGGTCAGTTTTAAGTTTAAGTGAGGGATGGCAGTATTTTCCCCACTGTTTACATCCAACATCAGTGTCAAGTACGGAGTCAAATTATAACATTGGTTACATGCAGAGTCAAACTTCCTCTACTCAACCCCAACAATGTGCCTTAACCCCAATCTCAGAACTGCTTAATTCATCAGTGTGACATTTCCATCATCAACACCAGTTTCCTTGTAGTATCTCTGATAATAAACTGGCAACCTGATTGTTAGTGATAAATTCTGGGCAATGTGTGCATTTCACTGACAGCCAGTCATTGCCATTACCTAAGGTTCACCCTTGTATAAAATGGAGTACAATCTGATACTGTTAATATAGATTTGTACACAATTTATCTTAGTGTTTCCAAATGTTCACATTTGTGGTAGATTCTACACAAGACCTTACATATTTAGGGGAAAAAACATTTTAATCAAAAGTTTCAAACATGCTACAAAAATAGTCAATGTACAGTCTGCCAGAACCAACTAGATGAGCAAATTGATTAAAGATATAAAGTAAGATTGTGAGAGACTTGCGCACAGCCTGTAAGATTGCAATCCAATAAAACCGCAAATTTTTAAAGAACAAAGGAAATTTGAGAAAATTTCACAAATCCGACATTTCACAAATCTCTTATTTTACAACCAACAATTGAATCCCCCACCCTATATTATGTATCAACTGAAAAAAATGTTTTTAAGACAAAACACCCCCTTTTACAGGTTATTTTCAGCCTGACTGCTGAGATTCCAGCTTGTTCACTGCTTGCAACCTATTTTTCATCATTTTAACATGGAATATATTTGTAATCAGTTCAGAATGTTGCCCACCTTCACATACAACAAAGAAATTTATACTTTGCAGGGCAGTAGTTATTTTTTTTAATGAATTTGCGCCTCTTCAAGTCACTCCTGATTGTTTCTGAAAACCGTATCTAATCATGTTTGAATAAGGGAATGACCTATAGAATCAAAGCTATTGAATTTACATAGTGCCTCCCTCTAACTGTTAAACCTCCCTATTGTAACGTGGTTTGTATTTTTTATTTCTAGGATAAATTGTCCACCAATGTTTCGCATAAAGGAAACCAGAATCTTGTAGGTTTTTATATGTATGGCAACCACAGTGCAATCTGTCACAGCCATAGTCTCTCAAAAATCCTTCATTCTTCTAAATAATAGTGACACAGCTGCCCCTTCCTCAGAAAAAAAAGGAAAGGTTAGCCTGCCACACAAAGCTTGACAAGCTCATTGGGATGAAACACAAAGTGAGGACCTTATTAAGCTGTCATCAGCAAGTTAACGGCATGCAAGCAGCAGCCCCTCATGAATGAATATGCAAGCAAAATGGGTCCTGCTTTGTTGTGTGAAGTGAATAGCAAACAGAATCACCGGGGAGAGAATCCCAGAGCGATTCAGAAGTGCTCTTGTGCCAGTCTCCCGCGAGGCTTTAACTCAAAGTGAGAGTTTTTCCTTTAATTGCATTCTATAGAGCTGTGGCATTTTCCTGAATTTCTGGGAGCATATGTTTTTATCCAGCAAGAACACATGGAGTTCACTGGGAAAGCCTTATAAAGGGGTTGGGTCATGTGGGTGAAGTATCTTGTAAAATGCTTTACTCTGTAAATGGCAGAATGCATAGTGACACAATCAGTGGCAACGACTGTGTATGTTGCTGTTCATTTTATTTATCTCAGTTTTTATTTTAAAAGTATTGGAGTGTTCCTAAAAACTCAGTGGGTAAATAAGATTATATAAGGCTTTGGTACATCCACACTTAGGGTATTTTAGTCTATTCATCTAGTGATATGTATTGCTCTATACAGGGTACAGAGAAGGGCAACAAGGTTAAACTTAGCTTTTTTAGACAGAGAGCTTGGAGATAGGATCTAGATGTTTTAAAGTTATGATAGAATAAGATGTAGTAGAACTGAATAAGATGTTCAAAATAAATTGTATAGGACTAAAGGGCACGCTTAGAAAATATGTAGCCAAGATATCAGATTAGACAACTGGCAGTATTTATTTTCTCAAAGGGTTGATGCTCTATGGAACAGGTTACTCATGGATATGGTAAGAACATGCTGCTGTCCTTGAAACATTTTTAATGGTGGAGAATGTTGGGCATTTCAGGGATGTGTCGGTTGCATTTGCTCAGTGATGCACCATGGGTACCCATGGACACCTGGCAGGTGCTTGATTAACCTATGGAGTTGGATAAGAATTTACCATTTTTTTTCTGAAATTGGTCACAGAATTTCTCCTTCTTTTCCTCCCTTCCCCACATTACCAATTGTTGGGGAAGGCATTACATGAGATTGCACCCATGAAGGAAAAGATTGAGAATTGGTTGACATGACAAATGTTCTTACCCTACAGAAGTGCATGGTGTAAAATGGAGCAGAGAAGGTGCACCTTCATTCACTGAGTTTGCTCATCTCAGCCAGTGAGGTGCTACAATTGGCCTCTGTACTCTTGAGTTGGTGAAGAACAAAGCCAGCCAGGTTTTCTGCTCCTGATTCTAGCCAGTGAGCCCTGCTAGAAAGTGTGGATATGAGAACAAGATCAAGTTTGATTATGATGCTCTTTTCTGTCAAGCAGCCTGCTGACATTCACTGTCCAGGCTTACACTTGCAGAATGGCCACATGAGTGAGGTCCTGGAGGGCCAATAGTGCCTTGCTAACTACTTCAGCAAGAGTCTGCAACTTCAACAGAGGAGAAGAGAAATGTGAAGGAAACATAAAGATTGAAAAAACTAACACTACACTTCTTCTTCTTTTGCATGGTGGTAGCAAACCAAATCAAATGTTAATATCCAAGTCAGATAGCCAGGCCAAAGCTTCCAGTGCAACAGTGTGGATATCTTGTAGGCTGCCTGCAAATTTCCTCTGAGGGCAGAGTTCAATGATATGCTCCAGGGTCTAACCCGGAGCTCCACAGTCGCATGCTGGGGATGCTTTAATCTTCCACCTATGAAGAAGGTGGCAGCATCAACCATGACCGGTTCTGAGGCGGTTGATGGTTGTCCACTGTTTGCGAGGAAGGTTTGATCCTACAGGTTGTACTGTGGGGTCCTCTATAAGGAATCCATTCCATATGTCATAGTTCTTCTAAGCATTTCACCATCAGTCATCAAGGCTGAGGGGAGATTGCTGAAGGGCTTCGGCAACAGTCCAAAATGGCCTTCTAGATTTGAGATGGGTTGGTGATAGCTTGTTCAAGTCGGCATGTCTTTGCTGGTGTAGCGGTTGTATTCTCTGGAGACTGCAGATTCGTGGCATAGGTGTGTTAGTGCGATGTTTGCAAGCACAGCTAGCCACAGTGTTGGTGTTGATAAAAGCACACCAGTGATAATCCTCGTAGTAGAATTCAGCTGGACATCAACGGATTTGATATGCGGACTTGATAGCCATGCCGGAGAGCAGTACTCCGCTGTAGAGTACACCAGGGCGAGTGTTGCCATACAGAAGGTTTCAGCACCTGCTCACCATGTGGATCCAGTGAGTTTCTGGATCAAGTTGACCCTACTCTTTAATTTCTTCCCAAGGTTCTGGAGATGTTGCCAATATGACAGGGTGTGATCAAGCACGACATAAAAAGGAGGTATTTTTTGGAACCTCTGCGCCACAAAAGGAGACTTTCAAAGCATGATTTGCTTGATGAGTGTTGAGGTGGAATGTCGAGGTGACGGTCTTTGGCAGGTTTGGCCGAAGTCACCATCGGTGGAAGTAGGCCTCCATCCTTTGTAAATCACTGGTCAGGGTCTCGTCGGTGATGGACAGATTCATGTATTGCATGTCCAAGACAATGTCATCAGCGTATATGAACTTGTGGGACTCTGTTTTGGCAGGTCACTGGTGTAAACATTGAATAACATGGGTGCCAGAACAGAACACTACACTGGAGATAGTGGGGTAGAAATTCACCAGCTCCCGAAACAGGTCGCACCTACTGCTATTGTTGTGTTTTCACCGTTGCGGTGGATGAGGTGGCCTATTGTGCGAAATTCAGCTTTGTCATTTTTTTCCGAGCGGACCGGAAGTCGGTCATAATGGGAGCAGTAGTGCAGCGGTGAGCACACTAGAGAGGCGGATGTGGAGGCGGGACGGAGTCTCCACCATGGTCAGTCATCAGCGTAGCGCTGATGACGTCATGACACTTGTGCGACACCACGCCTCTCCCCTTCACTTAAAGAAGAGAGCCGCTGTGAGCTCTGTGATTATTTTAGTTATGTCCACTGAGCCACCAGGCAGGGTTTCGGCTGGGCCAGTGGCCTGGCACCCAAGAGGGGTGCCAGGCTGCCTTTTGGCGGCCCAGCCGAACCTGGGGGCATAATGTTAAAAATAAAATGGCGGCCGCGACAGTGCTCCCTCCCCTTGAATGGCCACCGCACAGCCATGTCATGCACACAGCGAACACAGTGCACCGACAGAAAAAACTGTCGGGGGCACCGCTCAGCAGCCCCAAGATTTAGGTTGAGGTGCAGGAGATCGGCGGGGCACACTTTGATGATGCACCTAAGAGGGGTCGGCAGCAGCGGGGAGAAAGTGGGGACGGCCGGAAAAAGCACCTAGGAGAATTTCGCGAGTGGCGGCCATTCGACTCCAAATCGGCAGCCATTCAACTCTGCCACTTGACCACCGCTTTCCGGTGGTAAGGGGCATTTTCGGGAGGCTGAATTTCGGCCCCAGTATATGCTGCACCATGAGCTTTAATGGATCTACTGACACTGTTGGTGCATTGCAAATGGTTGACTTCTTTGGAGGTCTTCATGAAGAGGAGGGATATCTCAGCCACAGCCTTAGCCTCCTCAGGTACTGCTCCATGACATGCCCAGATACCTGCAGTACATCAACAGCCTGGGCTAATACCTGCAATGAGACATCTTCCTTTTTAAAAAAAAATCATTCTCAGGATGTGGGCCTTGCTGGCAAGGCTGCCATTTATTACCAATTCCTAGTTGTCCAGAGAAGTTGGTGGTGGGCCTTCTTGAACTGCTGCAGTCTATTCTTTGTAGTGGGCCACTTCAGAGGGAAATTATGAGTCAACCGTATCCATGTGGGACTAGACTCACATATAGACCAGATCAGGTAAGGACAGCAGGTTTCCTTCCCGAAGGAACATTAGTGATCCAGTTGGGGTTTTATGACAATCCAACAGCTTTATGATCACTTTTACTGATATCTGCTTTTCATTTCCAGATTTTTTTTACAAACTAGAATTCAAATTCTTAAACTGCTATCATGGATTTGAAGCCGTCCACTCTTCTGTTCAATCCTCCTATGCCACAGTGATATACCTCCCATTGGCTGCTACACTAAGGCTCTGGGACAAAAAGCTGTCCCGTACTATTCACTATGTAACTGTTGAGCTCACTAACTCCAGGTCTGACCTTGAATAAAATGCTCACTTTTGGATTTAATTCCACAGCTGCAGAATGTTGCACAAATTTGCCATTGATGATTTTTACCAAGCCCTTAATAAGAAAAAATGACATTATTATTAATTTCCCCATGCCTTTTAAATTCATATTAGCACAAAATATGCCAAATAATATGTTGTTACTTTTTCCTAACTTTTACATCATTCTTGTGCATTTTTTTCATTAAAATTACTGAAGGCAGGAATGGAGGCAAGGACCTTAAGCGTTCTTTGGAAATCTGAACTGAGTTGAAACAGATCCTAGGATAGAATTTCAATTTCATTATCACATTGTTGTTTGTGGGAGTTTGCTGTGCGTAATTTCGTTGCCGTGTTTCCCATATTACAACAGTGACAACAATCACAAAGTACTTCATTGGCTGTAAAGCGCTTTGAGATATCCGGTGGCTGTGAAAGGCGCTATATAAATGCAATCTTTCTTTAGATTGGATTCCAGGAGACCAGGATCATGTGCAATTACAATACTAATTCCAGATAGGCCCAATTTGTTCTGCTTTTAAGAGCCTGTTGCTGGGATAAGAGAACTGGAGTTAGCAGCGTCAATGCTGAGATCGCCTAGATTCTGAACAGCACCAACATAAATGTGATGTGAGCTAGCCTCCCGGAGAGGATTTCACACCTCAGGACTTAAGTGTGCCTGGTAATATTCGGAGTTATACTGCACACTTGCATTGATGAGCAAACAAAAGCTCTTTGTATCAATGCATGCAGCAATGTAAATGAAGCTTAAAAATAGCTGCCTTGCCCATTCTGTGCCTGGTTCTGTCTCCAGTTCTTGTTTTCATTTTCTTTCTTTCCCTTTATCCCAATTTCCCTCTCTCACAGAAACATGAGGAATAAAAAGGACTTCTCAGCCCATTGGACTCACTCCATCCTCACAATCCGATGCGATCATGATTTTTCATCTTTTTCTTACTCCAAACCTATATGCTTCAACTATGTGGAAGTGATTCAATATTTCCATAAGTCAGCAACTCTAAACTGACAAAAATGTATTTCTCTGAACGGAACTGTATCACTCCTCCGGGTTTTTCTCTGTCTCACAATCTATGCTAGCCATAACAGGTACTCTTTGCCCCTTCCCCTTCTACATCATTACAAAGGGGTCTGGCACAAAACAAAAGAATAATTAAGCTCACATAAGCTTCCCTCCAAATCTCTCTCCCCAAACATCAGTGCCACACACAGGCTGTCCTCGGTGCACCTCCCTCAATGCTGATCAGAGAAACACACCAAGAAACCAGCTGCCGCTTACACTCCTTTCCTGGGCAGCCACTTTAATACGTGTTATGCTGTGACAGCGATTTTATTTTGCGGCAGTAGCTGGGTTATCACAAGTTAATAATTAACCATTAGATCATCAGCACAGACCAAATCTGCGCACAATGCCTTCATTCTACGGGAATATTGAGACGGATTTTTTTTCCCGTCACATGATCTTGATCCGGTGGGTTAGTCCATAGTGCGATGGATTTGATATTTGGGTGGATGAGGTGGAGTTAGCAATTCTTCGATAGTTGAATACCGTTCACCAGTAATGTTGAGATTATTGGAACCAAAAAGACCAAGCTTGAACTTTGATGAATACAAATAACTGGCATTCCTAAATTGGTTTATTTAAACGCTATGTAAAGGAGCTGACAGTGAGGAGATGTTTTATTCCCAAGAACAGTGTGTGTGTTAACAGATGACGCGAGGCGCACTTCAGGCTGCTTGCAGCCCGTCACGCCAGCAGCTCGGACGATGGGTGGGAAGCACTGAGCGGCGCACCCTCGGGGCCGGACAGCCGCAAGGGTGTCGCGACAGAATGCTCAGCTCTCGCCAGAGGTGAAGCCACCAAGCCGTTACACCTACAACCCACCCAAACACACTCCCTCCTCCCTAAGATGCGGAGGGGCAAAGATCACCCTCAGTAGTTCGTGAAATGCAGCTCTTTGCAAAGGGGGAAATGACAGGCAATCGATCAATTGCCGCATACCAAGCGGAAAGCAGTGAGGTTAAAGAGCATCTGTCATCGTAGATATCGAATCGGAGCTCATTCCATTCTCCCGCTAGAATCAACTTGACGGATTTGATCCTTTTTTGCATTTCTCCTTCTGACATTTTACTTGTTATAATGTAAATGCTGATTTGACACATTCCCAAAGGGATCCCTCGAATAGAAGATATCTGTATTCTTCAGAATAAAATGAATTCCAAATACACAGGAAAGCCACATCCTGCTCAGGTTGCACCTATATACAGACTGGTGACCATCTATTTTCTGTCCTTACCCTTCGAGTCTGATGACAGTTTTTTGTTCTCAATCAGCCATGCTTTTTATTCACTATATTGCTATTTGACCAGCCTGCTTCGTCTGTATTGCAGCATACATCAGAAATAACAACATACACAATAATACTGAAATACATAAAAGACATACACCTTTCGCAAAAAAATCACTTCACACTCGAGCCGCGCTAATGAACTCGCCGAATGACCCGTCAGCCAAGGATTGGTCTGCCGGTTAACCTGCTCCACCCATTACATTTTGGTAACTCGTGGCTCTGAGGTGCAAATTCTGTTTCTCCAATGGAAGGTAAATAAATAAAAGTCTGAATGGGGAAGCGTCGGCTGTCAGGAGTAGATTAACACCCCCTTTAACAGCTAAGGCAAAATGCCTCTATTTCTTGAACCTAGGGAGTGTGGGCGCATCTACAGAAACCTACCGGTAAATATATTACTAGTAATGATCGACCGAGGCGCTGTTTACATTGTACTCTCGAAATATTACTTAGAAATTAACTTCACATCCCACTAAAATTCAGGGTGTGCAATAAAAACATATTCCACTGGACATTCTTGCAAATATCTTGGAATAAATAACTGATCGGGGGGATTATACAGTCGTGCACTCTTCGGCTTGCGCCATTCTGAGACTTTTTACGTTCTGGGATCGAAATTTAAAAAAAGAATGATTCAAGGAAGTGTGTCGAAAAAAAATAGCTGATACGTGGCGCTTGTAAAGGTGGAAACGACAGGGCGTTAATGAGTGGGATAAACATTCTGAGGGCAGAGGACATACTCGCTTTAAGTGGTGCAGCGAGGGCAATTTGTACCAACTAAAGGTCTGACCATAAATCAGTGATCCGCATCGACCCCCCTCTGCCCAACTTCAGCTCCAACCCTTATTAATTCAACAGCCCTTACCGAAATCTATATCCCATCCCCATCTATAACTGCAATTTGTGAACAGCTTCCCTTCCATATTGACACCTGTTCATGGGTCAGAGAGAAAATTAGGCGATTTCACCACACGGCAGGGGTTAATGCATATTCAAATCTCCTTCCAAAGGATATCCTTCCCAGTAACCTTGTATTTATTTTAATGAGCGGATGGACAATTATTTAAGAAAGTACAGTCCCCCCAATTAAATGAATAATACTTTGTTTTTGCAGTAGTAGTCATTGGGTATCTGTTCTCACGACAGCCCAAACTCGCTTCATCAGAACTTTTGGCGCTGGCCTTTTTCAAACATCTTCTCTGTACCTTTTGAAAATCCATCATGTATATTACGCACAGTCACATCATTGCACAGTGAACCGGTACAGGTTAAACTCCACTGGTTACCCGCGTGATGTACTTAAATAAAATAAAACATTAAAATGTCTACTCAAAGTACAAACTGAATCGGTCTCACTGTATCGTGCTCTGTGTGTGCGGATATTAGTTATGTGGGTTTAATTTTGTGTAGATCTTTCTTTCCAGGAAAAAAGTAACCAAATGGAGTTGGTTCTGGAGTTTACACTTTACTTAATTGCATTCTGCAATCACTTAATTAACTGGTGTTCTTTCATGGGGCACTTTGACCGTTAAATTTTTAAGAGCGAGAATTTATAAAGGACCTATCATTTAGTGCTGTTACAAGGTGCACCTATTCATTATTCTCAGGTTTATTGTGCTATTTGTAGACCAGTAATGCAGCCAAACTATCCTCAGGAAAATCTGATAAACTTAATCAACTGTGATTTTTTTTTACAATTAAAGAACAAATATTGGCCCACAGCGGACGTTTTACACAAAGTTAAATATAAATCAATTACTGACGACCCATTTATTTAACATTCTTGTAGTCCTGGGGGTGATGCTTAGTCTTAACAGGGACACAATTTGATGCTCTCATTAATCTGGGTGGTGGGGTGTAGAGGTGGGGGGTCGGGTCAAATGTTATTGCCGAGTGCAGCATTTACTAGCTAGTTAGAATGCGGCCCCTAATCTTATGCTAAATACAATGTCGGAACTACTGTGAGAAGTGGAAGAGAAATGGGATTTGTGACAGACCCAGAATAAAGTTTGCTGGGTGCTGGCTCTTTGACATCTTAGATCACGGTGTCTATGTGAAAAAAAGATAGAGTTTCCTTAATAGTGGGAATTGTTAATACTGTATAAGCCTTTGTATAATAAAGGCAGTGTTGCCTAGAAAACGTACTGCTTTACTTTATAGGTTCAACTTTTTGACGGTTGAGATGATATGCCTCGAAACGACTTTTTTTAAAGCCAGAATCAGGCTGGTCGGATTGTATAAGACGTAAGACAGACCTGGGTTAGATCTGCTCTTGACAATACAGAACATGCCTGTTATCTTGCAAATTACACTTAAGCCTGCCATCTGTCCTGGACATTCCACAAAATCCCTTCCCCAGTAAATAAACTGGGAAACTACTATAGAAACTCGAGCAACGGTCCTTGACATATTTCACTATTGGTAGCACAAATTCATCCGGTTCACAAAAAAATCATTCAAATTCCCGACTGTATGTGCGCAAGAACTCCCTTCAATAGCATTAGTTATTTTTCCTTTAGTCGTACTATTATACGGCCTATACCTCAGTCATTCCGAGGTTTATTTGAGCACCAAAGTCCCGGAGAAAGCGATCTATTCAAATCATGTCTGAAAGAAAATAATAGAGCCAACACGTTCTGGCTGTCGAAAGCAGCTCGGTACAATCTAATTGAAGGGCCGCTCCAACACCAGTTTTTTTTTTACAAATCACTAATAGTGAACAAAGCCCGAGATAGACACAGCAGGAAGGATCCCCCGGGTTTGTGACTGGCTCATTACGGTTGGTCAGAGGGAATTAGCACACTAGCAGGCGAACTGACAACCCAGATAACAAGTTTAAAGTCTTGAATCTGCAAGGGGTGCAACGCAGTGGATTCATTAAACTTGCAAGAAAATGTGCAAGATGTCTAACTGCATCATATCTGTGTGCCTTTAAAAATACCATGAGCCACATGGTGTAGGTGATGTGACTGGCTTTATATCATATTCTATATGTAATGTTCCAGACTTGTGTTGCACTCTAACCGGTGGGATTATTTTTAAATACTGCGTGAACAGTCTTTTAGCATCAACTACGGTATAAGCCGCTAGTGTTCAAATCAAATGATTTACTGATTTCCATTTTAAACTGTAACAACATTTATAGTCGAGCCAATGCCCGGTGAAATCGATCACAATCCTGCCAGTGACGGCCCTACACATACGGTGTTTTAAACTCTTCGGGTTCAAAGGTCTCGCAGAAAGTCTGCGTACAGTGCTGGCAATACATTCCAGTTTCTCAGCCAATGCGTTTTAAACAGGGAGCGATCGCGCCTTCGGTACCTGAGCAAGACGCCTTAAAGCAAAATGACAGCCGGAATCTGGAGCTGAACTCGGCGGCAGAAGAGCCACTTTAGCCCATCTCCTCCGGTACCTCAGTGTCGGTCTCCTTGGGAGAACTGCCCCCTTTCAACAACTCCCAAAATTCAAAAGGAAGCATTTCCGAAAGATCACGTAGAACTAAATAATACAATCAAATATCTGCACAAAACAGACAGTAAGTGGATGGGAGTATGAGAAACAAACACGCGTTAGTTTAAATTAGCCTGATTTTTAAAAATTCACTTGTTAAACTTCAGCGCATAAGTTTGTTCACCTGACTTTTAAAGGTGGATTGTCAGTGAGGAGTTTAAGACTGTTAGCACGTTAATACCGTAACCCAATTTTGCAATTGCATTATGATCCGAAATTAAGCTGAATAATTGGCTAGTCTTAGTGTTGAAACTCTTTTAATGCGGTTTAGTGGCACAAATCCGTGTACAATCAATTTGTTGTCAAGGGAACATGTAATAAATATATTTTATTAACTGAAATGTTTGCTTTTGCACATTACTCCATTCTGTTAATAGGATACACAAGGCATTTAGAAACACCATGAATGAGTTAAGATAGCGTTGGTTTAGCAATGGTTTCATTGAGCACGCGATAGAACTACATTTGCACGCGTATAGTTGACCAATATTGATCAATCAGAAGGATGGGTTTTGAATATGGCTCACTGCACTAAGAAATGAAACCCCCAACAACCCGAATATTTTATTTATTCCTATAAAGAAAATGCTTCATTAATGAGTTGCCGATGGACAGTGCCTGCCACTTACCTTAAGAATGTTTGAGTGCTGCAGCCGTTGTAAAAGTGTCATCTCTTTGACAAGTTTGTAGGACGCCAGTCTGTAGCAATCTTCCAGTGTCCCATACTGTTTGACACAGTTTTCCATGTCATGCCCTGCAAAGTCCACCGATTTTAAGGCCACTGCCAGCGTTTCGTTAAGAACCGCTTTGTACACTGCTTTTGTGTACCCAGAGCCCAAGTAATGGACACTGCTCGCGTTATTAATATCCGGACAGCTCAAAGAAAGCGAATGGAACCGAAAGTCAATCTTTGGGCTACTGGAGACGAAGGTGCTTTCTCCTTCCACAGTCCATGGTTTGTTTTTTTGCAAGCCTGGGCTTCTCTGCTGTTGCTGATGCTGGGGTTGATCAGGGGAGCTGTTCTGTGCGAGGTCCATTAAGCGCCTTTCCAGCGGTCTGGCCAGCCTCCCTGCAGCCGCCGGGGAGACTGGCTGCTGCCGATAACGGACAACTTCCTCGTACCTTTCTTTAATTTGCTTCAACAGGTCCTGGTCGGTCACCCCGTGGAAAAATAGAGCCGGGTGGATGCTGAGGGGATCCTGCCCGGTCTGCTCCTGTCGCTGCCGCTGATGGTGATGATCGAACCCAGGGATAAATAACAGATTCAGTAAAGTGCCCAGGAAGAATGAAAAGCAAAACCCAGCTGCGATGGCAATCTTTCTGCGTTTCATTTCGTTGTTAACCTGCGATCTGCGGAAAGAGTGCTGTGGAAGCGTATAGCGGGCGGGTGTTTGAAAGTGAAGTTTTCACATTGTACAGTAAAATTTCTACCCCGCAGGGAAGATAACACTTGGGGATTTTTTTTCCTTATGTATTCTTCACATTGGCTGCGCCGCCCCCCCCACCCCCCCCGCCGAAACCTTGATAAGCAAAGATGCGTGACGCGCGATGATTGACAGCGTGAAACCAGCCAGACGTACAGCGCCGCCGGGCAGCCTGGGAATTGTAGTCCTCTCCCCGGCTTGGCCGGCGCGGCTCAGGCATGCGCAGAACAGCAGGTGACTACATGTCCCAGCGTGCCCTGCGGCACCAGCCCAGCAGACGGCTCGCGGTGAGGGCCGGCAATGGGAAATTCCCCGTATATGGGTCTCAACCAATCAGCGCGATGGAGGGCCGGGTTCGGCTGTCAACGTGCGAAGCCTATTGGTTAATCATGAATGCCAATCATCATTACAGGCGGGCTGCCGCCCCCAGACACAGTGCACGTGACCGCAAACACTGCCCGCCCAGCGCCGCCGGGAATATGAATGAGTGGCGTGATTGGCAATGACACGGTTATCCATCAAGCGCACATTACCTCGCTATTAGCGACTAATTAACAAATGCAATCATGCTTCAAATTCTGGAGGAGCAGGAAAGAGGCAAGAAATAATAAATGTTTTGATTAGCGCGATAATTGATGAACGGTAATAAATGAAGGGCGCGCAACCCGGGCATCTTAAGCCAGCTTTTCATCCAGGTTATTCATTATTGTTGTCAACAAATGTTACTTGTTGAATTATGGACTTAAAGTCAATGGGTCAAGCTGGGCAACTTCTTACAAGCCTCACCCAGTCAGCAACAGGTCAACATTTGAAACGTACCGTACGATGCTGTTTTTTTAAAATTGAAACAGTAGTTTGACTTGTGACCCCTTTTGCATTCTGCCCGACTATATTCTCACAATAGTGCAGAGGCTGTTACAGGCTACATTTGTGCTCGAAGCAAAAGCACTTCAGGAAAGTGGAGCGAGAGTAGCTGTGCATAGAGCGCACACGCCAGCATATTGACCATTTCAAACTGGAGAGATGAAAAAGACTGCTGGATGTAGCTGCTTTTAAGCTTTATTTATACCACTCTATATTGCGTCATTTCTCCAATCTGTGGACCAAATAATAGAAATGAAGAGCCGCCAACTGATTAAAATGGCAACGTGATATTATACAGTGTACAGTATTTAATATTTATATAGAGAACCCCACCAACAGCATTTTCTGAAAAATGTATACCTGGGTGGGTCATTATAGATTCTTCAAGAGGCCTGTTTCACCATCACGATACCTTTTAAAAGAAAGCAGACAGAATTATAATGAACATGCATATCCTCTCTTGCATCGATCTGATGAATTTCTGGTTTAAAAAAATGAATACTGCATGGTGGAAAAGTAGAATCATAGAATCATAGAAGGAAGGCTATTTCGGCCCATCGTATCGGTGCCGGCCAACAAGAGGCTATCCAGCCTGGTCCCACTTTCCGGCTCTAGGACAGTAGCCCTGTAGTTTATGGCATTTCAAGTGCACATCCTAGTACCTTTTAAATGTGGTGAGGGTTTCTCCCTCTGCCACCCTTTCAAGCAGTGAGTTCCAGACCCCCACCACCCTCTGCGTGAAAAAAATTCCCCTCAAATCCCTTCTAAACCTTCTCCCAATTACTTCAAATTCATGCCCCCTGGTTGTTGATCCCTCTGCAAAGGGAAATAGGGACTTTCTATCCACTATATCTGGGCTCCTCATAATTGTATACGCCTCAATAAGGTCTCCCCTCAGCCTCCTTTGTTCCAAGGAAAACAAACGCAGTCTATCTAATCTGCCTTCATAGCTAAGATTCTCCACTCCTGGCAACATCCTCATAAATCTCCTCTGTACCCTCTGCTGTGCAATCACGTGCTTCCTTTAATGCGGTGACCAGAACTGCACGCAGCACTCCAGCTGTAGACTAACCAGTGTTTTATACAGTTGAAGCATATCCCCTCCCACCCAACTACTCTTGTATTCTATGCCTCGGCTAATAAAGGCAAGCATTCCGTATGCCTTCTTAACCACCTTATCTACCTGGCCTGCTACCTTCAGGGATCTGTGGACCTGCACTCCAAGGTCCTTTTGTTCCTCTACACTTCTCAGTGTCCTACCATTTAATGTGTATTCCCTTTCCTTGTTAGCCCTTTCCAAATGCATTTCCTCACACTTCTCCGGATTAAATTCCATTTTCCACTGCTCTGCTCACCTGACCAATACATTGATATCTTCTTGCAATCCGGCAGCTTTTTTCTTCATTATCAACCACACAGCCGATTTTAGTATCATCTGCAAACTTCTTAACTATACCCCCTATATTCAAATCTAGATCATTGATGTATACCACAAAAAGCAAGGGACCTAGTATTGAGCCCTGTGGAACCCCACTGGAAACATCCTCCCAGTCAAAAAAACACTCGTCAACCATTACCCTTTGCTTCCTGCCTCTGAGCCAATTTTGGATTCAACTTGCCACTTTGGCCTGAATTCTATGAGCTTTTACTTTCGCGACCAGTCTGGATAAGTAGTGGATAAGGGGTAACTAGTTTGAATGAGTTGACCCCCGTCGTAAATGGAGCTGAATGAACACAGAGTTCGGATGAAGACCCCACACTTGAAACGTTCACTTAGTCTTTTTCCCTCTTCACAGATGCTGCCTGGCCGGCTGTGAGTTTCTGGCATTTTCTGTCTTTGTTTTAGTTGTGTGTGTGTCTGTGTTAATTGTGCTGTGACTCTTGTATCTCTCCAAGTCATTTCTTGAAACATCGGCGACTTATTTATAAAGCATTGCACAACATATTTATTACAGTTGTTTCCTATCTGTGTCATTCGAAGCCGTTTTGTTAAAGTATCTCGGTATAATGTGTTATTTCTTTACTATTTCATGCGCCACTTTAAGGCGACCTCTACATTATTTTCCTACTTTAAAAAAAGGTTTCTAGTCTGTTTTAAGCTGCAGTTTACTGTGGTTAGGGTTATTTTGATAGAAAATTTCCTTTGCTGTGGTTAGGGGAGCAATGTCAGCACAAGTAACACATTTCGGAGACCGAAAGTCGAGAAATGTTCTTTTGCAATTAAGAAATACGCCATCTACTGTTTCAGGCCGCTGAAACCCGAGAGGCCAACATTCCGGGATTGGGTGGCCAAGAGGACTCAAAGCAATAAATCCAGCTCGTTTCAAAGAGACACCATTCCCACTGCTCACTTACCCAGAACATGTCAAACTTCTTTAAAAATATACACGGCGCCCATTTTCCCCATAATATAACCGAGTCTTCAGTTTAGCCTACTGTATTATAATACAATCATAACACACACCGCTGTGTAATATGATTTACGATCGGCGCTATTCTCTGCTCCATACTAACCTAAATTAGAATACAGCATGTCGCGTATTGTGGTTTAGTGGAGCTGAGAAAAGCTTGTTATATTTGAATGTAGTGTTTTAAGGTGTATATAATCTGCACAGGAACTGCTCATTTTCACAAATACAAAATGAATGAATCTGAAATCCCATGTGATCCGTTTAAAAACGCAGGCAGGTTCGAAAGTCGTTGTTTTAGTCGCTTTAAAAATTTGTAAATTCCTTTAAAACGAAAGGAATATCGTCAGTCCTGTCAGAGTCAGGGACTTCAGTGTAATAGTTGGGACATGCCATCTCACTGGGGGAGGTGACAGCAGACACCGCGGTCTGCAAGGGCCGGACTATGCCGTGTCACACAAATAGCGATCAATCATACCCATTGAAGCTTCAGATCAGCATTTAGGCTTTATCTTGTTAGTTTGCAAGTGAGAGAATTGGCGCTCTGGATGCTATTTCCAGGGACGTTTACTGAGGTCGGCACACGTTCGCAACTCACTGAGAACAGGAATGCCTATTCAAATGGAGGCAATAATACACTTTCAATGAGAGAGGGGCAGAAAGTGTCAACAGAGCCCGCAGAAGAGGCAGTAACCAGTCCTGGTTGTTTATTTGCGCCTTTACTTAAACTTGGCCGTAATTTAGCCTTTCGTTTCGTGTGTTTCTACCTATTGCACTGAATGTTTCTGCCACATCAGTACTGATTCCAGAAATACATTTTGCAGGCATTCGTTTGTGTAACGGCAGTGCGCACCGCACCACCCGATCGACAAGGCGGTGTCATTCCATTCCGGCATAGCTTCACAGCACAAGCAATTCTCAGTTCCAGGAATTGCGGTCTTCAGTCCGTCCTTCAATAAACAGATCTAAGCATTAATCATTATTAGTTGTGAATCGTAATCTCAGTTCAATATTGCTCCCTGAGAGGCATCTTGTGCTCTCGTACGGAGCTCATCGACTGCTTCCCGCATTATAACTTAATAACCGAGAGCTATTGAACGAACGATGTTTGGCAACACTGCAAGTTTACCAATGGAACCCATTTAGTACTGTATTGGGTGTCTGCTTCAATAAATCGTACATTAATAGATCAATAACCGCAGCATCGTGGGTGTTACAGGCGGCGATTACAACGGTGCGACATTTCATTCTCAGTGCCAGAGAACTTGGCTCTTTCCCCGGTACAATACTTGCCCCGGAAAAGTTGTCTGTGCCTATTCCATTTGTTTAATATCACCTAACAGCAGGTTATCACACATGGCGGGATAATCTGAGGCCACCTTTCAAATGGTTCATTTTTCCTATTATCGGCAGCTTTGTTTTAGTCGACTGGTTATACATGTAGTATGATTGCAGATATAGACGGTTAAATAGCCTGATGCCGTTACTGTTGCAAAAAGGAAACTAAATTTACGAATTAAATTGGTATTTGCTGGAAACGTCCACATTGCCAAATATTAATACTTCAATATTGTGATTGTTAACATTGATTCTGAGAAAAATTATACTGGATATTCATAATCCATTACATTTCACACAGAAAAAAGATCAATCTTTTACACATATGCAGTAAACCTCCTGTTCCAACAGAAGGTCAAGGTCAGGCGGAGCGAACTCCTCACTTTGTGAGCAACAAACTGTGAGGCATTCTCGTATGTGGCTTCCACCGGGATAGCACGTTTCAACATTGAACTGTCGGCGCGTTTGTAAAGTATTTCTAACTTGAACTGCATGCACAGTTGAATACTGTTCATTTGAAGGATTCGTCCTCGGAAATGAAACGAAATTCACTGAGGATTTTCTCCGAGCCACCAGTTAACAAAGCGATGGGGATCAGATCAGGGACAATAAATTTACACCGCAATACATTAAAATAGCAACCACTCTCCCATCCCAACCCCGCCAGGTACATCCACAAACACCACATTGCACCTTTTTGTCCTTGCGTACTTTCTAGATAATCACAATACTGTTAGGTTTATTTAGTGAGCGAGAGAGAGATAAATATTAGTCGTATAAATTGTTTCTAATTTTAAACTAGTCCCCTCATTTTTGTAAACTGTAATATACGTTGCATTAATTAATTGTTTCAATATAACAATTTTAGATTTCGAAAAAAATATTCGAATTTAAATAATTGTATGAAATAAACATTTTCTTTCAATAATTAAAAACCGAACACGTTGAAACTTAAAAGCGCCGTGTATTAAGCAATGAATTCTACCCATTGCAGTCATTACATTGCCTGCACTTCAGTTACTATCGAAATAATAAGCTTCAGTTCAGAAATATTCTATTATTTCGTGCATCCATCTATTTCTACTACATAGGATCCGTTGTTAGAGAGTGAGAGAAATCGCTATTGCGTGCTGTATGACAGAAAAGCGAATGTGAATCGTGATAAAAGTGCGGTTGAAATTTCTGACATTGCGGCCACTGTTTGCAGAATATCACACAGAGAGACGTTATAAAGTAGTTTTGTGTTACAGTCTGGGTGGGTGGGGGAAGTAAGGTGGAGCGGAGTTCCTATTAACACAATTATTTCCAAGCCAGGAACCTGCCAGGAACTGTAAAGTCTCGGGTTGAGGGACGAGATCGTTTTAATCGTTTTAAAAATCTTGCGGAGTCTTCCAGAAAATAACTGTACTTACTCTAAAGTATTCCCTGCACTTTTTAAAGCCAAGTACAGTACTTGCCAAATAAAAATATTTAGTATCACACCGTTTCGTTTACAAACTGTAACTACATAAAATACACGGTGCTTTGACGTGGAGTTTGAAATGTGGTCATTTTCAAACCTTAATTAATATTGTATCTGTTTCTGTTCCTTGTTTAAACAATATTATTGAAATTGAACAAACGGGAAAGGCACAAGAGCTGGAAGCAGTGCCCAGAACCTCTTCGCCAAGTCTGGTTGGCCAGTTACCTAATATGATTTGCAACTGAAATGTGTTTCTGCCATACTCATATTTTTCATGGACATAATTTTTTTCCCATCATCACTCTTATGGATTGCGTTTGAAACGATCAAGCTGCTTTTTACTGTGTGTGGGAGCTGCTCCAGTTATTACCCCATCAGTATCACGTGGCCTGTTTGGTGTTTGTCCCAGAATAAATTAATCACAAGTGTAGCTGTCTACCATTCGGTGCTCTGGAATACTGTTCTTCTTTAAATTATTTCTGTTTAAAAGCAAGACAAAAAAAAAAGGAATTTAAAAATAAATGATATTAGTAGCCAATTGCTCACGGACTCTGAGGCTTCTCGTCATGTTTAGTTTCTAAGATGGCCTGTCCCTTTAAGGTCACTTCTCAGGTACTTCCTGTGCAGCAGTTGTCTGAACAGGCACAATTAGAAGTTAATTGCTGAAGCAAGTTTTCGTAGATTGGCTGGTGCTTTGGGGGAGAGGCCAGGTTATCAAAATTGAAAATAAATGAACAGATGATTGGCTTTCTTTCGATATCTTTGCTGCTTTGAAGTGAAGTTTCTGAAGTGTGGTGAATGCAGACATTTATATATAGTAGAAGCAAAAAGCAAAACACTGCAGATGCTAGAAATCTGAAAACGAAAACAGAAAAAGGCTGGAAATGTTCAGCATATTGGCCTGCTGGCTGGGAAAGCTGCTGTGTCAGAAAAGGCAATTGGAGCAGCCTTGTGGGGTGGGGAAATGTGTGGGATAAGAAAGGCAGTGTGGGAACGAGTAGCATGGAGCCTCGAGGAACAATTTATATAAAGTTGCAAGCAAGTAGGAATTGAAATAAAATTTTTAAGTCAAATGCAAAACCAGGCAAGCAGGCATTTATAAGTAGAAATTTAGGCAGACAGCTAGAAGAGGCTGATCAGTTCAGTGAGGAAATGGAGTGGCTGCTCAGTTGCACCAGTGTGGAGAGGCACCATCACAGGGACTGTTTACATATTTGGCCTTCTATTCACCACAATACTTCTGCAGCTGTGGATTTGCTCAACCACTTCCTCATCTTTGATCCTCTTGTCGCCAGCAAAATCTTTATTCTTATCCCGGTCAGTCCTTTTGGTCCGGCCCTCATCTTTGGTCCCTCACCCAAAGGCCACAGACTTGAGCATACCTGGCACACAATTGATTTAGCTATCCATCATCAGAACTGACTGGACCACATCAAGCTCTAGCAGGCCTAACTCTTATCTGCCAGAAGCACTCACTACTCCTGGATCACCCTGGAGTGCACAGATAACCTGTGGCTTCACTTCTGCACTACCAACCATCTCCTTAAACCCCTCCACCCTGCTCCCTCCACCCTCACCTCTAAACAACAAGTGCAAAGAGCTCCAGAAAGAAGGAGATATTGGGACAGGTGACATTGAAATTAAAATGAAACTTTAACAAGAGGCATAAAGCAAATTTAGGACTAATATTAAAAAGATATAAAAAGTATAGAATATATGGAGAAGTCAAAAAATGAGAAATAAAAAATAGTTAAAGAATGATTGGAACGAATGAGAGATATATAAAAAAGAGAATCCTCTCATGTTGGATGCAGGAGTGCAGAAATATTAAATGTATACATTGCCTCAGCTTTCAGAGAAGAATATGATAGTGGGAATGAAAGGGCACAAGAGGAAGACATGGAGTAATTAGATAGGGTTACTATAGGTAAGGGAATAGTATTGAAAAGATTGGTAGATCTCAAAGTGGAATCGACACCAGATCCTGATGGGAAGCATCCTAGAATGCTAAAGGAAATCAGAGAGGAAATAGCAGAGAGTTTGACCACAATCTGTTAAACATTATTGGAAGTGAAAATTGTGCTTGAGGACTGGAGGGTTGAAAATGTTACATCACTGTTCATGAAAGGAGAAAAGGTTAGCTAGGTAACAATGGATCAGTTAATCTAGCATTGGTAGTGGGTAATCTTCTAGAGAGCATAATATGGAGTAAAATCAGTATTCACTTAAAAAGATATCGATTTATTAAGGATAGCCAGTACAGATTTGTAAAAGGCAAGTCATGTCTGACAAACTTAATACAGTTCTTAAGGAAATAATAGTTCACTGATAAAACACAAATGCAGTGGATGTTATGTATATGGGTATTTAAACAGCATTTGAATAAAGTTACAAATAATTGGCTTGTTGATAAAATGAAAGCACATTATTTTAAAAGAATATGGCAGTATATTTATATATACATATACAAAGGATATTACATAAAAATAACAATAGAATGTAAGGTCAGAGGAGATAATTCAACCGGAGTGCACAGACATAATTCAGTCCTCACTTTTAATATCATACATTCTTTCCTTATTTTTATGTCTTATCCTTCAACTTTATATTATTATTTATAGTTAAGTAGAAAAACTTAGAGGAAATTATTTTCAGAGGCTGAGAGATTAGAGACAATGGGGGGGGGGGGGGGGGGATTTTAACCTAAAAAAAAAGGGAGGGTTAGGAGTGGGGGTAGGGTGGTGTTAAAAATCGGAATTCCGACCTGAACCAGCCTGCAACCCACCCATTTCTGATTTTAATGGAGACGGGATAGGAGCTGGGATGGGAGGGTGGAATGGGAGGCGGGACCGGGCGGGAAGCTAACCCGCTGCCAGTAGGCGTGACGTCAATTTAAATATTACAATGTAGCTGGAACCCCCTTCTTCAACTTACATTTTGTGTTTAATTGTAGCTGGTCGGGTTTTGCACACTTCGTAAAACCTAGCAGTTACAGCAAGGCGAGGACTGCTGCATCCAGGAGTTCACCTACCTCCTGGATGCAGGGTCCCTGCCTAACCCACCCCCGCAATCGGAGAACCCCGCCTTGGCCTAAAATCATGTTCCCGGATTCCCCACCCATCCCCCCAAGCCTCCGATGCCTCCATGAGACTTCCCCTCCCCCCCCCCCCCCCCCATGGCCCATTGCTGCCATTCTTCGGCAAACCCCCGCATTGCTCCTGACGGCTCACGATCATCAGCTGAGTCCCCCCACAGGCTTCTCCCGGCCCATGATCATGGTAAGTCTGACACTTCCTGCTCCTGCTCCTGCCCCTGCCCCCAGCTTCTCAATCTGGCTGGCTGCAGGTGGGAAACAGAGGCCTCGCATGCAAATCTGGCCCTGCTGTTAAAATTGGCAGGGCCTGCGAAAAACCTATTCTCCCGGCTTTCCAGATCACCTCGGAGCCACCGCCCGCTTCCAACAGCCCTTCCCCATTTAAATTCTGAGAAAAAGAGAGAGTGCGATGATAATACAAGTTATGGGCTGGGAGAGAGGTATTAGTTGAGAGAAATAGTAACAATATGAAGCATACACCAGGAATGTGCATGGAGATAATAAAAGATATTGGGGCAGAGTGAATATAAAGGTAGAGATAGTTAGAGATAAAGATAGAGATAGTGTAGAACAGTGAAAACACAATTTTCAGCAAATGAGTGGCAACAACAAGAAAGCTATTTGTAATGTTGTGCAAACATTCGCTACTGTGTCATGAAGTAGTACTAGCTGAAAAATAAGCAGGTGAAAAATAAAACAGCAGTTTCCAGTCCAGGCATGTTTTATAAGGATTGCGATATATCACATTGTTGCTGTTGTAACATATGCGACTTTAATTTGCAATATTAATAACTGTTTTCAAGAAGTGACTGAGGGTCTAAAATTGCTGGGTCTGTGAGGCTGGAATAAGGACTCGTTGATTTTAATTTTAAAATATGAAGAAAATAGAATATAACAGTATCTTTTAAATCAGTCATAATTTACAAACATTCTGGGGTCAAAATGACTCAAGTCCTACTCCACTGCAACAAGTGTCATGGGCTGAGCCACAGGGCATCTGGCTGTTAACCTGGTCCCAAATCCTGAGACTGGAATTATTAGCATTAAATGAGTGAATGTCTGCATAATTTCTGGTGCTTCTGGGTCATCGGGGGGGCGACGGGGGGGCGGGGTGTAGATCAAGATAATTTGAATAGTGCCTTGATTTGCAATTGGGAAACTGAGCTTCGCGGCCCACCACCACATTTGTGCAGTAATATACTCCTGCTTCATGCAGGCATAATTTAATTTGGCTGCAGGAAAGTGGAACTGTTGAGAATTCTGGTGGAGGAATGTTAACCTGCCAGTCCTGCCTTTCTGAGTGATTCCACCACAGAAGGGGGAAAAGGAAATTAGCACCCACCCCCATCAAATCCCTCCAGCGACTTGAGTACAAAATCCAGGCTGATACTCCAGTGCAGTGCTGAGGGAGTGGTGCACTGTCGGAGGTGTCGTCTTTCGGATGAGATCATTAAACCAAAATCCTGTCTGCTCTCTCAGGTGGACATAAAAGATCCAATGGCACTATTTCGAAGAAGAGCAGGGGTGTTCTGGCCAATATTTATCCCAGAACCAACATCACTGAAAACAGGTTATCTGATCATTATCATATTGCTCTTTGCAGGACCTTGCTGTGCGCATATTGGCTGCCGTGTTTCCTACATTACAACAGTGATTACACTTCAGAAGTATTTCAATGGCTGTAAAGTGGTTTTGGATGTCTTAGGTCATGAAAGGGAACTATATAAATGTAAGCCTTTCTTTTTCTTTTTTCCACTCTAATTTCAGAATATATAAAAAAGGGGTGGACACCTGGCAGAACTGTTTCCCCCCCCCAAATGTCAGCCTTCCAGTCCAACTTGGGTCCTCGTTCCACCAGCACAGGTCCAGGAATTTCAGGGTCTCTCTGCCATTTCTTTAAAGTAGTTATGAATATTGCAAATTAAATTTTGATATCCTTCAGTACACCTGCCAGTTGGTGCTTACAGTCTTGACTGCTTTCACTGATGAGTAAAACATATAAGGTTCAATGGCAGGACTGACAAGTGCAGCAACATTATCTGTAGTGATTTTGTTCAAGATTTATTTACCATCTTGAGAGGCCAAAATGAGGGAGTGAGAAATAAAACCCGAGAATCCTGACAGCTTTTACCATTTTCTGCTGTTGTCTTTGTTGCCTCTTGCTTTTTCCTTTTCTCCCCTCCTCCCAATTCCCGTCCACCACAGGAGCAGTCTAGCAGAGGCTTATCCAACTGTACACAAGCAAATAAGTATTCAGTCACTTCTTTATGGAGATTAAAATCTCAGTGCAAGACTTTGTGTCTTTTCATCAGAGCTTTAGAAGCTTTATCAGTTAATTGTGCAAACACAGAAGAATGTTTAATGATACTGAAGAGAAGCCTGTGATTTATTTAATCTTTCACTTTGCATGGGAATCCTGCCTGTGGAGACCTAACAATAAGGTGGCCAAGAGAATAAGGGAATGCAAACCAAGTTTACTGAAACCTTTTTTGTTGTGTAAGCTTCTCTGTACCACTTGTTGAGTGAATACATTTAAATAGGTAATTAAACACCTCACACTGATGGACTCAGCCAGCTGTATTTAGGCATTGGAGAAACCGTCCTTAAGAGTAAAACTTATTTACCACAAAATGGATCTCTCCAGTGGGGGTCATTGTTTACTCACATCATGCTGCTCAGCAGTGATCTCCCACTGTGTGTAAAGTTAAAGAAAATATATTTTACTAAACTAGCAATGGTTTATGATAGGGAGGGTGGTGGTAGTGATTTATATTGAGAATTGGGAAAAGAGTTGTTCTTTAACATTGCACACAGAGGAAAATATACCCCCTTATGTTTAGACATGATAGTTAATGAGACTTTCTATAAATAGCTATGATGAGATACTATCTCATGAGGTTACAAGCTAGATATGGATGAGGAAGGCTGTTCAATTTATCCTTACTCATCCATCCAGAGAGAACCTACAGTTCTCCATCGCAGCATTCAGCTATTGCTTAAACAAATTTAGAGGCCAATATTACAATCTCTGGTTCTCAAAGTGGTGTTGATCACCATGCATTGGGTCCCTACATTGTCAGACACTGAGGCCTTCTAAGCATCAAATGCACAGTGCACATGATAATCTGACCTGGATATGCCTGAGGCATTTGCTGGCCAGTTGTGCACTAAACTCATTAAGGTCCAATTAACATGCAAATTAGGCGAAGCCTCCATTATGCGATTGAAGTTCCTGAACTGTGCTCCATTGGCAGAGAGTCCATATTAAATGGGCATTGCATGGGAGGCCTGCTCCCTTCGTGGGTTCTTTCTCTCAAAGATACACTATTTGTTTTTCTTATAACTCTTTGCAATTTACTGTTAATCTGCTGTCGTCAAAGAAAGGAAGATAATGATACTTCTTTGCTGGAAGCATCTTGACAAGGTACCACATAAAAGGTTACTGCACAAGATAAAAGTTCACGGGGTTGGGGGTAATATATTAGCATGGGTAGAGGATTGGCTAACTAACAGAAAACAAAGAATCGGGATAAATGGTTGGCAACCAGTAACTAGTGGGGTGCCGCAGGGATCATTGCTGGGACCCCAACTATTTACAATTTATATTAACGACTTGGAAGAAGGGACTAAGTGTAATGTAGCCAAGTTTGCTGATGACACAAAGATGGGAGGAAAAGCAATGTGTGAGGAGGACATAAATAATCTGCAAAAGGACATAGACAGGCTAAGTGACTGGGCAAAAATTTGGCAGATGGAGTATAATGTCAGAAAGTGTGAGGTCATGCACTTTGGCAGAAAAAAAATCAAAGAGCAAGTTATTATTTAAATGGAGAAAGATTGCAAAGTGCTGCAGTACAGTGGGACCTGGGGGTATTTTTGCATGAAACACAAAAGGATAGTGTGCAGGTACAGCAAATGATCAGGAAGGCCAATGGAATCTTGGCCTTTATTGCAAAGAGGATGGTGTATAAAAGCAGTGAAGTCTTGCTACAGCTATATAAGGTATTGTTGAGGCCACATCTGGAATACTGCGTGTAGTTTTGGTTTCCATATTTACGAAAAGATATACTTGCTTTGGAGGCAGTTCAGAGAAGGTTCACTAGGTTGATTCCGGGGATGAGGGGGTTGAGTTGGTTGGGCCTCTACTCATTGGAATTCAGAAGAATGAGAGGTGATCTTATCGAAACGTATAAGATTATGAGGGGGCTTGACAAGGTGGATGCAGAGAGGATATTTCCACTGATAGGGGAGACTAGAACTAACGATCTTAGAATAAGGGGTCGCCCATTCAAAACAGAGATGAGGAGAAATTTCTTCTCCCAGAGGGTTGTAAATCTGTGGAATTCGCTGCCTCAGAGAGCTGTGGATGCTGGGACATTGAATAAATTTAAGACAGAAATAGACAGTTTCTTAAACAATAAGGGGATAAGGGGTAATGGGGAGTGGGCGGGGAAGTGGAGCTGAGTCCATGATCAGATCAGCCATGATCTTATTGACTGGCGGAGCAGGCTCGAGGGGCCAAATGGCCTACTCCTGTTCCTATTTCTTATGAATTTGTATCATATCTGTATTCTGTAGTCTGTGCCTATTAGTCTTTGTCTACCTCCTGGAGAAGAGCTATGGATATGACTATGGGCACACTTCTCTCTTTTTGCAGGTTCCAGAGGAACAGAATGACAGAAGACGTGCTAGACAGGTAGATTAGGTATTTAATTAGGACTCATTTCCGTTCAGCTCTGTCAGCGGCTGCAATGACCTTTCACATGGCAGAAGCATTCCAAGAAGCAAGGCGCTCTTCAGTGCGCACTTGCATCATGCAGGTCACTAATATATTCCTTTCCAAGGCCAATGAATTTATTAGTTTCCCTTTGGAAATCAGCCAGCAGCAGGAAAGAGCATTTCACTGCTACTGTGTGGCACGATTAATCACGGCTTTATCACCGTACTCGGGTGGCCACACATGATCCCACCCACAATGCCACTCCCTTCATGAACAAAAGGGCTACCTCTCCACGAATGTGCAGCTGATCTGTGACCAGAGGAACTTAATTAGGTATGTAAATGCTTGTTATCAAGGCAGCTCATGTAATTATTTCATACTACAGTAGTCAATAGTGCCAGTGTTAGTTGAAGGGCCATGAAGACTGCAAGTTGGCTGCTGGGGGAGTGAGAATATGCATTGCAGGTGTGCCTCATGACAACTGTGTAAAAGCTAAAGGCAAGATCTAAGCAGAGCAATAATTCAGCACATGCTTCCACCAGGGTAATAAGCAAGCATACCATCAGCATCCTAAAGCAGTGATTCAACAACAATAACTTGTATTTATATAGCGCATTTAACGTAGTGAAACATCCCGCGGTGTTTCACAGGAGTATTATAAGGTGAAAAATTTGACACCGAGCTGCATAAGGAGAAATTAGGGCAGGTGACCAAAAGCTTGGTCAAATAACTAGATTTTAAGGAGTGCCTTGAAGGAGGAAAGAGAGGTAAAGAGGCAGAGAGATTTAGGCAAGGAATTCCAGAGATGAGGGCCTCGGCAACAGAAGGCATAGCCACCAATGGTTGAGCGATTATAATCAGGGATGCTCAAGACGGCAGAATTAGAGGAGCGCAGACATCCCAGGGAGCTGTGAGGCTGAAGGAAATTACAGAGATAGGGAGGGCGAGGCCATGGAGGGATTTGAAAACAAGGATGAGAATTTTGAAATCGAGGAGTTGCTTAACCGGAAGCCAATGTAAGTCAGCGAGCACAGGGGTGATGGATGAGCAGGACTTGGTGCGAGTTAGGACACAGGCAGCCGAGTTTTGGGTGACCTCTAGTTTACGTAGGGTAGAATATGGGAGGTCAATCAGGATTGCATTGGAATAGTCAAGTCTAGAGGTAACAAAGGCATGGATGAGGGCTTCAGCAGCGGATGAGCAGAGGCAAGGGCAGATTCAGATGCGTGGACAGGTCAGGGAGAGTGCTACAGTTTGGTGCCAAAGTGTCAATGATTTTTCCGTAGCTTGCTGTGCCCTATAGAATAAAGGGGCCGAACTGTGCTGCAGGCAGAAGAATAAAAAGAGCAGCAGCCAGAGGCAGAAAATGACCCAGACCACCAGACAGAACCAATAGTTCACTCAGACTAAACATTGAAATCTCTGTAATTGCCAATGCACAACAGTCACCTTCACGTGTTCCCAATACTTTTGCCACATCAAGCTCACTTTCACTTTGAACACAGGCAAAAAGCTGGCGCTGCTGAGTTTTTCTAACACTTCTCCTACTTTCTGCTCACTGTCCAACATTCCCCCGTGGGACATTTCTGTTGTTATTATTATCATCAAAAAACAATTCCTGATATGGAGTGATCTGAAATTGGGGCAGTTAGATCTATTCAGATTTACAAAGATTTTCCCATAGAATCATAGAAATTTACAGCACGGAAGGGGGCAATTTCGGCCCATCGTGTCCGTGCCGGTCGACCAAGAGCTATCCAGCCTAATCCCACTTTCCAGCTCTTGGTCCGTAGCCCTGTAGGTTAGGGCACTTTAAGTGCACATCCAAATATTTTTTAAATGTGGTGAGGATTCCTGCCTCTGGCATCCTTTCAGGCTGTGAGTTCCAGACCCCCACCACCCTCTGGGTTAAGAAATTTCCCCTCATATCGCCTCTAAACCATCTGAGCAGTTACATCAGGCAATTTTGAAATTCTTTTCAGTTTGATTTGTTAAAATATGGAAATATTGGATCCTAGAAAATTATACGGCCAACACACATTTGAAAAAACAACAGAAATGGGAGCGAAGATATAAGAATTATGAAAAAAAGATTCAGCAGTGAAGATGGTGGCTTATGTTAGGGCATAGTCCCACAAGTATTAGCAGACCGCATGGATCATTCTTTATATGTGAGCATAGACAATGAATGAAATTAAGCTACTCAATCACAGTGTGTATAATAAGCAAACCTGATCCTGTCCTCACCCAATGTTCACACTAGTGTACTTTGCTGCCGGGGTACTAGGATAATGAGCAAGAGTGGGAACTCTGGCTAATTTTTCCCAGGAGCACTGAGACCAATCGTTGCACCAGCTAAGGTCAGGAAACTCAGCACAAACCAGGAATCACGCCTGAGGCCTTCTTGGTTGTATAACTTGATATATTGTGTGGTACATTTACCCACTAAGCCAGTGGGGGAACTGCAAACATATGAGCTCACTTGATTGTTGCTTTGTGAGTAAGTTGATGACATACACTCTGTTTAAATGGTTTGCACACTTCAGTAATGCTTTATATAGATGTCATAATAAATCAATGTTTCTACTGCAACACATGTAGTTTCAATAACAATTAAACTTTTCCAGCTGTCAATAATAACGTGCCAGACTTTGCAGATGATTCAATAAATGCTTATTCTGTCTCTTGATGGAAGATCATCAGAGATCAGAACCTGCACAGTTGAATTGAAGGCTATGTGGTTGTTATTCACTGAAACAGGCCTTTTAAAAGATCTTTCTTTGGCAGCACTAATTGAATTAATTTTATTTTAATTTTTCCTGCACAGATGATGCACAATGAAAACGGGTTCAGTGCTTGTTAGGGAATGGTTCATGCAGGTAACGAGCTGGAAATTACTTCAATGTAGGCTGTGTCTGTCTATTGTCATCGCATGAACTTTTGTGTGTGGTTCTGCATTGGAAATCCACATGATTAATTAAAAATATAGTGTCCATTCTCCATTCTAAAGCTGTGTCTCATATTTTCATTGGTGTATAGATTGGGCATGGTGTTCATGTCATACATAAAATGCTATCACCTTGCAGAAGGGGCAAAAACAACTGACATCAATGTTTGTACTTTAATAGTATGTAGAAAATTATAGGAAAATCAAATGAAGACAGTGTTATGCTCAGAGTACACCAGCTTATTGTGAATGTGCCAGACGGGATCGCAAAATAACCCACAAAAATTTGTTCTGGCTATAGAAGCCAAAAAACCCACTGTGGTTTGGCTGCATGCACATAGGAAATGAAACAAGGATAAAATAAGGACAATAAATGTAATTAGACCATTGAGGATTACAGAAGATATTTGTATTGTTTTAAAAGATTACATTTTAACATTATCATCATTAGTATCATTATTTTAAAGGAGAGTGGTCACATGTGCCTCACTGTGCACTGCAATATTCAGCTGCATATGTTTTATTTAGCTGTGGGATATGGATAACACTATCATGGCCGCATATATTGCCCATCACTGGTTGCCCTGAGATGATGTAGGTGGGCATTCTCCTTAAGCCACTGCAGTTCTGTTGTGATGGTGTACCCACAATGATGTTAGGTAGAGAATTTCAGAATATTGACCTGGTGACAATGAAGGAACAGTGATACATATTCTGACCTTATAACGGAGGAAGGGTCATTAATATACACATCCACAGTTTATGAAAAATATATGGAAAGTAAGTTTTCAGACAAATATGTAAAACAAAAATGCAGCCTTCAAACAGTTGGCTTGAATTCCAGAATAGCTTGCATTCAGAGAAAAGGTACTGTCATGTGCTACCATGAAACAGAGCCAAAAAATGGAGGAACAATTGAGGTCAGAGGCTTCCTTCGGATGAATGCATCTGACCCCCCGAAAAAATCTACGAAAATACCTGGTGGTCCCGGAGGAACATAGGATTCCGGTGAGAAGCCTCCATTCGCTGTGCAGTGTACGGGAACATGTACTCCAGATACGAACGCATATGCTAGAATCATGGTGGCCTGGACCGCCAATCACTACCTAGTATTCTCATTGATAATAATGAGAGCTCTGTTTGTACGAGCTTCAATTACTATCAATGAGAATATCCCCCTAAAACAAGAAACACAACACAATAAATAAAAAAAAAACCTCACATATTTAAAATTAATTTAAATTGAATGTAATTAAATGTTTTGGCTTTTTTTAGAATTTAAAAAAATGTGTTTTAATAGGGTTAAAAAATAAACTTACCTTAATGGACAAGGTTTTTAAAATAAAAATTAGTGATTACATTTAATTTTTCTATGTTTTAAAACTCTTACGCTGGTAAAAGTAAGCTATACGCTTGCTTTTATTAGGCAGAAGAGTTTAAAGGATATTTGTGGGCAAATAGCCCAATCTCTGTCCTGTGGATGTCCATCCTGTGGGGGATGCGTAGGCTCTGTCAATTTTGCCAGATCGCAAAAGCCAGTTTTTGGCGCATGCGGCTTTTGTGAGGCCTCGCCGGGTGTGTTTGCACTTCGTATGCACCCGGCGAGGCCACAATTTTCAGCCCAATATATGACAAGCACAGCAAAAAGTGCTTCAATGATATCAGTGAACACCACAGTAGCAAGAATGCGTGTAAATGCTAAATCTTTACAGTTGATGTTCAGCAGAAAGGACATAGATGTTAAATTTTACAGTGGTCCTGTAGATGCCTGAGCTAATTAAATTGCGGCAAGTTCAACAACAACAACGCCTTTAATATAGTAAAATATCCCAAGGCACTTCACAGGAGTATTATAAGACAAAAAATTTGACACCGAGCCACATAAGGGGAAATTAGGCTAGGTGACCAAAAGCTTGTTTAAAGAGGTAGGTTTTAAGGAGCATTTTAAAGGAGGAGAGGTAGAGATGTTTAGGCAGGGAATTCCAGAGATTAGGGCCTAGGCAACAAAAGGCACGGCCACCAATGGTTGAACGAAAATAATCAGAGATGCTCTCACAACAATAGAATATAGCAGAAGCATAGCAATAGACTGTAACAACTGAGTTTTAAATTAACCTAAGCTTTACTCTCAGTCGCAAGAAAGGAGAATCTGAGTCAATCAAAATATTTTGAAAATGTAACACTGCTCCTCCAATAGCTCAGCTGGTTCTCTGGTTAAGTGGGTTGTTGTGTCATACAGCCCAGGAAAGTTACTAGTTTGATCCATGCTCTGTGCTGAGACTGTACTGGAGTGACAGCTTAGATATTCTGTGCTACAAGTTCCTGATTGTTAATCTCAGTAGAGGCAATGTTGGTGACTTTCTTGGCCCTGGAGCCCCTGGATTGTAAGGGAGAAGAATGGCCAGGTTTTAGCTTTACAGCCAATGAAGTACTTTTGAAGTGTTGTAATGTGGGAAACGCGACAGCCAATTTGCATAAAAGCAAGCTCCCACAAACAGCAATGTGATATTTACCAGATAATCTTTTTTTGTTATGCCGATTGAGGGATAATATTGGCCAGGACACCAGGGATAACTCCCCTGCTCTTTTTCGAAATAGTGCCATGGAACCTTTTACATCCACTTGAGAGAGCAGACGGGGCCTCGGTTTAACGAGGTCTCATCCAAACGACGGCACCTCCGACAGTGCAACGCTTTGTAAAGTGCTAAGACTCACATATGGTTGCCAACTCTGGTTGGACATATTCCTGGAGGTTTCATCACATGGCCTCTCACCTCCAACCACCCCGCCCAATCTTTATTACTTTTATAACTAATAAATGAAAGTGTTCATAGAGTGTGTAAACAAAATGTTAAATCTAATTTTATCCTGGGTTGCTCGCAGCAGTGCCCCGGAGATTAATCTTTAATTCCTGGAGAACCCGGGATAATCCTGGAGGGTTGGCAACCCTGGACTCACATTGTTTGAGAGTTTTCAAAACTTAAGAACTGTAGGCCAAATATTCAAGAACTAATTTTTATTTCTCATGAATTAAGTTCAGCATTAGTTATAGGCACAGAGCTTTAATTGTGGCTTATGATAGTATTTTTGGAAATGCACTGTTGCCGAGTGTGGGGCCACTCATGCAGTTATGGTGCAGTGGCGGTGGGCCTGCTGCTTTTTGCACACTGCACTGAACTGGCCTCATGTTATTATGAAAGATCATCTCATTTAAATACCAGCATGGAGCTCCTGGCATGTAGTGCACCGCACAGAGAATACATAAAGCATGGAGGCTGGATATCCAGCACCAGCAGCTCTTAAAGGGTTAGCCCATTGGTCTAAACTGAACTGGTTGAAAGTTCTACAAAATATTAGAAGCCAACCATGGTGTTCGATGGGGTCCAGCATGAAGAAGCTGTCCTTAAATTTATTTTTTGCAAAGCAGCAAAACAGGTGAACAGATTCACATATTTACAGGTAAATATTTAAAAAAATTGAAAACACAGCAACTACTGGCAGCAAATCAATTTTGTAAAAATTTAAAATAAACAAATATAGGAAGGGGTTCCGCATGTAGCGCATTTTTCATGCTGCCATTGCATGGCTGGAGCACTGTTCAGGTACTCCAATTGTATTATTGGATGGTCCCCTAATTTACTTGCAATTCGGGCCATTCTGAGCCTAATACACAGTGATCCTGAAGTTCCTTGAGATGCCATCCTGCCGTTTATATGCTTCCAGAGATATGGCATGTTCTGAGCAAGTAGAGCAGGAATTCCCAGCATGGAGAAGCCCCGCCCCTGTCTCCACATTCCCTGAAGTGCAAGTGGAGGTTCCGTCCCTAACACAGCAAGTCAGAAACTCCTGGTAGTGACACAGACCTAGCCCAGCTAGCTCTCTGCTATATTACAGGGAGGCTCGCTGGTCTCCCACCAGAGTTACGGATCTTCGGGCCCACTAGGTGCAGAGGCTTTCAGTGTCTCGGCAACTTCAGAACTGTATTGTCATGCATCCTGTGTACTTGGTGTCCTGCAGGTTTCAGGCCTCAGCTCTCTATGATAGACAGATCATGTGCTGCCGCCCAATACGCTGCAGTACTTTAGATACTTGTTAACTCCCTTGAGAAGGTTAATGACCTTAAAGACAGGTTAGTGAAAAATCTATGAATCCTGGACTATTCTGAAGGTACTGAGACACTTATTCATCACTTCCTTCTCAAACTGGCCAACTAAAAATAGGTGACAAACCAGTAACATTAGAGGACTCCTTCTCTCTGACCTCACAGATATGATCGCTGCACTGAATGCTATTCCATGTCTCTCATATCCAAAACCCCTTCACCTCGACATTGCAAACATCAAAGCAACACTCAATACCATGCTCACACGCAATGTTAATATCTGTACAAATCACTCCAGCGTTGGTGGCTTGCTGGATTTATTTATTTAGCAGTGAGAAAGGTTTAAGATGAACTAGCACCTGCAGCACTTGTCAATCATGGCTCTTTATAGGCCATACACACAAGCCAAATAATAGTGTCGCTCTTGAAATATCGTCGACTAAATGGCAGCTGCGCATTTGGATTGTACTAAATTTGCAGCTGTCCTAAGTTTAAGATGAATAGCAAGACATAATGCAAATTCATTTTTGTTGATCTTGCTGCAGGCCTTCAGTTGACAGCTTTGAATTTTACCCTCGTGTCCTGGGCTACAGTTCCATGAGTGGTGGCAGTCCCCTGCTTTTTGCTTCAGTGGCTATTCATGTGTGAGCTCAGACAGCGAGTGTTGACTGTGGGGGCACTGTAGCCAAACCCATAACCCTGTCCTCACCTAAGTGCCACACCCTTGCACTTTCCAGCAAGAGTCACTGGATAGAGATCAGGAAAGGGAACCTTGGCTGATATTATCTAAACAGAAACACTGAAGTCGCCTGCAGTGTCCCCAAAGAACATAAGCACATAAGAAATAGGAGCAAGAGTAGGCCACTTGGTCCCTCGAGCCTGCTCCGTACTTTCAATAAGATCATGGCTGATCTGATCTTGGGCTCAGTTCCACTTACCTGCCCGCTCCCCATAACACTTCACTCCCTTATCACTCAAAAATCTGTCTATCTCCGCCTTAAATATATTCAATGATCCAGCCTCCACAGCTCTCTGGGGCAGAGAATTCCACAGATTTACGCCCTCAGAGAGAAGAAATTCCTCCTTATCTCAGTTTAAAATGGGCGACCCCTTATTCTGAAACTATGCCCCCTAGTTCTAGATTCTCCCACGAGAGGAAACATCCTCTCTTCTGCATCTACCTTGTCGAGCCCCCTCATAATCTTATATGTTTCAAAAAGATCACCTCTCATTTTTCTAAACTCCAATGAATATAGGCCCAACCTACTCAGCCTTTCTTCATAAGTCAAGCCCTTCATCTCAGGAATCAACCTAGTGAACCTGCTCTGAACTGCATCCAATGTAAGTATATCCCTCCTTAAATAAGGAGACCAAAACTGTATGCAGTATTCTAGGTGTGGCCTCGCCAATACCCTGTACAATTGCAGCAGGACTTCTCTGCTTTTATACTCCATCCCCTTTGCAATAAAGACCAACATTCCATTTGCCTTCCTGATTATTTGCTGTACCTGCATATTAACTTTTTGTGTTTCATGCACAAGGACCCCCAGGTCCCTCTGTACTGCAGCATTTTGTAATTTCTCTTCATTTAAATAATAACTTACTCTTTGATTTTTCCTGCCGAAGTGGATAACCACACACTTTCCCACATTATACTCCATCTGCGCAAAATTTTTGCCCACTCACTTAGCCTATCTATATCCCTTTGCAAATTTTTTGTGTCCTCCTCACAATTTGCTTTCCCACCCATCTTGGCATCATCAACAAACTTAGCTACATTATACTCAGTCCCTTTGTTCAAGACATTAATATAGATTGTAAATAATTGAGGCCCCAGCACCAGTCTCTGTGGCACCCCACTTGTTACTGTTTGCCAACTGCAAAATGAACCATTTAGAAACATAGAAACATAGAAACACAGAAAATAGGCGCAGGAGTAGGCCATTCGGCCCTTCGAGCCTGCACCGCCATTCAATGAGTTCATGGCTGAACATGCAACTTCAGTACCCCATTCCTGCTTTCTTCCTATACCCCTTGATCCCCCTAGTAGTAAGGACTACATCTAACTCCTTTTTGAATATATTTAGTGAATTGGCCTCAACAACTTTCTGTGGTAGAGAATTCCACAGGTTCACCACTCTCTGAGTGAAGAAGTTTCTCCTCATCTCGGTCCTAAATGGCTTACCCCTTATCCTTAGACCGTGACCCTGGTTCTGGACTTCCCCAACATTGGGAACATTCTTCCTGCATCTAATCTGTCTAAACCCGTCAGAATTTTAAACGTTTCTATAAGATCCCCTCTCATTCTTCTGAACTCCAGTGAATACAAGCCCAGTTGATCCAGTCTTTCTTGATATGTCAGTCCCGCCATCCCGGGAATCAGTCTGGTGAACCTTCTTTGCACTCCCTCAATAGCAAGAATGTCCTTCCTCAAGTTAGGAGACCAAAACTGTACATAATACTCCAGGTGTGGTCTCACCAAGGTCCTGTACAACTATAGTAACACCTCTCTGCCCCTGTATTCAAATCCCCTCACTATGAAGGCCATAAGAACATAAGAATGAGGAACAGGAGTAGGCCATCTAGCCCCTCGAGTCTGCTCCGCCATTCAACAAGATCATGGCTGATCTGGCCGTGGACTGAGCTCCACTTACCCGCCCGCTCCCCATAACACTTAATTCCCTTATTGGTTAAAAATCTATCTATGTGTGACTTGAATACATTCAATGAGCTAGCCTCAACTGCTTCCATGGGCAGAGAATTCCACAGATTCACAACCCTCTGGGAGAAGAAATTCCTTCTCAACTCGGTTTTAAATTGGCTCCCCCATATTTTGAGGCTGTGCCCCCTAGTTCTAGTCTCCCCGGCCAGTGGAAACAACCTCTCTGCCTCTATCTTATCTATCCCTTTCATTATTTTAAATGTTTCGATAAGATCACCCCTCATCCTTCTGAACTCCAACGAGTAAAGACCAGTCTACTCAATCTATCATCATAAGGTAACCCCCTCATCTCCGGAATCAGCCTAGTGAATCGTTTCTGTACCCCCTCCAAAGCCAGTATATCCTTCCTTAAGTAAGGCAAACAAAACTGCACGCAGTACTCCAGGTACGGCCTCACCAATACCCAATACAGTTGCAGAAGGACCTCCCTGCTTTTGTACTCCATTCCTCTGGCAATGAGGGCCAACATTCCATTAGCCTTCCTGATTACCTGCTGCACCTGAAAACTAACTTTGTGGGATTCATGCACAAGAACCCCTAGGTCCCTCTGCACCGCAGCATGTTGTAATTTCTCCCCATTCAAATAGTATTCCCTTTTCTTGTTTTTTTCCCCAAGGTGGATGACCTCACACTTTCCGACATTGTATTCCATCTGCCAAACCTTAGTCCATTCACTTAACCTATCTAAATCTCTTTGCAGCCTTTCTGTGTCCTCTACACAACCCGCTTTCCAACCAATCTTTGTGTCATATGCAAATTTTGTTACACTACACTCTGTCCCCTCTTCCAGGTCATCTATGTATATTGTAAACAGTTGTGGTCCCAGCACCAATCCCTGTGGCACACCACTAACCACCGATTTCCAACCCGAAAAGGACCCATTTATCCCGACTCTCTGCTTTCTGTTCGCCAGCCAATTCTCTATCCATGCTAATACATTTCCACTGACCCCACGTACCTTTATCTTCTGCAGTAACCTTTTGTGTGGCACCTTATCGAATGCCTTTTGAAAATCTAAATACACCACATCCATCGGTACACCTCTATCCACCATGCTCGTTATATCCTCAAAGAATTCCAGTAAATTAGTTACACATGATTTCCCCTTTATGTATCCATGCCGCGTCTGCTTGATTGCACTATTCCTATCGAGATGTCCCGCTATTTCTTCCTTAATGATAGTTTCAAGCATTTTCCCCATGACAGATGTTAAACTAACCGGCCTATAGTTACCTGCCTTTTGTCTGCCCCCTTTTTTAAACAGAGGCGTTACATTAGCTGCTTTCCAATCCGCTGGTACCTCCCCAGAGTGCAGAGAATTTTGGTAGCTTATAACGAGTGCATCTGCTATAACTTCCGCCATCTCTTTTAATACCCTGGGATGCATTTCATCAGGTCCAGGGGACTTGTCTACCTTGAGTCCCATTCGCCTGTCCAGCACTACCCCCCCTAGTGATAGTGATTGTCTCCAGGTCCTCCCTTCCCACATTCCTGTGACCAGCAATTTCTGGCATGGTTTCTGTGTCTTCCACTGTGAATACCGAAGCAAAATAATTGTTTAAGGTCTCAGCCATTTCCACATTTCCCATTATTAAATCCCCCTTCTCATCTTCTAAGGGACTAACATTTACTTTAGTCACTCTTTTCCGCTTTATATATCTGTAAAAGCTTTTACTATCCGTTTTTATGTTTTGCGCAAGTTTACCTTCGTAATCTATCTTTCCTTTCTTTATTGCTTTCTTAGTCCTTTTTTGCTGTCGTTTAAAATTTTCCCAATCTTCTATTTTCCCACTAACCTTGGCCACCTTATGCACATTGGTTTTTAATTTGATACTCTCCTTAATTTCCTTGATTATCCACGGCAGGTTATCCCTTCTCTTACCACCCTTCTTTATCATTGGAATATATTTTTGTTGCGCACTATGAAAGAGCTCCTTAAAAGTCCTCCACTGTTCCTCAATTGTGCCACCATTTAGTCTATGTTTCCAGTCTACTTTAGCCAACTCTGCCCTCATCCCACTGTAGTCCCCTTTGTTTAAGCATAGTATGCTCGTTTGAGACACTACCTACTCACCCTCAATCTGCATTACAAATTCAACCATACTGTGATCACTCATTCCGAGAGGATCTTTTACTAGGAGATCGTTTATTATTCCTGTCTCATTACAGAGGACCAGATCTAAGATAGCTTGCTCCCTTGTAGGTTCTGTAACATACTGTTCGAAGAAACAATCCTGTATGCATTCTGTGAATTCCTCCTCCAGGCTACCCCGTGCGATTTGATTTGACCAATCGATATGTAGGTTAAAATCCCCCATGATTACTGCCGTTCCTTTTTCACATGCCTCCATTAGTCCCTTGATTATTGCCCGCCTCACCGTGAAGTTATTATTTGGGGGCGTATAAACTCCGCCCACCAGTGACTTTTTCCCCTTACTATCTCTAATCCCCACCCACAATGATTCAACATTTTGTTTATTGGAGCCAATATCGTCTCTCACAACTGCCCTGATATCATCCTTTATTAACAGAGCTACCCCACCTCCTTTCCCTTCTTGTCTATCTTTCCGAATCGTCAGATACCCCTGTATGTTTAATTCCCAGTCTTGGCCACCCTGCAACCACGTTTCTGTAATGGCCACCAAATCATACCCATTTGTAATGATTTGTGCCGTCAACTCATTTACTTTATTTCGAATGCTGCGTGCGTTAAGGTAGAATGTTTTAATACTAGTTTTTAAACTATGATTTTTAGTTTTGACCCCTCCTGCAGCCCCTTTACATTCAGTGGCCCTTTTTGTTTTTTGCCTTGGGTTTCTCTGCCCTCCACTTCTACTCATCTCCTTTCTGTCTTTTGCTTTTGTATCCTTTTTGTTTCCCTCTGTCTCCCATTGGTTTCCATCCCCCTGCCACATTAGTTTAACTCCTCCCCAACAGCACTAGCAAACACTCCACCTAGGACATTGGTTCCGGTCCTGCTCGGTGCAGACCGTCCGATTTGTACTGGTCCCACCTCCCCCAGAACCGGTTCCAATGCCCCAGGAATTTGAATTCCTCCCTGCTGCACCACTGCTCAAGCCACGTATTCACCTGAGCTATCCTGCGATTCGTACTCTGACTAGCACGTGGCACTGGTAGCAATCCTGAGATTACTACTTTTGAGGTCCTACATTTTAATTTAGCTCCTAGCTCCTTAAATTCGTCTCGTAGGTCCTCATCTCTTTTTTATCTATATCGTTCGTACCAATGTGCACCACGACAACTGGCTGTTCACCCTCCCTTTTCAGACTGTCCTGCACCCGCTCCGAGACATCCTTGACCCTTGCACCAGGGAGGCAACATACCATCCTGGAGTCTCGGTTGCGGCCGCAGAAACTCCTATCTATTCCCCTTACAATCGAATCCCCTATCACTATCGCTCTCCCACTCTTTTTCCTGCCCTCCTGTGCAGCCACGGTGCCATGAACTTGGCTGCTGCTGCCCTCTACCTGTTGAGTCATCCCCGTCAACAGTACTCAAAACGGTGTATCTGTTTTGCAGGGGGATGACCGCAGGGGACCCCTGCACTACCTTCCTTGCACTGCTCTTCCTGCTGGTCTTCCATTCCCTAGCTGGCTGTGGACTCTTCACCTGCGGTAAGACCAACTCACTAAACGTGCTATTCACGTCATTCTCAGCATCGTGGATGCTCCAGAGTGAATCCACCCTCAGCTCCAATTCCGCAACGCGGTCTGTCAGGAGCTGGAGGTGGATACACTTCCTGCACACGTAGTCGTCAGGGACACTAGTGTCCCTGAGTTCCCACATGGTGCAGGAGGAGCATATCACGTGACCGAGCTCTCCTGCCATGACTTAAGCCTTAGATACACTTAAATTGGCAACAACAATGCTAAAGTTTACTCACTGTTATAGAAGAGAAAAAAGAAAAACTACTCACCAATCACCAGCCAATCACTTACCCCCTTCGCTGTGATGTCACCTTTCTGTTTCTTTCTACTTCTTTTTTGCCTACTCCCTGTAGCTCCACCGGCACGCCTCTCCACGCACCTCCTCACGCTGCTCCCGACTACCGCCGCGTTGAGCCTTTTGTAGGCCTCTCGCCGACCCCAGAACTCACGCCTCTCCACGCACCTCCTCACACTGCTCCCAACTCAGCGACACACCTCCACACGCTGGTCAACATGCCATTTGCTTTCTTAACCGCCTGCTGTACCTGCATGCCAACCTTCAATGACTGATGTACCATGGCACCCAGGTCTCGTTGCACCTCCCCTTTTCCTAATCTGTCACCTTTCAGATAATAGTCTGTCTCTCTGTTTTTACCACCAAAGTGGATAACCTCACATTTATCCACATTATACTTCATCTGCCATGCATTTGCCCACTCACCGAACCTATCCAAGTCACTCTGCAGCCTCATAGCATCCTCCTCGCAGCTCACACTGCCACCCACCTTAGTGTCATCCGCAAATTTGAAGGTACTACATTTAATCCCCTCGTCTAAATCATTAATGTACAATGTAAACAGCTGGGGCCCCAGCACAGAACCTTGCGGTACCCCACTAGTCACTGCCTGCCATTCTGAAAAGTACCCATTTACTCCTACTCTTTGCTTCCTGTCTGCCAACCAGTTCTCAATCCACGTCAGCACACTATCCCCAATCCCATGTGCTTTAACTTTGCACATTAATCTCTTGTGTGGGACCTTGTCGAAAGCCTTCTGAAAGTCCAAATACACCACATCAACTGGTTCTACCTTGTCCACTCTACTGGAAACATCCTCAAAAAATTCCAGAAGATTTGTCAAGCATGATTTCCCTTTCACAAATCCATGCTGACTTGGACCTATCATGTCACCTCTTTCCAAATGCACTGCAATGACATCCTTAATAATTGATTCCATCATTTTACCCACTACTGAGGTCAGGCTGACCAGTCTATAATTCCCTGTTTTCTCTCTCCCTCCTTTTTTAAAAAGTGGGGTTACATTGGCTACCCTCCACTCCATAGGAACTGGTCCAGAGTCTATGGAATGTTGGAAAATGACTGTCAATGCATCCGCTATTTCCAAGGTCACCTCCTTAAGTACTCTGGGATGCAGTCCATCAGGCCCTGGGGATTTATCGGCCTTCAATCCCATCAATTTTCCCAACACAATTTCCCGACTAATAAGGATTTCCCTCAGTTCCTCCTCCTTACTTGACCCTCTGACGCCTTTTATATCCGGAAGGTTGTTTGTGTCCTCCTTAGTGAATACCGAACCAAAGTACTTGTTCAATTGGTCTGCTATTTCTTTGTTCCCCGTTATGACTACCCCTGATTGTGACTGCAGGGGACCTACGTTTGTCTTTACTAACCTTTTTCTCTTTACATATCAATAGAAGCTTTTGCAGTCCATTTTAATGTTCCCTGCAAGCTTCATCTCGTACTCTATTTTCCCTGCCCTAATCAAACCCTTTGTCCTCCTCTGCTGAGTTCTAAATTTCTCCCAGTCCCCGGGTTCGCTGCTAATTCTGGCCAATTTGTATGCCACTTCCTTGGCTTTAATACTATCCCTGATTTCCCTTGATAGCCACGGTTGAGCCATGTTCCCTTTTTTATTTTTACACCAAACAGGGATGTACAATTGTTGTAGTTCATCCATGCGGTCTCTAAGTGTCTGCCATTGCCCATCCACTGTCAACCCATTAAGTATCATTCGCCAATCTATCCTTGCCAATTCACGCCTCATACCTTCAGAGTTACCCGTTTTTAAGTTCTGGACCATGGTCTCTGAATTAACTGTTTCATTCTCCATCCTAATGTAGAATTCCACCATATTATGGTCACTCTTCCCCAAGGGGCCTCGCACAATGAAATTGCTAATTAATCCTCTCTCATTACACAACACCCAGTCTAAGATGGCCTCCCCCCTCGTTGGTTCCTCAACATATTGGTCTAGAAAACCATCCCTTATGCACTCCAGGAAATCCTCCTCCACCGTATTGCTTCCAGTTTGATTAGCCCAATCTGTATGCATATTAAAGTCACCCATGATAACTGCTGCACCTTTATTGCATGCACCCCTAATTTCCTGTTTGATGCCCTCCCCAACATCACTACTACTGTTTGGAGGTCTGTACACAACTCCCACTAACGTTTTTTGCCCTTTGGTGTTCTGCAGCTCTACCCATATAGATTCCACATCATCCAAGCTAATGTCCTTCCTAACTATTGCATTAATCTCCTCTTTAACCAGCAATGCTACCCCACCTCCTTTTCCTTTTATTCGATCCTTCCTGAATGTTGAATACCCTTGGATGTTGAGTTCCTGACCCTCTGTTTTCTGTTCGTTAGCCAATCCTTTATCCATGCTAATATATTACCCCCAACCCCGTGAGCTTTTATCTTGTGCAGTAATCTTTTATGTGGCACCTTATCAAATGCTTTCTGGAAATCCAAATACACCACATCCACTGGTTCTCCTTTATCCACCTGCTCGTTACATCCACAAAGAACTCCAGCAAATTTGTCAAACATGATTTCCCTTTCATAAAACTATGCTGGCTCTGCTTGACTGTATTATGCTTTTCCAAATGTCCTGCTACTGCTTCCTTAATAATGGACTCCAGCATTCCTCCACCGACAGATGTTAGGCTAACTAATCTTTTGTTTCCTGCTTTCTGTCTGCCTCCTTTTTTAAATAGGGGCATTACATTTGCAGTTTACCAATCCGTTGGGAACTCTCCAGAATCCAGGGAATTTTGCTAGATTATAACCAATGCATCCACTATCTCTGCGGTCACTTCTTTAAAGACCCTAGGATGCAAGCCATCAGGTCCAGGGGACATGTCCACCTTTAGTCCCATTATTTTACCGAGTACTTTTTCTTTAGTGATAGTGATTGTTTTAAGTTCCTCCCTCCCTATAGCCCCTTGATTATCCATTATTGGGATGTTTTTATTGTCTTCTATCGTGAAGACTTATACAAAATATTTGTTCAAACTCTCTGCCATTTTCCTGTTCCCCATTATTAATTCCCCAGTCTCATCCTCTAAGGGACCATTTACTTTAGCTACCCTCTTCCTTTTTATATACTTGTAGAAACTCTTACTATCTGTTTTTATATGTTTTGCTAGTTTACTCTCATAATTTATCTTCCCTCGCTTTATTATTTTTTTTGTCGTCCTTTTCTGATTTTTAAAAGTTTCCCAATCCTCTGGCCTCCCACTAATCTTGGCCACTTTTTATGCCATTGTTTTCAATTTGATACCATCTTTTACTTCCTTAGTTAGCCACAGATGGTTCTCCCTTCTCTTAAAGTCTTTCCTTCTCACTGGAATATATTTTTGTTGAGAGTTATGAAATATCTCCTTAAACATCCGCCATTGCTTATTAACCGTCTTACACTTTAATCTATTTCCCAGTCCACTTTAGCCAATTCTGCCTTCATACCTTTGTAATCTCCTTTATTGAAGTTCAGGATACTGATTTTGAGATCCAAATTTCTCACCCTCCAATTGAATTTGAAATTCAACCATGCTATTTCCTAGAGGATCCTTTACTAGGAGATAATTTATTAATTATGTCTCATTACACAATACCAGATCTAAAATATCCTGCTCTCTGGTTGGTTCGCAATGTACTGTTCAATGAAACCATCCTGGATACATTCTATGAACTCTTCTTCAAGGCTACTTTAGCCAATTTGATTTATCCAATAACTATGAAGATTAAAATCACCCATGATTATTACCGTTCTTTTTTATAAGCCTCCATTATTTCTTGATTTATACTCCATCCAACAGTATAACTATTGTTAAGGGGCCTATAGAATACACCACCAGTGACTTCTTCCTCTTATTGTTTCTTATCTCCACCCAAACTGATTCTACATCTTGATTTTCTAAGCCAATATAATTTCTCACTACTGCACTGATCTCATCCTTTATTTACAGAGCTACCCCCACCTCCTTTTCTTTTCTGTCTATCCTTCAGAATTGTCAAATACCCCTGAATATTCAGTTCCCAGCCTTGGTCACTTTGCAACCACATCTCTGTAATGGCAATCAGATCATACCCATTACATCAATTTGTGCCGTCAACTCATCTATTTTGTTACGAATGCTGCGTGCATACACATAACTTCGATGGAGATTAGCCAACTCAGCACAGACTAGATATCAAATATGGGACCTTCCTGGCCTATATAACACCTCAATCTTCCTGTCATCTACTCTGAGATCTTAGTTCCATAAAAGTTTCTCAAAGAAATAGATTAAAGCCATACTTTGACAATAGGAACATTAGAAACAGGAGTTGGACAGTCAACCCCGCGAGCCTGTTCTGCCATTCAATTAGGTTATGGCTGATCTGTACCTCAACTCCATTTACCTGCCTTTGTTCCATATCCCTTGATAGATTTACCTAATAAAGATCTATTGATCCTCAGTCTTGAAAATTTCAATTGATCCACCATCCACAGCCTTTTGAGGGAGCAAATTCCAGATTTCCATGACTCTTTGTGTGAAAATGTGCAACCTATCCTCTCGACCCCTTAAGCCCTGGTGTCAGGTGAATCTTCCAAGGCCAATGTATCTTTGCTGAGGTTTGATGCCCAAAACTGAATGCAATATTCCAGATGGATCTGAACAAAGCTCTGTACAACTGAAGCATCACTTGTTCATTTTTTTAAATTTCAAAACCCTTCAGATAAAGGCTAATATTCCATTAATCTTTTATTACGTTTAAAAGAAAAAGATTAAGGCCTCAAAGATGCAAGACTCCCACTCCAATGAGCTGCAATGAGGTGGCATTTATAACTGTCTGTCGGGAATTCCAGGATTAGATCATTTGAATATTGCGTAGTATGACCAGGAAGAGACCTCTCTTTCCTCCTTTAAAGCACTCCTTAATACCTTCCTCATTGACCAAGCTTTTGGTCACCTGTCCTAACATCTCCTTATATAATATATAAACAGAAAATGCTGGAAATCTCAGTGGGTCAGGCAGCATCTGTGGAGAGAAAAACAGTTAACGTTTTGGGTCGACGACCCTTCGTGTTTCATGAGTAGGGGTGAGGGTGGTTTGGGCAGGGTGAGATTTGGACAGTGAGCAGGAATTTAGTGAAACATTAGGCAAAGTGACTAATGTGTGGTTGAAAAGATGTAGCAAAGCAGACGGTTTTAGGAAGAAAATTCCAGAAAACAGGACCATGATGGCTGAAAGTTCTACAGAGTGAGAGGGGGCACACTGTTGTCCAGAGTGAAAAGAGTATAAGGTTTGAACTGGGTGTAGGGCTGTGCAATGGTTGTGAACGAAATGGATAGAAGTGGATAAACCATCCCACACTTTTATATGATAAGGACACATTCATTTTCTGATCCACTACTTCAAACACAGCAAGGTTTCCTCTAAGCTTCCTTTAAAGGTCTGATATAATAATAGCAAGAATTTTTTAAAAGTGAGAAATTCCTGATTGATTCCTCACAGTGATTTTGTCATGCAATTTTAAAAGATCCAAAGATAATTGTTACTAAATTGACTTGTATTTATGCTGCCATCTTTGATTTTACAATTAGGATTTTCCCTTCCCTGCAAGTTTTAGGTTCAAGCTTACTCTGTTCCAAGATGTTACTATAATCATGGTAACATGTATTGTCCCCTTGGAACAGCACAATGCCAACTGCATGCCCAAGTCAATAAAGTTTGTAACCCCCCTTAGAGTAGGTATCAATAAGATCAATAAGCACAGTACACTACCTGTAATGTGATCTTTGGGAACCACACAATTTTCACAGAAATTACACCGTCATTTAATCCATTTTTTGAGCCGATCATGTCGACAGGAACCTTTTGCGAAGATCATTTGCCTATGCCGGAGCATCAAAATCAGTAAAACAGGCACAAATACAGTGTCACCAAAAGGAATATATTGGCTCCTGCTCTTTGCCATTGTACCTCTCTCGCAAAGCTTTTGGCCTCTGCTGCTCCTGTTGCTCTTCCATCATTATGCAGAACAGGGGTATGCCGATTGGGAAGGCCATTCCAGCTGTTTAGTCCTTTTGAATGTTTCGGGTGCATCAAGTCTGACAGTATTTTGGTTAAGTTCAGGTCTCAGTAAGAAACTTTTTTTTTAATTGAAAAGAAAATTGGTATCAAACTGTAGTAATCTCAGTTATGCTAATATCAAGTGACTTTGGGCTGTGGTGCACCTAGATTTTGGGGCGTAAATCTACACCAGCACATTATCCGCGCAAATCCAGAAATAAATGAACAGCAGAGGGTTTTGGCAGCCGTATCTCAGAAGCGACGTAAATGGCCAAGGAACTTCATGCGTAGCAATGCTTCAGCGTAAAAGCAGCGTAAATAAGTTATGTGCAAATTTTCTCTGAAACAAATGCTGCAGCTCGACTCTTACACCATAGTTTCACAGAAACCTTCCAGGAAATTCTGGGCCTATATATAAAAAGGCGAACTGTTAGTCAGAGAGCCAGAAACAATGTTTGTTATATTAAAGTTGGCATCAAAAATCTACATAAAAGGAAGGAGAATGTGTTGCATTAGAGGTTTTACCTCAGTCAGACTGAACTGGATTAGGCAATATATTGGATTGAGTGCCTAATGTTTCTCAGAGCATGATCCTGCTCAATTTAATCTTTAACTGAACTGGTTATTATTAGACTTTCTGAATTACCTGGGTTGTTGGATAAAAATAAGACTAATGAGGTGTGAGTGTACTTTGGATGAAATAATGTCTAATATTCTTGGGAGTAGGTCTGGTAAAGTGAATGTTATCCATGTGCAGTATTTTCCCTATTCAATTCTTTGACATTTAATGCCTGGTAAAAGTGAACTGCTTTTCTTATAACTCAAGAGTTGTTTTTCAGCTGTGCAGCACCCTAGTGATGCAAATTACCTGGCACTCACATTCCCAGACGTCTCCCTCTTAAGTCCCATAACGAAACCTCAAAATATTAATAGCCATTTCATGATAAGTAAAGAAAGAACATGCATTAACATAGCACCTTTCATGCTCTCAGGACAACCCAAGTCACTTCACAACCAATGAATTACGTTCTTTTTGAAATGTAGTCACTGTTGTAATGTATGGAAACTGCGGCAGCGAATTTGGTTTACGAGAGGTTTGTAAAGTACTGTGAAAGAGAAAGCATTAATCCTGAGACAAATTTGGCCACTCAATGTCCATCTTTTAGGCACTAAAAGGCCTCCTAAGCCTCCAATATGGCAGGCAGGAAATGCATGCCATATTGGTAAAGGGCAAAAAATTGTTGTGCAGTGCCCACGCCTGAAACAGGTCTGAGGCCCTTTGCATATGTTACCGATCGCCCTCCCCTCTTGGCCACCAACTACATCTCCTGGCCACCACCACCTCCCAACCTGCTCTTTTCCTTACTTACCTGAGGGCTGCAGCTAGCAACGAAGCAGCCCGATCTTCAAACACCCTTCGCT